>NC_136065.1:871886284-873086284 GCF_964261635.1 Lissotriton helveticus | reverse complement strand
AGAAATGGTGTGACATAGCATGCATCTTTGAGTATATTTTTTGCATTAGAATTGAAACATCACGGAGACATTGAGCATACTGCATGGAGCAAAAACTGTACCACAACTGTATACCTTTGCACCATCACCATGCCTTGTTTTATTGTTTCAGATTACGCTTATACAGAAGTTCGTAATAAAGCTAAACTGTAAGTACACGGTCTAGCACATTGGTGAGTCAGGGACGGGTGCACCTTAGCGCGTGCAGACCCCCCGGCTCATTTGTCTTGGTCCTGACGAAAACCGACAATTCACACACGGTTGAAACATGTTGACCATCTTTTCACTCAAAGTTTGATACTCCTTGGTCAAATTACTCCAACAGTAGAATCCCACCTGTTTTTATTAGTGTCATACTGACTCCACAATAAAGTTTATAGGGAGGACACGTAGCACACTTTTTAATCTTCACCACTTCACTCATTTCACAAAAAACCCAGCTCCGCTGCAGTTGCAGGCGTCGAAGCACACCTGAGTGGCACTCGGTCACTCGGGTGGACCCCGATGATGAAGCATGTCACCGACCAGGTCGGTGAGTGAGGGGTTTACTAAAAAAGAAAGAACTTTCTCTTTTCACAATCCTCGTTCTCCGTGCTAGGACCTCCTGTCCTGGGAACACTCCTTCTATTGGTTGTTATTGAATTGATTCTGGGGAATAAGGAGTGGAACCCCCTTTAAAAAAAAACTCACTCTCTCTTTGTTTATCTCGTGGTGATAAAATCACCAAAGGGGGGAGTTGATGGAGCAGGGGAGAGACGAAAAATGTTGTGTATCCCTTGTAAAATCAAGCTCTCATAACCATAACGGATATAACAGTGTGAAGAATGAAAATTAATCAACAAAATGCACTTAAACATTTTACATTACACATGGAAAACTAATGGCTATTTGCAAAAATAACATACTAATAATTGTAAACGAGTCATATTAATACAGTGCTATAATAATATACATTTAATCAAATAAGCATGCGTGTTTATGCTTTTAATAGTGTAATTATATGTTGTGGCAAGAGAAAGAAAATGCACTTGGTAAGTAAAAAGATGCTATCTATGTTGCTTATGCTAGGTAACAACTAACTGGGAATATTAGAATGGTGGGAGGTAAACAGAAGGGCTATAATTCAAAATCTAATTTCTGTTATGTTTGTTTTCGCATTAGTTATCATTGAGGCCTACGTGGCCTGTCTATTGAACAATGGCTCATGACTGAAGCGTTGATATCAGTTTGAAAGAAAAGGCCTCCATGCATGCGTGCTGGTGAAAGCAGAGTAAATAGAATGGCCTGTACGTGAAGAAAGTGATGTCAAGATCAGCTTGGCCTAGGGCACGTAAGTGGGCCAAAGGATGCCTGCATCTAAAACTATGTGAACGGAACAGTGATGGAGAAAAAATATCAAGTTGTGTAACAAAAGGAGTTTGACAAGCATAAATCGAAAATGAATGCCACAGAAACATTTTGAAGATTACTTTGCTAAAAGGAAAACTGGTGGGGGGCGTGATCAAGATGGCGGACGAGTGAGAAGCATATACTCGCCACTCCTGCCCACAACCTGGGTCTTGCCTGCACAGCATTGTCTAGCATGTCCCTACTGGCATATTCCGACCTCGGTGCTATCGGTGATTCTTGTCTGCACCTCCGGGACACCAGGCAAAGAGCGAGGGCTGGTTTCAGGCTCCCGACTTCGGGAGCGCGCAGGGCTGAGTGCGCCTGGAGGGTGATTGACGCCGCTGGCCTGCATCTGAGGAACCGTGATGGCACTTTGATTGGAGTGTGCGACCGCCTGCAGGGAGCCTGACACGTCTAGTGAGCCTCGCTGTCCTGTCGTGCCCCCTCCTAGTCTGCGGGTGTTGAGACTTGCACCCCCGCGGTGAGGACTGCGGCTGTTTCGGGGGTGCTGCGGGACTCGGGCGCCTGGAGGGTGATTGACAGTGGCGCCCATCGCGACGAGTAGGAGAGGGGGTTGCCGCTGTGGATCCCAGCTGCCTTGGTGAGTCCCGGCAGCGGTTGCGGAGCCGGCACTGTCCCGCGGCCGAGCCCTTAGGAATTCACGAGCTGCATGGCAACCGCTTGTGGCAGCATTAAGATGGCTGCACTGGCCTGCATCTGAGGAACCGTGGCGGTGCTTTGATTGGAGTGCGCGACCGCCTGCGGGGAGCCTGACACATCGAGTGAGCCTCGCTGTTCCTGTCGTGCCCCCTCTTAGTCTGCGGGTGTTGAGACTTGCACCCCGTGGTGAGGACCGCGGCTGCTTTGGGGGTGCGGTGGGACTCGGGCCCACTGATAGCGGAGATTGCCTGGCCTGCAGCAGTTGGGAGCAGCGAGTGTGGGCCTGGAGTGGCCTTGAGAGGTGAGCGGGCTTGGCAGTGCAAAGATCTCCGCAACACATGCTGGAGGGTTGCTTTGCATCACTGCGCTTCTTCATGTGGGGGGGTCCACCGACCTGTAGTCCCAGCAGCTACTACTAGCAACCAGTGACACTACAGCGAGGGCGGTTGGGACCAGCCTACATGCTTCTGGAGCGCGGCAAGGCACAGGTGACCTCATAGCGGGCCTGCTTGACCTGGCCAGCCTACAGCCGTTGGGAGTAGCGAGGGCGGACCTGGAGTGACCTCGTGGAGGTGAGCGGGGCCTGGTGGCACCAAGAGCTCCAGATGTGCCTGGTTGGGGACATCTTCGCATCACTACACGCACTTACACTAAGGGCCTGCCTACCTACCAATCCCGCAGCCATTGCCAGCAGCCAGTGATACTGCGACCAGGGCAGTTGGACCTACCCTGCATGCCCCCTTTGCTCTACTGGATATTGCGGCCAAGGCGCAGATAGATAGGGTGTAGCTGCCCTCTTGGGATTGCTCGTGAGAGCCCTGGTCCGATTTCAGAGACCTTGGTGATTGACCGGGGGCTCAGACATAACCATTGCCACGTTGGGCCCGATTCACAGAATGAACATAAGACTAAATCCTAAACTTACTACTATTTGGTATTCACAGAATGCACTTACTACTTTCGGGATTCACAGAGTGAACTTACTACTTTCGGGATTCACAGAATAAACTTACTACTTTCGGTATTCACAGAATAGATTTAAGACTACTAACTCTAAGTCCGAAATCGGTCCGGAAATTCCGGCTTGGGGGCGGAGCTTGCGGGCCAGAGGCGGAGCTTGCAGCTTGGAGGCGG
Organism: Lissotriton helveticus; assembly: GCF_964261635.1. Taxonomy (NCBI): domain Eukaryota; kingdom Metazoa; phylum Chordata; class Amphibia; order Caudata; family Salamandridae; genus Lissotriton; species Lissotriton helveticus. The sequence goes on along the minus strand of NC_136065.1, from coordinate 873,083,062 downwards.
AGCTTCCGGCTTGGAGGTGGGTATTTTAGCCATGGCTGAAATCTCCACCTCTGGGCCGCAAGCTCCGACTCCGGGCCAGAAGCTCCGCCTCCAGGTCGCAAGCTCCGCCCCCAAGCCGGAAGCTCCGCCTCCGGGCCGGAATTTCCGGCCCGAGTTCGGACTTAGAGTTAGTAGTCTTAAATCTATTCTGTGAATACCGAAAGTAGTAAGTTTATTCTGTGAATCTCGAAAGTAGTAAGTTCACTCTGTGAATCCCGAAAGTAGTAAGTGCATTCTGTAAACACCAAATAGTAGTAAGTTTAGGATTTAGTCTTAAGTTCATTCTGTGAATCGGGCCCTTAGAGAGCAAGTCCTTGGGAGGCGCTGGACGGGGTGACTCGGGGACGCTTCGGAGGCTGCCTGCGACCCTCTTGATTGTTATTGCAGACATTAACTCCAGCAGAGTGACGGTGTTGCGCCTGATTACTACGTGAGATACCAACATTGTGAGAGCCTTTCCTGTCCTGCCAGAGGCCAGAAGCTAAAGCGAAGGGACGAGATCTCTCTTGGCGACGTGGTTGGTGGCAGGGGCAATCTCTCCACAGACTTGGATCAGGAATACCATCGGGAATGCAGGGTGTCGTGTGCTGGCGCTGCTAGCTAGACACTATGTCACAGGCGGGTGGGGTCGTGGCCCGGCGGGACCTGGTGGAGTCCGATGGCCCTGTCACACGCAGTGTCCTGGAATCGATTTTTTCGGCACTGACCTGGGAGTTTCATGTTATGAAAAAGGATCTTACGGCCGAAATCAGGGAGATGGGCAAAGATATTGACTCTGTGGGAGAACGTGTGGACGACTTGGAGAACCAGACGGCGGTCAGGGACAAAGAGGTGTCTCAGCTTCAGCTGGAGGTGCTCCGCCTTCGTGAACAACCTCTGGATCTCCAATCCCACACAGAGGACCTAGAGAACCGATCTCGTCGAAACAACATCCGGATATGAGTGGTTCTGCAGGGAATGGAGGCTCAGGATATAGAGGGCTTGGTCATAGACCTGTTCCGCCACATTCTAGGAGGTCCCGAGTGGGCCTCAGGAGGTCGGCAACGGCTCCACCACCTGACATCCTGACATGTGTCCATGATTTCAAACTTTGTGGTATATAAATAAATAATACCGGATCTAGGTTTTACTGAACATAGCAATAACAGATAGCTCAATAAATAAGAGTCAAGATTCGAGGTAGTAGGAGTTTGCAGGTTTAATACAGCATAAAGGACAGGAACAGGACAACCTGCACGGGAACAGGATGGCAGCGCTGCCGGGGGCAGGATCAGAATCGGCATAACATTTAATAACAGTGCACAAATATATATACTAAAACAGTTACATTACAATGAATTACAGTAGGCGGAGCAGTGGGTGTGGTCAATAGCAGTCGCGAAAGATAAGGGTGAAAATGGGTGTAACAGGGGCGTATACATAGACATGTGATGCAAACATAACAGAATATGTCATAAATGGGGCGGAAACATGGAGGGGGCTACCTAAGGAGCCGGGACCTCTAACCTAATGGTGCGCGTAAACTGACAATGACGTGTTACTAGGAGAAGCTGGGGGCTATGAACTCTGTGCTAGGAGCAGAGACTGAAGTCTGGAGAGTCAGGGCGACATGTACCTAAACAGTATCTAGTATCTGATGTTTAGAGAACATATTGATAGAATCCAAAAGTTATCGGGGTAAAGGCTAACAGACTCCAAGAATGGTGCATGCATTATTCTACATGTAGTGCGTGATGAAGAATATTAAATGACCATTAAATGCAGTATTTCTCTTACATGGAGACGTAAAGGCTAGACAATGACGGAAACTATTGATGCGATTCAGTAGCTTAGGAATGCAGAGAAGGAGGGCTGGACTGATAACTAGAATCATAACATACTCTTGGCAGACTCGTAGGCAGAGCCAGGCTGAGCCGGGCACTGTGAGGCAGGAAGTAAGTGAAGGGTCGAGGATACAGGTGGGGGCTGTATCGCTCCTCAGCGAGGCTCAGGAGACAGGAGCTGAATCTGGTGTCCGGGCCCTTTTGAGGCCTAGAAACGGGGACTTTACAATGAAATAACGTGCACACTGAGAAACGTGGCAACGTAACTTTACATAGGCCTGATACTCGTAGCTTTCATGAGAACTGGAAACTGGCATACTAGTGATGGACACAACTGTAATTGCGTCTTTAATCAAACATGGGGGATACATATGCATATTTAATCATGCACACATAACATAAGATGGAGGACACGTAGGGACACAGAACATGGCAAAATTTACTTTTCCACATTCCCTCCTTGTCACTACGTTTCCATCAGGAAACATCAATATTCATGATACCATCTATCATTTCATACAGTATCATTTGCTCGTCTCGAGTTTTCTTGGAACTGGATTTAGGACGGGACTTGGGACTAGGAACACATGATGTAGCACAAATGCCGCAAATCGCAGGGCCACATTGTAAACAGAGGCAGCAACTGAATATGATCGCTACTGCAATACCCAGAAATGACAATACTTTCCATCCCCAGGCGGAAATTATATTCCAGAACCAACCGGACCATGTCCAGGTGCCTGGATCTTGGTGTAACATATGGGCAATTTTATGGAGTCTGGTAATAGCTGAATAAACAGACGGCACGTTATTAGGAATGAAAATGCAGCAACTAGATCCGATGACTCTACAGGCCCCGCCCCTATCGGCCAGTATGACGTCAAGGACGAGACGATTCTGGAGCACGACAATTCTCATAAAGGATTGTTCTTCGGTTAAGTTACCTAGAGCAGAAGTAGTCTCAATCACTACTGCTTCAAGTGTTCTGGTTAATCTACGTATCAGTTTACTATTTACAACAGTACCTAAGCAGGGGAAGACACCTTTATTGATATCTATGTATTGTTCTAGAGCAGTTTCAGTATAATCGACAATCGGGAGATTTCTCTTGTGTCTAGTATGTACTAGGTGGGAATTCCTATGATAGTCAGGTGGGGCTAGGAAAACTGGTGGCAGTAGGAAGGCAATGTAACATGTACCCTCCCAATCGAGGGGCAGACGAACATATGCGGTCTGACCACAAACAAAATAAGAATGACGTGAAGCTTTGAAAATAGATTTCCTACTGTCACTATACTTGACAATAGTAGTACAATCACTATGGCCTACATGTACGGAACCATTATTTCGGACACATAATTCACCTTTGACTGGTAGTACTGAAATAGCAGGTAAGTCTGGAGTAGAATCAGACTGAACATTCAGGACCATGAAATTCGAAGAATAATTACCTAGATTATAAACTTCATTCTCTAGATCTAACCCTGTTCTGTGGGGAAGACCTTGCTTGTCTGGGAAACATGTACTGTTCAGAAAAGACATATCTGTTGAGGATGACGTTAACGTGGACCATGCTCCACACGAACAAATATGTGAAAATGGATAAGGAAAGAGTGGCAGAACTCCCTTCGGTGTCTGGAAAGGGGGGAGTCGACCACACACCCAACAATTTGTGGCATTGTTGGTCTGGTGTGAATAATGTAACATGCGGATAAAGGAGTTATTACGCATAGCAAGACGATAAGAAAGTTCATGAGGAGGCAGATCACTAAACGTGTGCTCTACTGTAACATTAGCAGACTTATTTACATGAGAAACTGAAAAACACAAATAAAATGCATAACTGGTGCAGGAGATCATAATGCTGAAATATAGCAGAAAACATAAAATAATAGTGCAACTTCTAGAGTTCTCACTAACTCTCTCTCTGTGGGGGTCTATTATATACATGTCAGAAACCGGTCTAACCGTTTCACCTAGGGGAGGACTTAGACAATCAAACTGGCTGACTTATTTTACTAGACCTTAGTTTAAGCTTATACTCCTGTTGCGGAGTTTTCTCTAACAGGGAAGGGTTCGTAGCAATGTCTTTTGCGGGACAGTCCTTAAGAATAGTACTTTGGCGGTCTTTAAGATCCTCGGAAATGTTCTTTGAAACAGGTTTCAATCCAAAAAATCTTTTCACATGTGACAAATGGACCCAGCCCTTCCTGCCTTCCAGCTTGACGGCAGTACGGGTGGCCAGGAGGACCTGTCGGGGTTCCTTCCAGCGGGGCTCCAGCGGACTTGAACGATCAAAGTTCCTGACCCAAACCATGCATCCGGGAACGATTTCATGCGGTGCCACCTCGGTATTGTCTGGAAATGCGGCAGCAACCTGTGAACGACAAGAGTTGAGGGCAGACATCAAGGAAGCTAGGTAATCTGTCAGCATATTACTTGAAACATCGGTAATACTTCGAGGTCTAGGTGTACCCCACATGTTAGGGGGGCGGCCGAATACGACCTCATAAGGGGACAGACCTGATCTGGAATGTGCGACCATGCGCATATAAAACAAGGCAACTGGCAGAGCTACTAGCCAGTCCACACCTTTCTCTTTACATACTTTTGCAATTCGGATTTTCAGGGTCTGATTATGTCTCTCTACGAGACCGGCTGCTTCTGGATGGCGTACACAATGGAACTTCCACTGGTACCCTAACAAAAGGGAAACATGTTTCATCAACTCGGATGAGAATGGCTGGCCGTTGTCAGAATATACGACTCTAGGGAGTCCGTAGCGGGGGAAGAATTCACGAACCAACTGCTTGGCAGTGGTCGCGGCTGTGTAATCTGGGACTGGATATGCCTCTGTCCACCTGGACAAAGCGCATACCACTACAAGGACATACTTGAAACCTCGACATCGCTCCATCTGAATATAATCCATCTGGAGGACTTCAAAAGGGTGGTCAGGGGGCTGGAATCCACCTTGTTCCACCGGAACACTTTTACCTGGATTAAACTGACAACATATCATACAGGTACGGACTTTCTGCTTGGCTGCAGCTCGTAAATGCTTGTTGAACCAAATGTTCTGGATACTGTCTAACATAGCTTTTTCTCCTAAATGTGCTGGACTATGTGCGGTATTGATAATGACTTGAACCATAGAATCGGGGAGAAACCATGTGGCTTTACCCTTCGTTACCCATCCCTGATCTGTCTGGACCCCTCCTTGTTCGGACCATTTCTTGATTTCATCGGGAGTAGCATGTAACTGGATATCTATGACATCTTGAGTAGGGTCCTTAACTGTCATACAGGTAGTCAGATCTGGAGTGTATGTCGGTGTCTTATTAACTGGAATGTCTGGTGTCTGTGCTGTAAGCTTGGCTGTGCGATCTGCTAGATCATTACCTTGAGAAATAATGTCAGTAACTTTCGTATGTGCTTTGCATTTCATGACGGCAATAGATGTCGGTAAATGTATGGCATCTAACAGAGCTTGAATAAGGAGACCATGCTGAATCTTGGTTCCATGAGAAGTCATGAAACCTCTCTCCTGCCAGAGCACTCCGAAGTCGTGTACGACTCCAAATGCGTAACGTGAATCTGTGTAAACATTAACTTTCAGGTTCTTGGCGTGTATGCAGGCTTGTGTCAGAGCAACTAGCTCTGCTGCTTGAGCAGACAGGGTGTCAATACGGTGTGTTTCTATAACTTCAGTGTCAGTAGTCACTGCATACGCGGCTACTAGTTCTCCTGTACTTGTTCTCATACATGAACCATCCACATAAAGTGTCAGGTCTGGATCTGGTAATGGAATATCTGTCAGATCTTGTCTTGGCTTAGTCATAATATTAACTACTTCCACACAGTCGTGTGTGGCAGGATTTGAATTTACTGATGGTAACAGTGTTGCAGGATTTAGAACGTTGCAGCGTCTGATTTCTATGTGTGGCTGGAACAGTGTCAATTCATAACCTGTTAAACGTGCAATTGTCAAGTGCTGAGTCTGTGTTCGGTTTAAAAGAACTTCCACGGAGTGTGGGACTTGTACTGTCAAGGAATGTCCTAATACTATGGAATCACTTTGTCTGATAGCTAGTGCTGTGGCTGCAACTGACTTGAGGCACGCAGGCAGAGCCTGGGCTACAGGATCTAATGTGCTCGAAAAAAAGGCACAGGGCTTGTATTGTCCTGCTTGATCTTGTGTGAGAACAGATAATGCTGTACCTTCGCGTTCAGTGACAAAAAGTGTAAAAGGCTTACTGTAGTTCGGTGTAGCTAGAACTGGAGCTTGGCATAGAGCCTTCTTTAACTCATTAAAACTAAATGTATGTTCAGATGTCCAAGGGAGGACAGTCGATACGGCTGCCTCCTGTGTCGTTAACTGTATCAGTGGTTTAGCTAGAAATGCATACTGAGGAATCCATTGTCTGCAGTAAGAAGTGAGGCCAATAAAAGCACGTACCTCCTTCTGGGTCTTGGGCTGAGGAAGACTCGCTATTAACTGGATACGGTCAGGTGTCAATTGCCTACCCCTCTTGGACAGTAAGTGGCCTAAGTAGATCACTTGCTGGACACAGAATTGAAGCTTAGAAGGGGACACCTTGTGCCCCATCTCGGCAAGGAAATACAAGACTGTAAGGGATGCTCGCTCGCAAGCACGTTCAGAACGGGCTGTGATCAGTAGATCATCGACATACTGGAGCAGGGCAGTGTCAGTTGGAATGTGAATATTGTCTAGTTGTCTCTTAAGTGCTTGACTGTAAATACTTGGACTTTCTGTGAAACCTTGAGGAGCGCGTGTGAACATATAGCTCCTTCCATTTAAACAAAATCCGAAAAGAAACTGGCTGTCTGGATGAATGGGGACACTGAAGAACGCGTTCTTGAGGTCTATGACTGAAAAAAATGAGGCTTCAGAATCAATGGCTGTCAATAGGGAAGAGATATCTGGGACAACTGGGTACTGGGGAATAATGCATTTGTTAAGCTCTCGGAGGTCAATCACTAATCGATATACTGGGGGTGCATTTGGATCAGTACGTTTCATGACTGGAATGATCGGAGAATTACATACATTGGAGTCAGTTTCTACAACTACTCCTTGAGCGATGAGCTCGTCAGTAATTTTGGATAAGGCTGCTACAGCCTCAGGTGGCAATCTGTACTGCCTGATTCGTGGTAACACTACACCTGGCTTGAGAGTCACACGATGGGGTGTGATTTGCATGAAGCCAACATCAGTTGGACCTTGTGCCCATAGATGCTGCGGAACATTAGACAATCTCGGATCAAAATCTCGTAATACATAGTGACCCTTGAAGTCACGTAGGAACAATCGTATTCCCTCGGGGGAGCAGCATATGACTGCACCTAATTCTTTCAGTGTCTTAATGCCTAACAGATTTTCTGGACATGACTTCGTAAGTAACAGATCAGTAGTGCGGGACAATGGACCTACTTCTAGAGTAACTGGCTGAGATATCTCATTTACAATAGGCTTTCCTGAAAATCCAAGGGAAACATTTCTTGAGCCTGAGAGCGGAGCCCCTGGAACTTCGGCGTGACTGATGGTGGTCCTACTTGCCCCTGTATCAATCAAAAACTTTCTGTCTTTCCCTAATACTTGACTATGAACATAGGGACCCTCTTGATCTACAGGTATCTCGATGAGAGGCAAGCCTACCTCCCTCTCTAGGCTGTTTCATGAATATGGCTGATACTCTGGATACTCAGACTGCGCATACTGGTACATCTGCTGTGTAACATGCTGTGTTGCAGCAATAGGCTGCGGTACTGGAACTGTCTGTTGTGCATTCTGTGGCTGAGAAGTCTGTGAAACTTGTTCTTGTCTAGGCGGACGTGGTCTTTCTTTAGTTTTACCGGTAGCTATATTGTGTTTCAGAACTGCACACTCGTTTATGAAATGACCTGGCTGTTTACAATAATTGCATGTCCCTTTAACGGGAACTGCAGGATGACTGGCTTGATTCGTACCCCTCTTCTGACTGTCTTGAGGAATAGATTGTGCAACTAGTACTTTCATTTTCGTGTCTTTCATACGTTTTCTTTCATGATCTTGTTCTTCTCTGATTCTATTCTGGTGGTATTGGAGCATCTGTAACATCTGGGACGGGGTATTAGCTTGCCAGGTACTTTCGACTTTCAAAACTCGATTCTTAACTTGTGGACTTGAATTCTCGACTAATTTAGTAACAAAAAGATGAGGGTATGACTCGCTACTTGTCTTGAGGCCACTGTTTATACTAAAACATTTCTCGAATCTAGAATAAAAATCACTAGTGTCTTCGTCTTGTTTCTGTTTACAGGCTGAGATTGCATCCCAGTCTTCCTTTTTAGTGGCTAATAATCTTGGCAAAACTTGTATTAACAGTTCTGGTAATTCTTTACATTTCTCTCCTAGACCGGTACCTGGTACTCGTATCTTATCTTCAGCTTCTAGAACTGCCCAATCGATCTTTTTCTCTCCCACCTCCCAATCTTTTTCCTTGAGTTTTTCATATACCCCTGCGGGCAACAGGACCTTTAACATTTTAATAATATCTGGATACGTGTATTCTCCCATACGGAGCATGTCTTTTAATTCTCGGTGGAACCCTGCTGGATCTTTATCATGACAGGGAATTAACTTTTTCATCTCTAAGAGTTCCATCTTTGTAATCGGAGTGTAAACAAACACTCGTTGCATTTCACCATCTGTTGTCCTAACTGGGTGTACTTCTCGTAACGGATTCTGTCTGTCTATGTAAAACGGTTTACTTTCTGGAGGTGAGACATGAACAAAATGCGGGTTCAAAAACATACTATATTTGTGGCGCTGTTCTAGAATGACACTAATTAAATCGGTACCTAAACCTTTCCATCTATACTGGAGTAACTCGTTCAGGACATCGTGTAACGGACCTGGATCAGAATGTTGACCCTCATACAATGTAATGAGGTGCTGGATCATATACATACCCACCAGTCGCTGCTCGGCTGGGGGCAATTTCAGGAACATTTGTGCCACTATTTCGTCTGGAAAAGTGGTAGAATCAGTAATCCATCGGACTGCTGATCGGGCTAGTTCTTGTTCATGCATAGTACTTAATTCACTGTAACCGATTCGTGATTTCAGAATGTGATCGGTAGCTTGAAATACTTGTTCCAGAGAACCTTGTTCTGGTGCTGGATGATGTAAAACTGACTTGTGTTCTAGGCGCAAATGGCGATCTGGAAATCTAGATTTTCCTACATACGCTATTCTAGTGGGATTCTCGTCCTCTACCTCTTCAGTAGAGTCATTTTCTTTCTCGCTTACTTGTGCTGCTTTACGTTGTTCGTGTAACTTTAGTATTTCCTTACGAATTTTCTTGTACATACTCTCTATACTACTGATAGTCTTGTGTTTACCCTCGGCTATATTATCACTCCACCTTGTCAGGATTTTCATTTCGGCCGGATCTTTAGTCGGGTAATCTTGTTCTCTTATTAGACAATTAATCAGAAACTTTAATAACATGAGCTGGATCTCAGCTTTCCTTTGAGACATGGCTTCTCCAATACTTTCTGGATCATCCCCTGTACGGATGAAACGATATATTCTGTCTAGATCTCCTTTCATATCTGGTAGGGTGTCTAAATACCCGGTCACCCGTCTTACACGGATGGAATATATTACTGTACTATCATCACCTGCAACTGGATCATAGCGGCATTCAGTGAGAGCTCGTCGGATTTCTGCAACGGACTTAAATTTGGGCGTACGCTGTAACGCACATTCATGTAACTCGGCCAACGTTCTACGTTGGTGCGGTGGCGGGGTACCAGGAGGACCTCCTCCTGCGGCCCCTAAACTGGAATCGTCGACTGATACTCTTCGTACCAGCGCGGCGGGAAATTGTAATGTAGGCTGGACCGGGGGTACCGTAGCAGGTACTGCAAGAGGTGCCCCGGTGTCTGGGGGAGCAGGAATTGCCTGATTTACAGGGACTGGCGGAACAGGATTTGCATATTCCGGGACTGTGTCGTCCAAATAGGACGAGATGAAAATATCAGCTGCGGTCGGTTTGTGACGTAGCTTAGTCGGAACTAGTGGTGGCGGAAAATTACTGGATGCCTCCGGGGTTGCTTTTGGCAAGCCCTCGGCAAGAAGAGGATACATACCCTTGATGAGGGCATGCCTCTGTCTGTCTGACTGTTCTGTTTTAACTCGTTCACCTATCTCGATTAGTTCCCTTTCCTGGGCTCGTTCCAAGGATTCTCTACTTAGTTCTGACTTTCTGATTTCTTTTTCGGTTCTTTTATGAGATTCTTTGCGCCATAACTCGATGGCATCTTTCTGTGACTGTCTGGCTTTCTTTTTCCATAATGCTTCTTCTACTCTCATGATGCACTCGGCATCCCACGTACCTGATACGGGCCATCTATACTTTTCCTCTAACTCTTTGGTATACTCTACCCATAAATCTAGATATAATATGGCACTTATGCCATGCTTCTGATACATAAAATGACCTGGACTGTCCCTAGGCGGGACAGGAACTGCTGCTTCTAGCAGACCTTTTCTAGTTTTTAACTGACGTAATTTCGAGAATAAGGGCATGACTGAACTGTAATCTAGACACAATACAATACACAATGAACACGATAATTACTTCACATTCATACCACGACATTAAAATACATGAAGAATATTTAAAATAACAGTTCGAACAGAATACTACCTGGAATACTGAAAACAGAATACATGAATTTTCTCGAGAACAGAACTGACTAGAACAGAAACTAGATGCACTGCTGAAACAGTACGAAACTTACCGGTCTCATAAAGAGACACGTCAGGACCCGCATCCACCGAAGTGGACACTTCGTTTTGGGTCTGTGTACCACCAACCCACGGACCAGAGTCAATTAGATTGACCCTGTCTAGATACTACCCCAGCAATGGTACTCACCGGGCAGCAAGAACGGAAGGCCTCGGACTGGACTGGACTGCTTCGACGCCGGACGGACGAACTTCGGACTTCTGTTACGGGTGGGCCTCCGGATACCTCGGACCTTGGACTCTCGGCTTGGGCTCTGGTCGGGACTCGCCGCGTTCCTCCACCGCCTCGTCTGGATGCTGGACCGCCACCTCCGTCTCCTCCGTGGGCCTGAGGGATACTTGAAGCAGAAATATCTGCACGTGCACGGTATGGTTCCGTCACGGCTGCAGAGGGTCAGGGGGCCGGCGTGGCTTCACCGGCGCGTGGGGAAAGGGCAAGTCCCTATTCGGGCGCCATTATGTGGTATATAAATAAATAATACCGGATCTAGGTTTTACTGAACATAGCAATAACAGATAGCTCAATAAATAAGAGTCAAGATTCGAGGTAGTAGGAGTTTGCAGGTTTAATACAGCATAAAGGACAGGAACAGGACAACCTGCACGGGAACAGGATGGCAGCGCTGCCGGGGGCAGGATCAGAATCGGCATAACATTTAATAACAGTGCACAAATATATATACTAAAACAGTTACATTACAATGAATTACAGTAGGCGGAGCAGTGGGTGTGGTCAATAGCAGTCGCGAAAGATAAGGGTGAAAATGGGTGTAACAGGGGCGTATACATAGACATGTGATGCAAACGTAACAGAATATGTCATAAATGGGGCGGAAACATGGAGGGGGCTACCTAAGGAGCCGGGACCTCTAACCTAATGGTGCGCGTAAACTGACAATGACGTGTTACTAGGAGAAGCTGGGGGCTATGAACTCTGTGCTAGGAGCAGAGACTGAAGTCTGGAGAGTCAGGGCGACATGTACCTAAACAGTATCTAGTACCTGATGTTTAGAGAACATATTGATAGAATCCAAAAGTTATCGGGGTAAAGGCTAACAGACTCCAAGAATGGTGCATGCATTATTCTACATGTAGTGCGTGATGAAGAATATTAAATGACCATTAAATGCAGTATTTCTCTTACATGGAGACGTAAAGGCTAGACAATGACGTAAACTATTGATGCGATTCAGTAGCTTAGGAATGCAGAGAAGGAGGGCTGGACTGATAACTAGAATCATAACATACTCTTGGCAGACTCGTAGGCAGAGCCAGGCTGAGCCGGGCACTGTGAGGCAGGAAGTAAGTGAAGGGTCGAGGATACAGGTGGGGGCTGTATCGCTCCTCAGCGAGGCTCAGGAGACAGGAGCTGAATCTGGTGTCCGGGCCCTTTTGAGGCCTAGAAACGGGGACTTTACAATGAAATAACGTGCACACTGAGAAACGTGGCAACGTAACTTTACATAGGCCTGATACTCGTATGTTTCATGAGAACTGGAAACTGGCATACTAGTGATGGACACAACTGTAATTGCGTCTTTAATCAAACATGGGGGATACATATGCATATTTAATCATGCACACATAACATAAGATGGAGGACACGTAGGGACACAGAACATGGCAAAATTTACTTTTCCACAACTTAAGGAGCGCATTCTGCGTGAGGCACGGTCTAAGCATCCTATCGAATTCCGCTCATGCAAGCCGCTCCTCTTCCAAGACCTAGCCGCCTCCACTCTTCAGAAACAACACGATTTCCGGCCCATCACCACATTCCTTTGCTCTAAGGATGTTGCTTACTCCTGGGGGCACCTATTCAGGCTCATTTTCAAATGGGAAGGTAAACTCCGCCAAATCTGCTCTGTAGAAGAAGCGTCCTCTCTCTTGCAAATCCCTGGGGCAGACCACTATAGTCAGGGGAAGCACGTTGGCCCCGCTCGACGAGAAGCACGTTGGCCCCGCTCGACGAGAGGACGGCGGCCGCTGGCGGAGAGTTGGGGGCTCGCCACCAGTCTCTTGCCCTGACACAGACGCTATGGCCAAGGAACAGTCAGCTGTTCTCCGATCCTTATCGGAGGACTCCACCCTCACCTCTGCTGACTGACACAAGCGCTTTCTTTTTTGAATGTCACCCATCTTTGCTTCTCTCTTCCAGCCTCCTAGTGGGACCACTCCGGTTGATAGGGCCGGTCCCGGGGGCTTCTGCTATCCATCCCACGTCTCATCACAGGCAGTCCGCCTGGGACATTTGTGAAATCTATTCATGACAGTTCTTCTTGTTTTGTTAGTTAGGGGTATTTCTTTAATGTTATTTCCCTTTTACATTGGGATATCTCCTCCTTCTCTGATTCTAGTGCAGGCTCATCTTCTAGACCCCTATGTCCGTCCTAGGTTCATCAGACGAGTGCTGTTAGCTACAGCAAATTTGGATTCCCATCCACATGGTCACTGATATCCACATTCTGTCCCTAATTGTGAAGGGCCTTAACAACCCCACCAAACGAAGAGCACTGCTGTCTTACTTGGAGCGATCCAACGCCCATATATGCTTACTTCAAGAGACGCACCTCCTCATGATCGATACCCAACGCCTTCGATAGAGGGCATTTCCGATTCAAATGTTCTCATACGCCACTTCTAGGACTGCTGGGGTTGCCATCTTTGTCTCTTCCCGCTTCCTGGGGCATGTGGGTAGCAAACAGGCTGAAATTAAGGGGAGGTTTCTGGCCTACACCTTTATTTTAGACACACACATGTTTGTACTGGCCTCAGTATACGTTCCCAGTAGTGGACAGGAGGGTTTCATTAAGAAGGTCATTCAGGAGATCACAGGTTTGCCAGATCGAACAGTCTTGTTGGGAGGGGATCTTAACATGGTCTTAGATGGAGACATGGATCGATCTGGGCAACGATGGGGTCAGACCGGGACTTTGTCCAAGGCTGGAAAGCGCTTCTTAACTGATGCGGTGCTCACTGACATCTGGAGACATAGACACCCTAACACTAGGGTTTACACCTTTTACTCACATCCTCATAAAATTTACAATTGAATTGATTACATCTTCACTTCAGATCTACTAACACAGCGCACCTGTGTAGTTGAGATTCTCCTCTGCCCATTGTCCCACCACTCTGCGCTGCGACTCTCTCTGACTTTCCCCCCAGGGCGTGCTACTCAACACTTTTGGCGTCTACGGGAGTCCATGCTCCAGCGTCCTTCGGTAGTGCGACAGGTCGAGGGAAGCATAGCGGACTACCTAGCTTTGAATGACACGCCAGATGTCTCTATGACAACCCTATGGGAAGCGATGAAGGTGGTTCTTAGGGGGGTTTTCATCGGCATTGCGTCAGCTGACATTAAAGCCAGAAGGGAGAAGCGTGCGCACCTGATGGCCGAGGTCGTTGAGCTGGAATGTATTCACCAGTGAACAGGAGCGCCGCGGGTCTGGAGACAGTTGAAGACAGCTCGGGCACAACTCGCAGGGTTAGATGTTGATTGGGCAGAGTATGCAGCTTTGCGTCTTAAGAATGCCTTCTATGTAGAGGGCGATCGATGCAGGCGCCTTCTTGCAAACCGCCTCCGCGCCCAACGACAAGCTCAAAAGGTGACATTGATACAGGACTCTGGGGGGGGAAGTAGTGAAGACACGACGATTGTTGAAGCTTTTAGGCGATTTTATGAATCGTTATACTTGGCTCAAGTCTTGCCTGACACTGAACCGACTCGGTACCTACAGGGAGCAGCCACTTCCAAATTACTACTGTCCCTAGCAACAGAACTGGAGGCTCCCATTCGCTTGGAGGAGGTTATCTCTGCGATTGCTCGTCTTAAGCTTAACAAATCCCCAGGCCCCGATGGGTTTTCTTCCGGTTTTTATAAGAAATTTTGTTGAAGGCTGCCCCCTATTCTTAAACGCGTTTTTAATTCCGTCGGATCAACAGAGTCCTCTCCCTTCCCTTCCTCTATGCTAGAGGCCTTAATAACTGTAATACCCAAGCCTGGGAAGGATCACCATTTCTGTGGCTCATACCGTCCAATATCCCTTCTTATCGTGGACTTAAAGATATTTACCAGCATCTTGGCAGCACGGCTTTCCAAACATCTCCCCGGCTTGATAGACCCGGATCAATCAAGCTTTGTCCCCGGATGACAGTGCTCGGATAATACTAAACGGCTTCTCCATCTGATGGATAGATCCGAGCTCTTCCCGGTGGTACGCATGAACCTATCGGTCGACGCTGAGAAGGCGTTCGACAAGGTCCACTGACCATATCTCTGGGCAACCATGACTCATTTTGGCCTCCTCGAACGTTTCATAACCTGGATCTTCCAGTGTTATGCGAATCCAACAGCTACAGTGAGGGTGAGTGGGGTGGCGTCAGCGGCCTTTCACATATGTAGAGGGACTAGGCAGGGCTGTTCGCTGTCGCCGCAAGCTCTTAGCCTGTCCCTAGAGCCTGAGACGCTGGAACTCCTTCAGTGGGACTTTCAGATTCAGTGGGTCCAGGACACCATCACATATCTGGGCCTCCGGGTGGCCCTCACCGTTTCTCTCACTAGACAAATGAACAACTCGCTCCTGTTGAAACTAGTGCGAGCCTCACTCCGTAAATAAAGGCCTCACTCCCTCTCCTGGCTAGGGCGAATAGCGGCGGTGAAGATGGTGCTGTTGCCTCAAATTCTTTATATCTTTCACACACACCCGTTGATGCCTCCCACCAGCATCCTAAGAGCCCTGCAGAGGGACATAGAGCACTTTATTTGGCGGGACCAACGAGCTGCGCCGTGATCTCAAATACAGAGACCCGATGGAGGGAGGCTTAGGGATACTAGACTTATTGGCGTACTGGCGGGCAGCTCAGCTACGGGCGTTGGTGGAGTGGTCTCGACCTGAGTCCGAGAAACATTGGTTATTTATGGACATGGCTCTTGCAGCTCGTACTCTTTGGGGATCCCCTTTCTCCCCCGCCAGAGCCGACATCGCAATTTATATTTATCAGGGGTGACCCGGCCCATTATGGTAGCTTGGGACAGGACTGCGACTGCTAGAGGCCTTACGACCTTCCCGTCTCCCATCACGCCCAATGTAAAGAACCCAGACTTTACACCTGGCCTTGACTATGGGGAATTTCATCACTGGACGACAGACACTACTCGCTCCATTGGAAATGTCTTTGATCTTTTTGGCCTCCTTCCGTTTGTGGAGTTCCGCTCTGATCTTGGGCTTCCCGAAACAGAACGATATCCCAGCCTATATCCTCCTTGGCCTCCCCAACGCCCCACCTTCCCGCTTCACTCTCGGAGAGGCAAACAAATGGCCCTGACTCTAGGAACGGCAGTACAGAATGTCCTAACACACTGGGGCTCCACGATGCTGCCCACTCGACTAGACTGGCTTGTGGCGGCCAAGCATTCATAGCGACGTCGCTTTTTGATCCTTCGATGTCGGCTCTTCCTATCATTGTGAAGCAGAATTCACTAAGCATTGGATTGTTCACCCACTAATAGGGAACGTGAGCTGGGTTTAGACTGTCATGAGACAGGTTAGTTTTGCCCTACTGATGATGTGTTGTTGCAATAGTAATCCTGCTCAGTACGAGATAACGGGAGTACAAATTGTGGTCCATTCTGGGGATGGAAAAGATTTATCTTTCCCTGACCAACTCCGGGGCCTCCTTCCACGTAATCTGGGCCCCTCTTGTAGCGCTTCTGACATCGTAATTTACAGAACTCACATGTCCCAAATATCTTAGACTATTACGTTTTACAGACCCTCCACTGGCGGCCACGCCTGACACACCTGATATTTAGCTGTTTGGGGCCTACCTATTGGGCTGCACTATCCCTATTGCACAAGATCACCGTTTTTCTTTGACGAGGAGGAGAGGGGAGAGGGGAATGGGGAGGGGGGGTTTGTATTCAAGTTTGTTGTTCTTTCTGTCACCTGCACAATAGTACCATGCCGGGTTGCTACCCGATGATTGTGGAGCACACTGGCTCATTTGTTTTTCTGTGGACAAAATCAATAAAAGACATTTTAAACCAAAAAAGGAAAACTGGAGTAAGTGAAGATTGTATGAGGTGATCATCACCACCCCTCTAATGGACCAATCAGAATGAACTGTGGACCCTAAAAGTTTCAATTTTAAGTTAGATAGTTAGAGAAAAAGGGTATAAAAGAGCTTGTTCGAAAAGGTGAAAAAAGCTTGCTCCAAGGATTTTATTTTACACCATGACATGCTGTCGGTTTGGACAATTTTATGGTGCTAGAGACTTTGAAATATTTTTGGACTTTACTTTCTGATGGAGCAAAGAAGATGATCGAATGCAGAGTTTTTGTTTTGGAAGGGAGGCATTGAGGAGAATAGAGACAGATTGGGAACCTGTGCGACTCTGTTATTTTCATATAACAGGTTGGTAATATATCTTTCTAAATTTCATTCATTTTAACATGTACTAAATAAATTGCATAAATTTTGCTTGTCTAAATAAAAAAGTTTAAAGTTTCATTTCCTAAATGAAGCAGATAAAATCGATTTAAATGTAAACTCGAGTCTGGTTTTAATTTTATGACATATCATGACAGAATAAAATGCTAATGTTATAGGATTACTATGATTAAGCTGGTCTTAGTCTCCATCAACTAACTTCTACTAGATGATCCATTGACCGAATAGTGAAGTACCTTGATGTAGAGTTTTCCAGGTAGCAGGTTAGCATAAGTTGAAAAAATATAAAAATGTATATAATGTATAAAGTATAAAGCTTAGGTACCCCTCTAACCAGCAGCTTGCCTTCTTTGTCACTGATTCAGGAGTAATAGTATGTGTGTGCGTGTGACGTGCGGTGCTATGGGCCCCACCGATGAGTGTAATAATTAAATTGCTCCTGGGTTTGGTGAAATGAGTATTGAGGGTTGTTGGAGAGCCCTGCTGGGTCAGATCCAGTCAGCGACTTGCCCCCAAGGTACTGGACTGCTGCACTGGTCAAGACTCAGAGAGCAATAAGAAATCAACATATAATATTACAAGATGTGTACTCGCTAGGAAGAGCCACCACATTCTCACTGCCCTGAAAATAGTCAAACTCACTAGAAACCCACCTAACTGCTATGCGATACAAGGAGCTCAACAGATGGTTGGAAACATCAGCGGTTAGCTAGGTCAATTCTTCAGCAGCCATCTCCATTCCTTGGTGTGGGGTACTGAATGTACCGATCTTAAAAGGGAATCAGGATTGCTTTGGTTGTTTGGAGCTTCCCAAAACCTGAAGCAGCAGTAGCAGCAGTAGCAGCACCAAGACAGGTTGGCAGAATTTCAGCAAGTCTCTCAGCTTAGTCCTAAATTTTTGGCCTAGTCAGAAGAGAGAAGCAAAGCAGCTCTACACAGCAACAAAGTTCTGCACACACCCGGATCCAAGAGTTGATTTGTGAGCTGCTTCGCATCTTGAGGTTTTCTACACAAAGCTGACTAAATAAAAACTGCCAGTTAGGGCCTGATTTATATATTGGTGGAGAGGATTCTCCATCCCAATGGTGACTGAGTTCTCTCCTCGGAAATATAGTATTCCACCTGCCAAATTTAGCTGCAGGTGGACCTTCAGTTTGGCAATGAGGAGACTACTGTGTCTCCGCAGTGTCCAAACTTCTCCAGTGCCCCTAAGGGGTAAGGGCTGTTGGAGAAACAGCGACATAACTGCCCATCTAATGTAGAAGGGCAGACATGTAGTCAATTTTACCGTTCCTTACCGTCAGGTAAAACTTGGCAGTAAGGAACAGTAAAACAATTATAATGCACCCTAATCAATGGGAGAATGCTCCCATTGTGAGAAAAGCACTACTTTTTTCTTTAAAAGAAAAAATCCTGTTTTGGGAATTTGTTTTTGAAAACAAAAGAAAATTACTGTTTACTACAGGGCTGCATCCTTCTGACACAGCCAAGCAGCAAACAGTAAAATGCATTAACAGTGGACCCCCCAGACATCCCCCTGCAGGGGATCTCTAATACTCTTTAAAAGTGCAAGAAGGTTGCCCCTGCACTCTGAAAACACAGAGTGACTTCAAAGAAGCCTCTCTGTTTTTCACAAGAATGCGTTGCCCCCAGTGGAGTGCGAGTTTGCGTCTGCCCGGGGGCAGCGCATTCCATGTAATAGGTTGCATTTTCCCTATTTGCACTTGGCACACCTGTTTTAAGGTGCTCCGGGTGCAAACATGAAAAGTGCGCCCTTTACATAATTGGGCCCCTGGAACCAAGCCTGCTGGCCTGTTTGCATCCATAACCGAAAACGGTGCCAAAGTTGACTTCTCCTGCAGCTGTGACTCCAGAAACTTTGGAGGACTGCCTGCCTTCGAAAAAGACTTAAGACCTCCTGTGAGCAGCATACCTGTTCCAAAGAATCTCCCAAAGAGAAGGCTCTGCGGTATCCGGAACCACCAAAACCCAACTACTGAAGCAACCACTGCACCAGTTGACTCTGACCCAAGTTGAAGTGGGCCAATGGTGCCAACAAGGTTCCCCAGCCCTCAAGAGCTCTAGTCCATTGTGATTCCACCTCTCCTGGACTCCCTGAAGTCACTTGCACCCTCTGAAGACCGACCCCTCGGTAAGGAAAAACCTGATCTCTAAGGAGACCTCTGCACCCTTATCCCCTGGGACTTGTAGAAGAGGACCAATGGTGTCCCCCCATCCCGAGCATCACAAGGTCTGAGCGCACTTGCTGGTTCAGCTAGACTGGTTTTCTAGCCAGAGCTTGCAGAGTCTTTTAACTGTGACTGATCCCCATTGAAATGCATTGGGCTCCCAACTCCAATTTGCACACTGCATGCAGCCGTGCTCATGTGGCTGGTGCTGTACTGTACATGCTGCCTTGGACCTTTCCCACCATTCACCTTAACTCCTGGAGCTTGGTCCTGTAAGTCGATATACTCTACCTGTTTGCAGAACTTTTTCTTCCTTCTATTTTAACATTGCAAAACTCAGAAATTGCAGTGTCCACTTTTTAAAGTTAAAAGAATATATATGTAAAAATGTACTCACCAGAATGATTTTTCTCTGATACCTAAACATATATAAAGACACTTCCTATTTTCATACATTTGTGTGCATCTCCTTCTTGAGTTGCGTTGTCATTTATTTTATCATGTGTATTTGCAAATATCTTGCACTTTTCTGTGTGAAGCCTAAGGCTACGCGACCACACAACCCCCTAATAGAGCACTTTGGAATCGCTCAGCAAGCCCCTGTCCACTCATAAGCAACCCCCTTGACTCTTTACACAGTATATCAACTTTTTAATATATCACATAAAGAGCCAGCTCCCTAAGCTTCCTACATTAGTGGCAGTGGTGAGATAGAAGACTGAACATTTGCTGCACCACTTGGTTGATAAGTGATTGCATAAAAGAATCCAAAATTGTCTCTAGTTAATTTTTTTTTAACGATTTTCGATTTTTCAAAATTGTTTATAAATAGCTGTTAGGGCCTTGATTATGTCGCCACCCTACCAAATCAGTCTTTACAACCCTTGATTTCAATTTTATCATTGGATGCTGATATTTCTGTTTTTTATGTTTTTTATGATTTGAAGTAACAATCGTTTCAATTGTATTGTTATTTTTAAAATGTTGGAGAGTAACATTGTTTTATATCTCAGAATTCTTTAACATATGCAATAATAAAATGAAAACACTTTTTTAACTTTAGTTCTTTGTTAGTACACTGAATTTCTGCTTATTATCCTGCTTGTGTCTACCCCGATATCATATGGGTATCCAGTTGCCTAGGAATTGTTATTATTTAAAATATTGTTGCCCTGTCCTAGCAACATTCACTAGTTTCAGGGGGTTCCTCTTTATCTTATTCCAATCAAAAATCAAACCGTGACTGATGCATCATGTTCTTCCCAGGTGTTCAACCTGGAAACCTACAAGAGCCTTAAGTTGGACAGACTTAAGACACGCTTTGAAAGCATGGGACCTACTCATGGGCCTAGACTCAAAAAAGTATATCTGCACAAAAATTGCTTACAGATAATGCTAGGGCCATGGCTGAGGGAGAAACCCCCCCTTGGAGAAGGGAAGGTAGATGCTGAAGTGTATGAAGCTCCTGCCAAATATTACCTACGGGAGTGAGTACCTGAGGGGAAGAGATGCAGACATCCTGGACAGGACAGTTTCAAGATCAGTAAGAAGTCTATACATGGGCTGAGATATATGCTAAACGTTGCCAGAATAAACCATATACAGCCAACACGGATACTTCCTCTTCAGACGGGGACACTACCAATCAACAAAGAAGAACAAATCGTTATCCTCCGCAAAGAACAGAGACCACACAAAGAAATACAGAAACACCATCAACATCAAGTGATCCTTTTTTAGAGCAGGGCCCCGACAGACAAGAAGACCCAGGAGGGCCAAAAGAAAAAACAAAAGAACCACCACAGACAAGAACAGTCACGGCCAAGAAGGACAAACCAAAAACAGTGAAGTAGAGGAGAATTTGGTAATCAATATTTCGAATCATCAGTTTAGCAAGATTGAGATTCAAACACTTCAAAAAGGAACATCATTCGTTCCAACGTCTAATACAAACAAACTAGAAATCAACATTTCATTTTTCAAACTAATGAGAAAACTACGTTTACGTAATTTTTTTACCAACGTAATTCAAACACCTAAAGAGACAACAGAAGATCAATTAAGAGGACTAACTCCAAGAAGTACATACATGGCACCGATGTCTCATAAGACACTAGACACGTTCGAAACATTAGTCAAAAATGACATAAATAAAATCAATTGTCAACGAATAACAAAACAGAAAAATTGTACTCAGAAAGAGATGAGTATTCTGCGGACAATCGCCACAAATCCTGATATAACATGCACTAAAGCGGATAAAGGAGGAGCTATAGTAATTTTGAACACTACTTACTACAACAGCCAAGCAATCCTCCACCTCTCGGACAATTACACATATTTGAAATTGGATACAAATCCCACAAAACAGTTTAAAGAAATCATTGACACTCTCCTTTTGAAAGCATTACAAGAAGGAATTATCACAGACAAGACAAAAAAATATTTAACACAAGATCATCCGAAAAGTCCGAAATTCTTCTTGGTACCTAAAATATATAAGAACCAGAAGACTCCTCCTTGCAGACCGATAGTTTCAACGGTTGGAAGCATTCATGAACCAGTCGGAAAATTCCTGGATAAACACTTACAACCAATAGTGACATCATTAGGGACGTACATCAGAGACACCACAGATTTTCTGTTGAAATTACAAACAGCACAGGTGACAAATATTCAAGAGGTTCTACTTTGTACAGTGGACGTCACAGCATTATACACCTCAATACCACACTCCAAAGGAATTGAAGCGATAGAATATTGTTTGTTGAGAACAGATCTTGAAAACGATTTCAAAATTTTTCTAATGGAACTTTTGGAATTTACGCTGTTTCATAGCTATTTTTCATGGAATGAGGAATGGTATCAACAGAAAACGGGAACGTCAATGGGAAATTCAGCAGCTCCTGCCTACGCCAATATCTTCATGAGCAGATTTGAAGAAGAGAATATCTTGAGTAAAGCCAATTGGAATAAACACATCAAAATATTTTTAAGATTCATTGATGATATTTTTCTACTTTGGGAGGGTCCCAAAGACACCTTGATAACACAACTCAAACTACTCAATGAAATAGATTCCCGCGTCCAATTCACCTATGAAATACAAGAGGAGTCAATAACATTTCTGGATGTGAAAGTTAAGAAAACACCGACGGGATTTCAGACAGATTTATTCCGGAAAGGAACTGATCGAAACAACACCCTACATTATTCGAGCTTTCATCCTCAACCCCTGAAGGAACATTTACCCTACAGCCAGCTCTTACGAGCAAAGAGAATATTTTCGGATGCTAACGCTTTAGAAGAACAATCAAAAGAGATGATGCTCAGATTTAAAAGACGAGGGTACCCCGATCATATTCTCGAACAGGCACAAGAACGTTCAAAGAACAAAACGAGGAATGAATTGCTGACCAAAAAACAAACAAAAACCAAAGAATCTATGACTGTAGTTTCAAAGTACTCAACAGCAAGTAAAAAATACAAGAGTATAATTATGAGACACTGGCAAATACTAAGAATTGAACCAGATTTCAATCATGCTTTTGATGAAAGTCCTATCTTTGCATACACAAGAGCTAAGAACCTTGGAGAACGTTTGAAACATGTACACACCAAACCAGTGGAATACAAAGGTACACTCCCTTAATGGAACTGTAATCACTGTAATAGTGTTATCAAAGGAACGACCATAAATCACCCAATGAAGGGAAATAAAATTCATCTAAGAGCCACAGCGACCTGCGATTCAAGCAGCATAGTGTACATGTTAAAATGTCCTTGCGGGAAAATTTATGTGGGACAAACTGACCGAAAAGTAAAAACGAGACTAAATGAACACAAGTCGAATATCAGGACTAAGCAATTGAAATCAACAGTGGCCCAGCATTTTGTGGAAATGAGCCACAATATTAGCCAGTTAAGATTTTGTGTTCTAGAGAATGTCGACAACATAGAAGTACAAGACCACAAAAAGAGACTACTGCAGAGAGAAAATTATTGGATCTCTTTATTGTCTAGCATCACCCCGTATGGGCTCAATGATCGTATGGAATATACATGTTATCTTTAAATTACTGTTGTTATTTCTTAGACCCGAATAGTGGCTTCTTTACTTATTCATCCTAAACAACTTACATTGTTTGCATGATTGACGTAAATAGTTACAAGGACATATGTACCAAAATAATCACACCACACCCTTTTTTTCTTTAAACACAGTTAACTTTATTGAGACATTATTAGCGCACAGCATTTTTTTAGGTGACTCTCAAATAGTAATTATTTTTAATTTCGCAATGAGACACTTGAATTACACAAGGTCCGGTTAGCAACCGCACCATATATCTGTTTTTTTAACACAGAAATACATTCTCGAGTAATGATAGCGGACACCCGTTATAAACATCCGGAGCATTGCTTTCAGCCCTTCCGGTTCGTGAGGAGAGACGCGGGAGACACAAACATTTCTGATCGGTAAGCCGCTTAATTGTATACTTTAAAATGACTTGGGAATGCTTAGAACAGCGCGTTCAAGTTATGGCTTGTTACTTAGTTTAATCCGAGCACCCACTGTAGCTAATTAATGAAACCCACCACCGTAGCGAGGATATTTTTTAATCAAACACGTACCCATGTGGAAGTATCGTTTGGTTGATAATGGAGTTTTCTTTAATAAACATGGCACATATGCAGGTAATTATTCACGACATGATCCGCTGAATAACATTTATCGTTTAGACCATTATGCACTGTGATGTATTGATGTACAGTTAGTTTAGAGGATTGAAATTAAATGATGTGTTGTTTCACTTTATAGAAAGATCCCCTGGAAGAAGGCATTTGATATGCCGAAATGCATTGGGACAGCTTAAATGTCTGATGGAAAAGTCTAAATGTTTATTCACGATCGAAACGGATTATGATGAACTAATCACCCATGTGAAAATAACATGATGAAATAAAAGGATAATTTTCAAAATTTGAATAACTATGGCATGGAATTATTAAAACCTTCTACATAGAAGGATTCATTGGAGCCCTGGGGACACACCCCATATGCATGGGGGTGCAACCACTTATTCATTATTGTCCACACCTTCTATCGGAGGGCGATACCTTGGAGCACCATACAACTGTGAAAATTGGTAGAACTACGTAGTGCGCCCTTTCTAGAAACCCATTATAACGTCCAAATTGATCCGATCCATTTAAGGGCAGCACACCCGTAAGAACACATTTAAAACATTAAGATGCAGTACGAAGAGATTTTCAGCATGACAGACACCAGAGCGGAAACTTTTGCATACAAGGACGATGAAGTTTCCAGGATCTATACACTAATCAATGAAGAAACAACAGACACAGCCACTAAACGGACTAAGGAACAAAATATAAGACAATTACTTTATTTGTCCAAAAAAGAAATAAACCAACGCCTGCACGCGAGTACTATGATCAAATACCACAAAGCACAGAGAATACCGAGAGGTCTCAGGATACCCCTTAAACCATCGCTTTGTAAGAATGTTCAAAAATGTAAGGAAAGATGGTTTGCGATTTTGAACAAATGTTCATTAGATCTCATTTTATTAATAGTCGAAGAACTATCTAATATCCTGGAAGAACTGGCCAAAGACATCAGCGATGTAAAAAAAGAACTAGAAAATAGCTACACACTAGAAGAATTAACAAAAATTATGGAAGACATTAACATACAACTGTCTAAACACACGGCGGAAGTGAGTGAACGAAAGATAAGAAAACTGAGAAGAGACACTATTGATTACAAAATGGGGGAAGTCTATACATGGGCTGAGATATATGCTAAACGTCGCCAGAATAAACCATATACAGCCAACACGGATACTTCCTCTTCAGACGGGGACACTACCAATCAACAAAGAAGAACAAATCGTTATCCTCCGCAAAGAACAGAGACCACACAAAGAAATACAGAAACACCATCAACATCAAGTGATCCTTTTTTAGAGCAGGGCCCCGACAGACAAGAAGACCCAGGAGGGCCAAAAGAAAAAACAAAAGAACCACCACAGACAAGAACAGTCACGGCCAAGAAGGACAAACCAAAAACAGTGAAGTAGAGGAGAATTTGGTAATCAATATTTCGAATCATCAGTTTAGCAAGGTTGAGATTCAAACACTTCAAAAAGGAACATCATTCGTTCCAACGTCTAATACAAACAAACTAGAAATCAACATTTCATTTTTCAAACTAATGAGAAAACTACGTTTACGTCATTTTTTTACCAACGTAATTCAAACACCTAAAGAGACAACAGAAGATCAATTAAGAGGACTAACTCCAAGAATTACATACATGGCACCGATGTCTCATAAGACACTAGACACGTTCGAAACATTAGTCAAAAATGACATAAATAAAATCAATTGTCAACGAATAACAAAACAGAAAAATTGTACTCAGAAAGAGATGAGTATTCTGCGGACAATCGCCACAAATCCTGATATAACATGCACTAAAGCGGATAAAGGAGGAGCTATAGTAATTTTGAACACTACTTACTACAACAGCCAGGCAATCCTCCACCTCTCGGACAATGACACATATTTGAAATTGGATACAAATCCCACAAAACAGTTTAAAGAAATCATTGACACTCTCCTTTTGAAAGCATTACAAGAAGGAATTATCACAGACAAGACAAAAAAATATTTAACACAAGATCATCCGAAAAGTCCGAAATTCTTCTTGGTACCTAAAATACATAAGAACCAGAAGACTCCTCCTTGCAGACCGATAGTTTCAACGGTTGGAAGCATTCATGAACCAGTCGGAAAATTCCTGGATAAACACTTACAACCAATAGTGACATCATTAGGGACGTACATCAGAGACACCACAGATTTTCTGTTGAAATTACAAACAGCACAGGTGACAAATATTCAAAAGGTTCTACTTTGTACAGTGGACGTCACAGCATTATACACCTCAATACCACACTCCAAAGGAATTGAAGCGATAGAATAATGTTTGTTGAGAACAGATCTTGAAAACGATTTCAAAATTTTTCTAATGGAACTTTTGGAATTTACGCTGTTTCATAGCTATTTTTCATGGAATGAGGAATGGTATCAACAGAAAACGGGAACCTCAATGGGAAATTCGGCAGCTCCTGCCTACGCCAATATCTTCATGAGCAGATTTGAAGAAGAGAATATCTTGAGTAAAGCCAATTGGAATAAACACATCAAAATATTTTTAAGATTCATTGATGATATTTTTCTACTTTGGGAGGGTCCCAAAGACACCTTGATAACACAACTCAAACTACTCAATGAAATAGATTCCCGCGTCCAATTCACCTATGAAATACAAGAGGAGTCAATAACATTTCTGGATGTGAAAGTTAAGAAAACACCGACGGGATTTCAGACAGATTTATTCCGGAAAGGAACTGATCGAAACAACACCCTACATTATTCGAGCTTTCATCCTCAACCCCTGAAGGAACATTTACCCTACAGCCAGCTCTTACGAGCAAAGAGAATAATTTCGGATGCTAACGCTTTAGAAGAACAATCAAAAGAGATGATGCTCAGATTTAAAAGACGAGGGTACCCCGATCATATTCTCGAACAGGCACAAGAACGTTCAAAGAACAAAACGAGGAATGAATTGCTGACCAAAAAACAAACAAAAACCAAAGAATCTATGACTGTAGTTTCAAAGTACTCAACAGCAAGTAAAAAATACAAGAGTATAATTATGAGACACTGGCAAATACTAAGAATTGAACCAGATTTCAATCATGCTTTTGATGAAAGTCCTATCTTTGCATACACAAGAGCTAAGAACCTTGGAGAACGTTTGAAACATGTACACACCAAACCAGTGGAATACAAAGGTACACTCCCTTAATGGAACTGTAATCACTGTAATAGTGTTATCAAAGGAACGACCATAAATCACCCAATGAAGGGAAATAAAATTCATCTAAGAGCCACAGCGACCTGCGATTCAAGCAGCTTAGTGTACATGTTAAAATGTCCTTGCGGGAAAATTTATGTGGGACAAACTGACCGAAAAGTAAAAACGAGACTAAATGAACACAAGTCGAATATCAGGACTAAGCAATTGAAATCAACAGTGGCCCAGCATTTTGTGGAAATGAGCCACAATATTAGCAGGTTAAGATTTTGTGTTCTAGAGAATGTCGACAACATAGAAGGACAAGACCACAAAAAGAGACTACTGCAGAGAGAAAATTATTGGATCTCTTTATTGTCTAGCATCACCCCGTATGGGCTCAATGATCGTATGGAATATACATGTTATCTTTAAATTACTGTTGTTATTTCTTAGACCCGAATAGTGGCTTCTTTACTTATTCATCCTAAACAACTTACATTGTTTGCATGATTGACGTAAATAGTTACAAGGACATATGTACCAAAATAATCACACCACACCCTTTTTTTCTTTAAACACAGTTAACTTTATTGAGACATTATTAGCGCACAGCATTTTTTTAGGTGACTCTCAAATAGTAATTATTTTTAATTTCGCAATGAGACACTTGAATTACACAAGGTCCGGTTAGCAACCGCACCATATATCTGTTTTTTTAACACAGAAATACATTCTCGAGTAATGATAGCGGACACCCGTTATAAACATCCGGAGCATTGCTTTCAGCCCTTCCGGTTCGTGAGGAGAGACGCGGGAGACACAAACATTTCTGATCGGTAAGCCGCTTAATTGTATACTTTAAAATGACTTGGGAATGCTTAGAACAGCGCGTTCAAGTTATGGCCTGTTACTTAGTTTAATCCGAGCACCCACTGTAGCTAATTAATGAAACCCACCACCGTAGCGAGGATATTTTTTAATCAAACACGTACCCATGTGGAAGTATCGTTTGGTTGATAATGGAGTTTTCTTTAATAAACATGGCACATATGCAGGTAATTATTCACGACATGATCCGCTGAATAACATTTATCGTTTAGACCATTATGCACTGTGATGTATTGATGTACAGTTAGTTTAGAGGATTGAAATTAAATGATGTGTTGTTTCACTTTATAGAATGATCCCCTGGAAGAAGGCATTTGATATGCCGAAATGCATTGGGACAGCTTAAATGTCTGATGGAAAAGTCTAAATGTTTATTCACGATCGAAACGGATTATGATGAACTAATCACCCATGTGAAAATAACATGATGAAATAAAAGGATAATTTTCAAAATTTGAATAACTATGGCATGGAATTATTAAAACCTTCTACATAGAAGGATTCATTGGAGCCCGGGGGACACACCCCATATGCATGGGGGTGCAACCACTTATTCATTATTGTCCACACCTTCTATCGGAGGGCGATACCTTGGAGCACCATACAACTGTGAAAATTGGTAGAACTACGTAGTGCGCCCTTTCTAGAAACCCATTATAACGTCCAAATTGATCCGATCCATTTAAGGGCAGCACACCCGTAAGAACACATTTAAAACATTAAGATGCAGTACGAAGAGATTTTCAGCATGACAGACACCAGAGCGGAAACTTTTGCATACAAGGACGATGAAGTTTCCAGGATCTATACACTAATCAATGAAGAAACAACAGACACAGCCACTAAACGGACTAAGGAACAAAATATAAGACAATTACTTTATTTGTCCAAAAAAGAAATAAACCAACGCCTGCACGCGAGTACTATGATCAAATACCACAAAGCACAGAGAATACCGAGAGGTCTCAGGATACCCCTTAAACCATCGCTTTGTAAGAATGTTCAAAAATGTAAGGAAAGATGGTTTGCGATTTTGAACAAATGTTCATTAGATCTCATTTTATTAATAGTCGAAGAACTATCTAATATCCTGGAAGAACTGGCCAAAGACATCAGCGATGTAAAAAAAGAACTAGAAAATAGCTACACACTAGAAGAATTAACAAAAATTATGGAAGACATTAACATACAACTGTCTAAACACACGGCGGAAGTGAGTGAACGAAAGATAAGAAAACTGAGAAGAGACACTATTGATTACAAAATGGGGGAAGTCTATACATGGGCTGAGATATATGCTAAACGTCGCCAGAATAAACCATATACAGCCAACACGGATACTTCCTCTTCAGACGGGGACACTACCAATCAACAAAGAAGAACAAATCGTTATCCTCCGCAAAGAACAGAGACCACACAAAGAAATACAGAAACACCATCAACATCAAGTGATCCTTTTTTAGAGCAGGGCCCCGACAGACAAGAAGACCCAGGAGGGCCAAAAGAAAAAACAAAAGAACCACCACAGACAAGAACAGTCACGGCCAAGAAGGACAAACCAAAAACAGTGAAGTAGAGGAGAATTTGGTAATCAATATTTCGAATCATCAGTTTAGCAAGATTGAGATTCAAACACTTCAAAAAGGAACATCATTCGTTCCAACGTCTAATACAAACAAACTAGAAATCAACATTTCATTTTTCAAACTAATGAGAAAACTACGTTTACGTCATTTTTTTACCAACGTAATTCAAACACCTAAAGAGACAACAGAAGATCAATTAAGAGGACTAACTCCAAGAATTACATACATGGCACCGATGTCTCATAAGACACTAGACACGTTCGAAACATTAGTCAAAAATGACATAAAAAAAATCAATTGTCAACGAATAACAAAACAGAAAAATTGTACTCAGAAAGAGATGAGTATTCTGCGGACAATCGCCACAAATCCTGATATAACATGCACTAAAGCGGATAAAGGAGGAGCTATAGTAATTTTGAACACTACTTACTACAACAGCCAGGCAATCCTCCACCTCTCGGACAATGACACATATTTGAAATTGGATACAAATCCCACAAAACAGTTTAAAGAAATCATTGACACTCTCCTTTTGAAAGCATTACAAGAAGGAATTATCACAGACAAGACAAAAAAATATTTAACACAAGATCATCCGAAAAGTCCGAAATTCTTCTTGGTACCTAAAATACATAAGAACCAGAAGACTCCTCCTTGCAGACCGATAGTTTCAACGGTTGGAAGCATTCATGAACCAGTCGGAAAATTCCTGGATAAACACTTACAACCAATAGTGACATCATTAGGGACGTACATCAGAGACACCACAGATTTTCTGTTGAAATTACAAACAGCACAGGTGACAAATATTCAAAAGGTTCTACTTTGTACAGTGGACGTCACAGCATTATACACCTCAATACCACACTCCAAAGGAATTGAAGCGATAGAATATTGTTTGTTGAGAACAGATCTTGAAAACGATTTCAAAATTTTTCTAATGGAACTTTTGGAATTTACGCTGTTTCATAGCTATTTTTTATGGAATGAGGAATGGTATCAACAGAAAACGGGAACCTCAATGGGAAATTCGGCAGCTCCTGCCTACGCCAATATCTTCATGAGCAGATTTGAAGAAGAGAATATCTTGAGTAAAGCCAATTGGAATAAACACATCAAAATATTTTTAAGATTCATTGATGATATTTTTCTACTTTGGGAGGGTCCCAAAGACACCTTGATAACACAACTCAAACTACTCAATGAAATAGATTCCCGCGTCCAATTCACCTATGAAATACAAGAGGAGTCAATAACATTTCTGGATGTGAAAGTTAAGAAAACACCGACGGGATTTCAGACAGATTTATTCCGGAAAGGAACTGATCGAAACAACACCCTACATTATTCGAGCTTTCATCCTCAACCCCTGAAGGAACATTTACCCTACAGCCAGCTCTTACGAGCAAAGAGAATAATTTCGGATGCTAACGCTTTAGAAGAACAATCAAAAGAGATGATGCTCAGATTTAAAAGACGAGGGTACCCCGATCATATTCTCGAACAGGCACAAGAACGTTCAAAGAACAAAACGAGGAATGAATTGCTGACCAAAAAACAAACAAAAACCAAAGAATCTATGACTGTAGTTTCAAAGTACTCAACAGCAAGTAAAAAATACAAGAGTATAATTATGAGACACTGGCAAATACTAAGAATTGAACCAGATTTCAATCATGCTTTTGATGAAAGTCCTATCTTTGCATACACAAGAGCTAAGAACCTTGGAGAACGTTTGAAACATGTACACACCAAACCAGTGGAATACAAAGGTACACTCCCTTGTTGGAACTGTAATCACTGTAATAGTGTTATCAAAGGAACGACCATAAATCACCCAATGAAGGGAAATAAAATTCATCTAAGAGCCACAGCGACCTGCGATTCAAGCAGCTTAGTGTACATGTTAAAATGTCCTTGCGGGAAAATTTATGTGGGACAAACTGACCGAAAAGTAAAAACGAGACTAAATGAACACAAGTCGAATATCAGGACTAAGCAATTGAAATCGACAGTGGCCCAGCATTTTGTGGAAATGAGCCACAATATTAGCCAGTTAAGATTTTGTGTTCTAGAGAATGTCGACAACATAGAAGAACAAGACCACAAAAAGAGACTACTGCAGAGAGAAAATTATTGGATCTCTTTATTGTCTAGCATCACCCCGTATGGGCTCAATGATCGTATGGAATATACATGTTATCTTTAAATTACTGTTGTTATTTCTTAGACCCGAATAGTGGCTTCTTTACTTATTCATCCTAAACAACTTACATTGTTTGCATGATTGACGTAAATAGTTACAAGGACATATGTACCAAAATAATCACACCACACCCTTTTTTTCTTTAAACACAGTTAACTTTATTGAGACATTATTAGCGCACAGCATTTTTTTAGGTGACTCTCAAATAGTAATTATTTTTGATTTCGCAAGGAGACACTTGAATTACACAAGGTCCGGTTAGCAACCGCACCATATATCTGTTTTTTTAACACAGAAATACATTCTCGAGTAATGATAGCGGACACCCGTTATAAACATCCGGAGCATTGCTTTCAGCACTTCCGGTTCGTGAGGAGAGACGCGGGAGACACAAACATTTCTGATCGGTAAGCCGCTTAATTGTATACTTTAAAATGACTTGGGAATGCTTAGAACAGCGCGTTCAAGTAAAGGCCTGTTACTTAGTTTAATCCGAGCACCCACTGTAGCTAATTAATGAAACCCACCACCGTAGCGAGGATATTTTTTAATTAAACACGTACCCATGTGGAAGTATCGTTTGGTTGATAATGGAGTTTTCTTTAATAAATATGGCACATATTCAGGTAATTATTCACGACATGATCCGCTGAATAACATTTATCGTTTAGACCATTATGCACTGTGATGTATTGATGTACAGTTAGTTTAGAAGATTGAAATTAAATGATGTGTTGTTTCACTTTATAGAATGATCCCCTGGAAGAAGGCATTTGATATGCCGAAATGCATTGGGACAGCTTAAATGTCTGATGGAAAAGTCTAAATGTTTATTCACGATCGAAACGGATTATGATGAACTAATCACCCATGTGAAAATAACATGATGAAATAAAAGGATAATTTTCAAAATTTGAATAACTATGGCATGGAATTATTAAAACCTTCTACATAGAAGGATTCATTGGAGCCCGGGGGACACACCCCATATGCATGGGGGTGCAACCACTTATTCATTGAGGGAGAAACCCCCCCTTGGAGAAGGGAAGGTAGATGCTGAAGTGTATGAAGCTCCTGCCAAATATTACCTACGGGAGTGAGTACCTGAGGGGAAGAGATGCAGTAATCCTGGACAGGACAGTTTCAAGATTAGTAAGAATGATATTCAACCGACCCAAATATGTCTAGCCTACTCAAATAATGCTAACATTTGGCCTGCAGACCCAATTAATTGCTTGCAAAGGCGCGTATGTTAAGCGCTGGCACAGTATTAAAAAGGCCAAACCAGGCACACTGAACGCTCATCTACGGAATGAAATATATTTAAAGAAGGGATGTGCAGCTATGGTCTATCTCACAGCATCAATACATTGTCTAGGCCTCGCGGACCTTTGGGCGGCCTCAGGGACTCATAAAAGCTTCAAACAACTTGTAAACAGGAAATTGAAAAGGTTGTTTATAGTGGAAGACAAGGCAGCGCTCAAAGAAATTGCCCACTGATGGTTCGTCCTGCAGAGCTCCTCCAGGCATACCCCACAATCTTATTTAGACGCTGGACTCAACAGGAGAACGAAAGAAAAATATCTTCACTTCTGAATGGACATTTTATCAACTTTGCTGCACCTCCCTCTTTGGAAACGATCACTGACACCGACTACCTGCCGCTTATGTGAGGAAGAGGAAGAGAGTGTCTTACACCTATTGTGCTCTGTGGAGAACTGCAATCTGAACGCCGATCTCTACTGAAACCCATCTTTAAAATCAAGGGATAAGATCCTGCAGGCAAGCAGTGAAGGCATGCTTTGGAGGTGGAGACCCACAGTTGTCGTGTTGCTTTGTTTGATTTATGGAGGCGACAAGGGAAACATTTCTGAGAACAAGCAGCCAATAGCCTTTATCACTGGAACCAAAATAAAACCCACAGCATTGGTGTTCTGTGAATTACAAGGTTGTAGGCCAAGTACCTCCCACTTCAAACTCAACCAGTGAGCCACACATCTTTTTGTCTTGTCCATTTAAAATGAGAAACTCACCCCCCACCACTGTTGCTTGGGACCTCTGAGCCTCATGCTCCTCATATTTGGGTGCTGATGCAGCCACTTGGGATATCGGAATGATCAGGACCCGGCACCATAAGCAGTGAAACACCACCCCGGCTGTCTGTAGAACAATCGAGCACAACACTGTCTCCTACTTCTACAGAGATATAAATCTGGACTGTTTAACAACTGAATCATGCTTTTTTTGTACCCTATCCCTTTTCTGATTCCCCTTTTTTTATAATGCATTAGGCACTTTATGTGTCAAGCAACGAACAGCAAGCCCTTTGAAAAATGGGAAAATCCTGACCGGTTTATCAGGGTGTAAATAGTATAACAAAATGTGCCGTATGGCGCATCATCGCCTGATCAAAACATTAAAAACCCGTGATAGTGATGAAATCAGTAATGCAAGGTTGGAGTACAAAAATGTTCAGAAAGAGGCCAAGAGAGATTGGGACGATCACCACTGGCAGGATCTTTATGAATCAAGCCTGTCCTCTAATCAAACCAAGTTCTGGCAGATTGTCAAATGGGGGTGCACTGTGGAATCTCAAACCCCATCAAACCATGTTGCAGCTGAAGACTGGGTAGAATATTTTGAATCCCAGTTTAGAAGCCCGGAAGATATGCCTGTTTTGTAATGTAATGTATGTAATGTATGTATACTTGTAAAGCGCACTGTTACCTCGTTACGTGGTGTCCTGGCACTGTATACCGCTGGGGAACCCGTCCTGGCTTTCCCTGTGAGAGGGCACCCCAAGGTGAAGCCAGGCATCCCCGGCGTTGCTGTGGCCGTTGTGGAGATTAAGCAAGCTATTGGCCAGAGTTGCAGAGTGGGACCCATGGTTAGCGTAGTCACCTAAGTGAGAATTATCGAGTCCGCGGACATTGACCCAACACCCTGCCGCGTCGGGAATTGAACCTTGGTCCGGGCCGACCTTTGCTTCAGGGTCTGCTGCTTCTAACCAGTGAGCCACACTTCTCCACAGTTTGTGGTCCAACTGCGAGAACTTTGGTACCAAAGCCATTGGGTTCTATCCCACTCTTTGATACCAAGGATGCTGAGCTTGCTCTATGCCTGACTAAAGGCGGTAAAGCCCCGGGCATGGATTGTATTCCAGCGGACCTCTTCAAGTATGATCCCGTGGTTTGGATACCGTATATTACCACACTAGCGAACACCATCGCGAATGGAGCTCCTATTCCGGACTCCTGGCGGGGGGTGGAAATTCTACCTATTTTTAAAAAGGGGGACCGTTCGTCTCCGGGGAATTACTGCCCCATTAGTTTAATAGACGCAATCCAGAAAATTAAATCTAGGATGGTGCTGTCTAAAATCCAGTTCTGGATGGAGACTGAGAACATCTTGTCGCCCATGCAGGCTGGTTTTAGATCCTGTGTCAGTACAATCGACCAGGTATTTAGATTCATCCTTATTTACTGGAAGGTGGTGCTCTTGGGTGGGGGATCAATCTATGCTGTGTTTGTAGACTTAAAGTCTGCATTCGACCTTGTCCCTAGAGCCAAACTGTGGGAATCCTTGAGAACAATGGGTATGCCAAGTGACCTTTTAGATTTGGTCGTAAGACTGCACCAGGCAAACTTTGCACAGGTTAGATGGGGCATGCAGGGGCAGGTAACTGAGAGACTCCCAGTTACGCTCGGGGTTCGTCAGGGGTGCTTACTTGCACCGACCTTATTCTTATTATTTATTAATAGAGTTGTACAGTTCTTTGTGGACACGCCAATGGAAGCCCCCTCTTTAGGAGGCACGAAGTTCCCACTCCTCATCTTTGCAGATGATACCCTCATCGTTTCCAAAACCCAAAAGGGCCTACAAATGGCACTAATTAAATTTGAGGAATTCTGTAAGGTAAATGATCTTCAGGTGAACGTGAGTAAGACCAAATTTATGGTGCTAACAAAAAATAGGCCGCGGGTGGGTCGTGTCTGCATGAATGGTATTGGGCTGGAGGAAGTGGATGAGATGACCTATTTGGGGGTTGTTTTGGATAATAGAGTTAAATGGAAAGCTCAGATCGATGTACTCTCTCTAGAAATTCTCGCAGCTGAGTGGGACTCTTATTAAGGAGCAGAGAACCTCACTTACAAAAAGAATCGGTCCTGCACTTAAAATATATAATGCTAAAATAAGATCTGCAATATTGTATGGTGCAGACCTTTGGGGTTATACAGATTTGTCCCAATTGGTTAGAGTACAAAATAAATTTCTGCGTCATCTGATTGGCCTGCCTCAATCTACCCCCATGAAACCCTTGTTATTGGATCTAGGTTGCCATCCTATTGCAGAAGTTGCATTATTTAGGACTGTTGCCCTATGGAGGAGGATCTGGTCAACTCCGGAATTCGCATCCTTTGCAAAGGAAATTGAAGACCTTAGATCTATGGTGGGTTCTGGTAATCTCCCATGGTTTAAAACTGTGAAATCAATTTTAGATAACATGGGCCTAAGTCATCTTTGATCTGACCCTGAAAATAATGTGTTCCCTTCTAAGAAGGAATTTAAGGATCTTTATTGGGCGGTCAATAGAAACAAGCGTATTGCTGAATCTAATCTATCATCTCTGACTGGTAGTTTTTTGACCCACAAGCTCGACCCCCTGTATGAAAATTACTGTGATGCTATCACTAAGAGCAGTGATAGGAAGCTCTATCATCAGTTTAGAGTTGGGTCATTACCACTGAGATCCTTTATACATAAGTGGCGGGGTCAGTCCAGGAACACCTGCCTTTGGTGCAATGACCAGGAAGAGTCTATCGGCCATGTTTTTTTTATTTGCCCCGCATATGCTGCCCCACGGAGAAAATGGCTAAAACCAACTTGTAAGAATATGAGGACACGGGTGGGTCAGGAGGCACTATGGCTGCTGAGGACCAATACATCTGTCCCTGTGGCCTAGCAGTAGCAACATTCTTAGGTTGGACATGGGTTATTAGAGCTAGGCACTCCATTGACAACGACATCTGTTAGTTTTTATCTTGATTGGCGTGTTTTATTATGTATGTTCTGGTACGTCATTTTTCGATTAATTTAATTCTGTTTTATGTATTTGAAATAACCATTTATTTGGGTTTCCTTGAAAAAACCTTTCTGAATTTTATGATTGGAGTGGTATTTTGGCATATAATGGTTAATCAAGTTCTCCATTGTATTTTTTAAGGTATTCTGTAATAAGCTGAAACACATTGATTTTATGTTTCTGTCTTTTATGATTAACTAAATCGAAATAAAGACGTATGAACTGAACTGAATCATGCTTTTTTTGTACCCTATCCCTTTTCTGATTCCCCTTTTTTTATAATGCATTAGGCACTTTATGTGTCAAGCAACGAACAGCAAGCCCTTTAAAAAATGTTTAGAGCCCAGTATGGAGTTTGTATTGACCTTGCTACCACCTGCACATTGAACCAACCCTCGGAGGATGCATTTGTTATGTTGCTATGCAATACAACTTAAGCTAGCAATACACCTAGGGTCCTAGTCTAATACCCCAGTATCCATGTTGATCACTTTGCACATTGAATGAGCTGTCCAAATTTTGCACATTTAGTTAACTACAGCTGAAATGTTGTATATCTAGTTAACTTGAGATAAATATTTTATGTCTGATCGTAAGATTGAAGGCTTTGTCTTTTTATTGTTCTGACAACAATCAATGTACATTATTTTGACTACCTTGACACAAGGAATTCATGATTTTTTATGATATGGTCCCGGATCCTTTTAATTTCCAAATCTGCTTTTACATGAAAATTGTTGACGTTCTTATTAACTAAACAATAAACTTACTTTAATAAAAATTATTGGTAGGAGGGACTCCTTTATATTGAGGCCAAAGACCAAAATCTTGGTGCCAATAGGAGAGTGGTAGTGCCTCAGCAGTTTAGAAAGTTTCTCCTCACATTGGCCGATGACATCTCCGTAGCTAGCCGTTGATGCAGCGGAAATTTAATTTTATTTGTAGGGGTGCTTTATAATCGAATGTATAGAGTGAACCCGTATGTAATCCTGTGTCGTATTAAAGTAAAGTGTAAGAATTGTGTGTATTAACCCGAAATGGCATGTAGCCTAGGTCATCGAAAAGTAATAATGAGAATTAACGTAGAAAGTGAACGTAACTAGCAGAAAACATTAACATGAAGAATTTGTGTTTTGAACTGACGTCTATTCATATACTGAATGTATTTATTAGTTGTGTCATTCATTAAGTAGGAAAATGCATTAAAAGAACGTACCTTATTATTCTATGCAATTCGTAAAAGTTTCTGTGATGTTTCCTTATGTTAGCTAAATCTTGTAGGCTTGGAATGCTGTTCCCTGAAACTCTAGCTTTAGAATTAACAGTTAATTTCATGTGTGCAGTGGAATTTGTTCTTTCTCACGTTTTGTAGTGCAGGTGAAAGAAGCATTCTTGTTAGTTAGAATAATGTCTTTGTATTATAGTCAGGCATGGAGAGAAGTTACATCATGTGACTTGAATCAATAATGGAAGGACCTGAAATTAATCTTGGGAATGATACCTGCAATAATGTGCTGTTGGGAGTAGGGAAAGTGCCCACTTCTTCTTTTTCATTCAGAGACAGAGCATCTTGGAGCAAGCAAGCTCTGTCTCGGTAGCTTTATTCTACATGACCCATTGATGGTGGAGAGACTTTGTGAGAAGACTCCATACGCTGACACCTTTTATTCTTTTCCTGGGGATGCATATGTAGGGATGTCACTTTAGTGTTAATGTAGGGATAGATTAATGCTCTTTATTCATCAACCCTCGATGCAGGCAAACCTGGACTCATGCTTTTTGATCCTCTGCATTCTATTTCTTGAACTAATTGTTTTGTTTATGCTACAGCATCTAAATTGGATACGCAGGTTCGACTTTATGCTAATTCTGATGTATTTCTACACTCTCATTTTGAGGTGTCTTCATGTCCAGTTGTTTTTGGCTTTGTAATAAATATCAAACTAACCTTACATAATTGTCTGTGGTTACTTAGGGCCCTATTACGATGGCGGGCGGACTTTGAACGGGACCGTCCACCAGAGGTGCCATGGTCCCGATGTGGTTATTAGGATGCCACCGCCACCGTGGCATCCCCCATTCACAACATTGTGGCAGGCGGTGCTCATAGCTCCGCCCGCCACAATGCTGTGAATGCACGTTGTGCATTGGCATGCACAAGGTGACAGGTACCGCGTTGTGCCTGCTACCTTGTCCATACCAATGTAGGGGGGAAACATAGGTATCCCCTAGTGCACCCCCCACCCCCGAACACCCTGGGGGCCTGTGCAGAAACGGCATGCCTTTCTATAGCGGCGAAGGCACGTCTCCGCATTCATCCTACACCACCACCATATTGGAGCCCTTTTCCGCCCGGTCGCCTGTCCGACCTGCAGAAAACCGGGGGACAGTCTTTCCGTCCCCCAGGTATCCCCCTGCCATCATAATATGACAGTGGGAAATAGTGGGAGGGCGGTGGGAAATGGCGATCTGCCTGCTATACTAATGTGTCCAAGCAGGTCCTTGTTTAATTGATTGGCTAAATAATGAATTTTCTCCTGTCTACGCTTTCATGCTACTAAATAGAACCTTTGTATTGTATCTCTAGAACAGATCCAGAATTTTTGGGCCTGGCCCTTTCACTGTCTTGGCCAGACCAAAACCTGAAGTAGTTTAGTGAACCACTTCTATTGACTGGTATGTCCCAGAGGTGAAGGTGTTTTGTAGCTCCTGTTCCACTTGGCAAGACAATGGCAAGACACATGGCCACCTAAAGACCCCCTTAATTATTCTTCCAGTGGTTGGGGTTCCTTTTGAAAGGCTATGGATTGATATTGTTGGCCCCTCTGACCCTCAAATAGCCTCAGGAAACAGATTGATATTGGTTGTAGTGGATCATGCTATCAGGATCCTGAAGCTATTCCACTAAGAGCCACTACTGCTCCTGCAGTAGCTAGGGACCAAATTGGCATCTTTACCTGAGTGGGTTTTCCAAAGGAGGTGGTGTCAGACATAGATACAAAGTGCATGTCTGGTTACCTAAAAGACATGTGGGCAGAATGTGTAGAGAAATGGCCTTGTTGAGAGATTCAACAAGACCATGAAAGGTATGATTAGTGGACTCTCTGAAAAACTCAGAAGGAGATGGGGTGTCTTACTACAATGTGTAGTGTAGTTCCTATATTCCCAATAGGCTCTGCGCATTGGAATAATATAAACAGCAGTTTAGACGTAGGACTGAGGTCATCTACGTCTCTACTGACTATATTAGAAATAATTAGGTTTGCCAGCTAGCTCAGAGGTCACTAGAAACTTTCTCGAGTAAACAAGGATGAGATAACTTCCCTGAATAGACAAGAAGGGATTAGTTTCTGACAACCGCATAAACATGACAACTTTGCTCCCTCAGAATAAAGAGTATAACTCTAGAGTTGTGTGAAAACAATAGACAACTATTTCACTCAGTCAATCGTGCATGCTTAGTCTCACCAGAGTGCAGAGAAATAGAGAGACGGGCGTTTTCAATAAAAGTTATTATTTATTGAGCAGTCTTTTTTCTCATGCAAGAGAAATGAATTGCCACAATTGCAATACTTATCATGAAGTAAAGTGCGCACAGTAAAAGTAGTATTATGAAATAATTCTGTAAAAGCATTGATATGGTTTCTTAGCCATATGATACTTTAAAACGGATCAAATATATACATACATAAAAACATTGCCTAACGTACTCAACTGGTGCTTCTAATATACGCCTACCTCGGTGTACCTGACCTAAGCCTAATACGTGGGAAGGAGTAAGTAATTTGCAGTTTAAGTAAAGTTGGTTTTTTGCCAAGAATCTGAATCAAGAATTCTCTTAAGGATTTAGTCAGCTCCGTACCTTGGTAATAGAATGAAGGAGGTCTTGTATCTCGTGTCACAGGACTCGATCTCCCAGCAACCCGCAAGGGTGACTGGAAACGCCGGAGCTGGATTTCTCGGCAAGAGAAAAGACAGCGTCTCTCTCAGTGTGTCAAATGGGAGGGTCGGCTTCCTTCAGCACTCGCATCAGCTGGGCGTCGGGCAAGTAGATACCCGCTCTGCTCCAAACCACCGTGTGTTTGCTTAAGGCAACGTTGGTATATTTATACCTGAAAGGTGCCGTGTTTGACGTAAGGTCTGACATAAGACGTCACTAAGAACTAACAGTTCTTTCTGGACTCCAGGAGTTCTTGTGCAAATAAAAACAAAAGCAGGGGGAATTCCCGGGCTGCTGGAGGCTTGGTTTGTTTAAAGAACACGTTGTGCTTTCTAGGAGTCTATGGGAGTTGCCTTGCCGTATTTGGACTGCATGGGCTATGACTAGATATGGACATGATTCCTATGCCTTTATAAGGATATGTTTTGTTATAACCACATAAGGGCATGAATCGGGGATATCTAATTAGGGTCCTAGATAGATTCACAACACCCACTCCACGTATTAATGTCCATCATTACTAAATACTAAGCAATACTAAACATATAACGATGCATGTGTGTTTTCCAACCCACCCCAAAATACATAAATTGCATTTGAAATGGTGTATGGTATATACACGAAAATTAGTATTGGTACTGTACGTATTTTAAGCAGTGATATCATTCAGAAAATGCATATATAAATATCGGCTGAATGAATTGCGAAAATTACATTTATGAAATGGCTCTGAATACAGAAAAGAAGGTCGAGACCATTTCATCACATATTTACAAAATACTGTACATGTGTTAGAGGCTGAGGTTAAATATTGTCTCTAGTGTCTCTAAAAATAGAAGCTCTGTTCTTTAAGAATAGTTCTACTTTAAGCAGAGTACCATGTGCCAAAAAAAGTAAATATTTTGGAAGTGAAAAAAAATAATTTCGCTTTCAGGGGACAAAAATAGTTCCAATTGTTTTCATTACTTTCGTTTATCAAAAAACTGAAGGCCGAATTCAGAGTTCAGGGAACGCTGTGTGCTCATTGTTTTAAAAGTTATTCTCATTGTTCGGAGAGAACATCATATCAGACAGAGTTGCGAAAAATTTGTCTACAACAGTAGGTGAGAGTTCGACCAAGTTCGAAAGTGCTGAAATTGTGGAAATGTGAGAATCATTGCTATCATCGATGTCTGGATCAGCAATGCTCACAGAAGGTTGTCCCTGTGTGGTGCTGCTTTCATCTCGTACTTCACCGCCACCTAATCGTAATGGTGAAGTCTCAACGAATGCCGTCATCAGAATAGGTAGCCGCTGGGGACAACACATTGCATGAGCCGTTACCGAACCAAGCAAAGTATCGATATCCATAGGTACTGCTGATGGTAGTGTAAGACAGACGTCCAACAAGCATTCTTCTCCGCATAGAAGACATCGAAGCACAGGTAAGATGCAATCTTGCCAGATTGGTCTGAATGAAAGAAACCAGGTTGTATTCAGATCTCTTAGCCGGGCTAATCCGAGGACTCTAGTGATTCGGTCTCGGTAGCGTATTGCTAAGATTGTTTCTTCCATTGTAGCTGGAGTTCTGTCTGTGGCTTGGCTTGCCATATCGGAGCAGAAGGATCAAAAATAAAATTCCTGCTGCGAGTCCGAAAAGAAGA
Source organism: Lissotriton helveticus (assembly GCF_964261635.1). Lineage (NCBI taxonomy): Eukaryota > Metazoa > Chordata > Amphibia > Caudata > Salamandridae > Lissotriton > Lissotriton helveticus. The sequence continues at coordinate 873,040,491 of NC_136065.1, read as the reverse complement.
GGCAGGCCACCGAATAACGAATGCACAAAATTCGGGAAAATGCCCAGAACTGTTTCAAAGGGTGCTAACAGTCCTGAAAAAAATGGCTTAAATGCATGTGTGATGCCACTGGTATCAGATATGTTTAAAATTTGACCTAACATTTCTACGAAATGCACGGGGCAATTTGTTAATAATAGGGAATATATCTCTGCCGCTGTCCATGCAACTTGCAGATCATACGTCTCTTTGGATGAGGTTAAAGGCACATTTGTCTGTAAAAGAATAAACTTCATTCTGCTTAAAGTATCAATTCGAATAGAAGAGATATTCAAAGAAGGCCATATTGCCGCCTCCATGTCTGGATTGCTGCTTGGACGCAATGCTTGCGTACAATACAGCAAGTGACCATGGAAGTAACGCTCATGAGATAGGCTTTTCCTGGCACAATGCCACAACAGCTGTGGTCACTTATTAGAACATAACTGCTGTTGGAAAGCTGTCTGAAAAAAGGCTCTATCTGTGTTGCAGGAGTACCGTGCAGGTGACATGAAAGGTTATTTGATGAATCTTTGCAGGCTCCATTCAAGTTAATACCTTGACACAGAAGTGTACCGCTTAGTGATTTTTTACAATTGTTACCACTAAGAAATACCTCTTTTTTCCCTTCACTATAACATTTGTGTCTATAAGGTAAATTCCATGTTGACTTGATGTATCCTTTACCCAACCTTTCATACAGGCCTGCTGGTATATATTTGTGGCAATACTTAAACTGGAAAGTTGTTATTAGGATTGTAATCGTTCCATGTATTATACATTCAATGGCAGGTCTCTCTGACATTGTCAATGGTAATCTCTCAAGTTTTTCAATGCTCAGAATCGTATAGTCTGCTCCTTTTTGTGCCAAACTGTTTTTTTTATCAGTAAGGTTAAAGATAGAAAATAATGATGTTGTGTTGATTAAACGCCATGGCACGTAGCCTGAACGCACCTTTGCAACGTCCATCCTACTGTACAATAGAATGTAATTGGGACTAACCATGTTGTAGCATTAGCAAGTCCTGGTCTATTATATCAATAGTAGATGATACAATGCTGTCCAGTGAATATATTCTGGAGGACAGAGTCGTTAAGTTAACCCATTGTCCACTACAGAAAGGGATTTTTCCAAATTTATACGATCAATTTCTTGTATTTTTTCTGCAGTTTCAATTTGCGTCACTTTCCAAGCTTCGTTGTAAGCTGCGTATATACCGGCGTATATGAAACGTTTTTGATGCTGTTTGCGTGGTTCCAGTATGAAATCACGCAAGTCAGCACCTCCTTTAAGTAAAGTCAAGTGTTGCTTAATTTCTGGCAGTGTGGATTTCTGTAGCCACTCAAGGCAGAGTTTCCCTACACTATATGTTGTTACTATCCCTGGATGTTGTCTCTGGGAATATCTTGGGTCTGGCCTGTTCTGTTTTAACCCCTGTGTTTTGTTCAGGAATCTATCTTGACAGTTATTTGTGTCTGTGGGCCAGATCAACCATTTTTTCCAATCAGGATTTGTTCTGTTTTGGTGTAAAATATGGGATACGTCTATTTCCACATCTGTAGTGCTATTACTATCAGGTATGGGCTTCAGAATAGACGGTTTGTTTAAGTCTTTTATCTTGGCAAAACCAAGACAGGTTGTCTGTTGAATGGTGTCATTCAGGAATATTATCATGCAGGTTCCAAATAATGCTTCTAAACCTTGTACCTGCCAGTCTTTTGTACCCCAGATGGTTTTTGTTTCAATGTTGTTTTTCCAAAATTCAAAACCAAATGTAGACAGTTTATCATAAAAAATTTCAGAATAAATCAATTCAGTATTTGTCAACATTGTTTTCATTCCTGTCTTATTTAACATTTTAAAATAAAATGTTTCTGGATCACTGTTGTTAAACCCTGAGAAGTATGTGAATTTCTCATAAAATGTTTTCAAGCTGCCTTTTGGCGGTGTTGGACAATGTTCCCATTGATTATAATTTAAAACATTTCTAGGTTGAGCAGATTTATGCAAATAGTGATGACCATAGTGGTTAAAACAGTACATTTCTAAATAATCTTGTTCTGTAAATTTTGCTGACATTACTACATCTGACATCATATTATTAATATTTCAAAGTCCCAATCATCAGAGAAAGTACTTGGTGTCACAAAGTCACTTATGGAAACCTTAAATTGATGTAAATATTTCAAGAGCTCAATCGGGCCATGAATGTCATAATCCGTTTTGTCCCATGCTACCCCACCGGGTATTGGATTGGCTGTGATGTTCACTGATGACAGTTCTCTTTTCTCGATGTGTGAGGATCTGTGTGGCTTTAGGACCAAGTTGATGTTCTGACTTGCTGTGTCCATTGTACTATGTTTTCCATCAATAAATCTACCCAAACATAAAACCATGATGAGCCAAAGCAGGAGGAAAAGTACACCTAACACAATCCAAATTTCAATCCATGGTGAAATCAGATATGTTTCTTTTAGTTGATGAAAGAGTTCAGTCATTTTTTCTTTGAAAGTTTTTGTTGCTGGCGTTTCTTCATGTTCACTTGGATCATCAGAAAAGTCATCGAAATTGATGAAGTAACCAGATGCAGTTCTGTCAATTGGTGGAATTGCTTCCGGATTCTCATTAGTCTTTGCATTTTTCTTTGTTTCATTAGCATAGTCTGAGGCTACATCGTTGTAGACAGGTGTTTCTTGACGAACTGTTGCAATTTGGGTTTCAAGAGGCACAAGTTCCATGGCTTTGTTGCATAGTCCTTTTGTGTTCACTGCAGGTTTATCAAAAGTGATTAGTCTCTCAGTTTGAACCTCTTGGATTGTAGCAAGATTTGGTCTTCTGCTATTTCTTGGGAGTCCACTGGGCCTACTACTTATTATTGGCCACATGATTGTGGTTTTACCAGGTCGATGGATACAACTCTGTTCTCCTTTTTACCAGCAAGGGGCGGTAGTACTACTGATCTTGTTCATCTGACAGCTAAGACAGGTACTGCTTTTCTGTAAGAAGGCCCAAATTCCTTCTTCACCGCGATCTTCTCTCTGACTAGATCCCCAATCTTTGGAATCCAGACAGGTCTTGCTGGGACAGGTGGTTTCTCTTCAGTGGCTGTTGGCTTTAACTTAATATTACTCAGACTTCTTCTTGTTTCATTTAAGTCCTGTAAAACAGCCAAACGATCTTTGATATCAAAGGCTTTTTCTTCGACCGCTGAAGTCTGACAATCTAAGTCCTGGATGTGCATTCTAGTGCCGAACAATAGTTCGTATGGAGTGATACCTTTTAGAGAATTTCTTGGCAGATTGTTAAGACTACGTTGGACACTTGTTAAATGTTTGACCCACCCATCACCCGAACCTAATACCCTCACCATTATAGATTGCTTTATGTCACGGTTTTTTCTTTCCACTACCGCATTTCCCTCAGGATGGAAGGGAGAAGAGTACCGCAATGCAATGCCAATGCTGGTCATGGCCTCTTTGTAAGCTCGAGAGCTAAACGCAGGACCCTGGTCAGAATGTAGCATGCCAATTGTGTATGTGCCGATAAAGACTCGCAAATCTTTTATAACAGTTCTGGCGTCAGCCGAGCGCTGGGTCCCACATTTTAAGTGAATCTAGTCTTAATAATTATGGGAACGCATTTCTCCGGCTGGATTTCTGCGTATAGATAGCCTGATGCTTTCTAATAAAGGTGTCTTGGCAGTAGTCTGGTCCGTTTCACAACTGCGATCTCTGTTGCAGTCTGGACAATCCTTTGCAAATTTGTAATTTTGCAGGCTCATCCCCGGCCACCAGTATTCTGATTGTAATTCTTTTAGAGATTTCACGATCTCTTGGTGCCTTAGACCCTGACCCATGTGTGCTTCTTGAATCAAGTAAGCCCTCCGGTTCGTGTTTGGAATTACTCTTTCCCCCACTCCAGGGATATGAGCAAAAGGAACGGAGTTTGCATCAATTATGTATGTATTATTGAGTGGATAGTCGAGAGGTAATGCTGCATAGTCGCCTTTTAATGAGGCTTTTACCGCCAGCATGGTTTCTCCGTCTATCTGTTTTTTAGAATGCTTTTTTGTGGCTACGGAAGCCGGTTGAACCGCTGCAGCTGTGGCTCTATTAGCCAACGAATTCCCTGCAACGTGAACGCCATCACGTTGATGACTCAGTGTATGTATCACATGAGTCTTTTGTAGTTCTTTCTGTAAAAGAACTACTTGTTCCCAGAGCTTTTTATGCTTTATTGTGGCACCTGTGTCATCTTGTAACCGTGTTTGATCCCTGTCTGCATGTCATTATTGTAAGACTTGACGCAGTAATGCGAATCGCACACTATTAGTGTCGGGAATTCGGATCAGCATTTTTAAGCGCCATCTTTAAAGATCTTATTTCAGCTCGCTGAGCTGTACAGTTTCTGAGTGATTCAGTTTTTGTAATTATCGGTCTGAATTTACCTAAGCGCCAGCGACCTTTAACAATCGCGCACGCTGCATTGTAAGTTTGTTTTACCACAACGTAGTGTTGTGCAAATCTGTCAGTGTAAATCATACAGGTGTATTGTTCGAGAGGCAGAATTTCGATTGGCAGAGGATATTCACTTTCGTATTCTAGATCTTCTAGTCTTTTCATTTTTGGATCAAAATCGTGTTTCACGTCTTCTGCAGCAAGAGAATTTTCCCATTGTATCCATTTTGGATCTAATGCCACTGCATTCGGAATGCGTGGTCTTGTTACTGCCTCAAGGGCTGATACTGCTGTTAAAACAGATATGCTCTTGCCTTGGGCTAGGGCTCTTTCTTTTGCTACAGCAGTTTGAACCGCAGTTAAAAAAAATTCAGTACAACTGAATTTCATTTCAGCTTGTGTGTACAAATGTGATTTGTAAGCTATTGATACCGTTTCTCCCTCATTAGAGGTCAGGTACGTGAATCCGCATCTTCCTGGGATGACTCAGATTACAAGGTTGCGTTCATTTGCGCGTGTTTGCAATTTTGTTTTAGTTAACATGTCTGATTGTAATGATCTTAAAATTTCTGTGTGTTTCTGAGTCCAATTAATTGGTTTGAAATCAGGTTTTATTAATTCATAGAGAGGTTTAACCCTCTCTGCATAATTTAGAATGTATGTTCTTCCGAAATTCAGGAAACCTAGTATTGATTGTAAGTTCTTCAGTGTTTTTGGAGCTTGGAGTACAGCACATTTCTCTAAGAAATTGTCTGCTAGGCTTTTGCCTTCACTTGATAATTCATATCCTAAAAACAGGACAGTTAGATGGGCAATTTGTGACTTTTTAAAGTTGAATTTGTACCCTTCAGCTGGGAACCCAAGTATTATGGTGTTCACTCTTTTTAAGTGAGTCTCCAGGTCGTCGTCTGTAAGATAGATGTCATCGACATAAGATAATGCCTCATCATCATACATTTGTAGTAACTCTGTTACCCTTGCTGAGAATAAACCTGGGCTATTCTTAAATCCCTGTGGGAGTCGACAGAATTTTTTTTGTGACCCCATTGTTGAGAAAGCAGTCAAATACCTGCTTTCAGGTGCAATGTTTTGATAAAAGAAACCATTTGAGATATCTAATGTTGTTTTATATTTTTTGCGCACAATGTTATTCATTAGTGCTGCACTGTGTGAGTTTTGTACTGCAAAATTTTTGCAGCAGGAGTTTAGGTGTCTGTAGTCCAAAACTAGACGATGTGAATCGTCTGGCTTGGAGACAGGAAACAAAGGATTGTTCATTTGTGAGGTGCATGTTTCAATCACCCCCTGGTATTCAAGTTGATCTAAGATCTCCCTGACTTGTTTTTTAGCTTCTTGCTTAACAGGATACTGCCTTTGGGCAGTTGGTTGATTTTTTAACTGGATTATATGTTGAGGAGAATCCTCATCCCATCCTACATGATTTTTATATAATGCAGGAGCTTGGGCCACTGCCCATTTTCTAGCAAATGTGTATTTTTTATGAATTGGAATGTGATTTGAGAAGGCAGGCATAACCATTTCTTCGCCATGAGGGCACTCCCTGACAAACTCTGGTGGCCAATCTTTCTCAGCTAACAGGATGTCATAGCCTTTCGAAAGGTTATCCCAAAAGAGACCCCTTACTTTCCTAGTCTTATCCCTCTCTATACGTAATGTTATTTCGTATAATTTATGGGGTTTGCTAACTCTGGTGTCTGCAGTTTCCACCTGAACGTATTCATTTGTGTCCACTGTCTCCAGAAGATTCATCAGGATCTTGCGAGCTATGGTTACTTCTGCTGCGCTGTCTAGCATTGTCTGGGACCACTCTCCGTTTTTCAGTTGTGTCCTCAGAATCTTCGGCATGTTTTATTTTAATACTAGCTACCTTCTTCTTTGGAAATCGTAATTTTTTACTTTGATGAGCAGGTTCCTAGTCTTTGGACTTGACGTGCTCTTCTTTGTGTTCTGACCGTCCTCTTCTTTCCGATTTCTGTGAGGAAGTCTGAAAAGATCGAGAGGGACGTGTATCAATATCTTGATATCTGTCAGGTTTCCTCAATTTATCCCTATCTCTAAGGTTGTATCTTTTCTCAGAGGGCTCCCTCTGGGGAGACTTGCCTCCTCGTTCTGGAGATCTATTTCCTCGTAGAGGAGACCTTCCTCTGGACTGAAACCGTTTTTCTCTGGGAGTGGATTGTTTATTACCCTCCCAACTCTTTTTTGGAGTGTTGAGATTATTTTTAATAAAGGTTTTTTCAGGATTTTCAATTAGTTGGGGTTTTACTGGTTTCCCACCCAAACTATCTCTACCTAGTTCTTCATAGGATTTTTTTATGATTCTGGCAAGTTCAAAAGGTTGTTCTGCTATATCTGTTTCTTTCAATTTCTGGAGGTATGTTATATCGTCCATTGACAATTAAACTAATTCGCTGTATGCCTTTGTTAATTCTTTTAGTTTAACTAAAAGTTCTTCACTTGACATCTTTTCAATGTCAGGATGTGGTGTGTAGCTGGCTAGAACCGGCCACGTGGCTCCTGGTCTACCTAGTGGACCGAGCCTGGTGATGTGATTTTGATGTTTTAGGACGCCATTAAACCAGAGTAGGTGCTCTTCGTATGTTAGTGGGATTTCAACGTCCTCGCAAGGAGCATATTCATCCGGAGGTTCCTTTATTTTGTAATAGTGGAAATCTTGTGTCACAGCGTGTGCTGCTGGAAAATGTATCCATGAATAGAATACCTCTGTCTGCCGATATTCATGGGCCTCTACCACAAATATGACTGTACCACCTCTTGGTGATAGTCCATTTTCTATACGTTTAAGAGTTATAGTTCTTCTTACATTTACCAGAATGATTATGACATTCGGGTCATCATTTTGGAGACTCGTGTCATCCGCTAGGAGTTGAGCTGCTATTCTAGCTTTCTCCCTTTCGTCGTCACTTTCCGTCATTTTTACTGACAGAAAGTTTTGTTGCAGATCAAGTTTCAAGGGAAACAAAGATTAGGTGCACAATATTTTGGAACACTGTATCCTTCAACGTTGACTAAACCAAAAACTAATACATAGGAATCTCTTCCTACTAAGTTCCGGCGGATATTAACCTTTTACCCACTCCAGACGTCTTTTGGAGTATTTACGGGAAAAAGGGTCTGTGTGAAAAGCACGACTGAGTTACTCTAGAGTCTTGCGTTTGATTATCGCCTTACCAAACGCTGGGCGCCATGTAGTGTAGTTCCTATATTCCCAATAGGCTCTGCGCATTGGAATAATATAAACAGCAGTTTAGACGTAGGACTGAGGTCATCTAGGTCTCTACTGACTATATTAGACTTAATTAGCTTTGCCAGCTAGCTCAAAGGTCACTAGAAACTTTCTCGAGTAAACAAGGATGAGTTAACTTCCCTGAATAGACAAGAAGGGATTAGTTTCTGACAACCGCATAAACATGACAACTTTGCTCCCTCAGAATAAAGAGTATATCTCTAGAGTCGTGTGAAAACAATAGACAACTATTTCACTCAGTCAATCGTGCATGCTTAGTCTCACCAGAGTGCAGAGAAATAGAGAGACGGGCGTTTTCAATAAAAGTTGTTATTTATTGAGCAGTCTTCTTTCTCATGCAAGAGAAATGAATTGCCACAATTGCAATACTTATCAGGAAGTAAAGTGCGTACAGTAAAAGTAGTATTATGAAATAATACTGTAAAAGCATTGATATGGTTTCTTAGCCATATGATACTTTAAAACGGATCAAATATATACATACATAAAAACATTGACTAACATACTCAACTGGTGCTTCTAATATACGCCTACCCCGGTGTGCCTGACCTAAGCCTAATGCGTGGGAAGGAGTAAGTAAGTTGCAGTTTAAGTTAAGTTGTTTTTTTGCCAAGAATCTGAATCAAGAATTCTCTTAAGGATTTAGTCAGCTCCGTACCTTGGTAATAGAATGAAGGAGGTCTTGTATCTCGTGTCTCAGGACTCGATCTCCCAGCAACCCGCAAGGGTGACTGGAAACACCGGAGCTGGATTTCTCGGCAAGAGAAAAGACAGCGTCTCTCTCAGTGCGTCAAATGGGAGGGTCGGCTTCCTTCAGCACTCGCATCAGCTGGGCGTCGGGCAAGTAGATAGCCGCTCTGCTCCAAACCACCGTGTGTTTGCTTAAGGCAACGTTGGTAAATTTATACCTGAAAGGTGCCGTGTTTGACGTAAGGTTGTACATAAGACATCACTAAGAACTAACAGTTCTTTCTGGACTGCAGGAGTTCTTGTGTAAATCAAAACAAAAGCAGGGGGAATTCCCGGGCTGCTGGAGGCTTGGTTTATTTAAAGAACACGTTGTGCTTTCTAGGAGTCTATGGGAGTAGCCTTGCCGTATTTGGACTGCATTTTCTATGACTTGATATGGACATGATTCCTATGCCTTTATAAGGATATGTTGTGTTATAACCACATAAGGGCATGAATCGGGGATATCTAATTAGGGTCCTAGATTGATTCACAACAAATGCCTGTTTTTTACCTGCCGGGAAGTGCCACAGAAGGGAGCAGGGTTTTCCCCTTTGTACTTCTGCTTGAAAATCCTTTAAGGGGACCATGTGATCTGTAAAGTAAGGCTGGGAGTGACCTCTCAAAGATCATAAACAGGACATTGTGGATTATGTGCTTGGCCTTTATTTCAGAATGGCTGAGTACATGAAAAAAGCAACTAAAAACGTTGAGATCAGTCAAGAGCTCCAGAAGCTCTGGTATATGACAAAAAGGCTGCACTGGTGGAGTTCAAAACAAGGCAGAAGGTGTGGGATTTGGAACCAGTATATGCTACGAACCCCCCCAGGACAAATGGAGTAGAGCCTACCTTTTCCTATAGATGAAAAGGGAGGTCACCTATCTGGTGGACCCTGGCAGATGCAGGAACCCCAAGAGGGTCATACATGTTAATCACCGTAACCCCTATCATAACAGGGCTGAAGTGACCATGATGATGGTCTGGTCAAAGAAGAGGATCAAGAAGCAGAGAGTGAAACTCTCCCTGACCTTCTTTCAAATAACCCTAAAGGTGGGCCAGATGAAGGTGTGGCCTTTTTTCAGACACCTTTGCTGCCCAACTGCCGACTGATTACAGCAAGTCCTACATCAGTATGCTGAGCTCTTCTCTTTGACCCATGGTTAAAACAACTGGTGTGCACATGATGTGGGCAGCCTGCCTGTCAAAAAACAAAATTTACAGGCAGTCTGATCATGTCAAAGAGAGCATCAGAGATGAAGTAAGCAATATGCTGGAATTGGGAGTCATTGAACCCTCTGTTAGCCCATGGGCCAGCCCAGTTGTCTTAGTTCACCCAACTCTCACACTCAGGGTCTAAAGAAAGAGTTCAGATTTTGTGTGGACTATAGGGGCCTCAATGCTGCAACCAAGACTGATGTATTTAAGGAACAAGGGGACCCCAGCACTAAGATCCGGGGTAACTTAGGTTGGGGAATTCCTACTTGAAACCAGACCTAAAGAAACTACGTCACGCATTCCATGCGTCACCACTTTCTGTCCCACCAGCAACAAAATAACTAAAATAATAAAGAGACACTGGCCACTGATCACTTCTGTTAACATCACCAACGTGGCCCCATTGTTCTCTTTCAAACATGGTCGCAACATTAGGGATCACCTAGTGAGAGCACACTTACCTTCACAAAATGAAAACACGACCCTTGCATGCCTTGGTCTACCTCCTGCACTAGGTCACTTTAAATGTGGAAATTGTGCTGCATGCTCTCTCACCGAAAACATGAAAACGTTTGAATATGGCACAAATGTTCACAAACTGATGTTTTTTTTTAACTGTAACTCGACTAATGTGATCTACTGTATAAAATGTCCCTGTAACCTGATCTATGTGGGGCAAACCACTCAAAAAGTTAAATCAAGAATAACCTAGCACAAAAGTAGGATTCGCTGTCAGGTTACCAACACACCTCTGGTGGAACCTTTCATTGAGAACGGCCACTCGGAACAAGACCTACGCTGGGAAGTTATTGACATGATACGCCCAAATGCAAGAGGAAGGGGCACTCAAGGTATCTTCAACAGACTTGAATGCAAGTGGATGTTCTACTGTAGATCTATTGAGAAAGGACTCAACACTATTGAAGAATGGAACATAATCCTTTGAACACTGGTTGATTAGGACTATATCCTACAGTACTCTCAAACTGCACTGCACAAATTGTTATGGCTGAACTTTATTTCTACCTGAACTGTAACCCACAATGTATCTCCTTTACCCCAACAGGGAATAACCCCAAAATGCTCTATTTAATTGTTTATTGTTACTTAATTTTACTTGTTTATTCTAAATTTTTTGTTACATTTTTGTTTCTTTGTTTACTTGTTTGTGCTTAATTTTTTTGCTTCAATCTACGTAATTTTGCTCCAAATACAATGCTTCAATCACGAAAGATTGCAAGGCAATGCCCTCCTCAACATGGCGTCCTCACTAGCTCATGATGCCTTCCCCGTGTGCTGTTCTTCACACGCATGCGCAACTAGCAGATAACACACATGCGCATCAACACACGAGTCACTGTTTAAATCTCCCTCGCCCTAAGCGTAAGGAGCAGTGGATTAATTCCACCGATGGCACCGGAACGTTCCGGTCCACCCCGCTGACTCATATGCCTGAAACCCAAGTAAGGTACAAAAGGGGGTGGTGATGGACGGAGCATCTGAACCAATCAAACATTCACACCCAGTCAAAAGATCTGGGTTTGATCCATCACCGTTCTTTAACCCACTCTGCCACCCAAGTTCAGACATGGCTATATGCAAATCAGTCTGACCATGTGCCTCATGGGAACAGTCCAGCCGGAACTGCCAAGCCATGCCTTCCCTAGACCGGAAACAAGCTTCCGAGGACCGGTTTCTGGCATTACAGCCGTCTTCAGCCCGGCTTGCTTGAATCCAGTGGCAAAGTGAGCAAGGGACTCACGTCTGAGCATACCCTGCCACACTTATGGCAGCCAAAGCGGTACAAAAGGGGGTGGTGATGGACGGAGCATCTGAACCAATCAAACACTCACACCCAGTCAAAAGATCTGGGTTTGATCCATCACCGTTCTTTAGCCCACTCTGCCACCCCACTTCAGACATGGCTATATGCAAATCAGCCTGACCCTGTGCCTCATGGGAACAGTCCAGCCCGAACTGCCAAGCCATGCCTTCCCTGGACCGGAAACATGCTTCCGAGGACCGGTTTCTGGCATTGCAGACGTCTTCAGCCCGGCTTGCTTGAATCCAGTGGCAAAGTGAGCAAGGGACTTACGTCTGAGCATACCCTGCCACACTTATGGCGGCCAAAGCGGTACAAAAGGGGGTGGTGATGTGGGCTAAAGAACGGTGATGGATCAAACCCAGATCTTTTGACTGGGTGTGAGTGTTTGATTGGTTTGGATGCTCTGTCCATCACCACCCCCATTTGTACCACTGAAACCCAAGTAAGTCGCATTGCAGCATGTCCCTCCCTTGCTCCCATACCAGACCAGACCCAGGCTACAGCCTAATCCCATTCCTTCCTCCCCCAGAATTAGGTTTCCACACGCTTCGACGTAAAAACATACTCAAAGTAACACAGGCTTTCTTCTCCGGTCACAGCCCCACGTGGGCTCTCTTAGTAAGTGGTTTTCATACTCAGGCTCTTCTCTTCAATTCACAATCGAGCCTCACCTTAACCCTGCCCTCCTCTTCCCCATAGAATCATGCACATCTCGATTCATTTTACCCGATGACTGCCAATTGCCCACCTAGCTACAGGTAATGTAACTAAGCAAAGTAAGTCTGCTCATTTTCTGCACCCACCGAGTCACCAGGACGCTACCCTATAGTCCGCAACTGTAACAGATAGCTCCTTTTTCTTTTTTCAGCAAACAGTACCGTCATTTCCCGACGCGCCTTGCCCCAAATCTTATCTCGGAAAGCCGATATCCCTTCCAGTAAGCCGCTCCTCTCCACTTACGCGCTGCGGCCTTAATGCATGGCATTTTCCTTCATAGACTGAAGCTAATGGCTCTCACTGTGACTCATAACATCATCACCCCGCCCTTTTCAAACACATTAGCTACCCTGGCATTAGCTCCATGCGCAGTAATTACCAAGTCATGGAAGTAGATGTCACACTTACCCAACGCTTCCTCGTGTATGAACTAATGAATATATACGAACCATATCACTGCCATCAGTCGCATTTACTATGAAATAGCCTTACCTATTCGAGTAGTCATCTAGTAACCAGGCTCTCACGGCTACATAGCCCCGTGTATATTAATCTTCAATGCCGGGAAGGGAGTGTCACATTTTTCCTGGCTCCTTTTTTAAGTCTAAATAGCAATTAACTATGTAATTGAAGTAGTGTGTGCACAGCGTCATGGTCCAAGGTTCTAAAATATTTTCTCCTCTTGTAGATTCTAATAGCTCACATGCTCACGTCCTGATGATGATCTCAATAGCTTGAGATCGAAACGCCGTCGATCTCTTCAACAAAAACTCCTCTGTCACTTTCATTTAATTGTGGAGTTTTGATAATTTACCATTGTTGTTCAATGCGATGTAATTTTAAAATGTCACCTATACACCTTCACTGCACGCACTCCCACTTTTTATGTGAGCACTAGAAATACTACTCAAATATATGATATCCCATTTATGCAGAGAATAAATGTGCTGTCATTCTGAACTTAACCTTGTGTCCATATTTATTAAGTAATCCAGTCCTCCCAGGACTTTCGTGATATTGTAATATTGATTCAATCCTTCCCTCTACTAACTATGGGGTAACCCAGACTGATGTACGCCCAAATCTTAGGGCTGATGAACTAATCGACAGGTTAAGGGCAGCCAAATATCTCAGTACTTTTCATCTGACATCGGGTTACTGGCAGATAGATCTGACCCCTGAGCAAAAGGGAAATCAGCATTCTCAACCCCAGATGGGCATTATCAGTTAACTGTTATGCCCTTTGGACTGAAAAATGTCCCTGCCATCTTCCAAAGGTTGGGAAATAAAGTCCTTACTGGGTTGGAATATTTTAGTGCAGCTTATCTTGAGGATATAGACATCTTTGGGATTACCTGATCTGCCTTGTCAAGGTCCTTGAGGTTCTGAGAAGTACAGGCTTCACTATCAAGGCAAGCAAGTTCCAGATAAGGCAGGGTTCAGTTTGTCGATCTTATTTGACACAATATGCAGTTAAGAATTGTACTCAGCACAGCACTGTGTGATAATTAACATCTCGATTATCCATCTTAGCACTATTACAAAATGAGAACAAAGACAATTATCATGCATTAGCGTTGAAGAGGTCAGGATGTGAACGTAGGTAGGTGGTGAGAAGTTCTCAGAAATTAGAATGTTTAGTTGTTGTGGGCAGTTCTCCTGGGTATATCAAAAAATTATCCTTGCAATATATAGAGACCAATATCAAGCAGTGCATGGCTACTCTCCGTTTCAATAATTGTAACATTATGGCAGATAACTTTTTTCTTGCAGATTTCAAATGTGTCAAATGTCCCCATTGACATAATTGACATAATTGCGGTGGTTACTCTAATTTACAAGTCAGGATTTTGCTTAATAGATGGATCACCTGTTCCCAGTATAATTTATTTCACGTTGCTGCAATACCATACTAAGGGCCCAAAATCAGCTTGGTCTATTTTACATCTTTTACATTTCGCATCCTCTTACAAACTGTCTTTGTGCAATTTAATTGGAGTGTGGTAAGTCTGGTTCAGGTATTTATAGTGTATTATATGCAGATTCCCATTAGAAGTGAGAAGCTCAGTAGGTGTGCAACACGATTGCCACTCGTCTACCTCTAGAGGCTTGTCGAGAATCATATTCCATTTGTCATGTGCCTTTTGCATATTGGCGCCAATTTCCCTCTGCAGGGTTCTATACAGTCTCGCAACTTTGTTTGCATTGCGTGGGGCGGTTATTAATAATTGTAATGTTTCAAGTGTGGGGGGTTCATTTGGATATGAGAGGTAGAGTTCCTGAAATGCTGCGCGCAAACTGTGATAATCAAATTTGAGTAGCAGTGTTTGATTACTCACAAATGACGAATCGTCCGGGGTTATAAATTTTCTATTAGGATATATGTCGCCCATCACTTTAATGCCAATCTGGTTCAGTAACCCCATGCTTCCCTTCTCTTGTGTAACCGATAGGGCTGGATGTTGTGCCAGAGGTAGACCTGGTGCATAAAGTGGAGTTTTGTCTGCAAGGTTGGCAATGCTTTTTCATGCCAGGGATGTGGTACGTACAGTGTTGATTTCGCATTTGGATAGGTGGAGCCGCTGATGTGGCAATATATTTGCTAATTTAATGGGGTGGGTGTCTCCATCCTCTACTGCAAGGTGCAGCATATAGTGTACCCGCTGGAACCAGTAGTGTGTATATTGGGCTTGAGCACATAGATAGTATAGGTAAAGATCAGGTCCTGTGAATCCCCCAGACGCGTAGGGTAGTGTCATTGTGTGGAGACTTATTCTTGCTTGCTTCCCAGCCCATATGAGTCTAGTCAAGTTGGCACGTATACAATTGAATATTGGGGTTGGTGGGGGTATGGGAATGTTAGTAAAAAGGTAAAGTAACTTGGGCAGGATCACAATTTTTACCAGAGATATCCTGTCCGCTAGGGATAAAGGTAATGTTATCCACCGGTCAATCTGTGTTTCTAGTTTGTCAATCGCAGTGCCATAATTAATTTGGAGTACGAGTTCGGAGTCACGGTGTATCCAAATTCCCAAACATTTAATGGGTTTGTTCTGCCAGATTAGTGGGAAGTCCGTTTGTGGTGAGGTCGTATTTGCAGTTAGCGGTATTACTGCAGATTTGGCACTGTTGATCTGAAGACCTGATTGTCGTCTGAATTTTATATATTGCCTAAGCAGTGGTGATAGGTTTACATTAGGGTCTATAATATAGAGCTCCATGTCATCAGCATATAAAGATATGCCAATGGGGCGTAGAGTGAATCTTAAGGCCATATGGGCATACTGTTGACGTATTTTATAAACTAGGGGTTCAAGGGCATCCCTGCCGCGTACCCCTTTGTATCTGTATGACATCCGATATATGCGTATTTACTTTTATGGGTGCAGATGTCCTCGTGCATAGTAATTTGATCCAGTTTGTCAATGCCAGTGGAAGTCCAATTCGCTGTAGGATAGTAAAGAGGTAGACCATTTTGATCGAATCAAAGGCCTTAGCTGCGTCGAGAAGCACTGCCAACGCCTCCAGTTCAGGATTTAGTTGATGTAAAAGAGCGAATATTGTAAGGAGGTTATGTGTTGTGGATCTGGACGGTATAAAACCGGATTGGTCGGCAAAACAATAGCTGTCATAAATGTTTGTAATCGGGTTGCAATCATTTTAGCCAGTATCTTAATGTCCATGTTTATTAAAGACAACGGTTTATATGATTCTGCCTTCTCCGGGTTTTTATCTGGTTTTAGTAGGGCTACTATTAACGCTTCTTGTAGTCTTGGAGGAAGAGTTTTATTGTGATATGCTTTGTCATACATTTCCAACAGGTATGGGCACAGTAGTTCTAAGTATGTTTTGTAGAATTCACCTGTGTGGCCATCTGGCTCTGGCATTTTGCAATTTGGTAGTGTTTTTATGGCATCCTGCACCTCTTCTAAAGTGATCTGTTGTGTTAGGAATGTAAATCGTGCGGCACCGAGTAAAAAGAATAGTCCCTGTCCGAGGGATGCTGGACCCGCCAGGCATCCACAAGACCTCACGCTTCCTGCCATTCCCTGCGTGCCTTGGCCACTCGTCGTATCAATGATTGAATTGAAGTCCCCCCCCCATAAACACCGTCCCAACTAAAAATGACGCCAACTTCCCAGAGAGCCGCATGAAGAATGCAGCATTGTCGGAGTTTGGAGCATAGACGCTGCTAAAGGTCACATCTCTGCCGTCCAGGCGGCCCAAAACCAACACGTATCTCCCCACTGGGTCTATAACAGTGGTTGTAGGTTGGAAGGGGACCTGCGATCTCACCCAGATTAGAGTCCCCCTGGCGAAGGCAGAGTAAGTGGTATAAAACAACTGTCCCCGCCATCTCCTTTGTAATGCCCGCCACTCTGTCTGATCAATGTGTGTTTCTTGTAAAAAGGCCACCTGGATCCCCCTACGAACTAAATATGCATGTACTCTATAACGTTTTCTCATGGAGTTCAGCCCTCGCACATTCCACGTGATACATTTTAATTCAAGTCGGGTCGCCATAGGAAAGGATGACACAAAGCACAACCCAGCACAGTCTAACGGGCACACTGACAACCCCCTCCTGACCAGAACGTCCCCAACAACCCCCCACCCCAAATTTCCCCAGAACAGGCTCTAAACCGTAGGTACCCATCCAAACACAAACCCACTAAGGGAAATACCCTGGTAGCAACCAGAGTCTCACAGTAAGTGTGAGGTAGAGGGGGTGGTCCAGCACCAGCACGGTCCGGACAGCAACCTCACTTGTCCAATCTAATGGTCAGGCCTCGTATATGATAGTCCCCCCACCCCAGAATGGCCCCCCCAGGCAAATCTCTCCCCCCCCAAAAGATACCCTCCCGCTCAAATCGGAGATCCAACCCCCCGCCCTCTTCCGCTGGGCCATGTCCGCCCCTCCCAGTGGGGCGTCCCTGCTTCCTGGACGTGCCCCCTTACTGTGCACAGGTTGGAGTCTGGGATCAACACTCGTCCAGCAGGCCATCAGCAGTCCGTGGAGTAACCTCAGGCAGGTGGCCATTGTCCTCCTCAAATCCCTCCGACCCCACCTCCTCCGACCCCTGGTTGGATGTAGTTTCCGCCAGGGACGTCACATTCGTCGCTCCGGAAATGATAGCTACCGCCTGTAGCGCCACTTGCCGCCCCAGCCCGTCTGGGAATTTGTAGGCGATTTTCCATTCACCCCGCGTTTCCTGGCGCGTCGGCTTCTTCGGGGTCTTGGCTGCATCTCGACCTCCGATTCCCGTTGTCCCGGACCATACTTGCCCGCGCGATAATTTTCGAGCCAGTGCCAGGCATCGTCGGGATTATCAAAGAAGGTTGCAGTCCCATCTACCATCACCTTCAGGCGTGCGGGGAAGAACAAAGCGTACTGTATACCCGGAAAAACGGCTGCGTTTGACATCCTGGGAGTAATCAGGGTAGAGGGAGACTGATGCATTGTCCACTTTATAGGGACCAGATGTCCTGGCATTCCGCAGTATGAGGTCGCGGTTCTTGAAGTGGAGCAGACGTGCAACCACTGGTCTGGGGTGATGGCCCTAGGTCGGGGGCCGGGCCGGCACACAATGAGCCCTCTCCAGGGTATAGAACTGTGACAGGCCTTCAGGGGCGACCACCTCTTGCAGCCACTTTTCCAGAAAGTCAACCATATTGTCCCCTTCGCATTTAACGGGAAGGCCCACCACCCTTATGTTGTTGTGTCTGTTACGCCCTTCCGCGTCTTTGGCCCTCCGCTCCAGCAATTGCACTCTATGCAATAGGTCACTCAGCGACGCATCCGTCGCCTTTTGCGCAGGTTCCAACGTTGTAAGCGCAATTTCCGTGTCCTTGACGCGATCCGCTAGCTTGCTATGGTCAGCCCGCAGCAGTCCAAGGCTGGTTGAGGCTTGCGTTATATCGTGGTGCAAGGATTCTTTCGTGTCCGCTATGGCCTTTAGAATTTGGTCCATTTGCTGTTGCTGTAGCCCCACAGCCGGACCCCCAGCCGGGTTCTGGTCGTGAGGGTCATGCGAGTCATCAACCGGGTCAATCTGTGGCCTCTCCGGGACGCGCCGCGGCTTCCCCATGATCCGCTCTCGATATCGGCGGCCCAACGCAAAGCCCCCAGGGCCAAGTGCTCCCAACCGTGCACCGCCCGAAGCGCTAGGGTGTGCGCCGGTGGGTCACCCCTATGTCCGTGGTCCACGTCGCCCGGCCTCACCACAATGGTAGTCCTCTGTGTTTCGTGCACCAATCAGGGGTTAAGCACCAACTGCTGCCTGTCTGGGATAGGGCCCCACCCGGCTCCTCTGCCGGGACCGCCAGAAGATGGACTCTCTCCTCTTCGCCGGCACTCCTCTCTCCATGGCGGCGGTCCTCTCCACCAGGATGTGGCTCCTACAGGTGCTGCCCCCATGTCTCCAGCCGCTACTCCAAGCACGCCACAATCCTCCTCTCAGGGTGTGTACCCCCAGTAGATTACAGCGCCCCGCGACACCGGGGCATTCCGATCAGGGGACCGGAGCAGGCACTCCAGTGAGTCGTCCTTGCAATCGCCCTCCAGGCACGCAAGCAGGCCACCAAATTGCAGGGCAGGGAGTCGGCGTGAATACCTGCGCTTGCCGTCGCCCGCCCATGAAGCCAGCTCTCCCCCAGGTCGAGGTGCGGGGAAGCAAGCACCGGAAGGGGGGGTCTTCACAATATTAAGCCTCTGATGCCCTTAGAGCCGCAGGGAACTCCCGCCGTATCACCAAGGCAGCACCACCCTCAAAATTGCATTCCGGGGTCCCGAGCGGGAGATCAGGCGAACCCTGATCACCGCCGTCGCCGACGTGGCCCCAGGTCCGCTCCGGCAGCACTGCCTCTCCAGGCGCCGCCCTCTGTCTCGGTGTTGCAGCCCCCGCACTCCGCGGCGGCATCCCCTCCAAGCCACAGTCCACCGCCGGCGGGCACAGAATTACGCGAGGCCGGGGATGCCAGGCCCCGCGTAGGCCGCAGACAAAATGGCCAGGTCACTTCAAAGGCGGCAGCCGCAGTCGCCGCGCCGGCGGCCCTCGCTGTCGGAATCGGGGCTCAACCTGGGCGCAGGCACCTTACAACCCCGGGAGGCCCCCGTCGAGGGCTCCGACACCGCCGAGGGAGTCACAGGACAGGATAAATGCCGAGGCTGACACGGAGCTCACACTTCCATTCCCGGTGATGCCTAAGCCACGCCCCCTTTGTGGCGCTTTGTTATATGCTTCATTTCGTCTTCTACCAGGTCATTATAGTTATTTATTTATTTTGTCTCGTATGGTACTTAAAATATTTGCATTATGAGTATTATCGTATTCTGCACATTTCACAATGCTTTAATTGTGTGCAGATATCTTTAAGGATCCCTGCCATGGTTCTGATGCAAATGCCACGTAGGGTCTCCTTGAAGGCTTACCAAAGGGTGCCTGCGCTATCAACCGATAGTTTGTTGATGGTAAAATAGTCCTCTAGTGACAAGCGAATCGTCTCCGAGTATAGTGGGTCTAGGAGTGCGTTGGCGTTGAAACGCCATACAATTGGTGGTGGGGTGTACGTTGGTATTTGCAGGGTTAGCAGAACAGGGTTATGGTCTGATAATGTTTTCGGGAGGTTTCTGACATCTTGGGTCCATGTGCACGTTTTTTCTGTGAGTATCCAGTAGTCAATCCTGGACCAACTATTATGGACAGTAGAGGAGTGGGTGCTTTCCTGTGTATATGGGTTACGCATATGCCATATATCATGCACCCTGAATTCTTTCATTCCATTCAAAATAATCGTGACTGCTCGCTGTTAATACTCGGTCGTGGTTTGAGATCTGTCACATGTACTATCCAGTGCTACATTCAGATCACTGCCCCATATGGGTTCCATTATTGGGAATCCTCGTATCTCTGCGCATACTTTCATGAAGAAGTCAGGGTCATCTACGTTTGGGCCGTATGTGTTGATTAGGCCCACTCTTGTACCCCGTAGTATACCTGTGAGTATGATATAGCGTCCCTGTGTGTCTGTTATCGCTCGTTCTAGCACAAACTGTGTTCCCTTCCTTAGCAGGGTAATGACCCCGTGCGCATAGGTAGAGTACGATGACCAAACGACTAGTTCTGCCCAGCGTTTCCCGAGTCTGTCAGCTTTGCACTGTAACAAGAGCGTCTCTTGGAGCATATCTATGTCTACATTATGTCTGTCTAGGTATGCTAATACTTGTCTGATTTTTCTAGGATTATTAGGGCCATATGTATGAAGCAAATTTGCATTCGCAAAGGCCGAAATTCGCCTTTGCGAATGCTAATTTGCTAAATGGTATGTATGAAACATTTTGGCAGCAAAATAAGGAATCGCAAAATTTGCCATACCTTATTTTGCGATTGCACTTAAGGAATCGCAAATTTTGCGATTCCTTAAATGCAATGTATCAAAGAAAAAATAATTCAAAAAGGCCCATAAGGATTCTCAAATTACCACCAACTTCTAGTTGGTGGTAAGTTGCGAATTCTTTAAAAAAAACAATTTTATTACAATCCAAAGGTGCCATATGACGCTCATACATGCCCTTAGGGCATGTATGTGCGCCATATGCCCCCACATGTCATTTTCAGGGGTGCAGCAGGGTGTTCTTGAGACACCCCTGCACCCCTGAAAATATTCCTAAATTGCTATTAGCAAATTGCTAATCGCAAATTTTCCCTTCATTCCTATGGGCCTCCTGGCCCATAGAAATGAATGGGAAATTTGCGATTAGCAATTTGCTAATAGCAATTTAGGAATGTTAAGGAATCGCTATAAAAAAGCGATTTGGTACATACATACCATTTTGCGATTTCTAAATAGCGATTCCTTAAAAATCGCTATTTAGAATTCGCAAAACGGAACTATGATACATATGGCCCTATAGCCCTTGCACATTCCAGTAGCTAAATGCAAGGGTGTAGTGTTAGTGCTAATGTGTGTCAATGTATCTCCAATCATAGCATCTGAAGGAGAGTCTTTTATTGCTCACAGTACTTACGGGTATTATCATCCAGATCATGTATAGATACTTAGCATGTGCTTGTGAAATGATCATGTGAATTAGCAAATGTATTGTGACTCGATAAGGTAAATTATATAAGCCAATATTCACCCTCCTCCCAACCCTCCCTCTTCGTCATCCCAATTATGACGAAGACAACCCCAATGAACAAACAGAACCTTCCCCCTCTCACCCCATCCAATGGGACAGAGAGGATATTTGGTGTGGTATACAAAGTGCGGCATAAGCTGCCAGTCGGATACCCTGGTGACAAGTGTCAGGCAGGGGGTCACTCTATAACATGTAGCGACATTCCATACATCAGAACTTGTACATTATAATGTAGGGATGAGCATCAGAACTAGCCTGTTAACTTGAACATATCTAAGGGCATTATAGTAGATCTTGTTGTCTGTGTCATTGCCAACTCTTATTCAGAAAATTACATTATACACTTATCTGTGATAGTGTGTAGTTATGTTCATACAGTTTGTGGCATGCATCTTCGTATGAGAAGTAGTTCAGGGTAGAGTATCCTATTACTCAACATCTGAGGTATTTGTGTGCTCCTCAGGGCCTCCTTTGGGCAATGTCTAGCGCAGAGATTGAGAGCCTTTGTGTGTAGCATGTCTTTTGGCTCAGTGTAGACCATGGCTTTCCCTCCATCAGTGACTTTCAGCTTAGCCGGGTAGATCATAGCATATGAGATATTGTGTTCTCTGAGTTTCTTTTTGAGAACTACAATTTTTTCCTTGCTTCTTGGACCTGCAGAGTAAAATCAGGATAAATGGCGATGTCCTTACCTTGCTGTTTTAAGCTACCCAGTTCTCGGGCTTTGCGGAGTGCCGCATCACAGTCGGGCAAGTGATCTATGAGCTCTTTCGACTATAAAAACATCAGAGAAAGTGTCTTTGCCCAAGAGAGTGATACGTAATTGTTCAACATATCATTCCATGGGACCTGTGCCGGTCGTCTCTGAGGTTCCCATAAGGCGTATATTGCTGCGACTAGACCGTGCTTCAAGATCTTTGGTCTTCGCCATTAGTGCTTCCAGATGTTTATCCATTTTGCCTTGTTTGGTTTTCAGTTGTCAATAGGCATGCTTCACATCCGATATGCGCAGTTCCGCAATGTCAATTCTTTCAGTGTGCCTGTCCAGGCGCTCAGACATGCGATCCACACGATACGTTAGGGAGTCTATTTTGCCATCTATATTAGATATGGAGGCTTGTATCGTCGTGAACATGACCTGGGTATCACCAGTAGCAATTCCGCTGGCGATGGAGGCACTCAGCAGTGGTGCCAGCTTGATGTGGTTTTTGAGGTCAGTGGAAGAATCTCCCCAGGCTTCTCTTTCGCAGGTTCCCAGAGTGTAACAAGGGCACAGCAGGAGACGTGAAGTGGGCCGGGGCCGTCACGCTGGGGGCAGTGCAAGCGTGGAGTTTCACGTGCCTCCCACACCCTCTGGCCCAGAATTTGCAGGCTGGTTCGGGCCTTTCACATTAGTCTGGGCAGTACTGTTCGTTTGTCCTTGCGTATCGTGGCCAGTGGGCCCTCAGGAGTGCGTGTATTATGATCCAATCCACACATGGAGCCACCGCAGCTGAACAGTGAACAGGAAACAGGGGAATGGCGATCTCTGTGCTGCTTATTAATTATCCCAGTCAGCTTTAAATTACACCAGGCGCTGTTCGCCTCCAAGCATGGGGACTCACAGGGGTTGCACTGCACGTCCAGGTATTGTAAGCCATGTTTGTTTTTGGGTTGCGCTGCAGTAAGGGAATGGTGAACTCTCCGCACGCCACAGAGCAGGGCTTTGTTTGCAGGAGCGAAGCTGCCGTGTGTGCTACACAGCCACCGTCCCCAGCCGCTGCTTTGGGGGCGCAGACCGCACGTCGGGCAGATCTCATCTGCAGTCTTAGTAGTGATGCAGGGGACCAAGCAATCGGCTAAAGCTGTCCCGGCACTCAGGGGCGGCTGCTGTCCTCCGTCTGTAGCTTTCAGCTCTTGGATCGTGGATCCAGCTTCATCAGTCAGCATGACTCAGCGGTCTTGCATTCACTCCGTCTTGTCTCTAGACGAGGCAGGTCTAAGTGTACACACGCCGCACAGGCTGCACCGCAGTGGAGTTTTCTCGAGTTCAGTTTTTCCGGCATTGGACCCCTTCAGGTTTTAAGAGTTGACTTAATAGGATGGTAGAGTTTTCCGATTTAGTATTCCAGCATAATAACCTCGTCAGCAGGATTGTAGTGTAGGATAAATTAAAGTTTTTGGAGCGACTGAATGAGCTCACTTAGAAAGCAGCCATCTTCAGGGATTGGCTAGCTTCGCCCCCCCGTGGATGCCAAGTTCAACCCCTACAATCCAAGATCCAGAAAGTTCTGGACTGGGTAGCTACTACCACCTAGACACAAGTTAGGGCATTCCTTGAGTTGACTGGGCATTACAGGGTGTTTGTGAAGGGATATAGGGCAATTGTGGTCCCCTTCACACAACTGACCACCAAGATGATGCCAAGGAAAGTTAACTGGACAGTGAGCTGTCAACAGGCTTTTGACACTCTGAAGGAAGGAATGTGCTCAGCACCCATTCTAAAAGCAAGCTTCAGATTACACCAATCAGCTCATAGTGCAGATAGATGCCTCTGAACATGAGATAGGAGTGTTCCTATCCCAAAGCAATGATGGCCATGGCAAACTGTTGCTTTCATTATCAGGACGGTACAAAAGGGGGTGGTGATGGATGGAGCATCTGAACCAATCAAACACTCACACCCAGTCAAAAGATCTGGGTTTAATCCATCACCCTTCTTTAGCCCACTCTGCCACCCCAGTTCAGACATGGCCATATGCAAATCAGTCTGACCCTGTGCCTCATGGGAACAGTCCAGCCCGAACTGCCAAGCCATGCCTTCCCTGGACCGGAAACAAGCTTCCTAGGACCGGTTTCTGGCATTTCAGCCGTCTTCAGCCAGGCTTGCTTGAATTCAGTGGCAAAGTGAGCAAGGAACTCATGTCTGAGCATACCCTGCCAACTTATGGCGAACAAAGCGGTACAAAAGGGGGTGGTGAGGGACGGAGCATCTGAACCAATCAAACACTCACATCCAGTCAAAAGATCTGAGCAGAGTGGGCTAAAGAACGGTGATGGATTAAACCCAGATCTGTTGACTGGGTGTGAGTGTTTGATTGGTTCAGATGCTCCGTCCATCACCACCCCCTTTTGTACCGCTTCATTATCAGGAGGCTGCAACCCAGAGAGCATCATTGGAGTACCATTGAGTAGTAAGCCTTTGCTGTGGTTTGGACCCTGAAGAAGCTGAGGCCATACTTGTTTGTCTCTCACTTCCTTCTTCAAACTGACTAAAGGCCACTCACATAGCTAATTAGCTAATACAAATGAAAGGTTAAAACCTCAAACTGTTGAGGTGGTCTATATCCCTACAGGGAATGGACATTACAGTGGGACACAGACCTGGGACTGGCAATGCCAGTGCAGGTGACCTTTCCAGGTTCTTCCACTTACAAGATAAATACTCTCTTGGGAAAGGTTAATTTCACCCTCTTTCATTGGGGGGGTGGTATGTAGGAAAGAGCTCCTTTTTGACATGTTCACCCCTACTTTTTGCCTGGTAAATGATGTGATTTTGACTGAAAGTGAACTGGGTTCCTGCTAACCAGGTCCCCAGAGACAGAGCTCTTTCCCAAAACTATACAATCGTTCCCCCAATTGGCAAAACCTTTATCATCCTCTGTACGTCCCTAGTAAATGGTAACCTGGTTCCTAGGTCCTAACTAAGGTACTAAAGAGGGCCTGTAAGGGTTGCAGCACAAATTGTGCTACCCTAAGGGACCCCTCACCAAGCACAGGCAAGACAGCCATTGCAGGCTATGTGTTTTAATGCAGACAAAAGTGAAAACACGACATGTTACACAACCCTGTGTTCCATGTCCCCTACCACAGCAAGCCATCCATACAGCAGTCTTAACAAGCCCTAAGGCAGTGTGCTTAATATTACAAGTGTGGGCACACCTGCATGAGCAGATATGCCCCTGTGCTCGTCAGCCCTATTTACTACCAATGCAAGTAGACATGGAAACCATTTTAAAAAATGTGCTGAGCAGAGGTGAAAACAAGTTCCCCAGCTACATGATGACTTCACAAAAAATAGGGATGTTTGGTATCAAACGTCTCATATTGGTAAACCCATGCTGACGCCAGTGTTGGATTTACCAGTATATGAACCCACAAGGAACCTTAGAGGTGCCCCTGAAAACTTACCAGCCTCTGGTGTGCTTGCTAGCTGGTTTCTGCCATCTTGCCACCCGAGACACTGTTCTGACCTCCTATGGTAAGAGCCTTTTCTCTCAGGATGCCCAGAACAAAAGCATGTCCGGGGTGAGGGTGTAACACCCCCTCCAACAGGATGACCTGTTGATTTGCCTCCTTGGACCTGCGAGCTTCCAAAAAGCTTCCCCCTTTGGGATGTGAATCTGGCTCCCCCCAAAAGACAGGAAGCAACCCCCAGCCCCGTCTAGAGCCCCCTTGGCAACTGGATAGGCCGGAAAATTAGCTAGCCAGGTAGGTGTGCCACCTCTAGGCTAATACCACCCTTACAGTGGGCTACTGTGAGGTGGACATGATTTTCAGAAGTAACCATCATCATTCTGAGGAATTCTGGGACAGGGTTATGCCCACTTCCCACAGGAAGTGGACATATATGGGGCATAGTGCCCCCAGGGGTCAGTAGTCCATTGGCTAATACCCTACACTTCCCTAGAGTCCCTAAATTCAGTATTTCGGGGAGTTCCTGGTGCCAGAGAAGAAGATCCTGATGATCTACAAAGAGAGAGGACACTGAGGAGCCACAAAAGCAGAGAAGAGAGAAGAAGCAGCTGATCTAGTACCAACCATGCCGGCCTGTCTGCATCCCCCTTCAAAAACTGCAACAAAGTCGACTCCTCCTGCAGCTGTAACACCAGAAACTTGGGAGGACTGCCTACCTTCAAAAAAGACTCAAGACCTTCCATGAACATCGGACCTGTTCCAAGGAATCTCCAAAAGAGAAACTCTGAGGCCTCCGGAACTGAAAAAACCCAGCACCTGAGCAACCACTGCTCCCCATCCCCTCTGGCTCGAGTTGAAGTGGGCTAATGGTGCCAACAAGGTTCCCCAGCCCGGGTGGCTTGGGCACCGACAGGGATGGCGGCGTGAGCCTGTAGCTCCGAGCCGGATCCCGTATTTCTCCTGAGATTCCTCGCTTCAGAGTTGGCTGGGAACTTGCCAGATAATCTGTCGCATTGGTCCGACCTCGGAGCACTCTGGAGGGCGAGCAGTTGCCCCCCGGATAAGCAGGGTGCCGCCGCGGTGGTCCCGTAGAGCCGTGCACAAAGGTCCAAGATGGCGGCTGCCCGGAATAATGGAGGCGGCTCAGAGGAGCGCGGTGATGGGAGGTTGCTGTGAGGCGGGGACGGCTGCCTGACGGGACCCACGGCGAACAAGCCAGATCCTTGGAAGCGGCCGAGTCGGAGGAAGTAGAGCGGGTTCTCGTCCGCGCTGCGGATTGAGGACCGGGCGCCCCCCCCCCCCCCACGCCGCATACTACAGGGGCTCTCTGTGACTGGAGCTGCCCGGCGGCTTTGCGTGCGGGGTCGGAGGCGGCGCCCGGGCGCTAGTGGCTGCGACTACGCTCCTGGCGGGGCAGTGCTGGGGACTGCTGTGGACCGGTGTGGAGCCCCAGGGACCTGGAGGGCTTGGAGGCAGTGGCACAGGGGAAGCCCCGGCGGGCGCCGCCGGTCCCTACGACGGCCGGTGATTGAGGGCCGCTGCCGGAGCGGGGTTACCATAGTGCTGCGCCCGAGAGGAGAAGACCTGGCTGGCGTTAGCGAACGCGGCAATTGGGGATCGAGGGCCACTGCACAGCGTGGAGGATTGGCAGGAGGCGGTTTCTCGCCGGCCTCTAGGAGACCCGGAGCTTGTTCTCCCTGCTCCTTGCCCTACTGCCGAACACGCACCGAGGCGGAGACGGCCCGGCGCCTAACACGGGGTCGGAGCGGTGCGGGACGCCGGGAGGGGCCCCCGGGAAAAGGCGGTGCTGGGCGGGCTATTACAGACGGGAATAGACAGAGGCCTGCCATTTTGGACACTGGCGCAGAACCCCCCAGCCGTGAGTGGACAGCACTCCGGAGCAAGGGGCTGCGACCCGGGGAACCCGTGTTGGAGATTCTAAGGGCCCGGGCGGTGCCTCTACCTGGCGATTGGGCACTACAATTGATTAACACGCCTGGAGACCTACTGGGACGCCACGCCTGGTATCAGAGATGGCCGCCACTGGGGGCGCGACGGGAGCGGAGCGGCAGCAGAACCGGTCGACGGTGCAGGACGTAGATAGCACACTGCAGGAGGGCCACGATACAACTGCACAGGAACGTAGACTGAACGCACGCCTGGACAGCATATTGGAAGCGATTACTGCGACCAAAGAAACTCTGCATTACGATATCGCACAGGTGGCTACGGGGCTGGGCCTCCTGAAGGCAGACCATGCCAAACTTTCTGATAGGGTGAAGGAGAACGAGCAGCTGCTCCAAGAGTTAAAACCGGCGGTGGTCACTGCGGAGCATAAACTGTCAGATATACTCGCCCGACTAGCGTCGCTGGAGAGACGGGCGGAGGATTCCGAAGGCCGGAACCGCCGGAACAACGTACGGGTGGTAGGCCTGCCGGAAAAAGTCGAGATGGACGATGCAGTGGCATATATGGAACACTGGTTCAAATCGGTGGTTGCCCCGGACGGGCTGTCTCAATTCTTTTCGATTGAAAGGGCGCATAGGGTCCCAGCTCGCCCGCCCATGCAGGGCCGACCCCCCAGATCAATGGTAGTTAGGCTCCTGCATTTTAAAGACCGGGACCTACTGATACAAAGAGCACGGGATACGGGCCCCTTCAAGGTGGACAATAGCTCGGTGACGATTTTCCCGGATTACACCCAAGAAGTCCAGAGGAGCAGAGCAACCTTCCTGGCGGTGAAGAAGGAACTCCGAGAGGAGGGGATACAGTATTCACTGCTCTTTCCGGCTCGACTTAAGGTGACCATTGATGGCACGACCCAATTTTTCCGCTCCCCGGATGAGGCATGGTCCTGGCTGGAGCTATATCGAGCGGGCACAGACCGCCAGACTAAGGGAGGAAAGGAGAAGCAGAGACCAGTCCGGGTTCAAAAATCTCAACGTATCCGCAAACGCAACCAACTGCAGAGGACACGGGAGGCGGAACTGATGGCTGCTGACCGCAAGGGAGCTCTGGTGGCAACGGCAATTATCACGGGGTCGCAGCAGGAGACGTTGTCGGAGGGGTCGGGTTCGGAGGATGGAGAGAAGAGATCTGGAGGAGAACTTTTGGAGGTTGAAGACTCTGCGGGGCCGGCGGTCACACCACAGACAGCGGATGGCTTGTTTAATGAATAGTTTTGGGACGTCGTACTGGCTATATGTTGGGGCAGGCAATTCCTGACGTATGATGACTAGCAGGTACTCTGTTGTAAATATTATGGGGATCATGGGCTTAGAGTGAGGGCTGGGCGCGCCCCTGGTCGGCTCAGGGACATAGCCCCGTTGCCCTTAAGGCTTTCTGTGGTGACTACCACAGGTTAGTGCGTAGAGAGATAAGTTACAGGTTTGGATGGGAGCTACAGCAGTGTTGTTAGGTCCTGTCCTGGGGAGTGGGGTTGGGATAGTTTGTTGGGGCGTTTTGGGTTTGGGATACTGCTGTGCTGGTGTGGGGAGTCATTTTCTACTATTGAAGTGGGGAGGGGATGGCTGCGATGGGGTCGTTACCTGATCTGAAGTGCCTCACATGGAATGTTCGTGGACTCAGGACAATGTCTAAGAGGCACAAGGTGCACGCTTATCTGGTGAGGAGGGGCATCCAAATAGCATTGTTGCAAGAGACTCATTTGACCAAACTAGAATGTGATGCCCTGCAAAAGAGATGGAGGGGACAAGTGTTTGGCACCTCCTACTCGGCATTTGCGAGAGGGGTGCTGATATGGGTCAGAGCGGGGGTCCCATTCCAAGTCATGAGTCAATTGGTGGACCCAGGGGGTAGGTTTGTGGTGGTGGAAGGGAGGCTCTATGGTAGGGAGGTGGTCCTGTGTAGTGTTTATGCCCCCAACGTCGACCAAGCCCGATATTTTGATGCTCTTACGGGCTCGATGGCCCTCTTCCTGACGGGCCCCATAGTCCTGGGAGGGGATTTTAACTCGATCACTGATGTGGCGTGGGATAGGTCACACCCGCCTTTAGCAGACTCCCCGGTGCGTAGGCTAGCAGCGCACAGGAAGGACTGGCAAGAGAAGTGGGGCCTGATAGATGTGTGGAGGGCACAGCATCCTAATGTTAGGGATTACTCCTTTTTCTCTGCACTGCACGCTCTGCACGTCAGAATTGACTCAGTCTTGTGTAGCGGCTCCCTGGCTGCCATGGTCTCGCGCACTGAGTACCTTGCTAGGACCATCTCAGACCACAACCCCTTATTGATAGCGATGCGGTGGCAGGAGACGAGGTCGGCGGTACCGACTTGGAGGCTCAGGCCTGATACGCTTGAAGACCCAGTGTTTACTGACAGGGTCCACGAGGGCGTGACGCTTTACTTCGATGAGAATGGGGGGTCAGCAACCACAAGATCGGTTGAATGGGATGCGATGAAGGCGGTGGTGAGAGGAGTATGTATGGGCAGCTTCTCGAATGTGCGGACTACAGTCCTGGCGGATCTGGAGAAGGCGGAGGGTGCGCTGAGAGAGCTTGAACGACGTAGGCCCGAAAGGCCGGACCTACAGGGCCAGCTGCTGGAAGCGAAAGAACTGGTGGCGAGAGAAACGGAGCGCTTGAGATGCTATGACTATAAGCTGTACATCACTAAGGCACATGCGGAGAGGGATAAAGTGGGCACGCTGCTTGCGAAACTTGCTAACCCGGAGCCTAGGGCGCACCCTATTATGGGTATCAGAACAGAGACGGGGGAGGTGGTCCACTCACAAGCGGCCATATTGACGCGCTTTCAGAGGTACTATGTGGGCCTTTATGATACCCAGTTGGACGCGGAGTCTGCATTCATAGGCGAACATTTACGCACTGTGCAATTACCGGTGTTAGATGAAGAAACGGCGAAGGCCTTGGGTGGTCCGGTCACTTTAACGGAGATTCGAGGGGCTATCACAAAGATGGCTAGGAATAAGACGCCGGGGTGGACGGCCTCCCCATTGAGTTTTATGTGAAGTATATGGATGTGCTGGCACCCAGGCTGTTGGCGGTGTATTCGGAGGCTGAGACTCTGGGGCGCCTTCCTGGCTCCATGAGGGAGGCTCTGATGGTGCCGCTGTTGAAGCCTGGTAAGGATGCGCTGGATGTGACGTCGTATAGACCCCTCTCAATGCTGACTGTCGATTACAAGATCCTGAGCCGTATCCTGGCCACCAGGCTGTTGCCACACATGACCATGCTGGTGCATGAAGATCATTAACACCCGCCGGCTGATCCGCATTCTGAATGGTGCCATGAGTTCGGACCATGCTTCGGCTGTACTCTCGGTAGATATTGAGAAGGCTTTCGACAGCCTTGAATGGTGTTATCTAGATGGGGTGTTAGAGAAGTTCGGGCTAGGTGGAGGCTTTGGGCGATGGACAAAAGTTCTGTACTCAGCTGCCACTGCTAGGGTTCGTTTGGGGTCGGTCATATCGCCTGCTTATCCGGTACGCAGGGGAACGAGGCAGGGATGCTCGCTATCCCCTCTATTGTTCGCTCTTGCGATGGAACCACTGGCGGCTCGAGCTAGGGAGGGAGTTTCATTTAAGGGGATTAGTTGTAATGACGATATCCACCACATCTCGTTATATGCGGATGATCTGCTGTTGTATCTGGAGGACACAGGGGCAGCTCTTAGAGGAGCCGTAGAGATGTTATCAGCTTTCGGCGGCCTGTCGGGACTTAAGGTGAACTGGACTAAGACGTGCGTTTTTCCACTACGAATGGATGTGCTTTATCCCCCTCTGGCAGTAGACCTGGCCTGGGAAGATAGGTGTTTTACGTACCTTGGAGTCAGGATTTATCATGATGCCGCGAATCTCCTGGAAGGTAACATAGGCCGATGCATCAGGGGATTGAGGGGATGCATGTCCTTTTGGGCCTCCCTCCCTCTATCGGTGCAGGGTCGAGTGGCCTTGTTAAAAATGGTCGCTCTGCCACGACTACTATATTATTTTAGGACGT
Organism: Lissotriton helveticus; assembly: GCF_964261635.1. NCBI lineage: Eukaryota > Metazoa > Chordata > Amphibia > Caudata > Salamandridae > Lissotriton > Lissotriton helveticus. The sequence continues at coordinate 873,008,943 of NC_136065.1, read as the reverse complement.
TGCCGATCTGGATCCCGCAGCGGACCTTTAAAGACCTGAGATCGTTGATCATTGATTTTCTTTGGGGCCATGGCAGACGCAGGGTGGCGCTGCATAATATGACCAGGCCCAAACTCGAGGGTGGGATGGCGGTGCCCTACTTCGAATTGTATTACCTGGCGGCCCAGCTCCAGGTTCTGACTCAAAACGTCGCGCGTGAATTCAGAGGCCCAGACTAGGACCGGGGGAGGGGTATCGGGAGACACGTCTTGTCATACATCATTATGCATCAGAGACTGGGCTTGCGAGAGCTCACCTTGGAGGAGAGAACCCTCCGGTTGTGCTGGCATAGGAGCCTGAAGAGGGCGCGGGTAACGCGACCTTACGCTCCAGAGATCCCCCTGGGGATGCTGACGGCATTGCCACAAGGAGGCGACTGGTCACCGCTGCTGGAGTGGGAAGAGTTGGGTCTGCAGGTGGTAGGAGATCTTTATGCGGAGGGGCAGATGGTCCCGTTTGGGGTGCTGCAGGAAAACTTTGGTCTCTCGGACGGGGGTTATCTCCTGCACGCGGCGGTCTCTGGCGCAATGCAAAAACACTGGAAGGTTGGACTAACGGAGCCGGCCACGACTAAGGCGTGCCAGTATGTGGTGATGGCGGCGGGCACGATTAAGGCGGTCACTTGTCTCCAATCGCGGATGCTGACTGAGGGGCTAGAACCACTCTCGCTGCTGAAGGCAAAATGGGAGGACAGTATAGGTAGGCCCATTCCAGATGCGGACTGGAGCCACATATTGGAGCGGAAGTGGAAGGGTTGTAGGAACGCCAGGTTCCAGCAGGTGCATTATACTGCATAGAGCCTATCTGACCCCGGGGAAACTCCGACGACATTTTCAGGTGCAGGAGGCGGCTTGCCCACGGTGCTCGACGCCTGGAGTTGAGCTGGACCATATGTTGTGGGGTTGCTCACGGCTGGGCACGTACTGGCCGGAGGTGGGTGAGCTTTTGAATGAGATAACAGACAGAGTAGTGGAGTTTGATATGGCGACATGCCTGCTGCTTTGGTTTCCCCACACGGCGAAAACGAAAATCACAAGCAAGTTTATTGATCTGGGGCTCATGCTAGCCCAGAGAGAGATTACATGGCGCTGGAAATCCAAGGAAGGCCCGTCTCTCAGGAGATGGACGAGCAAATTGTTGAAATGGTCTACGTGCGAAAGTGTGCTGAGAATTAACCCTGGGCGTAGTGTGCGGAGTGGGGCTCCGCGGAGCTACGCGAAGTGGGCACACAACTACGCCCACCCGCGCACTCTGCGTAGCCCCACTCCGCGCCGCCCGCCTCCCTCCCGCCCTCCCTAAATACATATATAAAAGTATAAAAAGCTTTTAAAAACACTTACCTTGTCTGCCGCGTCCCCAGGGCTCCCTCTCGCCGTCCCGCGATTCGCGCCGCCACCGATTCGGATCCTAATGCGCATGCGCGGGCGGCCGCGCATGCGCATTCCTCACGAGAAATGCGCATGCGCGGCCGCCCGCGCATGCTCATTAGGATCCGAAATGGCGGCGAGAATCGCGGGACGGCGAGAGGGAGCCCCGGGGACGCGGAAGACAAGGTAAGTGTTTTTAAAAGCTTTTTATACTTTTATTTATGTATTTAGGGAGGGCGGGAGGGAGGCGGGTGGCGGCCGGCTACGCACCGTCTGCGGAGCGCGCGTAGTGCTGCCTGGCTACGCCCGCTACGCAAAATGCGTAGGAGACGGCACTCCGTGCACTCCGTGCACGGAGCGTAGCTGGCCGCCCACCCTTACTGAGAATGCGACAAGCCACCAGAACGGGTAATGAGAAGAGCCTGGAGAGTGCTAGAGCATGGGAGGTGATTGTAGAAGCGTTGCGTGACTGTTTGACGGACGATGAGGATGAAAGACTTCTTGCGCAAGGGGGTCCATGAAAACAGGAACATGTAGGCATGATACTTACTGATAGCGGGCCATCCTGTCGTACACCCACGGTTGCGACCCACATCAGCTACAGCGAGGGGAGGGGGGGAGGGGGGAGGGACATAAGGGTGTTCTTGCGTCCCCCTGATAGGGATGGTCCAGGACCCGACGGGAGGGGCGTAGTTGGCACCCACAAGAGAGGGACGAAGACGCTAAGTGGGACTTCCTGGGGAACAGAGTGGTGAGGGCTGATGGGAGGCCATCCTGGGAAGATGATAGCGGAGACCTACTACACAGATTCATTGGGTCCGAGAGTGGCCGTCGGGGGAGGGATGATCCCTGTTGGGGATGGTTGGGGAGGAGATAGGGAGTTGTTGGGGGGGTGAACAAAAAGCAGATACTTCGTTATACTGATGGCCGGAAACCCTTCTGTACCACTCTTGACGATTTTATGCAGTGATTCGCCGCTACGCCGCCCGGCCTCCGGGATGTGGGCTGATGGGCCGTGTACGATCTGGAAACAACGTAATACCATATACTAAGGGGGGGCTGAAGGCTGTACTGCATTGATGTGTTGATCTTAATTCTGCAAGAAAAACAAAAAAAAAAAAAAAAAACAAGGTTCCCCAGCCCTCCAGAGCACGAGTCTATTGTGTTTTCACCCCTTCTGGACTACCCGACGTCACCTGCAGCCTCTGCACACCGATCCCTTGATTGCTCCAGTAAGGAACAACCCAACTCCTAAGGACACCTCTGTACCCGCCATCCCAGGGGCATTGGAGAAGAGGACCAAAGGCATCCCCCCTATCCCCAAGCATCGCAAGGCCAGAGCCGACTTGCTGGTTCAGCCCGACTGGCTTCCAAGACTCAGCCTGCAGCCTCTTTTTACAGTGACCAATCCTCATTAAAATGCATTGGGCTCCAGATTCGGATTTGCACCCTACACCCGGCCGCCCTCATGCCGCTGGTGGTGTTCTGTTGGTGCTGCCTTGGACCTTGCCCGTTAATCACCTTAACGCCTGGAGACTGGTCCTGTAAATCGATGTACTGTACATGTTTGCATAGCTTGTTCTTTCTTCCGTAGGATAACACTGCAAAACTCAGAAATTGCGGTGTCCACTCATAAGGGAACTCCTGGACTCTTTACATGGTATGTCAACTTTTTGATATATCACATAAAGATCCAGATTCCTACACCTCGTTTTCTTTTTCTGTTCGCAACTTCCATTGGGAAAATGCAAGTCACAAACAGGAAATAAAGGTGTCAGAATGCTTACCTTATTTTTAAGCATGGGAGAAATTTATATTTCTCTGGCCTGATTGCCATCATTTTGAGAATTTCACTTAATGCATGTTACCAGAGCCCTAAACTTATGCCATGATATCACGTCTCAAAATTACGCCAACATTCCTTTCAAAGGAGGGCTGGAACAATATGAGCAAGCTGATTGCGAGTGACTGTTGTTCCCGGCAATTGGTTTTTAAAAACATTTTTTTAGTGCAAAATGTGTCCATATGTCTTTAAAAATTGATGCAAGAACGATTGTCAGACCAAAACGCAGCTCTAAATGACAGATTTGCATTTGGGGTACTCATGCATAATTTGGTGCCATTTCATCGAAAATTCATGTACTTATGCAAAAGCGAATTACACAAATTTGGCAAACCTCTACTTAATAGAAGTGTCTGATGGAGTACCTAGCTGAAGCTCCACCTTAGAAGAAAAGTCATTGGCTCCCTTACTTCTAAATGAGATTGGAAATAACACAAGGGTGGTGGAGCGGGACAACCACCAGTTTAAAGTGACTGTACAGCAACTGGCAATTTTTAAATGACCCTCTAGGCACCTTGCGCGAAATGCCAAAAGACAACACGTTTATCAGGCTAGAGTGAGTGGTGTGGAAGGAAATTTGGTGGACATGGCTGTCAAGGAATTCTGGAACACTGGGAGAATGTAATTTTAAAATCACTGGACTACATGTGCGGTAAGATGGTAGATCTCTGAGGGTACTGTGTGTAAGGGGGAGAATGCCCCCATTACTTTCGGAAATTGTTAGGAATGCTCAATGTTTTGTCCATTAATATGATCTGCACTCATTGTAGTTTATTTTTATTTATTTTATTTATTTAAAGAGTTTTATATAACGCGAACGCGACCCTTGGGCATCACAGCACTTCACAATTACATGAGGTAGGTTAGAGATACATCTTGTATAGCAGAACGTTTCACAATGATATGAGGTAGGTTAGGTATACAGCTATGCAGTATTAGCATAAATATATACAATGACATGAGGTAGATTTAGGATACAACTTTATATCAGAAATAACATATATCTATATAGTTCCTGTATATGTCTATCTTCAAGGTTACAATAAAAGTTATTGGAACTGCTTACTGTACAAGGTGTACTGGGACTTCCAGTACAAATAGTTCCGAAGTGTCTTTTTCCATGCATTCTACATCCATGAGACTGGAGTAGTATAGTACCATCAAAGGTTATCCCCAGTATAACTGGTGACTTTATCTTTACTAACATTACTGCTCTGTTTTGGAAACATCTATGTCATGGTGAAACTGATGAACTGTCTTGCCTATGGAAGGAACTTACTCATTAGGAAGATCTTTGCTTCCCTCTTGAATGTTGCTGTGTTTGGAATTTTCCTAATGTTTGGAGGGAGTGAGTTCCAGATTCTGGGGGCTGCTCCGGAGAGAGCTCTATCATACGTTTTCTTCTTCCGGAAGATGGGTGGTCTCAGCAACAGCTCCTTGGCACTCCTGGCTGGTGTGCTTCCTCCTGATAGCTCAATGTTCTGGGCCAGGTATCTTGGTGTTTTGTAGTGGAGCGCTTTGTGGGTAATACATGCAATTTTAAGTTGAATTCTGGCTTCTTATAGTAGCCAGTTTAACCCTTTCAGGTGTGGAGAGATATGGTTGAATTTCCTCGATCCGGTGATGAGTCTTGCGGCCGCATTGAGGCATGATTTTAGTAGTGCAGTGGAAATTTTTGGTAGACCTTCTAAGGTTGTCCATCCATATTCAATCCTTGAGATAACTAAGGATTGGACTGCAAATTTGAGGTCCGCCGTAGAAATAAATGGTTTCACTTTTCTAATGTAGTTCAAGTCAAATCGGGCACTTTTTGCCATTGATTTGATGTGGGCTTTCATGTCTAGGTTCTTATCCAGCGTGATTCCTAGTGATTTCGCTGAGTCCACTAGAGTAGGGGTGCAGTGTAGTGCTGTGATCAGTTTGGTCCATTCCTTCACTTCTGTGTGGTTCTTTGGTGGTGAGATTAATAGGAATTCCGTTTTTTGTGCATTTAGCTTCAGATGGTTGCTATTTAACCAGTGTAATGTCACTTTTAAGCCTCATTCATTAACTTGATGCCTTCCAGAGATGCGATCTTGATGTATATCTGCGTGTCGCCCGCGTACATGTGATAGGATATGTTTGCGTCTCGGAGAATTTCTGTAAGAGGTTCGACATACAGGTTGAAAAGTGATGGAGATAGTGTAGATCCTTGAGGGACTCCAATTGAATTAGGGCATGATGGGGATAGCGTATGGTTGACCAGGAATCTTTGTGTTCTATTCTGAAGGAAGGATTCAAACCATTTCAGCACATTTCCAGACAATCCCATCCTGTCATGAAGCCTGACTAGTAATTTTCCATGATTTACCATGTCAAATTCAGACGACAGGTCAAGAAGGACTAGTAGACATGTTCGATTGTGATCTAGGGCCTGTAACGCATCATCAACAATATGTAGATTCGCTGTTTCCGTGCTGTGGCCTGTTCTGAATCCCGACTGGCAGTCGTCCAGCAGCATGAAATTGGCGATGTGATGGCTTGGTTGATTTTGCACACATTTCTCAATTCATTTGGCAAGTAATGGACTATTGGTTACTGGGTGAAATTTATTAGGATCTGCCAGGTCCGCTGTAGGTTTTTTTGGTGATGGGGGCGACTTGACCTGTTTTTAGGCATTCTGGAAGGATCCCTTGAGATAGAGAGGCATTTAATATTTTTGTCCATATTGGGATGCTGATATGGCTGATTTTTTTTAGGCATTTAGAGGGGAGTGGGTCATTACAGTGGTTATTAGGTTTGATAACCGAGAGCGTTTTGGCGATGGTATTCTGGTGAAATAGCTTGAAGGTATCCCATTGTGCCTTGTTTGTTGCCCTATTATGGTCGATTGTTGAGGTGGTATTGTTAGTGTGGGTGGATGGTTGGAAAGGTTGTCGGCTGCCATCCTGAGCTCTCTTTCAAGCGTGTTGGCCTTGTTGGTGAAGAATGTTGAGAATTCTTCACAACTCAGTTGAGTTTTAGTAGTTTCTTGGGCAGATTTGGCCAACTTATTGAATTGTTGCTTTAAGATCTCGAATAGTTTCCGTGGTGTGTTTTTGGCGTTATGTAATTCCAATCTAATAAATTCATTTTTGGAATTGAGGATCTTGTTGTTGTACTCGTTTCTGATTTTTCTGAGGGATTTCAGCTCGGGGGATGATGGGTGCTGTCTCCATTTTCTTTCAGCAAGTCTTAGTTTCCGCCTATCTTCATTCAGTGATGAATGAAGTAGTTATCTGTCTCACAGCTACCACTAGGCCACACTGTCTGCTATGGCGTGGCTTTCGACCTGTTTCGTGAGTTAATTCTGTTGCGGTATCTGTTTTTTGTGTTTCATCAGTTGTAAACTGTTATCTCTATATACGTTTGTGAGTTAGTGACTCCAGTTAGGCTAGGCACTATTCCGACCAGTACAAGCTCTGGATCCCTATTTTGATGATTGCTCTCTATACATTCCTACAACTGCATTGCTTAGATGTACACCATTTTGCAAACGTACATATTAATGCATAAATCTGTGCCTGCGCTTATTCCCGCTGGAACAAACCCTGGGCCAGATTTACAAGCCCCGCGCTCCACTTTTGCGTCATTTTTCCCATATTAAAAATGACACAAAAGTGGCGCAAGGGGCTTGTAAATCTGTCGCCCTGTCTCTAGCACACCCACACTTGTGTTACAGTTTTTAGACCTATAAGACTTCCAAAAGAAGATGGACCCTGACAGGCACATTTCTCCTCCCATCCATAAGTTGCTTTATCTGTAAAATCTAGCGGTGCATCACCAGAGCATGTAAATTCAGTTCAGACTGCTGTAATGTAAGCATTACTCAAAGATTTTATGCAGTTTAACAACATTCCAAAATAATACTTTCCAGTTTATTACCAATTAAATAGACTGTTTTTGACCGTTTGCAGTATGATCAAATTGTGACATTTTAAAACAAAAAAAAATCCAAATTGTGTGATAAAATTCCTCCAGAAATATTACGGGGCATATTTACAAGGTCCTTGCCCCACTTTTTCGTCATTTTCAACATGGGAAAAAGGACATAAAAGTGGGACAAGGGCTTTGTAAATATGCCCCTACATTTGTAAGTTTGTTTTCTGCAAAATTAGTGAAAAACACATTAGTACCTTTCACTTATTCTACTGAAAAATCAGCAAAAATACATTTTAAAATATATGTAACCACCCAACATCAATTGTTTTGCACACCTCTTTTTTTAATAATAACATTTTGCAAATACTATTGAATTGGTATAGTTCACAAGGTAAAAGGGCTGCTGTTTTGCATAAGCCATTCTAGGAAACTTAGCTAAAAAAAAAAGGTAAAAAGAACAGACAACGCTGATGTGGTCGAGCCAGGGAAAACGGTATACTTGCCACATCTTCTACCGTCTACTTCATTATGCCAGGTATGCTTCATAAAGAATTTAAGCAGATGACTTCTATTGGTAATCTCATCTTGTACAAAAGGAGTACCTTCTTTATGCACAGTTAAGAATGCGTATGCCCTGCTGGATTACAAAAATGCACGTATGCATAGCTGCTATAGAGCGTCGATATGAGAATGGAATCAGGACTCATTTCAGCACAACCATTCATACAAACCTGTACCACTGATGAATGAAATTCACGCTGCCTGACAGCCCATCCAAAAATATCTTCTTCGAAAAAAGGTCATTTGAAGATCGACCAAAAAGCATCTTGTGCATTGTGCCCTGATAAAAGGGACAGAGCTCAATACAAGGTTTCTCGAAGCTTTGAATTCAGGAGATATATTGGAAAAATCGGAGGGATTTTTTATTGTAATGATGACGTTAGTTTCATGTGAGGAAAGACAGATGCATTGGAAGGCATGGAGGCTGAGCAATTCAATATTTCTTGGAGGGAAGCACAAGAGAAGGCGAGCTTGAAGGGGATTCGCTAACAGAAGGAACCATGGTGTCACAAAATTACTTCCAAACGATTTTTAAAACGTATTTTTAACACTCAAACAAATAGGTTTTTTTTTCGTCAACGCAAAATAAAAAGCAATTAAAAAGGTAAGTGCATTCTATGTACAGATACCCTTTTGTGCGTGTTGATGCACAATTCAGATGAACTGGGAAAATGTAATTGGATCCAAAGATGTGGAACTATGGGATACCCTTCTTTCTTCCTTAAACACAATCCCTGAAGTGAGCTTTGTTAATAAACACTTTGAGGACACCTATATGGGACTGTCTTGTACTGTGAGCTAATTTCTATTTTTCAGTAAATTTACTATACTGAGACTTTAGTGGTCTACTACCTCATCCTTCAACTGAAACTATGGGTCGTATTTGGCTTTCCTCCTCTTTTTATGTCGGGCCAATGGAAAATCATTTCAAGGCATCTGCCTGTGGCACACCAGCTCAAGGGCTCAAGGGCTCTTCTCTACCCCTAAAGCTATCAATTGCCACATTACCTTCTCACACGTCTTCCTACGAGTTACGTAGTGAGCTTCAGCTCTACACCAGAACCCTCCAAAGCAAATTAACATACCATGCCACCCATCCCTCTGCAACATGTCCGACCACCGTCACCTCTGACCAAGTATAGGGGGAGGATCGACCCACCCCTATTCCTGTTTTTTTGGTTCTGCGCTGCAGATTCTCCAGAGCACGAGTCAAGTAAGTTGGGGCGAGGTGCTGCTCTAGCAGGACCCGTGGCCCTGGGGAGGAGGCCCTGCATGAGAGGGCTCATTTGATGCCCCCTTACCTCGTTACAGCGGCACTCATGGAAGCGGGCTCTTATGTTTTTTTTTTCAGCCCTGCTCTAGCGGGCTCACCTTATGTTTGCTCCGTCTCTTCCTGATTTCAACTGTGAATTCGCTTCTGCCCATGTCCGGGGCATGGGCAGGTGTCAGAGGTTCAGTTGATTCACGCTTGTTCTCCCAGGTCGTCTGTTTGCTCCGGTACATGCGGGGCGCAAGATGCTCTCCTGCACGTCTCCTATACAGACACTGAGATAGTCCGACTGGAGGATTTTGGGACCTCCAGTCTTCCTGCCTGTCCGGTTTCTAGGGGGGGGGGGGGGTTGCCTCACACAGCCGGCTTCCCGCTTAGTTAAGGCAACGTGTTTTTCAGCTGTTTTGGAATTCATGGTTCACAACATATTTTGTGGTATTTAAGGGATCAGTGCAAAATGATCCCCCTACATGCTGCATGTGTCTCTGTATACCCATTATCCACTGCTGTTTTTCTTGTTTTTTGGGTGAGCTTACCATGGATCCTGGTGATGATCCTCCGGTGGTGGCTGGGCCCAGCTCCCAGCCCACGGCTGACTCCCTTTCACTCCAGGCTATCCAATCAATGATTCAGGCTACTGTGGCTGCAGCCTTTATTTAAGGAGTGGGATGGCCCTTCTTCTCCCAGGAAACAACCCCTGTATCCTCCCTCCTGTGTTGAGGGTGAGGGTGAAGAGGTGGATCTCCGGGGGAGATATTTGCAGGGCCAAGAATTGAAGGAGATCCTTCAGCACCGCAAGAATAACATGACCATTGCTGTGTCTCATTTGCCCTGCTCAATAAAAATAAAAATAAAAAAAAGAATAACATTACCTTTTCTGTACCTCCAGTGGAAGAGCAAGTGGAGGACTTTTTTATGCAGTACTAGAGACGGGAACCCAAGTCACTGCTCCTACATACTTTGGTCAGGAGGGTAATCAACAATGAATGGGAGGTGGTGGACAAGCAGACTTTCCCATGCTACCTCTCTAAACGCTACGACATTCAGGATTTTGCTAAGGATTTCCCTTCTTCCATTAAGTTTGACTCCCTGATGGCAGGACTGTCCTCTCATGGGTCCATCATTTTGGAGGATGCCTCCCCCTCAGACCCTGTTGATAAGAGAGTAGAGGTGGTAGTAAAATAGACCTATGCAACTATTAACTACTCCATTAGGGCTTCTGCCTATTTGTCATATACTGGCCAGTCCCTATTGAAGGATTTACAGTATCTGGCAGAGTTGTTGGAGCAGGGGGCTGACATCCTACCTACAATGGCTGTCATGGAGCAACAACCAATACTGTTATTGGACAGTTCCTTCAATACTTTGGCAACTGCGGCCGCTGCTGGGGGGTGGCAATTCAGGTTTACTGTCAGGTGTGGCTGCGTCATTGGAAGGTAGAATCCGTCCAGTAAGCCCTTCTTATGAAGATCCCTTTTTCAGGGACAAAATTGGCTTCTCCCTGGAGGATATGGTTTGTTTTGTTTGAAATGCTTTATTCGATTTTGTTTTTTAAAATCATAAAAGCGTACAAAAAAAGACAATCATTAAAAATAAATATGTACATTCAGGAATAACATAGCTTCAATTTCAAAAAAGACATAACCCCAACCTTAGAGTTCAGTAGTGTAACATATTATTCAAGGTGTTTATCCCTATCTGGAGTAAAGATACACAGGTTTGTCCTTTATGATAAGTAGACTCAAAAGTTGCGACAGTTGTACAATGGATCAAATCTGTTGGAAACAGAAAAACTAATACCACTGGGTACCTGGACTTCTCCACCCAACGCATGATGGTAGACTATTGTTTGTCCTAACCGGGGAATATTTGGCATACAGGGATAAAAATCAAGTAGATCCCAAATATGTATTGGGCCATCCCCTTCTTGGGGCGGACAAGATCTTATGTAAGGTGCGATGTTCCGGTTCCTAAATCTAACCAGTACCAAGTCCCCTGAAATGTTTTTTGGTAGTGGACCCAACCAGCCCACCCTTCTCACACTCAGGATTCCGCCGTCTTTGTCCGGTGGTAGGGGTCTATTTGTTCCCATCCAGAATATAACTTTATTCAATAGATCCTGCTGTCTTTCAGCTTTTCCCATCGCAAGTGCTGGTACTCCTGAGAGGACGGACACATATGGCGCGGCTTCTGGCGGGAGGTGTATGTGAGGTACTTTGCGTACTGTCTTAACCTCTGAGCACCTTGGTATAACAGGTTTGAAAGGGGCTTTGGGAGTAGTTGAATCTGGGATTTTAGGGGATTGTAGAGCAACTTGCATGCTTTTGTGGATGGCAGTTGGCTTAGCTGTTGGGAAAGTGGTAGATGGCTGGGGTCGGTTCGATGTTGCTGAATTATCAATGGGTTTCAGGATAGCCGTGATTTTATTCTCTAGACCCGAGAGCCTTTCTCCTATAGCGTTGATTTTTTCTGTTAGTGGGGAAATGATGGTTTTAACAAGCTGTTCAATCTGAGTCAGTAGGGGGATCTGGGAATAAGATATTGATTCTTCCAGTTTGACATCAGTCTCCATGGTGATAGGGAGATTATGAACAGACCGTGCGGGGCTTACAGATGGTTCATGGAATGTGGATTGAGTCCTTTCGGCATTGTCCTCATCATGCTTTCTTTTGACGGGTAATAGCCATGGGAGTACGGAGGCTTGTGTATTGACTTTGTTCAATAAAGAGGGGGGTTCCTGTGTGCTGCCTTTAGTATTTATAGTACAGGTGCCTTTGGCAGGAGAGGGTGCATCCAAACTGACATACTTTGTATTGCATAGACTGTTTAGTTCATCCCACAGGGACAGGTTATGCTCTCTTGGGGAGTTTAATGGAGGAGATAACGTACTAGATGGAGAGTAACAAGGACAGTTTATGTCTATCACATGAACAGTAGGCAGGGAGCTTGTGGTAATCGTTTGATGCATTTGCGCAACTGAGCTTGTTCCCCCCGTGCAGGGCATGATCAGAGTGGAGATAGTAATATTACCAAAAAAAGTCAAAAAATAATATGTGTACACTATACCTCCTTTAGCAGAAGTTACAAGGGGGGTGGCCCGTCCCGTCCTAATCGGTCCACTGAGGGCCACAGAGGGCCCGCCCTTTGCCCGGGCTTAGCCCGGCGTTGGTCCCGCGCTGCGTTCCGCGCTGCGTCAGCCTGTTGGTCTCTTGTGCGCCGGTGGGCGGGTGGGCGTGCCTCCTTGCTGGGCTGGTCCTGCACGGGCTCCTGGGCAATGGAGTCCCGTGCGTCACTCAGGGGATCAGTGCGGGGCTCCTCCTGGAGCTGGATTCGTCTCCCTGGCTGTGTGCCTCTACCGGCGCTGCGGGACCCGCGCCAGCGGGTCCGGCGAGGTCTCTTGAGCGCCGGTGGGCGGGTGGGCGTGCCTCCTTGCTGGGCTGGTCCTGCACGGGTTCCTGGGCAATGGAGTCCCGTGCGTCAATCAGGGGATCAGTGCGGGGCTACTCCTGGAGCTGGATTCGTCTCCCTGGCTGTGTGCCTCTACCGGCGCTGCGGGACCCGCGCCAGCGGGTCTGGCGAGGTCTCTTGAGCGCCGGTGGGCGGGTGGGCGTGCCTCCTTGCTGGGCTGGTCCTGCACGGGCTCCTGGGCAATGAAGTCCCGTGCGTCAATCAGGGGATCAGTGCGGGGCTCCTCCTGGAGCTGGATTCGTCTCCCTGGCTGTGTGCCTCTACCGGCGCTGCAGGATATGGTTAAGAAGTCAGCGGAGAACAGAAAGCTATTGGCACCCGTCCGTCCTTCTCTAGGAAGATTTTTTACCCCCAAGAGGGCTTTTGGTCCTGCTTCTACTCCTAGGGGGAAATGGCCCTTTCGAGGACAGGATCTCAGGGGGGGCACCCCATTGTCCAACAAATACCGGTCTCAGCAGGCTGATTCTGCCCAAACTTCCAAGTCCTGACTATCCTCGGGTTCTGGCTGTCCGGGCTCCTGGAGGGGGGCTTCTGTTGACTTTCATCAAGACCTGGACGGACTGAGTCTCGGATAAGTGGGCTCTGCGGATTGTACAAGAGGGATAGGCAATTATTTTAGACTCCCTTCCTCCGGACACTTTCATTCACACTCCCCTGCCTTCAGCCATGCCAAAAGGGAGGCACTTTTGCAGGAATTCAGAATCTTCTCGACAAAAGGGCCATTCTTCCAGTTCTGGCTGGTCAGAGGGGTCTTGGGGTTTACTCCGTCCTGTTTCTGGTGAGAAAGGTTTCGGGGGACTTCCGCCCAGTGTTAGATTCCTTCATCCCTCATGTTAAATTTAAGATGCTCTATTAGCAGGAGATTCTTCCATTACTGCTTAAGGGGGAAGTTGTGGCTTCCTTGGATCTGCTGGATGCCTACCACCATCTGCCGACCCACCCATCCTCTCAGCAGTACCTCCAGTTCTGCATGGGGGCAAAGCACTTAAAATTTCAGTTCCTCACTTTAGGTTTGTCTTCTGCCCGAGAGTCTTCATGAAGGTGTTGGCCCCTTTGGTCAGGCTCCTCCACATGGTAGGGATTTGGGTATTCCCGTACCTTGATGACTGGCTGATGTCTGCCTCTTCTTTCTCTAAGGGGACTCTTCACATCCAGAGGGTGTACAAGGTCCTGGCCCATCATGGGTTCCTGATCAACCACAAGAAATCCCATCTCGATCCTACTCAGGACTTGGTGTTCATCGGGTGGGGGGACAACTGGACATGGTGAAGGGAATGGTGTTTTTGCTTGAAGGGTGGAGGGCAACCTTGAGGAGGGACCAGTGTTGTCTTCCGTCCTTGGATGATGCCCCAGTCAATCAGTGGTTGAGGGTGCAGGGGTCAATGTCTTCAGCTATCAATGTGCTTCCCTGGACTCGTCTCCTTCTGTACCCGTTGGTGAACCATTTATTGTACCAGTGGGCTCCTAGTTCTACCTATTACGATCTGCTGGTGATGGTATCTTCACAAATTCGTGCCGATCTGGGTTGGTGGATTTCAATCTCTCCAAGGAGCTTCAATTTTTGGTGTCCTGGGCTGGGGGGCGACACTGGAATCCCTATCTGTACAGGGTCGGTGAAAGCGCATGCAGGAGGGTTGGTTGTCCAACTTCCGGGAGCTGAACCGTTCATCTGGCTTGTCTGGAGTTTGCCTGGGCCCTTTGGGGGCATCATGTTGTGGTCCGGACCGACAATCAGGTGGTAATGGGCTACCTCAATCACCAGGGGGGTTGCAGGATCTGCTCCCTTTGGCTCCTTGCACAGGAGATTCTGTTCAGGCCGGTCTATCTCCAGGGGAAGGAGAACGGCGTGACGAATAACCTGAGCAGGGTGTTTCCTCCCATGGCTTCCATCTCCCTGATGGGAGCGGTGTTCCAACTGTTGCAGAAATGGTTTAATGCCCGACGGTGGATTTGTTTGCAGACAAGTTCAATGCTCACCTGCCCACTTCTGCGCACTCCTACTGTGCCAGGAGATGTGAAGGGTGGATGCCATTGTGTTGGCCAGGCTCCCTGCTTTACGCATTTCCTCCGATACCTTTGATTGCGCAAGTTCCGTGCAAGATTCACCTGAACAGGGCATTTGTTCTGCTGGTGGTGTCCGGCTGGACTCGCCGTCCTTGGTTTCCCCTGCTGAAAGAGATTGCCGTCCAGGAGTGCTGGGTGATCCTGAATCTTCCTTACTCATTGCGGGGCCCTCCTCTTCCTGTGGGGGTTCTGCATCGTCTTCATCTTCAGGCCTGGCTCTTGAGAGGAAAAGCCTCAGGATTGCTCCCTGGAGGTGGTGAAGTTGCTATAGGGCTCCTGACGCCCTGCAACTCTTCTGTTTTATTCTCGCCATTGGGGGTTCCTTTGCTCGTGTTGTGTTTCTAAGGGCTCAGACTGTGTTTCTGTGGATACAATGAGGGTACTGGATTTCCTATCGGATGGCTTTGGATTGGGCCTAGCCCCTTCTACTCTTAGGGCTTAGTGCGTGACCTTGTGGGTGTTCCGCTGTCCTCAGTTGGATGGTTTGGATCCTGTTGTGGCCAGGTTGCTTTGAAGCTGTTTTATGCAACATCCTATGGGTATTTGTCTTGTGCCTTCCTCTGATCTTCCATTGGTGTTGCAGAAGGTTCCGTTTTAGCCCCTGGGGTCCGTGGATGTCAAGTTACTCACCATGAAGGTGGTGTTTTTGGTGGCCATCATATCCGCTGGTCGGATTGGGGAGCTGGGGTCTTTTCAGCGCTCGGACCGTATTGTATTGCATCTGCGTCTTAAGTTTCTGCCCACGATCCTCTCAGTTGTCAACCTTTCCCAGGAGGTTGTTTTGCCTACTTTACCTCCGGTTGCTGAGCCCGGGGTGGATTCTGTCCCTTGCTGTTGGATGTCCGGCGGGGGGTGCTGCTGTATTTGGAACTGACTTGCTGCTGTGATCCGTTGTTTGCACTTTTGGCCCTGTTCGTTCTGGTCATAAGCCTTCAGTCTCCACCCTGAGTAGGTGGATTAAGCAGATGATCTTGCTGGCCTATGGTTCCACGAGTTCTCAGGTATCTGCCCGGGTGCAGGGTCGGTCTACCCGGGGTCTTTCTGTCTCCTAGGCCTCTTTCAAGGGGGCCCAACTGAGGATATCTGTAGGGTTGCTACCTGGTCCTTCCCGCACATGTTCATGGATCACTACCGGGTGGTGTTGAGTGGTCCTCCTGCGGGGAATTTTGCTGAAGCGGTGCTCGGGCTGGTTCTTCTGGCTCTTGATGGTCACACTTTCTGTGGGTTTCTCCTTGGTTGTTTTACATCTGTGTTACTTTTTAGAATAAACCTGTTGTTTTTCATTATACCATTGTCTGTGGTCTCTTGCCAGTTTTCCATGAAGGTGCTGGGCTTGGGTATGTGCTCACTACATAACTCTGGTGGCGAGGCGAACTTACAAGTAGGTAATGCCCTGGTTACTTATCGGTAATCTTCAGTACTGCGAGTATTGTCTTCCTCGCCACATGAGTTCCCATCTCTACCTCCCTGTTTTGCTATTGGCTTCATGTGGTTGCTTGGGACTTAGTACTTCTACAGGAAGTAGGGTGGGTCGACCCTCCCCATACACTGGGTCTGGGGTGATGGTGGTCAGCCATGTTGGGGAGGGATGGGAGGCTGGTATGCTAATTTGCTTTGGAGTGTTCAGGTGTAGAGCTGAAGCTTACTACGTAATTCATGTGGAGAGGAAGACAATACTCAGACAAATTACTGGGAAGTAAGTAGGGCAATACTAGGGAATCAGAGGCTTAGGATGGTTGTATGTCAAACTATCATCTGATACAAATACTGTGTCCTAAATACCATTTACTAACATATCATTCCATTTGTGTACATTTTCTGTTATTAACCCCAATGGGGCAATACCTTTGTAAATTATATTTAGTAGAAAATATTTGGATCAGACAGCATACTCACTCAATATTCTGGTATCACACCTTTTAGGGTACCAAACATTTTAGAATAGTTCTTGTCATCTCTCCCCCAAACCGCCAGCACCTTGCCGAGTCACTTCCACCTCTGTACCATGGTGTGTTGCGCTGAAAAGATGTATCGCTAAATCCATAAATGAAGAAAGGGCGATACATTATCGCCACTTTTATCGGTAGGAAACTGCCGCTAAAGCGGCGATAATGGGCTTGATAATATACCCTTGTGAATTCCCATAGAAGCCCAGGTTCTGGTATCATCAAGCCCATTATCGCCGCTTTAGTGGCAGTTTCCTGCCGATAAAAGCGGAGATAATGTATCGCCCTTTCTTGATAATATGGCCCTGAAAGTGGATCTTGTGTAAAGTACTGGGATCCACCTGCCCTGCTTAACTTCCATAGCAGAAGAGTCCAGCACAAATATTAGCACCAGCACCATCAGTGTCAGAGCTCTCTATTGATCTACGCTCCCTCGTCCCTTCAAACTCCCAAACTAATGAAAAAAAGATCAATGTGCAGATACTAACTTAAGCATCATGTATAGGCTTAGGTGTCTTTCTACTACTCCTATTTGAAACGTGTGCATTCTGTTTCTGAAAAGGCTAAAACAAGGGACAAATGTTCCCATAAAAATTCTTCGGATGCACCAAAGCCACATGTGAGCCTGGTCCACTTCATTGGGCAAACTGTGAACATTATGCATTTCTTTAACACATTTTGATTTTGGAAGATTTAAAATCGTTTGCAACTTTGGACTGAAAGTTTGTGGAACAGTTAATGGCCAGGAGAAATTGTTTTACAGAACGGAGAAATGTGCAGCATCCCAGGTATTTCACCAAACTGTGGTATTTAGTACATTCCACCTTTGGCGTTCTTTGCTCATGCTACTACACGTGGGGCATTTTGTGACAGTTTCGATCTATGAAGCAGCGTCACTCAAACATGTTTTGAGATCTAGTGTCTGTTTTGCCCTCTCTGCTTTCCTGATAATGTTGTGATGTAATCAGATACCTGTACTTGAATGAGGCAGCTAATCCTGTGTGCAGAAGTTAACTATCCTGAACTGGAAGAATGATGTGCAGTCGAACGACAGTAACACACCAGTAGTCACCTCCCTTGTTCTTGTCAGTCCAAAATAATAAAGAAATGAAAGGGGTGCTCCCTCATCTTCGAAAGGATGGGGGTGTCAGCTGATCATGCAGGACATTGGACAGTCTGTGGGGTTGGAGTGAATTACACCAGGGGATGGACTGCCTCCTACCACAGTGAGGGGTTGAGTAGCCATTGGGCTAGAAGGCACTAGGGGGCATATTTACAAGGGAAGTGGCGGAGTGAGGCGTTAGCCTTCCTGACTGAACGCCTCACTCCACCACTTCAGAAAGGCAGGGTTGCACCATATTTACAAGAATATGGTGCTGCCTTGCGTTTCCCCATGCACTGGTGCTACACTTAGCTGCCTACCGCCAATGCAAGCACCCTTGCACCATACTGAAAGGGTGTCTGCGTGCAGGGGAAGATTTTTTATGTGCAGGAAGGTCCGCCTTCCTGCACATAAACAATCTTTAAATGCTGTTTTGGAATTCTATGCGTGCTGCTTAGCACACATAGAAGTTGCAAACCGGTATTTAAAAAAATGATTGTTTATGAGTTCCACTGTTCCTTGAAGCTTGATGTACACTATATCAGACACTTAAAAGAAATATGGATGCGCAGAGTCCCTAATAAAGCAATAGCGACAATGAAGCGCCCATAAGGCATCTGTTGCCAGGGCGGCATTGTGTCTTAGAGAATGATGGCACAATTGACTGAGCCCTCGGCTCACCTATGAGTCCTGCAACATGGGTGGACACTGCTTGGTCTGAGCTCACACTGCTGGAATCGTAGAACACCTACAAGCATCACTACAAGCAACTGGTTCGCATTAAGAAAAGAAAATATTTTCCACTCACCTGGATGACGCTCTACACTGCTACGACCGGGACCTTCCTGCCTCATCAACCCCCTCCTGGCTTGGGCGCCTCATGGACGCAGACCACAGGCTTCTTCCTCCAGGGACCAGCCCCTGCGCAGAGCTCTCTGACGCACGGCACCAATAGGCACTAAGACTCAGCGGAAACAGTCTCGGCAGAGGAGTGCTGCTGGGCGATTTGCAGAACGCCTAGGGGCCCAGCCACCACTACTAAGGAGTCTAAAGTCTAGAAAAGGTAAGGGCAGTTGTCCTCCGCACCATTTAAAACACAGTTAAAGGAGAGTTACCCCACTGCTGCTCTTCACGGTTAAGTGCCGCCATAAATGCCTCATATTTCACAGTTGACTTTTCTTTATTTCAATTCCACTCCCTTATTAAACTAGCACAGTCGAGGCACAGAGCCGGCAGCGGGCGGTGCATACGGCGCTTTAGGGTTCCCACTAAAATCCGCTGATATCGTTACCGAGAGCACAGAACAGCGGAGTACACAGGAGTGCAGCATTTAACGGCCTTTTTTTCAACTCCAAGCGGGAATGGTTTGAACGTGTTTGTTGGTTGGGGTCTGATAGAACTAATAGCGTAGCAATTATGCCAGGGGCCCAGCCAGGTGCAAGCAAGGAACACGCAGTCTTTCACTGCTGCTGGCGTAGTATAGACGGAAATGCTCAGGGTTCAACGGCCTCCGATACGACTGCACCTGCTGGACCGATGGTAACTACTACGCACCTTCTAGAAATGTGATCCATACTAGCAACCCGGACAGTGTGATTCCCACTTGTCCAGCGTTATTCGTTTTTTTTCGCTGCTCAGCTGCATATCTGACAACCTGTGGCCCCTTTGATGAGAACGAGATCAGATGTTTACGAGGTTTGTACTATTGAAGTGAAGGGAGGGAAAGGTTTTGAAGGTGGTGCGGGTTTGCAAAGGGGTGACCCCATGGAAGTCTTTGGCAGGATGCTGATTTTTAGGAGGGTAAATATAATTGAATGGGTTGAACCCCTCAAAATATGGGCAGTTGACAGGTATTCGCTTACGTGAAAAAGGAGGCTTGTGTGCGTCATATTGCATCTGTGCATGATGAGAAACAAGTTTGAACACAATATTAAGCACAGGGTTTTGCAGATGCTTTTGAGGTAGTGATAAAAGGGACATGCATATGCCAGCAGCCAGAGCTAAGATTCCTTGTCATCGGTCCCTTTGAGTCCATGAGTGCTGGGGGATAGGTGCCGGTGCTAATGGGAGGGTGCAAGTAAAGCTTAATATAACGTTCACCCTGGACCTCAAATCCCATACATTTCCTCACCTTGAAACCGCCTGTGACTGTCAGCCCCTGGCCAATCACGTCTCTTGAGCGGGTGTGGATTGTGCCAGATTCTGCTGCTCTTTATTTATACTCTCTGCTCATCAAATGCACTACACCTGGGGTGTATTTTCGTGCTCGTTTTTTACCGGTGATGCATCAATTATAGAAAAACAATGTGTAGATACTTCTCGTGAATGCATTTTAAATGCGTGTAAAATTACAGTCTTGATAGAATTCCGGCCCCTTATTTTATCAAGTTGTGTTATATTTATATAAATTATAAAACTAAATTATATTTTCGTATGTTGTGAGGTCGGGATTCGAACTGATGACTTTTTCTTTGTTATATAATTCATTTAGCTCCTAGTGCTAGCGCAGTTGATAAGATCGCCCTCATTTATTAAATCTTCAGTCCGTTCCTCTGGTGTCTATTTACTATATTAGGTGTAGCCCAAAATTACGTTTATACTAATTAATATGCAGATTCAAACTGGACGGCCTTATTCTTGCTATTAAGTTCTTCAGATTCCTCATTATGTGCATGTTTTGACTTACGATTATCCTTTACAATTATTTGTTTTTCTAAACATGACCTACCGTCGCTGTTATGTTATTTTCGCACTCCCAGGAGTACTCGCTATTCCTCTCATTCTCTATACCTGTATATTTATGTACTCATTTCTTCACCGCTAACTTATAAAGAAAAATACTTGTCATACTTAGTAGTATTTATTTATACGCTTAAAAATATATAAACTTAAGTCTTGACACTCATTGTTTCAGGTTGTGGCCCCTATCAAATTGTTACTTATCAACTTGCAAAACTACCAATGTCTAACACCCTAAATGAATGTTCCATGTGTTGGCAGGTCGGGAGTCAAACCTACAACCTTCCTTCTTAAATATGCCTCCTCCTGTCCTCCAGCTTTATATATATATATATATATATATATATGTTGCCATATGTTGTCCTGAAGCGAAGCCGCACTCCCCATCAGGTTTCTAATATAGTGGAAAGAACCATGGGGCAGATTTATGAAGGCCTTGCGCCGCCGGTGCGTCATTTTTAACATGGGAAAAAGTGACGCACCGGCGGTGCAAGGCCTTCATAAATCTGCCCCCATGTGCTTAATAATGTAGTTCAAGGTTATGGTTTGCATATGGCCCGTGTAACTTCCCTGTGTGTAATCGGGGTGATTTTGCGCGTGTTTTATGATTCCTAGGGATTTAGTCTCTGAAAAGATCTCACTTCTCATGCTGCAATATTTATTGTTGAACACAGACGGTACAGCCGAGGGTTTCATGTCTTCTATAGATGCCAAAGGGGGGGCTGAACTATTTTACTGTAGTAAGGTCGCACCTCAGTGACCTCCGACCCGCCATGACCCCACAAAACAGGTGATCATCCCCTCGGGGGATTGGAGGTCGCTGCTGCCAGACTGTTGTTGGTATGCCCACTGCAACTGGATTCTGCGGCCATACCCAGGACTCAGAGGCGGTCCTTACTGGACAGCTGGCACGCGCCCGAAGAACCACCAGACCAACAGTGATTCTGAGGGGGTGACACCATGAGTTTCGCACTGGGTGACACCAACCCTAGTGACGCCA
Source organism: Lissotriton helveticus (assembly GCF_964261635.1). Classification (NCBI taxonomy): domain Eukaryota; kingdom Metazoa; phylum Chordata; class Amphibia; order Caudata; family Salamandridae; genus Lissotriton; species Lissotriton helveticus. The sequence goes on along the minus strand of NC_136065.1, from coordinate 872,987,644 downwards.
CTGATCCGCCTGCAGGGGTCCGGCGTGGATGGCCACAGAGACCTTAACATTGGGTCTGTGCTTTCTATCAGAAACTGTGATTTCTGGGCACCACGTCGCCTCTGGGATGCAGCTCTGCACCGATTCAGTCGCACTGAAGTCTTCTCCAGCTCCTTGCCGCCTCCCTGCCGAGGAATGTGCAGCTCGTTATCTCCTCCTGCGGTAGGCCGACGATCGACCTGCAACGGCTGACCCAGCTGCTAGTTTGCGTAGATCCCTATCGACCATCGACAGTGGCAGCATCTTCCTCATCGCTGCCGAGCGCCTGGGAGTTGCACAGTTCATCCCCGCTTCCTGAGTGCCTGTATCTGCAAGGCGCCTCAGAACTTTCCAGAGCTCCCGCTCCATCCGTGGCTTGCCCACTTCGCCGTCCAGTGCTCCATGCCCAGTTCACCACCACGAGGCTGGATGCTGATGACCCGACTGCCCGACCTACAATATAGTGCGATGACCCCCTACCGGACATAATTGTTTATGGTGCGTTGATCCCCCACCGACACAAGGTGAGGCCTGCCTCTCTTGCGCTGCTTTGTCCCAGCTCAGCGCCTCGGAACAGGCATTGCTCCAGCTCTCCCTAACATGCCACAGCTCAAATGACCTTGGGAGATCTGACTTGTGAGATTGGCTGACGGGATTCCTAGCGGAGATTGCAGGCAGAGCTTTGGAACCCAGCACCGACACCAAGTGAGGCCTCCCTCACCTAGCCCAGCAATGCCCTAGTTGTTTGATTGTTTGGTCTCGAGGAAAGACACTTTCTGGGAGCGCTGATTTCAAATTGGGGGTTAAATGGTTTATAGTGGCAGGGCAGGGTGGAATTCAGGAGTGAAGCAGCGCTGGCATGAATGGAGTAGTAACTGCCGCACCGAAATTGCGTGATACAACTAGCCTTACAAAATGGCACCAAAGCCGAGATCTGACGACTTCTAGGCCACTCAAGATGGACGTGTTGCCATTAGAATAACAGCGCCTCTTTTCTAAAGAAACACTCCTGATCTATTTTTCCTTTGAATTTTAAACTGCTCCCTTCCTTAGCCTGGAGCTCCACCTTGTGGCCGTTTCTTAACAATGCACCCACCATGAGAATCTGTGCAGATTGATGACCCGATACTTTTGATCCTGAACCTAGCGATCCTCACTTTATGCAACCTTCCCCCCTCTCCGCTCCTACTCTTTCCAGCTTCTGTCCTCTGTCCTCAGCCCTAATATGCCCTTGCCCTTTGTCCCCACCCTGTTTTTCTGTGAACCTTAGACAGACTTCCTTTTGTCTCTATGGTTGTCTCTTCCCTTATCCTCACTCTCTATCCTCCCCTACCCCCCACTACTTTCTCTCACCTTTCTCTCCTCCCCTAATTGTATTGCTGATTGTTTGATTTAATGTTTATTTGTTGATCTTCTTCTATATTGTTGAACCACATTGTTGCACTTCCTATCGTCTCTCCTATCGTCTCCTACCGCATCCAACCTCTACTTATGTCTTTCCCGCCCTCCTCTCTCAATGTTTTGAGACTGAACTATTTTGTCTGATGCCCGATGGAGCTACTTGGTTTAGCTATAGGGGAGATGGGCCTTGGATTCCCTCCTTGGTCGTCACCTACCCAGTCGGTCTTTAGGCAGACTTCTTTTCGTCTCTCCTTATTGTTTCTTCCCTAGCTCCTATCCTCTCTCCCCTGAATCTCTCCCCTTGCCTGCTACTCTGCCTACCCCCTGTCCTTTGTGCCCTTTGGCTAAGCACTCCTTCTCCTCTTGTTGGGGAAAGATCCAATATCTATACTCTGGAGTCTCAGCGAACCCGCTGAGTGAGTCCACTGCGCCAAGGGAGCCACTCACACTTGAGGTATGGTATGGCACCCCTTGCCAAAGCACTCCCTCTACCCTTTTTGGGAAAGGATCCAGTATGTAGGCCTTGGTGTCTCAGAGTGCTCTCTGAGAGAGTCTACTGCGTAAAGGGAGTCTCTCGCAATAGACTTCCCCTGGGATCACAGCTTACTGGACTTTGGACGTTGCCTTTAACTCGTCTACCGGTTTGTGTCCCCGTCACCCTTCCCCTCTTCTCCCCATGCTGTGTCTCTCACCCTCCCCTCCCCTCCTCTTTCCCACCTTCATTATCTGTCTACTTCCCCTACTCCAACCCCCCTGAATCTCTCACCTTGCCTTCATTTCCCCTTACTTATGTGTGCTTATTGTTTATCTCGACCTTACAAGTAACTATGTTGCCATGCTCTAAGAACTGTGTAACCTTTGTAACGATGTAACCTGTAACTATGATCTGATGCTCATGTAAAGCGCTCTGATACCTCCGGGTCTACCAGCGCTATATAAAACGTATAAAATAAATAAATAAATAAATAAAATAATTCACTCTGGAGTCTTACACCATTGACAGAGCACCAAAGCAGAAAGCTCACACTGATAGACTCTTGTGGCACTGACAGGTCACTGCAGAAGGAAACTGAAACCATAGTAGTGTTCTAACTTTGACGGGCAGAGTAGTGCTTGGATGAAGCTCACGCTGCTCCATGGTTACAACTTTGACGACAGGGGGCAGCACAGCCTGCTGGAGTCTTGAAACACTGACAAAGCACAGCACGTGTATGCTTGCCGCATTCACCTTTGAGCTGACGTGCAGCGAGTGCAGCTCCCTTTGCCTCTCTTCTCCCTGTTTGGCTGAACCCACGCCTCGCGGCACCCGCTCCGCGGGCGCCGCTCGCAGGCCAAGGAACTTTGGCAGTCTTCTGTTGTTGGACCCCCCCGAGTGCATAGGAGCACCAACGCGGCTTTGTTGAGCCGGTATTTGCACCTGAAGGCGTGAGGCGGGACTGCGAGGACCAGCGTGCAGCGCGGCGCTGATCGGCCGCAGCTGGTCCTCTTCCCGCCCCTCCACCGGTCAAAATCATCGCGGCGAGTGAGCCGCCTGGGATTCACCTTTGAGCTGACGTGCAGCGAGTGCAGCTCCCTTTGCCTCTCTTCTCCCTGTTTGGCTGAACCCACGCCTCGCGGCACCCGCTCCGCGGGCGCCGCTCGCAGGCCAAGGAACTTTGGCAGTCTTCTGTTGTTGGACCCCCCCGAGTGCATAGGAGCACCAACGCGGCTTTGTTGAGCCGGTATTTGCACCTGAAGGCGTGAGGCGGGACTGCGAGGACCAGCGTGCAGCGCGGCGCTGATCGGCCGCAGCTGGTCCTCTTCCCGCCCCTCCACCGGTCAAAATCATCGCGGCGAGTGAGCCGCCTGGGATTCACCTTTGAGCTGACGTGCAGCGAGTGCAGCTTCCTTTGCCTCTCTTCTCCCTGTTTGGCTGAACCCACGCCTCGCGGCACCCGCTCCGCGGGCGCCGCTCGCAGGCCAAGGAACTTTGGCAGTCTTCTGTTGTTGGACCCCCCCGAGTGCATAGGAGCACCAACGCGGCTTTGTTGAGCCGGTATTTGCACCTGAAGGCGTGAGGCGGGACTGCGAGGACCAGCGTGCAGCGCGGCGCTGATCGGCCGCAGCTGGTCCTCTTCCCGCCCCTCCACCGGTCAAAATCATCGCGGCGAGTGAGCCGCCTGGGATTCACCTTTGAGCTGACGTGCAGCGAGTGCAGCTCCCTTTGCCTCTCTTCTCCCTGTTTGGCTGAACCCACGCCTCGCGGCACCCGCTCCGCGGGCGCCGCTCGCAGGCCAAGGAACTTTGGCAGTCTTCTGTTGTTGGACCCCCCCGAGTGCATAGGAGCACCAACGCGGCTTTGTTGAGCCGGTATTTGCACCTGAAGGCGTGAGGCGGGACTGCGAGGACCAGCGTGCAGCGCGGCGCTGATCGGCCGCAGCTGGTCCTCTTCCCGCCCCTCCACCGGTCAAAATCACCGCGGCGAGTGAGCCGCCTGGGATTCACCTTTGAGCTGACGTGCAGCGAGTGCAGCTCCCTTTGCCTCTCTTCTCCCTGTTTGGCTGAACCCACGCCTCGCGGCACCCGCTCCGCGGGCGCCGCTCGCAGGCCAAGGAACTTTGGCAGTCTTCTGTTGTTGGACCCCCCCGAGTGCATAGGAGCACCAACGCGGCTTTGTTGAGCCGGTATTTGCACCTGAAGGCGTGAGGCGGGACTGCGAGGACCAGCGTGCAGCGCGGCGCTGATCGGCCGCAGCTGGTCCTCTTCCCGCCCCTCCACCTGTCCCTCCCATATATTCTACAGCAGTAACGCGCACGCGGGACGCGCGCGGGGCAAAGGCCGGGGCGAAGATCGGGCAAAGAGCGGGCCGTTTAAGGCCGTTCAAGGACGGCAAAGGACGGCCCTGGCCCTGAACCCTTGCCTTTTTTGTCTCTTTGCTCTTAAACTTTACAACTGCCTAAGGTAGGCGGAACTGAGTTCTGTATTTTGTTTATTGTTATACCAGTAGCCGCCTTCCAGTTATATCTCCATCCTTTCTGCGCTATAGATGTCGGCCATGCGCAACAGAACCAGGAGTCGTACCAAAAAAGCTACGGTGGTAGCACAGGTGACTGGGCCTATAGATCTTTTTATTTCACGGGTGAATGAGACTATTGACCAAAGCATTGTATTATTGGAAAAAAGAGTCTCCATGGATCTTGCGAATGCCAAGCGCTCATCCCTGGGTTCTCTTGCAAATGCTAAGTCACCCGCTTTGCAGTTACCGAACAATTGTTCTCTACCTTTATCTAAGCCTACTATTAGTGCTACGACTGTACCGAATGCTGTTGATTTATCGGTTGCCCTATCGGATTCAGACCCGTCTTTTGTCGACCTGGAGGCCACACCAGATCTAGAAGCCTGCCAGTCACCCGGCTCAGCGGTGCTGAAGCCGAGCGGGCTTAATGATGTGGTAATAGCTCCTGTACCTATAGATTCAGGAGGAAGGGTCACCTATCTCCCAAAAGTCACTTCCAAGAGCAAACATAAACCAAAAGTTGGAGTTAGGAACCATAATCTGATTTCACCCACCCCGCAATTGGCATCAGGTATTCCTTGCTGGGTGCAAAACATGGTAACAGATTTAAAATTGGACCTTGAAGCCACAATAGCAGCACAAATTAAGCCCTTAATTTCCAAACTTGATAGGCTTACGTCCCTAATTCATTTGAAATGGCCACATAAAACGAATGGGCAAGGGCCCGATCAGCCACAAGGGATCACAAAAGCAGTCCCCAAATGCTCATCCTGTGTCCAACCCCCTAAAGAGGTATTGAATAATGCTCAAGTAACTACCGCTCCCGGAAACCCTGTTTTATCTCATTTGACGCAAACAGGGACTAATTCTGTCCAACCTACAGTTTTACCCACTCCAACGACGGGGGGCCCTACTCTGACCCTTCAACATTCTGTTGTTTGTAATAAAACTACTATTCCCCAAGTAACAGACGTTGTAGAAAAATCGAACACCCCTTCAGTATGTCCTCCCACAAATAAGATCGATGGTCCCAAGTCAAAACAGGCACGTTTTAAGTCTATCAATCTGCCACCGAAGTTTCCCCTTTTGTGGTCGTGTTGACAGCAGTTCCCCCGCTGAAGGAGGGAGTAAAAGAAAGTTTTGTTGAGCTAAGAATTAAATGTGCTCAATGGCTCCATCTACACAAACCTCTACCCAGCAATATGAACGGGGAAATTCTTACTGTGCGTAGAGGGGACTGGGTGGGTAGAAGCAAGAAAACAATTGTAGGGGATGTAATCACAGTTAATTTTAGGGATATAGGGGCAGCTAGTTATATTTGTAATGCACCTACTAGTGGTCCTGTGACCCAAATCAATCCACTCCCTTTGTCTTATTTTCTTCCGATGACAACAAGACCGAATCCTCCTTGTTCTATTTTTCAAAGCAATGGAGGATCTGTGTACCCCCCGCAACATACTACCAAACCCTGGCAGCAGCCATTACAGCCTTCTTCTTTTTTCCCACATTATGCTAATTTTCAGCAGCAGCCTCCGCATGTTTTACCTTTTCTCCCGCACCAAGTTAATCCCCAATGGCAACAACCTCCCCATTTTTTACCACCTTTATTTCAGCCTGCCCATCAGTGGCAGCAACCTTTTCAGCCTTTACAACCAGTTAAACCCCAGCGGCAACAAATATGGCAGGATTTGCCCCTTTCTCAAGAGCCCCAGTATTCACAATTTGCCCATCCGAACAGGTATGCCGCGTTAGACGCGGTAGATTGACTCAGTTTTACTGATGCTTTGGACTTAAACACTATTTTGCCCAATTTAGATATGGAGTGTGTTCCTCCAGTCACCCCTTTACCCGTGTCCCCTGAAGTGCCAATGGTGTCATCGGTAATACCCCTTTTTTATACAGGAAATAGGGACAGCCGTGATGCTTGCACTCCTACTGTTACTCCCAGATTAAACACGGATATCAATTCCTGGGAAGGTGGTCCTACCTCAACATATGTATTTCAGCCAGAGTCGACTATTGTTGGCGATTCTGGTAAACTAGTAGGACTTTCCTTTGTTTCTTGGAACATTGCTGGCCTTGCCAGCAAATTAGGTACACCCTTCTGGACTAGATTTATGGGGGAGGGATTGGACCTGATCCTGTTGCAGGAAACATGGAGTCCGGACCCCATTTATATCGAAGGGTATGCATCTCATTGCCTTAAAGCCACTAAATCTAGCTCGGGTAGGGCTAAGGGGGGCCTCTTGATGCTTTTATCCACTAAGTTGCGGGATTGTACAGTTAAAAGCAGCGCGACAGTTGGGACCCACAGTCAAGTCTTAAGGGTGGAGTGCAGGAATGGCATTGATTTAGTTGTAGTAAACTTCTACAACAATATTTTTGATGCTAGTAGAGGAGATATTTTACCGCCCCTGGAAAGGGAAATTATCAAGGCCTTGGGTAAATCCAAAAGAAAGGCCGAGGTTGTTTGGGCAGGGGATTTTAACTTGCAGCCTTGCCATTTGTCTAATGGGAATATTTGCGGTTTTGGAGCAGCTATGAGTAGCCAATGTGGGGGTTTGGGAGTGAGGGAGGATTCTCCTCATTTCCAACATTGTAGTTATGGTTCTATACTAAATAACATGCTAGCTACACTAGATATGACCCTGTTAAACTGTAATATAAACAATCAGGCAATAACGTGCCCTACTTTTACAGGCAGAGATGCAGGTTCATTTATAGATCATATTCTTTTGTCTAGCAGTGGAGACTTTACTGATCTGTATATAAATGAAGAAAGTCTCAGTGACCATAACAGCATTCGTGTTACCCTCTTAGGGCATGGTACTTCGACAGTTTCAGGCGAAAAATGCACAACAGACCTAGTACCTATAAGACCGAAGGGTCTTAGGATTAAATGGACTGGACTTAATTCTAAGGTTAAACAGAAGGAGGTTCTGACTAGTTGCGAGTATCAAATTGGTTTTTGTCTAGATATTGATTGCGACCCTGGCTGTTTGGTAGCTCATTTTGTTTCCATGAACAGTATTATTGATGGTATTTTTACGAAGGCCCCGTCATCTAATAGTGTTCCGAAGCAGGGGTGGTTTGATAAGACCTGTATAGTCGCCCTCCGAGAACTGAAAAAAGTTTTAGGTACCAAACCACGTGATAAGACGGAGGTACAACACTTTAGGGCTAGATATAAAATCGCAATTAACAATAGGAAAAAGGTTTTACAGACTGAGGCGTGGGACAAGCTGAAGGAAGCAGCCGAGACTAAAAACTGCAAACTTTATTGGGAAACAATTAACAGCCCTTTTCTCAATAAAGAAGTTGTTCCAGAACTCACATCTCATGTGGCGTGCAATGATTGGGTTAGTCATTTTTCAAAAATTTTTAATCCAGAAGGGTTAACCCCTGAGTCATTGTCACCCGAGTTTACCTCCTGGCTTCCCCTCCCGCTGGGAATAACATTAGAAGAAAGCCATGAAGCAATTTCTAATAGCAAAGGAGGCAAGGCCCCTGGCCCTGATGGGGTCCCGCTGGATCTATATAAAGACGAACCAGCTTTGTGGGCCCCCATTCTGGTAAGGATATTTAATTGTGCGGCAGAAACTAATTTCCCGCTTACTTGGGGTCAATCGGTTATCATCCCTTTACATAAGAAAGGCAACAAATCAGAGGCTTCTAATTATCGGCCAATTTCATTATTAGATTCCTCTGTAAAGGTAATGAGTAGGATTATGCTCAAGAGGCTGGAAGACTGGGCAACTGATTTTAATATTTTAACGAGAGTCCAGTATGGCTTCCGGAAAGGCATGGGCACATTGGATCAATGTGTCAATCTGGATCTTTTAATCAACAAATTTACTGTGGCTAAAAATGGCAACCTCTTTTTATGTTTCGCTGATTTGAGCAGCGCTTTTGATTTGGTTAATCACGCTATTCTTTGGGAGGTTCTGCTCGATGCAGGGGCTCCGAGGGAAATTGTTCATTTCCTGGCTAGACTTTATGAAAAACTCTCCTGTAAAGTCCGCTATGGCACCCTTGGCGAATGCACCCCGTTTTTCAAAGTGTCCCGGGGCATACGCCAGGGATGTGTCTTGGCACCGCTTTTATTTTCCCTTTTTATCAACGATGTCGACCGTTTTCTGGTTGACATTCCAGCAGACGCCCCCCTGATTGATGGTAAACCAGTCCCGCTGTTACTTTACGCGGATGACGCTGTTCTTTTATCCCGAACACAGATTGGCCTACAGCGCCTAATTGATAATTTTATGCAGTTTATCCAAGCTAGGCAGCTCCGTGTGAATAAAACCAAGACATATGTTATGTCATGCGGACGGGCAGCTAAGCAGTCCAAACATACCTTCTTCCTCGATAAGGAAAAGTTGACTCATGTTAAGTCCTTTTGTTATTTAGGAATCACTTACAATAACAGCGGGTCCTGGACCTCGGAATTTGATTCTATTAGATTAAAAATGCTGCGGTCCACTAGCAGTATTTTTCGCTTTGCCTCCAAACTTGGCTCACGAAGCATTTTAGATATGATGAACATATACAATGTTTGCTGTGTCTCTTCTGCATTGTATGGGGCAGGTGTATGGGGCCACAGTGAGGGTATTTCCCTGCAGAAGGAGCAGAATAAGTTCTTAAGGAGGTTGTTGTGTGTTCCCCCTTCTGCTTCCATACAACTGATTCATGAAGAGGTTGGGGTCGAGTTTATATCTGACTTAGCAGCAGTCCGGCCACTTTTATTGTGGCGTTCTATTTGGGCTAAGCCAGAGACTCGATTTACTCAGGATATTATTCTTGATTGTATAGGCTTGGACCACTCTTTACGTATTCAGTGGTTGAGATACATCCACCATTGGTACCTCCTCCTTTTTAACATCGATGTGTTTCAAAAAAGGAAATTAAGACAACGTTTTTAAACTTCCGAAAGGCAGAGCGAGAAAAAGTTTATAGCAATCTAATTACTGTGAAATTTTATAAAAATCTGAACTTGACTTCGGGGTTTCAACCCTATCTTATGTATGTGACCCGTCCCTCCCATCAGTATGTCTTAACGCGTGTCAGATTGGGTATTGCTCACCATTTGGTTGCATTCCCAACCACAAGAGCCAGTCCAGAGATACTCTGTCCGTGCGACAGTATTTCCCGCCAGAGTAGCTGCCATTTTTTACTCTTCTGTAAATTTTTTCATTTTTTTAGGCTAAAATACCTTAAACCGATTTTTATCAAGTATAATATTCGAACTACAGAAACTGCACTGACACTATTATCTTCATTAGAGAATGAGGAAATTTGCTTTTTTCTGGCTACTTTTATTCTGAAGTGTACAGCTGCCAGGAAAAGTATTGTACTATAATATTTTTATATACTTACCTGTCTGTACCTATGTTATACAGCTGCCAGGAATTGTATTATGCTGCTATTATTCCTTACATTCCTGTCTGTGTATATATATATATGCATTTAAGTTTTCTATCAATTGTTGTTATTTAAGGTATTATTTTATTGGTTGATGTCCACAGTATAAAATGATTATTTAAATTGTTATGTACAGTTGCCAGGAAAGGCCTATTGAGTAAATCCTACTGTTTTCCTGTCTGTTCATATATGGAAGTCCTGCATTTCTAACAGTATGTTGATCTAAAATGGCAAGAGTATTTTTCAATTGTTGCGCCCCAGCCTTGCACATCTCCCTACTCCCTTTTTATAAAATGTTAGTATGGTGATTTTAAATTTTTTAACTATGTATCTTTCTGCTTGTATGATTTGATGTACAAATCGAATAAAAGCTTTTGAAATTGTATGCTTGCAGTAGTATTGTGCTACATCACTAACAGAGTATTGATTGGAGGCAGCTAACACCGCTGGAGTCCTAAAGGACAGACAAGTCACGGTAGATGGGTCAGAGCAAAGGATTCCTATAGAACTGAAACCAAACTGAATGAAGAAGCGTGTACTACTGTACTCCCAATGACTGGAAAGGCACTGCTTGTGCTACTCGAGTACTAAAGTGCTGAAAGGGCACTGCAGAAGGAATCCTCTACTGGTGTAGTGGAACAGCTCTGAGAGAGTACTGCAGAAGGATGCTCATATTACTGGAGTTGTACCTCTGAAGGATATCTGTCAGGAGCATGAGGAGATGCAGACAGAGCACACAACTCTGCTTATTTTTTTACCGAGGGTAGCTATGTAAAGTGTACAACTATAAGTTGCTTAAAAAATTAGCAGTAGTCTGTTTATGGCAACTAGGTGTCTTGCTCCATGGAATATCTGTCTCGTCTGATGCTGTCATTCTTGAACCCACAGTACCAACATTCCCAAACAGTAGGCTCTACCCAAATAATCGCCCACACAAATGCACCCAAAGCACTTGCATCTAATTGCTTTAGTCCGGTAGTCAGCAAGGATGTGTTGTCTACTAGTGACGAAAAAATAAAAGACACAAATCTCTTAATTTCTGCCAAATTACTCCACATGGCTTGTCAGTACTCCAAGAGTAATAGTAATTCAGCAGGAATACTCAAGGAACAGACGTCTTAATCATGGGAAAAGTGGGCTTTGGCCCAGGGCCCCATCTTTTCAGGGGGCCCCTTGACAGAGCCAGCCCCCTGAGTAATTCTTAAACAGATTGTTTTTTTCCCAATCTTTATCATAGATTACCCCGCTAAATTATCATAGTATATTCCATCAGACCTTGCAGGCCGTCCCCCTTCAGTACCCCCACTACTCATTGCTACCCCTTCCCACTTTTCTACCTTCCCCTACCGTGGCCCTAATCCAAGTCTTTAGAGGTGCCCATGCTTTCAATCCTCTTTTCTTAGCCGCTCTCACTTTCCGAGCTCAGACTGCTGTTTCCATATGGTACATAGCTAAAAGTAGAACCATCCACTGATAACTTAAAGGTGGAACAGGGTCTAACCAATCTGTGGCCAAACAGAGCCCTAATACTTCCATTGCTATTAACATAAAAGCCTGCGCATGTAGGGGGATTGTACTCTTGCACACCCCTAACATAATTAGCTGGGTAGTAATTGATACGTGCAACCCCAGCCATGTCTCTAACATTCTTCTGATATCCCTTTTTAGGCCATCTAAGATAGGACAAGTGGCAAACATGTGTATGAGGTCCACACCATTACACCCACATCCAGGACAGTGCGTTCTTTCAGCTCCTCCCCATTTCACAATCTTCGCTGGGGTAATATAAAGGTTAAATCATGTTTTAAAATGCTGCATTTGCAAATTAGCCAATACTAAAATAGAGTAGGCAAGGCATAAGGAGTCTTCACAGTCCCCCTTTTCCACTTGTAGTGACTCCTGCCACCTTCTAATATGCGTATCTGTATCACCTGTCATCGTACAATTCAACATCCTACATAATGCACCCACCAAGGACATAGATTTGAGAAGTTGATCCATCCCATCAACCCTAGAAAACCCACTGCCCCCCTTTTTTCCTCAAGAAACAACTTATCTGCAAGTATTTTAAAAATACCATATGCTCCAACTCAAACTTGCCTTTTATCTCATCAAACGAATAAGTACCTGCATCTAACACTAAGTCACCAACAGTAGACAGGCCACGTTCTTTATAACGCGTAACATGTGAATCCCTAAAAATATCTGGTAACAGTGGATTATTATTCAGTGGGGTATAACAATTCAGACGACGCATCCCCAATTTCTTCTGGGCCTTCTTCCAGATTCTATATGCACACATCAGCATTTTAAATGTAACTCTTTTAAAAAATTCAAAATCTATTTGATGCATGAGACAGCCCCTAGTCTCAACTCCTAGTAATAACTCCTAAAACGACAGAGATTTGCCTTCCAAGGTCCACTTCCACCTTCCGCAAGTAACAAAACTACCATCTGCTGTAGGTCAGTAGCCCAATAATATAATTGAAAATTTGTCACAGCCCATCCCCCACGTCCCTTGGGAAGTGAAAAAAACTTCAGAGTTCTTCTGGGGTGCGAAGAGGCCCACAAGAGCCTTGAGACCATCTGATCCAAGACCTTGATTCAATGTCCCTCAATCTCCAAGGGAATAGCCCTGAAGAAGTACAATATTTTAGATAAAAATAGCATTTTCACAATGTTGCTCCTCCCAATTAATGTAAGCCTCAGATAATCCATTCTCCTGAAATCTAGCTTAGTCCTCTTGTTCAGCAGACACAAATTAATCTCAACAATTGTCTTTATATCTGCTGTAACATCCACACTGAGATAGACCGCATTTGACACCACCCGCCTACCATTCAGTTTAACCTTACTATTAATGACAAATTGTGTTATATTTTGATTCAATAGATACCCCGAAAGATATCTGAACTTCATAGCCTGCATCTTGATTTCCCTTACAGCACTCACAGGTTCTTGTTTAACAATTGCTAGATCATCTGCATATGCTAAAAATGTTGTCTACCATCCCTGACCACATATTGGTAAGATTGAAGTATTGCTCTTTATTCTCCTAATTAGCGGGTCTATGTAAAGGGCAAACAACAAAGGAGAGCAGGGGCAACTCTGTCTCATGCCACGTTCAATGACCACCTCTCCAGTCTAGCCGCCCAAAATCCTGGCCACTGGATTGCAGTATAATGTTTTAACCTCTGTAAGAAACCCAAGACCCAGACCTTTCTTCTTCATAACTGCCCACAGATAAGGCCAGGAGACCCTATCAAATGCTTTCTCTGCATCCAGTAAAATTAGTGCCATAGGTCTCCGGATACCTTAGCTGAGTCAAATAATGTAATAACCCCGCAAATATGGTCAATTGTGCTGCGGCCAGGGATAAACCTGTGTTGGGCTGGGGAGACTATCTTCTTTATTACCCCGGCTAATCTCATAGCCAACATTTTGGCTGACATTTTTACATCCGTATTGATCAAAGTAATTGGCCAATAGGACCCAGTTCCTGCAAGGGGTTCCCTTTTTCGGGGAATACTATTATATTAGCCGATGCCCAAGACTCTGATGCGGTGTCCCCCGCTTGTGCCTGTAGAAATACTTTGACCATGAGAGTTTGCAAGCAGGAGGCAAAGATCTTATAGAATTCTCCAGGGATCAGATCCGTCCAGACCAATTTCCCTGCAGGTACCAATAGAATGGCCGTGGTAACCTCCTCACCCATAATTGGTCGATCCAAACAGCTCTCAATCTTCTACCATTAATCCTGCTTGTGTCGTTAACTCTAAATACTCATTAATGTCTAGAGACTCCTTACTACCCGCCGCAGAGTACAGATGCTGATAGCATTTTTGAAAGGAGCAGCGTGTTCCAGCTGGGTAGGAACCCATCCCACTTTGAGTATCCCGAATATCCCTGATCTCTCCCTGAGCTACTCCCCACCCTGTCATTAAATTCATACACATTGTTCTTCCAGGCCACGTATTTATCCGGCGCCTTTTTAGCAGAAATATCAATTATCTCAGCTTCGGTGACCGCAGAACTCAATTGGCCTTTTCAATTTCCTCACCACTGGAAATGGACTTGATCCATTTTTTTTCTGCAGTTATTAAAGCCTCATACAAATCTTGCAAATGCTTTTTCTCCCTCTGCTGCCAGGTCCAGCTATATCTTGAGGTCTCCCCCTGGGATTCCTGCCATAAAAGCATCCCAGACAACACTTAACCAGGCACTCCCTATATTCTCCACTATAAATACAGGGATCAAATTATTCATATGATTGACATATTCCTCGTCATGTAATGAAGCCCTTTCGAATGACCAGCTACACACCGGAGGATAAGTTACCACAACCTACACCTCTAATACCAATGGGTTATGGGCAGACATAACCCTGGGATATTTATATATCCGACTTTCCTTTAATAATCCATTAGAAATAAAAAAAAATATCTAACCTAACAGGTACCGGGTGCAGGGTGGAGAAAAACGTATATCCAGGGTCCTGTATTTCTTTCTCAGCCTATACATCAGATAAACCATGAGCCACCCGCAGATGCATCAGGGATCTAAAAACCCTTGGTTTGCAGCTGTGGTACTGCTTGCCACCTGTCTTAAATACACTCCCTTTGACGTAAATATTAAAATCACATCAAACAACAAGAGGGAGTGGCCATCCAGCCAATTCATTATTAAGCCAATCGGATACAGTGGGGTCGTCGGCCACTGTCCCATCCCCAGAACCTAGCGTAAATGATCTATCATCTACACAACATACCACAATGGTCCATTGGCCAAATGTGTCTGCCCTACTACGTGGAAACCTAAACCTACCTACCAACAAGTTGATAGCCCGCAAACTCGAATACCTCCCGCCTGCTTGCCTCAATATCCGTATCCTGCAGACATATCATATCTGCTTTCAAGTATTGTATGTCCTCATTGTCTTTTTGGGGGGTTATTTAGCCCACAGATATTTATTGTTGCAATTCGTAGCTTACTCTTCTATGCCATGCATGTTGTCCTCCAACCTTTAGCCAACCACCTGCCCATAAACATCTCCCATGCTTGGAATGCTTCCCCTCCACCTACCACCCCTTCCTGGCTCCCAAACCGCCCCCCACCCTCCACCCATGACTAGAGCAAATAGGTCACACATGACCCTAGTGATGCATCCTGCTATCTCACCACCCCCTGGCCACTCCGCCAGCCCGATTCCAGCTACCACCACCACCACCCTAGTGCGCCAGCCTTCAGTTAAGGCAAACCTCTGAGCCCTATCCATTAGGCTCCTTAGACCCTGGCATGATCATCCCATATAGGATCTGATTTATCCTACCATGACATCAATACATTCCTAAGCTAATCCTTGCCCCTCCCCAGCACTCCAAATCTCCTTCAGAAAATCCTGGGCGTTAATTTCAGAAGTAATTATCAGAGGATTTCCGTCAAAAATAACTTTAAGATGTGCAGGGCTTAACTGGTAGACTTCAAAGCCAAGTCCCTGAAAGGGCACAAACAATTGCTGCAATCACCACCTTCTTTCCACTGTCACATGGCAAAAGTTTGGCCGAAAACAAAAAGTATGTACATCAAACATATGCTTAGCCTCTGGTTTGGCCTTCTCAAAAATTGCTTGGTGCAAGAGAAAGTTCCCAATGAAAACAAAAATGTCTCTAGGCTTCTCATTCTGCAGGGGTTGCCGATTTTTCTTTAGTATAAGAGGAAAACGGTGCACTCTCTGCACCTCAGAGCCCGATTCCTAGTGGGCCAACTTCAGTAATCCCAGCATGAAAGACCGAATGTCACTCCCTTCTGCATTTTCCACAACACCAAGAAATCTAAGATTATTTCTGCATTGGAGCTTTTCAAAATCTTTGCAGCTTCCACATCATATCTGTCATACGAGCTTTTTGAGAGGAAATCTGCTTCTCCAGTGACTCGGCCCCTGCCTCCAGTAAGTAACACAGTCCGATCTTTCACAGCCGCTGCACATTCTGAGATTTCGGATCAGATCTTATCAACCTTACACATTGCCCCTTGAAGCTTTTATGCAGCAAGGTGTGCTCTCTTGTTCTCAATATGGGCTTCTCCTTGCATCTGTTTTATTGTGGAATATATTAACTCCATTGAGGGTGCTATTTCAATATTGGGATGTGTGCCGGTCCCTCCCCCAAGGTGCCTCTTAAAGCTGTCCCCTCCCACCTCCTCGATGAGGCTTGAGGCAGAGTAGCCCCATCTGAGCTGACTAGCGCTACTCCAATCAGATTCATATCCCAGCTCGCCAAACCTAAATTTTTCAACTTGTTTTTTTCTCCTTTGCGAGGCCGCCTGCTTTGAGTGTCATCATCTGCCTGGGCTTCACAAGCCCTTGAAAGATCGGACTCATTTGTTAATGAGTAGAACTTTTCTGCGCCTTCTGGGGTGTCCCCACCCCTCAGCTCATGCCACCCTAGGCTCAGCCCCTTATTAGCTGCCAGGCCCAAACATGCTGGGGCATATTAACAACAAGTAGCAATATCTATCGCTAAATAGGCTTAGCGATGATTTTTTTTATCGCTGCCTATCGCTGGATATGTTAGCGGAGAAAACATGCTATTAGCATCGTTTTTCTCCAATGTGCTAAAATATCCAGCGATAGCGGCGAAATGCGTGAATATCGCTGAGAATACAGCGATATTCACGCATTAGCAACGAAATGCTCTTAGCCATGTTATCCGCCTCCCATTGGATAACATGGCTAAGAACTGGTCTGGGCAGGTGTTAGTATATGGAGATATTCGTGCTTAGCGCGCCTATTTCCAACGCTATGCCTGCCTTGCTAATAGCCGATAGCGACGTTAGCGACTGCTTTCAGTCGCTAACTGGTTGGGTACGCCCAATTTGCATGTCATTAGCGATAAACATCGCTGATATGAAAAGCGGGCCCCAAAACGCTCGCTATCGCCTAAAAGCTGTCGCTAACATCAGTTAGCGACAGCTTGCTAATAGGGCGATAGAATTATCGCCGCTTAGCGGCCGAAAACTGCCGCTAAATCGGCGATAATTGCCTATCGCCCCCCTTGGTAATGTGCCCCGCACTTTCTGGGACCACCAAATTTTCGCATTATTCTTCTAACCAAGGGTCACATGGGTTATTCTAGTTCAATGTAATATGGGCTGGGGAGGGCGGCAGCAGCGGCATTTCGAGCAGCAGCCATCATGCACCCCAGATTGTTTTACATACTGTTTTGCTTTAATTTATTTTTAATATGAGTGATGTATGAGAGTCTATTGCAGACATTTTGCAGAGAAATATTGTGTTGTTGTTTCATGCAACATCCATAAAAAAGTATCTTTTAGATCAAAACAGGACAGTCACAGAGGTTATTTGAAGTGATATTGGTGAGCTGCTGCAGTGTTATAATATTGAAAACACCCATCACTATTCCTGACTATTGGATGTAAACTCATTTAGAATTTAGACAAATACGCCTGTGCACTGTCAGTGACCTAGCCAAAGGGGCCATGAAGGAGCTGAAACTGGATCATAAATTCAAAGCTGTTTCAAACAGGGGCCCCCAAAATACCTATGGCCCAGGGCCCCCGAATCATTGAGATGTGGCTGCCTGTGTAACTTTCCACAAATACAAATAGGAATTGTGCATTACAAAAAGGCAAATATCTACTCAAAACTAAGGTATATACTGATGATAAGCATCTAACTAACTTTTTAAAAGTTGTTTAAGGATCAGCCTCATGATTTCCAAACAGTACCAATTTGTATGATTGTTTCTGTGATGTGGATACCTTGCTTCAGAATAATCCTCTTACATACCAACTGATCCCTCAGCTAATGGCTGTAAGCATGTTAAACAGACCCCAGCATTCGAGGATACTGACATTACTTATCAATAATCTTCATTACTCCGAGTCTTTTTCTTCTTCGTCACAGACCTATCTTCTCACCCTCCTTTCCAGAAGTTGGGGAAGTAAAAGTAAAACATTTTTACGTATATATAACCTTTGGTTAAAACAGAAATCACTTTGGGTTAATGCCACGTTTACAGAACAGGATGAAGTAGTACAACCATTCTGGGTGTAGTTTCCTTGTGTGTTTTCTTTATTTAGTATAGGTTCAAGCTGCACCTTTGTCGCAACAGAGCTCATTGTGTAAATATGGCACAAGTGGCGGTAATGGGTTCATGCACAAATTGCTTGTCACTTCTCCCACAGATTATGGCTCTCCCCAGTAAATTGCCGCCTAACTCGACAATAAGCAATTATAGGCAAAATGAGTTCTTAATGCCAGATCTCTGGCTAAGCACAGTGTGGAATGTGCTCTCCTTATTGAAGAACATAACATTAAGATGGCTTTCATAGCTGAGGCCTGGACTGATGAGTCCTCTGGCCCTGATATTGTGAAGGCATCTCCTCCAGATTTTCTCTGCCATATCTTAAACAGCCTAAAACCCTCCTTCAGCATAGCCTCCAATTTATCATGTGAAGCACTGTCAATCAGTGTAAGGATCTCTTCACATGACACCTTTAAATCTATCCTCATCTATAGTCCACCTGGTGTGAGAGGCATATTTTTGGATTCCACCAATACCCTCCTAGAGGAAGGGTTGTGTGCCTTTTCATTTACCATGATGGGGGACTTCAATTTTCATTTGGAGGACCCCTCGGACCTCGAAAATATGAGGGTGAAGGAGATTATGAATGGAGGGGGCTTAGAGCAGAGGATAATGAACCCTATGCATGTAGCCGGACATACTTTAGATGGCATTTTCTCCAACCATGCAGTCTTTTTATCACTGAGGTTCTTCCACTTACTTGGACTCACCATGCGGCAATTATCTTTACGTTAGCAAAAACAGCCTATTCCCAACTGAATTCTAATTCTAAATCTAAAGATAAAATAGCCGTACATTCCTGTAAAAATGTAGAGAGCCGTGAAATGGAGACCGCTCCGATTCTTCCAGGGGAACTGGAGGTGGCAACGGCCTTGTACTCAGGATGGATTGAGGATGCTTGTAACATCTTAGCGCAGGTTACACTTCTCATCCCTAAGCGAGCCTGCACCTCTGCCCCCTGGTTTTCAGATAACTTACAAAAACATAAAACAGACTGTAAAAGGCTTGAAGGGGCTTGGAGAAAGGAGTACAATATTAATCAGAAAAAAGCTTATAGAACTAGACTCGCAAAGTACAAAATATTACTTATGGACACTAAAAAATGATACTTCGCGAAGCAGATACTTGAGGCCAAATTCTCATCTAGAGAATTGATTAAAACAGTGATGAAATTGACAAATCCTGACAGTCCTTCAACACCTAGCACTCCCATCCTTTTCAAATCACTTGCCCTCTTCCTTAGACAGAAGGTGGAAGCTATATTTTCCTCCTTCTCACAACAACAAAAGGATGAGCAGGAGATCTTAGTTAGACCAGGATCAAACGTTACACATTCTGAATCTTGGGTACAGGATTTTACACTATTTGAGATACAAGATCTATTTAACCTTCTCAAGGTAGCTCGATCTGGGTTGCCTATGGACCCATGTCCAATCTCCATGGTTAAAAGTGTTCCCGAGACTGTTGACCCCATCCTTACTTCCTTGTTTAATACCATGCTAAATGCTGGCCAGTTTCCTAGGGCTTGTAAATCATCAATACTTCTGCTGATAAAAAAACCGAATCTAGACCCTTTGGATCCTAACAGCTATAGACCTGTCTCGCGCCTCCCTCTACAGGCTAAACTGATCGAGAAGGCTATGAATATACAACTTAGCAAGCTTGTCCAGCTCAATAATGTGTTAGAATTTACTCAACTCGGTTTTCACTCTGAACATAGTACAGAGCTTGCCTTGATCAAAGCAACGGAGGAGGCTTGAGAGGTAATGGACCAAGGGGGCACAGCAATTCTGATTATGCTAGATTTGTCAGCAGCCCTTGACATGGTCCATCATGAACTTTTGATGGACCGGTTATTGGCTGCAGGGGTTTAGGGTAAAACCTGGACCTTTTTGAAATCTTTCTTGGCAGACAGAATTAAAACTGTGGATATTGGGAGTCACAGGTCCAAGCCATTTTCTTTTCCTTGCGGGGTCCCTCAGGGATCGTCTCTTACTCACACGTTTTTTAATATCTATGTGGGCTCAAGATGTTGTGAGTGCATGAAAGCCATCCCTGGCTGGATGTCCTCAAATTGCCTCAAACTTAAATCAGGCAAAACAGAGGTGATCATCTTCGGCAACAATCCCAACATCAGGACCCCTGACTGGTAGCCTGAAGAATTGGGAGTTCCCCCTGTTCCCACCAAGAAAGCTAAGAACTTAGGGGTGATCATGGACAACAAACTTACCTTTGAAGAAAAGGTTAGAGGAGTTGTCTCAAAAAGTTTTAACCTCCTCAGAGTTTTAAGGAAAATAAAATTCTTTCTGCCTAAGGAAGGTTTTAGGACGGCTGTCACTGCGCTTATTCTATCCCAGTTGGACTATTGCAATAGTGTGTATGCAAATATTCAGAGGAAGCACATATACAGACTCCAGCTGGTGCAAAATGCGGTAGCCTGGCTGATTACCAGCACGCCCAGATTAGTTTCCGTTAGGAAGGAATTAAAGCAGCTCCACTGGCTTCCGGTGATACAGCATGCCCAATTCAAAGCATTATGTACGGTGTTTAAATCTCTGATGGGCATGGGCCCTGATTATATGAGGAAACAATTTCAATGGTACGTCCCCGGGAGATCATTGCGATCAGCTGACGCAAAATATGTGATTGTTCCTCGAGTCAAAAGAGCCACCTGGGGTGGCAGAAGTTTTATTGTAGGTGCAGCTAAAGCATGGAATGATTTGCCTTCCTATCTCAGGAATAACACAGAGCTACTTGTCTTTAGGAGGGGGCTCAAAACTTGGTTGTTTTCCCAATAACCGCTGTATTATAGCTTTAAGTATCCAGTTAGGTATCAGCTAGCGCCAGGACACCTTAGGGTATAAGTGCGCTTTATAAGCTTTGTAATATAACATGCTTGTGAAGGAAAAAATATTGGTCTTTATTTATGAAGGGCTTACACTTTTTGTGACACTGCGGTGGCATAAAAATTGTGCCACACATCGTCATATTTACAAAGTGACGCATCTAGGAAGATGAGTCACTATGTAAACCCATGCGCTACATTATACCTGTAGCAGCTATAATGTATGCAGGATGAGGGTTCCCCTGTAAAATGGCTCGTAGAAGTGGTGCAATGAAATCTATGAGATTTCCCTTCGCCACTTCTATGAGTTTGCAGCGTCAAACCCTTACGCCTGCTATACAGCAGGCATACGGACTGATGCAGGCCCTTTTACATGGGACTCGCCCATGTATAATGAAACATTGCTGGATTTGCATCTGTTTGGTAACACACTCCAGCAATGCGTCAGGATTTCTGACATATCTGGTCACTCCTTGTGACGTGGAGCGCCGTACTGCAAATACAGTGCATCCAAAGTGTCACAAGGAGGGCGCAATGAAAAGTGTGGCATCTCTGTTTTCAACCAGCGATGCGAAATCTTTCATAACTGAGGCCCATAGTCTCCAACTGGTTGCCACCATGTTGAAACTACTCAGACACCCCACACATTTCTGACTAAACCCTCTGACTAAACCCTAAGAGTTATAGAAATATGAATCACGCAGAGAACTGCACTTTCTACTGATGCATATACAAAGTGTGCTCACAACTTTAATTAAAACAACCAAAGAAAACGTACATTTAATCAGAAAGCATCACATCCTTGTTTGAATAAGGCATGTTCCTACTCATCGGGTTCCAGCCCTTGAATCATAAAAACAGCCTTGTACTGGAGGTTATTGTGATTCTCATTGAAAACATTTCGAGAGCTGTGAACATGGCAACCTTGGAGACAATAATGGAATGAATGTGATGTGCAGAACGTCCTTTCTGCCTCATGAAAGACCTTATTACAGCGAATCGTGCTATGAGCTGCACGCATTATCCATCAACAATGCATGTTCCTCCTGGATGCAGCCAGATGCCCTCAGTTACTAAGTAACAACTGTCGTTTTCTCTTTGGTCGAAGACATTGCTTGCTTCCTATGAAATTCATGAATTCCACCCAACCGTATCATATATTTCATCGTCTGTAGACATAATGCCTCAAGGTTTTTTTGTGCGCATATTTGGGAACAAGTGTCAACTCTTAGGTGCCCAGACTTAATTTGTAAATACATAAAAAACAAACAAACACCTACATAAATAAATAAGTGCCGGTACCCCAAGTTTTTCCTAGAAACCTGGCTTTGGTTCTGCCGAATGCCAAGGCTGCCTAGTCTTGATTCCAACTCAGGCCTCTCTCTTTTATCTCCTTACATTTCCTGTCTCTTTATCATGTTTTTCATCCCTACTTTCACCCTTAGTCATTGGCAGTGGTGGCTGGTGACATTTGAAAGTGGTGATGCGAAAACTTTCTGTTATATTGCACCATGCAAGCAAGCGCAGCGAGCAAGTCCGAACATATTATGGGGGGTAAATTTGAAAAAAGAGTGGGTAAATGGTGCATTTTCAATCAAATTTGAGAAGCAAGAAGGTTAATAGAGCAATTGTAACCCTTCTCCAGTCGAAAGTCCTGACTCCTTCCTCCGGTTTGGTAATCTCCTAATACCCCTCACACCTGTGTTGGGATCTTACGTCCACCCACCTCGTGGTAAGCAACACTTTCCAGTTTATAGTTACTACCTGCGAGATACACACCTCCTGTAAAACAGTCACCACCCTGAGAACAGTGCAACTACATAGCCCCTGCCCTACACCTCCCCAAATGGGCTTTCTCCCCTTCTTGTCTTTCTGGTAAATCCCCTCCGAATTCAGAGCCTGCTGTTTGAGTACTTAAGTCATAGGGCACATATATCAAGGAGCACATGTCATAGAACACATACAGCTGGAGGGAACACATATCTCAGGGAGAATATGTCCCAGCCTGTTCATGCGTTTCTACTCTCCACTATGGCTTTTTATTTACTGTGTTCCTCCGCGGATGTCCAACAAGTACCTCAGCAATTGCAGACCCCTAATCCCTTTTGTTCTCCGTGCTTCACTCCCACCATTCACCACAGCACATCCTGCTCTCAGACCTGGCTGGGGCTGATGCTGGGCAGACACGCTCGGTGTCTGTGGCCTGCACACCACGTCTCAGGCTCCCTGCCTTATTAACACTGAAGACCAGGGCCCCGATGTAGGTAAATCTAATTTACCGACTCATAAATACCGAATTTTACCGATTCGGTATTTATGAATCGGTAAATTCGAAGGAGGCAGATGTAGGTAATTTTTAAGTAACAATGACCGAATCTGTAAGATTCGGTATTTACCGATTCGGTATTTCCCGAATCGGTAATTGTTACTTAAAAATTACCTACATCTGCCTCCTTCGAATTTACCGATTCATAAATACCGAATTTTACCGATTCGGTTTTTATGAATCGGTAAATTCGAAGGAGGCAGATGTAGGTAATTTTTAAGTAACAATTACCGAATCTGTAAGATTCGGTATTTACCGATTCGGGAAATACCGAATCGGTATTTCCTATTGATTCCTATGGGCTTTGAAGCCCATAGGAATCAAAGGGAAATACTGATTCGGTATTTACCGAATCGGTAAATACCGAATCCTGGTAGGGGGAACAGGGTGTCACTTTGACACCCTGTAGCACCCCAAATGCAGGCTTGTGTGTCACATGGCATAGGTGTACGTGCACAGATGTGCATGTACACTGGAAATCGGTATTTTACCACCCAATAGGATTGGGTGGTAAATACCGACTCCTAAAGGGCCTGTGGCACTCTTTGAAGTGCCCCCTATATCTTGATTTACAGAATCGGTAAATTTACCGATTCGGTAATTTAGCGATTCTGTATATTTACCGAATCGGTAAATATACCGATTCTGTAAATAAGATGCCCCCTACATGCCAAATCCAAAATACCGGTCGGTAACGGCCGAATTCGGCCGTTACCGACCGGTAAATGGCGACCTACATCTGGGCCCTTGTCCCCTGAGTGCCGGTGAGACTGTGGTGTTCACCGACATTTACATCCTTGGCCAACGCTGTTTTGGTGGCCTGACCTGGCACCCCCGGAGACATCTGGCTGTGAGCAAATAAAAGGCCCATTCAGGAGCCCGAGAAAAGCAGGCGAAGAACATTCCAACACAGTTTATAATTTTCAGGAATGACGGGGAGGCGGGGGCAATGGGAGGGGGAGAGAAAGGGTAGATTAAGGAGGTGCTTGTAGCAAACCTCACTTTCCTGCATCTTGAGGAACTCTGACAAAGGGAACGTAGGCCTACACATCTCAAAGTGGCACAAAGAGAGAAGGTGTGTTGGAAAGAAGGCGGTGCGTGGAGGAGAACAGGCCTGATAGGTATTGTAGAGAAGGGGGGGAGAGAGGGGGCTTAGGAGGATGAAGAGTGAACTAGAGAGAGTGGAGGCAGAGGAGAAGGCAGGAGAGGGTGGGGAACAAGGCAGACACCAATGACAGTTTACACAAAGAAGAGAATGATACTAAAGACCTTCAATGCCGACCTCCCATGCTTCATGAACATTTCATTTTCTCGCCAGTTATAGGACCGTCTTCCACATGAACACCTTGGTGGACTTACTAGGGGCATACATTGAAAGAGCGTGTGAAGACAATAATGCGCATATGATGTCAACTTTCAAACATTATTTGGCTCAATCTGGCAGGCAGCACTCTTTCAAAAATATTTTGACAGTGAGTTAGAGGGAAAATGTGCACAGGACGGGTCATGATTAAGAGTGCCAGATTGCAATAAAAGGTACGAAAATCACCTAAGTGGAAGGGAGGCGCTTCAGTAGTAAAATGTTTTTTTGCATGGAGCACCGAATGTCCTTCCACCGATCCTGTCTATATTCTGTAGGCAAAGTGATAACAACCACACAGCACATGGGGTGAAAATAACCAACAAAAGGCAGACTTCTCCTTACAAAAGGGCACCACTTACAACACATAATGCATGTATTTTCTGTGGCCTAGTAATATGACACACTCTAATCGCAGCGCCTGCGCGTGCGGAACCAGTGCTATTGAGCCCGAGAGTTGTGTCTCGCTCCAGACCACAATGAGGGACGGTCACTCGGGGTCTCCAGGTGTGCCAACATATTGTCACCATTTTTGTTCTTCCCTAGCGTTCTTCCCTGCCCTACTGAGCCTTTTCTGCAGGTCACTGATTGGACATGCTCCCTTGAACCTCAGAATGTCACATATTTCACATGCCCCTAACCCTATGTGTGGCACCGATTTCACCTGTCCCTCTAGCCTTTCTGCGTGTCACTGGTTTTCCCTGTCCCCCTCACCTCTCTGCATGCCACTTACTTTCAGTGCTCTCATCGCCCCTCTGCACAAGCCTGATTTTACCTGAACCCGTCCTTCTGTGAGTCACTGATTTCCGAAGCCCTTATCGCCCCAGTATGTACGGTTTGTCATCCCCAGTCTCCATGTTGTTTTTCTCTCTATCTTACGGCGGACACTGCCCTACGTAAAACTTTAAGCCACTGGGGCCACGGCGATGGAGGCGCCGCTGTCCCATAAGAGCCCAGCCCGGACAGGGGCTTGTCTCTGAAGTGCCACTTCCACCCGGGGAGGTTGTGCGGGCTGCGGCACTGCACGGATATAGGACTGACAGGCGTGCAGCTGTGGCGGAGCTCTGTGCAGGTGAGGCACATGGCACAAGTGTCTCCACCTTTCCTGTGCACAGGGTGACTGACCGCACTACTTCGAGCGCAGGCACACATGGCAGACATGGGTGCTGCAGCGAGAAACCATACACATCGCCGGGGGTCTTAGAAGGGATAAGCAGTGGCAGGGACCGCTATGTGACCTCAGCATTCCTACTCAATTTAACCGCGAATCTCTGAAAGGGGGCTGGCTAAACGCTATCCATAGTGTCCTGTGTGTGACCTCACCTCACCCCACCTGTGGCCGATCCCGTGTCCAGTCATCTAACACTGTCTCTCGGTGAAACTGGTGTGTATAAGTGACGAGGCAACAGAGGGGGTCTGTAAGTGGCCCAAGTAGCTGGTGAGCTCACCTGTGCCCCAGGCCTGACCCACCACCACAGCAGGCAGGTGGAGTATATGAGAGTCTAGCGGTGTACGCTCTTGTGCGCTGCGTGACCCATACTCTCAGAAGAAGTGCTTCACACGGGTGCCAAACCACAGCAGCCACACTCTAGTCCACGACCCAGTGCACCGTGTAACACCACACATGTGCTCTATATCAGGGGTGGCGGGGGGAGCGGGTTGTTTATAAAAGGAAAACTTACTTACCTTACAGTCTGTGCCACCTCTGCTCCCCTGGCTTGGTGCCTTCACGTCGGCACTGGAATGGACTGGCAGCCCCTCTCAGCCAATCCTGGCGCTGCCAGCAGCGCCAGGATTGGCTTAGGGCACGGTTACTCTTCGCCCGCTGCACTCCCATTAGGAGACCGAAGGGCTCCTAATGAACATGCGCAAACAAGTGAAAACACAAGTGCACATGACTGGGCACAGGCTAAAAATTCGCCCTCCGTCCCCACTCATGCGCACTTGTGTTGTGCTGCTGCCTGTTGCCCCCCACTGGTCTGACAATCATGTCAGTCAACATGACGCCATGCATGCATATATGCTCCATGGGATAAATGCTTCCAGCTGTATGTGTTCTATGACGTGTGCTCCTTGATATATGTGCCCTATGACTTAAGTACTCAAACAGCAGGCTCTGAATTCGGAGGGGATTTACCAGAAAGACAGGAAGGGGAGAAAGCCCATTTGGCGAGGTGTAGGGCAGCGGTTATGTAGTTGCACTGTTCTCAGGGTGATGACTGATTTACAGTAGGTGTGTATCTCGCAGGTAGTAACTATAAACTGGAGAGTGTTGCTTACCACGGGGTGGGTATGAGGAGATTACCAAACTGAAGGAAGGAGTCAGGACTTTTGACCAGAGAAGGGTCACAATTGCTCTATAAACCTTCTTGCTTCTCAAATTTGATTGAAAATGCACCATTTACCCACTCTTTTTTCAAAATTACCCCCCTAATATGTTCGCTGCGCTCGCTCGCACTATGACAAATAGTTTACACCCCACCACTTTCAAATGTCACCAGCCCCACTGCCAAGTATCCAAAAATTAGAGCGATCGCCACCACCAACACCCACCAGAAACAAGCATTGGCATAGCCAATACGTCTCGCCTTTAGGACCTTATATGTGTTTAGCCAGAGATATTGGCAATGTTTTTAAGGTATGTTATAGAGCAATGTAGCTGCTGTGTTCAAAACTGTAAATTTTGTGTGCAAGTTATGCTTAGTGTAGTGACGTTAGGGTAGTGGCATGGTGTGGAATGTAGTAATGTAGTGGCAAGTTGAGATATGATGTGTGTTGGTGGTATGTTATATCACAGGGAGGACGGCACAGGAGCACCAAGAGGTGCCTGCTGGGGATACACGTACCACCCAAGACATATAAGGAGGCTACGTAGTTCGCTGATCTTGCAGGTGTTACTAAACCAAAAGGCCCATCACCATGAGGTGGAAGGTACCTGGGCCCCCTGGATGAGAAACTGGAACCGGATGGAAGTTGGAACCATGGTACTCAGAACGGAAGAAAGGAAGGCGCTGAAACCCATGGGAGGACTGTGGTCATGACGACACCCCCTGGTTTTTCTGTGCTGATTTATATAGAGAGAACTTGATCCAAAGGTATTGGAGCACTTTACATGAGCACAAGTTATGTTACACAAGGGCTGTTACTGTGTTGTTGCTCGGTAGGCTTTCAAATTCAAATTCAGCTTTATTCTGTTTTTTTATACAATAAAAATCATAAAAGCACAGTTAAAAAGAAACATTACACTTATATTACACAGTAAAATACAATCAATACAGATCCGGAGAAGCAAGAGTTAGATAGCTTTAAATCTTTACATTGTATTCCTGTATCTAATAACAGTCTTTAAAAATGAGGACATAACCATTATAATCAATTGATTTTCTAAGGATTGTAACTTCAGGAAAGCTAATCTGCATTGTCTTAAGCCCATCCTCTTCAAAATAGGTATTAAAAACCTTTTCCTAGGAGAAATATAAAATTTACAAAATAAAATGCAATGCAACGTGGGGTTTGGGTTGAACTGTCATCACATGGACATGGGAGTAGTTTTTTCGATCAGTCATTACCTTCTGGGAAGGTAATCAATCTGTGGAAAGTCCCAAAGTGAAAATGGGTTAAAAGCATATCAACAAAACTTCCCTGGACCTGTTCCAAATAGGGTTGTATATCTGGGCATATTGTCATCAAGTGGTTGTCCATGACAGTTATTTGACTCTCTCCATGAACCTTCGCTTATTCTCTAGATGGGTCAAATAATCTGTTTTTAAGGTTTTTCAAGGGATTGTTACCATGATCTCCGGAGTTTTAAAGAAGTCAGGATGGCCAATTTAATTCGCCATTTTTTAAATATAACTAAGACATGATATATTAGCAACCCTATCCAGTTTTAAACAATCCATAATGACAGCACGATTAAAAACAGTCTCAGTTGATGCCCACACCTTGTGCTAAAGTAAGAGAGGGTTAATTCTAATGATATCAGAAATAAGCGACAGACCAAGTTCTCTGTGGCAATTAAAAGTACCAGAGGAGCTAGGGACCGCCAGCAGATAACTGGTGAAAGCATTTTCACAGCATTGAATATGTTGGACATCAGCAAATCCCCAAATGTTTGCCCCGTAGATAGCTGTTGATAGACATTTTGATTTATAAATAGCTAGTAACTCAGGGACAGGTCTACATCCTAGTTTCCTAGAGAAATTAATCACCACACCTATTGCTCTTGAAAACATCAATTTCTTGCCTGCGTAGCGGCAGTCCAAGACCCGGTCCGATCAAAATGAATTCCCAGATAGGAGAACTTATCAGTGCTTTTAATTTTCTTATTGTTAATACAAATGTCACTTTTTTATCGTTTGTTTTCCACAGTTCGTTGTGTATGTCTTACTGATATTCACATTTAGACCCCTATCTTGCATATAATTAACAAAGTTAGTGACAGTTCTTTGTAGCCCTATTAGCGTCCGCACCATTATAACTGCATCGTCCGCATAAAGTAAGATGGGGACGGGAGTATTTTTGATGATCGGATAGTCCTGCCGGTGTTCATTCAAATATTGGCCAAGACTATTAATATATAAAGAAAAGAGGAAGGGGGCAAGTATACAGCCTTGCCTCACTCCCTTTCTTATACGAAACTTAGCTGAGCACTCCCCCTGCCTCCCATATTGAACCCTTGCCCCTGCCTCCCTGAACAATTCCTTAATAAATAAAAGAAAAGGGGACTCAACTTCCACATCTTTGAGGACACTCCACATCTTTTCATTTTTTACGCAGTCAAATGCTGAACCAAGGTCAACGAATAACAGAAAAAGTTTTCCCTCCTTTCCTAATGTATATTTACCTATCATCAGGGTTAAATTAAGCCCTTGCTCAATCGTACCAAACCCGCTCGGAACCCATATTGCAGATTAGATAACACTCCTGTCTCTTTGGCCCATGATTGTAATTTTTTTTTAATTAACCTCCCTACTACTTTCAGGAGAGAATCTAACAGGGAGATTGGACGAGTAGCACCTTGGTTAGTTTCTATCCCCTTTTTTGAAAATGGGGATCACTATTGCGTCCGCCCATATGGGAATAAAACCATGTCGGCTTCAGCTAATTCGTTAAAAGTGGGACCCACAGCTCAATATTAGTTTTATATACGTCCACAGGAATGCCATCCAGCCCAGTGCTTTACCAGATGCACTCTCAGTGATGGCACTAGTGACTTTGTCTAGAGAAAAACCAATATCAATAGGAAATGCTATAGTCTGTACACTATCATCGGTAACCATAGCTACTGAGGATGCCTCATTATGACTAATGGTCTCATCATTATAGAGACCAGAAAAGTATTCAACCCACTTATCCTCAGTAATGGCAATATCTACAATATCAGTATCCCTGTAAGCAAAAATGATGCATTAACCGCTTTCCAAAAGCCATTATTATCCTTCTTTAAGCATGCCTGGTGTAACGTCTGCCACGCCTCGAATCTTAATTGTGCCTAACGCTTTTTTATCGCCTGCCGATATATAATTCTAGCCTGTCTTATTTCCTCCCTAAATCCAATTTTGCTGTGCAATACCTTCTTCAGGTGGGTGTGGGCCTTACTGCATTCTCTGTCGAACCAGTCCTGTGATTTGTGCATTTTCTGTTTCTGCTCCCTCGTTAATAATTTCTGTACCTCACCAGTACTATTAAGGAAGGCATTTAGAACTTCTTCATCATCCCTTTCCACGGAAAGACAAGCTTCAAATTCTTCACTGGACCTATTTACAAGCTGCTTAATAAAAAACACGGGATCCACTTTTGCCCAATTAAGGGATTACCCGTTTGTGCTAGCGAGATTAATATTAAAATTATAGTGTAAATCCTTATTCTTCTTAATTCTATCAGAACTCTCTAGAATAAAAACCATGCAGATTGGATAATGATCACTCATTAGGATATCATGGGTTTCAAAGGTGCGGACATTGCATGAGTACATATTTGAGACTAGGACAAAGTCAATAATTGAATTGCAACATCTACCGTTAAAGGTAGGCTCAAAAGGTACTAAGGGGATACATAACTCTTCGGCATATCCCAAGTCAAACTGAAAAACTATTTCATTTAACAGGTCCCCCAGTGTTATATGTGAAAAATGGGCCAGCATGTCTTCTTTATCTTTACCCAGGCCACAAATGCCACGTTGACTATGTTGGCACAAAAAGCAGGCAAAATCACCACTCCGTAGAATAGATATGTCACCAGACATTTTGTCTTCTAGATTACGCAATGCTTGACATAAATTTGTTAACACACTCGTAGTCTGTATTTTGGGGACATTGTTATAGAAATTAATTAACGCTGTGCCATAACCCCCTAGCATATTCATTAATAGGATTTGGTAATAATCAGTCTCAATTAAGAGTTTCAAATTGGTCACCCCTACCGTGTTGGAGACATAAATACATTGTCCCCCTTTGTTGCGCCCCGGCTCACTGATGACTGCCAGTGTATGGAAAGTTCGAAAACCAATAATATGTTCTTCCTTGACGGTCCAGGTTACTTGTAGACAGATTATGGAATATCCTTCTACAAAGGTTAACCACTGAGGGTCTCTCACTTTAGTGGATAAGCCCGCAATATTCCAAAAGAGTATTTTATGTGTCATAACTCTGTGTTCCTTTGCCTGTCCCCCTCCTGGCATCTTAGTAATCACATCTCCGTTGGAGTTCTCCCCACCCATAGTTGATATTACTACATGGTTAGGACTAATTTCAGGGTTGCCTTCAGAGTTAATTATGTTTTCATCCGTGTCCACACCCTCAATTATTTGATCTAAATTCAAATTGCAGTTTATCCCATTTTCAAAAAGAATCTCTTGACCATGGTCCAGCTCATGTGAGGTATCACCCGGGAGTGGTAGAAAATTCTAATTTGGCCATAACACCTCATATGCTGTACTCTTGGTCAATCTATGTCCTCAAGTGTAGTTAACAGATCAAAACGTTTGAATACCGGGACATTACATGATCTCATTTTGTTAACATAGGGATCCCTTAAGTGGTTTTTAAAAAGATTCACAACTGGGGTCAGATAAAATGCACCTAGAGGTAAGACGTTAATTCCAGTATAATTAAAACGTACATTCCCGGCCCTTGTAAGAGCTGCACGCACTAGCGTAAGTTCACTAAGAGTCAAAACAATACAATAGCCCTGATTGGTTTTCCGGCCCTTTCCCACCCATGTAACCCATCTGGCCATTTCAAAGTTTTTAAATAATGCATCAGTAAGACCGTTTTTTTTACCTATCCAAAAAGAGGTTTATTTCGGAGACCCTTCCATGTTTCGTGCACTGATGTATGCAGTGAAGGGACATTGGCTAGGATTACTCTGTATGGTGTGGCAGCCGGCGGTCAATCAAGATGGTTATATTCTTGGTTCTCTGGGGATAACCTTGTCCCAATTGGGTGTCCCCCTGATCTATTAATAGATCCTTTCTTCTCTATTAAAGGCTTATTATGGTCATTATTAGCTTGCAAATGATTACAGGGAGAAGTTGATCTATGTGTGGGCAAACTTGTGATACCATGCCTGGGGGGTAAACATCCATCACAACGCGGTCAAAACACCGTGGTGCTATTACGACGCATCTTTTACAACGCAAGTCGTTACCACGACTTGCGCTGGAGGGCGCTCTACACTAAGGAATAGTAGATTTACTATTCCAACACCTTCCCTACTGTATGTAGGCTGGAGTTGGAATAGTAAATCTTACTATTCCTAAGTCCAGCACCCTACAGCGCAAGTCGTGGTAACGACTTGCGTTGTAAAAGATGCGTTGTGATGTACCGCGATCATTTTGATCGTGTTGTAACATCATACAACCACATGGGGTCTGTTTCTACGGATCCGGTCCTGGGGAAATGGGTGCCTACCTGTGGGTTTGAGAGTGAACTATGGGAATAGTTTCCAATACGTTGCGTATTCAAGTCCCCTTCTGATAAACCCATTGTTTTCTCTTAAACACCCCTCTGTATCAGCCACTCTATCTATTAATTTCCCCAAAGCACCAACCACATAATTATATAAGTCATCAATTTTCCTTGCAATTATTTCTATTTCAAGGGTTTGGCCCTCAATTTGCATGTTCACAGTGGGTCTCCCTGCACTAACAGACATTCTTAGTTCGCCTGATTTTGATTGTTTACCCAGATTTGTCCTTTTCTTAGGTAACAACTTTTTACTTGGGCTCACAGGGCTGCTTTCCGAATTTGGGAGGACATTTGTACCCAATATTCTCTTCCACCTTTTCACTCACTTACACCGCTGTGGGGGAACCCTATGCTTCCAACTGTTTTCCAGGATTCAGTGTTCAAAAGTTGGTTTAATTGGTGTATTAAGAATGTGGGTTTGATCTTTAACTCTGCCGGGGTTTGTGCTTTTTCTATTCTGCAAACACTTTATGACCTTCCCCAACAGTCCTTTTTTAAATACTTACAAATGTGAGGCTTTTTTCTGCACAATCTGTCATATAAGGCTGGGGATAAGGATCTTGATATCCTGACTTACTTTTTCATCCTAGATTGCAAGCCATCACTTAAAATTGTATATACAATTTTGTCCCTAGCTAGGGCCGATGATAGGTCTACCCTTGCTGCTAAATGGGGTACCAGGCTTGGTCAGGATATTTCGGTCTATGACATTGTGGCTGCTTTTGATCTTATCAACTGCGCTGTTTGTTCTGCTAGCCTAAAGCTACAGCAATTGTGGTCAGTCTTCATGTTATATTATACCCCAAACAGATTATGCAAATGGGCTAAGAGTAGCTCGAACCATAAGAACTTTTGGTCTGGCGTAGCGCAATTATTATCCTTTCATCTGGATCACCATATTGATTGGTTGGTGAAGGATATTATGTTGGCCTACAAACCTGATATTAGTCCTAGATTAACCTCCAGTGAAGATTTGGTACATTCATGTATAAACCCTATCCTGAGGAGGCCTAAGAAGAAAAGGCTGAAACGGGGTCACGTCGACACTTTTAAGGAGGAGTTGAGTCTATTGATTTATTTGCCTTAGGTGTATCACCCCGACTACCTCCAAGTGGTTTACCCTGAGTGTAAGGGGGACACTAGTGAAAACTATTTTTGTAAGGGTCATTGTGTTGTTTTATATATATATAAAAATTTGTTTGTATTTTTTGCTGTACAGAATGTTGTGATATATGTCACTATTGTATGTATTTCATTGATTAGGTGCCTCTACGAATGTCTGTTATGAAAATGTTTTGATATATTTCTTTAAATGTGCTCTACTCGTAAATTGTACTGTATTTTTTCCTTTTATACCAATTTCTTTGTATAAAATAGACTGCGGCGTTGACATCGGCTTGAGAGAAAGAGCCTCTACGCATGCGCATAAATGAAAAGCCGAGTAAGCAGAATGACTGGTACACAAAGTGAAGAGATGTCAAGGTCAGCTTGGCCTAGGGCGAGGATGCGTGCCAAAAGATGTTTGCTTCTAAGACTGTGGGAATGGAACCATTGAATGGAAGAGAATAATAAGTCACGTAACAAAAAGTGAATGACAAGCATAAGCGGAGATGACTGCCATGAGAACATGTTACGGATGGCTACTCATTTTGGAAAACTGATTTAGGCGAGGATAAGATGAGGTGATCATAGCCACCCCTCCAATGGACCAATCAGAATGGACTTTAGACCCTACAAGTTTTAATTTTAAGCTAGATAGTTAGTGAAAAAGGGTATAAAAAGAGCTTGTTCGAAATGGTAAAAAAGCTTGCTCTTTGGATTTATTTTGCACCACGACATGCTGTCGGTTTGAAATAATTTTATGGTGCTAGAGACATTGAAATATTTTTGGACTTTAATTTTTGGAGCAATGAAGATGATCGAATGCTGATATTTTCTTTTGGAAGCGAGGCATTGAGGAGAATAGAGAGGCAGATTGAGACTTGTGCGACTCTGTTATTTTCATTTAACAGAACTTGGTAATATGATTTCTACATTTCATTTTCTTGTAACCTGTACTAGATACAATGCTTAACTCTTGCTTGTCTAAAAATAAACTAAAGTTCTGTTTTTCCTAAATGAAGTAGATAAATTCAAATTTAAATTTAAACTTGAGTTTTGGTTTTCTGTTATTAAAATCTTATGACAGAATAAATTGCTAAGGTTATAGGATTACTATGATTAAGCTGGTCTTAGTCTCTATCAACTAACTTCTACTAGATGATCTATTGACCAAATAGTGGAGTACCTTGATGTTAGATTTTCCAGGTAACTTGTTAGCCTTAATTGAGTACTATAAAATGTATATAAATATATTAAGCATAGATTATAGGTACCCCGTTAACCGGCAGCTCGCCCTCTCTGTCACTGATTCAGGTGTAAAAGTGTGTGTGACTCACAGTGTTATGTGCCCCACTGAGGAGAAAAGCAATAATTGCACCTGACTTAAGTCAAATGAGTATTGAAGGTTATGAGAGAGCCGCGCTGGATCAGATTTCTTGGTAGCAGAGTTATGGTTTCTATAGGTTAGTTTGGAGATTTATTGATTATTTATGTTTTTTTATTTTAACACTATGTCCCTAATTCTGATGCGATTAGGAAAGCATTCCCACCTAGGACTTGATTCTGTTGCGGTTTGGAAGGCCTCCTAATGGCATTTGATCCTTCCAAATTGGATCGGGAACGTGTCTTCCCGACCCAGGGCCCAATTGTGATGCGGTTAGGAACATATCCTCCCATTCAAGTTAATGGGAGTCCAACCAAATCGTATCTGGAAGCATCCGGATGCATCCTACTCCGTCGGTCGGACTCTGCCGATCCGAGTGGGTTGGAAACCATTTCCAAACTGATTCGGTCGGGAAGCTTTCCAACCTGAATCAGAATCAGGCCCTTTATGTTCAGTCTGTATTACATTATGGGGTCGATTCCGATTCGGGAAAGAAAACCGTCTGACGATTCGTATTCGTAGCCATTTCCGTACGAATCGTACAAATCCGTCCATATCGCGTAGTACGATCCGTTGTCAAAAAATAAGTCCGAATGTTTTCGAACCGTACAAAAAACAAGCGAAGTTCCGTACGATACTGACTCGGGATTTGAACCGTACGATTTGTAAACCTGCTGTACGACCCGCCAAGTACGATCCGGACTGGGGACCGAGAACGCGATTCGTACGGGAAAACAACGCATATGAGCGAGCCGCACAACCCAATACGATTCAAACCCCCCCTGAACGAAGCGCACGCGTACCCCGTAAAAAAGTTGCGTATGAGAGAGCTACACAATACTTGACGAAAAGAACCCCCACTCAACCAAGCGCACGCATACCCCGCAAAAAACGTCGCATATGAGAGAGCGACACAATGAATGACGAAACAAACCCCCACTCAACCAAGCGCACACGTACCCTGCAAAAACATTGCGTATGAGAGAGCTACACAATGAATAACGAAACAAACCCCCCTCAACCAAGCCCACGCATACCCCGCAAAAACGTCGCATATGAGAGACCTACACAATGAATGACGAAACGAATCCCCCCTCAACCAAGTGCACGCGTACTCCTAAAACAGCACAAGGAGGGTGCAAACGAGTGGCACAACACCACAAAACATGTCCCATAAGTACAAACCATTGCAAATGAATGTCCTGGCCAGATCCAAACTGGCAAACAGAGGGCCCAACTCGGACCCACCCCTTATAACACACCCACCAAAAATTGAAACTAAGCCACACCCACAAAAGGTCCAATAAAAAGGGCTCACACACACAAACCAGCATCCTTTGCAACATACACATTTACCAACAGAGACTGACAACACACTAACAACTGCACACATCCACCTTCACAAATACCACCAATCATATTCAGACCCACAATCCCCTTCACATTCAGACCCACACACCCCCATCCATACACACCATCACCCCCCCAATCACATTCACCCCACAACATGTCTTCACAGAAGAATCCAAAGTTCAGAAACCAGGAAATGGAGATCCTTGTAGATGAGGTCATCAGAGTCGAGCCACAGCTGTTTGGCGCTTTTGTCAGACAGACCAGCACAGATGACAAAAGACACCTGTGGGAGAGGATCGTCAATGGGGTCAATGCTGTTGCACCTATCAGGCGCAGCAGGACGGTTTACCAGACCAGGTGGTACGATCTGCGGAGGATGGTGAAGCGCAAGATGGATGAGGACTACGCTCAGAGCCAGTACACTGGAGGTGGTAGTCCCCGCAGACTAGTACAGTTCCAGCCCTGGGATGAGAAGAACAAGTTACTTACCTTCGGTAACACTTTTTCTGGTAGATACAGTATCTGCCTGTGGATTCCTCACCTTGTGAATATCCCCCTTGCGTCAGCAACATTCGGAAAATTCTTTGTAGCATGCCGGCGTGGACGACGTCATAGGAGCACGACATCGCGCGCGACTCCGCCTGACATCACCGACTCTTTATTAGACCCACATCGGCGTGATGACGTCAGTTCCACCCTTTTTTCCGTGCCTTCGAGGCACCCAGATGGACCAACGACAGTAAATATACATATATACAGTGTACACAGTACATACAAATCAAAACTGCACAAAAAGTGCATAGCAAAGGTATCAAAAAACAGAAATATAAATACATAAACCAAGGTATAGCAGAGCGGACAACAGGGAGGTGGGTGGGTCAGTGAGGAATCCACAGGCAGATACTGTATCTACCAGAAAAAGCATTACCGAAGGTAAGTAACTTGTTCTTCTGATAGATACATCTGCCTTGTGGATTCCTCACCTGGTGAATAGAGTCCCACAGCAGTCCCCACTCCCGGAGGAGGGCGTCCACTCTGCTATACCAGAAAATCTTGGAGGACAGAGCGCGCGAAGTGGCCGTCCCTCCTCACCTCGGTATCCAAGCAGTAGTGCTTCGCGAAAGTGTGGAGGGAGGCCCATGTCGCGGCTCTGCAAATGTCCTCAACAGGAACACCTCTAGACAAAGCGGATGTTGCAGACTTTGCTCTAGTTGAATGTGCTCTAATACCCTCAGGGGGTCCTTACCGGCCAGAGAGTAGCAAATCTTGATGCACAGGATTATCCATCTGGAAAGAGTGCGCTTGTGCACCGCTCTGCCTTTTTTGCAGCCAGCAAAACCCACGAAGAGCTGATCATCAACACGATAGTCTCTAGTCCTATCGAGATACAAACTGACTGCTCTCTTTGGGTCCAAGCGATGAAGTCTCTCCTCCTCCTTGGAAGGGTGAGGGGGAGGATAAAAGGTAGGGAGGGTAATGGATTGCCCTAGATGGAAGGGAGTTACCACCTTAGGAAGAAAAGCAGCCCTGGTCCTGAGAACCATTCTTTCAGCATGAATGGTCAAGAATGGGGGCTTGGAACTAAGAGCCTGAAGCTCACTTACCCTCCTTGCCGAGGTAATCGCAACCATTTTAAAAGAAAGAAGCCTCATGGGACACTTGTGCAAGGGTTCGAAGGGAGAACCCATCAAATAGGTTAACACAAGATTCAAATCCCAATGAGGAACAACAAAAGGAGTAGGAGGGAACTTATTAGTGAGACCCTTCGAAAATCTTAAAACCACAGGAGACTTAAAAAGAGAAGGCTGATCCGGCAAACAGAGAAATGCCGATAAGGCCGAAAGATACCCCTTGACTGTGGCAACAGCAAATCCTTGCTGCGCCAGAGAAAGAGCAAACTGTAAAATGTCAGACAAATGAGCCTTCAAGGGGTCAACAGCCCTCTCCCCACACCAAGAGACAAATTTAGACCACCTATAAGAATAGATGGACTTAGTGGAGTCACACCTGGCAGAAAGAATGACATCCACCACATATTGAGGGAGAGAAAAGGAATTCAAGTTGCCCCGTTCAATCTCCAGGCATGAAGGTGTAATGTCTGGAGGTGGGGGTGTAGAACTTGCCCCTCCATCTGAGAGAGGAGGTCTGCCCTGAGAGGGAGACGGAGCGGCGGGTGAGAGGAGAGGTGGAGAAGGTCGGTGTACCACACCCTTCTTGGCCAATCCGGGGCGACCAATATGACTTGGGCCCGGTCCTGGCGAATCTTCCTCAGAACCCGAGGAATCAAGGGTATGGGAGGAAACGCGTAAAGGAGATGATTTGCCCAACTCAACTGGCAACGCGTCCCCCAAGGCTCCTTGCATCGGATACTGGAGACTGCAGAATGACGGGCAATGAGCATTCTCGCGAGTGGCGAACAGGTCCACCCGAGGAGTCCCCCACATCTGAAAGATGTCGTGAAAAACCCCCGGATGGAGCCTCCACTCGTGATCAGCAGAGAACTGCCGACTGAGAACGTCTGCACGAACGTTCAGAACTCCGGCCAGATGGTTTGCCATCAGACAAATCTGATGGTCCTGAACCCAGGACCAGAAGCGCAGAGCCTCTCTGCAGAGACACTGCGACCCCACTCCTCCCTGCTTGTTGATATACCACATCGCGGTCGTATTGTCCGTCAGGACTTGAACCGACCGACCGCAAAGGGAAGGGAGGAAGGCCTTGAGCGCCAGACGTATCGCCCGCAATTCCAGAAGGTTGATGTGAAGCAACCTTTCCTCTGGAGACCAAAGACCCTTGACCTCCAGATCCCCCAGATGAGCACCCCACCCGAGAGTGGATGCATCCGTTATCACTGTGGCAACCGAAGGAGGCAGCTGGAAAGGCTTCCCTTGAGACAGATTGCCTTCCACGCCCCACCAAGACAGATCCACTGCAGTTTCTCTGGAGATCCTCACAGACTCCCCGAGATCTCCGTTGTGTTGATACCACTGCCTGCGGAGGCACCACTGGAGCGCCCTCATGTGCCAGCGTGCATGGTTGACCAACAGAATGCAGGAAGCCATCAGACCGAGCAGACGAAGGACCTTCAGGACTGGAACAACCGCTCCATTGTAGAATAAAGGAATCATTTCCTGTATGTCGCGAATCCTTTGAGGTGGAGGGAATGCACGACATACAGTTGTGTCCAGTACCGCACCTATCAACAGGTTGTGCTGTGAGGGCACCAGGTGAGACTTGGGTACATTTATCGAAAAACCCAGCCTGTGCAACAACTGAGTTGTCTCTTGCAGATGATGGAGCACCTTCTCTGGCGACTCCGCCTTGATCAGCCAGTCGTCCAGATACGGGAATACAGATATTCCCGACCTCCTGAGATGCACAGCCACCACTGCCATCACCTTGGTGAAAACTCGAGGCGCAGTAGTAAGCCCAAACGGAAGGACCGCAAACTGGTAGTGCTGCAATCCCACCGTAAAACGGAGATACTTTCTGTGCGACTTCAGAATGGGGATGTGAAAATACGCATCCTGCAAGTCGATCAACACCATCCAGTCTTCTTCCATCAGCGCCTGAAGAACCTGTGCAAGTGTGAGCATTTTGAACTTCTCCTGCTTGAGATAGAGGTTCAAAATCCTGAGGTCCAGGATAGGATGTAACCTGCCATCTTTCTTGGGAATCAGGAAATACCGGGAGTAGCACCCCTGACCCCTTTCCTGCTCTGGAACCACCTCTATCGCACCTTTTCGGAACAGTGCCAGGACTTCTTCCTGCAGGAGAAGCAGGTGGTACTCCGAACTACAACCTTGGCAAGGAGGGTATTTGGGAGGAACTCCTGAAAAGGAAGTGCATACCCATTTTCTACGAGATTGAGAACCCAAAGATCAGATGTAACCGATTCCCAATCCCGTAGAAAATGAGTAAGCCGACCCCCTACCGGACCCGCATGATCCGGAATGGCGGATCTAGGGCTGCTTTGCTGCTGAGGGTGGGGGTTGATTGTTAGAGGAGGAAGTAGAGGAGGAGGAGGCTTGGCGTCCACGAGCACGACCCTTTTGTTTACCTCTGTATGATCTATAAAAAGGGTTCTGCTGCTGCAGCTGCTGCCGCTGGCCTTGTTTATAGGAACGAAAAGTGGATCCACCAAATCCCCTAAACTTCCTAGTGGTAGAACCTCTAGCCTGCAGGCCCAAAGACCTTGCCGTTGCCCGGCTATCTTTGAACCTCTCCAAGGCTACATCCGCCTTTTTCCCAAAGAGGCCTGTCCCGTCAAATGGCAAGTCCAATAAGGTAGATTGTACATCTGCCGAAAAATCAGAAGATTTTAGCCATGCGGCCCTTCTGGTGGCAACAGTAGAGCCCATAATCCTGGCCACAGAGTCCGCCGTGTCCCTGCCACTCTGAATTACCATGCGGGCTGCAGCCTGATTATCAGAGACTACCTCGTTGAAGTTTTTTCTATCTTGGAAGCTTAGCTGACAACTGCTTCACAGAGTCCATCAACGCATGAACATATCTTCCTAGCAGGCAAGTAGCATTGGTAGATTTTAGAGCCATGCTACTCGAGGAGAAAATCTTCTTTGCAGACTGATCCAATTTTTTAGAGTCTTTATCCGCTGGCACCTGAGGAAAAGAGCCTGCAGACCTGTTGGAACAAGCGGCCTGCACAACCAGACTTTCCGGAGAAGGATGTGAAGAGAGAAACTCAGGGTCACCAGGTGCCACCCTGTAACGTCTTGCCACCGACCTGGAAACCGCAGGAGCAGTCAAAGGTCTCTTCCAGACCTCCATTATTGGCTCAGTCAAAGCCTCCGTAAATGGGAGTGTAGGCTCTATAATAGATGAAGGCGAATGTAAAACCTCCGTGAGGATGTTATGCTTGTACTCAACAGTAGGCAAAGTCAGATTGAGCAGATCCGCAGCCTTCCTAATTACAACATGGTAGGGTGCCACGTCCTTAGATGGTGCATTAGAAACTGATGGCAAACCCTACTCAGGAGAGAGTTCCAGGCCACTAGCACTATGCAGGTCCTCAAAACAGTCCCCTTGATCCAGAAGTTCTCCTTCCTCCTCTTCAGGATCTTCATACTCTTTTTCTTCCAAGAGGCGCTGAGCCCTGCGCCTCGACCACTCCAGACAAACCATAGTCAACGGATCCGGTAAAGACTCCGACAGAGCCGGAACCGGCGTCGAATGAGGAGCCGGGGCAGCTGGAGGACGAGACTCACGAACAGGCGTGGCACCTCGATCCAACTCACGAGGTCAATCCGGAGTCGGCGAAGCCATATGCGGAGTCGACGACCTCGGCGGCGCCGTACCAAGCCAAGATGGAAATGGCGTTGGCATAAAAGGCGCCGGAGCGTAAGCATGAGGGACGCCCAAGTTATAAGACAATGGACCCATGGGACCAGCCGGTGCACCAGTGGGGTATATTGCCCTCGCATAAACGCTAAACAAGAAGGAGGCTGCTCCGGCATCGGTTCATCCTGGCCCTCTAGATTCTCAGGGACTTCCACCGGAGTCGGAGCCCGAGGAATATCCTCATCTCCTTCATGCTCCGAAGAATGGTGCGACTCCAGATCCGGTTCTTGCTCAGGAACAGGGGAACCTCCAAGAGACTGCAAAGGAGAAGGAGAAACAAAGTCTTTGTGATGTTTTCGAGACTTCCTCTTCGAATCCGAAGACTCTTTGCCAGAGTGATGTCTTGAGCTATGCTTCCTCCTCTTGTGCTTTTTCTTCGAGGAGCCCGAAGCATGACCCGAAGCCGATTTGGATCCGAACCTCGTTCTCTCTCTGGACCTCGACCTCGCTTTGGACCTCGATCTCGAAGCCAACACCGACCTCGACTTCGATCGTGACTTCTGCCTCGACCTCGAACGTCTAGATGTCGACCTCGAAGACGTTCCAGCCTCTCTTCCTTTCACCTTCGCAAGCAGAAGCTTAGCCTCCCGCTCTCGCAAGGCCTTAGGGTTCATATTGAAACAGGATCGGCAGTTTTTAACATCATGGTCAGATTCAAGACACCACAAACAATCGTCATGCGGATCGGTAATTGACATCATTCGGGCACACGATCCGCACTGCTTGAACCCCGTCTTCCTCGATGACATCCTCGGCGAAGAAGAGACACTCGACAGAGAAACAGTAACACAAAATAGCAACAAGTTACTATCTGAATCACAGAAGATCCCAGAAACCGTTAGCGTCGACGACGCGGAAAAAAGGGAACTGACGTCATCACGCCGACGTGGGTCTAATAAGGAGTCGGTGATGTCAGGCGGAGTCGCGCGCGATGCCGTGCTCCTATGACGTCGTCCACGCCGGCGTGCTACAAAGAATTTTCCGAACATTGCTGACGCAAGGGGGATATTCACAAGGTGAGGAATCCACAAGGCAGATGTATCTATCAGAAGGTCATGGCCCTGCTACCACCGGTGGGAGTACATGGAATTGAAGGAGTCGTGGAGCCTGGTGAGTATACGAACAACTCATGTAACATGAGGGGACTCCCAGCTATGGACACACATATGAGGGGTGGGTGGATATGACTCCCAGCATTGGCCAACAGTATGGGGGTTGGTGGATATGACTCCCAGCAGTGGCCAACAGTATGGGGGTGTGTGGGTAAGACTACCAGCAGTGGCCAACAGTATGGGGGTGGGTAGGTATGTCTACCAGCAGTGGCCAACAGTATGGGGGTGGGTGGATATGACTCCCAGCAGTGGCCAAAAGTATGGGGGTGGGTGGGTATGACTTCCAGCCCAGCAGTGGTCAAAAGTATGGGGGTGGGTGGATATGACTCACAGCAGTGGCCAACAGTATGGGGGTGGGTGGGTATGGCTACCAGCAGTGGCCAACAGTATGCGGGTGGGTGGATATGACTCCCAGCAGTGGCCAACAGTATGGGGGTGGGTGGGTATGACTTCCAGCAGTGGCCAACAGTATGGCGGTGGGTGCAAGGGGTAGGGCCTGAAGGGTGCAAGGGGGATGACCAGAAGGCTGCAAGGGGGAGGGTGAGAAGGCTGCAAGTGGGAGGGTAGGAGGGTGCAAGGGGGATTGTGAATAAGCTAAAAATGTGGCCACCCCTATCAACAATACTGTGTACGTCCACGCCCAATTGCACTCATCCCATATGGCCCAGGTACACACCCATGCCCATGCTCAATGTACAGGGAGTGTGAAAGTACTGACAACATAGCTGACACTGGGCCCTGGTGTAGGCAGATGTATGTCGTTACTACGCATGCATTTACAACGCATGCCTTTACGATGCAACTTTTACAACGTAAGTCGTTACAACGACTTGCATTGGGGGCGCTGGATAGTGAATAGTTTAATTTACTATTCCAACTCCAGTCCCCGTGGATAGTAGGGAAGGAGTTGGATAGTAAATTAAACTATTCCCTATCCTGGAGCGCCCCCCAGCACAAGTCGTTGTAACGACTTGCATTGTAAAAGTTGCGTCGTAAAGGCACAGCGTTGTAAAAGTTGCGTAGTAAACGCTGTTCCCCGGTGTAGGCAGCACAAGGCCCTCCTGTGACCAGTGCAAACACTAACACCAGGACAACAAGGTCAGATATCTTGCACAGGAACTCACAACCACTGTCATGGCAGCATGCTCCATGGGGGAACAGCCACACCACGAGTGAGGCCCAGTTGCAAACCAAGCTCAAACTACCAGCACGGCCTCTCACACGCACCCCTTACATAAACATAGCCACCTGTGACAGGCAATGGAGTGCCCCACTGTCACAATTGTCATGTAACACAACAAATACAGATCTGATGAAGCATCCAAGCAAAAAATGCACGCTGCTGATTCACAAGTCCCTTGCACTAATATCACAACGCTGTAGCTTCACTTAGTGACGCACCGGACGCAAAAAATTTGTGCCATGGTGCTGGGTAATGACAAGGTGATGCATCTGGGAGATGTG
Organism: Lissotriton helveticus; assembly: GCF_964261635.1. Lineage (NCBI taxonomy): Eukaryota > Metazoa > Chordata > Amphibia > Caudata > Salamandridae > Lissotriton > Lissotriton helveticus. Next base: position 872,943,434 of record NC_136065.1, on the reverse strand, counting down.
CCACGTTCTAAAGCCCAGCGCCAGAAGTAGGTGTACTGGTCGTGGTGTGGTGTGCGGTGGTTGCCCGTCACGACGCAGCAACACCTCCTAAAAGTGGCTGAGTGTAATCTTAAAGATTTCACTCAGTCACTTCTATGCACATGCTGCCTCAAAACCCTGTGCATGCATGAAGCAGATATAAGGATTGACACAGCATTGTGCAGATAGGTCCACACAGAGCAGTGCTGGATCTGCGTTGTGCCAGCGACACAACTACAGCAATGTGCCACTTACATGGCACAGATGCGAGACGCAGCTGTTCTGTTTTCCCACCATGGTGATCCACAGTGTTAATGTGTTGCATCCATGCTGGCATAGCTGTGGTGCACGATGACTGCCAAATCCCTGCTGATATTCCTGGCTGTGCCAGTCATTGTAAATAGACCCTCACATGTCAATGACTCCTGAGCACAGATCAATCTGACCCGACAAAATAAACATCCACAAGTGAACATTCTGAAAAAACCAAAGCAGGTGGAACAGTGACAACGACAATGTATATGAAAATTTGATGTTGCATGACATGGCATTAACATCTTCTGTCTCTCACACCCACAGTGCAACATGCGGTATCTACCCCCAACCAGGGGGAGATGGATCACAGTCCCAGACTCCACAGGATCCTGATCCCACTCCACGGATGACCCCGACCAACCTGGCACCACTGGATCCCAAACCCGTGCAGCAGCTGGACCAAGTCCATCTGCGCCAACCACCACACCCATTCCTGCCACATCCCAGCAGACAGCTCAGAGCCGTGCCCACGATCCACAACTGAGCCAGTCTGACAATGAGGGACAAGGTACGCCGGGCACCCAGGAGGTGGCAGACAACACCACCACTGTCAACCCTCAGGGGTCCCGCCGACCCGATGTGCCCACAACAGCAGGCCAGGCTTGTGTGGGCAGGGGTATTGGGAGTGGCACAAGGCGGAGGCGAGAACCTGACTAGCAAGCTGCATGGCCCAGTATATCTGAGCTGAGAAACATCATGGAGGTATACCGGCGGGACACCAGGGAGTGGGGGCCCTCATTGACTTTACAAAGCAGCAGGCCAAGCAATACACCAGTCAACGACAACACCAAGGACGGATGGAGGCAAGACTGGCTGAGCTCTTGGCGGTGCAGAGGGACATAAGCCACACACTCCGTCGGATCGCTGACAACATGCAGCACCCTCCCTGTGTCACCAGGCCAGAAACATCGAGGAAAAGACTGCCAACAGGCACAGGGAGGGAGGAGGAGGCGGAATCGTCCGACGGAGAGTCCCAGGCATCGTCAAGGCCTGCATATGAGGGTCCCCCAAGGAAGGTGGGTCGTCCATGGAGAAGACGTTGAGAGGCAGTGGACCATGCGCATCTCCCAGGTCACCTGGTCTGGCATCTTGCCTTAGTGTGCAACAGCATCAACTTATTGACTTTCCGACTCTCCCACATCGGTCTGTTGGTTGCAGTGTGACCAATGATGCCAAGCAATGTGGTCTTGACTCTGTTGACTCAAACTGCAAGGCATCACATCTCCCTCTGTGAACTTTGGATTACCAACCTTTTTGTACAGCACCTATCACCTACTCACATTTCACGCACAAGATGGATAAATAAATATAGCAATACCTATACGCAGAGATGTTGAAATTATTTTACCCAGAGTGAACAACATACGTGTGGGGATATGTCAAAGTATGCCAGAGTGTAGAACAAACTAAAGCCATCCATACACTGGAGTCCGGTTGGGGACACACACAGGTCACAATGTATCATCAACTACATACATGGAGGGCGATACTCACCCGTGATGGTTACTATCTGCTGAGGGGGGGGTGGCTTGCCATACTGCTATGACAGACAGTTACGGAAGAGTCCCATGAATGTGTAGAGGTCATGTGTAATGTGTAGGTGTCCAGGGAGGGAGTACCAGGTCTGTTTGTTGAGGTGGGAGAACTATCACCCACATGCAGTTGTACTGTGTATGTCCAGATTACATCCCGGCTATAGTACACAGTTGGCCCTCATTGAAATGGCAGACTCTATACGCTGGCAGGTCGACGAAGGTTTCAATGTGCCGTCGGTACTGTTAGACATGTCTACAGCATTTGACACCGTCGACCATCTCATCCTTCTGAACCACATCAAGACCATAGGTGTGGGTGCCTCAGTGCTGAACTGGATATTGTCGTAACTATCTGACCGCACACAGCAGGTCCGGACCTACCCATTCTTCTGCCCAGTCTAACCACTGAAGTGGGGCATGCCGCAGGGCTCTGCTCTGAGTTTGCAGAATTGTAATATTTACTTAACCCTGCTGGCTGAATCGTTTGCCATGTCTGAAGTCAAAATCATATCATATGCTGATGACCTTGAGCTTCTAATCACCCAAAATCCTGTCTGTGTAGCAAATGTTGACCCACTCCAAAATTGTCTCAAATATGTGGCCTGGATGGACCACATTGTCTTGAAACTTAAAAGAACACCTAGGTCCTATACCCTTAAACCAACCTTCAGCCCTCTCTTACAATCTTTGGTGACCAGAGTAATTGTCCATTGCTCCGGCACACAAGGACTTGGTCAGTGATCTGCGAGTCAGATGGGACAATCAGCTATCCCTTACCACACAGGTACAAGAGGCGTGTGCTGCTTGTTTTTGAAAATTTAAAACATATACACATCTATTAGCTATCTGCACAATGTACCCCAGAAAACCGTGGTGCATGCATTGATCACCTCCCATTTTCACTATGCAAAATGCCCATCCGTGTGTCTCACAATAGGCTTGCTACATATTCTGCAGACGCACATAAATGCGGCTGACCGCATGACATGTGGAGTCTCAGTTTGACAACATATCTCCCCGTTTCGTCAACTAGTCCATTGGCTGATCATGGCTACACAAATAGATTTCAATGCGATGACTCTACCCTTCATGGCCGGACAAGGCCGTGGACCGGTCTACCTTAGGAGGAGCCACGGTCCCTATTGTCAATAACAATATATAAGTTCCAATGACAAGCACTTGCTCATTGGTCCTTGGTTTGATAAACCAAGATCAGGAGGTGAAACATTACAGGAAGGAACCACCCAATGTTGGACTAAGCCACCTCTTCTGCTGGGTATAATTCTGTCAGAATGTAAGTCTTCAAAACAAATAGGTGGGGGAGGGTCAAAGGGGAATATTTTTAACGACCTGCCTGTTCAAACCCCTACTCACAATATATACCACAAAAGAGAGCAGGACAGGTCATGAAAGTGGTGTGTAGCCATACCGGAAACCGCAAACAATTAGGTAAGCGTGTGAACAGCTGTAGTTGTATGTCAAAAAATAATGATGAAATCGGTAGACCAATGGCTAGAAAGAAGTCCCATCAGACCACCCTCGTGGCGGCATATCATCATATGGGGAGTGATGGTCACTCTTACCGCGACAAAGTTGTGTCGGGAATCACAGCCAAAACTATAGCCAATGAAAAATGAAAAATGAAAATAATAATAGTAATCATTAACATGGAGTGCAGTGCTTGAGTGATTGTGCTGGTTAAAATTGACTACCAAGACTCAGGAAACTTTGTAACTGCAGTCTGGATGTCAAGATTAAAAAAGAGAGAGCAGTGAGTAGTCTAAAACTGGAACTACTCAACAATACTGTGTAGTGTGGTCGACATGTTTCAGCCTTCGGGGGAGGATTACCCTGGCTTTCTTCAGGACCTATAATGTGTAACGCTACTGCAGTCAACAACAAATCATAATACACACTCAAAAAACATGAAGTGTACATATCTACCAGGAACCTGACATTCCAATGTTCGCTGGAGAAAAAGAGTTTCTTCCTGTCAAGGGACACAAAAAAACAACAAAACAAATGACAATACTGACTCAACATTCTTAAGTTGCACACACATATCTGCATGATTACAGTTGCCGTGCATATAGACACACCTGCGTGAATACTTTACATTCCGCATAGCACAAAAAGCATATTAGCTTAGTCACCTAGAGGCATTTCCTCACAGTGATACTCACCCAGCTTTATGTGGGTGAAGACCTCACCTCACCCGGCAACCGCTCGGGAGAAAGAGGCCCCGCTCTGTAGTGTAGAAAAAGACATAGTTGGCACACAACTAAAGAATGTTGAGTCAGTATTGTCATTTGTTTTGTTGTTTTTTTTGTGTCCCTTGACAGGAAGAAACTCTTTTTCGACCACACTACACAGTATTGTTGAGTAGTTCCAGTTTTAGACTACTCACTGCTCTCTCTTTTTTAATCTTGACATCCAGACTGCAGTTACAAAGTTTCCTGAGTCTTGGTAGTCAATTTTAACCAGCACAATCACTCAAGCACTGCACTCCATGTTAATGATTACTATTATTATTTTCATTTTTCATTTTTCATTGGCTATAGTTTTGGCTGTGATTCCCGACACAACTTTGTCGCGGTAAGAGTGACCATCACTCCCCATATGATGATATGCCGCCACGAGGGTGGTCTGATGGGACTTCTTTCTAGCCATTGGTCTACCGATTTCATCATTATTTTTTGACATACAACTACAGCTGTTCACACGCTTACCTAATTGTTTGCGGTTTCCGGTATGGCTACACACCACTTTCATGACCTGTCCTGCTCTCTTTTGTGGTATAGAATGTAAGTCTTGCCAAGCCCTTCAAACATGTTCTTTTTGCCTGCTTGATTACTTGCTCCTCAGTATGCTGACTCCATATTGGTGCATTACAGAGCTAGAACACCCCGTTGGGTTAAATGCGCGCCCAATTAATGACTATTAATATAATTTTAGATGGCTTAGCAGATTTGTGGGTGTAGGCTTGGAGATCTGTAGATGATAGTTACACTGAGGGTGGCCAGGGTCTTGGTGTGAAAGCTGAAGTGCAGATGTTGTGACAATGCTGAGTGTGTCCTTGGTGTTGTACGTGACTCAGAGGGTGTACCTCATAAAGTTTGGCCAATCATACTACTGGATTCTTGGTCTGATCCCTGCGGGTGATCAACTATCCGTTTGTGATGGCAATGTAGAAGTAGTGTGCTGAGGTTGCGTACAGCCAGGTCACAGTAATGAAGGCAATGTGTGGTGATGTTGTGTTGGTGAGTTAACTAAGGGTGGGCGGCCAGCTACGCTCCGTGCACGGAGTGCGTCTCCTACGCATTTTGCGTAGCAGGCGTAGCCAGGCGGCACTACGCGCGCTCCGCAGACGGTGCGTAGCCGGCCGCCACCCGCCTCCCTCCCGCCCTCCCTAAATCCATAAATAAAAGTATAAAAAGCTTTTAAAAACACTTACCTTGTCTGCCGCGTCCCCGGGGCTCCCTCTCGCCGTCCCGCGATTCGCGCCGCCATTTCGGATCCTAATGCGCATGCGCGGGCGGCCGCGCATGCGCATTTCTCATGAGGAATGCGCATGCGCGGCCGCCCGCGCATGCGCATTAGGATCCGAATCGGTGGCGGCGCGAATCGCGGGACGGTGAGAGGGAGCCCCGGGGACGCGGCAGACAAGGTAAGTGTTTTTAAAAGCTTTTTATACTTTTATATATGTATTTAGGGAGGGCGGGAGGGAGGCGGGCCGCGCGGAGTGGGGCTACGTGGAGTGCGCGGGTGGGCGTAGTTGTGTGCCCACTTCGCGTAGCTCCGCGGAGCCCCACTCCGCACACTACGCCCAGGGTTAGAGTTAACAGAGTACAATGGGGTGCTGGTGGAATTAGCGTGTGTGCAGTACGAGGCACATGACCTGGTTGTACGGACATGCACTTTTATGTGGTGCAGCGTGTTGTTGGCAGTATGAGTTGCACACACAGCCTGCGAAGCTGTCATGTGTGTGCTTAGAGGTTGCCTGATCCCAGGTGGATGAATGTCTGGCCTACACTGTGTGGAGGGTGGCAGGAGCAGGAGTCTGTTGTGTTACCTGCGTCCAAAGGGTCTTGCACTGTGCACGTTGCATGCGCTGATGCTCCTGCCTTTGGCACGGAGGTGGTGCAACAGTGGCATTGACAAGTTGCGGACTGCCTTAAGAATGGATGCATGGAGGAACATCTTGGAGGCGTGTGTGTTGCTGGATCAGGGCACTCGGAGTGTCTGGTTACTCATGGGACACTGCAAGAAAATTGGTGAACAATCACAAAATATGACGGACACAGGATCAGGCACCAAAAGGGCAAGCGGGCCACAGGACACACAGCGTCAGCAGGTGTTGCCTTCCCGTTGTGGTTAGCAAGCTAAACAATACATACACAACCATGTACGTCATGCACAATATGGACCATTAGCCATTACAAACAGCATGAATGTTGCCACAGTACACATAACCACATATGTACAAACATTGTAAATAATAACATAGATGACGCATGCAGACTGGCAAAAGATCTGCGGTGACAGTAATGAGGCACAATGTACTGTGGGGAACACATTTACTACGCAAAAAGATCAAGTTTGCTATGAGGCCATGCTGCTTTGCCCAATTTACATGGCCAGTGGCATTGCTCTGATGAAAATAACAGTCATACAATGATGTTACCTGTAATGCTGGAGAAACAATCGCCACACGATTGCAAGGGTAAACGTTGTTTACAATGCGGTGTTTACACCGCACAACCTTTACCACGCTGCCATTACAACGCAAGTCGTTACTACGACTTGCGCTGGATGGCGCTGTTGGTTAAGGAATATTGTAATTTTATATTCCAACACCTTCCCTACTGTTACCTGGGCTGGTGTTGAAATAGAAAATTATTATAATCCGCGCCCTCCAACGCAAGTCGTTGTAACGACTTGCGTTGTAAAATCCGCAATGTAAAGTACTGCAATCAAAATGATTGCATTGTACTATCATACATCCACTGCAAGGGACTGTCGGTACCTTTGAGCCTCAGAGTTGTGCGATGCTGAAAGGGGTCCATCTCCTGATAGCCCCTTGGTCAGAGTATAAATGACAGACACAAAAGGGTGATCAGGCGAGGGAAGGGGCGGATGGGAGCAGCAGGGAGTGAGATCTGAAACAAAGGTAAACAAGCCTAAGGAGTCCACACTTCTTGTCACAGAATCACAGAATACCTCAGGACCTATACCGTAACATTTACACATGTAAATGGAATCACATATTTGGAAATGATACGAGATCTGATGATTGACACAGACACATAAAAGGTAGCAGAGTTTGTCACCTAATGAAGGGGGTTTAACGCTCACCAGGCCTGCCTCAAGGCAATGAGATCCATGCGGTCATCAATTGATTCACAGTGTATGAATGAGGCACAAAATTACCAAAAATAGAATGTGTCGCAGTGCTACTCACACAAAGCCCACAATCCGTAGTTAGCCCTGGGAATCAGTGAGGGTCATGAAGGCAAATTACACATCACCCGCAAGAGCCATAAGAAGCTCATCCAACTAGGAAGGGAATTATCGAAAAACAAGGAAGCCCCGCAAGAGCCAGTCATTGGCTCTTCCAACTGTGCCTTACAATGCCAAACATGACAAGGAATTTGGAATAAACTCAAAAGAGAGTAATGAGGAACAAAGCAAATAAACCACCCCTACCGTGACCAGGATATGTAGCACGGCACAAAAGAATCCTGGGATTACCGTCACCCTACTGGTGCCACGGAAGTGTTAACATTTGCAACAGCACAACGCTCTGACATCATCAGTTCCTGGCATCATGGGAATAGAAAGTAAACATCAACTTACAGAGAAGGCTTGCAAAGCAGTGTTCTCCACCGGCACTGAGGTAGCGACATGACAGTGAGATGACATGCTGGCACAAGGGGCAATGCATCCATACGAACAGAGTCACAGGACAGTTGACAGAACATGTGGGACATACACTGGCCCACACCTTCACAACATGGTTGTTTGGAAATCAAACTGTACTGACCCCAGGATAAAGGGGATGACCCAGACACATCCTGCTGCACACAGTGAGGCTGCAATTCCACACAGAGCCTGTGGTTGAGATGTCCCACACAATGTCAACCTGTGTTATCCGTAATGTGTCAGGGTCAAGGTTTACACACATTGATGCATTCCCCAGAGTCAAAAGTCCACAACAGATGACTGTCAAGAAGGGTGACGGTCCTGTCATGGGATTGGTGCAACATGCAATTTGATCCATGCTAATGGGACATGTATGTATGCTTCAACAACATGCACAGAAACAGTTCCCACACATTCCAAAACCATACCAACTCAATACAGCCGGTGTGGATTTCTTACCAGAACTGACATTTCCACATGTCCGTGCATGGAAAGTTGATTCAGCACACGTTGCAATCATCATGGGGAATAGCAGGAGGACAAAGATGACACGAACAGATAACAGGCAGAGCAACCTGGGAATAACAGGCACACAAGGGGTTACGTTCAAAATTATTTCCCTACAGGCATGGTCATGTAAAATACACTAACAATGTAGTACACATGTACATTCCACGATCACTCATTGTGCATATGTGTGTGGCATGACATCAGCACTTGTGTGACACATTACAACATACATCAAAGTGACTTTGCATACAGTCAGCTGGACACACAGTATGCAACACATGCCACTCTCTGCTACAAGCTTGTAGACCAATTGACTCACCATTAAGTGAAGAAGGTGCGTATGAGCCGATTCTAGATATCATCCTCCTCCTCCTCATCACTTTCATCGTGGCCAAGGCCGTCATCCTCAACGGGTGGATGTTCCAGCTCGTCAGGATCCAGGATGAGTGGCACAGCCTTCTCAACTGCCATATTGTGCAGCATGCAGCACACAATGAAGATGTTACACACCTTTTGCGGGGTGTATGGGAGGGATCCACCGATCTTATTGGCTCTTCAGGAGTCGAACGTCCACTCTATCACTCGCCTGGTCTGCCCGTGTGCATTGTTGAACCGCTGGTCTGCAGCTGTTCTTGGATTGCGGTGCGGTGTCATGGGCCACGGCATTTTGGTATATCCAGCATCTCCTACAAACAAACATCATGCAAATAAGTGTGTAATGAGATGCCGTCTGACAAAAAAAAAATGAGACATACAGGACAAACAGAGTTTACCCACCAACAAGACATGCCTGCTCGTTGTGCGGCTGCAGCATCATCTGTGGTACCCTGCTACGCCTCATGATGAATGCATCATGACACGATCCTGGAAAACGTGCACAAACATGGGAAATCAGCATGTTAGTAAGACACACCACCAGGGCATTTATTGAGCGGTAATATTTCCTGTTGCGGAAGGCCTGCTCCTGAGCCTGTGATGGTACCAAAGCCACATGTGTTCCATCAATGGACCCAATGACATGTGGCATCCCTCCCAGGGCATAGAAGTCACCCTTGACATCTGTCAACTCTTGTGCAGTTGGAAATGTTATGAATTCATCAATGTGCTGCAACATAGCAGCTAAAACATCACATAGGACACGGCTGAACATGGTTTGGGACACCCCCCCCACATCAGCTATGGAAAATTGAAACGTACCTGTAGCAAAGAAATGTAGGGCTGCCATCACCTTTAGCTTGGGTATCAGTGCAGTCGGATACCTGTGTCGCGGTTGGAGATGTGGTTCCAGCCTGACCGTCAAGTTCAGAATCAACTCTCGAGTGAATCTGTAACGTCGGATGCAATCACGTTCCCTCATGGTCTCCAAGTCAGGAAAAGGCCTTGGTAGAGGCGGTGCCCTGCAGGACATATTTGGGAAGAATGGAGAACAACTGTCAGCCAACAACGATATCATTGTACAGGGCACATGCAACACTGCTACTACACATCAAGTCACTATGGGGTCTGGCAAGTGCAATACATCCAGGACACATATTCCAGCTTGCTGGCACTCCAACATATCATATCAGACAAATTGCTAATAAGGTGTGCATGTGTGAACGCAACACCACAGCCATTGTCACAATGCAGACATGTATGCCTGTGGATAAATGATGTATGATGCCATCAGACCCAAAATCCGTGGAAATGCACATGTGGCATGGTGTGCGTACATGTACAACCATTTCAATCACAACACAGACCCATGATAGATGCACCAACAGCAGATGCAGTTTATGCAACACAAACAGCTAGCTCAATCTTCAACATGACACACACATGACATTGTCACATATGGTCATGCTGAGCGTCAAATTGTCACTTGTCAAATTGTCAAGTGAAAAAGTGCCCCGGTCCCTGGCATCATGAGACAGGCGCCCGTAGTGATGACTGTGCCATCCCAGTGTTGATGTGCATGACAACATGCGCATAATGATACATATGGGACAAGTGTAAAGGTGATGTGTACCACATAGTGCCCCTTCACACATGACATGTGTCAACAGGTCATCATACTTTGATTGTGCAACAGGATCAGATGCCCTGTGCTATATCACAGCCTGCCACACCTAGGCACTGCTCATGTAAGTATACAATGACAAGAACTTGATAGACATCCTCGTTTGAACCATACCCAAACATCCCTGCCATGTGTGCGCCTCGTATCACTATTGTAATGGTGCGATACGTGAGCGTGTGCAACGCACAGTACCACTGCATTCACTAGAGCGTGTGAAACGCACCATGTAAAATGCACCGTACCCCTGCATTCACTAGAGAGTGTGAAACGCACCATGTAAAACGCACCGTACCGCTGCATTCAGAGCATGTGAAACGCACCGTACCCCGAGAGTATGTGCATGTGTGCGCCTTGCTTCACTATTGTCATTGTGCCATAGGCGAGCGGACCGTACCCCAAGATTACGTACGTGTGTGCGCCTCATTTCACTATTGTCATCGTGCCATAGGCGAGTGAACCGTACCCCGAGATTACGTGCGTGTGTGCGTGCGCCTCGTTTCACTATTGTCATCGTGACATAGGGGAGCGAACCGGACCCCGAGATTACGTGAAGTGTGGCTCAGGGGTTAGAGGCAGCAGACCCGGAAGCTGAGATCGGTCCTGGACCAGGGTTCAATTCCCCGCCTCGGCGGGTCTTGGGCTAAAAATTCCACGGACTCGATAATTCTCGCCCCAGTGCCTCCTCGACTCACGGGTTCACACTCTGCGACTCTGGGCAATAGCTTGCTTAATCTCCACAACGGCCCCTCGCGGCGGGATGCCTGACTTTCACCTTGTGGATACCCTGCTATCTCACAGGGGAATACCAGGAAGGGTTCCCTAAGCAAGCGCCGGGAAACCCACTGCGGGTAGCTGTGCGCTATATAAGCTCAACTACATTTACATTTACATATATACGTGCGTGTGTGCGCCTCATTTCACTACTGTCATCGTGACATAGGCGAGCAAACCGTACCCCGACATTAAGTGCGTGTGTGTCCTCGTTACACTATTCTCATGGTGCCATAGGCGAGCTAACCGTACCCCGACATTACGTGCGTGTGTGTCCTCGTTAAACTATTCTCATCGTGCCATAGGCGAGCGAACCGTACCCAGACATAACGTGCGTGTGTGCGCCTCGTTTCACTATTGTCATCGTGCCATAGGCGAGCGAACCGTACCCCGAGATTACGTACGTGTGCGCGTCTTTTCACTATTGTCATCGTGCCACAGGCGAGCGAACCGTACCACGAGATTACGCGCGTGTGTGCGCCTCGTTTCACTATTAAAATGGTGCCATACGTGACGTGAATCGCACCGTAGACGTGTGTTGGTCTGAAAAAATACTTAGGGGACACCTCGGGGACGAGTAGTAGGCCCTGAATGCAGCCTGTTTTTCATGGATACTGAGATTTGAGTGTGTGCTACAGGTGTCCTGCAAAAGTCATTTGGGCAAAAATATACAATGTTGCAATATGTTTTTGGAGCAGAAGCTCACATTTTAAACCATGCAAATGTGTGTCAGGGCCTTATGTTTGAAGGGATTGATGGAACGTAGGATGCAAAGTATTCTGGCCTATCACACTGTACTCCTGAGACTGAAAGCCCCTCAGCAGCACAGATTTAAGGCTGCATGTGGCTGGGAGAGAGCACTCGCCTGCACAACATTGGAGTGGAGCTCGCTGCTGCTGTCTCAGCATTCCCTGGACTCTTATGTCACGTACGATGGAGAAGGCACCAGCATTCACTGATGAGGAAAACCAGGCCATGCTGGATGCCCTCCTACCACTGTACAGCAAGCTGTATGGGAGACCAGGGGAGCAGGTGAATGATGACTGCACTAGCTTTGACTGTGCACCTGTTGTGTGGGTGTCACAACAGGCATTGTGTATTGGCTGGGCCTGACATGCAATGTGGTATGGCGTGAGTGCCAGGTGTGTACATTGTGGTGTCTCCCATGCAGAGCATGATGTAGTTCAAGTGTGCTCACTCCCCACTTGCATAATGCTAACTGTGACATTTAACACATAGTCAATGACACATTCTGCTGTGCCACACCTTGCCGGTTTTAGTTCCCTATTTTACTGAGGTGTAACAGTGTCCCCCCCCGGAGTGACAGCTGAATGTACTCACAGATGTTTATGACTTGTGGGGACCTGTGGTGATATAGTAGAAATGCTGTGTTTAACCGCATGGACATTGAAGATTGTGAATGTTCCTTGTCACCTGGGTGAGTGTGTATGTGATGTTTTGCACCACAGAAGCATGGCGTATGCAGCAGCTGTAACCATCTGATATGACAAGTATGCTGTGTTGTGTGCCTGACTTGCACAGTTAGCACAACACCTGTGGCACCTCTTTTTCAAGTGGCACATGTGCTAAATGAGGGTTGCATACACTGGTAACACTGACAGGTGAGTGATATGGCCAGGGTGTGTCTGTCTGGGGGTTCTTAAGTGGAGTAGGATATGTGACAACTTGTCACGTGCTGTCCAAACCCCTGCAGTTGCATGTGTTGTACAGTGTGTGCCATGATCAGTGAGTGTGTTGCACCCCTTATGCCATCTGTTGCCTTTCAAAGGCATGTAGTGCATTGGGGTTTGCTCACAGACCTAATTCACATGGTCAATGATGCAAATCCTGTCAGCATCCTTTGCCCTATTCATATTATCAATGGTGTGCAAGTGTGTGTCTCTGGGACATGTAGCAGATGTAGTGATGTTGTTTCACTTGGTCTTCCTGACAGGTATCTGCCTATGAGAAGGGGGATATATGGCTGGAGATCGCCGGGGCTGTCAGGAGTGCGGGCGGGCATCCCCGGCGGCTGAGGAACGGATGTATGACATTACAACCCATGCTTTTACATCGCATGCTTTTACAACACGGTTGTTACAACACATACCATTACAACGCATAGTGCTTTTAGGCGCTGGATAGTGAATTGTTTAATTTACTATTCCAACTCCAGTCCCCGTGGATAGTAGGGAAGGTGTTGGATAGTACATTAAACCTATTCCCTATCCTAGCGCGCCCCCCAGCGCAATGCGTTGTAATGGTTTGCGTTGTAAAAGTCGCGTTGTAAAGGCACTGCGTGGTAAAAGTTGTGCTGTAAAGGTTGTTTACCCTAAGGAACATCAGAAAAAGGTGGCAGGACATCCGGTGCTGGAGCCGGCGTATCGCCCGGGTCCAGCTGAAGATGGAGGCCCCACGTCGGCATGGTGGAAGCCGTCACCTCACCCCCCAGATGCTCCGGGTCCTGGCAGTGGTCTTTCCAGACCTCCATAGGCAGTTGCAGGAGAGACAGCAGCAAGGAGGGGGTAGGTACATGGCTGTTTGTAGTGTTGTGTGTCAGCTGCTACTTGAGGTGCTCTGAAGCATGGAAACACTTCCACAGTTGGGGTGTCTGGTCAGACAGGCTATTTTTGCATTGTAGTTTATATTCCCCATATTCAGCTGGTGCTCTTTTTCATCCCTTCCCGTCCTCCACATGTGTCCCCTGGTCTGTGTGTTTTCACAATTGTACATGTTCCTCTAGGGTGCAAGGTAATTAGACTGCACATTGCTTAGTGCAAAATGTGGGAGGGAGGTCTGTAACATGTGTTGGTACCTTGCATGTGCCATGACCTGTGCACTGTGTTTCGGCTTCATATTTGTTTGCACTGATGATGAGTTTCAACATGGGAGTGTGAGGTTTCAACTGCATACCCTTGCAGCATGCATGACCCATGTTGCGTTCTCAGACATGATGTACATAATTTGTGAGATATGCATAGTGTCATGACGGGTAATCATGAGACAGTCAGCAATTTCTAGACCCACGGATCTGTGTGCCCACTACAGTCCCCTGAGACACCCTGGCCTCCAAGTCATGTGTGTCATCCAACACAGTGCCCATTCTATGTGTGTTCAGCATGGGTCTGCCTCTGTGGCATTGCTCCCTGGCATAGTTTTTATTTATCATGTGTCAGCTACATGTTCACACTGGCCGGATACAAGATTTGGCTTGTGCATGCTCACACTGGCCAGTGCCTGTGTGCCTATTCACAAGAATCTGTTGTTGGTTGTTTGTGACTAATATGTATTGCCAGCCCCACAAGATGACCTTGGTTTACTTTTTGGAAAGTTGCTGCACTATTTTTGTTACCCTGATTCTGAGTTTTCACTTCTTGAGCTGTATCAATCACATTGACTGAGTGGTGTGTGTGTTGTGGAGGAGAGGTGTAATGGGCCTGCCTGTTTGGCCTTGGCAGTTGTGACCTGTGGATATAAATTGAATCGTCGATTTTTAACCATGCACTTCCCCTGTGATGGTGGACAGTGCTTTCATTAGGGGCTTTACGGGCTATGTCATTTGCTTCCAGAGATGATTGTGCCTGAATAATTTAAGCCACATGTATGTCGTTCTGGTTCAACGCTTTTTTGTCTTGGTGTACACACTACTGTGTTGACATTTTGCATGTGGATAAAGGTGTGTCCACGATGCAGCAATGGTTTTGTTCTACACAATTACAGGCACATTAGCTTGAGCATTGTCCAGATCTGAGACATGTGGGCCACTTCACATGACAGCCAGTGGGTTGTATGTGCTACCAACTGTATGATCAGGTGATAGATGCCCCTGTGTGGACTGACACATTTTAAGTTGTCTCACATTGATGTATGTACCTTGGCACTCCCAAAACTTGTTAAGAGTTGTTCCTGTTTTGACTGTGTTCATATGACAAATTGTTTAGGTTACACTTATGTGTCTGCATTATAGTTGTTTCACAAGGTAGTGCACACCAAACAACGTTTGCAATGATTTGGAATAGCATGCATCTTTTGAAGGAGGCCTTTGTTAGTGATTAATGATGTGGCTTGATCTCCATTGACATGTCCCCACAGTGGTCCTGAGTGCTTGAGACTCCTTTGTTGTCAATTGTACAGACTAATGTGCGTCAAACCATCAAGACCTCCGTTGGACCGCTTCTAGAGCGGTAACTCTAAATGCATCGCCAATGGAGAATGATATAGTAGAAACCCCAAAAAGATATTTAGAAGAAAAACATATTTCTGAAAAGTCAGAAGGTAACAAGCTGAAAAAACAAGTACATCATAATTAGAGAAGTCAACAAAAGAATTAGCAGAGAAAATTAAGGAATTAACTGAACATGTAGAAGCTGTGACAGTACCTGTAACGATAGGTCCTGTAATACCGTTTTTTGAAAATCAGAAAATAGATGCAAATTCGCTAATTGTTCCTTTAAATTCAAGTATGCAACAAGTCAGGAAAAAGATTTATCCAGGTCTAAATGAAACCAGGATTACTGTTAGGACATCACCACCTAATTTGACAATGTATCAGAGCCCAATATATAATATTCCCATGGGAGCAGAATCGGGAACTGTAACTACAGAGAAAAGTTTAATTGATTTAGATATAATCAAAACTCCAGTAGGACCATCAGTTGAAGAATTAAATGATTGGTTTAAGACTTTACAGCAAAAAGATACAGAACCTAAAGTTTTAGATGTGGCTAAGCTGAAAATAGATATGGAAGAATTGATAATAGGAACAATTGGAACAGAAAAATGTAAAACATATCAAGATGAGGAGCTGATTTTTATGAGTAAAAGTATAACATGGAGAGCTAAGAATCTTCATGAAAGGCTGGAGGAATATGCAAGTGAATTAGGTATAGATTTTGCAAAGATAAAAATGTTGCAGAAACTGTTGTAAACGTATCTAGGACCCTATTTAAATATTCCCGATTTATGCCCTTATGTGGTTATAAATAATCATATCCTTATAAAGGCATAAGAATCATATCCATATTAAGTCCTAGCCAATGCAGTCCAAATACGGCAAGGCTACTCCCATAGACTCCTAGAAAGCACAACACGTTCTTAAACAAACCAAGCCTCCAGCAGCCCGGGAATTCCACCTGCTTCTGTTTTGATTTGTCCTAGAACTCCTGGACTCCTAAAAGAACTGCGAGTTCTTACTGACGTCTTATGTCCAACCATACGTCAAACTCAGCACCTTCCAGGTATAAATATACCAGCATCTGCCCTAGCAAACACACGGTGGTTTGGAGCAGATCAGCTATCTACTTGCCCGACGCCCTGCTGTAGCGAGTGCCGAAGGAAGCCGACACTCCCATTGACGCACTGAGAGAGACGCTGTCTTTTCTTCTGCCGAGAAATCCAGCTCCAGTGTTTCCTGGTCACCCTTGCGGGTTGCTGGGAGATCGAGTCCTGAGAGAGAGATACAAGACCTCCTTCATTCTATAAACAAGGTACGGAGCTGATTAGACCCGTAGAGAATTCTTGATTCAGATTCTTGGCAAAAACTATCTTAACTTAAACTGCAGCTCACTTACTCCTTCCCACGTACTAGGCTTAGGTTAGGTACACCGGGGTAGGCGTATCTTAGAAGCACCAGTTGAGTACGTTTAGTCATGGTTTTATCTATGTATATATTTTATCTATTTTAAACACCGTATGGCTTAGAAACCATACCATGCTTTTACAGTATTATTTCATAATACTCCTTTTACTGTACGCACTTTACTTTATAACAAGTATTGCAATTGTGGCAACTCACTTCTCTTGCATGAGAAAGAAGACTGTTCAATAAATAACCTCTTTTATTGAAATGGCCCGTCTCTCTATTTCTCTGCGCTTCTGGTGAAACTAAGCATGGACGATTGACTGAGTGAAATAGTTATCTATTGTTTCCGCGACTCTGGAGATATACTCCTTATTCTGGAGGGTGCAAAGTTGTCATGTTTATGCAGTTGTCAGAAACTAATCCCTTCTTGTCTATTCAGGAAAGTTAACACCTTCCTGTTTACTCAAGAAAGTTTCTAGTCACCTCTGAGCTAGCTGGCATACATAATTAAGTCTAACATATTCAATAGAGACCTAGTCGACCTAAGTCCTACGTCTAAACTATCGTTTATGTTATTCCAATGCGAAGAGCCTATTGGGAATATAGGAACTACACTACAAAACCGTACAGAGTAGATGTCAATGAAACAATATAGATAACATGTATACTGCAGGGAGATTGACCCAAATAAAATAATTAATTGTATGTGAGGAAATGGGGAGATGCAGATCAATGGAGAATTAAACGGATGAAGAAAAAGGAAGAATCTAGTGATAAAACCTCGTTAACATTTCCTGTTCGGGAAAAAGAACCGATTGTAGCAAAAGAATATCCTATGAGAGAAATACCAGGAGGAGGATATGTTCATGTACCTTGGAGTAGACAGGATATAATTGTCATTTACAAATGATTTTACAAGACTATGAGAAAAAACAGTAGAATGGTAAAGACAAGTAGACAGGTTTGTGAAGGTATCAAAAGTTTTGTGGGAAGATTTAGATGGGTTATTTGACATAGTTATACCCACAGATTTATGGATAGAATGCAAAATTACACTTGTTTGGCCAAAGGAAGAATATCCGAGAGATGCAAAAACAAGTGCTCCAGGTCCAGAAGTAATGAGAAAATATGATCAAGTTATTACCTTTTTGAAAAATAAAATTCCACCAAAAGAAACTGATTGGTTAAAGATTGGTAGAACTATTAAAGAATCAAAAGAATCTGTAAATTCTTATTATGAAAGATTGCTGCTAGTTTTCAAACAGTATAGTGGGTATGAAAACTTAAGTGAAAAGGATATGAGTCATTTTGTACATGGATTTGTGTTTGATTTGAGACCTGAAATAGGTGACATGATAAGACACCATATGATGTGCTGGCAATTCAGCTCAGTAGATGAAGTCCTGAGATATGCAAAATATTGTAGTGATGATATTGAAGCTAGGCAGCGTAAGTTGAAAGAAAAAGCAGTGTGGGCACAAGTGAAAGTTGCACAACCAAAGAGGTACAAATTACTAATAATGGAAGCCAAACAAAATTTTAAAATAATTTAAATAAAGGAAAAAGACAAATGAATATTGATAAGTCTAAAATGACATGGCCATGTCATAATTGCAGAAAAATGGGGCATTGGAGAAACAAGTGTAAATTACCACCAAGGGTTGATCTGGATAATAAATCATTAAATCCACAAGTAAAGAATGAGGTAAATCAACAATCTCCACCACAGCCGCAGGTAGTCACTCAACGGAATGAGGTGCTATTGCCTCCTCTTCCACAGAGTGTTTATCTTCAGAAATATAGTGCAGAGACAGGAGTCTACGAAGGAGAGCAGGTAAAAAGATCATCATGTGTGACTGCTGTTCCGCAGTCCTGGTTAAGATCGGATGGAAATGAATCTGATTAAAGTTTCTGACGGTGCCTAGGAGAGGAAGTGGAGTGTGTGCTTGGCGCAACTCTGGAGGTAGATCAATCTGGTCCTTTTTTGAATGGAAAGGTGAATGGTGTAAATGTTACTTTGCTAGTGAACACAGGTGCAACCCGTTCTACAGTTAGATCAGTAGAAATTCAAAACTGTCCTCTCTCTGGTGATGCAATCCAAGTTTTAGGTGTGACAAATAGACATATTAAAGCCCCTTTAACACAACCCGTAGAAGTAGAGATTGGTAACTTCAAAGAAATGCATTGTTTTGTAGTATGTGACAGTAGCCCTGTAAATCTACTTGGACGAGATATATTGAGCAAAATGAACTGTGCCATTTACTGTTCACCAGATGGTATAGCTTTTCAAACAGCAGATGATGACAGTCTGTATAAAATGACCATGTCAATAATTGCTTCAGAAAAGAGTCTAACATTTCCACTGTTTGATAGAGAAAATATTCCAAATGAATTGAAAGAAACAGTCAAAGAACAAGTGTGGGATTTCACTGGAGAAGAAATAGGGCTAATGAAAGGAGTAATTCCTGTAAAAATCATGATAAAAGAAGATGCTGTATAGCCAAATATTCTACAATATAAATTGACACCAGAAATAATTGAAGGGGTAACTGCACTGATTAACACAATTATTGAACAGGGAATTCTTAGAGAAATCATGAGTAGCCCATGTAATTCACCAATTATGGGACTGGAAAACCCAAATGGTACATTTAGAATAGTGCAAGATTCGAGAAAGGTAAACAATATAGTTGTTCCATGTTGTCCAATTGTGTCAAATCATCCAGCAGTGATACTATATCAGATTCCATATGACGCAGAAGGGTATACTTTAATTGATTTATGCAATGCATTCTTTACAGTCCCATTACATTCAGATAGCCAACCAATTTTCGCATTTCGGTTTGGAGAGCGTATTTTGGCATGGTGCCGAATTCCTCAAGGTTATACTGAAAGTCCTTCAATTTTTAATCAGATGCTAAAAACGTCATTAGAAATGTTAAACATGCCAGGAAAATCAGTATTGGTTCAATATATTGATGACCTATTAGTGGCATCAAAGACAAAAGAAAATTTCATTTCAGATACTATTGAGTTATTGAACCATTTAGCAGAAGGAGGGCATAAGGTGTCCCCATCAAAATTACAGTTTTGCCAACAAGAAGTACAATACCTAGGTCATAAGATTGGAAAGGGAATGAGAAAAGTGACCTCAGAAAGAATCAAAATTATCAGAGGGATGAGTCCACCAAAGACACAGAAGAAGTAAAAATGTTTTTTGGGGTATGGTTGGTTACTGTCGTCCGTGGATAAGTGGATTTTCACTAATTGCAAAACGATTACATAATTGACAAGAGGTGATGTAAAATATCCTATTGTACTGAATGAAAAAGAAATGGAAGCATTTGAACAATTGAAAAATAGTCTATGTGAAGCACCAGCACTAGGCATGTCTGATTATGAAAAATAATTTGGATTGTATTGCAGTGAGAGTGAGAGGGATGTGCATTGTCAGTTCTGATTCAAAGACATGGAAGGATGAGTAGACCCGTTGCATACTTTTCAGCAGTATTAGATCCAGTAGCAAGAGCATTGCCTGGGCGTCTGAAAGCTGTTGCAATCACAAGTATGTGTCTTGAACAAAGTGAAGGCATTGTGATGGGATATCCGGTTAAGGTGCATGTGCCACATTCTGTGGAGATACTCCTAACACGTACGAAAACTCAGTACATGACCAATAGTCGCATGACAAGGTATTAAAAGGTGATTTTGGAGGCAGACAATGTGACAGTTGCAAGGTGTGTCAATGTGAATCCTTCAACCTTGTTACCTGATGCTTTGGATGTGGAAATGAAAAATGATATTGATCATAAATGTTTGGATGTGCTTGAGTACTGTACCAAACCAAGACCTGATATTAAAGATGAACCTTTGGAAGAGTCAGATTATGTGCTGTTTGTTGATGGTTCCTGTTTAAGAACAGATGAAGGAACTTTGAGTGCTGCATATGATGCATGTACAGTTGCAGATGTCATGGAAGAATCTAGGAATCTTGTCTGAAATGAATACGCTCTACTCAAGTTGCTGAACTGATTGCTTTGATTCGAGCATGCAAATTGGGAAATTGTGTCCGAATTACCATAGTGACTGATAGTCAATATGGATTTGGAGTGGTTCATGATTATGGACAACTGTGGTCTCAGAGAGGTTATATGACCTCTGCTGGATCACCTATTCGGAATGGTGAGTTTGAGAAGATGTTGCTTGAGGCGATAAAGCTGCCTAAAAGCATAGCAGTTTTGAAATGTGCTGCACATAAGAATGGAGATGATTATGTTACTGAAGGCAATAGATTTGCTGATGCAATCGCTCAATATTGTGCAAGAAATTTTGCTTCAATCAATCAGGACAGAGAAAAAGAACATGTTTCAAGTCCTTTAATGCTTACTAACATTGTTGAGACCTGGCAAGAAGTGAAACAAGTTCAGGATGAGGCAGATGATGAGGAAAAAGATAGATGTATAAAATCAGGTTGCAGACAAAGAGAGGAAGATGACATTTGGGTATATAAAGATGAAAGACCAGTTATGCCTGCTAGCATGATCTCAAATATGGCCCGAATGTACCATGGTCAAGCACACATAGGGAGAGATGCTATGATTAGGAAGTTCAAACAAACTTGGTACAATCCGAAGTTCCGAATAATAGCTGATAGTTTATGCCAACGGTGTTTGGTCTGTCAGCAATTTAATCCAGGAAGAAAAACTGCTGTGAGTTTGGGAACCATAGGAACGGAAGGTGGTCCTTTCACACGAATGCATTTGGACTTCATAGAGATGCCTCCATGCAACAAGCTGAGGTATGTCCTAGTGATCATCTGTTTATTTTCAAGATGGGTTGAGGCCTTCCCTACCAGGAGGAATGATGGAATGACTGTAGCAAAGCTTTTATTAAGGGAAGTAATACCGAGATACTGATTTCCGGTAACAATTGAATCAGTCAGAGGGAGCACTTTCAAAATGAATTGATACAATTGATTTGTTAAGCACTGGATATTCAACAGAAATTACATTGCACCTACAGACCAGAGGCTTCTGGGGTAGTTGAACAGGTTAATGGAACAATTAAAAACAGACTTGGAAAAATGTGTTTGGCCACTGGACTGAAATGGCCTGATGCTTTGCCACTTGTTCTAATGACCTTAAGAAGCATTCCAGACAGAAAGACTGGTTTAAGTCCATATGAGATACTGATGGAACGAGCAATGAGACAAGCATTTGTACCGGTCAACAAACTGCTAACCATAAATGATGGTATCATACTGGATTACTGCAAAGGTCTGTCTGATACAATAAATTCTGTGTTTCACCAGGTTGGAACTGATGCATGTACTGAAGAAAAGCATCCAACACATGATTTAAGTCCTGGAGACTGGGTCCGAATAAAAGTACACAGAAGGAGAAATTGTCTGGTCCCTCGAAGGGATAAGCTGAGACAGGTGATTCTGGTCAGCACAACTGCAGTGAAATGTGCAGGTGTTAAAAGGTGGGTGCATGCCAGCCACACCCTCCGAGTACCAGAGCCTGAGAATCAACAACTGCAAGAGGAAGAGACTAGTTCAGACTCTGATGCGGAGGAGACAGTTGACAAAGTTCCAGATAAGAAAGATCACAGGTGTGAGGCAACATTCGGAAATATCAGATACAAGTTTAGCATCAGAAGCAGAGACTGAAATAATTGAAATTCCAGATCTTGAATATCGACCTGTAATTCGACATCTGGAAAAAGGAGAAAACAGTTTGGACACTAAGAGAGAACAGAATACAACTGGCTAAGGTGGAGAAATTAAGAATCAAACCGAAAGTTCTGAGAAAAGGAATTTTGATCTAGAAACTGGAGAAAAGGAAGTAACTCACGATAAGGATGAGATTCCAAGTACCAGTCAAAGAGAGATTCCTTGCAAAAGAACTGAATTGATTGAAAAAGGACAAGACTTAGAAGCTGAATTTGAAACAATAAAATTCAAAATTCGCGGAAGTAAAGACAAATTTGAAACTGAGTCTGATGAAAATGACGGAGAAACTACTTTAAGAAAGAGTTCCAGAAAAAGGGCTTGGAAAGTTGAATGTGAAACAATTGAACCGGTGATTAAAAAGCCCAAAATGAGAGATAATTGGCCTGCAGAAATCAAAGGATTAAAATTCAAATTGATTAATATAAATGGAGTACTACACGAACAAGTAAATGAGATAACTAGCCAAGAAGGTCAAAAGGAAAAGAATAAAGAAATGTTACAAAGACCCAAGAGAGTAAGGAGACCAAATCAAAAGTATAAGTCACCTGAGTGGGTATATATTTCTTTACCTGACATACCAGAACTTGAAAATAATCAAGAAAACCAAAGGCACTCTAGTGAATGAGAAAAGACAAAGATGAACAATTTCTCATTTCAAAGTAAAGAAAGTAAAAGTGGCAAAGGAAAAGAAAAGGTCAAATGAAATAAAAGGAAAAGACATAATTGAATTTAGAAATTCTAAAAGGACACATAGTATGTGTGGAAAGTGGTAAAGAGACATTGTAAGTGCTAAAGAGACATTGTTGAAAATGTATGCTGAAAATATAAATGCCTGCAAGAAATACATCCAAATGTGGGATAATACGCAGATGGTGTAGAATGTGTTTAGTAAGTACTGCTTTATTAATGCTTATATGGATTATTTTAGCAATATTGATTCCATTTCATTCAAGTTTTGAACATTCATATAAAAATAGAGGTGATAATAAGACTGAGAAAATACATGATGCAAATAATAATATAGAGCTAATTGATTAAACAGAATTACACAGATAGATCTATTAATGATTTTTCAAAGAATATTTTTTCTAGATTATTGAAAGAATATGTAGAAACTATGAATGTACAAGACTGCTACGTCTGTATGCAGTTGCCTGCATCTGTATCAGAGGGTGTGACATACCATCACCTTCCTTTGACGTATGGAATGATTGGTAGTGTTATGGCTAGTTTATTTGATCAAACTGGAAAATTAGAGTATTACTATTCTGATGTAGATTACATTTTTGCTAAAATTCTTGTAGTAAATAGGATGAGCAAAGTGAAACCTGCTAAAGTTTTGGGGAATTTTTCTTAGAAATTGATGAACAGACTATAGAATACGCATACAAGAATATTCTGACATGTAAATTGAAAAAGACAGAGAAGGTATTTTCAGAAATGGCAGAAGATAGAAGATTAGCCTATCAGAGAAAGACTACTGTAAATCGAAACAGTCCTCATTAAATTTTGATGAAGAATTTTTGGGGAAAAGTGATACTAATGTTGTATTGGGAATAGATCTTCCCCAAGAGGGAACATTTTGTATCTGAACAGACAATACTGTGTATGATAACTATTTTGTGGGAGCAAGTAATTGCAAAGACACTTACAGAATTATTGGGGGATGGGGATTTAGAGGGGGGAAACAATCCTGTATTTTCTGGATTGTATTTTATCTGTGGTAACAAAGCTTATTATAGATTACCAAACAATTGGTATGGGACTTGCTACGTAGGCTTGGTCTTTCCTAAAAATTTTCATGTAGATAGAGGTACTAATGGAATTCATGAAATAGGTAAACCATTAACACATAGGAGAAGGGAAACATTTCTAAAAATTGTAGGTGATATTTTTGGAGCACTGATACCAGCAGTGGGCATATCATTCAATGCAAACAAAATTCGGAAATTGTCAACGATAGTAGATCGTTTATCAACAAGTACAGCTGGAGGATTTTTAATGCTTAATACAGAAATGGTTGCTATGAGAGCTATGGTAATGCAAAATAGACTTGCTCTTGAAATTTTATTGGAAAATGA
This sequence comes from Lissotriton helveticus, assembly GCF_964261635.1. Lineage (NCBI taxonomy): Eukaryota > Metazoa > Chordata > Amphibia > Caudata > Salamandridae > Lissotriton > Lissotriton helveticus. Next base: position 872,918,908 of record NC_136065.1, on the reverse strand, counting down.
AAGAGGAGTCTGTGGAATATTGAAAGTGCAACATTGTTGTACTTATATTCCAGACAAAAGTCAGAATTTACAAAGGTATATTAAAAAATAATCCTGAATTGCATGAAAGAAATTATCCCACTGAAGGTTGAAGGTGTTTTAGAGAAACTTGGTAAGAGTTTTTCTAATGTAAAGAATTGGTTTGCTCAAATAGGTAGTTCATTAATTGGAAAAATACTAATACCAGCAACAATAATTGTAATGATATTATTGATGATAAGATTAGGATGTATCTGTATTAGAAGAAAAAGAGCTGAAAGAAAATTAAAAAAGAATATAGAAAAAAGAAAACAAAGAGAATGTGAAATGGGTGGAAGTGAGCTTGAAGAGATAAAAGATAAAATGATTGAGAATTCAAGAGGGCAAATTATGAAAGATACAAAGGTCTAAAACTGAAGAGCCTGAAACATGTTTTTGAAGAAAATTTAGTGGCATGCTTGTGTGGTTATAAAATCACCAAAAGGGAGAATTGATGGAGTAGGGGAGAGATAAAAAATGTTGGGTACCCCTTGTGAAGTTAATTTTGTATAACAATAACTGAATTATTGGTGTGATGCATGAAAATGAATCAACAAAATGCACTTAGACATTTTACACGTGGGGAACTAATTGCCATTTGTGAAAATAATATACCAACAATTGTGAATGAGTCATATTAATATAGGGCTATAATACAAAAATAAGCATGTATGTTTATGCTTCATTAGAGTGTACGTATTCATTGTGGCAAGAGAAATAGAAATGCACTTGGTAAGTAAATAAAGCTATATGTTACGCTTTTGCTAGGTAATCACTAATTAGCGATATTAGAATGGTGGGAGGTAAACAGAAAAAGCTATAATTCTAAATCTAACGTCTGTTGTATTTGTTTTCGCACTTGTTTTCATTGAGGCCTATGCGGACTGGTTGTTGAAAATGGCTGCTGACTGAGGCGTTGACATCGGCTTGAGAGAAAGATCCTCTACGCATGAGCATAAATGTAAAGCTGAGTAAGCAGAATGACTGGTACACAAAGCGAAGAGATGTCAAGGTCAGCTTGGCCTAGGGCGAGGATGCGTGCCAAAGGATGTTTGCATCTAAGACTGTGGGAACAGAACCATTGAATGGAAGAGAATAATAAGTAATGTAACAAAAAGTGAATGACAAGCATAAGCGGAGATGACTGCCATGAGAACTTGTTAATGATGACTATGCATTTTGGAAAACTGGTTTAGGTGAGGATGAGATGAGGTGATCATAGCCACCCCTCTAATGGACCAATCAGAATGGACTGTGAACCCTAAAAGATTCAATTTTAAGCTAGATAGTTAGTGAAAAATGGTATAAAAAGAGCTTGTTCGAAAGGGTAAAAAAGCTTGCTCCTTGGATTTATTTTGCACCAAGACATGCTGTCGGTTTGAACTAATTTTATGGTGCTAGAGACTTTGTAATATTTTTGGACTTTAATTTTTGGAGCAATGAAGATGATCAAATGCAGATATTTTCTTTTGGAAGAGAGGCGTTGAGGAGAACAGAGCGGCAGATTGAGAATCGTGCGACTCTGTTATTTTCATTTAACAGAACTTGGTAATATGATTTCTAAATTTAATTTTCTTTTAACCCGTACTAGATAAAATGCTTAATTCTTGCTTGTCTAAAAATAAAGTAAAGTTCCGTTTTCCTTAAATGAAGTAGATAAATTCAAATTTAAATTTAAACTTGAGTTTTAGTTTTCTGTTATTAAAATGTTATGACAGAATAAATTGCTAAGGTTATAGGATTACTATGATTAAGCTGGTCTTAGTCTCCATCAACTAACTTCTATTAGATGATTTTTTGACCAAATAGTGGAGTACCTTGATGTTAAGTTTTCCAGGTAACTTTTTAGCCTAACTTGAGTACTATAAAATGTATATAAATGTACAAAGCATAGATTATAGGTACCCCGCTGACCGGTAGCTCTCCTTCTCTGTCACTGATTCAGGTGCAAATGTGTGTGTGTGTGTGTGTGTGACTCGCGGTGTTATGTTGCCCACCAATGAGAAAAGAAATAATTGCACCTGAGTTAAGTTAAATGAGTATTGAAGGTTGTTCGAGAGCCGCGCTGGATCAATACACCTCTAAATTTTAAGGGCTAACAGTCTGGGTTCTTCTTCACCTAATGCAGCAGCAAGAATACATGTTTAGGCATCCCTTTAAAATTAGGTACTTATTAGACTTGGTAACATTTATAATGCATTGCAATTACATCCTCTAATACGCATCACAGATGAAATCACAGGATTATGCAAATACAGCCAGACACCCTAGCAGGAATGTCCAGCAACATAACCCCATTTGTCTTATGACAGCACCTCACACAGGTACTTCACATTGAACATGTGCCCTTCAGTCCCTCTTAAAGAAATAATGTTTGTAAAAGCCTTTCTGGTGCAATTACACCTCTTCACCTCCAGGGGTTGCCCTTCTCCAGACATCCCCAACTCATCACTTCAGTCTCTAAGGCATTCCCAGCTGTACAACATAAGTTCCAACCTTGGAGATGCAGAGGACGTCTGGCTGAGCCCTTGAGGGGTTATTCTTTTGGTTCCTCATGAGACTTAGGGGGGACGGTTCTCTTCATGCTGGGGGAGACTGCCTTGCTCCTGCAGCTCCCCCCGCACCTGGTCACACAGTTAGTGCTGGCTCCATCCTCTTGGGGCCACAATGAGTAGAGAAAACGCTGTTTGCCCTTGCAGGCCGGTCCGGGCCTGCAAGGCATTATGGGGTGTTTCCTTGACTTTCTGCATATTGTAGCAGCAGCTCCCCTGCTGCTTTGGGGAGAGCCATGATCGCTGCATGCGGCCTCCTGCCACATCTTCCGCCCTCAGTGGGGGGCCCGGTCCCACCCGGACCCCCAGCTGAGTGCTTCCATGCGGTTTGGGGAGCCCACGCAGGCTCTCATGCTGATGTTCAGGGACCTGGTCCCACCCGGGACCCTCCTCTTGTGTACGGGGTCCCGGTCCCATCTGGGACCCCCGCAGGCTCTCCATGTTGGGAGGCAGCCCAGGGAGCCCACATCCAGCTGCCCCTGCAGGCTCCCCGCCCAGCCAGCACCCGTGCGTGCTGCTGCGGGAGCCGACACAGCAGTTCTGCCCGCTCGGGCAGGCAGACTCGGAGGCCAGCGCTAATCAGCTGACCTCGGGGAGTGCGGCGGCACTTGCCCGTCCTCCCATCGCACTTCGGGCCCGGAGATGGGGTCCCGGGCCCCCTGAGCATATCTTCACGGGGAGCGTGACGGCGCTACCCGGCTTGCCTTCAACTTGGTCGGGGCCCGGAGTTGGGATCTCGAGCCCCTTTTTCCACCTTTGCTGAGAGTGTGCTGGCCCTCTCCGTCTTTGCTTCTTCGCCAGGGGTCATGGTGGGCTTCTGGCACTCCTTGGGGGGACATCTTAATAGGGAGCATGGTGGCACCCCCGGCTTTGCTCCGGGACCCGGAGATGCAGTCCCGGGCCCGAGAGACCTCTTCGTGGGGGGGCACGGCAGTGCTCCACACTTTCTCCTCCTCACACAGGGCCCAGAGTTGGGATCCCGGGCTCATCCCCTCAATCTTCACACGGAGTGCCAAGATGCTCCCCGGTTTAATTTTCAGCGGGGCCAGGGTGGCTAGCGACAGCGCAAGCCAACTTCACTTCTTCTGGGGGCAGCCCCTGCGACCTGACCCACCCCGGGGGCACATTCAAGACCGGCGGCGGAGCCCCACATGCTTTGTTGTTGGTCTTCTTGGAGGTCAAAGGTCGCCCACCTTCTGGGGGGCATATCTCAGCCCCCAGAGTACCGATCTGTGTCATTTGTGCCTCCTCTTGCTCCTGGCAGCGCTCCCCAGCCCCTGGGAGAACTCTCCTTTGCCCTCTGGGTCTCACAGAGGGTGGATTCAGCAGGTAGCTGTCTACTCTGGCTCCCTGCACCAGCCTTTTACCTGGCTCTCCTCCTGGGCCTTTCTTCTCCCTGCGCAGAGGCTCAGTCTTCTACCCACTGGTCCTGGTCTTCACCTGTGGTGCCAGGCAGGGTCCTGGGCCAGTCTGGAGGTTCTTCCTTCCAGCTGCTCATGGCGCTAGGCTCCAACACCAGTCTTCCTCAGCTGACCACACCCCAGAAAGAGCTCCTCGTCCTGTGCAGACTCTTTTAAAAGATTGGGGAGGGGGCTGGCAGGAAGTGTCTGTTTGCCCTATCACATAGCGACACATCACTTCTCTGCCCCTGCTCCCTCCTTTCTGCCCAGGCCTCTGGGTTTGTTCAAAATGTCATTGTCCAGGGGTCTTATGCTACATAATCTCTGAAAGCCCCTTCCCCCTGTGCTTTCTTCTTCCTTGTGCAGCTTGGTGCCTGGCACCAGGTGACAGCTCCTGATGGATTAGCCTGTCGCTCCACCCATCCTCTCTTCTTAGAGAGGAGGCCTTTGAAAGGAAGGCCATCAATCCAGCCTGCTAGGGTCAGCCTCCAGCCAGGCCCTGGTTATGAGCTGACTCAGAGAAATATGACATTTCTGGATGACCCAAAAGCAGTACAAATATGACTTTGGACTCTGCAGAATACTTCTTCTCACATGTTACAGTGGACTTTTGTGCGTGTTTGGAATTTGTAGGCCTTAGGAAAGTGAAACTAGCCCACGTGCTCCACCTGCCCATAAGGGAATAATGGAGTGAAAAAACAGTAAAGCACACTCACATTTCCTGGCTTGTTTCTTCCCACTGTATAAAGCATATTCCATGTCACACCCAGCTCTGCATAAGTCCTGCCACACCATTCCATCTGTATCTGTTCCTTGGCTGTGCACGCCAGGAATCTCCCCTGCGCAGCCCCTACCAGTGTGCACATGCATGTACACGTGCCTGTAAGTTACCAGCCCGGTGCCCCTTACTCCAGCTGCAGCACAGTGGCCTAGTTAAGCTAGGGGGACACCCGTAAAATACACATGAATTCTCTTCCATAATGAGTTCACTGTGGGTGAGTCCCGACTTATGAGGTTCTCCCAAAGTAAAAGCTCAAAAAGCCAAAAATCTGGGTGGCTCAGAGTGTAAGAACCACCTTCTAACACAGGCCCACACTGGTTCTAAACATCAACACACAATCATCGGTGTAGAGTAACGCTGGCAGATTTCTGGTGCCTATCTTGGGAACATCAACATGTACTTGGTTCAAATAACTTTCCAAGTCATTAATGTAAAGACAGAATAAAAATGGCATCAGCACACAACCTTGACGCACCCCACGGTTCATTTTGATGGGAGGGGTGATATATTATATTTTGGGTAAAAATATATATAGTGACTGTAGCAGAGTTCACTCACTCAGATATATTATGGATCTGGCTGGGAAGTTGCAGCACATCAATTCAGGTGAGAGAAAGAAGCAAAAGACTGAGATTTGCAAGGATGGACTGGGTTTATGAAGGTTCTTATCTATAAGGTATTAATGAATGATCAGAACATATGGCTATTTGGGACCTTAAAAGTGGACTAACTGAGAACCCTGCAGTGGCCAGCAGTGCACTTTTGATCAATTACTTGCTTGTCCAATCAGTATTGCATGGAAAGCTATAGTCAACAGGTTCATTATATCCCACTCAAATAATTGTATAATTTGAAGTGACTGATGGTTATAGTTACTTGATACTTGAGGGGTTGTGGCAAAGTATTTCTGCTACTGGTGGGTAACCTGTCTCTGGCATTGTGTAGTTGGCATCAGGTTGAGACTGTTGGTCGCTGTGAGCTATTCATATTCTGGCAGTAGGTTGTGGTTCTAAGCTGTTTACAATGACTGGTAGGCTGATACTTTTCCTGGACACTGCCAGGTTTTTACCTCTGTTCTGAATTTCATATGGTCTTCTATATTTGGTATTTACCTTGGCAAGCAAGTTCTGAGTTTTGTCACTTGGACTGAGAATTTGGCACCATCTATGTGGTTCTTTTTGTAAATAGGTACGATGATCTATGGTGCTAATCTGGAACATAGAGCCTTAATACACTGGTGGTTGGTCAGACCGCTGACCCCCGTTGTTTCGGGCAGGAACTGTCCGACAATGAGTTGGTGGTCCAGCCCGCCCTATTAGGATATGAATGCAATGCAGGCAGTCGTAAAATGCTTTTTCTACTGCGCCTTATGCTGCGGCCCAGGAAAAGGGCCCGGAGCACAAGCCGCAGTGGTTAAAAGCCCTTTGTGCACATCCATGCACCATGTGCCAGGCACCAACTGGTGCCTGGCACAAGATGCATGGATGTGTGGAGGGCATTGCATGTGCCCCCCAGGCCACTTAGTGACCCACAGGAGATGGGTGCCCTGCTTGAGACCCCAAAGTCCCTTTCCGTCTGCCTATTCATGGCGGTGAGACCGTCATGAACAGGCAGTCAGAAAGGGATATCCTAATCCCTGCCCAGGCACTGCCTCCATTGTAGGGTAAGGAATTTGACTGATGTCCCGACTGGATGTTTGATCCTGTCGGAGGCGGAGGTCCTACCCCCGATGTCTGTGGTTCAACTGCCTGCACTGTAATGCAGTGGTCGGACCGATACCCTGGATGGTGGGTGAACTGCCACCCTCGGCCTGTCTGTGGCTGTCCGCCCAACATCATAATGAGGGCCATATTGTCCTATCTGCATTTATTGTTTAAACTTCATTTGTAATTAAATGGCAAATTTCCATGGGAGGCTCTGCGAGTGATGTAGTATCTTGAATATTGACCAAATTTTCGGTAGCTGGTGAAGAGCTTGTAAGTCTGGTGTCAGATGTTCTTTGGGATGTAGAAAGAAGAGGAGTCTTGCTGTGGTGTTCTGTATTTGTTGTCACTGCCATATAAGGAATCATTGTGCCACCAAGTGTAGACTGTTAGCATAGTCAGACAACCCTAATCCACAAGGATGTAGGAAAAATATTTAGTTTCATTGTATAAGTGCACCCTTTTTTACATTTTAACAAGTTACCAGAACTACAACAAATCTGGGAGTGGTAGAATGCAATACCTTTACTTATTGCACTTAAAATCAACAGAAATGTGGCTTGAAGCACTTCATTTATTTTGATAAATTCCACAAAATAGAGCTCACCTTTCGACACTAAAATTTGATTTTAATTGATTTACTGTAGCAAAAGATGTCAAAATGTTTTACAAATGTTTCACTTATTTTGCTGAAAATAGGTTTTCAAAATGGTTATGTGCTAGATTTCCCCTCAACAAAACCCTTCAAAAATACTTAACTTGTTAAGTTTCACAAAGATTGTGCAGATTCTCAACCACTTTCACAAAGTGTTTAGAAGTGAATTCTAGCAACTTCCAACAACCATCATACAAACTTTTCCCATGAAAGTACGGTGCATATTAAGGTTAAGTTGAGAGACAGAGCAACATATTATCACATTCATCACTCGGAGTGATAGATTCAAGAGAAGTGTAAAGTGCATCAGAAACATCTGGTGAACTTGTTGATGTACTTAGAAAATTCTATGATATAAAACATTCAAGAGTGCAATGAGTGCATGGCAGAGGAGGTAAGCCATATACTGGGAACATTTTTTCCTTTTGAAGCTACATAGCAAATGTTGAGTAAGGCATAGGCGGACAAGATCTTCTATTTTAAAATAAACCACCTCTGAGAACAAAGCACATATTTAAGGATATTTCCCCAGTGTTGTATGGATAGGAACAATGCCACTTGAATGGTCTTTAGTACTGTCTGGGACTGCGCAGGCATTGAATGCCAGAGTATGGTGGTCTTTTGAGAGAAGGTTGATAGAGGGGACCACCAGCGCTTATCTTTGGGGACCAGCACCTAATGTTCCGCATCAGACATTTACTGAAAACAAGTGAGGTAAAGACAGAGTAAGAGTGTTAGAAATGGGGGTTCTGGTTGGCTAGGATATTCACCTAAGCCAGACAGAACCCACCACTCTAGTCAGGCTAAGGGAGTTAGCCACCCAAGATAACCCCTGCTCACCCCTCACAGCTTGGCACGAGCAGTTAAGCTTATCTCAGAGGCAATGTGTGACGCGTTTGAGCAACACACTCACACAAGTGACATAATAAACACACCATAAAAGAGACATCACACGATATTATAGAAAACTACATTTCTGTTTTGCATATAAACAAAGACCAAAACAACATGAACCAATAATTACTTTGCCAACCAAGCCATTTTCATAACATCACAGTTTGTGCAATAAGATAGAGACTTACAGGTTACACACATCATGAAAAACACCATCACTGTGCAAACAAATGTGAATCCTGAAATAATACTTGTTATCCTGACCAGGCAAAGCAAAAACGATACATACCATAGCATCAGAGCATGCACTGCAGCAGGCGAGTTATGGAGAGAAAGCACAACTATCACCAAATATCATTGTACATAACTACTAAGTAGGACCATAATCACATAGGGTAAATCCCCTAAAACTGCAGAGAACCCTTGGAAACATTTATTGCATGTTATGCAGTACTTGCGGTGAAAGAGGAGCCCTTCTGGGGACAAATGCAGATATGACCTGTAGGCATGCCTACTAGTGACAATACAGTAATGTTAGGAATTCTCTAGTAACATGATGTGGGTCCTCCATCAAGGACCAGAGGCGTTGGAAGGGGGGTACGGTGGGTAAGGGCCACCCCGGGTGTCATCACTGAGGGGGATGACAAAATGGCAAAAATATGCACATATTGAAACTTTTGAGCTCAGTCAACAAATGCAACCAAACGCGGCTGAACTCGATGGGGGGGCACCGGGTACCACCTGACCTTGCTACGCCACTGTCAAGGACTTCTCCGGAATGCCATCACAACAGGAACCAGTGAACAAAAACAATTCCCTAAGATATGGCAAGTGGTGGGCGTACGTACCGCAGTTGCAAGAGGGGAGAACTTGCTAGATCACCCCCTAGCAAAAGAGCATGAGGGCAGCTGACCCCGACCACGCGGTGCAGCTGTGAGAGGCACAGGGTGCTCACAGCTTTTTGGGACTACTCTGTTTAGTCTAAAAGGGGCCCCCAACATCCGACTAATACTTGAAGTTTGAGCGGTTACTCAACACCTCCCGTATCAGGGCTGTCCTCTCTCCCTGGTTGTCTGGGCCGTACATGAACAGGAATGTGGCTTTGGGGCTCAGGCACACATGCCAGCCCTCACCAATACTGAAACAGGGCTCAGGGTGCACTCATGGTCCCAAACAGAGGCAGAGCTAGCCAGTGATCCTCGTAGTGAGTGAGTGCGCATAACGCTGGCATTTCATATTTCATAACAAGTGTCTGCCCTCAAAAACAGGTACCAGTCAGAGCACTCCACCCATGCTGTGGGAGTTGAAGCACTGAATATGTACTGTGAACACAAAGAGGCACTTCAGTAATTGCTGACTTCTGGTCCAGAAAGAGCAGTCACCGGGCAAAACCCAGGAGGAGACCCCAGTGGTGACCACGCGCTGAGCTCCTGGTAGAGAACTTGGGGGCACATGAACAGGGAAACAGACAGCAAGCAAGCACATCAGGCAGTGCAACGTGGTTGTCCCTCCTGCAGCACAGCAAGCAGCAGGGCAGCAGGCCACACAACAAAGCAGGCACTCCAAATGGCAGTTCCTACTGGTAGCACCACAGTCCCGTGGCAAGGAGCAGCATGTAGAGCCACTAGAGTCTGGTTACAAGTCTCATACAGTGTCAAAAATAAAGGGGTCAGAGCCCCTATACTTATACTCAAAATGTCTTTGATATGGACGTAACTTCAAAAGAAATCTTAGAAGTGCACAACACCCCTATTCGATTCCAGCCCTGGCTACAGACATCAGTAGGGGGCAAACAAGCCCTTTGTGTGAGGGCAGGGCCCAGCCTATACAAATGTAATTGTGCCCGCCTCCCTCTCTCCCAGCCCAGGAATACCATTCAGTATGCAGATGGAACCCTGTTACACCTAACCCTTTCTGTGCGATGGCTTTCTGAAACTTATGCACAAAGCCTAGCTCTCAATCTATCTGCCCTAGACGTGAATTGGAGAAAGGCTGCAAAACACAAAGAGTCATTAGCACATAGAAACGCCCACTTATTAAAAGTGTCATTTCTACAATAGTAATAAGAAAATCCATGTACACCAGCAGGATTTATCATCACTATTCCAAACATACAAAATATGGCAACACTACTCCTTTCATATCCGTAATTACCACTGATAAGCTTATCAGAGAAATCCCAATGCAAATCAATGAGAGCAGCAGCACTCACAATCGTTAAAAACAAAATAGGGTGTTTGTCACTACCAGGACACGCCACACACTATAGGCACACCTTTTACCTACACAGCATGCTATCTTTATGGATACCTGGGGCTTAACTTAGAAGTGACCTATATGTAGTAAAAGGGGAGTTTCAGGCTTGGCAAGTAACTTTAAATGCCCAGTCAACGTGGCAGTAAACTGTGCATGCAGGCCCTGCAGTGGCAGAGGCATGAGACAGGTTTGAATTGCTACTTCTGTGGGTGGCGTAAAAAGCGCTGTGAACCCTCTAGTAGCATTTAATTTAGAGGCCCTGGGTATAGGGGATACCACTGTACAATGGACTTGAAGGTAAATTAAATATTCCAAGCAGGTATAAATCAATCATACTATGTTTAGAGGAGAGAGCATATGCACGTTATCGCTGAATAACTAAAGGTTTGAGGACAACCCTGCAAAAAGGCCCAGGACCAATAAAGAGAACGATGGAAAAAACTTCACAAAGGTAGTAAAGAAAGAACCTGCAAAAGAGAGAGAGCAAAAGGAGTGGTGAGTGTCTAATAGTGGATTAAAAAGGCATGGGGGTGGATTCAAGGCTACACGGCTTTGGTATTTGAAGCGCAAACATTTAATTCCATCGGCCGGGAGTTTCTAAGCAGAGATTTGGGCCCCAGCACTCTTTTTTCCAGATTAAGAACTGGTCAAGGTGGGGGGCGCTGGAGAGCCCGGAGCAAGATGGTTGCACCTTAGTGCTGCTCTGCCGGTCGAGATTACCATCTGCCTAATATCCTGCTAGATTGGCGCCATCCAAGACTCTACTCTATATATATGGTCTCCTTGACTATAGAGGTGCATTTCTGGTACCACTAACCTGAAGACTAGGAGCCTGTAACTGCTTGTTTTGCCTCATCCTGCCCTGGCACAAAATGGCGGCCCCGGTGTAAGTATATGTACGGACCTCCCAGAGTGTGCCCACTGTCTGCTCCGTTGCTGTGCGTGATTCCTGAGGTGAGGATCTGGAGCTGAGGAGGTACGAGTGCACTGGTGCTTCGCGGCTGAATTGCCTGCTTGCTGCGATCAGCGCCGGCGCGCCCCTGCACAGTGAAGCACGTTCGCCATCGTGGGCCCGGGGTGCGAAGGTGAGGCATCTGCGTTGCGGCTACCCGCCCGGCCAGCCATTGTGTGACTGTGTGACTCCCGGGGCATTACGGAATAGACACACCAACTTTTGTGAAACCGGGCAGCCTGCTCATTGCGGCAGCACTAAGAGACTCTGAATACCCGGCTGGAAATTCTAGCACGGTGGCGACCGCTCTCGCTGATGGGGCATGCTGTGAGGTGGCGGGTGAGTGGCTGGGCCCCTCTATGCTGCAGTGAATATTTTCCCCTTCATATAGAGGGATAGGCGCTGGTGATCGTGAGTCTACATCTCCTTGGCCTGATGTATGAGGTTGTGGAGTTCTGGATGAAATTATATGTTGTGGGCCTTGGGACGCTCTATCCTGCCTTCTATCGAGGAGCACATTAGGCCTATCCCTATTATGGGTGCTTCTCCACAGTGTGTTTGTTCCGCATGGCCTAGGGCCCCAGCGCCTGCATTGCAATGGACGTCTTCTATAGAGCCTCATAATTCAATTTTTTCCAGGCACTGCATTAGACACTGCGCACCAGCTGCCGCATTAATAAGCCTACGGATAAGATGTAGTGGAGGACGATCAAGGGGCAGTGTGCGCAGATTCTGCGAGGCGAGCCCGAAATAGTGGGACACCAAGTGTAAGGATACAGTGCCTGTGTTTATCTAAAAAGCGAACCTGCTTGTGAACTGACAATCGTTTTTACCGTACTACTGCTGCTTGGATGCCATTGTAGCATTAACTAATGTATAGCGCTCCGCACTGCACTGCAGGCACTAGCATATCAAGGGACCTGCAGCTGGTGTGCTGCACTGGTGTAGGGCATAACGTGTGGGTGCATCCCACATATCAAAGTGCTCTACCTATCAGGTGGTACAAAAGGGGGTGGTGATGGACGGAGCATCTGAACCAATCAAACACTCACACCCAGTCAAAAGATCTGGGTTTGATCCATCACCGTTCTTTAGCCCACTCTGCCACCCCAGTTCAGACATGGCTATATGCAAATCAGTCTGACCCTGTGCCTCATTGGGAACAGTCCAGCCCGAACTGCAAAGCCATGCCTTCCCTTGACCGGAAACAAGCTTCCGAGGACCGGTTTCTGGCATTCCAGCCGTCTTCAGCCCGGCTTGCTTGAATCCAGTGGCAAAGTGAGCAAGGGACTCACGTCTGAGCATACCCTGCCACACTTATGGCGGCCAAAGCGGTACAAAAGGGGGTGGTGATGGACGGAGTATCTGAACCAATCAAACACTCACACCCAGTCAAAAGATCTGGGTTTGATCCATCACCGTTCTTTAGCCCACTCTGCCACCCCAGTTCAGACATGGCTATATGCAAATCAGAATGACCCTGTGCCTTATGGGAACAGTCCAGACCGAACTACCAAGCCATGCCTTCCCTGTACCGGAAACAAGCTTCCGAGGACTGGTTTCTGGCATTCCAGCAGTCTTCAGCCCGGCTTGCTTGAATCCAGTGGCAAAGTGAGCAAGGGACTCACGTCTGAGCATACCCTGCCACACTTATGGCGGCCAAAGTGGTACAAAAGGGGGTGGTGTTGGACGGAGCATCTGAACCAATCAAACATTCACACCCAGTCAAAAGAACTGGGTTTGATCCATCACCGTTCTTTAGCCAACTCTGCCACCCCAGTTCAGACATGGCTATATGCAAATCAGTCTGACCCTGTGCCTCATGGGAACAGTCCAGCCCGAACTGCCAAGCCATGCCTTCCCTGTACCGGAAACAAAGCTTCCGAGGACTGGTTTCTGTCATTCCAGCCGTCTTCAGCCCGGCTTGCTTGAATCCAGTGGCAGAGTGAGCAAGGGACTCACGTTTGAGCATACCCTGCCACACTTATGGCGGCCAAAGCGGTACAAAAGGGCGTGGTGATGGACGGAGCATCTGAACCAATCAAACACTCACACCCAGTCAAAAGATCTGGGTTTGATCCATCACCATTCTTTAGCCCACTCTGCCACCCCAGTTCAGACATGGCTATATGCAAATCAGTCTGACCCTGTGCCTCATGGGAACAGTCCAGCCCGAACTGCCAAGCCATGCCTTCCCTGGACCGGACACAAGCTTCCGAGGACTGGTTTCTGGCATTCCAGCCGTCTTCAGCCCGGCTTGCTTGAATCCAGTGGCAAAGTGAGCAAGGGACTCACATCTGAGCATACCCTGCCACACTTATGGTGGCCAAAGCGGTACAAAAGGGGGTGGTGATGGACGGAGCATCTGAACCAATCAAACACTCACACCCAGTCAAAAGATCTGGGTTTGATACATCACCGTTCTTTAGCCCACTCTACCACCCCAGTTCAGACATGGCTATATGCAAATCAGTCTGATCCTGTGCCTCATGGGAACAGTCCAGCCCGAACTGCCAAGCCATGCCTTCCCTGGACCGGAAACAAGCTTCCGAGGACTGGTTTCTGGCATTCCAGCCGTCTTCAGCCCGGATTGCTTGAATCCAGTGGCAAAGTGAGCAAGGGACTCACATCTGAGCATACCCTGCCACACTTATGGCGGCCAAAGCGGTACAAAAGGGGGTGGTGATGGACGGAGCATCTGAACCAATCAAACACTCACACCCAGTCAAAAGATATGGGTTTGATCCATCACCGTTCTTTAGCCCACTCTGCCACCCCAGTTCAGACATGGCTATATGCGTCCATCACCACCCCCTTTTGTACCGCTTTGGCCGCCATAAGTGTGGCAGGGTATGCTCAGACGTGAGTCCCATGCTCACTTTGCCACTGGATTCAGGCAGGCCGGGCTGAGGACGGCTGTGGTGCCATAGACCGGTCCGCGGAGGCTTGTTTCCCGTCCAGGGAGGGCATGGCTTGGCAGTTCGGGCTGGACTGTTCCCATGAGGCACAGGGTCGGACTGATTTGCATATAGCCATGTCTGAACTGGGGTGGCAGAGTGGGCTAAAGAACGGTGATGGACCAAACCCAGATCTTTTGACTGGGTGGGAGTGTTTGATTGGTTCAAGTGCTCCGTCCATCACCACCCCGTTTTGTACCGCTTTGGCCGCCATAAGTGTGGCAGGGTATGCTCAGACGTGAGTCCCTTGCTCACTTTGCCACTGGATTCAGGCAGGCCGGGCTGAGGACGGCTGTGGTGCCAGAGACCGGTCCGCGGAGGCTTGTTTCCGGTCCAGGGAGGGCATGGCTTGGCAGTTCGGGCTGGACTGTTCCCATGAGGCACAGGGTCGGACTGATTTGCATATAGCCATGTCTGAACTAGGGTGGCAGAGTGGGCTAAAGAACGGTGATGGATCAAACCCAGATCTTTTGACTGGGTGGGAGTGTTTGATTGGTTCAAGTGCTCCGTCCATCACCACCCCCTTTTGTACCGTTTTGGCCGCCATAAGTGTGGCAGGGTATGCTCAGACGTGAGTCCCATGCTCACTTTGCCACTGGATTCAGGCAGGCCGGGCTGAGGACGGCTATGGTGCCAGAGACCGGTCCTCGGAGGCTTGTTTCCAGTCCAGGGAGGGCATGGCTTGGCAGTTCGGGCTGGACTGTTCCCATGAGGCACAGGGTCGGACTGATTTGCATATAGCCATGTCTGAACTGGGGTGGCAGAGTGGGCTAAAGAACGGTGATGGATCAAACCCAGATCTTTTGACTGGGTTTGAGTGTTTGATTGGTTCAGGTGCTCCGTCCATCACCACCCCCTTTGTACCGCTTTGGCCGCCATAGGTGTGGCAGGGTATGCTCAGACGTGAGTCCCCTGCTCACTTTGCCACTGGATTCAGGCAGGCCGGGCTGAGGACGGCTGTGGTGCCAGAGACCGGTCCGCGGAGGCTTGTTTCCGGTCCAGGGAGGGCATGGCTTGGCAGTTCGGGCTGGACTGTTCCCATGAGGCACAGGGTCGGACTGATTTGCATATAGCCATGTCTGAACTGGGGTGGTAGAGTGGGCTAAAGAACGGTGATGGATCAAACCCAGATCTTTTGACTGGGTGTGAGTGTTTGATTGGTTCAAGTGCTCCGTCCATCACCACCCCCTTTTGTACCGCTTTGGCCGCCATAAGTGTGGCAGGGTATGCTCAGACGTGAGTCCCTTGCTCACTTTGCCACTGGATTCAGGCAGGCCGGGCTGAGGACGGCTGTGGTGCCAGAGACCGGTACTCGGAGGCTTGTTTCCGGTCCAGGGAGGGCATGGGTTGGCAGTTTGGGCTGGACTGTTCCCATGAGGCACAGGGTCGGACTGATTTACATATAGCCATGTCTGAACTGGGGTGGCAGAGTGGGCTAAAGAACGGTGATGGATCAAACCCAGATCTTTTGACTGGGTGTCAGTGTTTGATTGGTTCAGGTGCTCCGTTCATCACCACCCCCTTTTGTACCACTTTGGCCGCCATAAGTGTGGCAGGGTATGCTCAGACGTGAGTCCCTTGCTCACTTTGCCACTGGATACAGGCAGGTCGGGCTGAGGACGGCTGTGGTGCCAGAGACCAGTCCTCGGAGGCTTGTTTCCGGTCCAGGGAGGGCATGGCTTGGCAGTTCAGGCTGGACTGTTCCCATGAGGCACAGGGTCGGACTGATTTGCATATAGCCATGTCTGAACTGGGGTGGCAGAGTGGGCTAAAGAACGGTGATGGATCAAACCCAGATCTTTTGACTGGGTGTGAGTGTTTGATTGGTTCAGGTGCTCCGTCCATCAGCACCCCCTTTTGTACCGCTTTGGCCGCCATAAGTGTGGCAGGGTATGCTCAGACGTGAGACCCTTGCTCACTTTGCCACTGGATTCAGGCAGGCCGGGCTGAGGACGGCTGTGGTGCTAGAGACCAGTCCTCGGAGGCTTGTTTCCGGTCCAGGAAGGGCATGGCTTGGCAGTTCGGGCTCGACTGTTCCCATGAGGCACAGGGTCGGACTGATTTGCATATAGCCATGTCTGAACTGGGGTGGCAGAGTGGGCTAAAGAACGGTGATGGATCAAACCCAGATGTTTTGACTGGGTGTGAGTGTTTGATAGGTTCAGGTGCTCCGTCCATCACCACCCTCTTTTGTACCGCTTTGGCCGCCATAAGTGTGGCAGGGTATGCTCAGACGTGAGTCCCTTGCTCACTTTGCCACTGGATTCAGGCAGGCCAGGCTGAGAACGGCTGTGGTGCCAGAGACCGGTCCTCGGAGGCTTGTTTCCGGTCCAGGGAGGGTATGGCTTGGCAGTTCGGGCTGGACTGTTCCCATGAGGCACAGGGTCGGAATGATTTGCATATAGCCATGTCTGAACTGGGGTGGCAGAGTGGGCTAAAGAACGGTGATGGATCAAACCCAGATCTTTTGACTGGGTGTGAGTGTTTGATTGGTTCAGGTGCTCCGTCCATCAACAACCCCTTTTGTACCGCTTTGGCCGCCATAAGTGTGGCAGGGTATGCTCAGACGTGAGTCCCTTGCATACTTTGCCACTGGATTCATGCAGGCCGGGCTGAGGACGGCTGTGGTGCCAGAGACCGGTCCTCGGAGGCTTGTTTCCGGTCCAGGGAGGGCATGGCTTGGCAGTTCGGGCTGGACTGTTCCCATGAGGCACAGGGTCGGACTGATTTACATATAGCCATGTCTGAACTGGGGTGGCAGAGTGGGCTAAAGAACGGTGATGGATCAAACCCAGACCTTTTGACTGGGTGTGAGTGTTTGATTGGTTCAGGTGCTCCGTCCATCACCACTCCCTTTTGTACCTACCTATCAGGTGTCTCTGGTGACTGCTGCAACAGTAGTGGCCTCGATGCTCCCTCTGGCCACTGCCTAAGCTACTGCTCTAACTGTTTGTACCCACTCTAAATCAGGTCTAAGTATGGGGAGAACCGATAAGCAGCAGAGCAAATTGATTTTTGAGGCAAAAAAAATTTCTAAGTCCCAAACCACAAATGCCTCCGACACTGAGCCTGATACTGAAGTTGGTTCAAGCAATAAACTGGAGCATCTGATGATGAGTATGCAACAGAGCCTTCACACCATTGATGCCGAGATAGACCATCTGAACTTGCGCATAGACAATAATGCGACGAAGCTGTAGAAACATGGTACTCAGCTCGTGGAGGCTGAACAGCACATCTCTACCACTGAGGATCGTGTAAAGGCGGTCATCACATCCTGTGCTAACATGGAGAAACTACTGGAGGTAATATGAGCCAAGAATGAGGATATTGAGGCCTGTTCCTGAAGAAACAATCTGCGTATAACTGGCATTTTGAAATCAACCAACACTGGGCCTATGGAATCATATGTGGAGACACTGCTCACAATGCTACTGGAGTTGGAACATTTTTCAAAAGTGTCAATTGTTGAAAGAGCCCACCGATCGCTGGCTGCCCGACCCGCGCCAGGAGCACCGCCCCATCCTATTATAGCCAGGCTGCTGAACTATTGTGATCGGGACACTGCGCTTCATCTGGCCAGAGAGAAAGGTGGTTTGAATTATGAGGGAATTAAGGTGGAGCTGTATCCTGACTTCACTGTGGTGGTGCAACAAGCGTGCAGGGAGTTTCCATCTGTCAAAAAAGGATTGTAATCCTTACACATCCAATACGCAATGCTGTACTCAGTCCGTCTGAGGATTCAACACAACAGGATAGCACGCATCTTCTCGGCACCCAAGGAAGCACTTTAATACATTCACCGGATTGAACAACAGACGCTGAGGAAAGAGAGAGGCGAGGACTCAGACTCAGAAGGCTGATTGCGTGAGATTTGCAATGTTGTTTGACCATTATTACTGTGTTGCTCACTGTTGACAGATATATCTTACATGCTCCCCTTTTTCTTGTTGTTCTTACTTATCTCTTCATGTTGTGTAACCCATATATTGAATTAGGCCCAATGCCGTATTTCTACACGTTAAGAAGACCATACGTACCTATCTGCTATTTAGAGAGATGGGTGGCCTGATATGTTATACTGGTATACAAAGAAACTCATGGGTTAGAGCGACTGTACTGTATTCATGCTCATGAATATTCAGCCTGTCACTTTATATCTCAACCCACTCTGTTTAAACGGGGTGCCAATAGCTACTAGCGTCCCACTGTATGGGAATTCCCCACAAAGTTCTTTCTTATGTTAGAGCACTTCTTGGTGCCTTGGTTGCAATGATTTCTGTGTTCCTAAATTTCAAGTTTGCTTCTTCAGATATGCAACCGTCCCGTAGTTTTCTTGTCGAACGGAGCGAGGAGGGGTCACAGCAGATTTCATTGCTGGAGTGGGCGGGAGGAGTTGTTGGGGAGGAATGTTTTATAGATAGCACATTGGCTGCTTTGCACTGGTTTGGCATGGCTAGTACAGAGCTACTATTTAGGCCACGTCACAAAGATATCATGCATTTAGGACATGACTGAATCCAAACTCTCGACAATATCGTGGCTTAGCTGGAATGTTAGGGGGCTTAACAAACCAAAAAAAGTTTGTCAGGTACTGTCCTACCTGGATCGTCATCACATCCAGATAGCCCTAATACAAAAAACTCACCTCACCAAGCGGGCGGTTTCCACAATAGCCACCAGATGGGCGGGGGTGAGGCTTGTTGCATCTTACTTCTCCTATGCGCAGGGTGTAATGATTCTTATTAGGAAAGGGACCCCCTTTGTACCTGTTCATGTAGAGGAAGATGACGGTGGCAGATACATAATAGTGCAGGGAACATTATACGGTACGCCGATGGTAATAGTAAATGTGTATGGACCTAATATTGACGATCCTGCTTTTTATGTTGCATCATGGGGTAAGCTTGAAATTCTGCCTCCATCCACTATTATTTGCAAGGGTAATTTCAATGTGATTCTGGACCCTGCCGTGAATAGGTTGTCCACAGCGGACCCCACTCCTAAGAGAGCTTCTGTATCGATTCATGAGGGTATGCTAACCTTGGGGCTTACAGAAATCTGGAGATTACGTCACCCTGGTTCTAAAGAGGGTACATGTCACTCATATGCATGGCAAGTATGGTATCGTATTGACTATTGGTTAATCACCCAGGATGTAAATCCATGGATAGGATAGATAAAGCACCTACCTAGGACGCTATCAGACCACTCCACTGTCTATCTTAGCATTGCATTACCATCTTATGTCCCCTCTCAATTTCATTGGCGATTGCAATCATCCTCTCCATTCAATCAATCATAGCATTTGTAAAGCGCATTACATACCCGTGAGGGTCTCAAGGTGCTGGGAGAGGTGGGGGTAAGTGACGCTACAGCTCAAAGAACCAAGTCTAGAGAAGTCTTTTGAAGGTCAACAGGTCTTGGGTCTGCCGTAGGAGGATGGGGAGGGAGTTCCAGGTCTTGGCGACGAGGTGGGAGAAAGATCTGCCACCGGTGGTCGCTCTTTGGATGCGGGGGACAGTGGCGAGGGCGTGGTCGGCAGAGCGGAGCAGAGCTGGCGGGTGGGGGTGTAGAAGTTGAGTCGGCTGTTGAGGTACGCTGGTCCGGTGTTGTGGAGTGCATTGTGCGCGTGGGTGAGGAGCTTGAAGGTTATCCTCTTGTTGACAGGGAGCCAGTGCAGGTCTCTCAGGTGGGGTGTGATGTGGCTCCGGCGAGGGATGTCGAGGATCAGGCATGCAGAGGCATTCTGGATGCGTTGGAGCGGTTTCAGGAGTATGGCCGAGGCTCCTGCGTAGAGGGCGTTTCCATAGTCCAGTCTGCTGCTGACGAGGGCCTGGGTGACCGTCATTCTCATTTCGGAGGGGATCCACTTGTAGATCCTGCGGAGCATGCAGAGGGTGTTGAAACAGGAGGAAGAAACAGCATTTACCGGCTTTGCCATGGAAGTGTGCAGTCGGACGACGTGGACGAGCGGTGCCATGTAGATATTGAAAAGCGTTGGGCTGAGGGATGAGCTCTGGGGTACGCCACAGATGATCTTGGTGGCTTCAGAGCAGAAGGGGGAGGTGAACGCTCTGTGTTCTGCTGGAGATGTAGGAGGTGGTCCAGTCCAGGGCCTTCTCTTGGATCCCGGTATTGTGGAGGCGTGTTCGTAGTGTGAGATGGCAGACTGCGTCAAAGGTGGCTGACAGGTCCAGGAGGATGAGGGCCGCGGTATCTCCGTTGTCCAGCAGGGCCCTGATGTCATCGGTGGCGGCGATGAGGGCTGTTTCTGTGCTTTAATTGCTGTGGAACCCGGACTGGGACGGGATCAGGATGCTGTTCTCCTCGAGGAAGCTGGTTAGTTGTTTGTTGACGGCCTTCTCGATGACCTTCGCTGGAAATGGGAGCGGGGAGATGGGTCGGAAGTTCTTGAGGTCCTTGGGGTCCACCAGCTCTATTGGATCTGGTGTTCTGTGAGGGGATCCATAAGGCTATCACTGACTATTTTTCACACAATACAGGTTCGGTCGAGACAGTAGGGACATTAGGGGACGCTTTTAAAGTGACCATACGTTGGGCCTGTATAGGTCTTCAGGCAGGGGTTTTTAAATCACTGCGAACGTGAGTTGAGAGAACTAGAGCGACGATATGAAGTCTTGGTCGTTCCCGCCACACTGGCACTCATAACAATAAAAATCACAGAATATAACGACGTTGCTGACCAGGAAATACGACATATGTCATGACGATGTAGGGCTAGATACTATGGTGAAGGTGGCAGACCTTGTATAGCACTTGACACCAGAATAACGGAACCCCGAGACAAAGCATGCCTAGGTAAAGCAGTCCTCCCAGCTGATGTAATGCACCATGACACATCCAATATACTACAATCTTTTGCAAATTTTTATACTGAAATGTATGCTCATCGACAATCTGCAGAAGAGACGGAATTACAACAGTATCTTGACGATATAGCGCTGGTATGGCTCTCTAAGGGGCAACAAGAGTTTCTAATGCATCCTATTACCCTAGACAAAATACAGGACGGCATTACTGCGCTACCTAATGGAAAGTTGGCTGACACTGACGGGTTGCCAGCGGAATTTTATAAGGCATATATAGACATATTCGCCCCCTGTCTTCATCAGGTGTATGAAGAAGCGTATGAGACTCAGTGTTTACCTCTGACTCTGCGAGTGGTCACACTCTTCAAACCTGTCAAACCTTCAGACAGGTGTGATTTCTATCAACCCCTCTCCTTAATTAATACTGATGTAAAGATTTTAGCAAAAGTTCTGACGACCAGGTTGAAGCTACTCCTTCCAGTTATGGTACTGCCAGATCAATCTGGGTTTTGTCACTACACGCTCAACCTCCCACAATCTGCAGACACTCTTTGCGGTTATGCATGTACTGGAGCCCACTCTGCAGGCAGTGGTGGTGCTCCTTGATGCCGCCAAAGCATTTGATTATATCTCCTGCTCCTATATGTTTGCAATTCTGCATCGTACGGGGATACCTTTTATTTTTACCAATTGGATAAAATTGCTCTACACACATCCTACTGCACAGGTGAGGGTTAGTCGCTTGTCAGAGGTAATCCATATCCAGCGCGGCACACGTCAGGGATGTCCGCTGTCCCCCTTACTGTTCACACTCATACTTGAGCCGCTGGCCTGTATCCTGCGACAGCGCTATGCTCACGCGGCCTTACGTTTTCTCCAACGCCCTCTAGCAGGCTCTATGTATGCGGACGACATGGTGTTGTATGTCGGTGAGCCCGCTATGCACCTGGCACCCCTCATTAGGAAATATATCAGATTTGAGTGGTTTTCTTGACTTGGCATAAACTGGTCCAAATCGGTCATACTGCCTCTCACGGATTGCACGCCTACACTCAACCTGGACTATCCCTTAGTATTGTGTACTGATACTGTAAAATACTTAGGAATATGGCTCCATAGAGATCCACAAGTGGTGATACAATCTAATTACGGCACAGCCATCACACGATTTGAAGGGCAAGTGGCACACTGGATCAAGTTGCCCTTGTCCTTCGCAGATCACATAGCGTTAATGAAAATGGTAATTCTTCCGCGTTTTCTGTATCTATTTTTAGGTCTCGTCTACGCAGCGCGCATGCGCTGCATAGGAAAGAGATCTTTAGTCATCAGCACAGCTTTCCCTGCAAAAACGTGCACATATTGCATTGCTTCCAATGGCAACACGTGCTCGTCTGGTGATTCATTTGCGGGAGCAAGCCGCTGGCACAAAATAGTATCAATTATTGCACCTTGCCGCTCGTTCCTGCAAGGGAATCGCGCAGGCCCCCCTCCTATCTCCCATCCCAGAAACCAGGTGGCTGGGTAAGTATATGTAGTTCCACTAACTTGGAGGTTCAACAATGTCGGTGATTTTTCCAATAAGCAGGCCACATTCACAGCCCACCGTTTTATGAACATATTTTCGCCAGTTCGAGCTGCTGTTTGTAAAAGCACTTGGGCCCACTTTTAATGTTTATTTCCAGTCTGTCCATCTCTTTTTGTTGTACTGCATGACCTCAGTCACTGAAAGACTGGCCACTGAGATATAATAAGCTGAAATGAAGAATTGTATGCGGAGTTATCAAGGCTTACGTCTAGTATATGCCACTGGCATCAGTGTGAATCAGATCTTCTTTTCACTTAGAAGCTCCTCTCACAGAACACTCTCAGTACTGATTTGACCTCCCTAGCTCCCTGTAAGTGCTGGTTCGAGCTGTTGGAGTTGTTCTGTGTCATTTACCAAGGTGTTTCCTTCCGGGTTGGCTGAATGCAGCTGCTGCCTTGCCTTGCAGGCAGCCAGTATTTTTTTCACATAATCTGAGGGCCACATATGTGCATGTCTGCTTCAGGTGACGTGTCCCTTTTGTATTCTATGTTGGTGACACAATAAAGATCAACTATAAAAGCGTCATTGTTTATTATCCATGCTTTTTCTCCCCCACCTGGTCCCAACCTTTAAATACGTCCCCAGAGATGAGGCTTGTTCCCTGGTGAGTGCTCCCGACACATAAGTACATCCGAAGCTTATGGAGATAGGGGTCGCGGCAGAGATCAGGGTGTACTCTGCATTCACCAAACACTACAACCAGCTGGAAAAGGATACAGAGTGGAAGTGGGTAGAATGCCACCTAATCTTCATTCCAAAGCACCTCATGCATGTACATTACTTTTAGCATCTCTCGTTTCATATAGACTTTTAAAAAAGAAAAAAACTTTTACAATTATGCCAAGATGTTAAGTGTGCGAGCTTGCCAGTGGGGGATAATATGGGATAATGTGCTGCATGGCTTAACACTTACAAGGTCTCAAAGGTGAGACCTATTGGCTATGCTAATGCTTGTTAAATATTCCTGTCCAATTGACACGTCACTTTTTCAATACACTCCACTCCCTCCTAATTACGCTGTCATGGGAGGGGGTAAGAAACCTCCCCTTCAATGGGAAACACTCACGCTTCCTTATGATCAGGGAGGTTTTACGGCACCCGATTTTCATCTATATTACCTTTGTGCATAGGTCCACTACAACTACTACTGGCAGCAGGATCCAGGTTACATCCCCCATGTTGCGGTAGAGGCGGGTGCCATTCACCCAATACCACTCAAGGCCATGATAGTGAATACACATACAGTCTTTGAGAATAGGGAGTTTGACATAGTTCAAACCACGACCAAAGCCTGGCGGGAACTGGGAAAACGTGCACAGAAATTGCCGCTATATGCACTTAATATGCCGTCTTATACCATACAGATCTCTCTGTCACTGCTGAGCCAGGTGCCCTAAAGACCCTTAAAGATATGGGCATGACGAAAACGGAGGATGTGTTTCCTGGTGGGCAATTTATAACCTCATCGTCCGTGGCTGCTGGCGGCGGCGTCACTGCTATGCAGCTCTTTATCTATACTAGACTGCGATCTGCAATGCGTGCGCTTTATCCACAATTTCCTGCGGAACCACCTGCGTTAGAAGCACTGCAGCCTTTATACACTACAAGTTTGCGGGCTAAGCTGGTCACTAAATTATATCAGGCATCACAGAGGGAGGTGGTTGCATTAGGTATATCTGCACTAAACAAATGGAATGCGATTTTACCAAATCCAATATCTGAAGACGAGTGGTCTGGGTGCTGCCGTCTGACGGGGCACTTAACAGCGAACGGTAAGTTTACTTTGGTACACTTTAAGTATTTACATCAACTATACTACACGCCTGCCCAGCTGTATAAATACGGTCTGCAGGACTTAGTTAGCTGTAGATGCTGTGGAGCGACTAAGGCTGACTTTAATCACTTAGCTTGGGAATGCCCGAGGGTGTATTCATATTGGGGGTCTGTCACACGGATTCTACACTTGATGGTTGGGCTGCCCATAACCTGTACTCCCCAACTATGTCTTTTGGGCCTGATCACTAACATTAAGGCTTCTCACAGGAGGTTTGTGGCTATAGCATTACTAATGGCCATGCGAAGAGTCTCTATATGCTGGGGGGGGGGGGTTGACCTGCGCCCACCACTAGACTATGGCTGCATGACCTGACCTATTGTCGAGATCAGTTTACATTTACAGATTGTGACTGTCTATAAAGCCATGTCATGTGTTAATCAGACGCACCTGCTTAATTGTAAAATATGTCAATGCCGTGCTTATGCTATGTACTGTATGCATTCACTTTGGTTTCTTGTTACTTCTGAAAATGAATAAATAAAAATACATTTAAAAAAAAAAAAAATAACTGGGCAAGGTGGTTTCCCCAGTTGGACATTTTTTATATGGATGTACAGTCAATAGTGGGACACGCACTGAGTTCAGAGATCATGTCTGGAGATTTGCAATGACACTGTATGCAAGTGTTACAAGGCCATACAATACAATTAGTAGGAGAAAGTTCATTGTCTAGTCATTTCTCTTCATTGGTGTGTAGATGAGATAATTAAAAGACTATTCCCCTCGTTTCCTGGAAAAGAGTGAATATGAAAAAACAAGAGCAGAGTATAGGACCAAGAATATATTGATAGACCTCCCAAATAATAAGTTCATATACCTTAGTAACGTTGTACAAATGAGACATTCTATTGGACAGTGGAAAATTGAATTGCCCGAGAATTATATTTACCAAGGAGGGTATGGACTTCTGTTTTTGAAACGGCTTCCCTGTGTAAAGCAAACCTTACTAAACGAAATGTGAAAGTTAAAGTGCTTGGGTTACAACTGAGGGATAAAAAGCTGATTTCCCTTATGTTAGTGGTATGGGTCGTTTATATATATTGTGTTAGCATGATGTATCTATATATTCATAGTATAGAGCTATGCATAGTGCTTAATCTATAACTTATTTTGCTAGTTAGTAAGGGTATATGCTGTTTGTGTGTTCTGCTTGCATCGAGAAGGCCAAAAACTGTACAGACGCCATCTTTTCTTGTCTGCGTTAGACACGAACAGTGATCACATGTTGCCTTTGAATGGTTGTGATCACGTGTTGCCTTCCAATGGTTGTCAGGCCTTAGCTTAGTTGATTTGCTGGAGACCGCTGAATACACGCTATTGTCTCCCTGTGCTTAGACTCAAGATCGCATCTGGCTTTGGGTGCGATAAGCGCATTCCTGAAGCCGCCGTGCTTGCACTCCTAGGCACCAAGACGAAAGGGAGTCACCCTTCCTGACCCTCCCAATAATAACTAAAGTAGAGCTTTGTACTAACCATGTGTGCCATATATGGTCCTTTCCGAGGGCCAAGAGCCAAGTAGTGTTTTTCCATGTACGGTGATTTCATGTACCAGCCTAAAGTATATATGTATCGTTTTGAGTGTTAGCCAGCAGTCTTCTCCACGCACCGTGAGGGGTGAGGATGGGAGAGGCTCCTCTATAGAGTATTTTGTATAATAAACGATTGAACTTTCTACACTGCCACATGACTAGTTTTTTGGTAATTGGTATTGGGCTATTGGTAAGTATAGCCTTTATGTTATTTTATGGTACGTCACAACAACAGGGAATGACGGGGGTACCAAAAGCTGCCCCTGCAAAAATGCTCAAACCGGCCTGTTCCCTTTCTCCTCACCTATCTCTTTCCATCCATCCTTTCTCTCTCCTTCTCGCCTCTCTGTTCTGCCTCTTTTATCGTGTTCTCTCTATATCTCCCTCCCTCTCTGTCTGAAAGCCTCCCCGTGATTCTTCAATTAATCTCGCGTGGACGTGACAGGGGCAGGACAATGGCCCTGGTCTTACAAAACTGGCCGGCAAGGGCTCCACCCCACTGGATAAATGCCCGGTGGAATAAAACACCCCTCAGGACCAGTGCAACAGATGTGAAAATAATCTTTGTTGATAATACCTCCAATACAGATGCTTATTTTATATATTCATTGAAGTGTCTATCTGTAAAGGGTTAACTGCTCTAATTTCTTGTCATGTGGACATCTGCTTGTGACGTTTGCACATCTGCTGCAATTTTGCACATATATATAATTGAGTCACTTGCTTTGTCTGTGGGATACATTTTGGGTGTGCTGAATCATGTACCCATTTGTATCTCAGAATTTTCATTTATTTTTCATTCCTTACATCGCTTGGCTTATTCATGTTGTCCGGATTTTATACCTTATTTCTGTGTATACTTTTAATTAGCTTAAGGCCGCTTGAGTGCTGCAGAATGCTGTGCATGTTATGAAGGTCGTGCTGTAGCATTGGCATTTTATTGCAGAAATGTCATTACAAAGGCTTGTTGTTGTTACGTTGGCATGTTGTGATGTTGCTTTTATGAACGATTCCTCCCTGTCTAATTTTGAGGCTGTAGAAATCCAAACCTTTATCCATGGTATTTATCGTGATGAGAAAATAACTCAGTCACATCATATTTTATATGTATTTGATTAGGGTATTCAATTTCGTAGCCCTCAGTTTGAGAAAAAAAATGAAAATATCTTATTAGTATAGACCAGTGATACTCAAAGTACGGCCCAGGGGCTGCATGTGGCCCTCCTGACCATTACATGTGCCCCCCTGGGCAGCAATATAGAAAAAGTGGTCCCTGACCTATAGTGGAATTATTCATATAATAATTATTAAAAAGAGAAAACAATCAATGTCAAAAACGATTTGCAGCTAACACTAGTATTTATTCACATAGTGTTTCTTAGCATTTCATTGCTTTTTTCTTTTTTGTAAATAGCTATACATATAAATAACATTCAGTGCCCAATGTACAAAAGGAGGGGAAGAGGTGTGCAGTGATCGGAATAAGTGAAATTGGAAAAAAGTGACAAGTCAATTGTATATTTCCATTAAACAATAGACAATGGCTTCTCGAAAGAGCACAAGCAGATTGCATCCAGAGTTCAGTTATCTTCTTTACAACAACATCACATAGAAACTGGTGTTCAAAATCACACTCTAGTCATGTGTTCCGGTATTCTGGTCTACGTTTCGACCCAAGTTGTAGGGAAAATGTCCCTTACACGACGGGTCTTCTTCAGGACACGAGGGGAGGGGTGGGCATATCCGGAGTATAGAGTTCTAATGGAGTCATAGTGAACGTAGTGATGGTCACAAGTCGTCTTGCAAGGACCTTGTGTTGTAGAAGTGAGTAATTGCAGGTTATCAATCCTGACTGATAATCCAGTAGGTCCTCATCCTTGGTGAAAACCTTAATAAACACTTTTAGCGTGATGGCCAGGGTACGTTTAAACCGGTAACTCGGCCACTGTGTACTTGAGACATGGTCCACATCCGTTATAGCTGCCTTAAATGCACCAAACGTGCCATAGCCGAGGTCCGTTTAAATTGACGACATCAGCCGCTCATTGTCGGCGTTTAAGGACCGCGTCCCTGGCAAATTTCCACCTTCACAACCTCTGGGCAGCAGCAGCACTGGGCTTGACTCAGGACTAACATGGAAAAAAATGTTAAATGTACAGCAAATACTTATTTAAAGGTTAATTGCAGTTAGGGAAAGGAAGTAACTTGGCCCTTAACTTTAGAAACACCTTTATTTTTATTAGATATACATGTTTTGCTTCCCCTACCACCACTTTACATCCCGCTGGCTTCAGTGCAGCCCTGGGTTACTCTTTAGACAAATTGTATAGACCGATAAAGGAATGATTTTTGTAGACATGTCTGTGTAAGTTTTCGTACTCAATGGCGTGAAGTGCAACTTAAAATGTTATCATACATGTAATATTTTAACTGAATGAAAACATTAATTGATTAATAAGTTATGTGGTATAAGGCATTTTTTCTTTCTCCCCTCACAACGATATTTGGGGGCATATTATCAAGAACAGCATTAAAAATTATCGGCAGTTTAGCGGCAGAAAACTGCTGCTAAAGCGCGATAATGGGTTTGATAATATGCCCTTGAGAATTCCAGTAGAAGTCCATGTTCTGGTGTGAACATGGGCTTCTATTGGAATTCTCCAGGGCATATTATCAAGCCCATTATCGCCGCTTTAGCAGCAGTTTTCTGCTGCAAAACCAGCGATAATTTTAACGCCGTACTTGATAATATGCCCCTTGGAATATTACCAAAACATTGCAAACTCATATAAAAAATTAGATGAAAGAGACACTTTCCATTAGGTATAACAGAAAAGTCTAATATATGGCAGTGCTACTTTTCTAGCGGCCAATATATCTGCCCATGTGGATACAACACTGCTAGTAACAAAAAGCTGCTCCCTCTCCCGTATGGTTCTATGAAATGTATAGCATATATGTGTCATCTATATTGCTGATTAAAAGGTGTCAGGTTTTCAGAGAGTAAGTAATAACATATTTCCTCATTCTGTGATATACACCAGCGCTTAAAACACAAGCAGAAAAGATTGAATGTTCAAAAACGGTAACAAGATGAGGATAGGGATATGGTACAGGGACGGAAACCGGATGGGACTACATACACCCTCACAGGCGGACTTCACAAGGGCAAACTAAAGAACTCCTACAATTATGCTTGTCTCATCACCTGCTATTAGTTTGGGCTGAGTTCAGTGTTTATACTGAGGCAGATGCTTGGGGATAAAACAATAAGGGGTCCTTTCGGCATCACCAAGCGTATCTCCCAATGCCAAATAAGGATGGCAGCAGGTACCGCTGCGGACGCAAAGTCTGTCCACCGCTTCATCGCCAAAGGCAATGGCACTGATTGCCTGGCAGATGGTGCAGGGCCCCTAAAATAGTGGTGGTGCCTTGCAGGCACCATCCACCAATATAGGATATGGGTATAGAAAAGGCCTTTCCATGGCGGTGATGCTGCCATGGAAAGGCTGCGGGGATTGGGTTTGGGGGCCCGTTGTGGGCCCCCTTCTTTGGGGGGTTGTCGCTGCACTGGGGGGTACCCATGGTTCCCCCCTGCATTTCCATGCACCAAGTGGCAGGCACTGCATGATGCCTGCCACTTGGAGCCCAGGACGCGGCCGCCAGAATGGCAAGCGCATCCTAATTGCAGTGGTGGGACCGCTGCATGTCTGGTGGGCGGTGCCAAACACCGCTTTGATGGCGGGCGGACCTAGTCCACCCGCCATCGTAATCAGCCCTTAACATCTTAAAAAACAAAACGGTCACAAGAAATTTGATATGGACCAAATACAGATGAATGGCTACAACCGTTTCAATTAAAGTTCATGTAATTAACTATTAGCACTGGCTCCTCTGATTTGTAATGTTATTGAATGGGAATTGTTAAATAAGTTAGAAAAGTGACCCTTCCCAGAGACCTGAGAAAAGTTTGTGTGGACTCGTAAGTTTACATATGTTGTCTTCTTTGAGGGGTTTATTCTGGTAAAGAAAGTCATCTCTGGATGTAGGGCCTCATGCAAAACCCTTCAGATGACCCTCCAGCATGCCAAATTAACAAAATCCCTCACTTCTGACCACCTGCTGGAGTAGTACCAGCCACATTTAGAGATCTCATCCTTCCTACCAGGAATCTTTTTTGACAAATTACAAGTGTCCATGCACTTTATGACATCACAGCTCCAAACCAACTGTTTGAATGCTCAAACGCTTACCATAAGAAGCTTGCATTTTATGACGATTTTTAATCCTTTTTTTAATAACTTGCTTCGTGTTTTGTAAATGAATTTGTAAAATAATGCATGTGGGCAACAGTTTTGATTAATCATGCATAATAAACATCTTTGAACCTCATTCTCTAGTGCGGCAAATACACTTTTGACATAGCTGAATGGTTGCTTATATCATCACATCTGCTTGATATTTTTAGCTTTTCAGAAACTATTCCCCAAAGAGAAGGCCTGTGCCTTTAAACCAAAAAACACGCCCCTGACATGAGAGAATGTTCGTGCAACAGATTATAAAAATTTTATAGTTTCTTCCTGGGTGTACCATGCCTTACATGGCAGTCCCCAATGGGACAAATTAGTGGTGAATTGCAACACTATAGAGGACTAGTCTGTTACGATATAGAGGAGGCAGGAAATTGTAGATAAAATATTTATTCATAAAAATAGAAGCACCAGAGATACAAGTCTGGATACACAGAAAGCTTCAATCAACTGTCCTACAAAACCGCTATTCCTCAACGGCCCTATCCAAGTGGAGTGTGGAACACACGGATCGTGCCCTAGAGAAGATCATTCAAAGGACAACAAGTATACTTATGTACAAAGAGTACGCGTGCAATAGCTACGCGTGAAACAGCAAATGACGTGTGCAACAGGCACATGATAGACACAACACACCTCCCCCTTTATATAAAAAAAACTATTTAACAATTTTTTTCCTTAACAAATGAAATAAATTCAGACATCCACTTTTGTTTCCTTATTACTCTTCTACCTAAAACATTAGCTTCCATCACATTAGTATTAACAGCATTTTCTTGAGCACCATTATCACATGCACTAGACATGCAAACATTTTCTACAACATTTTCATCTAACTCATCTAAATAATTAGAATCAGAATTATTCACACTGGTGTTTCCATTACCCTCAGAATAAACATACGTTTCTTTGTCAGCTTTGAGAATAGCAATTCTGCTTAAAATCCATACTCTGTTATCAGATATTCTCACAGAGTTCTTTAATACTTCAATAACTTCAAATGGACCCATATATTTTTTTTAACTTATCATGGTTTTTTAACTTTAACCAACATACCAACCTCAACATATGGATCTAGTTTGGAACCTTTTCTTTTATCAAAACTCTCTTTATTCATTGCATATGTTTCTGCAAATTTCTTCTTCACATTATTCAAATCTAACGTAGAAGAAGTAGACCGAACTAACCATGAAGGATTAGATTTTGTCCTAGGAAGTCTCCCTCCCATGATTTCAAAAGGAGAACAGCCTGTCATTGAATTCCTCGTGGTCCTGTACATCCAGACAGTTTTATGAACCTGCAACTCCCACTTGTTATTTTCTATTCCTGCAGCTTGTTTTTAAGTACCCTAATAAATCTCTCAATGACGCCATTTTCCTTTGGATTATATAATGAAGTAGTAGCATGAGTAATACCAACTCTTTTAAAATAAGTGTTAGATTTGTTAGAAAGGAATTGGACCCCATTATCAGTGATGAGTTTGACTGGTAGACCTTCTTCAGTGAAAAATTCATCTAAAAACATCAAAACAGAGTCAGTATCAATCTTCTCTACAATTTTGATAATAGGCCATTTTGAAAAGATATCTATAGCTGCTAAAATATATTTTGAGTTGAGGCCATAGGGCCCATAATGTTCATTTCAATGGTGTCCCATGGATTTTCAGGAATTATATGTATGTCTATGTTGGGTTTGAGTGTAACTAGTGACTTATCAGAATTAGCACAAATAGTACAATTTCTTACAGTACGTTCAATGAATACATCCATTCCAGGCCACCAGTAAAAACTCTTCACAGTTTGTTTAGTTCTTACAATTCCACTGTGCCCTTCATCACCATGTAACACTATAGAGCGTCTTAAGATTTTTGGAGGAATAGGTCGATCACCTCTTCTAATTATATTGCTATCACAGGATAACTCACTCCAAATTTCCCAATAACTTCTTAGTTCAGCATCAATATTTTTTTTACTAGGCCAGTCATTAGAAATGTGAAAAGCAACTTGCTATAAAATCTCATCATTGTTAAATTCCTGACACCACAAACTATGATCAATTGACATGGCCCCTTCATCATGTACCATCGCAATGTGTAAATTATCCCTTTCACTATAAAGATCCTCTTTAATGGGTAAAGGCATCCTGGAAAGAAAATCAGCTGTTACATTTTCTTTACCCGGAACTTACTCATTCGTGTAAATAAAGTCTTGTAAACGCATTGATAGGCATGCAATGCGTGCAGAAGCCTTCAACATTCCTTTTGTGGTAAGTAAACGCACTAAAGGTTTATGGTCGCTCCTAATGATGAATTCCTTGCCACACACGAACACTCTAAAATGCTCTAAAACCCATACACAGGCCAAGGTTTCTCTCTCTATTGTAGAATATTTTTCTTCAGCTGGAGTGAGAGCTCTAGAGGCGTGTGCAATAATACATTATTTTCCAGATTAACATTTCTGAGCAAGAACAGCGCCCACACCTTTAGAACTGGCATCAGTGGTAATTATAGACATGAGAGAAGAATCAAAAGAAGCAAGGGCGGTAGCCGCACAATGGCTTTTTTAACATCTTTAAACTCTTTCTCACAATCATTCGACCATGCAAATTTATTCGCATTTTTAACCATTAGTCTACTGTTAAAGGTAGGACAAGAAAAATTAGGAATGTATTTAGCGTAAAATTCAGTCAACCCTAAAAAGGATCTAACATCATCCTTTGATAAAGGATGTGGAGCTGCTTTAATGGCTTCAACCAAATCTGATTTTGGCTTGATACCTGCCTCACATTAGTCATGACCAAGGTAAGTCACAGACCGTACCCCAAATTTACATTTTTCATGCCTAATGGTTAAGCCATTTTCACTAAGAGCAGGTAAAACACCCTCAAGAGCGGACAGATGCTCATCTTCACTGTTACCAAACACGAGGATGTCGTCTTGAAAACACACTGCATTTTTACACATCATCAAAATATCTTGCATAACTCGTTGAAAGATTGCGGCGGCAGATGCCAGTCCAAATGGCATTCTATTGTATCTGAAACAGCCAAAAGGAGTAATAAATGCCGTAAGATCTTTGCTCTTATCGTGTAACTCAATCTGATGATAAGCTGCAGATAGGTCTACAGTTGAAAAATATTTAGATCCTCCTACAGATGCCAATATCTCTGAAATTCATGGAAGAGGAAACTGATCAATAATTATATTATTGTTAAGGTGGCGAAGATCAATGCAAAGCCTAACCTTGCCATTGGCCCGTCTGGCTACCACAATGGGAGAAACCCATTCTGAAGATTCAATTCTTTCAATGATACCCTCTTTAACTAGACCTTCCAACTCATTCTTCACCTCATTACGTACAGCCAAAGGAATATTGCGTGCTTTATGTATTTTAGGACATGCATTCTCTCTTAAACGTATCTCATGTTTAAAATTAGCTAGTTTACCAATTTCTGACTTGAAAACATTAGGATATTTTTTAAGCATTAAGTGACCAATGCCATTTTGTTAATCAACTAACATCACCGGTTCAGGACTATTAGGGTTAAGAATGATGTCCAATTTTCCCTGGTCACACCAACTTAACACAGAAGGGCCTTTTTTTGATACATACAATTTGGCAGTGCACTTGCGGTTTTTAAACCTAAAAACTAAAGTTCTGTATCCGAGAATGTCAATCCTCTCACCAGAATATCCCTCTGGATTTATATCTTTCTTCTCCAAATGACTCCCAATCCTGTCCACAAAATGAGATTTCCAAACTGACTAATTAACAATAGAATACGGTGAACCAGAGTCAGCATACATATCTATTTTCACTCCTCCAATAGTCATTTTACACAGAGGTTTTTTCCTAATAGTAGCGTCATCAATATTTAAAACAGTAGCATTAGATTCTTCTATATTAAGCACAAAGGAATTAAAATTATGCTCATTAGAATCCTCATCCTCATCACTAACATCATTTTATTCAATACATTTGACTCTGTTACTATTTTTATTCCTTCTGCACGAAGATGTAAAATGTCCAATTAAGCCACAATTAGAACATTTCTGATTTAGGGCAGGACAAGACTTTGAATTAGCTAAGTGAGTTTTACTATTGCACCTAAAACATCTCAATTCTTCTCTGTTTTCCTCATTCTTACCTTTAGGATTAAAGACTTGTCTTTTTTTGAAAAATCATTGCTTTTGTTTGCTGATTTGGAATTAATCTTGGAAACAATATCCTTACTGATATTAGCATCGTTACTATTACTGTCATTTACCTTAACTTGCTGTGCACTCCTGCACGACAATTCTGAGTTTCTCACAATGGCTAATATTTATTGTGTCTAGAATTTCATCACCATTCACCCATAACCTTTCCTGAATGGTAGAATCATTACTATGCATAACAACTTGGGGCCAGATGTTGGAGAGCAAATACCGGTCTGTAACGGCCGAATTCGGCTGTTACCGACCGGTAATTGGGTTTTCAGATGTAGGGGCCATTATTTTACAGAATCGGTAAATTTACCGAATCGGTAAATTTACCGATTCTGTAAAATACCGAATCGGTAATTTTACCAATTCGGTAAATCCAAATGTAGGTGACACTCCTGAGAGTGTCACAGGCCCTTAAGAGTCGGTATTTTACCACACAATTCTATTGGATCACTGAAATATTATCGACGGACACATTATCGACTTACCAAAATATCGTTGACAAATTATCGAGAACAAAAATATCGACTTACTATACTTATTACACAAACTACAAAAATATCGACTAAAAAATATCGAGTACTAACTATATCGAAAACATAAATATCGCTTAAAAAAATATCGACTACAATTATATCGTTGGACATGAAATTAGCCCTAACACTACAAAAATATCGACTACAAAAATATAGACTACCACAATATCGTAAAAAAAATAATATCGAGTTCATGTTTGCACACTTTTCTTTCTAAAATACCATCTTTATCATCAATAAAAGTCATTTCTCTGTAAAAAAAACTTTTCACATATAATACCTGTTTCTTACATAAAATTACTATTAATCCACATTTACTATACATTCTATTACATGCATTTTATCATTTTCTATTATTCTTTGCATTTAACTAACATTTTCATTACTTATTTTCACATATAAATATATTTCATTTAAACACGAACCTGCTTTAATGCGGGAACAACCACATACCACCATTCTCACATCAACAAACACTCCAATTAACTTAAAAAAATTCAAACTAGCCTATACTATGCTTCCTTACATCCTACAACCAATCAAATCAAAGCACACATAACACATATACTATAAAAGGGCTACATGCATTCTACCATTTGTTGCTGCTACCTATCTGGAAAGTAGATGCCAACACTTTGAAGATTTTGTTGCAGAATAAACATCTTTAAAGATCCAGCTTACTAGCTAATTAATCAAGTAAGTAACACAGCATTTTAGTAGAAAACTACATTAGAAGTGCACTATTTTCCTTACATCTCCTAACTCTTAGACTTATTTTATTTTCATGTCTTCCTACTTTTCTGATAGAAACTACTCCAACACAATTCCTATTACATGGTCATATTTCTTCATGTGCAAAATCAGATAGTAAGTATATAATAATTCTCTGTTACACACCAACTGCTTTGTTTAAACACTAATTTACAAGAGTATTTATTTTTCATTGACATTATATTTACAGATATACAGAAATGGTGCTATTTCTACAGCAAAAACGATAAAACTAACCTAATTACACATGTAAGTATAGATGTGTTTGTGATAAAACGGCCAATTTCATTAATGCACATTTTTAAACAACATATCTTGCTTTTTACATCTTCCCTATAGATCATTTGAAAAATCCAAGATCAACTATAGCAAAACACAAAAATACCCTTCAGAAAAAAGTAAGTATAATTGTTATTTGCTAAAATGTTGGCACAAAAAACGCTAACTATATTCTTAACACCATGTTATTTATTTTAAATTGCCTCTACAGATATTCAGAAAACATCATACATCTATTCTACATATCATATGAAAACATCCTACACAAAATATACCAATATAGAAGAATCGCCTTGTAAAAAATGTAAGTATATTTATCATTTCTCTAAAACTGCCTAAAATAACACAGTCTATGTTCTTAACAACATCTTATCTATTTTATATTTCCTCTACAGATATTCTGAATACATCATACAGCTATTCTACCTACAACAAAGAAAACGACATATTTAGAAGTTAGTATACGTTTAAATCTGTTACATTTCCAAACGGTTCAGTATTAAAATTATAATATTTTGCTTTTATTTCTTCTATCTACTCTACAGATCATACCTGTACTAAATTGATGAACTCCAGCAATTACTACTATTCTACTATTTAAACAAGTAAGTATATGTAATGTTTACATCAAATGCACTAGTAGACAAAAATGACAACTGCTTTTGAGTAGGAAATACATTTGTTATATATAAACATTAACGTTGTTTTTCTATATTTTCATACCAACAGCAAATAAATACATACATACAAGAACATCATTCAAAAGACATTTCTGCTTCTGTGACTACTACTTTGATTAACTGTAAGTATAAATGCATCACTAATGATGTTAGCACCACATAAGTAAAAAAATGTGTACTGATTTTGTTTCTTTCTACTCTTTCCTAGAACAAGTAAATCAAAATGACTGAAGGTGCAGAATTTGTCATGTCTCAGAAAAATAAATTGCTATTATGCTACATGGGTTATGTGTATAATCAGGAGAGACAAAGTGGTAGAAAGGTTTTTTGGAAGTGTACACAATATTACTCCAACAAATGTTATGGGAGGGCCACTACCAAGGAAACTAATGTGCTATTTACTAGAGAACATAATCATCCCCCAAATGTCACCGAAATTGAAATTAGAGATGCCTTAGAAAGTATTAAAAGTGCTAGCACACAAAGTGACAAACCCACCACCCAAATACTTAAAGAAGAACTGGTAAAAATCCCTAACCATGCTTCAGGGCAACTACCCTCTATTGATTCCCTGAAACGCACAATTGCACGCACCAAACGACTCACTAGCACAACCCAACCCAACCCAACTTGTTTTGAAGAAATTATTATTTCACCCGAAATGGCCATCACACACAATAAAGATAAATTTATTCTTTTTGATAATGAAAGCAGTACAAACAGAATAATTATGTTTGCAACTGCAAGTAATTTACGAAAAATCCAACAGTGTCCCCAATGGATGATGGATGGAACATTTAAACCCTGCCCAAAACCTTTTTACCAACTGTATTCCATCCACGGTTTATACCATCATTCTAACATACCTTTCATTTACTGTTTGCTACCCAACAAACAGCAAACAACCTACACCGAAATTTTAAATGTTCTCAAAACGGAAATCAATAATTATTTTCCCGAAAAAATAATTATTGATTTCGAATTAGCTATGATAAATAGCATTTTGAGAACATTTCCCCACACAGCAATCCAGGGTTGCTATT
Source organism: Lissotriton helveticus (assembly GCF_964261635.1). Lineage (NCBI taxonomy): Eukaryota > Metazoa > Chordata > Amphibia > Caudata > Salamandridae > Lissotriton > Lissotriton helveticus. The sequence goes on along the minus strand of NC_136065.1, from coordinate 872,881,094 downwards.
ATCATTTTAATCAGAGTATATGGAGGCATCTTCAAAAATCTACTTTAAGTGTACTATACTCTACAGATAGCACCTTTGCCTATCAAGTTAAAAAGTTAATAGCCCTGGCCTACGTCCCTGTTACAGATGTTGCTGAACATTACAATTTATTAATTGACAGCGCATATTATAAGAGGAATGAGGATAAGCTAACACCATTGCTAGACTATTTTGAAGACACTTGGGTGGGAAGGTTGCACAGATCAGGACATCGACGCCAGCCCAAATTCCAAATCCCTTGGTGGAATGTCTATCTCAGTACTTTAAACCAAGAGGCGAAAACCAACAACAGTGTTGAAGGGTGGCATAATGCTTTCCAAGCAACTACAAACAGAGGCAAACCCACATTCCACAACCTTCTTGAAGCTTTGAAAAAAGAACAAAGCTATCAGGAACTAAGAATGGAACAATCAGTGTCACAAATAGGGCCCAAACTCACTAAACAAACCCAACAAATGTTCCGACTACTTCAAAGTCAAGTCACATTATACCCTACAACTAGAGGTTTAGAATACCTGGCAATAATAGCAAAAAGTCTTCTATAAAAATGTCAAGTAAATATACGAATGTCTTCTTACAATACTAATAAAAATCACATGTCATAAACATATATAATGAATTATAAATAAAACATATTTGTTTGACAAACTTTTAAAAAATATGTAAAAAAATTCGTAACAAATATGCAATGTTTATAATTTTTTATAACATACACATAACATTAGAAATCGACATTTCCCACCCAATCAAAATTGTAAAATAAATACAAAAAATTTTTGGAATTAAGAGACGCAATCAAGGAAAAATCAATCCATACAATCCAATCCAATATCTTACTATTCCAATATGGGAAACCCTCAAAAACCCGAAAATAAATTGTAAAACGTAAAAAAACGCTCCAGGAAATCCCGAAAACAGTAGTGTGTACACGTTAGGATTTAAAGTTATATACACACAATTTTAAAAAAACGGTCACGCATATCAAAGTATCAATCCGATTCGAAACCCTCCAAAAAACCCGAAAAAGGTTTAAAAAGTGAAAAAACCGCTCCAGGCAAACACGAAAAATAGGAGATAAAAGTCAAAATATAAGCATAATAACTTAAACATTTGTTTCTCCGTTAAAAAACACGCTTCCTTCCATGTAGTTTTCATGCGAGGAACCGAAACCTGTAAAATAACATACATAACGAAAGCCACCCACAAATACCCCCTTCACATTTGTAAATATACTAACAATTAACATTAACCATGTAAGAAGACATTTCCGAACAATTACAATTAGACTTGAAGGAAAAAAAGCACGACACATCTATAACGCAGACTTTTCACCCAAACGCTACTTAAACTAATAATACATACACCAAAAAACACTACAGAGTTTGATTACACCCTCAAACATGACCACTTACTTATAATTAGTATTACAAAATAACCTTACCTCTCTCCAAGCGAAGCAACTCCCAACCGCGAGCTTCTCCAGTCCTGAATGGAGCGCAATAACCTTACGCGGTAAAAAAGTAGTCCCCTTAACCCATTTGTGTAAAAGGATAATAGAATAAACAATGTGAAATAAAAAATATATAATACATACACATGTATAATGTAACAAATTAATACACTATACTCATGACAATTTTCCTTTATTAACAAAAAATAATATATTTAATATTAATTAATATATAATATGTATTATATATTAATAATATAAAATAATTATGTAAAACTTTGAATAAAAGATGTAAATATTTAGTTATTCTGTATATTTATAAGAATAATTTTGTGTATAATTTTTATAAAACATTATAAATGTTTATGGGAATAATTAATAATGATAAATAATATAACTTATTTATTGTTATTAATATAACAAGTAGAACCATTTAGTATATAAAGAATGCCCTGAAAAAAGTCTCTATTTTATCTGTGAATATATATATTTTTGTTAATAATCAATGAATGTTTATGTTTATTAATTAATAATAATAATAATTATTAAAATAATTATTATTTTTATTAATTATTAAAAAAAGATTATATAATTATTTCTAATTATAACAAAATTATATAATTGCTTTACTAATATTTGATAAATACCAGATATTATAATTAAACATATTGTTTCCCTATACAATTATTAACTTTACAACCAAAGCGATTTATATGTTTTATGTAAAAACAACATTGTGTGAAATATACACCAAGAAAATTTATTTTGGTATTTCAATTTATCCTAAGAAATGTAATAATAGTCATGTTACTTGTTACAAAGAAATATGTATTATATATTTTATTATATTAATATTTAATATTAACATTATTAAATATTAATGTAAGAAATATATAACAAATCATTGTTTAATGTATTTCTATATAAATACTTTAAATTGTAAATGACTGATGGGAATATGTAAAATTTACTGAAAGAATCTAGTAATCCAAATTATTGTTTACATTGACCACATGTATATAAATGTAAAGATGTTATTGTGTGAATAATAAAAGTAAAAAAAAATGTGATGTTATATTTGTTATTGATTTTATTGTAGTACACAATAAAAAAATTAAAAATTGTTTAATAAACTAATTTGAAAACATCTATGTTGCATAATTTTTTATTATTAAAATACAGTAATGAACAAATGTATACAAATGTGCTGCACACTGACCAATTTTATATGTATTGTTACTACTCCAGTCAATCTAAAATCATAGAAGCTGCAGGACACTAGCAAAAATTATTTTACTATTCCTACTACACTCAAGGTAATACCATAAAATGTGGTGGAGACTAACCAATGTATTTTTATTAATCCAACTCCAGTGTTGGTAATATTACTGATGGTGCTGGACACCAACCAATTAATAATTAGAATTCCAACTCCACTCTAGCTACTGTCTGGAAACATGCTAATACATAAATAGTTTTTATCTAAATAAAGTGTACTAATGTAAAGTTATAATAATATCTATTTTCGTGTGATAAATTTAATGTATCACTGTTAAGTTAAACTATACATCAGCACTCTAAAATACCCAAAACTGTCCCAAAACACTAAAAAGACCCCTTGACCCTAAAGGCCAAAACTGACCCAGAACACTACAAATACCCCTTTATCAACAAACTGAAAACTGACCCTGAACCCTACAAATACCCCTTTACCCACAAACTGAAAACTGACCCTGAACCCTACAAATACCCCTTTACCCACAAACTGAAAACTGACCCTGAACCCTACAAATACCCCTTTACCCACAAACTAAAAACTGACCCAGAACCCTACAAATACTCCTTTACCCACAAACTGAAAACTGACCCTGAACCCTACAAATACCCCTTTACCCACAAACTAAATACTGACCCTGAACCCTACAAATACTCCTTTCCCAACAAACTGAAAACTGACCCTGAACCCTACAAATACTCCTTTCCCAACAAACTGAAAACTGACCCTGAACTCTACAAATACCCCTTTACCCACAAACTGAAAACTGACCCTGAACCCTACAAATACCCCTTTACCCACAAACTAAAAACTGACCCTGAACCCTACAAATACTCCTTTCCCAACAAACTGAAAACTGACCCTGAACCCTACAAATACTCCTTTCCCAACAAACTGAAAACTGACCCTGAACTCTACAAATACCCCTTTACCCACAAACTGAAAACTGACCCAGAACCCTACAAATACCCCTACAACCACAAACTGAAAACTGACCCTGAACTCTACAAATACCCCTTTACCCACAAACTGAAAACTGACCCTGAACCCTACAAATACCCCTACAACCACAAACTGAAAACTGACCCTGAACCCTACAAATACTCCTTTCCCAACAAACTGAAAACTGACCCTGAACCCTACAAATACCCCTACACCCACAAACTGAAAACTGACCCTGAACCCTACAAATACTCCTTTCCCAACAAACTGAAAACTGACCCAGAACCCTACAAATACCCCTTTACCCACAAACTGAAAACTAACCCTGAACACTACAAATACCCCTTTACCCACAAACTGAAAACTGACCCTGAACCCTACAAATAGCCCTTCACCCACAAACTGAAAACTGACCCTGAACCCTACAAATACTCCTTTTCCCACAAACTGAAAACTGACCCTGAACTCTACAAATAGCCCTTTACACAAGAACAGAAAACTGACCCTCAACCTCAAAAATACCCATTTACCCACAAACTTAAAAATTTCCCAAATCCCACTAAATACACCTTCACTCACGACTACCAAAATTACCCTGAACCCTAAACAATTAACCTATAACAAAAAATATGAAACTAAGCCAGAACACTATAAATAATAATGAACACAACATTAAACATAAATATATAAAAAAAACAAATATTTTTCAAAAAACTATTATAAAATATATTATCACATTACCTATAATAATAATTTAGATTAATTAATATTGTTTAATTCCAATTAATTAATTAACATCAACATTAATTAACACATTACATTTAAATGTATACAATTAATGTAATTAAGTCATTATTATAAATTAATTACCAATTAATTTATTTAAATGATATGCAATATATTAATGACATCATTAACTAATTATAATTAATGTGTTAGCAATTAATAAATGTAAATAATATACTAATTCTTAATACAATAAATCACTAATTATTATTAATTAATAACCAATGTATCAATGAAAATCATATACAAAATATTTTTTTAAATATTAATTAATAATAATCAATTAATCAATTAATCAATTAAATTATATGCTAATTAATCAATTAAACAATTAACTAATTAATATTAATTAATTACCAATTACAATCTAATTAAAACAATTACCACACATATATTAACTAATTAATTATTATTAAATTACTTCCCACCCTATTCCCCTATAAACCCACAACCCGCTCCTAAACATTAATACAATAAATCACTAATTATTATTAATTAATAACCAATGTATCAATGAAAATCATATACAATTTTTTTTTTAAAATATTAATTATTAATAATCAATTAATCAATTAATCAATTAAATTATATGCTAATTAATCAATTAAACAATTAACTAATTAATATTAATTAATTACCAATTACAATCTAATTAAAACAATTACCACACATATATTAACTAATTAATTATTATTAAATTACTTCCCACCCTATTACCCTATAAACCCACAACCCGCTCCTAAATATTTGGTACTATTTATTTATATATTATATATATATTATTTTATAAAATCAATATTTTCTAACATTTTCTCGATATTTTTTACTTTCACTATATTTCGATATTTTGTCTAGTCGATATTTTTAAGTCGATATTTTTGTATTCGATATTTTTGGGTCATTTTTGCAGTCGATATTTTTTTCAACGATATTCCTATAGTCGATATTTTGTTAATGTCGATATTTTTCCGTCGATATTTTGTCCATTCGATATTATGTAGTCGATATTATGTCCAGTTACCAATTCTATTGTGTGGTAAAATACCGAATCCAGGTGTGCATGCACATCTGTGCATGCACACTGTGCAATGTGACACACAGACATGGCCTTAGGGCATGTATGTGTGACATGCACATGTCACACATGCCGTTACTTCAGGTGCTAGAGGGTGTCAAAGTGACACCCCCTGCACCCTTGCAACATTCGGTATTTACCACAGCCCATAGGAATCAATAGGAAATACCGAATCGGTATTTACCGAATCGGTAAATACCGAATGTTACCGAATCGGTAAATCTATTTTAAAAATTAGCTACATCTCCCTCCTTCATATTTACCGATTCATAAATACCGAATCGGTAAAATTCGGTATTTATGAGTCGGTAAATGTCCCTCACCAACATCTGGCCCTTGATCCCTTATCAACTCCTCCTGGAGATTTCCAAATTTACAGTCTAAAGATAAAGTTTTAATACATAATTATCAACAGTTTCATTGATAAGTTGTTTTCTTTTGATAAACTTTGATCTTGAAATACCAATACACACTTTAGGTAAACAAAATTTGTTAAAATCAAAAATAGCTTTGTCAAAAACATTCATATCTCCACTACTTTCTGTTTTGGGTGATTTATTGAATGCTTTAAGCCCTTCAGGACCCAAAGAATGTAAAAATATGCCTTTTTTCTCAGCTGGCTTCATTTTTTCATTAGCATCTAACGTTTCAATATAATTTAAGAAATAAGCCTTCCATTCAATCCAAGGCATACATGGTGAACTACCTGCAGTCCAAAAGAATTGTGGTGGAGCTAAAGTGTAACCCTGAGCACACATGTTTCTATTTTCCTTTAAAATAAATAAGAAACAATATAAATAAATAAATATATCCCCAGAGATTACGCAATCTGAGAATGAGAAAATAATGAGAATTTTCTTTTCTTTTTTTTTTAAACGATATACGAGTGTTAAACAAGATCAAACAAAATTTGATGAATCTGCTAAACTCGGTGAAATTGCTTCTCTGGACAGCAACAAGTTGCTGTTGAATGTGCTTCTCTTTAAAAAAAACGTTGAAGGAAAGAAATGAAATGATGCTTTTGTGGTGAAACTGCCAAGTCGGGTAAAAACGCAGAAGAAACTCCTTGTAGCGAAACTGCAAATAATGATAAGGAGTCGAGAAATGCCAAAGCGCATGCGCGTGTATTTTTCCAAGAAGACACGGCATGGTGAAGAGAGAAAGTACTGCACACGTGGCTTGGAAATGCCGGTGAGTACACGGAATACTCTAATACTTTCAAATCATCATACGGTCTTTGTCTCTCATCCACTGTGGCTCTTGTGTAGATATATTCACGTCCAAATCCCAAATCGATTTGAAAGCTTTCTACACCGTCAGAGCACAATTGGAAAAAAAAAACACGACCTTTAGATGAATTACTAGCCCGGAAATCCCCAAAAAATAAATACTGATAAATACTTGTTAAGGAAATTATAATAAAATAATAAAAAAGAAATCCAATGGTGCTTCTTCAATAAGGTCCAGTCCCTCGTCGCCAAATTGTTACGATATAGAGGAGGCAGGAAATTGTAGATAAAAGAAGATTTATTCATAAAAATAGAAGCACCAGAGACACAAGTCTGGATACACCGAAAGCTTCAATCAACTGTCCTACAAAACTGCTAATCATCAACGGCCCGATCCGAGAGGAGTGTGGAACACACGGATCGTGCCCTAGAGAAGTGCATTCAAAGGACAACAAGTATACTTATGTACAAAGAGTACGCGTGCAATAGCTACGCGTGAAACAGCAAATGACACGTGCAACAGGCATGCGATAGACTTAACATAGTCACTCTCCAATGTGACTTAGCAGCAATGTGGCTCTAGGGTCACTAGGCCAAGAGTTTACAACAGCCAGAAACCCAGTGGTCTCCCAGTTATAAATGGGGTGGTGTAATCCTAAACCACCGTCTTATGGTGGGGTTCCTGTTGCGCCAAAATATGAATGGCCACTTGGTCTCTTATGGAGCTCAAAAATCGCTTTCATTGTTCTATGACTTAATTCGATATAGGCTTTACAAGGTCCGACAAGTAGGCTGGGCTGTCATAGTGATGAACTTTTAGATGCCACAAAAACCTTCAAGTGAGATGTGTTTATTGCTGCTGATGGATGTGAAATAGTTGGGTTCTCCTGGAGGATTCCCCCAGTTGATTCTTCTTTTGTGGTGTTGACAGATATTTCTCTCACAGTGAGCCTTTGGTACAGGTGTAAACTGTATCCACGAGCTAAGGTCAGTTGTGGGCGATTGCTTTGAAATACTTTGAACCAATGGGCATAATCTCAGACGTTGACCTGTTTGTGACGACCAGTGAGTATGCATCTTCCCTAGATGTGTGCTGTTGGTATATTCCAATTCAAATTTGACAACTTTCAATGGTCTTAGTTGACAAATACTTTATGCCACAGAGGTACTAGAGTAACTCACACCAGAAATTGGGTGATGAGATTATGTAGACTTAAATTGTTGCAAATCACACAGGCAATATCAGGCATATTTCACCATCACTCCTACCATACACATTCAGACACAGAACATTGTACAGGTAGTTTCCCAGTTAAAATCACACGGACAAAATATCTTCACACCATGTGGACCACTGTGACGTCTCGTTTTGAATTTTCTGGCTGACCCCGCCCGCTTATTGCTGTCACTGACCCTGACATCTTTGAATCTACTAGAGGTGCTCCTTTAGGGCATCACAAGTAGAGAGGAAGGTTCTACTAAAGTATACCAGTCCTGTAATGAAGAGCGACTAACACTCTTGTCACAGACAATATGGAGACCAATAGTTGATGACAACAAAATAATATAGGTAGCGCTTAGACTGACCCTCTTGTTGTCATATTTTTTAACAAATGTATTTCTAATTTGTATTTGGTGCAGAGTAGAAACAAACATACCGTCCTGTGTAGATCAACAATGGAGGAAGTATTGACTGGTGTTGTGCACCCTTAGGGCCTCATTTATGAGATGTGGCGCAACGCTGCATGAAAGCAGCAATGCAACACTTCTCAGTGCGCCCGTCTTTGAGACACCAATGATGAGTCATATTTACAGTATGACGCATCATGTCGCAAGGAATGACAGATACATATTACTGACGTATCTGTCGGTACAAATGTGGCGCATTCCTGGAGTTGTGTCGGAAGCGTGACGCAACTCCAGCAATGTTCCTTTCACATGGAGCAAGCCCCATGTGAAAGGGCCTGCGTCACCCTTAAGCCTGCCATGAGGCAGGCATACGCTTTTGTTGCATTGGCATCCTAGAGTTACGCAGCGAAATCTGATAGATTTCACTGCGACAATTCTACTGCCCTTTACTGCAGGGGAACATCCACCCTGCGTACAACATACCTGATGCAGGTATAATGTAGCGCAGGGGTTTACAAAGTGACACATCTGCCTAGATGTATCTCTTCATAAATATGGTGCAACATGGGTCATTGTTTACGCCTTTGCTGTCTCACTAAAAGTGATGCAACAGCGGTGCAAAAGTGACGTAGGCCTTCATAAATAAGGCCCTAAGTATATAAAAAAAAAAAAAAAATTCTGACAAGTAAGATATCATCATGCAGAGAACATGATACCAAGAATACGACAAAGTGTCATAAAATGAAGCCATCATTAAAACAAAGTAAGATTGTTTAACTTCTGTACAATCAATAGTTGGGGGTACAGCAGATATACAAAGAATTTTTAAACATTTCAGACATACACATACCAGACATAACCATTCCGCTTCACATTGTAAACGTATCTCTTTTTATGTAGGTGATAAAGGGGTCCATTTCTTCTGCATTTATTCAAAATATTATGTGTCATAGATGTTAGTGTCCCCAGCTAATAAAATGCAGTTCGACCAAATAACAGGAATAACGGATAACAGAGCAACGACAAAGGCATATACATCAGAACAAGCAGATCAGATATATTCATTAATCCAGGAAGTACGCACTAAAGATGCCCATGGAAGCTCAGTCAGTCAACAACTCAAACAATTAGAATATCTGACTCGCCGTCAATTGAATCAAAAAATGCACACATCAACTTTGGTGCAATATCACAAAGCAAAAAGGATACCAAGAGGTTTAAGATTAGCCATCAAACCAATGCTATTCCGTTTCAACCTAAATGCAAAATTCATGGAAAAATGGTATAGTATTTTAAATACATGCTTGTTGGACCTCATTCTGTTAAAAATAGTGGAACACACAAAAACCATTCGAGAATTGGAAGAAGAGATTAACATTCTGAAAACTGGAAAGTAGGTTGGAAACCAACACGTGGCAAATAAACCTGGAAGGATTGAACCAGAAACTGGATAAATACAGTAAGGAACTCCAGGAGGGCAAACTGCGCAAATAAAAGCGCGATACCATCGATTATAAACTTAACGAAGTGTACACATGGGCGGACATCAACACACGGAGAAGATTTGACCCTAAAAAGACCACAACAGCAACTCATTCCTCTGAAGAAAGTCTGGTCACAGACAAAGAAATCACAATAAACAGGGGACCGGTACATTTAACCACTCAAACAACTGTCGAATCCTCCGCGTCAGCTGGAGCAGAATCATCAAGCAGCGTGGCTTTTTTATCCCAGGTCCAAAACAAAGGGTTACAACCAACACAACAAACAGGAGGATCAAGCGACATCGGCCGACCATGAGAGGAAGCGGCAGGCAAATCATTGCCAAGCGGGAGGACAGTGGTTTAATAATAAATATTTCATCAACAATCTTGACGAACCAGCAAATTAGAGTTTTGAACAAAGATTTAACATTCGTATCAACAACAAAAGCCAGTGAAATCGAAACAGAGGCAGCTTTTTTCCGGTTTATGAGAACCTTAAGATTAAAACATTTTTTTACTAATGTAATGGAACCAACACCACAGTCTTCACAGGATCGTAGTGGGCATTTTAAACCTAAAAGCACCTATCAATCTCCAGTCTCACACAAAATGTTGGACACATTTGAAATTATGGTTAAAAAAGACATAGAGGCATTCGATTTCAAGAAAGGTAAACAACAGAACCTGACGAAAACTGAACGACATACTTTACAGAATCTAGCCAACAACCAAGAACTAACAATCCACTCAGCAAACAAAGGAGGAGCACTAGTGGTTATGGATACTCATTACTATAGGAATAAAGTTGATGAACACGTTATGGATGAAAATACATACCTTCCACTTGAAATGGAACCAACTTCACAAATACAACTAATGCTTAATGGGATACTACAGGAAGCTTTCCATCAAGGTTGGATAGATGAAAACACCAAAGCATTTTTGACTACAACTCACCCTAGATGTCCAAAGTTGTATATGATCCCAAGGATCCACAAAAATTCAAATGACCCTCCATTTAGACCAATCGTATCGGGATGTGGGTCAGTTTTTGATCCCCTCAGGCAATATTTGGATCACTTTTTACAGCAATTCGAACAGGGATGGATCTCGTATATCAAGGATACGACCGATTTTCTAAACAAACTTTCAAATCTGAATCAAGATTTTCAGGAAAATTGGATTTTATGTACAATTGATGTGGTAGCATTGTATACCTCTATTCCTCACACAGCTGGTCTAGAATCGGTTGAATGGGCATTACTACAAATGGATGATTTACAAGCGAACAAGATTTTGATATTGCAACTGTTAAAATTTTGTCTACAAAACAATTATTTTGAATGGAACAACCGACATTACGCTCAACTAACAGGTACCTCCATGGGTTTTTCGGGGGCACCTGCATATGCAAATATCTTTATGGCTCAATTCGAAGCTGACAACTTGATAACCACAGATCGATGGACCAAAATTAGGATGTACTGTCGATCTATCGACGATATATTTCTAATTTGGCAAGCATCCACAGAAGAGTTGGAACAAATGATTAAGGAGTTAAATGAAATAAACGCAAGGATACAATTGACACATAAATTTGATGATCGAACAATGGATTTTCTGGATGTAACCTACAGATCGGAACAATGCATTGGCCTACACAAGTTTCCACCCTAAGAGTCTAAATAGTAACCTGCCATTCTCGCAATTGATACGAATAAAACAAATTTGTTCAGAGCCACAAAAAAGTTTGATCAAGATGGAAGAAAATTTAAACAAATACAAGGACAGAGGATACCCATCAGAGGTATTGATTCAAAGCAAGGACATAGTTCTTCGCATCAACAGAAATGAGCTTCTACAAACGAAAGTCAGGTCAACTAGTAACAAGATGGTATTTGTGTCAAAATACACAACACAGTCCAAAGCAATCAAAAAAATAATTAATCAAAGATGGGAGCTGTTATCCACTGAACCGTATTTTAAGGGTTTATTTCAGGAGGTACCTCTACATGCCTATACTAGAGGCAGGAATTAAAAAAACTATTGAAACAGCCCAATATTGGAAGCGAGGAGACCACACACAAAGGCACTGTTCGATGTCAAAATTGCATTCACTGCAATAATGTTATTACCGGCAATACGTTTAATCACCCCACAACAGGTAGTCTAGTCAAATAGAGACATACAAGTGATTGTAATACACAGAACGTGATCTACGGCATCAAATGTCCATGCGGCATGATGTACGTGGGAAAAACTGAACGTAAATTAAAAATTAGAATCACTGAGCATAAAAGTAAAATCAGGAATCAATCATTGGTATCGCCATTAGTGGTACATTGGAAAGACCTAAATCATTCAATTTCTCAGTTACGATTTTTCATAATAGAGAAGGTCATACTAAAACAGGAAATGGACATTCGACAGAAATTACTTCAACGAGAACTTTATTGGATCAAAAATTTGAAAACAATGTCCCCCATAGGGCTCAATGACAAATATGATTTATCATGTTATTTGTAAACAAATTCAGGAGAACAATCACAGCCAGGGCAACGTGATCCATAAAAAGTTCATAATGTAAAGTTTCATATGAATATTGTTATTGTGTTTATTATATATAATATTTAGGTAAACATGTGGTACTGTTGGAATAACACACAAACATAGCAGGCTCATAGGGGAATCTAACATACACACCTTATCTTTATGTGACCACTCCATATTCCCATATAACATTAATATACTCTTGCTCTTGCACTATATGCATATTCCCATATAACATTAATATACTCTTGCTCTTACTATATGCTCTTTGCCCACTACCCCGATGCCATTGAGCCGACCGCTGCTGGACCAGTTACCACGAGACACATCTTCAGAGTAACCCGTTGACCAGGATGGGAGACTCCTCTGTGCTGCCCCTGATGTTCCTCTGCATCCTTTTCACTCACTCAGCATCCAGCTCAGATCAAGTGGCAGCCAGTCCACGCTCAGAGCTCACGGGGAGCCCGGGCTAGGTTTGTGCATTCCTGGGTAGGTGGGGTTTCCTTGGTTGCTGTGTGTGCTCCGTTCAACAATGTTTGTAGAACAGGAAAAAGGCGGCCTGCCCGAGGGCGGAGACAGGCCCTCAAATCAATCATCTTCCTTCAGCATGAAGTCTGACTGTGCCAAATGTAATTCTTCATTTATTGCATCTTTAAAGATATGAAACACGTTTGATCGTCCACATTGCAAAGATTGGAGACCTTTTCTGCCAGATCGGTGCCAACATTAAATATAACTTAAGTTCGGTAGTGGAGGCATGATACTGCCTTTAGATTGTCTGTTTTAAATACACACTTTAAATAAGATGGACTCTGATGATTAGCGTCTGTGGTTTTGTACTGTCTAATGTCAAGATTGCATGGGTGTGCCCGCCTTTACTAAACAAGAAACAACGGGTGCAGGGAGCTGCCTGGCACAGCACCAGGAAGAGAGGGCGGCCATTCTAAAACAAGCATTTCAATTGGGAAGAAAGGGCTCTTCTTAAATTGTTATTTGTGTCAGGTGTTTCAAAAGGCCTTTCCGCAACAATCACTCCCTCCTCTCTCTTCCTTGATGTGTAGCATTTCACTTTGCCTGCATTTCTAGCTAAAAAACAGAAAAGATGGGTAATTGTTTTTTTTTCTTTGATGAAGAAAATATTAGCTCCTTCCCCCCTCCCCTGAATCTTTCCCCTTGCCTGCTTTTCCCCTTACGTATTTGTGCTTATTGTTTATCTTGACCTTACAAGCAACTATGTTGCCATGTTCTAATAACTGTGTAACCTTTGTATTGATGTAACCTGTTACTGATCTGATGCTCATGTAAAGCGTTCTGATACCTCTGGGTCTAGCCAGTGCTATATAAAACCTTTAAAATAAATAAATAAATAAATATACACAATAAATCTAGGATTACTCAACAGATACATCCCAGTAACATCTATTTTTATATTGTCATTTTAGTTTATTTATGTCATAAATATTGGATCCTAGTTGTCGGACAATGTATAGACACACTCCATTGTAATTACCATCACTTTTCAGTTTAAGTTGTAGGCGCAACATCATCGTCTAGACACCGACGACAGTTAGCATAATCAAGCCGTACCGGGGTTAATTAAATACATCACCATCATTGCGATACTTAACCTTCTGGTAAATACCGAACATCAACAACATCTTCCGCATACGTTGTTACAGCATTATTATGTGGATTGTTAATCCACTGCACTCTAAAATACTATCTTAAGATGGCGACCGTGTTGTTGCCTCTAACATTTTCACCTTGGAGAACAGTCCGTTTTCTATGTGAGTAACGCAATAGACGCATATACAGAATCCGCAGCAATGGCGGCAAACGACAGCGGTTTGAAACATTTTGAGATCGGAGAAAGACGGATAGACAGCCCAATCAGGTACGGAGCAGAACGGTAGAACGCTAAACCATTTTTACGTGCACTTGGAGCATTAAATTCCATATTCTTAGGGCGTTTTTGCATTTTTTGCAGATCCGCGAACATAGTACAAAACAGGTATGCACCCACATTTTACGGCAAGGTAGAGTGACATCTAAGCATTATGAAACGACAAATTATCTAAGACACCTTTTGTTTACCACTTGACTTTCAGGTAAAAGCTTACGGTCCGAGCTAATCAGGTATGCAAATAGACATTCTGAGGAAAATCTTTTTTTTCATATTAACGGTACGTGTGGCAAATTGCCTCTAAGCACATTAACAATAGACTACTTTTGCTTATTCTTAATTACAGCACACAGAGCTGAAACCCACTAGATCATATCGGTAAGGTACTTTTATATTACATATAAGTCATTGCTTAGCATGATTTACAAGGATTACAATGACAAGGCTCATTAAGATATCTCTTTATTACAGACAATACTCTCCATACATCAACTACATTAAGGTATGACGACATACATATTCAGAACAAGTTATAGCAACCATGGGCATACACAACACTGATCATGCTCTCTTATATTTTTTTTCTTTTAGAAAGGCCCCTGAGGAAGGTACCTCTCGGGTACCGAAATGCATCGGGCTCGCGATTAAGTTGTGTTATGTGTTAATATTGATTGGATTTGTTGAAAAAGAATTATGATTATTGATCTCATGTAAACACTGTGTTCTAAAAATGATTTATGAGTGACTTATAACATGTGATTGAAAACATGAACTTTGATGCAAATATGAGTAATTAAATGAATGAAAAGTGTTTGTAATATTCATTGATTAAGTTTGAGAATAGCAGAAGGTGTGAGATAACACCACGTGAACAGTGCATGACTGGACTAACTCATAGGCTAGTCTTAACTCAAGTGTCTCCATGATGAACATACTGTGATGTTGCTTAGATTTCATGTTAGAACATGGAGTGTTTAGCCCCGTTATTGTATTACTGTCAGTTGGCTGAAGTCCTCCTTGGATAGGGTCCTATTAATAAAGACTCAGCTGTGTCTTCACATTTCCAGTGTTATTTAACATTATTACACTGGCGACGTCGCGTGCTGAAGAAAGAAGGAGCGGACCCTTACAGGGAGAAGGAGCAAGAGGTGTATCTGTGATTTTAAAGGAGAAATCAAAAAAGACTAAAAAAACGGCAGAAGGAGATCGCAGAAGCAGTTACCTGTGTAGCGGTCCCAAGTGGGTGTTGTATTTGTGGAAAATTGGTGGATTTTCAGGCTGCGATTACCAGTGCGAGCAAGGGAAGTCTGCTGGAACGCAGATCAAGCATGCGCCCCAAGCTGGAGGCTGGTGAGTCATCATAGATTTCTTAGATATTTTTGTAAATACAGTGGAAGTTGGTACAGGTTTACGGTGAAGTAGATCTGGTTTCAACAAGTAATAGGATATTTATTGAACATTTGAATGGTCAAAGTGAAGAGAATTTGAATAGTCAAAACAAAGAAGTAATAAGATAAAAGTGTTTTTAAAATTTTAAAATGCAGAATGTGACTGCCCCACCATTTTTATGACTAGCCCTGGTGATCCACTGGTGAAATGGCAGAAATGGAAAAAGATCTTTGAGAATTATGCGGGGGTGTGTGGTGTAAATTTAAGTGCAGAAAGAAAACAAGCACTTTTACTTTACTGTTTAGGGGGTGAGGGTCAAGAAGTGTTAGAAAATGCACCTCCCTTAAGTCAAGCGTGTCAAAGAGAATTGAATGAATATGAGGTATGTGTCAAACAGTTAGATCTACATTATCTACCAAAAGTAAGCACTATTATGGAGCGTTACTATTTTGGAACGAGAGAACAGGGTGAAGAAGAAAGTGTGGAGGAATTTGTAACAGCACTTAGGAAATTGCCTTTGAGTTGTAAATTTGAGGAACTAGTTGAAGAAAGAATACTTGATCAGTTTGTGTTAAAGTGTGGAAGCGATAAAATTAGAGAGGAACTTTGGTTAAAAGATGAGCCACCACTGGATGAAATAATGATCATTGCAAAAAGAGTTGAACACATGTTAAAATGTGTTAATGAGCTGAGTAAAGTAAACAAGTCTGCAGTTGTACAAGAAAAGGTAGAAGAAGTTGTGTGTCAGACAGTACAGAAAAATGTTAATGATAATAAGAAGAGTGGAGAAGATGAGAAGACGAACAAATCTGGGGAAGATGTCAAAAGAAATGTCATGGCTTTCCAAGGAACTTGTTTTTGTTGTGGGAGAAGTGGACATAAAGCTAATGCTAGTTTTTGCCCTGCACTCAATGTAATTTGTAATTATTGTAGGAAAAAAGAACATTTCTAAAAAAAACTGTTGTTTCCACAGCAAAAGAGATGTTAAGAATGATGTTAAAGAGGTCAGCTTTCAAATGAATGAAGTGTGTGGTTCGGAACATCCATCAGAATGGGTTAAAAAAGAAAATGTGAAAATAAAAATTAAGTTTGATTCTTGTTCCCATTTAACTTTCATCTCAAAGGATATTTTTTATCAGAATTTTAAAGACAAAGTAAAGTTATTGAAGACTGATGTTAGGCCAATAGGTTATGGAGGAACTAAGATGATAGGGTATTTTGTGTTTTGTGTGGAATGCAAAGACAGACTTACAGATGCTAAGGTATATGTAGCAGAGAAAGGTGATAACCTACTGAGTTGGTCACATCAAGCGAGGCTTGGAATTATTATTGATCCAAATAGTAACCCTCCTGTTAAAGTGCAATCTGTTGAGCATGTTAGTGACAAATATGTAAAGAAGTTTGGTGATTTATTCAAAAACAATTTAGGACGTTTGAAAGGATACAATCACTGTATCAAGTTGAAGTTAGGTGCAAAGCCTATTGCAGCTAAAGTGATGAGAATTCCTCCCAGTATACAAGAACCAGTACAGAAAGAGATTGACAGAGTGTTGGAAGCAGGTGTGATTGAGCCTGTGGAGGGGACAGAATGGTTGGCTCCCATTGTGGTAGCTAAAAAAGGGAATAATGATGTTCGGCTCTGTGTGGACTTAAGAGCATTAAATAAAGAAGTAGATACATTTCTGCTACCTAACATAGATGAGATGGTTTTGATTTACATGGTGCTTGCTATTTCAGTACACTGGATCTTGTGTCAGCGTATCATCAGGTGCCTCTAGACAAGAGTTCACAGGAACTGACTGCTTTCATTACACCTATGGGAGCATTAAAAATGTTTAAGGATGCCTTTCGGACTTGTATCAGCCGCTTCCGTATTTCAGAGAATAATGAATGATGTAGTTAAAGGAATCAAAGAGGTCAGGTGTTATCAGGATGTCTTGTTCATTTACAGTAAAACCTTTGAGGAACATGATGTAGGAGTTGAAAAGGTGTTGAACAGATTGATGAAAGCTGGATTGACTCTTCGATTTGGCAAGTGTAAGTTTGGTGTGACTGAAGTAGACTATTTAGATCATCACATTTCAGGAAAGGGAGTTAGACCAAAAAGGAGTTAGTATATACTATTGTTGGTCTTAAACAACCATGTTCAAAAGAAGAGTTGGCATCTTTTTTAGGAATGGCTGAGTTTTACGGAAAATTTATAAAGAATTTTGCAAATAAAACATGCCATTTAAAAAGTTTACTCTGTAAGAAGACAGAATTTGTATGTAATAAGATGTGTGAGGAAGAGTTTGAGAATATAAAATTAGATCTTAAAGGTGCACCAAATCTTCAAGCTTTCACTCCAGGGGATATGAGATATGTTGTAACGGATGCGAGTAAAAAAGGACTAGGAGCATTGTTAATTCAGGAAAGAGATAACAAAGAGTGTTTGATTGCCTGTGCGTCAAGGTGAGGGGCTGAAATGAACTATTCAGTCATCGAGAAGGAGGCGTTAGCCATTTCTTGGGCATTAAATAAGTTTAAGAAATTTATTTGGGGTACCAAATTTGTGGTAAGGTCTGATCATAAACCATTGAAAGACATTTTTGAAAAAAAAGGTTTGGACTCGATTTCATCTAGAATCAGGAGATGGGTGGTTTCACTACAAGATTTTGATTTTTGTATGGAATATATTCCGGGAGCATGTAATGTTTCTGCAGATTCGCTTTCACGTCTTGTAGGTACAGTTGAAAGTGAAGATGTGGAAAAGGATGATTACTTGTTTGATGAATCAGACATGACATTGTGTGAAATCACTTCAGGAGTTATCAAAGAAGATGAATGGAGAGATGAAGTGAAAAAAGATAAGGAATTGCAGAAAGCTATGGAAATGATTACACAAAATAAGGGTAAGAAGTTAGAAAAACCTTGCTTAATGGTGTGTGATGAATTAGCCATAAGTAATGAAATTCTAACCAGAGGCACAAGATTGATTCCTCCAGTAAGTTTGAGAGACAACATCATAGACATGGCTCATGATGGACACATGGGTATTTCTTAAACAAAGGAACACATTAGGCCGGATTTTTGGTGGCCTGGCCTAGATTTGATGGTAGAACGCAAGGTGCATGACTGTGTTCCTTGTTACATGAGCGATAAAATAGTGAAACCAAGACAAATTCCTATGGTTTGTAGGAAATTACCAAGTTTCCCTTGGGACGAAATAGCTATAGATATTGTTGGTCCACTGCATGGTGAGCATCAGACTCCATATTTAATTGTTTTAATTGATTTGTACTCGTGCTGGATTGAAGTAAGTTGTGTACGTGATATTTCTACTCAAGCTGTGATTACATTTTTAACATAACAATTTTAAAAGAGAAAGTTTTCCAGGTTCTTTGTTGTCAGATAATGGTCCACAATTTTGTTCATATGAAATGGAAGGAAATTTGAGCAAATGAGGCATTGTTCATAAAAAATCTTTTCTTCATCATCCAGAAACTAATGGGGCATTAGAAAGATTGAACAAAACTCTGAAAGAAAGTATTCAATTAGCGCGAGTTAACAGTTTGGATTGGAGAGAGGAGTTGCAAGAAGAATTTCAGCATACAGATTCACTCCACATTCAACAACAGGAAAGACTCCATTTGAATTGTTCAAAGGTTGATCTGCAAATACCATCATATGCCCAGGGTGGATGTCTTTGGATAAAGGCATGAAGGATAATGACATTGGTCAGTGGAGAAAAAAAGAATTCATTTTACAAAGGAAAAGAAAGTTATATGTTGATGCTCGGAAATCAGCTGTGGAGGTGTCATTCAAAGAAGGAGACAGAGTCAGAATTAAAGCACCTATTGGTTGTCTCAAGTGGTCTATATTTACTGATGAGAAGACAGTGGTAAAGATTTTCACGAATGCGGTGAAAACTAATGATGGTCGCATTTGGAATTGTAGTCGAGTTGTTCACGTAAAACCCAAATCCAACAGTAAAGGTAGTGGAGATAGTTCTTGTAAATTAACAAAGCCAAAACAGTGTTTGGATCCTATTAGTAAGAGTGTAAGAAATTGCAAAAGCCCTGTGTATCTTAAGGACTTTATAAGAAAATAGTTATTTATGACACTAATGTTTGAATTTTAGTTTGTTGCTTAGTTGTTCAGGAGGGAAAATGTGTTAGGAAAGTATTTATAGTTTTAATTCACTGTACTTAAATAGTTATAGTAATTATTTTATCATGTTCTTTTCATTTTGTTATAAATTGTAAAGAGGAAGAAGTGTGATGTTGCTTAGATTCCATGTTAGAACATGGAGTGTTTAGCCCAGGGATTCTATTACTGTCAGTTTGCTGAAGTCTCCTTGGATGGGGTACTATTAATAAAGACTCAGCTTTGTCTTAACATGTCCAGTGTTATTTAACATTATTACACATACTCCATAACATGGGCCATCACATATTATTTGGCAGGGATTGGATGATTTCCATGATTAGGCAAAGTAAGCCTGATTGCTTTGAATGGGGATAACCTATCATTATCTGTGCCACCTAACAGCAGCATTACTGGATCGAGAGCCAAAATCACCACAGAGAATTTCTTAATAAACTGTATTATCATTTATAAAATATTGATTGAATGTGGCTGCCTGATCACCTCATTTTCACCATTGTACCCAGAGTCCCGCAGACTCTTCTACAGCATTCAGAGACACAAGGTATAGCTTTCAGTTTGACCTCTCTGAAGTAGTACATCCTTACTACTTTACAGGAAGTCTCTTTACACTGAGACTACAATACAAATTTTGCTGGCATAGGTCAAATGGTGATTTATGTCAATTTAGATAGCTCTTGCTCTAGGTCGTTTTCCCATGTCATCGTGAAGGTATGTCGATCATCATTCTGGGCTCTGCCTAGCTGTGTGCAATGATTTGAAATACCTTTGTTCATTTGATTCTGAGCAAACTAAAAAACTTAACTGGTGTCTTATATATCCCACTCTTCATCTTACATTCATCAGACCATTCCAGAGTAAGAGTTGTATTAAGCAAAAATTAACTCTGGGTGAGAGATCAACAGCTTCTTCACATAATTCGCCTTCCTTGACTTCCACTTTTTCATCAAGAAGACCATTCCTCACTTTGAGAATCAGAAGAGTGACCTTCACTCTTCCTCCCTGGCGGTGCCCTCCAGTAGCTGCGCCCTCTTGTATCTCTTTAAGCCTCTCTCAGCCTAGTCGCTACTCAAACAATCATGCAGGAAGCTAGAATACAGAGGAGCAGGCCTGTGGCAAGTGGAAGGATGGGGTAGCCCAGCAGCATGAGAGGACGGTGTATAGCACGGCTTGCAGTGATACCCAGCCAGGCTTCAGAATGCCCATTTTCCCCTTGTCTTTTAATTCTCTTGACTTTCACTGAACTGCAGGTGGACAGAAGTCTCAAAGCAGAGGCAGAGGAGTTGGGGAGTAGTGGACCTCGGATAACTAAATAGCACCGAATGTTGTGTGTCTTCTGGTGTTGGAGATTCAATTTTAAGTCTGTTGGGCTGTTTTGCAAAGTCATTTAGTGACCAGGCTGACATTGGACCATTTGCTGTCATTGAGTATAATGAATTTAATGAATAGGCATTTTATACCATCTGTTTAATCAAGTTCAGTAACCAAATTTACAATTGTGGTACTCTAATTATCCTGATTTAGCACTGAGTACACTACTACCACTCAGTTCAATTCATTGCTAAAACACTCCTGACAATTCTCTGATTCAATCTATGTCCTGTATTCCTCTAATGCTCCTCAATGTGTTCAAAATTATGATTCTATTTTTGGTTTTAATGACTCCCTTGACAACTTAACAATGTTGGTATACATGGGTGCATTCTCATCATCAGAAACTGAAAATATTGTTTTTTTTCCTGGATTAGGGGTAATAAAACCAGCTCTTAAAATCTCCCGGTCAAGATAATACACCTGCACCCTTCCATAGTTTATCAGTCATGGATGCAATTTCATTTACTTTATAAAAATGTCTGATGTTCTGTCACATCATCCAATTTTAGCACAGGAACAAGTATTTACCAAGTAATGACCTGGAAAAAATGTCATAATTTGAGACTGGCTCAATGGGCACTACGGGTGGACCTGGATCCTATGATTATTGACACCGATAATGAAGGGTGTCACCCTTACATAGGGTAAACAAATATTTCAAAACTTAAAGCACTTAAATAAAAAATTGTGAAACAATAAATATTGCTCAGTGAAAATATTGTCTCTCACACATGCAGTAAAGTCTTTCCTCTATTTAAAAAATCACATGAAGGGGGAAATAAAGGCATTTTATAAATTGATGCAGTTCTAGGAGATCAAACCAATGAGCAATTGTCAATTTGTGATCTGACTACAATATTGACCTGCTAATTAGCGCTTTCATGCTAAGACAAATCTATGCCTATTGAGAACAAGATGAGCATTTGCAACAATGGTGTCGGTAAAAGAAAACAAGTAGGCCAACAATCCTCAATTACTGATTCTATTGTGACATAAACTTCTCAATACATTTGGTTAACTCTGAAGTCCACTTATCCATACAGTCTCTCATATAATCACTGAGTCTTATGTATACTTATATATATACAGCAAATGTCACATACATTGCCTTTTACTTTTTTAGTTTGTTGGACATGTACCATTGAAAGATATATTTGCTCATCACCACATCCATAAAAATATTTAGTCATCCAAACACCTGTTATAACATGTTGTCTTAACCTCATATACCTACTGAATCAACTATTCACACATCATTGGGCAGTCACACACCCCCTACAGAACCACACACACATTCACTCCCCCATACAAATATTCAGTTAACTAATCAATAACTAATATAGACTTTCACGTAGCTAGTAACCAGCAGGTGCAGCAGTTTACACAACAACTGACAAAGTAATACAGATATTCACACAGTTTAGGCACGATCCAATATATTTAGTGAGACACTATAAATTACTCAAGTAAACAGTCAATCACACTGCTACTAAATCCTCCATCAAGATAGGTATATATTCACTGATTCTTAAATGCAGATTGCTATATATATAATATATATTTATATAACAAACCAAACCAAACCACATTCACTGGATGATGTCATCAGTGATGTCACTGACCATGTCATGAATGATGTAATATGTGACATCATCACCAGTGGATTGCGGGCGCGTGAGTTACAGTTAGTACAACTAACTATAACTGAGGAATTTCAATGGTTATGTATGAGTGAAACATCCAGCTAACTATAAAACCCTGAAACCTATGGTTTTTTCAGTGAATTTCTTAAGTTTTTGTAAATGATAATTCCTAACTATAACCTGCTTGAAACCTATGGTTGTTTCAGTGAATTTCAAAGGTTTTTTAAATGATAATTCCTAACTATAACCTGCCTGAACCCTATGTTTTTTTCAGTGAATTTCAAATGCTTTTTAAATGACAATTCCTAATTATAATGTTGACCACTTCCCCATATCTTCAACAAGAAACCAAATCTGCAATCCTCCCTAAAAAAACAGGCAATAGTTCCACTTACCACTAAGAAATTAACATCAACATTTAACTAGTGTAAGGATATCGACCATGTACTGCGTGAATTACATCCAACCCACACCCATATTTAAAGAGCAATATGTGATAGAGGTACTAATTTTACACTTCCGACACCCAATAAAATCACAATACCAAGGGCTACTACCACTACAACCACCCCTCCTGACCCCTCCCCCTCTACTACCTCAGAGGCATGGCAAAACAGGACAACGGACCTTCACAAAATAATATATCCCCTCAACAGCACACTAGCTCAATTTTCAGAGATGTAGCAATCAACATTGTATAAGGGAAGGAACTCGCACATCAACAATAATGTACGCAAGCTAATACTACCGGTGATATGCTACACAACTCACTATACAAGGCAAAAACTTTTCTGCGTGTAGATATACCATTGATACATGTGTACTGCACAGTGGACGCAACCATATTATCTCAGACTCCGGGGAATATCTCGATCATGTTGCTGTGTTGTCCCCTCCCCTTTCAAGCAGAACTGAAGTGGGCTGATCCAACGTACGCAATGTCAGTGTAAGAGTATAAATATTTAGACTACGCCTTGGGCTTGGTTCACTTCTGCAAGAGAAAAGACTCTGCCACAGCAGAGGTCCTCACCCTGCCACGTGGTTGCCGCCATGTCCACGTGCCTCCTCGATTCAGGCTGATTGCGAACTCAGCGCCACAGCACCGCGGACTTATGTCTGTATCAACTACTGCCTTCGATCTACACTGTGGACAGCAGGGTTCACAACTTGAATTCAGCTTTGGATCTACAGTACGCACAGCATTGAAGTTAGCCTTGATTTATGTAAGGCAGAGAGAATTTCCTTAAATTATGAACAGTAGAAAATTCGGCCTTAATTTATTTAATGCAGAGACAATTCAACTATATGTCTTCAGATTTTGTTTAAATAGATTACAAAAAGCATTCCCCCATGTCTGTGTAAACTACTACCGTTGATCTACACTGCAGACAGCAGGGATCACAACTTCAATTCACCTTTCCATCCACACTATGGACAGCATTCAAGTTAGCCTTGATTTATGTAAGGCAGAGACACTTTTGTTAAATGAGATGACAAAAAACATTCCTCAATGTCTGTACTGAGTACTGCCTTCAAATGTACACTGCGATCAACAGAGTTCACCACTTGATGCAAGAAGCGCATCAGCACTACAGACAGCATTTAATTCAGTCTTGATTTATTTAAGGCAGAGACAATTGTACTGCATCCTCAGATTGTGTTAACTGTGACAAAAAAGCATTCCTCGATGTTTGTGTCGACTATTGCCTTCGATATACACTGTGGACAGCAGGGTTCACAACTTGAATTCAACTTTGCATCTACACTACCGACAATAGGGAATTCAACATTGATTTATTTAATGCAGAGACATTTGTACTGTATGTGTTCTGATTTTGTTAAATTAAGTGACAAAAAACATTTGTCGATATCTCTGCTGACTACTGCCTTACAGCAAGGTTCACATCTTGAATTCAGCTTTGAATCTATACTGTGAACAGCATGAAATTTAGCCTTGTTTTTTTTAAGGTACAGTTAATTGTACTGTATGTCCTCAGATTTTATTAACAGATACGACAAAAAGGATTTCTTGATGTCAGTGATGACTACTGCCTTCGATCTACATTGTGAGGGCTCACCATTCAGGTAGAATGACAATTATACAGGACACTGTCCAGTAGACAAGAGATATAGTACCACTGCGACCCCCCGAACCACGAATCATTGCAGGGTACGCACAAGCTGAGTTCTTTTGGTACCACTAACTCACTGTACCACAAGTCATCCCCCCGTAGCCTTATTGAAGCAGAATTCACTAGGCAAAAAACATTGCTCCCTGTGCGGCCCCCCTGCACTACGCATTATCGTAGGATATGTACAAGCTCAGCGCCAAAGATACTACTAACTCAGTGCACCATAATTCATTGCAAAGAAGAGTGAACAGTTTTATGCCACAGTGAGACATACTGTCCCTTTTAAATGAAATTCATGCAAAATTCAATCGACAAAACACATTAGTCCAATTACTGTACCCCCTCCCTCCCGAAACACGCATCATCGCAGGATACGTATACGCTAAGCGCCAAAGGTACTAGTAACTCAGTGCATAAACAATCATTATCACGTGGCCTTACTAAGGCAGAATTCACAAGACAAAAAATATTACTATCAGTACGGCCTGCCCGGACCGTGCATCATCGCAGGCTCCACAGAACCTTGTTGTTACAGATACCACTAACTCAGTGCAAACCAAACTAAGTATTACACCTATCAAACCCTACACAATATCCCTTTAGTATGCTTCCTTCAAAAACATCATTTTTATCACTTATAGATTTAGTTGAATAATAAAATTTACGCTGCATCCATGTTCTATCTTTTACTTCAGTCATGATTACTGATGATGCAGTCCACCCTACGATCTACACTGCGGACAGCAGGGTTTACAACTTCAATTCAGCTTTGTATCTACACTATGGACAGTAGGGAATTCAGCCTTGATTTACTTAATGCAGAGACAACTATACTGTATGTATTCAGATTTTGTTAAAATATGTGAAAAAAAGCATTCATCTATAATTGTGCTGAATAGTGGCTTCGATGTACAAGGCGGACAGTAGGATTCACAACTTGAATTCAGCTTTGTATCTACACTACAGCCAGTAGGGAATTTAGCTTTGATTTATTTAAGTCATAGTCAAAAAAACTCCTGTGGCACTGCTAGTATGTGCAAGCACCTTTAATCCCTACATCCTGTGAACTATGTTTACGAAGAAAGTAGAACACAGTGCCAAAATGTACCTCCACCACCGGCAATACCAAGTACCTCTGGGATATCACCTTCAACATCGCAACCAGACATATGTCCCCATTTTGAGAAAGTTCGAAAGCACTGCGTGAAATGCAATCATTTAATTTGTTATGGAGAGCAATCAGTAGACCTAGTTTGCACAGCAATTGATAACCATTGATGGTAGTTTTTTTAACCTCAAAATTCATGCAGAGCAGTATGCAACACTCAATATTTTGAGTACAGACCGTTCGAACCACGCATCATCGCAGGGTGAGCACACGCTGAGCACCACACATACCACTTACTCAGTGCACCATAAATAATCGCCACGTGGCCCTATTAAGGCAAAATGCAGTTGCCAAAAGACATTCATACCAGTGCGCTCTGCCTGAATCACGCATCATCGCAGGCTCCAAACAAACCGACTCTACCTCAGTGCACCACAACTCATGAACCCTTTACAATAGAATATTCTGTGTATTATTGGACATATAGTGCTCCTACCTTTGTACAGCAGAAGTCATAAACCATTTATGATTGAAAATCTGTGTATCATATCATGATTACTATTCTACTTGTTACCAACAGCAACGTAATAAAATGGAGTCGAGCACACGTGCCCGTACTCACTTCAACTATCTATCTGTGTCTGTGTATTTATTATGTTTGTAAAATGCTGCTCCTGTGCCCTACCGTATTATTTTGTGCTATAAATAGTGTATGCAACCATCTTACCTCTGACATTAAGTGTGGGCTATTTCTCTTTTTTTTTATAGCATATTTATGTAGCGCAAAATTAACCCAAAACTATATCAGCAATTTACATGAGCACCACATTTACAGTACATTTTCAGGCATGCATAGATTACGTCATTACTCTACAATAACAGGATGCGGACGGAACTCAGAGCCTCAAACACTGATTTCCAGCACCAAGTTCAACAGTATACCTGAATGACCACATACGTATATATATAATTTATCTGCCTTTCATGTGCCAAAAACTGCAACTTAAACCTTTAACAGCCCTGTATTACTACAGCTACAACACTCCACTGAATGTACAACAAAGATTCGTAACCACAGAAATGTGTCGTGTCCACCATCTTTTATATGTGCATCTATGGATGAATATAGGACCAGTGATACCCTGTACCTTCCATGTTGGTCATATTGTGGAACTTTACAGATATAATGGCACATTTGCGTTTAAGACCCGGGTGACGTCAACACTACAAAACGGACACCTGAATCACTTGATTTCTCACATAGCTAATGACGGAACCACGCCAATAGCTCCGGAATCATGGTTCAGAGCCTCGCGCAGCACTGGCCCACTCTGCTTATGCTTCCAGGAAAACACAACAACGCAACATTGCCCAGATTTCCATTGTACTGATTTCTTAGTTCCAGATCTAGTTGTCAGAACGGCACACACACACACACACACTCCCTCATGCCTGGTATACACCCACACCACACCCATCCAGCACATGCGTCACTACACACATGACCCTACCAATAAAAAAGACAAGGTACACGTGCTCTACGCCATTTTAGAGTTGCTCCCATCGCAAGCGCTGTGATGGCCCATCCTAGTGGTTTGGACGCCTCATGCAGGCCCGAACCACTGAGTATAACGGCCCACCACCATGAGCGTGGCCCATTAAGTCACTGAGTTAGTTGTACCGCAAGGACTGAGTGGGTGAGGAACCTGCGATGAACATAGTTGCACGAGTATGTCCTTTCCCATAACGATATCAAGACTCGGCACCATATGTCAGACTTCTTGGTGGCAGAGCGGGACTGCATGATGTAGAAGGTATCCTGTCAACGAAAAGGTGAGCAATGAGGCCTGGGTATGCATCGGAGGGAGTCGATGGGGTGCAGGAGACTGGATATAAAAAGGCGACAAAGCGATTTAGGCGTACGCAGTCCTAAATACCGTATCTTATTGCATTCATATTTTTGTTCCAATATCAGGAACTTTTTTATAATCGGTCAAATGTCCGACTCTCGTGATGATCGAAACCACTTGTATCACTTCGCACCACTTGCTTTCAAAACCAAATAAAAAGATTACTACTATAGGATTTTTTCAAAAATCGAAGCCTATTTAACAAGTTGGAACTGTAAAAATAGTTGTTTTGAAATGCGGGAGGGAAGGTGTGTGAAATGGAGATGTAATTATACTCCACATTAAGATAGTAACAATTACCAATCATAACATCTTTCTTTTACCATCTTTTAGATGCAGAACTTCAGGGTGCATTATGTTCCTGCACGTAGTGAAAGACACACTGGTGACATAAATGTGAGCTGCAAATATTCTTTTCAGTCACTCTCTCACTTCCTCTCTCCTTTGATAAAGAAACAACACACGTGAACTACTTTTTTATCTTACAGGTTGTGATTCACAAATTGGCGTCCCCCCCAAACACCTCCAAAGCTCAACGTTTATGCATTTTGCGATGATGCGTGGCCATCGTAACAACGTCAGAGAAGGGTGCTTCAACACCTGGGGCACCCTCTTTGAATCACGCCAATGGCACAAGGTGAGCAAAGAAGCTTGTTTCCGAAACAACAACAAGTCATCTGTGGATGAAGAGAGTGGGTAGTGTGCAGCAGCTTGACTGCGTAGGAATGTACAATTACCTCCCAGCAGTGAGAATAGATAGGTTACAACAGTCTGAGGGGCAGATTTACAAGCCCCTTGCACCACTTTTGTGTCACTTTTAACATGGGAAAAGTGGCGCAAGGAGCTTGTAAATCTGCCCCTGAGTGCGCAAGAAAAAGCACTCAACTCCGGACTCTGGGAGTCAATAGGGGGCAACAGTCTGGGTACATAGTATTGAAAACTGACCGCTATGCAGTGGGAGTGCATGGGATATAGTACTTTGGAAGAAAAACAGCACACACACACCTCCTTACAGTGGAAGTTGATGAAATGCTCTCTCTCACAGTTTTAATGTCGTTTTTTCTCTCTTTATCTCTCTCACTCTCTCTCACATCGTTTCTATTTCTCTTTTAAAGTTATGGATGCTGCTGTCCACTCTGCCGAGGCTGAATGTAAGACAGTCTGTAGTGTACAACCAAAGCTGAGTTCAAGTTGTGAACTCTGTTGGCCACAGTGTTTACAGTAGATAAGCAGAGCGGCCTAGATATACAATACCTCTGATTAAATGCGTTAGAAATAAAGGGGTTTCTTTACAAGCCCCTTGCGCCACTTTTACGTCACTTTTAACATAGGAAAAGTAACGCAAAAGTGGTGCAAGAGGCTTGTAAATAAGCCCCAAAGAATATTGTCCTGCATAATTAATGATCTCTCACCTAATTCTATCTCATCTCTGAATCATTTTAAAGACCTGTTCGTCCATACTGTAAATCTGATGCAGTAGGCACTTCGGTACAGACACCTCTTTAACGCGGGTCTGTAAGAGAGGTAGAATGTATCAGGAACACTGCAGACCTGCAAATTAAGAAATATTGCCAAGTATTACCTTAACTTGTAATCTTTGAACTCCTTCAGTCACATCTATCTAATTTTAAACACTTATCTTCATTTTTGTTTTGCAGATTACCTACTCTACTTCTATTGGAGTCCATATCACATTTTGTTTATTATATTGTTATGCTAAAGTTATGTTTCTATTTATTTATTATATTGTTAGCTTAAAGTTAAGTTTCTAGTTATTTATTGTTGTTTTAATAAAAGTTAATAAAAAACGTATATACGTCTTCTTTTTCTGACAACATTTCACTATTATTTAGTGTGATAATCATATAGTTAGAAAACATTTAAAAATAGAAATTATATTTATAACTAGAAGTATAATACTGAGGCTAACTCTTTACCAGCTCTTTACCAGAGTCTATAGCTTCGACTAACGGTTCCTATGGAAAACTTTAACAATTCCAGCACAGTAACTGTTTCGATTAGCAACATTCTGTGGTGAAATTCTAACCTCTGTGCTCACGAATGTGTTCCATGAACTGTTCCTATGGTAACAGGCAGTAAGCAGTTTGGGGGTAGGATTGAAAGGTACTGGCTGTACAGAAACCGTTATATTTACCCAGGATCCTCTACATGACAGAAACAAAAGCAAAGTAAGACAGAACACTGTGTAGCAGATTTACAAGTCCCTTGTGCCACTTTCGCGTCACTTTTCCCATCTTCAAAGTGATGCAATAGTAACGCAATGAACTTGTAAATCTGACCATATGCACATTACGAGCAAAAGAAGTACACAGTGTGGCTCACTGGTTAAAGCGGCAGACTCTGAAGCAGAGATCAGGCCCGGGACCAGGGTTCAAGTCCCGATGCGGCAGGGTCTTGAGCTCAATGTCCGCGGACTCGATAATTCTCGCCTCGGCGCCTACTCTAATCATGGGTCCCACGCTGCAACTCTGGGCAATAGCTTGCTTAATCTCCACAACGGCCCCTACAACACTGGGATGCCTGGCTTCACCTTGGGGGTGCCCAGGTGGGGCTTCTCACAGGGAGAGCCAGGAAGGGTTCCACAGCGTTATACAGCGCCGGGACGCCCCGTTGTGGCAGCTGTGCGCTTTACAAAATACACTACATTTACAAAATAAAATACACTACATTTACATTTTCAATTCTTTATCGATCACAATTAGACAGTGTTGCTTCACGATTCACAATGCACTTCAATAAATATTTCATGCCTATTTAAATGGGAGATGGGAATGTCGACATTACAAAACTTAGGGGCATATTTACAAAGACTGCGTTAAAATTGTCGCCGCTTTTAACGGCAGCAAACTACAACAAAAAAGGCGAAAAGAGACTTCAAAATCCTTTGTTATCTTACCGGAAGATTTGTTCAACATTGCTGTTTGCTATGCAAGAGTGAGAGCCACCCCCCGGGGCTATAAAATAAATGGTAGGTGTGGGGCTCCAAAGCCCCCCTGCAAAATTAGAGGTGGGGGGGCCTTAACTATCCCCCAAGCCCTGGGGACCACCACCCCAGGGCTTTCTGTATTGTGGAAAAGAGGCTGCATGGCTCCCCCCTGGAGCCCTTGAGGGCCTTGGGGACAGAGGGTGTTAGGTCCCTTCTGTGTGTTTACACTCCCAGAAGAACTCTCCGCTCAGCCTCCAAGAATCTGCTTTCAGTACCTAGATTTGTGAAGGCAAGGTGAGGAGGTAGAGCCTTTTCCACCTTGGTGCCCAAGCACTGGAACTCCCTTCCTTCGGAACTGTCTAGCCAGTCTTCTCTGGTGCTCTTTCGTAAACTTCTGAAGACCTGGCTCTTCTCCCAGGCGTATTAGCTGATCTGCACTTTGGCACTTTGAGACTATTTGTATGTTTGTTCTCTACGCCTTGATGCCCTTCCTGCGCTAAGTTGCGCATTACAAATTTCCCTTTCATTTCATTTCAACCCCCCAGGTCCGGCTCCTGCAGTGTCCCAAAGTGCGCACCCCTGGGACACTGCTGTTTGCTATGAGAGGGTGGAAGTCTTGCAGCTCCCGCCCTCCCATAGCAATCTTGGTTTGGATTTTGAAAGAGAGAGCAGGGGGTGGCGGTCCCTGGGGCTAGGTGGCCCCTCTGGGCCCCCATACATCTTTACAATTTAATTATAAAAGAAGCCCTGTCGTGAAACACTTGCCGGGTTTAAAAAAACATATTTTGAGCCCTGGGGGTCCCCTAAACAGGTCTAGAGGATCAGGATATTTCTACCTTGGATCCACCACACCCATAGATATATATATGCTTTTAACTGTAATTTTCTCAGGAACTACAGAACAGATTAACACCATTTAAGAAAAAGGCACAAGTCTGAACTGAGGACTACATCTCTGCCAAATTTGTCGTAATTCCGTTCAGCAGTTCGGGCTGTAGCTGTGGCTAAAGGTCCTACGGATATATATATATATATACAGTAACAGATGCAGGATGCCAACGGTGGACTCTAGATGCCGTACCAACCTCTAAGTATTTCCGTAGGTATCAAAGAAGTACTCTTAAACTGTTAGTGTGCAAACTTAACTCCTGCACCCACCGTTGCGGAGTGCAACCCAAGAGAATGGGAAGAAAGTCACTGGCGATGATGGAGTTGTGCACTACTAGGATATCCAAGCGGTAATAATGAAGCTCAATCAGTTTCTTTGTTGTAAAAGTCTTTATTGGTATGATTCCAAAATGTAAAAACAACAGCCAACGCGTTTCGTTCTTAGAACTTCGTCAGGGCTGAGGATAAAAACATAAACAAAATACATAAGGGTCCAAACTCATACAATACAGACCACAGTGCATAAAAAACATTACAATTGTTTAAAAAGCAGGCCAACAAGATTGCATTATGGCCTTTCTGGAGTGGCCACTGTGTGTCTTGTGGGTCATAACCCAAATCTGGGTATATTGGGTTATTTTACTGCACGTTTAGTACGTGGAGAATGGAGAGATATCAGGAAGAAAAAGAGGGATAGTTGAACAGTCTTCAGGAAGTTGGTAAAAGAATAGTCTTTTGGGAACTCCATAATTATACTGGGGCATACCATAATGACTTTATGGGCTTAACTCTTCTCTCTTTTGATGTATTACCTGCTCCCAATCTTAAATACAGTAGAATGCCACTGTTATTAGATTGACCAGGCTAAACAGGATATCATACTATTGTGGTGATTTCACATGCTTTGAAACATATCATGAAACAATACTGCTTTTTAAACAATTGAAACCGGTCAGGCGAAAGGAAGCAATTTGGCAAAAGAAAGCAACTTTGGAATGCCACAAGGAGCTGTTAATGGAAGCCAGAGGGCGGGTTTCGAGCAGAGGGACCTCCCAAAGCTTAGGGCCATTGAACACAAAATTAATCGTGGCGGTCCCCCGTCGTAGGGGAGGAGCACCACCTCGTTCACACAACAGAGGGGCTGTAGTGAGGACCTTTCCTTGCTGCCAAGCGCAGAAGCCCAACGTGAGAAACTCCTTATGGCGGGCCTACACCTACTAAAGGTTTTATGCTGATAAAATAAAATGATATGCAAAAGGGGGGTTCACCCACTATAAGTCACTGGGACCTGGGTAGTATAGGTACTGAGAAAGGGAGTCCCAGCAAGAGAAAACACAATATATACAAAATGAAATACAATAGAGTAACAGTTAATTCACAAACATCGTTATTTAATCACAATGTAAGTATAATATGAATAACGCAATAATGCATTCATGGATAATTGCAAAATATTTACACATGCCCATGGGAAGGAGGGAGGTGGTATTGTGGAGGAAAGTGTAGGTGAAGGATAGTGACATAAAACACGGCCAAAGCGCTTCACTGTATTATCAAACTTTTTAGTCAAATGTAGACAAAAAAAGACCATTAGTTCAAGATATTAATTACGAACATATCATGCTCCACATATTGCAATCAATGTCAAGTTCGTGGGGTGGAGCTGAAGAGAGAAAAAGAGCTGTCGACGTTTCGACCCCTGAGAATAACAGGTTCTAATTATTCCCTTGTGGCGGGGTCTTCATCAGGACGGGGAACAGGGCAAGGACCTAATGGATAAGTAACGAATATATGTTTCAATCTACTGCAGTAAGTCAAAATGAATTAATTAAAAATACTCAGCACACAAAAATGGATGGAACAAGCAAGACATACCCAACGGTTGCTTGTCGTGGGTAAAGTTGGGAGAGAGGAGAAACGCTCTCTGGAACAGGGAACTCGGAATCCTATGAAATCAGGAAGAGTATAAATAGCAATCCACTGTGAAAGAATCGGACATTGTAGCACTGGGGCGCAAATAGTTATCAGTAAAAGCACTTACTGAATAGGTGGTAAAGGAATCTCCCCTCAGGATGGGGTTCAGATGACGAGAGCCATTATAGGTCCGCCCGTAGGTCGGGTACCACGCAGTGAAAGCCGCTGCGGCGTAGATCGTCGAGTGGGGATACAGCGTCTATAGAACAAGACCAGGGACTTAGTAAAGTTTAAGATACAGGGTCTTGCAGAACATATATTGATTCAAGAATCAAACTCTTACCTGAAGTAGGAAGAGTCAATCCATCTAGGTAACATGCGCGGTCAGCAATGGAGACCGACTGCATGAAAGCTATTCTATAACCATGGTGACAGGATCACGTGACAGTAGTCGACGTGCTAGCTTCATGAAAATAGAAATAGGGCTACTAGAGTCAGAAATTGCCGATTATAAGGTTAGAAAGAGAGATGATCACCTCGATCGAGCTGGAACATAAATTGGCCACAGATCAATTTGGACAGCATACAAGGAATTATGCAACATAATAGACATATTAAATAAAAAATAAAAATAACCACACATTCGAAATTCAAACGGAAATTAGTCTAGAGCGTGACATTAAACATCCAACAGTATCTGCTAGCTAGTCAATTATCACACACTGAAAAGAGGACTCAATTACTAGATAGGGATTCAATGGGGCAGAATTAGTACAGCCTAGAATGTATGCCAAATTAGTTCAGAGTGGCTAGTTGGGAAAAGGAGCTGTCATGTTCATTAAGACCATTGTGGATGGAATCAAAGTGATACATCCATTTGAGTTCCCGTATATTCAGAACATTGGAGATGCTGCCACCCCGGGGCCCCAGTGTGACTTTTTCAAGAATAACCCATTTAAAGCTTTCCGCAGGATGTTGAGCAGACACAACATTTTCCACCAGTGGTGCACCTTACACTGCGCAGCGAATGCGACTTGTGTGTTGTAGGATTCTAGCTTTGGCTTTCTGTTGCGTCTGTCCAATGTATATCCGATTTTATGCTGATAAAATAAAATGAACATTACGGGACCCTACAAAGAGAATACTGATGCTAATCAAGGGAACTACAAGTCCCATCA
This sequence comes from Lissotriton helveticus, assembly GCF_964261635.1. Lineage (NCBI taxonomy): Eukaryota > Metazoa > Chordata > Amphibia > Caudata > Salamandridae > Lissotriton > Lissotriton helveticus. Next base: position 872,846,102 of record NC_136065.1, on the reverse strand, counting down.
TGCCACTAAAATTAAGGCATCTTGCCGAACTAATGAATTTGCATGAAAAACGAAATATAAGAAAGCACTTCCTGTAAAGTACTATGAAGCACGCCTATGAAGACACTCCTCTGAAGAAGATGCCGCTTTTCATCGAACCCGGTCAGGCGAAAGGAAGCAATTTGGCGAAAGAAAGCAACTTTGGAATGCCACAAGGAGCTGTTAATGGAAGCCAGAGGGTAGGCTTCGAGCAGAGTGACCTCCCGAAGCTTAGGGCCATTGAACACAAAAATTAATCGCGGCGGTCCCCCGTCGTAGGGGAGGAGCACCACCTCGTTCACACAACAGAGGGGCTGTGGTGAGGAACTTTCCTTGCTGCCAAGCGCAGAAGCCCAACGTGAGAAACTCCTTATGGCGGACCGACACCTACTCAAGGTTTTATGCTGATAAAATAAAATGAACATTACGGGACCCTACAAAGGGAATACTGATGCTAATCAAGAGAACTACAAGTCCCATCATGCCACTAAATTTAAGGCATCTTGCCGAAATAATGAATTTGCACGAAAAACGAAATAAAAGAAAGCACTTCCTGTAAAGTATCATGAAGCACGCCTTTGAAGACACACCTCTGAAGAAGATGCCGCTTTGCATCTAAACCGGTCAGGCGAAAGGAAGCAATTTGGCGAAATGAAGCATCTTTGGAATGCCACAAGGAGCTGTTAATGGAAGCCAGAGGGCGGGCTTCGAGCAGATTGACCCCCAAAGCTTAGGGCCATTGAACACAAAAAAAAAAAATATTACCTACTGGCGGTCGCCAGTAGGTATATATAGTTAGGATTTTTCTCTATGGGATTTTTGAAAATTCTATGTCGAATAACTTTGGCGTTAGAGGATGGAATTGGCTGAAATTTTCAGGAAAATGGAACATTTTGTTTCTGAGCAGCCCCGGAAAATGTGGGGGGGTTTCATCAAGGGGGGGCCAAGAAAAAAGGGGGGTCCCAAAACGCGTTTTTCCCATGCAATTTTCCATAGGGCGGTTGGACTCACTTTTAGCTCAAACAGCTGAATGGATTTACACGAAACTTGGCAAAATTGTAGATATTGTTTGGCCGATGTACCTTTGCTAGGTCTCAATATATGTGCTCCAGTGGATTTTGATAAATTAACGTTCAAAAAAATATATATATCTGTAACAGCGCTCCGGTTAGTGCCCCGGTTCGCGTACCTGACGCGTAACGAAACTTCGGGAAGCGAAGCTGATTGGCTCTCCGGTGTCTGTCAACATTCTAAACAGTCCGGAGCGGCCGCCATCTTGTCTCTCGGTAGGATCGAGAGACAAGAGGTGAAGAAAAACGAAGGGGGAAATTAATGAAAGGGGGCAAGGTAGACCCCTCCTGACCCCCTAGGATTGATGAGGGGGTTATTAAAGGGTCCCGCGGGGCAAAAAAAAAACAAAAAAAAAAACGTTTTTTCGCGGTAGAGGCGCTACCCGGTACGCGAACCGGGTAGCTAACCGGTAGCGTAACGGGAGTCCGCCATCTTGTGTTTCAGTGAAATTTAATCACAAGATGGAGGAAAAACAATGTGGGAAATGGGTATAAGGGGGCACGGGAGACGTATCCTGACCCCCTAGGTTTTCTGAGGGTGGCTGAGGAGGCCCATATGTGCGGAAAAACCCCCCACATATTTTTTAAAAATTTTCGCGCGGTTAGCGTCCGGTGCGCGAACTGGGTAGCGTTCCGGAAAGCGTAAATCGTGAAAATTAGTTAAAAAAAAGTTACATTTAAAATTTGTTTAGAGTGATCATAGTTAGGGTAGCTCTGAGAAGAGCTTTTGGGTATGTGGTAGATTTAGGTACTTATAAGTAGGTACCAATACATAGTCTTAAATTCAGGATGAAAACTCTGTTCCCCTCATCTGAGAAGTGAACTCCATCTCCTCTGTAGATATCTTGCATGTAGTAACGCAAGTTATTGTTGTAGATGGAGCCCATTCCATGGTCTCTCATGTAAGCTGAAACAGACTTATTTACATGCTTCCTCGATTTCTCAATTTGTGGACAAAATTGGTTGGACCACCTCCATTTCTGTCTTTGGCATGTATTTGAATATACCAAGGCAGTTTGAGGAAAAAGTGCCATCAATTGCTCAAAGGTGTCCTTTAAAAGCATTTCCAGACCTACCCCAGTCAAAGTGCCCAAGTCATTTCCTCCACAGTGCACAATTAACAGGTCAGGTTTTGGCAAATGCAAAAAGGTTTTCACCAATGGTATCAATTGGTGACATCCTAATCCTCTGTGGCCAATCCAGTTGATTTCCACATTTTGTAAATTGAGGTTGTGTAAATTTCTGTTATCAGCATACCTTTGAGCCCAGTGGATGTAACTATTTCCAACAATCCAGACAGAAAACATGGTGAGAGGAGGTTATGCTGCAGTCAGATGAAGTGTGGGTATGAAATGGCAGTTGAAACAGTAGGAGTTTATAATGAAAAAAACTGTGGAGTTTCTGTGCTAATGATTCAGTAGCAGTGATTGGTGGATTTTGATTGCTGAAAACAGAAAGTTAGGGTGCATGGATGAGTTCTTTGAAAGATGTAATTTGAATGGTCAAGAAAAAATTATTTTATGAAAGATTGCACTGGATACGCAGGTGTACTGAGAGTTCAGAGTTCAATTGAAACATTGTTGTGTGAACTTGTAAACATGAGAGGTCTTTCAGGAGGTGGTTGCTATGGAAAAAAGGCAGAAAGGGCAGAGGGGGGAAGGGTGTTGATTTGAAAAAAGTGAGGGAAGAGTTTTGATTGGGTGACATGAGAGATATGTGTGATGAATTACAGCATTTCTGTGCCATTGTTGGTTGCAGCCTCTGGAGTGCATACCCTTTGCTCTGCTAAAGAAAAATTGGTGTGTGTCTGAGACTGTTTTGAAACTCAAAAAGTATTTGCTAAGGTGAGAAAAGATTCATTTAATTTAGATAGAGAATAGTATGCTTTAGGGAGAAAATTATGAAGAAAGTTGTGTATTTAAAATGTTGCTTTGTGTCAAGTGTTTTACAAATAGATTTTGTTTCTTTGAGTTACATAGCCATGTTAAAAGTGACACAAAAATGGTGCAAGGGCCTTAAAAATACGCTTTCATGTGTGTTAGGGCATTTTAAGTCACTTCCCCATGAATGTGGGTGAATAATTGGTTTACTTGATGTGTTTAAAAACGTTTCTTGAAGTCAATTAGGTTTCTTGATATGTACTGCTAGAGTTTCATAGGCTGCTTGGGGCATATTTACAAGGCCTTTGAGTCACTTTGATGTTATTTTCCCCATTTTAATTTAAGTCATTTCCCCGTGGTGCAAGGTCCTTGTAAATACGCCCACATGTGTGCTTGGCAAATTTAGATTTTGTTTCTTTGAGTTACATAGCCATGTTAAAAGTGACGCAAAAATGGTGCAAGGGCCTTAAAAATATGCTTTCATGTGTGTTAGGGCATTTTAAGTCACTTCCCCATGAATGTGGGTGAATAATTGGTTTACTTGATGTGTTTAAAAACGTTTCTTGAAGTCAATTAGGTTTCTTGATATGTACTGCTAGAGTTTCATAGGCTGCTTGGGGCATATTTACAAGGCCTTTGAGTCACTTTGATGTTATTTTCCCCATTTTAATTTAAGTCATTTCCCCGTGGTGCAAGGTCCTTGTAAATACGCCCCCCCATGTGTGCTTGGCAAATTTAGATTTTGTTTCTTTGAGTTACATGGCCATGTTAAAAGTGACGCAAAAATGGTGCAAGGCCCTTAAAAATACGCTTTCATGTGTGTTAGGGCATTTTAAGTCACTTCCCCATGAAAGTGGGTGAATAATTGGTTTTGCTTGATGTGTTTAAAAACGTTTCTTGAAGTAAATTAGGTTTCTTGATATGTACTGCTAGAGTTTCATAGGCTGCTTGGGGCATATTTACAAGGCCTTTGAGTCACTTTGACGTTATTTTCCCCATTTTAATTTAAGTCATTTCCCCGTGGTGCAAGGTCCTTGTAAATACGCCCCCATGTGTGCTTGGCAAATTTAGATTTAGTTTCTTTGAGTTACATAGCCATGTTAAAAGTGACACAAAAATGGTGCAAGGGCCTTAAAAATACGCTTTCATGTGTGTTAGGGCATTTTAAGTCACTTCCCCATGAATGTGGGTGAATAATTGGTTTACTTGATGTGTTTAAAAACGTTTCTTGAAGTCAATTAGGTTTCTTGATATGTACTGCTAGAGTTGCATAGGCTGCTTGGGGCATATTTACAAGGCCTTTGAGTCACTTTGATGTTATTTTCCCCATTTTAATTTAAGTCATTTCCCCGTGGTGCAAGGTCCTTGTAAACACGCCCCCATGTGTGCTTGGCAAATTTAAGTACTGACAGGGTGTGCTTCTACATAGGAGCTGTGTTGTGTTTTCAAATTATGACCAGAAAATCGTTTTTTTTTAAAAAGAAATGCTTTTCACATTTATGAGAAGGTCATAATGGTGTCTGCTTCTTTAAATAAATATTTTACTTTCCACCATGAATATGTGAGAATAATTTTCCTTGTTTGCCGGTTTAAAAACACGTTTCTTGAAGTCATTAAGGTTTCACAATATGTTCTGCAAGAGTTTCATAGTCACTATGATGATAATGATATACATTTAGAACTGTGTAGGAGGCATGGAGAAACTGAGTCTTCTGTAAGTGTCAAGGGAGGTGAGTAATGTACATTGCTCTGTTGCATACAGTCCTCATCTTCTGCGTACTCTTGGATATGCTAGACTACATCTGCACAATGAGATACCTAAGCTGATGAAACACAGGTGATGTGATTGTGAATTGAGCATAAATATTTGCACGTTTTTCAATTATATCACCTGTGTTTCCTAACATTACGAATCACATTGTGCAGATGAGGTTTAGGTCTGTCCAGGGAGACAGAGGAGGTCTGGCCTTTGTTCAAGAGTGCAGTGGACATGACTCACTTCATTGGTAGGCCTGCACATGTATTATCTCCTCTGTACTCTTCAACAAGCCTAAATTTCATCTGCAACCCTGAGTAGGCCTCACCTCAAACAAACCTCTGGATAGGCCACACCTTATCGTCATCCTGAATCAATCATTTAAAATGTTAGGGGCAGATTTATGATGGCCGTGCGCCTCTTTTGCGCCGATGTTGCGTCACTTTTGTGACGCAGCAGTGGTGTAAAAGATGCACCATGTTGCAAGATAGGCCTCACTTAATCTGCAACAAGATACCGTCAGTTTAAACTGTATACATTTAGGACTGTGTAGGGGGTATGGAGAAGCTGAATCTTCTGTAAGTGTCAAAACTGTTGCATACAGTGCTCACCTTCTGCGTACTCTTTGATATGCTAGACTACATCTGCACAATGAGATACCTAAGCAAAGGAAACACAAGTGATGTGATTGTGAAATGAGCAAAAGAAATTGCACGTTTTTCAATTACATCACCTGTGTTTCCTAACATTACGAATCACATTGTGCAGATGAGGTTTAGGCCTGTCCAGGGAGACAGAGGAGGTCTGGCCTTTGTTCAAGAGTGCAGTGGACATGACTCACTTAATTGGTAGGCCTGCACATGTACTATCTCCTCTGTACTCTTCAACAAGCCTAAATTTCATCTGTAACCCTGAGTAGGCCTCACCTCAAACAAACCTCTAGATAGGCCACACCTTATCGGCATCCTGAATCATTCATTTAAAATGTTAGGGGCAGATTTATGATGGTCGTGCATCTCTTTTGCGCCGCTGTTGCGTCACTTTTGTGACGCAGCAGTGGTGCAAAAGATGCACCATGTTGCAAGATAGGCCTCACTTCATCTGCAACAAGATACCGTCAGTTTAAACTGTATACATTTAGGACTGTGTAGGGGGCATGGAGAAGCTGAGGTTTCTGTAAGTGTCAAAGTTGTTGCATACAGTGCTCACCTTCTACGTACTCTTTCATATGCTAGACTACATCTGCACAATGAGATACCTAAGCAAAGGAAACACATGTGATGTGATTGTGAAATGAGCAAAAAAAATTGCACGTTTTTCAATTACATCACCTGTGTTTCCTAACATTACGAATCACATTGTGCAGATCAGGTTTAGGCCTGTCCAGGGAGACAGAGGAGGTCTGGCCTTTGTTCAAGAGTGCAGTGGACATGACTCACTTCATTGGTAGGCCTGCACATGTATTATCTCCTCTGTACTCTTCAACAAGCCTAAATTTCATCTGTAACCCTGAGTAGGCCTCACCTCAAACAAACCCCTGGATAGGCCACACCTTATCGGCATCCTGAACCAATCATTTAAAATGTTAGGGGCAGATTTATGATGGCCGTGTGCCTCTTTTGCGCCGCTGTGCGTCACTTTTGTGACGCAGCGGCGGCGCAAAAGATGCGCTATGTTGCGACATATTTACAACTTGATGCATCTAGGCAGATGTGTCTCGGTGTAAAGTCCTGTGCCACATAAGACCTGCGTCAGGTTTCATGTGGGCGTTTTGTTGCAGGGTGGGCATTCATTTGCATGAAAGCCCTGTAAAACTAACACAGTGAAATTTAGAAGATTTCACTGAGTCAGCTTTATGACATTGCTGAATCAATCAATCAATCAATCATGCCATTTGTATAGCGCACTACTCACCCGGGAGGGTCTCAAGGCGCTTGGGGGGAGGGGTATGCTACTGCTCGAACAGCCAGGTCTTGAGTTGTTTCCTGAAGGCGAGATGGTCCTGGGTCAGCCGAAGGTGGATGGGGAGGGAGTTCCAAGTCTTGGCAGCCAGGTAAGAGAAGGATCTTCCTCCGGCGGTGGCTCTTCGGATGCGTGGTACGGCTGCGAGGGCGAGGTTGGTGGACCGTAGCTGGCGGGTGGGCGTGTAGAAGGTCAGGCGGTCGTTGAGGTACTTGGGGCCCAGGTCGTGGAGAGACTTGTGTGCGCGGGTGAGGAGCCGGAACGTGATCCTCTTGTCGATGGGGAGCCAGTGCAGGTTCCTCAGGTGGCTGGAGATGTGGCTGCGTCGGGGGACATCCAGGATGAGTCGGGCGGAGGCGTTCTGGATGCGCTGGAGTCTTTTCTGTAGCTTGGCTGTGGTTCCGGCGTAGAGGGCGTTTTCAGTCGTCCAATCGGCTGGTGACGAGTGCCTGGGTGACAGTCTTCTTGGTCTCGGTCGGGATCCAGCGGAAGATCTTGCGAAGCATACGCAGGGTGTTGAAGCACGATGAGGAGACGGTGTTGACTTGTCTGGTCATCGAGAGGGAGGGGTCCAGGATGAAGCCCAGGTTGCGTGCGTGGTCGGTTGGCTTGGGTGCGGTGCCCAGGGCTGGGGGCCACCAGGAGTCGTCCCAGGCGGAGGGCGAAGATCCCAGGATGAGGACTTCCATCTTGTCCGAGTTCAGTTTCAGGCGGCTGTCCTTCATCCACTCGGCGACGTCTTTCATCCCTTCGTGTAGGCAGGTTCTGGCGGTGTCGGGGTCTCTGGTGAGGGAGAGGATCAGCTGGGTGTCGTCGGCGTAAGAGATGATGTTGAGGTTGTGCTGGCGTGCGATGGCTGCGAGAGGTTTCATGTAGATGTTGAAGAGGGTGGGGCTGAGTGAAGATCCTTGCGGGACGCCGCAGATGACTTCGGTGGCCTCGGAGCGAAACGGGGGAGGCGGACTCTTTGTGTTCTTCGGCGAGGAACGAGATGATCCACTCCAGTGCCTTCTCTTGGATACCAATGTTGCTGAGGCGCTGGACTAGGGTGCGGTGGCAGACTGTGTCGAACGCAGCGGAGAGGTCCAGGAGGATGAGGGCCACTGTTTCCCCCTTGTCGAGCAGAGTCTGGATGTCGTCGGTGGCTGCGATGAGGGCGGTCTCGGTGCTGTGGTTGGCTCTGAAGCCGGACTGCGAGGGGTTGAGGGATCCGTTCGTCTCAAAGAAGGCGGTCAGCTGTCTGTTGACGATCTTCTCAATGACTTTAGCAGGAAAAGGGAGGAGCGAGATGGGGCGGAAGTTTTTGAGATCGGTGGGGTCCGCTGTAGGTTTCTTCAGGAGGGTGTTGATCTGGGCGTGCTTCCAGCTCTCCGGGAAGGTGGCGGTGTTGAAGAAGGCGTTGATGATGTTCCGGAGTTGGGGTGCGATGGTGGAGTCGGCCTTGTTGAAGACGTGGTGTGGGCAGGGGTCGGTCGGTGATCCGGAGTGGATGGTGTTCATCGTGCGGGCTGTGTCTTCGGTGGTCACCGTGGTCCAGGTGCGAAGGGTGGCGGTGGGGGGCGTTGGTTCGACGGTTGGGTGCGTGGGTGGGGCGCCGAAGCTGTTGTGGATGTCGGCGATCTTGCGGTGGAAGAACGAGGCGAGGGAGTCGCAGAGGTCTTGTGACAGAGTGATGTCGTTGGAGCCGGTGCTGGGGTTGGAGAACTCCTTGACAATAGTGAAGAGCTCTTTGCTGTCGTGGGCGTTGTTGTCCAGTCGTTCCTTCAGGGATTTCTTCTTGGTGGTGCGGATGAGCTGGTGGTGCTTGCGGGTAGCGTGTTTGAGGGCGGTCATGTTGTCGGTGGTCCGGTCGAGGAGCCAGGCTTTCTCGAGGGTGCGGCAGGTCTTCTTGGAGTCCTTGAGGTCGTCGGTGAACCAGGATGCCTTCTTGCTTCTGGGTCTGCTGGGAGGGTTCCTTAGTGGCGCGAGGTCATCGGCGCAGGCGGTCAGCCACTGTGTGAAGTTGCGGGCTGCTTCGTTGGGGTCCGTTGTGTTGGCGGGTGGGCTCTGGCTGAGGGAGGTGGTGAGCTGGTCTGCGGTGATCTTGCTCCAATTCCTGTGAGGTACCTGTTGCGGGTGGTGGTGGGTCGTGGATCTTTTGAAGCTGAAGTGGACGCAGCTGTGGTCGGTCCAGTGGAGTCCGGTGGCGTGGCTGAAGGTGATGTACTTGCTGGAAGAGAAGACGGGATCAAGCGTGTGGCCGGCGTAGTGGGTGGGGGTGTTGACCAGTTGCTTGAGTCCGAGGTTGGCGAGGTTTTCCAGCAGGGCGGTGGTGTTGCGGTCCTTGTTGTTCTCCAGGTGGAAGTTGAGGTCCCCGAGGAGGATGTAGTCAGTGGAGGGGAGGACGTGCGGGCTGATGAAGTCTGTGATGTCTTCGCTGAATTGTGTGCGTGGTCCCGGGGGTCTGTAGACGAGGGTGCCTCTGAGGGTCGTCTTAGGGTCGGTGTGAATCTGGAAGTGGAGATGTTCGGCTTCGGCGAAGGAGTTGTTGGCGTCGGTCGTGATGCGGATGGTGTTCCTGTGGACGATGAACCGGTCTGGTTGATGCGGTCCCTCCTGATGATCTTGTACCCATCCGGGATGGCGATGGCGATGTCGGGTGCAGAGGAGGCGTTCATCCAGGTTTCCGTGAGGAAGGCGACGTCCGGTGATGTAGCGTCGAGGAGGTTCCAGAGTTCCACGGCGTGTCTGTGGACGGAGCGGGTGTTGATCAGGATGCACTTGAGGTGGTTGCTGCTGGTGTTTGTCTTGGCGGGTGCGGGGCAGGTTCGGAGGCAGGTGAACTTGCAGGTGCAGCAGGTGAAGGGTCCGTGGGTGCGTCTCGGGGTGGCTCGGCAGCAGGCGTGGGTCCGGCCGGCATTGAGTGCGTTGAGAGTGGCGGCGTCGTAGGTCAGTCGGGTCGTCTTGCCTCGGCGGGGAGGGCCAGGTGTCCTGGCGGTGGGTGCGGGCCAGGCGCGGACGGGCGCAGACGGGCTTACCTTTGGCGCACCTTCGGCGCTCAATCGGCGCTCCCGCTGCGCGCGTCCGCTGCGCGGTCGCTCTGGGGGCGTCATAAGTAAGGAGCCGGGAGGGAGGAGCAGCTGGGTGGCGGGAACGGGGCGGCGAATGGAATCACAGGGGGGTGGGGCCGCAGGGAGGCAGCGACGGGAAATTCCAAGAAGCAGCGGGCAGCGGGAAATTCCCAGGAGCAGCAGGAAATTCCCAGGAGCAGCGGGCAGCGAGCGAAGGAATCTGCAGGCAGGAGGCGGCAAAGCCAGGCAGGAGCGGCAGCAGTGAGTGGGGCGACCAAGCCCTGTGGAGGGCTGAGCGGTCACCAATCAAATCCTTACGCCTGTTTGAAACAGGCATAAGGAGTGATACACCATGCAATGTGTGGCTTGCCCCTGTGCATTGCAGTAGACATGTCGCGCTTACGACGTGATTCCTGCAATGCGCCGCTTTTGCAGCACAGATGCGTGATGCATCTGTGCTGTTTTTGCTCAATGGTGCTCCACATTGTAAATGCGGCACATCATGGGTGGCAGAGCAGCGGCGCACGTTAACTGGTGCATCCCTGAGGATGCACCAGTTAACATAAATCTGCCCCTTTAAATTTAAGTATGAGCAGGGGACACAGAGTTGGTGAGGCTTATCCAAGGTTAAGAAGAGATGAGTCCTGTTCACTGAAAACTTGGACATAGGCCTCACCTCCTCAGCATCGCTGGACATGGTTAAATAATATCTGCAAAATGTTACTCTTGTTAAACAATTTTACTATTATAGTCTCTGAGATTTGTCTCTTACTCTGCAACATCTCATTGTTGTTCTCTTTCTTTAAAGATAACGACAACATCAAGCATGAGTGATAATGAGCAATCTGTTGATCTCGATCTTATCATTGAACTTGTCATTGAAACATCAGTGGAAGTAGATCCCTTGGATGATTTAAATCCTGTGGATGATGAAGAATATGATGAGGATGCCGATTTGTCAGAATTGTATGACATAGGGAGGGAAGCTGACCTGCTCGAGCCTATGGAACTATAAAGACTTATTTTTAAAAGTTACTGGAAATTAAAAGAAACCATGTTAACCGTTTCATTTAAAATTAAATACAACTTCAAAAACAGCTTGTGTGAAGTGTCTTTAATAAAATAGTGAAATATGCTAATAAAATTAGTTCAGATTCACATATAAAAGAGCACAGGTCAAATGTAGAAGCATTCCATTTCTTTGCTACTATTTGTGAGTTTTAAATTTGCCAATGCACTAAAAATTATTGTATGTAGAATTGACAAGTAGTGTGTTAATTTTTTGACGACTGTTATTGATTTACTGTTTGGTAATAGTGGTTAATAACATTTTTTATTATATTTTACCACAGATTCAACTGCAGATCATTTCAAAATTACACAATGCCTTCGAAGCAAAGAAGGAGAAAGGCTACAAAACGTCAAACACAGCAGCTTACTACATGCTTGCAGCAGTCCTCTACAATAAAAACTTGTCAAGTCACCAAAAAAGCTCCGGGTAAGAGAACAAAATCTTTCCTAAGAAACATTTCCAGAAAAAAAAGTATCACTACAGAACATGTTTTAGTCCAGAAAAAGAGAGCCAATTTAAACGGAAAGGAAAGGCCACTCAAAAATGTTACTGCTAGAGCAGGAGATAACTCTGTGCATGGTAGTAGAAGGAAAAATCAGTTTAGGGACATTCGTAGACGAATGTTCCGCAACAGGATAATTGTCAATTTGTTAAAAAATATTAAGAAACGTCAACAGAAAGTGGCTTTTTATAAGAGAAAGAGAAACATTGAGAAAATTATTGATCAGGCATTCGAAATTAAGCGAAAGTTATTTATTTTGATAATCAATAGAATTAGGAAACTAAACAAGGTAATTTATGATTTCAAAACAAATAGTAGATGGAAGAGAACAGTTAATCGTAGTAATTTTTGTGAAGTTTTTTCAGGAGAATCGATGCATAGTTCAAGTTGTGAGGCATTTTTTAATGAGTAGAGTTATTTTCAGTATAATGATTTGGTGCATGCAGTTGACACCAGTGGTCGAGCATATGAGGTGAAAGATGGTTGTCCGGTTGAAAAAGAAAAACTTGTGTCAACAGAGGCAAAAGAGGTGTTAGGTAATGAGGTTTTAGGAAGACGTCCTAAGGGACCAGTGTACACCTGGAAGTGTAGTAGTATTTGCAGTGTGCGACAGGATTCCATCAATTTGCTTTGTGATTTTGTACGGACATTTAATAAGGAAACTTTAAAACAGAAAATAAAGTTGTTGCAAGAATTAGATCCTTGCAGAGTGAGAGAAGTGACAGGTTTGCATGATCATTCACTGGCTTGTCTTTCCAGGAGAGTATGCCAGAGTGTTTTTCATCATTTCAGGATGCTAGCAGTGCATCATAATAAAGTGATGAAATTAGTTAGAATGTTGTATTATGCTAAGAGTCCAGCAATTATGCTTAAACAATTATGCATTGCTCTTTTGCATGGTTCTGAAGTAGATGTGAAGAATATTTGTGAAGAAATTGAGTTTTGTTACTTTGCAAGTAAAGAGAAGAATGTTGAAATTGACCCAGAAGAAGAAGGTAATGTGGAAGAGAGTGTACAGGTTTCCAGTACAGATAATTTTCAGAAGGAAATTGCCACGTTTCTGGTGAAATCAAGTGAGAGGCCTAATTTCACTTGTGTGTGTTGTCGACGCACTTATTATAAGAATCAGACTAAGTTAGTGGATTTATATGCAAAAAGTGAAAGGGAAAATAATAGTGAATGGAAGGATTTCGCAACATACTTGATGGTAGAAAATTGTTTTGATTTGGAATCGGATCAACGTGTGTGTACTTATTGTTGTAACAAATTAAATCAAAACCAGATGCCTGCTAGAGCGGTTCATAATAATCTGGAATTGGTTGACATTCCTTCTGAATTGAAGGATTTAAATACTTATGAATCTATTTTGATTCAAAGTGTCCATCCCTTTCAGGCTATTGTACGAATGGAGCCAAAGACAGGGAAATTGCCTCCATCAGATTTACAGAGAGGATTAAAGGGAAGAGTTGTTTATTTGCCTCTAGATTTGAAGAAAAACATTAATACAATTGGAGTAGAGAAAGTGGAAGAGGAACCTCTGGTTATCTCAGTTAATGGGGTTGCAACAAAGAGTAAGAAAATCTGGCAAGATTTAGTGGATGTTAGGAAAGTCAAAAAGGCAACATTGTATTTGATGAAAAACAATAAGTACTACAAGAATGTATATGTTGCAGAGGAGGAAGTAAGTGAAGAAGAGGACAGCGATTTGTGTGCTGGACAAATTGAGAAAGTAGAAGCCTCTAAAAATGAAGAAATATATGAACATTATAGTGTTCATCCTTTGCATTCCAAGGAAGTCATGGGGAATGCTATTGAGTTGTTTCAAATGAAACAAGCCAAAGGGAGTCCCATTAGTGTTTGGGAGGAAAGTTTGGAAGCTCGGTGTTTCCCACAACTATTTCCAACAGGTCAAGGAGGAAGATATGATGAGCGACCTGATCAAATTCCTGCTTCTGAATACCGGACTTTACGATTGTATGCAGAAGATCCTAGGTTTCGTCAATGCATTCCCTATTTGTTTCATCTACTGTTTGAAAGCGATCTGTCTGGACTGTCATATGCAGTGAACCACATCTTGAAAAGTGGTATACAGATGCAAAATATCTCAGCAAGGGACTTTATGGATAAAGTCAATGTGCAAGACAGTATTTTGGATTCTCACCTGATTAATCTCATGGCATGTCAGCGTGGTACTAATGAGTACTGGTACCGTCGACATGGAGATTTAAAATGTATGCTGAGGAACTTAGGAACTCCCACATGGTTCCTCACTCTCAGCTGTGCCGAGTATGGCTGGGAAGACTTACTTGAATTTCTACGAGAGGCAAATGGAAACATTGAAAATATCGAATTCAAGACACCCGGAGAACTGTGCTCTTTGGATCCAGTGAATGTATGCAGGTACTTCAATCATAGATTTGAAGCTATGATGTCTTTCATCATGAACAAGAAAAATCCACCTCTTGGAGAGGTGTTGGATTTCTTCTGGAGAAAGGAGTATCAAGCAAGAGGTGCTCCTCATATACATATGCTGCTATGGATCAAAGATGCACCCAAATTTGGAACAGATCCGGATGACTTAGTGATGAGTTTCATAGAATAGTATTCTACATGTGCTGTTCCAAAGACAAAGGAAGACAAAAGCCTAAGAGAACAAGTTTTACGCTTTCAAAGCCATCGTTGTGGAAAGTACTGTCGTCGTAAATTCAGAAACAAGGACAAGTTCTATACAAAATGTCGTTTCAGCTTTCCACGACCGGTGATTTCTAAAGGAAGAGTGAACAGTTTGATGTCTTCGCTGCGACATAATGTGACGAGGAAATCACCCAAAAATACATACAATTTGAAAAGAAACGAAGAGTCAAAGTACATCAACGACTACAACCCAGTGATTTTGTCCATGTGGAATGCTAACATGGATATACAGTTTGTGGCTGATAACTGTATGGCTGTGGCTCGGTATGTGACATCTTACATCACAAAAAAAGAAAAGACAGAATTGAAGGATATGTGGGAGGACATTTCCCATGAAAAGAGCCTCAGTAAGAAGTTGTACAGTTTCAGTTTGAAGATGTTGTCGCATCGAGAAATCGGAGCTTACGAATGTTCTGACCGGTTATCTTCAGCAAGTCTCTATGCCAAATCTAGGAGTATCATTTGGGCGAGTCTTGGTCTTGCTGCAACACGTAATCGAGTTCTAAAACCTGTACGGGAAATTGATTATTTGGCGGAAAAGGAGCCAAACAGTACAGATATTTTGAAGACCAACATGTTGGATACATATTATCCAAATAGAAGCAGTCACCTCGAGAATGTTTGTCTGTATGAGGTTCTACAAAATTGCATATTCAAGAGGAACATCAAAGAAGATATTGATAAAGTAGTGTATGCTGTAATTGGAAGTGAGGGATGTCTGGTCAAGCAAAGAAAATGCCAATTGGTAAATCATCGAAAATTGAGTGGCGAATCTCCTGAAAGAAAAGAGTTTTTCTATTTAGCTCTTTTGCAACTTTTCAAGCCTTGGTGTGCAGAAGAGGAACTGCTTGGAGATTTCCTCTGTTACGAAGACTCTTTCAATGCAGCCAAGGACACCATAGAATGTCCTGTTTTTCCAAAATATCTAGAAATGTTGAATGCGGAAATCGAGCAGGAAGCAACAATTGCAGCCGAGATTGCTAGAGACAGTTCTCAGGACAGTCAGAGTTCTGTTTTATTGAGTCAGGATCCACTAGGAGGACCAGTTATCGAAAATGAAGCTGCCACTGCCATGATTGAAGTGGAAAGAGCCATGGCACATGCTCAGGAGGATGACGTTGAGCAGAGGAAAATATATGACGAAGTTACCAACCAAATTGATCATGGATTAAGTCATGAGAAGAAAGAGTGCTCATGTATGTCGTTGAAGCCTGTCCGACTGTACGTGAGTGGAGAAGCAGGAACTGGAAAAAGTTTCCTCATTAAAGCAATTTCATGTTATTTGCAGAAAAGGACTGAGTCATCGCTGTCTTGTGTTGTCACCGCTCCAACTGGACTGGCAGCACATAACATTAAAGGTATTACTTTGCATCGTCTACTGATGCTGCCAGTGGAGCATGATAACAAATTACAATACCACAAGTTATCTGGAGATGCTTGTTGTGAAGTTTCAAGAGTCTTGAGGAAAATGAAACTTCTTATCATTGATGAAGTAAGCATAGTTTCCAATGTCATGTTTGCCTTTGTGCATTTGAGAATGCAAGAAGTTCTTAAAACAGAGTATGATGTGTTATTTGGTGGCAAACACATCATTGTTTTCGGTGATCTTCTGCAGCTGACACCAGTGAAATGACAACCAGTGTTTAAACTACTTACACATGAAGATACCAGGAAGTGCCTAGGGAGCATTGGCAACGTTAATATATGGTTAAACTTCAATTATGCTGAACTGCGTGAAAATATGCGTCAAGCGAAGGATGAAGATTATAAGAATATTCTACAAGATGTTAGAATCGGAAAAGTGACCGAGCATGGGAAAGAAGCTTTACATGCACGATTACTGTCAGATTTGTATCCAGAAGAAGACGTTGTGCCAGAGAATATTTTTCGGAAAATTACTGAGAAGAAATCTGGAATATGTTTGATGCCAACTCTTGCAGAATGTGCCATCTTCAACAACAAAATGTTGAATTTCGAAAACCAAGAGATTGTGAAACTGGAAGCTATTGACAGAATAGAGCATATGGGAGCAACAATTATTTTGTCTGAGAATTTGAAATCAAAATTGGATTCATTAGAGAAGACTATATCTAAAACTGCTGGTTTTGAAAAGACTCTGAATGTGTGCTTAAATTGCCGTATCGTTTTGAGAAGGAATTTACATGTTGAAAGAGGTCTGGTAAATGGATCAATGGGTAATGTTGTTGATTTTGAGAAATACAGAAATAGAGATGGAATTGAATTTTTAAAAATTTAATTTGATGGCATTGAGGAAGTACAGTTAATTGGTCGTTGCTCTGCTAGATTTCTGCTTGTAAAAGACTTATATGTTCGCTGTAAGCAGTTTCCTGTTTGCTTGGCATATGCGGTGACAATCCATAAATCGCAAGGTTTAAGTGTAGACAGTGCATTGGTGAATATTGGCAGTTCTGTGTTCAAGGAGGGAATGGCATATGTGGCATTTTCACGAGTCAGAACTTTATCGGGATTATACTTGATTGAGTGTGATGTCACAAACATTTGTGCGGATCTAGATTGTGTTAAGGAATACAATAGGTTAAGAAGAGAGTATGCGCCACATTTGCCTCAATATCCTTTGTTTGAGAAACGTGTGGTAGGCCGGAAACGAAGAAATGTGACCAATAGTAGGGAGGTTGTAGCAAAAAGACGAAAAGTCGATGAACCCGAAATTATAAGCAGAAAGAAAATGGATTCTGTTGAAGATGTTGTTGGTTTTCAATTTGAAAATAGTTCTGGTGTCAACTGCTATGCTAATGTAGTGGTTAATGTTGTCTTTTCTCTAGAAACTTTAAAAGAACAGATTGTGATCAATTCGGATCAAAGTTTTTGCTGTTTACTGAACTCTGTGTTAGAGAAATGTAGCACTGATAGAACAAAAATAGAAAGTGTGTCTGAAATTCGAAATCTGTTAGACAAATGTTCAGGTCAAACGCAATTCTCTCAAAATATTCAGCAAGATTGTCAGGAGTTTTTAATGTATATGCTTGATGTATTGCAAGATGAAGGTGTAGATGTAGATCATCTGTTTGGCCTTTCTTATCAATGGCAGCATGACTGTGAGAACTGTAGGATATCAAGTACTACTAGTGTAGACTCAGAAAGATTTATATATTTAACTTTGCCAGACAGTAAATCAGTGTCCTTTAATAAGCTAGTAAAAGCAGCCGATCACAACATGGAGTGTAGCCAATGTAAGTCTGCAATGCTGTCCACATTATTTATACGAACATATGGCCAGTATGTCATTTTAATGTTCCAACGATGTAGGCCTGATGGAACAAAATTGACAACTTTAATTAAACATTTTGTGGCTTCGCAGTTGTCAATATCAGGAAGGACTTTTGTAACTACAGCAATTATATATCATGACGGTCCTTCAACAACATCAGGACATTACACAGCTTATTTGAAGTCTAGAAACGGCTGGTCATTCTGCAATGATTCTGTTTTAACTTTAAAAAAAAAATTGCCTTTCGACCTTAAAAATTCTTACCTGGTGTTTTTACAACCAATTTTAGGGAAAGAATCTCGGGATTTGCTCTGAGGAATTTCAAGAGGTTCTAATGGCTCCTACACTATTTGGCCTTGAGGATAAGTGTAGTACAGAGTGAAAAGTTATTTTTGAGTTTTAAGTAGTTCCTGGAAAAAAAGAAGGTTTTCTTACAGAAAGTGGTGGGCACGGATTAGTTAAAGGACAACAGAGTATTTCCCAAAGCAAACGGTGTTCTTACCATAACACTTGACGTCATGGAAAAATAACTGCACTTTGAATGAGTTCAGAAAAACTGTTTCTTTTAATAAGCTAATTCAAGCAGCCAATCAAAACATGGAGTAGAGGTAATGTAAGTCTGCAATGCTGTCCACATTATTTGTACAAACTTTTGGTTATAATGTCATTTTAAAATTCCAACTATATAAACCTGATGAAAGTAAGTTTTCAACTTTAATTACAAATGTTGTGGCTACACAGTCGTTGATTTTAGGAAGAACATTTGTAACTGCAGCTATTATATGACATAATGGTCCTTTGACAACATCCGCTTATTACACAGCTTATTTAAAATGTAAAAAAAGCTGATGTTTCGGAAATGATTCACATTTGACTATGAAACAATGTTGCCTTTTGACTTAAAAATATTCTTACTTTCTGTTTTCAGAAGAGAGAATTTTGGGTAGGTAACTGGCCTATAATGATTCTAGGAGTTGATATAATTTTATGTACTGTTTTAAATTGCTTTGTGATTAAAAGTGATGTAGAGAATTAAATAATTGTAGTAGTCATAGAGATAGTGTAAGTGTGCCTCATAGTAAGCAGTATCAGTGTCATAGGAAATGTGGAACATGAGTGAGCAAGAAGGGTGAGATATTACTAGTACAGGATTGTGAAAGTGATCTTGAACGTTTTCTTTCTGAAAGTTGCAGAAAAAGAAAATGACGGGATTTGCTTAGAAGAATTCCAAGAGTTATAAATGGCTCTTACACGATTTGGCCTTGAGGAGAAGTGCGGTAGAGAGCGAGAAGTCATTTATTGTATGTAATATATTTGTCAAAACGATGGAGCTTTTCTTTCAGAAAGTGGCGGGCTGAAAATAATAACAGCACAACAGAGTATAAGCTGTTCATAGGACATCCTTCGACGTCATGGAAAGTAAGTTACTTTTAAGGAGTTCTGATGTCTGATTGGTTATGTTATATGGGTTTTTTAAACACAATCATTTTGATTGTGGTTTTTTTTCCCCGCTGTTATATGGTGAATACCTTCAACTCACTGTTTTTAGTGAAATTTGATATATTCTGAGAACAGCAAAAATAAACCATTTAACATGTATAATTAATTCTGTACTTTGTATAGTGAATTTTAATTTGTGCTCGTCTTATCTCATGCTCACTCATCTTTTACTACCTTCTATCAATCTTCCTTACATACTCACATTGCCTTTTGTTTTATTCTCTTTCACCCTTGCTGTCTAACTCCACTTATCTTTCAACCTTTGTTTCCCTAATCCAAATCTGCTTTTTTCTTTTCTCCCTTGCACCATTTTTCAGCTTTTAGACCTTCTGCTTCGCTTGTCTTTTCCATCTTTCCTCCCTTTGTTTTCGAAATTAAATATTTTTGGGTTCTCCATTTTTGGTGCAATCAGTTAGTATAACTCACCCTCACTCATTTATCTTTCTTTGTTGCCTCACTCAGTCTGTATCTGACACTCTTTCCTTCACTTCCTCTGTCTCCTCTCTCCCTCACTCTCTTTTCCTTATTCACCCTTTCCTTATATAGTTTACCTTACTCACTTTCTTTTAGTAGCTTACACAACTTCAATTTAGTTTTCTCTTTTATCCTTCTTTTCTGTCACTGAAAGTATCTTCCTTTTTTTTCTCTTAGTAATTTACTCTATTACAATTTCTTTTTGTCTCTGACTGTCTATCACCATTTCTTTCTCTTTTTTTTCTGCATGTTTATCTCTAACTTTATGTCTTTGTAAAATTGGATGATTTTCAATCTTTTCCCTTGTCTTTTCTAATTTTTAAATACATGTTTTAATACTTTTCAAATTTTTGTTCTTTCTTTCACAGATTGAAAGTATAAAAATAACAAGTGACTAAGTTAACGACAATTATAAGGTAAGTGTTTTGTACTCTTTTCGTTACATTTCTATCACATTTAACTTCTATTAGTTCCACTGCTTCATTTCTTTAACCCTCAGTTTCCTGCCTTTGCTACTTCCCTCATTCCTTTCTCTATTACTTACTTACTCTACTCCTTCCACTCCTTTTCTCAGTCCCTCTGTTCTCTTAGTTCCTCACTCCTGTTCACTCACTCCGTCTCTATTACTCTTACTGTCTCTGACTGATCACTCTTTCATTACTTGTTCATTATGCTTTCTCCCTGTAGTTCAAGCACACTATGTTATTTACATTTCTTTGCTGTTTCAATTATTCCTTTTCTCTCACTTCTTCTTTTCTGCTTTCTGTTTTATCTCTCTGTTATTCTACATGTTTTAACCTTAGTCACTGTCATACATCTTGTTTTATTCCTATTTACTTTCACTCATTCTTTTCTTAACACTTTCCCTCAGGGTTGTTCTTTTAGTCCGGTTCTATCCCTACCTCTCATTCCACATGTTTTACTGTTTTTCTTCTTAATTTGAACATTCACTCATATTCTCCAAGAAACTCTTGTTTATTATTCTTCTACTCTCCTTTTTTTCTTTCACTTCCTTATCTATTTTGTGTTTCTCAATTATACCCTCTTACATCTTTTCTTTGGTAAATAGATGTATTAAACAGTATCTCTGTGTTACTCCCTCTAGCTGTCTTTCTTTTAACATTACTCTCTGTTTCCTTCCCTTATACTCACTTTTCCTTTTTTTAAAAAAAATAAATTTTGTTTCGCTTCCGGTTCGCGTACCGGCGCGCGAACCGGGAAGCGAATCAAAAGAAATAGAGGTTGCCAGAGTGCTAAACATTCTAGCAATTTTTTATAAAGGGGAGGTAGTTCTGAAAAGAACTTTTTTTTTATTGTTTTTGTTTTATTTTTTTTTATTATTTTTCTGAACATTTTTTTACTTTTTTTGTATTTTATGAACGGTTTTATATTTTTTTGGGGGGGGAACGAAAATCATTGATTATAACGGGCTCAACAGGAGCAACAAAAAAAAAAGATAATTTACTTTCTGGGGCGTTTTGGACATTTATGATTTTCAATTGCTACGTTGATCAAATTTATGCTACTCTCCCTGTAGCAAATTAATTTGCCGCAATAAATGCACACTTGCTTCACTTCCCCGAACTTCAACTGGATGTTGGGGACCGTCTCCCTCGCCTCTGGTCTAGTCACTGCCTCTCCAGATGATGTACTGGCCACAGGAGGGGGGTTTTCCTGCAGGTGACGTACCTGCGCAGCACTATAATTTATAGGGTGCCACCTCTCCATATGCCGATGCATGGTGTAATTGCCATAGCTGTACTTCTTATCGTAGCGGGCATTAACTTTTTTTTGGCCCCGGGGAAATGAGTAAAATTGCCAGATGTAATCTTCTTTTACATGGGACCTCCTTGGTTCTTCAGGCAAAAACTGCCTCCTCTCTTGCTCCTCTTCCTCTTCTTCCTCTTCTTCCTCCTCTTGATTGAGGATTACCTGAGGAGGTGGTCCTCTCTTCCTAGGAGGTGGTGGTGGTGGTGGGGGTGCACCAGCTGCAGCTACTAATGAAGCCATTGCTTATTAGTCAAAATAGGTCTTCCTCTCACAAAGTTGAAAGTCAGAGTGAGAAAAAAGGTGGGGGCTTTCATCATTTGGGAGAAAAAAAATGTTCTAAACCAATGAAAAGTGTTATTTTTAGGTCACATGACCTAGCCTTACATCATTAGGAAACCAAAAGTGAAATGAACCAATGAAAAGTTTTATTAACAAGTCACATGACCTGTTACGCTTACGTTACGCGCTGCGCGCCGCGCCCCGATCGCTTCCGGGGAGCTGCGCTTCGCGCCTCGGTTCGCGCTCCGGAGCACTTCCGGGTGCGCTAACGCGGCGCGTCATAAGACGCATTACACGAGAACGCCATACGTCGTGCTTACGCGACGCGTCACAATGTTGTTTTCTAACGCGGCAGTTGCGCAAACGGAACGTTTACCGGTTCTCGGACCTGGTCGCGGCACCAAATTGCGCTAACGTGAAGCGAAACAAAAAAAAATATTAAAAAAATAAATACATCAAAAAATGGTATTAAAAACATATAAAATATATTTTTCGATTTAAAGAAGAATACATTTTAAAGCTTTTGATATTTGCTATTAAAAAAACATTGAAATTCACTGAAAAAACCGTAGGTTATAGACCATATATAGTTAGGAATTAGCATTTACAAAACCTTGAAAATTCACTGAAAAAACCATAGGTTATAGACCATATATAGTTAGAAATTAGCATTTACAAAACCTTATTTTACTCACACAAAACCATTGAAATTCGCATATATAGTTAGTTGTACTAACTATATATCGCGCACCCGCAATCCACTGCTGATCATGTCACATATTACATCATTCATGACATGGTCAGTGACATCACTGATGACATCACTGATGACATCTCAAATGACATCACTGATGACATCACTGATGACATCTCAAATGACATCACTGATGACATCACTGATGACATTACTGAGCACATCACTGATGACATTATTCATGTGATAATACGATGAACCTCTTCAGACTCTAATATAACCTTAGATACACTCAGTGTAAACAGACACTCACAGACTGTGACTCATCCATGGAGTTACTCACACACCTACTCAGTCATGCAAAGAATCAATCACACCTCCATTTTCTCAACTATACAGTTATACACACCTTACTTATTCAA
Organism: Lissotriton helveticus; assembly: GCF_964261635.1. Classification (NCBI taxonomy): domain Eukaryota; kingdom Metazoa; phylum Chordata; class Amphibia; order Caudata; family Salamandridae; genus Lissotriton; species Lissotriton helveticus. The sequence goes on along the minus strand of NC_136065.1, from coordinate 872,823,709 downwards.
ACATATACTAACACATATTTACTCTCTTATACAATCCCTGATACAAGTTCACAATGATCCATACAGCCACTCACACATTCACTAGCTCTTTATGCACAGTTATTTATATATGTCAACTCTCACATGTACTGTGTTTTACATATGTACTTACTTTGACATGTAGCACTGAGATATCCATTCACTCACCAATACACTCATGCACTCAGTCAACCACCCATACAGCTGTTTCCACATGCACTTTTGAACCCATACATCTAGTGAATCAACTGCTCACACATCTATGCACAGAGTCATACACCTCCCAGCCACCCACACACACACACAGTCTCCCATACAAATACTTGGGCAACCAATCAATAACCCATATAGTTACTCATATAGCTACTGATCAACACATGCAGCAGTTTACAGAACAACAGACATAATGATGCACAAATTAAGACAGTTTAGTCACTAACCCATGCACTCAGTGAGACACATTTAATCACTCACTCATACAGTCAGTCATGCACCTACTAAATCCTTCATCCAGACACTTATACATCCACTCATTCTTCAATATGTAAGACATATTTTAACTTTACAGAAATACACAGTCACTGGATGTTGTCATCAGTGATGTCATCAGTGATGTCATTTGAGATGTCATCAGTGATGTCATCAGTGATGTCATTTGAGATATCATCAGTGATGTCATCAGTGATGTCACTGACCATGTCATGAATGATGTAATATGTGACATGATCAGCAGTGGATTGCGGGTGCGCGATATATAGTTAGTACAACTAACTATATATGCGAATTTCAATGGTTTTGTGTGAGTAAAATAAGGTTTTGTAAATGCTAATTCCTAACTATATATGGTCTATAACCTATGGTTTTTTCAGTGAATATTACCTACTGGCGGTCGCCAGTAGGTATATATAGTTAGGATTTTTTCTCTATGGGTTTTTTGAAAATTCTATGTCTAATAACTTTGGCGTTTGTGGACGGAATTGGCTGAAATTTTCAGGAAAATGGCACATTTTGTTTCTGAGCAGCCCCTGAAAATTTTGGGGGGGTTCGTCAAGGGGGGGCCGAGAAAAAAGGGGGGTCCCAAAACGCGTTTTTCCCATGTTAATTTCCATAGGGCGGTTGGCCTCACTTTTAGCCCGAACGGCTGAATGGATTTGCACGAAACTTGGCAAAATTGTAGGGACTGGTAGCCCGATGTGCCTTTTGTAGGTCTCAATATATGTGCTGCAGTGGATTTTGAGAAATTAACGTTTAAAAAAAGATATATATCTGTAACAGCGGACTGGGCAGCGGCCCAGGACGCGTACTTTTCGCGCAACGGAGCTTTGTGAAGCGAAGCTGATTGGTTCTCCGGCGTCTGTCAACATTCCAAACAGTCCGTAGCGGCCGCCATCTTGTCTCTCGGTAGGATCGAGAGACAAGAGGAGGTCAAAACAAAGGGGGAAATAACTATAAGGGGGCATAGTAGATCCTCGCTGACCCCCTAGGTTTGATGTGGAGGTTTTAAAAGGGCCCCGCGGGGCAAAAAAAAATAATAATAATAATAATCGAACGGCTGAATGGATTTGCACGAAACTTGGCAAAATATTAGGGACTGGTAGCCCGATGTGCCTTTGCTAGGTCTCAATATATGTGCTCCAGTGGATTTTGAGAAATTAACGTTCAAAAAAAGATATATATCTGTAACAGCGCTCCGCTTCGCGTAACGGAGGTTTGCGAAGCTGATTGGTCATTCTGTCACTGGGCTATAGTTGGGCTACATCTGGCTGATATTTGGGCTACATTTGTTTTTTTGTGTGTCTGGCGGCCATCTTTGGGCTACATTGGGCTACATTGGGCTTCATTGGGCTACATTCGGCTAATTAGCAAATAGCTCATCGCAAACTAGGAATGGTAAAGAATCGCTATTTATTCCTTAAAGTTCGCTATTTAGGAAATGCAAAAAACTTTGATGATACATATGGCGGTTCATCTCTAACAAGATAAGAAGCATAGGGATACATTTATGATGACTGGCGCATCACCAGGGATGTGTTAGTCATTCTGTGCCGCTGTTCCGTCACCTATGGTGTGCTGCATTTACAATGCGGCGCATCATGGGGCAAAAACAGCACAGATGCGTGATGTATCTGTGCCGTAAAGGTGGCGCATTGCTGGAGTTGTATCGCAAGTGTGATGAAGCTCCAGCAAGGGTCGGGGGTGCCCCTGTCGCAGGGTTTCTGTTCTCACACAGAACTGTGGGCAGAGGATTGGAACCTCGGCGAATGCATTGCTGGAGTTGTATCGCAAGTGTGATGAAGCTCCAGCAAGGGTCGGGGGTGCCCCTGTCGCAGGGTTTCTGTTCTCACACAGAACTGTGGACAGAGGATTGGAACCTCGGCGAATTAGGGTGTCCCAAAACTCACGTTAGTAATCAAAAACTCCTTAGCAAGCTAGGTACAGTGTCACATTGGATATAACAAACTCTCAATGTTTAGACAATCCAGAATATGAACTTATAGTACCTCAGGATACGTGGAACTCATGAACAGTCGGTCGTTATAGATTTCTTAGAAACCAGAACATGGAGTTAAGAAGAACAGATGTGTATTTGAAATGTTTATTTACTAATGCCGTCTTCTCAGGCGTAGTACCTTACATAATAAAAGTACACATATTATCAGTAGCAAAATTACCAGCATAGTTACTAGTACATAAAAAGCGAATGGTGACAGTATGTTAACATGCTGTAAATGAATAAGAGTTAGCAACACTTATAAGCAGCCGCGGGCCGTGGAGGGAGTTACGGTGGGGCAGGGAGGCGGGGAGGGGGAGGGGCAAGGTAGAGAGGGCTCCACCCTGCTTCTCCCCCTCCCCGCCTCCCTGCCCCATCGTAACTCCCTCCACGGCCCGCGGCTGCTTATATCTCACCCTCCCTAATACACATATTATATTATTTGCTAAGAAGGTCTCTTTGTGTTGGTTTAGGGCGTGCCCATACTTTAGTGTCTTAGATTTGAAGGAATCACATCAGCATACACCAGCTCTCTCTTCATGTGAACCGCATCAACTGTTGTGTATGTGTGTTCGGCAAAGCAATATAAAACCCGCCTCATGCCCAGAATTGGCAGAAGTTGCACTTATGTTATGAGTATGAAGTCGTGGAGATCAGACCTCATAACAATTCTGTATCGTGTTGTTCTTGAAACTTTAGCACTCGCTGTACAGATATAGTTTAACAAGTAAAGCAGATAGTAGACCAATAACATATTATTCTCATGTAAACCACGATGAACTACTAGGTGGAAAGCTAAAGCAACAACTAAGTGTCTTGTGCAGAAGTTGCAAAAAAGGAAAAATGGCGTTTAAACCGGTAATGAGCCCATGCTAACTTAACACGGTGTAAAGATATCCAGGACCTAGATGACACCTCCCCATGATCCGGAAACGAACTGAATAAGATAATAGAAGTGCCATCTCATGAGAGCAGATTGCAAGTTTATATGTGGACGGTCCGCAAGGTAAAGCATTAAAAACTAGGAAAATTTAATGCTAAAGAAAAATAAAACAGCCAAGTACTTTATCGAGTCTTAAGCCAATAGGCAAGGTAAATAATAAAAACTTGACAAATAAGTCAATGAATTGTCAATGAAATGCTAGTACTCAGCATATCAAACATGAAAAAGGTCTATGACATAACTGTGTATGCAAAAAAGGCTGCAACAGCCTCCAATAGGAAGTCACCGTCTTCATCCGAAAACAGTTCAGCCATCCAATTTAAAAGCGGAAAAGAACATACGTGCTCTCCCAGCACCGGATCCTCTATCACCATCAGAGGACAGCTCGGTGGGTTTTCAAGAAAGCTCTGTTCCAAGAAAGACTGTGCTGCCGCCAGTAAATTCCAGGGACCAAGTAGTCCATGCATCAATGCCACAGCCATAATCCTTTCGCCAGGACAAACCAACTCGTGAGTAATGATAGGAGTCATCAGCTGATTAAAGTCGACGTCAGGAGAAACCGGTCCGCAGAGACACAAATCAATGGCCCAATCGAAATCACAGGTCAGGCAGTGAAATACAGGCTGGACACAGGTGAAGTAGGAGAATCGAAAAGATAATCCATATGCCGTGCTTAATATCGCCAACGGCATTGTGCCATAATATTCTAGCATGCGATTGCGGAACAGTGTCAGCAGCTGCAGGGTGTGAGGTTGCATAGGAGGGACATCCATATTTAAAAATGTAAAAAAGCACAAGAGCGTCCGCTGGTAATGCAAGTAAAAATGCCAATCCACGAACCAGAGTGGAGAAAATGGAATGAAAGGAAGCAGGGATGACTCCAAAGATTTTCTCAAATGAAGTCACGAGACCACTGGTAACAACTTTAAAAAAGTGCGCCAGGGACTTTGTGGAGGATGCGTTAAAGATAGTCGGAAACATGTTGCTGAAATTGAAAGGCAAATCTTAATTGAAAAGGGTGTGCACCTCTGTACGGGTGTTCGCTATGTGAAGTACGAAAGTTTCACGGGCCGAACTCAAGGCCACCTCTCTCTGAGACAAAAGAGCTCTTATTCTTGCCATGCCGTTGAAACGTGTCCCAAGGTTGGTATTTGTTTCTATTTTAGCGAGGTCAAAAAGAGATCCCATTAGTGGCCTACTGATTTTACTCGATTCCTTTTCTTTTTTTTTACACGATTTTTCGTTATCTGCAAAGACTAAACAGAGTATTGCGACTCTGTGTTTGTTTGTAAATAGAGAATGAACCAAAGAGAACTAATTCTAAAACAGTAAATACTTGGAAAACAATCAATCAAATGGAGAGAGAAGCAGGCACGACGGATTACAACGGGGGCAAAGGCCTGCGTTAACTACCTTTCACTATCTGCAAAGAGAGAGTACTCGTAATAGAAATGAGGGGGGGGCACCATTCAAAGCAGATCAGTGTGCATAAACACGAAAATGTTTTCACTTACCACGTACTTGACATTCGACAGCTTATGATATTTGCTATTAAAAAACCATTGAAATTCACTGAAAAAACCATAGGTTATAGACCATATATAGTTAGGAATTAGCATTTACAAAACCTTGAAAATTCACTGAAAAAACCATAGGTTATAGACCATATATAGTTAGGAATTAGCATTTAAAAAACCTTATTTTACTCACACAAAACCATTGAAATTCCATATATAGTTAGTTGCACTAACTATATATTGCGCACCCGCAATCCACTGCTGATGATGTCACATATTACATCATTCATGACATGGTCAGTGACATCACTGATGACATCACTGATGACATCTCAAATGACATCACTGATGACATCACTGATTACATCTCATTTGACATCAATGACCACATCACTGATGATATCATTCATGTGACAATACAATGCATCTCCTCACATTTTAATATAACCTCTGTTTCACCCAGTGTTAAAAACAGAGTATAATTTTTGAAACCATTGACACACCAATACTAGTTACTACATACGTACTCACTGATTCCTACGTCTACACACACATTCACTCATTCACCCATACAATCATTCATACATAGAATCACTCATGTTTAGAACACTATCATATGCACTCATACACCTATACAGACACTCACACTTTGCCACTCATCCATGGAGTTACTCACACACCTAGTCAGTCCTGTAAAGAATCAATCACACTTCCATTTTCTACTCTATACAGTTAAACATAGAGCACCTTACGTTTTCAACCATATACTAACACATACTTACTCTCTTATACAATCATTGATACAAGTACACATTGATCTGTACAGAGTCACACACCTCCCAGCCAGCCACACACACACTCAGTCTCCCATGCAAATACTTGGGCAATCAATCAATAACCCATATAGTTACTCATTTAGCTACTGATCAACACATGCAGCAGTTTACAGAACAACAGACATAATGATGCACAAATTAAGACAGTTTAGTCACTAACCCATGCACTCAGTGAGACACATTTAATCACTCACTCATAAATTCAGTCATGCACCTACTAAATCCTTCGTCCAGACACTTATACATCCACTCATTCTTCAATATGTAAGACATATTTTAACTTTACAGAAACATAGTCACTGGATGTTGTCATCAGTGATGTCATCAGTGATGTCATTTGAGATGTCATCAGTGATGTCATCAGTGATGTCACTGACCATGTCATGAATGATGTAATATGTGACATCATCAGCAGTGGATTGCGGGTGCGCAATATATAGTTAGTGCAACTAACTATATATGGAATTTCAATGGTTTTGTGTGAGTAAAATAAGGTTTTTTAAATGCTAATTCCTAACTATATATGGTCTATAACCTATGGTTTTTTCAGTGAATTTTCAAGGTTTTGTAAATGCTAATTCCTAACTATATATGGTCTATAACCTATGGTTTTTTCAGTGAATATATATATATATATATATATGACGGAGAGAACTCTGGGTAGTTCTCCAGTTTAGGTGGAAAGCAGCTCCTGTTAGAGCACTCTCAACACCAGCGACACTCTAGATCTGCTCACCTCTTATATATATATATATAACGCCACACCAGTCCCGGTTGGATTATATGAGACTGTCATGTCACACGGGCGATCCAAGTTCTGGCAACCGTGGGCCCCAAATTTGCATTCCAAAGTCCTCCGCTTATTGGCAGAAAGCCCTCGGACACTCCAGCATGCTGAATAAAGTTTTAATGGCTTACAAAATCACGCTTTTTGGCTTGCGCCTTGCTCACGCTCAAGCGAGACTCACCGCCATGCGGAATGAAGTCCCGTCCGCCATACAAATCACAATTCCCCAAAACAGCCCGTCACACCGCAGTGGAGAATCCAATCACCCAGAGACGGCAGAAGCATGGTAACGGAGTGCGACTTCAGACTCCGGGGCACCTCCACCCAGTCCAGACCGCAATGGATCCAGCTCTCAAGCCTTTCTGCTGTGTACATCATCCACTACCAGCAATCAATCAATCAATCATAACACTTGTATAGCGCGCTACTCACCCGGAAGGGTCTCAAGGCGCTTGGGGGAAGGGGGCCGCTACTGCTCGAACAGCCAGGTCTTGAGTTGTCTCCTGAAGGCGAGGTGGTCCTGGGTCATCCGAAGGTGGATGGGGAGGGAGTTCCATGTCTTGGCCGCCAGGTAGGAGAAGGATCTGCCTCCGGCGGTGGCTCTTCGGATGCGCGGTACGGTGGCGAGGGCGAGGCTGGCGGACCGTAGCTGGTGGGTGGGCATGTGGAAGGTCAGGCGGTCGTTGAGGTACTTGGGGCCCAGGTCGTGGAGAGACTTGTGTGCGTGGGTGAGGAGCCTGAACGTGATCCTCTTGTTGACGGGGAGCCAGTGCAAGTGCCAGTGCAAGTTCCTCAGGTGGCCGGAGATGTGGCTGCGTCGAGGGATGTTCAGGATAAGTCAGGCGGAGGGGTTCTGGATGCGTTGTAGTCTTTTCTGTAGCTTGGCTGTGGTTCCGGCGTAGAGGGTGTTTCCGTAGTCCATCCGGCTGGTGACGAGGGCTTGGGTGACCGTCTTCCTGGTTTCGATCGGGATCCATCGGAAGATCTTGCGGAGCATGCGGAGGGTGTTTAAGCATGAGGAGGAGACGGCGTTGACTTGTCTGGTCATTGAGAGGGAGCAGTCCAGGATGAAGCCCAGGTTGCGTGCGTGGTCTGTCGGCTTGGGGGCGGTGCCCAGGGCTGGGGGCCACCAGGAGTTGTCCCAGGCGGAGGGTGATGGTCCAAAGATGAGGACTTCCGTCTTGTCTGAGTTCAGTTTCAAGCGGCTGTTCTTCATCCACTCAGCGACGTTTTTCATCCCTTCGTGGAGGCTGGCTCTGGCGGTGTCGGGGTCTCTGGTGAGGGAGAGGATCAGCTGGGTGTCGTCGGCGTAGGAGATGATGTTGAGGTTGTGTTGGCGTGCGATGGCTGCGAGAGGTCTCATGTAGATGTTGAAGAGGGTGGGGCTGAGTGATGATCCTTGCGGGACGCCGCAGATGACTTCGGTGGCCTCGGAACGAAACGGGGGAGGCGGACACTTTGTGTTCTTCCAGCGAGGAACGAGATGATCCACTTCAATGCCTTCTCTTGGATGCCAGTGTTGCTGAGGCGTTGGACTAGGGTGCGGTGGCAGACCGTGTCAAACGCGGCTGAGAGGTCCAGGAGGATGAGTGCCGCTGTTTCCCCGTTGTCGAGAAGGGCTCGGATGTCGTCGGTGGCTGCGATGAGGGCGGTCTCGGTGCTGTGGTTGGCTCTGTAGCCGGACTGCGAGGGGTCGAGGGATCCATTCGTCTCGAGGAAGGCGGCAAGCTGTCTGTTGGCGATCTTCTCAATGACTTTGGCAGGAAAAGGGAGGAGTGAGATGGGGCGGAAGTTTTTGAGGTCGGTGGGGTCCGCTGTGGGTTTCTTCAGCAGGGCGCTGAGTTCGGCAAATAATGCCCCCTCTCGGATAACGCCGCAGGTACGCAAATACATAACTTTGCACACAACCACAACACACAACTCCTGTGCTGACATACGGTTCCTTTCCACATCAGACACTCTGGCGGGGAGAGGAACATATCCCCCAGTGTACCCACACATGTCCTACCTGTCAGAAAATCACACCCTCCGCATCGGGGTCACCCATCAACCGCGAAACCAGAGCAATCTCTCGATCATGTCACTGCAGCGATGAAGATGCGGGAAAACCTGCACACAATGTAGTAGGCAGGGCCTGCACCAGGCATGGTCAGTCCACAATGATTTACAGGGCTCCACCTTCACCCTTCACACACTACGCTTCCCACACCTATTTGGGAACATGCTGTGTGCTCCTCCTGTGCCCTCCTGCACAATTCATCTGCCAGGTGTAGCCAGACCTTGCACCTCACACACCAAAAGACAATGGAGCCTGTCTTGGAAGATGGGGGTGAGGAGGAACACCGTGCACAGACCCTCAGGGGCTGGACAACCCTCCTCCTCACACCTACCTTCCACCTATGTGAATCAAACTGAGTATAATTCCAAAATGAAGACTCACACTGCATATGAACATCCACTGAACTGTTCACACTGCCTGTCACGCCACTCACGAACACCACACACTGATACCCAGCCACATACTCATATCATAGGTCAACAGCAATGGAGGACAATAAATGGGCTATCCAAACATGAAGTGAACAGTGCTAGAAAGCCATGGAGCAAGCCACATAGCATGTGTACATCACATACAAGAGAAGGAACATATCACACCACCCGTAGGCCATAAAATCAGAAATGGGTGGCACAGTGAGTGGAATTAAACCAAAGTGACCTCTGTGCAACAACTCAGGGAGACACAAAGGCAAGCCATGCATAGGCACAGGAATAATAGGAAGTGTCTGAAGTCAAACAGTGGTCAGCCACACATCTGCGTCAACTTACTTGACATGCATGTCATCAGCACAACACTCAAGGCTCATTGTCACACTCCCTGACTGTTAAACACAAGTAGAACCATCACCTACCCACCTCACACCTGCAACACTCAACACTTGTGTGAAGCACACATAATGGTGCAAATGATGTCCTGTGGGTTCACTGACAACCAATCATACTCCCTGTGGTGCATCCACAAACATCACACTCACACTTAGTGATGCCTGAACCAATGCAGACACAAAAACAATAGCCAAACTCAAAGCTCACAACCAGCATACACAGAAGTCCAACAAGCCCACACATGGGAAGCCAAACAGTGCAAAGGCAATGTGACCCTAGACAGTACAGGGATACACAACATTGCCACTCTGGACAAATGCATAGACACCATACCTCAACACAAACAAGAAGTGCATCCTCAAGAATCAATCATGAACATGAACACTAACTGGCATCAATGGGACAATCAGCTATCACAGCCAGATACACCACACCACTCATTAAGGGAACAAGGTGTCATAATGTACCACAAGCATGCACATTCACAATCCTGACAAGTGACAGGTCAAAAATAGGAGGAGAAACCACCAATATGCACTCAAAACTAGCCCAGTAACAATAATCCACCTTGCTGCATGTGACAGACACAAAAGTAATGCACACCACACCTGCAACACACATCTGAATGTATCACACAGCAACAACTACTCACACACAACGAAATGCAAATAGAACATCACACACATAGCAGCGGTCAGTAGGAAGAGCCAACACAGGCCGAACAATGCATACATGCACAACAAAAACACAACAGATGCACATACTAATCCATCACATTCCAAACTCAGCTGGACACTGGGGTGATGCACAACAAGCAAGTACAAGCCGACATACACTGACAACACTGCATGCACACCAAGTGGTGTGTGCACACCAACCAAATCAGTAGCACACACATCTGAGTGCCACACCATGTAGTCCCACAACACAAATCATCACAGCACACAAAGAACATCCCACTCAGGAAGGTTAGCAGTGCCTCAGCAAACACACATACAGCTTAACCACCACCCACAGATGCACAACTTAGGGACACCCAGGTGCAAACAACATGACCAGAGGATTGTGCTGACCAAACATATGCACTGCACATGAGCAACCATGACAGCAAACCAGTATAAGGAAACAACACATAACTAATTGGGAAACTGTCCTGAGTGGCACATTGGTCCTGTACACAGTTCAGCATCACAGAGCATGGTGTAACAAATGAAGTGGTGTGGAGGCTCACACACTGGCAAGCCATGGGGTGGAAGACTTGAGATTGAAGAGGTGTGTACACCAGTAGTGGACAGATGAGGAGTGTACTGTACACAAGCACATAGAGGAGTCACTCACAATGTGTAGGCATCAGAAGCACCTATACGGAATAACATGACTCCACATACCACATACCATACTGGAGTCAAAAATGGGCCAAGTGACAGCAATGCATGAGAAAACCCACAAATAATAACAGTGTGGCTGAGCAGGTCTGCACAGTGCGCACAAACAGTAACAAGATACATGGCTCATCAACAAAACACAACACAGACTTAGCAGTCACACACTCTGCACACTCACAACTGGCAGCAGCAACAAGTAGGTGTCCCCCGGGAGTGCAAAGACATCCCGACACACTGCACAGTGCCCAACCTACAACTCCTACATGTGCCCACAATTTGAAGCACATGGAAGACAATTGAAGCAAAAAGGCACTCATCTCCTGGGTCATACATGTGTGCAGCTGGCATTAAAGGTGCACACACACATGAACACTACTAACAATGTCAGGCCATTCACACTGTATGACAACTCAAGTGCACACATTCAAATGTGCCCATGTCACTATGAAGACAGGCAATCACAAGATGGACACCCATCAACACTGATGTACACACATCAAGAACGATCACACAGATGTGATGGACCCTGGCCACCCCGCAAGTAAACCTGTGGATAGAAGTCACTTCTGTTGTGGTATTGCATCATAGCATGACATGTGTACAATTTAGCAAACATGATCATATGATGAGTATGATAACAATAGATCATCACGAACACCCATCATTAAACCCTCAAGCCTCAGAGTCAAGAAAGAACTAAAGTGCCTTTCACCAATGGCAAACTCGGAAAAAGTAAAACAAGCCATTGGCAATGTTAAAGTGGCATAACGAGCATTTGTTACAAGCAACCATACCCATACAGAAAACACTTTTATTTAGCAAGGACACTGATAAAGCAGACAACGGTAGTTACTGTCTTTATTACATATCTCCAAAATAGGCATCAAAAGTAGACAACAGCAAGACCAGTGGCCAGTCCATAGTTCAAAGGATGTACATGTGTGCATGAGAACCTGCACAGGGAATGGGCATCCAAAGTGACAAACAGCAAGCCCAGAGGCCAGTGGCCAGTCCATAGTGCAAAGTATGTACATTTGTGCATGAGAAACTGCACAAGGAATGGGCATCTAAAGTGATAAACAGAAAGGCCATTGGCCAGTACAAAGTAGAAAAAAGTACATGCATGCATGAGAAACTGAACAGGGAATGGGCATCCAAAGTGACAAACAGCAAGGACATTGACCACTACAAAATAGAAAAAAGTACATGTGTGCATGAGAAACTGCTCAGGGAAAGGGCATCCAAAGTAGATAACAGCAAGGCTAGTGTCCAGTCCATAGTTCAAAGGAGGCACATGTGTGCCTGAGAACCTGAACGGAGAATGGGCATCCAAAGTGACCAACAGCAAGGCCATTGGCCAGTACAAAGTAGAAAAAATTACATGCATGAATGAGAAACTGAACAGGGAAAGGGCATTCAAAGTGGCAAACAGCAAGACCAGTGTCCAGTCCATAGTTCAAAGGAGGCACATGTGTGCCTGAGAACCTGCACAGGGAATGGGCATCCAAAGTGACAAACAGCAAGGCCATTGGCCAGTACAAAATAGAAAAAAGTACATGTGTGCATGAGAAACAGCACAGGAAATGGGCATCCAAAGTGACAAACAGCAAGGCCATTGGCCAGTACAAAGTAGAATAAAGTACATGTGTGCACAACCCTGTGGGGCACCTACCTGCTGGACGTCTTCCTGCCCCTGGGGCCCTGACGCTGTAGGTCTCGCCGCTCGCCGCTGCCGCGTTCCTACATCTCGCGGCTGGTGGCGGCTGGAGACTACAGCTCCCAGCGGGCAGTGCGACCACTTCCGGCCACTTCCTGCCGCTGCGCGCCCGGAGGCGCTACTTAACAGGACGCTCCCTCGGTGGAGCGGGGGAATTTCTGCCACAACGTTGTGGGGCACCTACCTGCTGGACGTCTTCCTGCCCCTGGGGCCCTGACGCTGTAGGTCTCGCCGCTCGCCGCTGCCGCGTTCCTACATCTCGCGGCTGGTGGCGGCTGGAGACTACAGCTCCCAGAGGGCAGTGCGACCACTTCCGGCCACTTTCTGCCGCTGCGCGCCCGGAGGCGCTACTTAACAGGACGCTCCCTCCGCGTCGCGGGACGCGCGCGGGCGGCGCCGGGCTGAGCCCGGGCAGAGGGCGGCCCGTCTGTGGCCGTCCGGGGACGACCAGGGACGGGACGGGCCACCCCCCTTATCCTTGTGCCGTGAGTACACTCAAGCGGTATATAGTGACACTTTCATCGAAATTTTGTTGAATTTTTTTTTTAAATATTCATTGACTGTCTCCTGACTTACCGCCACCATGTCCATACAATCCACCTTACCTGATAACTATCTGTTGAAGGTAGTAAACAGAATAAATACGGACAGGAGGAAATCTCTTGGGAAAAGCAATATGGAAATCTCCCCTTTAATTGAGTCACCGGACCTTAATATTGTGGACACCAATACACCCAGTGAACATGCTACATCTACTGTGGACAAGAACAGTACCGCTGTAGATACCAATGAGGTTATTAATAATGGGACCATAGCGGAAAACGATATGTGTGACACTTGTGAAGGTACTCCCCAACAGTCATTGAGGGCCACAAGATTAATGAGAGCTTGTAGGAAAACAGTACCTAAAAGGGGAAATTTTCACTCAGGCAGAAAACATAAAAAGGATTTAACCCATAAGGATAACTCAGAAGATATAGGGACACTAATTAAAGATAGTTGTGTCTCTATCGATCCTGACTAAGCATGGGCGTAAAATCCGCTCCGCTCGCGGATTTTTCGGATTTTCGGCAAATCCGCAATCCGCGAACGCTCGCGAATTTGTCGAAAATCCGTGAATCCGCTCGCGGCGGATTTTTTGCTTGGTTGCGGCGCGCGGCGTGGTGCACGGCGTTCACTTTCCGTCATTTTAGCGTTTGCCGAGTTGTTTTTCTTTGCGAGTGACGCGCCATTTTAGATCTTGCTGCGTGTTCCCGCGGGAGTTTGTCGCCCGCGAATACGTACTCGCGGCTTGCCACCTTGCACAGCACACCTCGCGAGAGTTCGCAATTGCGAACATGTAGTTGCGGCGGAAAGGAACAATCTCGCACTTGCGAAATAGAGATTTTGCAATTTCGCACAAGAAAATCACCAGCAAACAGGATAAACCTTCAGAAAATTATGATTTTTATCAGAATCACTCCTCAGGTTGACATTTGCATGGCCTTTTTTTTTGCAAGGAGTCCATTTTGGGGGGGGGGGGGGGGAAGGAAGTGCCCCACAGTCTCCAACTTCCTGTTCCTGTCCAGCAGGCTCCTCCCAGTGCTTTGTCCATCTCCTGGTCACTTTCATTTGGATCTGGAGCTGGAAGGATTACTTTTTGTGGGTGCTGCTGGATATTTGGATTTGAGGCCTTTTTGACTGTCTTTGGATCACTTTTGGATTAGAAATCAACTTTCACAAGTAAGTTTGTTTGGGGCATTACAGTTGCTGCAAGTACAATTTTGGAACTTTTTCAGAAAATTAAATAAATTATATTGTGGGTAGCCACAGTATCCAGTAGGACCAGGGTTGGTTATGGGTGCATGATACAACTGTTTTGTTGAATTTAAACACCATTGAGGCCATGGATGGGCTGGGATTGTGCAGATTTTATTGTTTTTTGTCGTTTTTTTGGGCCTGCTGGTGTGGCCCTTTGCCCAGGGGTGGTGAGTGTTGCATGGGCCTAGTCTTTCTGTGGGGTGTCTTCTTGAATTTAAACATAATTGAGGCCATGGATGGGCTGGGATTGTGCTTATTTTATTGTTTTTTGTCGTTTTTGGGGGGCTGCTGGTGTGGCCTTTTGCTTGCCCAGGGGTGGTGGTGGTGCATGGACTGAGTGTGCCTGTGGTGTTGTCTCACTCTCTTTGATGTAAACATCATGGATGGCATTGGATTGTGGTGATTTCTGGCTGTTTTTCTGTTTTTTGGGGGTGTACTGTTGATGTGGTCTGGCCATGTGGGTGGTGGTGGTGGCCATCTTGAGTGCTGGCTGGTACAGGCAACATGTGCTTGGGGTGTAAGGGGGCCATTTTGAGGAGAGGCAGTGTCTGAGGCCTGCACTTATTTTGCCTACTTTTCATCCCTTATGCCCAGGGGTAGTGAGTGTTGCATGGGCCTAGTGTTTCTGAGGGGTGTCTTCTTGAATTTAAACACCATTGAGGCCATGGATGGGCTGGGATTGTGCAGATTTTATTGTTTTTTGTCGTTTTTTTGGGCCTGCTGGTGTGGCCCTTTGCCCAGGGGTGGTGAGTGTTGCATGGGCCTAGTCTTTCTGTGGGGTGTCTTCTTGAATTTAAACACCATTGAGGCCATGGATGGGCTGGGATTGTGCAGATTTTATTGTTTTTTGTCGTTTTTTTGGGCCTGCTGGTGTGGCCCTTTGCCCAGGGGTGGTGAGTGTTGCATGGGCCTAGTCTTTCTGTGGGGTGTCTTCTTGAATTTAAACATAATTGAGGCCATGGATGGGCTGGGATTGTGCTTATTTTATTGTTTTTTGTCGTTTTTGGGGGGCTGCTGGTGTGGCCTTTTGCTTGCCCAGGGGTGGTGGTGGTGCATGGACTGAGTGTGCCTGTGGTGTTGTCTCACTCTCTTTGATGTAAACATCATGGATGGCATTGGATTGTGGTGATTTCTGGCTGTTTTTCTGTTTTTTGGGGGTGTACTGTTGATGTGGTCTGGCCATGTGGGTGGTGGTGGTGGCCATCTTGAGTGCTGGCTGGTACAGGCAACATGTGCTTGGGGTGTAAGGGGGCCATTTTGAGGAGAGGCAGTGTCTGAGGCCTGCACTTATTTTGCCTACTTTTCATCCCTTATGCCCAGGGGTAGTGAGTGTTGCATGGGCCTAGTGTTTCTGAGGGGTGTCTTCTTGAATTTAAACACCATTGAGGCCATGGATGGGCTGGGATTGTGCAGATTTTATTGTTTTTTGTCGTTTTTTTGGGCCTGCTGGTGTGGCCCTTTGCCCAGGGGTGGTGAGTGTTGCATGGGCCTAGTCTTTCTGTGGGGTGTCTTCTTGAATTTAAACACCATTGAGGCCATGGATGGGCTGGGATTGTGCAGATTTTATTGTTTTTTGTCGTTTTTTTGGGCCTGCTGGTGTGGCCCTTTGCCCAGGGGTGGTGAGTGTTGCATGGGCCTAGTCTTTCTGTGGGGTGTCTTCTTGAATTTAAACATAATTGAGGCCATGGATGGGCTGGGATTGTGCTTATTTTATTGTTTTTTGTCGTTTTTGGGGGGCTGCTGGTGTGGCCTTTTGCTTGCCCAGGGGTGGTGGTGGTGCATGGACTGAGTGTGCCTGTGGTGTTGTCTCACTCTCTTTGATGTAAACATCATGGATGGCATTGGATTGTGGTGATTTCTGGCTGTTTTTCTGTTTTTTGGGGGTGTACTGTTGATGTGGACTGGCCATGTGGGTGGTGGTGGTGGCCATCTTGAGTGCTGGCTGGTACAGGCAACATGTGCTTGGGGTGTAAGGGGGCCATTTTGAGGAGAGGCAGTGTCTGAGTTCTGCACTTATTTTGCCTACTTTTCATCCCTTATGCCCAGGGGTAGTGAGTGTTGCATGGGCCTAGTGTTTCTGAGGGGTGTCTTCTTGAATTTAAACACCATTGAGGCCATGGATGGGCTGGGATTGTGCAGATTTTATTGTTTTTTGTCGTTTTTTTGGGCCTGCTGGTGTGGCCCTTTGCCCAGGGGTGGTGAGTGTTGCATGGGCCTAGTCTTTCTGTGGGGTGTCTTCTTGAATTTAAACACCATTGAGGCCATGGATGGGCTGGGATTGTGCAGATTTTATTGTTTTTTGTCGTTTTTTTGGGCCTGCTGGTGTGGCCCTTTGCCCAGGGGTGGTGAGTGTTGCATGGGCCTAGTCTTTCTGTGGGGTGTCTTCTTGAATTTAAACATAATTGAGGCCATGGATGGGCTGGGATTGTGCTTATTTTATTGTTTTTTGTCGTTTTTGGGGGGCTGCTGGTGTGGCCTTTTGCTTGCCCAGGGGTGGTGGTGGTGCATGGACTGAGTGTGCCTGTGGTGTTGTCTCACTCTCTTTGATGTAAACATCATGGATGGCATTGGATTGTGGTGATTTCTGGCTGTTTTTCTGTTCTTTGGGGGTGTACTGTTGATGTGGACTGGCCATGTGGGTGGTGGTGGTGGCCATCTTGAGTGCTGGCTGGTACAGGCAACATGTGCTTGGGGTGTAAGGGGGCCATTTTGAGGAGAGGCAGTGTCTGAGGCCTGCACTTATTTTGCCTACTTTTCATCCCTTATGCCCAGGGGTAGTGAGTGTTGCATACTTGCATGTCCCTAGTCTTTCTGTGGGGTGTCTTCAATGTAAACATCATGGATGGCATGGGATTGTGCTCATTTTTCTGTGTTTTGTCGATTTTTTGGGGTGTATAACTGAACTGATGTTCCTCTGTCTTCCATTGCTTTTAGGTGCACAAGAAGACTCAATAGAACCACCAGTGCCAGGAAGAAGTCCTGCAGCGGTGTGTGCAGCATAACGTCACGCGACGTCACGTCTGGACACAGAACCCTCTGCAACTCGTGCAACTGCTGCCTGCTGACCTGCTCTGAAGAAGATGGCCCCAAAAAAAGTAACCCGTAGCTCCTCTAGCAAGAAAGGTGCCAGTAAGGAGCAGAAGAAGCAAGTTACCAAGGACACTGGTGTGCCGCCCGCCCCTTTTTTTGTGAGTAAAAAAAAAAGTATGCCTGCAGCAGCTGCAGCGGGATCTGCTGGGGACCAAGCTGGCAGCAGCACCCCCGCTCCATTGGGCTCAGTGCCACCACCACCACCACGCCAACTTAAGTCCAAGCCCTTGAGTGCTGCAGAGGCAGCCAGTATACTTCTTCAATCACCATCGACCAGTGATGTTGGCTCATCGCAAGAAAGCAGCAGCAATGTCCCTCAATCAACACAGGTTGTTGTAGCTCATCTGACGAGTGTTGAACAACCACAGCGGCAACAACAATCACATGTGCAAGTACAAGCCCAAGTACATGTGGAAGGAGAGGCAGCGCAAGGAGATGCGCATGCAGAGGTGCATGGAGGGTCACAACAAGTGCCCACAATAGTTGTTCCTCCCGAAGTAGGGGCACATCAGGAAATCGACAATCAAGGCGAGGTATCATTTGAGGAAGCCACTCCTCCTGATGATCCTTCATTGTCTTCCACAACCCTAGCAAGGAAGAGATCAAGGGTGGTGTCTACATCCTCTTCAAGCACACCTCCTTCTGATGATACGGATCAAACTTGGGAACCAGCACCACAGCCGTCTGAGAGTGAGGCACACCATGATCCAACAAAGGTACTTAAGCGTAAAAGGAAGCTCGTCCAAAGTCTCAGACTTATGGAGTGTGATGAGGCTCAACAAGAAGTGGCGGATACTGCTGCTGATGAAGACTCTGCCAACGACGACCCAGTCATCATAAAGGTCACTGCAGCCCCAGCGGGCATGCAGCAAACAGACATTTTGACCCTAGCCCGAAGAGCTGCTGCGCGTGATGATGATGATGATGATGTTGTCGATGAGGAGGCAGTGGAAACACCACAATCATTGGAGTTAAGTAGTACACCAACTCGTCCCGCTTCCATATTTCTTTCTGGCAAGAAGAGACCTGCGTCAACCTCGACCTTAATTAGTGGCGGTGAAAGTGGAAAACGTACAAAAGTTGGCCAATCCAGATCCTCCACTTCATCTGGCATTAGCTTCATGACCACCACCACCACCAGTATCGCCGCCTCCTCCAGGTCCCACAGACACTTCAAGTCCCCAGTTTGGGACTTCTTTACTGTTTGTCCCAAAAATCCAAGGTTTGCCATTTGTACCCTTTGTAAGCTTGCAGTTAGTCGTGGTAAGCCAGGTAGCAACTATGGTACCGGCGGCCAGAGTGGTCATCTTGACAGAAAGCACGCTGTCCAATGGTTTGCGCACCTAGCTGCGATCAAGAAAGGCCAAAATCAAGGAAACGTTGATGTTTCATCTGATGTTGACGAGCAGGAAGAAGACGTGTCAAACACTTCCCTTACACCCAGTACCCCTCTCAGCAGCACACCCAATGTGAGGCACACTAAGAGTGTTGGAGCGAGTGAGACACCAACGCACAAAAGTTCACCAGCGAGCAAAATTGGGTCAACGAAGTCATTATCAGCCCGTAAATGCTTGGTCCAGGCCAACATTAGAACAATGCTTACTTCAGACGTGCCATATGAACGCAACCACCCACTGACGCGTCTGTATAACACTAAGCTGGCTAAAATGCTAGCTGTGGACCTTCTACCTTTTTCTTTTGTAGAAGCGGTAGGTTTTCTTGAATTAGTTGCAACGCTCTGCCCTAAATGGAAGGTTCCGAGCCGGTTCTATTTTGCCAGAGTTGCGGTTCCAGCACTACATGAAGATGTGCTGCAGGCGATTGGGGCAGCTTTGCAGAAGAGTGCTGTTCACACAATACATCTGACAACAGACATGTGGACCAGTGGCCCAGGCGATGATTACATGTGCATCACTGCACACTGGGTCTCTTTTTCAGGTGTTATAGCAAAGCTAAACGCAGGTGTTGACCCGGACCAAGTTTTCAAAGCTGCTCGGAAACATGCAACACTAGCCATGTTTGCCTTGGAGAAAAGTCACACAGCAGAAAACCTTTTGGAAGAGTTTGACAAAAAGGTGTTGTCAATGCTATCCCCCCTAAAACGCAAGATTGGTTATGTTTCCACGGATAATGGCGCCAATGTAGTTAAGGCCATGTCACAGGGTCACCATGTTAGAGTGCCGTGTTTGGCGCACTGTATCAACCTGGTAGTTCAAAAATTCTTGAGTGATAAAGAGAGTCCAGCGTTCGAGGTAATGGCCACCTGCCGCAAAATGTGCAACCATTTCAGCCATTCTTTTAAGGCCCGGGAGCATCTGCGGAGACTGCTACTTCAACGTGGAATGCCAGTGAAAGCACTCATCCAGGAGGTGGCAACACGTTGGAACTCAACCTTCTACATGCTTGAGCGTCTGCATGAGCAGTATACGGTACTCGATCACTATTTCTTGACAGAGGCTACATCTCAGAAGGAGGACCTGCGGATGAGTAAGGCGCAATGGGCCATAGTTAAAAGCCTGACAGACATGCTTCGTCCTTTTGAGTTCTTCACGCGTGCAGTCAGCCAGGAGGACTGTAATTTGGGAAAAGCTATCCCATTGTTGTGCATACTGGAGCACCAACTGATGGCGGTTTCTTCTGAGTTTGAAAAAGATGAAAAAAAAAAAACCCATTTCATTTTGTCTGAGAAATTATTACATCGCCTACGTGGTGATGAACGTCTTAAAAACATCAACTCAGATCAGCATTACATTTGTGCTACTATTCTGGATCCACGCTACAAAAAGGCGCTGGCAGACAACGCATTCTTTCCTTTCGCTGATGCAGATGTTCAAAAGTACAAACATTGGTTAGCCTGGTCAGCCAAGAGGTTTGAAAAAGAACGGCAGGTTATTGAAGGAGAAGCCAGTACATCAGCATCAGCATCAGCAGGCCATCCGCAGTCACAAGAATCCACTTCTGCACCTGTGGCTGGGGCACAAGTGACCTCTCAGCCGTTAAAGACACCGGCAACTGGATCATCTGCACCACACACAATGACAACACTAACAGTGGCTGGGGAGGAGGATTGGCTAAGTTTGATGGGGTATGGTTCTCTAAAAAATGTCACAGGCACAGCAAAAAGTAAGCAAAGTGGAGGAACAGTTGATGACCTTGAGTCGATGGTGCAGGACTATCTGAATGACTCAACAGTGGTCTTTCTTAATGAGGAGCCATTGCAGTATTGGCATGGCAAAAAACAATTGTGGCCACAGCTCTACAACCTGGCTATAAACTATTTGTCTTGCCCACTCGCAAGGGTGTCTTCTGAACGTGTTTTCAGTGCTGCTGGTGGCATTGTAACTGCCAAACGGAGCCGCCTATCGCCCAAAAATGTGGAGCGGCTGACAATGATCAAGATGAATCAGCACCTCATACCACCAGATTACAAAGTGCGAGAAAGCACGCCACATGAAGACGATGAGGACAGCAACGTAGATGAGGGGATTTTTTCTCTGTTCGGTGCCACTGACCTCATCCAGCCTGAATTCGCAGAGTATGATGACGAAATCTTGTTCTTATTCCCTGACACCGAGCCCTGAAAATGAGACAATCAATCAAGAACTTTCTTTTTCGTCCTTATTCACTTTTATTCCTGTGTGCTTTGTGTCTCTCTTTCTTTGTTTTGCACAGTTAATTTAATTCAAACTTTAATCACCTAATCCCAAAAACAAGACCATCATCAGAACTGTCTTCACTTGTTTGCTTATTGATTTGAAGGTGCCGCAGTCTACATTCCTCAGGTTCACAAGTTCTGAAGAACATGCTCCTCTATCCTCCTCCTCCAGACTGCGATTTCCCTCCAAGCAGAGTGCTGGATTACGCACAATGAAGGAAGACTCAGCACTTGTGGGGGTGTTGTACTTCTTTGCGGGTGAGTTGACGGTTTTGGGCCCATTGCTGTGAAGCTCTAATAATGGACAAAAGTGTTTTGGACCAAATATGAGGTGGAAATTTCTTGCCGTTTTTGCTGACTTGCTTGCCTTTGAGGTGCTCTTTGGCGGGGTTCCGGGGGTTTGTGTGTAATTTTTGGTGTCTGTCGAAGCACTGCTGCGACAGTCTAATCTTGATTGCATTTGCTTTTCAGGAAATCCGTGGTGGAAAACAGGAGTTATGATGATTGATGATGACCTAGCTGCACAGCGCGTTACTTTGGACCGAAGGCCGAGAGATATTGTAAGTATGAGATTTAGCTTTTTCGCTGTTTGGGGGTGTTGTCGGGTGTTTTTTTGCGGGTGGGTTGGCGCCGGCGGGTCTTGCCTGGGGCATTCCTGGGAAGGTCTAATACCGGATACAAGTGTTTTGGACAAAATCCATAAGGAACAGCCTTTTTTTTGCCATTTCTTCAGACATCTTGCTCAATGTAGCCTTTTGGGGGGCTTCCTGCTGTTCGTGGGTGGGTTGCGGCCGGGGTCTCTGTCGAAGCACTGCTGCGACAGTCTAATCTTGATTGCATTTGCTTTTCAGGAAATCCGTGGTGGAAAACAGGAGTTATGATGATTGATGATGACCTAGCTGCACAGCGCGTTACTTTGGACCGAAGGCCGAGAGATATTGTAAGTATGAGATTTAGCTTTTTCGCTGTTTGGGGGTGTTGTCGGGTGTTTTTTTGCGGGTGGGTTGGCGCCGGCGGGTCTTGCCTGGGGCATTCCTGGGAAGGTCTAATACCGGATACAAGTGTTTTGGACAAAATCCATAAGGAACAGCCTTTTTTTTGCCATTTCTTCAGACATCTTGCTCAATGTAGCCTTTTGGGGGGCTTCCTGCTGTTCGTGGGTGGGTTGCGGCCGGGGTCTCTGTCGAAGCACTGCTGCGACAGTCTAATCTTGATTGCATTTGCTTTTCAGGAAATCCGTGGTGGAAAACAGGAGTTATGATGATTGATGATGACCTAGCTGCACAGCGCGTTACTTTGGACCGAAGGCCGAGAGATATTGTAAGTATGAGATTTAGCTTTTTCGCTGTTTGGGGGTGTTGTCGGGTGTTTTTTTGCGGGTGGGTTGGCGCCGGCGGGTCTTGCCTGGGGCATTCCTGGGAAGGTCTAATACCGGATACAAGTGTTTTGGACAAAATCCATAAGGAACAGCCTTTTTTTTGCCATTTCTTCAGACATCTTGCTCAATGTAGCCTTTTGGGGGGCTTCCTGCTGTTCGTGGGTGGGTTGCGGCCGGGGTCTCTGTCGAAGCACTGCTGCGACAGTCTAATCTTGATTGCATTTGCTTTTCAGGAAATCCGTGGTGGAAAACAGGAGTTATGATGATTGATGATGACCTAGCTGCACAGCGCGTTACTTTGGACCGAAGGCCGAGAGATATTGTAAGTATGAGATTTAGCTTTTTCGCTGTTTGGGGGTGTTGTCGGGTGTTTTTTTGCGGGTGGGTTGGCGCCGGCGGGTCTTGCCTGGGGCATTCCTGGGAAGGTCTAATACCGGATACAAGTGTTTTGGACAAAATCCATAAGGAACAGCCTTTTTTTTGCCATTTCTTCAGACATCTTGCTCAATGTAGCCTTTTGGGGGGCTTCCTGCTGTTCGTGGTGGGTTGCGGCCGGGGTCTCTGTCGAAGCACTGCTGCGACAGTCTAATCTTGATTGCATTTGCTTTTCAGGAAATCCGTGGTGGAAAACAGGAGTTATGATGATTGATGATGATGACGACCTAGCTGCACAGCGCCGCGTTTGGACCGAAGGCCGAGAGACATTGTAAGTATGAGATTTTGCTTTTTCGCTGTTTGGTGGTGTTGTGTCGCGTGTTTTTTTGCGGGTGGGTTGGCGGGTCTTGCCTGGGGCATTCCTGGGAAGGTCTAATACCGGCTAGAAGTTTGTTGGACAAAATCCATAAGGAAACACCAGTTTTTGCACTTTTTGTAAGTTAGGGTTCGTTAGGGTTAGCCCTAGCAGCAGGATTGCATGTGTTTAGGGGGGTTCTATTGCAACGCGGTTCTGTTGTTGTAGAGCACTGTTGGAGCGATGCTGGCTATGGATACTTTTGCTTGCAGGCAAGTGGTTTGAATACAATCCACGGTCTGTATTTGGGTCTACTGTTACTTTCAAAGTACGTTTTGTAACCATTTTTCTGCTAGGCATCGTTTTTGGAGATATGATTGGGTTCTTCTACATTTTTGCGACTGGCTTTAGTAAGGGTCTTGGTGGGAGCATTGCTGGGAAGGTCAAATTTTGTTCTAAAACACAGTAGTACACCCACCTTGAGGGGAAAGATCCGCTATAATATTTTGGCCATACTTATTGATCCTTAAAAAGGTGACTCAGACAGAGCACGCAATTTCAAAAATATTGTACTGTCTATTAGGGAAATCAAAGTGTGACTT
The DNA here is from genome assembly GCF_964261635.1 of Lissotriton helveticus. NCBI lineage: Eukaryota > Metazoa > Chordata > Amphibia > Caudata > Salamandridae > Lissotriton > Lissotriton helveticus. Next base: position 872,799,877 of record NC_136065.1, on the reverse strand, counting down.
TTTGAACCACACAGCGTACATACCTTTTATTTATTTATCAGTGGTATTGTAATAGCACTTCCTGTTTTCCGTTCAATAATTACAGGCCGGGTTTCAGTCAACATCCGCCAGGCAGGCAGTGGACAGGGTGTCTCTTCTGTCAGTGGTCACCACCACATTGATGGACGAAGCGTCAGCTGGAATGGAGGAGTGCCGCCAATAAGAGGAATTGTTTGCTGCATGCAACTTACTTACCAATTTCAACAGGACAACTCCAACAACATACGCAATACAGATACAGTATCCATTGTTGTCTTTTATTCTATGAGTGTGACTGCATGTGCTTACCTTTACTTTGTAACCAAAGATTGTCTGTAAACTCTGTATCTTCAATTATTGTTTGTCCATGCTCTGCTTTTTTTTTCTTCTCTCAACAAAACCTACCCAAAAAGAAACCCCCATTCCCATCCATTTTACAAACCCTAACCCTCTTCCCCCGGGCTGTGTTGTTTTGCTTGATGTCTGACTAAAATGACATCAATAATTCCACACACTTGCTGGGGAGGATAAGGTGATAGCAGCAACAGGCTGGTGAAGGAATACGAGGATATCTTCTAGACTTACTCAGCTTCAGTACTATATCTTCTAGTAGTAGTAGCCAATGTCAAATAAATTCAACGCAAGTACTAGTTATACTTGCAATACTTTACCATTTGTTAGGCTACATTATGGCACTGTTCTAGTGTACTGTCACCTGCTATTTTCTCGATCGTACCGTAACCGTTGTAATGCTACAGTAAGGAGTACAAACAAGGTTTCGTTTTCTTTTTTTCCATAGGCATGCAACTGCCACTGTGTCACACCACTAGTAACACCGCAATGAGGAAATGTCACCCGCCCAGGAATGACAACGTTAATCCCCATTTCACCTGGAGCCAGCCCTGGGCCTAGCCCTAATTTCTAACACAAATTACAGGTAAGATAAGCGTTTGGTGGGAGGTAGTATAATGGAGTATTATTTCGGAGTAGACAAGAGTTTGACGGTTGTACTACTAAAGTCCTACGACTGTTCAGGAAAACAAAGTTACTGTTACACCCCCGCCCCCCACCCACCAGACTGAAAAGCAGTAAAAAACAGGTATGGTCAGATAAAGTAGTTGAAAAATATATTTATTTATCCCTAACAAAATAATCTCCCTCACCCACCCTAACCCCAACGATTGTCTCTGAAACGTCCCAAAACGATCCCAACTCCCAAATCCCACCCCCCAAAAGTCTATAAAAAAAGGGCAAGGGACACTCCACTACTGGAGGGTGCTGGTGCTGGTGCATGATGCGGCATGGGCATCATACTCCTTGCGGAGGGTGGCAAGCTCGGAGCGGAGGCCCTTAACCAAGGTCTTATACCTCAGGACCTCCTGCTCCAGGTTGGACATGCGGACTCGTAGGCGGTGTTGGCGTTCCTTGCAGCTCCTGTGGGGGGCAGCTGGTATTTCGGGTGCTTGGCGGTGGCGGTCGGCTTTCTTAGCCCGGCTCGGTCCCGCTGGTTTAGTCACGGAGGAGGATGCAGTGGTCACAGTCGAAGATGTTGCCCCGCTCGACTGCGTGTCCTCCTCCTCCTCCAGGGCCACCAGCCGCCGATACTCGGCGACTGTGGCCTCCAGCCTCCGTTGCCGGGCCAATCTAGCCTGCTCCCTCCTTGTTGTTGATTTGGAAGGAGCAACTATATGAAGAAAGAAAGACATAGTCTGTAACCAATGCTCCTTATTAATAACACAAAGTGATTGAGCCGAAAGTTGGGTCACAGAGTACAAGTAGCAAATTGAAAGCACAGTACATAACTATTGAGGACAGTATCTATGTAACCCTCCCACTTCTGCATCCTTGCTCTAACAGTAGTGGTAGTTTAATGAACTAATTCTACGACCACTATGGACTTCCATTACAGTCGACTATGACAGTACACCAGTCTTATTCTTCTTCTTCTCTCTTGTTTAGGGAAATGGGTACGTTATCTTATGCAAGCCGGCAGAATGACATGGACACAGCACAGTGAAGTTGCACCCGAGAAAAAAAGTTGCACACCATGATGATGGAGACAGACTTGCGTTACTGTACCGGTCCAGTACATGCAGGTGGTGAAGCTATTACTTTTCTATTACGGGTGGCACTGAGAATACTCTGTTACAAGGGCTACTGCTTAATTAATTTACCTTTCACCCTACAGTGCAAATGAGTACTAGAAAAGGAAACTGAAGAAGCTAACTAATTTGATTATCTATCACTTCACATGGGACGTATTTAATGACAGATGAGATGACTTTAGGTGCTTTGCTTAATATTGAGTGAACACAGTGATACACCCACACATGAATGACGTACTACAAGTAAACTAAAGTTATTAAGAGAGGTACGGAGTGTCCACCGTAATAACCAGATATATGCTGTGAATGCAAACGCAATACAAAGTACTGCTACTATTCATGGTAGTATTGGACACATTTACAATTTCTTTTCCTTGCCTTCCCTGCACTGGGACGGACGTGCGGGTGCGGTGGTACATGCTCTTCAAGGTAACACTTACTTCACCTGGCGACCATCTACTCTCTCTAGATACACATTTGCTATGTAAGAGTCAGAGAATACCATGCTCCAGGCATCCATTCATTCAAAGTATACGCACACATACAGTTTCTGTTTCACCCACCCAGGCTGCTGTCCTTCCACCCATCCTTGCTTCATCATTGACCCAGCCATGCACCATACCATATTCTTTCCTTCCCAGCCACCTCTGGGTCCAAGCAAACACATATCGTTCTTCTTTGCCAGCCATCATACAAGTTCGCGTCCCACTTACTTACACCCTTCTTTCGCTTTTCGTTCATCCCATCCATCACGTTCGTCTAAGAACTTATTGGGATTCTTCTCACCAAAAACTTCACAGCTAAGTCGAAGTACATTTCGAGGAGGCTACTACCTGGTTGATTTGTAATTGTAATACACCCGTGCAGAAAGCACACTATGCAGTCTTCAATCTCAATAAGTAAGGAATATATAGCTTACCTGTTTCCGCCACCACCGTTTGATCCCCCACAGGAACGGCCACCAGCTCTTCTACCGCCGCATCCTCCCCAGAGGCCTCCGAGTCCAAGTCCAACACATCAGCCACCTCCGCGCTGGCCCCGTCACCAGATGTTACACCTACAAAGTACATTTAAGAAAGTTAGAATACACCACTCACTACTATATAATATTTGGTCTAGGAGAAATGTTAAAAAAACAGAATACAATGTAATAATTTGTGACTGTCTACTCCATAGTAAAAATGTCCCATTTTCCAGGGAAGGCTGTTGTCTTGCTGCACTTTTATGCACAACTGATGAATGCTTGCTTTTGATTTTTAACACGCACCACTTTTTCTCCTAACAGACAGAAGCTTGACTCCTGAGTCCTAAGAACACGACCAGGATCAAGTTCAAAGTAGGTGAGAGTTCGGCTCGACCACAAGAAATGTGTCCAATTAATCGTCAGCACTAACCACTATTCCGTTTACAGTTAAATAGTTTTATGACAAAGTAGATTTCAATAAATGTGTTTACTTTTAATAAAGCTTTTACACTTAAATAGACTCTGTGGTTTTTGTTCCTCTAGACTAGAGTGGATGAGCTAAAGGTTTTGGAATTTTTGCAAGCATGAGTGCCTCTGACACTTCTTGACTGTGCTGTGACTCCGTACTACTCTCTTGTCCTGCGTACGATAATCTAGAGATCATTGGGGATCTATAATCGGTGACTTCGGGAGCTGAATGACTCTGCCACACTATCTAGTCAGTAAGGAGACAGTGCATAGAGGTATTGCTGAATATAATGGGAGTCCAATGGAATTGCCAAATGTCCAATCTTAGTTAGCTACACAGACAGACTAATAAGAATAGTCTAGTAATACCACAGGGAGTCATATTCGAGGCAGGATAAGAATTTATATCCAGTCTACAAGAAGATCAAAGACGATTTAGAAAAAATCGAATGAGGAACGCTAGGAAAAAATAGGTACTGTTTAGTAAAATGTAAACTTACTGGGGCCAGCAAAGGAGCCCTCGCCTGCCCGATCCTGGCCTGCATCCTCAGCACCCTCCTCCTGTGTCCTCTTGCCCTTGGGGGGAGCTGATGTACAACATGAAAGAAAGAAAAACCATAAAACATGGATGAGATTTTTCAACCAAATCAAACATTTCAAAAGAACAATAACAACATATTTTGGAAAAATAGCAAATAGATAGACAACTATTCCACGGGATCTATCTCATGTGGTATACTACGTTATTCGTATTGCCTGATTTGCGGAACGTTGACTTAGAAAGTTCCTATGTAACTCAATAAACAGACTACTAAAGAGGTTTGCCTAGGCCTGGCACTGCAGGCAGTAGTGCACAACACGTGACAGACAAAGTCCATCCTGCTTGCAGATCAGTGAATACTCAAACTATCAATCCACCCGCCACCACCGCCACTATTTCTTCTGATAGCCATGTGACTGTCTAAAGGAAGGACACTGGACTTCAGTCTGTTGGGGCTGATTTATAAGTCCCTTGCGGAAGTTGCGGCTGATTTTCCTCCATTGTTGCGTGCCTTTTCTGACGCAGCGGCAGAACAAAAGACTCGCCATGGTGTTGGTGCGGCGTATATATTAAAAAAAAAAACACATATGGGCATATGGGCGATGCATCACGTTGTAAAGCCCTGCGCCATCAGGGGGCGTTCCGGCGCAAGGGAGGGCGTACCTGCGCAGGAACGAATCCTAAAAGTGGCTGAGGGAAATCTACAAGATGTCAATCAGTCATTTTTATGACAATGATGCATGACTCAAACCCTGCGCGCTTGAAGCCGACGTACGGCTTGATGCAGCATTGGGGAGATAGGGTACCCCAGAGCATTGCTGGAGCTGCGCCATTGTTGGCACGCGACTCCAGCAATGCGCTGCCTTTACGGCACAGATGCGTAAGGCTTCTGTGACGTTTTGGGCCAATGGGTGGTGGTGGCATGGCACACAATTACTGCCGCATCCCTGCTACTTTGCAGGGATGCGCCGGTAATTGAAAATATGACCCTTACTGTCTAGCATTACGCAGTTCTTTTCTTTACAGTACACTGATACATAATTTCTCAGGCCAATGAAATGCTTCTGAACACAACATACAAAACAAAGAAGCATAGTAGCAAGCAAGGCTACTGAGAAGGAGAGCAGTGCACCTGAAAATGAAATGCATAGAAGATTTTGAAATATAATTTACCTCAATGTAATCGGCAGCATTATTGCTCTTGGTAAAGAACAAAGATTTGCAAATAACAGAGCAGGATAAAACAGAGTAGTAAATGTACTACTACTACTACTCACCAAGCCCGGGGACCTCTACGCCGAGCGCGTCCAGCAAGTCCCGCTCCCGGTCCATGACATCGGTCCAGCGGTGGGTGGCCTGGTTATATGTGCGCCGGACCCCAGAGATCTTGTACATGGCCCGGCACACCTTCTCCCACCGCTGGCGGCGCTCCCGGATGCCATAGCCGGTCGCGATCTTGCCGCCTCCCAGGATCGTCTTGGGGAGGCGGCGCTGGACATGGAAGATCAGTGCCGCCACTTCCTCCGCGCTAAAGATCTCCCTCGGGACCACTTGCTCCCCCCTTAAACGCCCGCACGGGAGCCGGGCACGGGGTGCGGGACCCTTCCCCTTCTCAGGGTGCTTCCCGGCTCCCTTTACCATGGTCTGGGCAGAAATAAACTTAAATGATAAAGAAGAAATAGAATAGTGAAGAAGAAAAGAAAAGAGTTTAAAAAAGTAGTTTAAAAGTAACTAAAAGCTGCAGAAAACACAAAAATATAGAGCTAGAAAAATAGAGGGTTAGATAATAAGTAAAATTAGATCAAAAAAACTTCAAACAAGCAAAGGATGGCAGAGATTGAGAGAGGATAGAGAAAGCATGCCCAGAACCATAGCAATGAATGAGAAACAAGATGGCCGCGCCCGTTCACGACCGCGTGGGTAAGTTCGCGCGAGATTTTCCTTGCGAGTACGCGCGAACTTGTACTCGCGAGCAGCACACTTTGCGAGATTACACATAGCGGGCGGAAACGGAATTACGTCACGCCAACAAGATGGCCGCGCCCGTGTACGACCGATAGGGTAACTTGGCAAACGAATAGCTAGAAGCGCCTCGCGAACACGCGCAAGATCACGCGAATATACACGTCGCAACAAAAACAATTTTGTATTCGCACGTATTCGCGGCTTCCGAAATCGATCTCGCACGGATTCGCGCCCCAAATAACGCGCGAAATTGCAAAAAAAACGATTTTAGCTAAAATGAAAGCAATGAGCAGGTGCAAAAGTTCAAACTTAACATTAGTAACATTCAAGGTAGTGCTTCCTGATGGGCCCCTCCAGAGTTTGCAACAATTCTATGACCCTGCTATGACCCAAACAGCAGGCTCATAGAATAGCACCATAAAGGTCCTGTAAAAAAAAAATTTCACTGCAACAAAAAGCAAATTACAGATAAGGAAGGAAGCAGGTGCCAGCCAGACTGGAACTTTCAAAATTACTGACACATTAATGAAACACAAATTAATTGATGGCAGTTGAAGAAGGGCAGGTGTGCTAGCTTTTTTCAACCACCATAATCTACAGTAATAAATAAACCTAATAGGTGCCTGTGAGGATGTACTAGAGGGTGGCATGGGTGTCCCAGAGGGTGGCAGTGGTGAAACAGAGGGTGCTGTGAACCTGTGATGATAAACCAGACGTAGAAACAACATAGTCGCGGCCGTTGCAAGCCGAAAAGTAAGTTCGCAATTGCGAACTTGTCCCAAAATCGGCGCGAACACGCGCCAACACAAAAAACGGAAAAATCCGCAAGTCCGCTAGAGTTCGCGGATCTTCGCGGATTGCGAATCCGTAAATACGCAAGTTCGCGGATTGCCAATCCGCAAAATCCGCCCATGCTTAATCCTGACCAATTAGATTTGCTGATGGGCTCTATTGACAAGAAACTCAAAATGATTATGGATCCACTGCTTGCTAAAATAGAGGGCCTGTGCGGGGAAGTTTTAAGATTAAGGGACGCGGTTGATCAACATACTGTTACCCTGGATAAAACGGTACTAACATCTAAAGATATAACTTCACCAACCTTGGTTTCAACTCAGGAAAGGGCCCAACCAGGAAACATAAATAGCTCCCCTGCTATAGTTAATACTGGGAAACAACCATCCAAAGAACGACCTGTGTCGACAACTTCTGCTGTGCAGGATAAGGGCAGACCGTCTCAGCAGCAGAGAGCAGGGTCATCAAGTCTAGGACAGGTTATCCCAAATCAGGATGTAAGACCAATACCATCGCTAAATGGGGAGCGGTCTGGTCATGTACCAGCTGTGTCAGCTATTACAGCGACAGCAGCTGCCACAGGGGGAACAAGTAGGGGTACAGTTAGAGCAAGTAAGCGCCCTGCAGACCTCCCACCCGAATGTGTACCATTTGTTGTAGTTTTAACGAATGTCCCACCTATTACACAGGCCCCTAATACCCAAGAGTCGGCAGATTCACTTAAAAACAAAGCTATCTCTTGGCTTAGTCGACACTGTGGTTATCCAGTTGGCTACTCTGACCAGATTATTTCTATCAGAAGAGTCAATTGGATAGGTAACACCAGAAAAACATGTGGGGGTGACTGCGTGATTAATAATTTTAAACATTCGCAACACGTTGCGACGGTCCTCCTTAGAGCGGCCTCAATCACGCAGTCAGAGACAGATGTAGTTGCAAGGCCATTGGGATATTTCTACAACCATTTAAACAGGTTACATTCAGCTAACAGTTGGGAAGGTTCTTCGAATAATAATAACTATCACCCTAAGGTAAATAGACCAGGGCCACATACCCTCTGTTTTCCCCCCCAGGATATTCCTTTTGTTACGCCAATGCATATGATGAACCTGGCCCATGGCGGGAATAGATTTATAACACATGCGTCTAATTTCCCACCAGTAAGCGATAGTTTAATGTCACCTGTTAATGGGATGTTTTACCAAGTCCCAACTCAGAACAGGTTCCAGTCATTGAGTTTCCTGGACCAAAATGATTGACATAAGAGTAACTTAGTCCGGGTGAGAGACAATGCTGGAGAGTTAAAAAAAGTCCTTAACTGAAAAGATTAATATTGTGAATATTGATTGTATGTCTAATGGGGGCGATGAGGAGCATTTAGAGTTTAATATAGAGCATTTTAATGTAAATAATACCATGTCCGTATCTATTGATGATATGCCAAATGTCAGCCTAGCAAGGGTTATGGCAATGTGTCATATTGCTAGCTGGAACATTGCTGGTTTGATGGCCAAAGAGGATATGCTGGGTTGGAAGGATTTCATTGGCTTATTTGATATTATTTGTCTACAGGAAACATGGTGTAGAGAATATAAGGGGAGTGATGGCTTTGTTTCCTATGAGCTTCCCGCATTGGCCTCACCACATGGGAGATCTAGAGGAGGTCTGCTAGTTATGATTTCAGTGAAGTTGCCTGTATTAGTAAAAAAGTATGTAAAAGTGGGGGTTCATTCCCAAATCCTTTGGCTTGCGCAAGGTGAATGTAGAAATGTTCTGTTGATTAATTTCTACAATAATATATTTGATGGTACTAGGCACACAGTTATAAATGATTTACATAAAGCAGTGTGTAATTTTGTAGAGAATTTTAATGGTGTTTATGAACTTATTTTTGTGGGGGATTTTAATGTTTCTATTTGCCCCTTATCATCCCAGAATCTATGTGGTGTCTATAATCATTCAGGGGAAGCTGAAGTTCATTTTCCTCATCATTTGTATGGTGAAACCCTGAATAACTTTTTGATAGATTATGACATGGAAATCATGGAAAATTTAAAGAATGATCTGGGAGAAAGTGTCCCAACGTTCAAAGGGAGGGGGGCCAATACAGTAATCGATTTTATATGCATGTCTACCAACCTAACCCATATGTGCTCTGAGGTCAAGGTGGTCGATGTAATGCTGATTGATCATAACTGTCTAACCACTGAAGTTAAGTTCTGGCATTCTACCGCCACCCCCAACTCGGGTACAATTGTTAATATTGAACCACATAGAATTAATGGAGTTAGGTTGAGGTGGAAAGGAGAAAAAGCCGATGAAACATCTGATTCCATCATCAATAGCTGTATGACGGAAATCTCGGCAATTCTCGAACAGGGGGATACAGATATTGCCAGTATCGACCACTTTGACAGAATTAATTTTATTATCAGGAAGAAGTTTACCAAAGAGGTGGGGCACGTAAATAGACAAAATAGGGGCTGGTTTGACCATGCATGTTCGAATGCCCGGAGAGATCTCAAAAAAGCATTATCAGCCAAACCAAGAGACAAGTGTTTAGTGATCCAACTAAGGCAGGATTTTAAACTGGTCCTTAAACGCAGAAAGTCTGAGTTGCAGCAGGAAGCATGGGACAATCTAAGCCAAGCAGCAGAACAAAGGAACTGTAACTTGTTTTGGTCTACCGTAAATAGTCCCTTCCTCAAAGATGAGGAGGCTCCAGTGCTCACATCTAATGTGAGCATAGACTCATGGATCCAACATTTTTCAACCATATTTGATTCTGGCAATAGTATAGCCCCTGTAGGAAAAGGATGGCCTATAGTTGCACTAGATATAACAGTAGAGGAAGTTATGGTTAGTATAAGAGCTAGTAAGGGAGGTAAGGCCCAAGGACCTGATGGGGTTCCTATAGATGTTTATAAGACCGCCCCGGAGATTTGGGGCCCCCTATTGGCTAAGATCTTTAATGCAGCAGTCGGCTCAAAAATACCATCTACTTGGGCAGAATCTATTATAATCCCTATATATAAGAAGGGAGACCGGGGCGAAGCAAAAAATTACCGACCAATATCCCTACTGGACTCATCAGTAAAAATTATGAGTCGTGTTCTATTAGTCAGATTAGAGGAATGGGCAGAGTCGAATGAGATTTTAACTAACAGCCAGTTTGGCTTCAGAAAGGGGCGTGGAACTATAGAGCAGTGCTTAAATTTACAACTTTTGGTCGGGAAATATACTCAGGCCAAAAAAGGGTCCTTGTATTTATGTTTCGCCGACTTAAGCAGTGCCTTTGATATGGTCGACCACGCCCTACTCTGGGCTAAATTGATTGATATGGGAGCTCCAGACAGTATAGTGTATTTTCTAGCTCGCCTGTATGAAAAACTTAGTTCCAGTGTCCGATATGGGCCAAACGGGGAATGCACAAGTAAGTTTAGGATAGGGAGAGGAATCAGGCAGGGGTGTGTTTTAGCACCCCTACTGTTCACTCTCTTTATTAATGAGGTGGATGCTGTCCTGCAAACAGTATCGGCTGACGTCCCAAGAGTTAACGGCCTTAACATCCCTGTGTTACTCTATGCGGACGACGCAGTGCTGTTGTCTAGGACTCCCCTGGGTCTTCAACGGTTGATGGACAGGTTTGTCCTGTTCATCAAAAACAGGAAACTGGTGATCAATAGGTCTAAAACCTATGTTTTGGAATGTTCAGGACGAGCTAAGACTAAAACGAAAGTCAACTCCCATTATTTTATAGAAGGTGAACAGGTTTTAAAAGTAGACAATTTTTGCTATTTGGGAATTAATTTTTCAAAAAATGGTAGCTGGGACATCGAACACAGAGCGGTTAAAACTAAGATGATTAGAAGTGCCAATGGGGTCTTTGTTTTCGCAAAGAAACTGGGAAACAGACGCATAGCAGATATGCTAAAAATTTACCAATCTAAATGCCTATCTGCGGCCCTTTATGGGGCAGGAGTTTGGGGTGTGACATCTGCTGGGGGCCTACAGATAGAGGAGAATAACTTCTTGAAAAGGCTCCTTTGCTTACCCAAATCTACCTCCAATACCCTGGTCCACAAGGAAACGGGGTCCCACTTCTTGAACGATTTAATCATGTTAAGACCCTTATTATTGTGGCGATCTGTTTGGTTGAATGAAGGCACCTCACTAAACAGAGCTATCATTGAGGATTGCCTCACCTTGGACCAGCACTTAAAAATCCCCTGGATTAAATATAATATCGAAAATTTTCAAAATGTTTTTGGATACAATGTGATTAATGATCGGTTTTGTGCATCTGATAACTCCAAATCAAATATGAAAATTATGTTTCTGAATTTCTGTAAAGAGAGGCGCGCCTTGGAAGATTCAAAACTCTCTATCTGTAAATTGTACAATGGCTTGAATGAGTTTAGTGGATTTCACCCTTATTTGACTCAGGTGTCTAGAGTCTCACACCAGTTTGTTCTCACTAGAATGAGGATGGGAACGGCTCATCATCTGGTTGCGTGCCCTGATGTAAATACACGCCCGGTGGGACGCTGTCCATGTGACTGCAAGACTGAACAGAGTACTATGCACTTTCTTTTTTCTTGCTCCTTGTACAGTGAATTACGGAAAATTTATTTAAAACCCATTTTGAAAAGATTTGGAGTAAGAACAATTACAGAATCTATGAAATTGCTTTTTAATATGCATCATCCGGACATTTGCTTTTTTACAGCTACTTTCCTACTCAAGGCTATTGGTGTTAGGAAAAGTATGTGTTTTTAAGATCCTGTTTTAAAATATTTATTCCATCCCGCACTGGATAATTATTGTATTATATGTATTTTTTTGTTCTGTATCTTTTAATAATGAAATGTTTGCCATGTAACTGTTTGTGCTTTTATGGACATGTCTTTTATGTTCCGAATAAAGCTCTATGAAATGAAATGAAATGCATGAGAAACTGCTCAGGGAATGGGCATTCAAAGTGGCAAACAGCAAGGCCAGTGCCCAGTCCATAGTTCACAGGAGGCACATGTGTGCCTGAGAACCTGCACAGGGAATGGGCATCCAAAGTGACTAGCAGCAAGGCCAGTGGCCAGCCCCTAGTTCAAAGGAGGTACATGTGTGCATGAGACCCTGCACAGGGAATGGGCATCCAAAGTGACAAACAGCAAGGACATTGGTCAATACAAAGTAGAAAATAATACATGTGTGCATGAGAAACTGCACAAAGAATGGGCATTCAAAGTGATGAACAGCAAGGCCAGTGGTCAGTCCATAGTGCAAAGTATGTACATGTGTGCATGAGAAACTGCACCGGGAATGGGCATCCAAAGTGACAAACAGCAAGGCCATTGGCCAGTACAAAGTAGAAAAGAGTACATGTGTGCATGAGAAACTGGACAGGGAATGGGCATCCAAAATGGCAAACAGCAAGGCCAGTGTACAGTCCATAGTTCAAAGAAGGCACATGTGTGCCTGAAAACCTGCACAGGGAATGGGCATCCATAGTGACAAACAGCAATGCCATTGACTAGTACAAAGTAGAAAAAAGTACATGTGTGCATGACAAACTGCACAGGGCATGGGCATCCAAAGTAGCAAACAGCTAGGCCAGTGTCCAGTCCATAGTTCAAAGGAGGTACATGTGTACATGAGACCCTGCACAGGGAATGGGCATCCAAAGTGACAAACAGCAAGGACATTGGTCAATACAAAGTAGAAAATAATACATGTGTGCATGAGAAACTGCACAAAGAATGGGCATTCAAAGTGATGAACAGCAAGGCCAGTGGTCAGTCCATAGTACAAAGTACAAATCAACACATGCAGCAGTTTACAGAACAACAGACATAATGATGCACAAATTAAGACAGTTTAGTCACTAACCCATGCACTCAGTGAGACACATCTAATCACTCACTCATACAGTCAGTCATGCACCTACTAAATCCTTCATCCAGACACTTATACATCCACTCATTCTTCAATATGTAAGACATATTTTAACTTTACAGAAATACACAGTCACTGGATGTTGTCATCAGTGATGTCATCAGTGATGTCATTTGAGATGTCATCAGTGATGTCATCAGTGATGTCATTTGAGATGTCATCAGTGATGTCATCAGTGATGTCACTGACCATGTCATGAATGATGTAATATGTGACATGATCAGCAGTGGATTGCGGGTGCGCGATATATAGTTAGTACAACTAACTATATATGCGAATTTCAATGGTTTTGTGTGAGTAAAATAAGGTTTTGTAAATGCTAATTCCTAACTATATATGGTCTATAACCTATGGTTTTTTCAGTGAATATATATATATATATATATGATGGAGAGAACTCTGGGTAGTTCTCCAGTTTAGGTGGAAAGCAGCTCCTGTTAGAGCACTCTCAACACCAGCGACACTCTAGATCTGCTCACCTCCTACATATATATATATATAACGCCACACCAGTCCCGGTTGGATTATATGAGACTGTCATGTCACACGGGCGATCCAAGTTCTGGCAACCGTGGGCCCCAAATTTGCATTCCAAAGTCCTCCGCTTATTGGCAGAAAGCCCTCGGACACTCCAGCATGCTGAATAAAGTTTTAATGGCTTACAAAATCACGCTTTTTGGCTTGCGCTTTGCTCACGCTCAAGCGAGACTCACCGCCATGCGGAATGAAGTCCCGTCCGCCATACAAATCACGATTCCCCAAACAGCCCGTCACACCGCAGTGGAGAATCCAATCACCCAGAGATGGCAGAAGCATGGTAACGGAGTGCGACTTCAGACTCCGGGGCACCTCCACCCAGTCCAGACCGCAATGGATCCAGCTCTCAAGCCTTTCTGCTGTGTACATCATCCACTACCAGCAATCAATCAATCAATCATAACACTTGTATAGCGCGCTACTCACCCGGAAGGGTCTCAAGGCGCTTGGGGGAAGGGGGCCGCTACTGCTCGAACAGCCAGGTCTTGAGTTGTCTCCTGAAGGCGAGGTGGTCCTGGGTCATCCGAAGGTGGATGGGGAGGGAGTTCCATGTCTTGGCCGCCAGGTAGGAGAAGGATCTGCCTCCGGCGGTGGCTCTTCGGATGCGCGGTACGGCGGCGAGGGCGAGGCTGGCGGACCGTAGCTGGTGGGTGGGCATGTGGAAGGTCAGGCGGTCGTTGAGGTACTTGGGGCCCAGGTCGTGGAGAGACTTGTGTGCATTGGTGAGGAGCCTGAATGTGATCCTCTTGTTGACGGGGAGCCAGTGCAAGTTCCTCAGGTGGCCGAAGATGTGGCTGCGTCGAGGGATGTCCAGGATGAGTCAGGCGGAGGCGTTCTGGATGCGTTTAGTCTTTTCTGTAGCTTGGCTGTGGTTCCGGCGTACAGGGTGTTTCCTTAGTCCATCCGGCTGGTGACGAGGGCTTGGGTGACCGTCTTCCTGGTTTCGATCGGGATCCATCGGAAGATCTTGCAGAGCATGCGGAGGGTGTGAAAGCATGAGGAGGAGACGGCGTTGACTTGTCTGGTCATTGAGAGGGAGCAGTCCAGGATGAAGCCCAGGTTGCGTGCGTGGTCTGTCGGCTTGGGGGCGGTGCCCAGGGCTGGGGGCCACCAGGAGTTGTCCCAGGCGGAGGGTGATGGTCCAAGGATGAGGACTTCCGTCTTGTCTGAGTTCAGTTTCAAGCGGCTGTTCTTCATCCACTCAGCGACGTTTTTCATCCCTTCGTGGAGGCTGGCTCTGGCGGTGTCGGGGTCTCTGGTGAGGGAGAGGATCAGCTGGGTGTCGTCGGCGTAGGAGATGATGTTGAGGTTGTGTTGGCGTGCGATGGCTGCGAGAGGTCTCATGTAGACTTGAAGAGGGTGGGGCTGAGTGATGATCCTTGCGGGACGCCGCAGATGACTTCGGTGGCCTCGGAACGAAACGGGGGGAGGCGGACACTTTGTGTTCTTCCAGCGAGGAACGAGATGATCCACTTCAATGCCTTCTCTTGGATGCCAGTGTTGCTGAGGCGTTGGACTAGGGTGCGGTGGCAGACCGTGTCAAACGCGGCGGAGAGGTCCAGGAGGATGAGTGCCGCTGTTTCCCCGTTGTCGAGAAGGGCTCGGATGTCGTCGGTGGCTGCGATGAGGGCGGTCTCGGTGCTGTGGTTGGCTCTGTAGCCGGACTGCGAGGGGTCGAGGGATCCATTCGTCTCGAGGAAGGCAGCAAGCTGTCTGTTGGCGATCTTCTCAATGACTTTGGCAGGAAAAGGGAGGAGTGAGATGGGGCAGAAGTTTTTGAGGTCGGTGGGGTCCGCTGTGGGTTTCTTCAGCAGGGCGCTGAGTTCGGCAAATAATGCACCCTCGCGGATAACGCCGGAGGTACGCAAATACATAACTTTGCACACAACCACAACACAAAACTCCTGTGCTGACATACGGTTCCTTTCCACATCAGACACTCTGGCGGGGAGAGGAACATATCCCCCAGTGTACCCACACAGGTCCTACCTGTCAGAAAATCACACCCTCCACATCGGGGTCACCCTTCAACCGCTAAACCAGAGCAATCTCTCGATCATGTCACTGCAGCGATGAAGATGCGGGAAAACCTGCACACAATGTAGTAGGCAGGGCCTGCGCCAGGCATGGTCAGTCCACAATGATTTACAGGGCTCCACCTTCACCCTTCACACACTACGCTTCCCACACCTATTTGGGAACATGCTGTGTGCTCCTCCTGTGCCCTCCTGCACAATTCATCTGCCAGGTGTAGCCAGACCTTGCACCTCACACACCAAAAGACAATGGAGCCTGTCTTGGAAGATGGGGGTGAGGAGGAACACCGTGCACAGACCCTCAGGGGCTGGACAACCCTCCTCCTCACACCTACCTTCCACCTATGTGAATCAAACTGAGTATAATTCCAAAATGAAGACTCACACTGCATATGAACATCCACTGAACTGTTCACACTGCCTGTCACGCCACTCACGAACACCACACACTGATACCCAGCCACATACTCATATCATAGGTCAACAGCAATGGAGGACAATAAATGGGCTATCCAAACGTGAAGTGAACAGTGCTAGAAAGCCATGGAGCAAGCCACATAGCATGTGTACATCACATGCAAGAGAAGGAACATATCACACCACCCGTAGGCCATAAAATCAGAAATGGGTGGCACAGTGAGTGGAATTAAACCAAAGTGACCTCTGTTCAACAACTCAGGGAGACACAAAGGCAAGCCATGCATAGGCACAGGAATGATAGGAAGTGTCTGAAGTCAAACAGTGGTCAGCCACACATCTGCGTCAACTTACTTGACATGCATGTCATCAGCACAACACTCAAGGCTCATTGTCACACTCCCTGACTGTTAAACACAAGTAGAACCATCACCTACCCACCACACACCTGCAACACTCAACACTTGTGTGAAGCACACATAATGGTGCAAATGATGTCCTGTGGGTTCACTGACAACCAATCATACTCCCTGTGGTGCATCCACAAACATCATACTCACACTTAGTGATGCCTGAACCAATGCAGACACAAAAACAATAGCCAAACTCAAAGCTCACAACCAGCATACACAGAAGTCCAACAAGCCCACACATGGGAAGCCAAACAGTGCAAAGGCAATGTGACCCTAGACAGTACAGGGATACACAACATTGCCACTCTGGACAAATGCATAGACACCATACCTCAACACAAACAAGAAGTGCATCCTCAAGAATCAATCATGAACATGAACACTAACTAGCATCAATGGGACAATCAGCTATCACAGCCAGATACGCCACACCACTCATTAAGGGAACAAGGTGTCATAATGTACCACAAGCATGCACATTCACAATCCTGACAAGTGACAGGTCAAAAATAGGAGGAGAAACCACCAATATGCACTCAAAACTAGCCCACTAACAATAATCCACCTTGCTGCATGTGACAGACACAAAAGTAATGCACACCACACCTGCAACACACATCTGAATGTATCACACAGCAACAACTACTCACACACAACGAAATGCAAATAGAACATCACACACATAGCAGCGGTCAGTAGGAAGAGCCAACACAGGCCGAACAATGCATACATGCACAACAAAAACACAACAGATGCACATACTAATCCATCACATTCCAAACTCAGCTGGACACTAGGGTGATGCACAACAAGCAAGTACAAGCCGACATACACTGACAACACTGCATGCACACTAAGTGGTGTGTGCACACCAACCAAATCAGTAGCACACACATCTGAGTGCCACACCATGTAGTCCCACAACACAAATCATCACAGCACACAAAGAACATCCCACTCAGGAAGGTTAGCAGTGCCTCAGCAAACACACATACAGCTTAACCATCACCCACAGATGCACAACTTAGGGAAACCCAGGTGCAAACAACATGACCAGAGGATTGTGCTGACCAAACATATGCACTGCACATGAGCAACCATGACAGCAAACCAGTATAAGGAAAGAACACATAACTAATTGGGAAACTGTCCTGAGTGGCACATTGGTCCTGTACACAGTTCAGCATCACAGAGCATGGTGTAACAAATGAAGTGGGGTGGAGGCTCACACACTGGCAAGCCATGGGGTGGAAGACTTGAGATTGAAGAGGTGTGTACACCAGTAGTGGACAGATGAGGAGTGTACTGTACACAAGCACATAGAGGAGTCACTCACAATGTGTAGGCATCAGAAGCACCTATACGGGATAACATGACTCCACATACCACATACCATACTGGAGTCAAAAATGGGCCAAGTGACAGCAATGCATGAGAAAACCCACAAATAATAACAGTGTGGCTGAGCAGGTCTGCACAGTGCGCACAAACAGTAACAAGATACATGGCTCATCAACAAAACACAACACAGACTTAGCAGTCACACACTCTGCACACTCACAACTGGCAGCAGCAACAAGTAGGTGTCCCCCGGGAGTGCAAAGACATCCCGACACACTGCACAGTGCCCAACCTACAACTCCTACATGTGCCCACAATTTGAAGCACATGGAAGACAATTGAAATAAAAAGGCACTCATCTCCTGGGTCATACATGTGTGCAGCTGGCATTAAAGGTGCACACACACATGAACACTACTAACAATGTCAGGCCATTCACACTGTATGACAACTCAAGTGCACACATTCAAATGTGCCCATGTCACTATGAAGACAGGCAATCACAAGATGGACACCCATCAACACTGATGTACACACATCAAGAACGATCACACAGATGTGATGGACCCTGGCCACCCCGCAAGTAAACCTGTGGATAGAAGTCACTTCTGTTGTGGTATTGCATCATAGCATGACATGTGTACAATTTAGCAAACATGATCATATGATGAGTATGATAACAATAGATCATCACGAACACCCATCATTGCACCCTCAAGCCTTAGAGTCAAGAAAGAACTAAAGTGCCTTTCACCAATGGCAAACTCGGAAAAAGTAAAACAAGCCATTGGCAATGTTAAAGTGGCATAACGAGCATGTGTTACAAGCAACCATACCCATACAGAAAACACTTTTATTTAGCAAGGACACTGATAAAGCAGACAACAGTAGTTACTGTCTTTATTACATAGCTCCAAAATAGGCATCAAAAGTAGACAACAGCAAGACCAGTGGCCAGTCCATAGTTCAAAGGATGTACATGTGTGCATGAGAACCTGCACAGGGAATGGGCATCCAAAGTGACAAACAGCAAGCCCAGAGGCCAGTGGCCAGTCCATAGTGCAAAGTATGTACATTTGTGCATGAGAAACTGCACAAGGAATGGGCATCTAAAGTGATAAACAGAAAGGCCATTGGCCAGTACAAAGTAGAAAAAAGTACATGCATGCATGAGAAACTGAACAGGGAATGGGCATCCAAAGTGACAAACAGCAAGGACATTGACCACTACAAAATAGAAAAAAGTACATGTGTGCATGAGAAACTGCTCAGGGAAAGGGCATCCAAAGTAGATAACAGCAAGGCTAGTGTCCAGTCCATAGTTCAAAGGAGCCACATGTGTGCCTGTGAACCTGATCGGAGAATGGGCATCCAAAGTGACCAACAGCAAGGCCATTGGCCAGTACAAAGTAGAAAAAATTACATGCATGAATGAGAAACTGAACAGGGAAAGGGCATTCAAAGTGGCAAACAGCAAGACCAGTGTCCAGTCCATAGTTCAAAGGAGGCACATGTGTGCCTGAGAACCTGCACAGGGAATGGGCATCCAAAGTGACAAACAGCAAGGCCATTGGCCAGTGCAAAATAGAAAAAAGTACATGTGTGCATGAGAAACAGCACAGGAAATGGGCATCCAAAGTGACAAACAGCAAGGCCATTGGCCAGTACAAAGTAGAAAAAAGTACATGTGTGCATGAGAAACTGCTCAGGGAATGGGCATTCAAAGTGACAAACAGCAAGGCCAGTGCCCAGTCCATAGTTCACAGGAGGCACATGTGTGCCTGAGAACCTGCACAGGGAATGGGCATCCAAAGTGACTAGCAGCAAGGCCAGTGGCCAGACCCTAGTTCAAAGGAGGTACATGTGTGCATGAGACCCTGCACAGGGAATGGGCATCCAAAGTGACAAACAGCAAGGACATTGGTAAATACAAAGTAGAAAATAATACATGTGTGCATGAGAAACTGCACAAAGAATGGGCATTCAAAGTGATGAACAGCAAGGCCAGTGGTCAGTCCATAGTGCAAAGTATGTACATGTGTGCATGAGAAACTGCACCGGGAATGGGCATCCAAAGTGACAAACAGCAAGGCCATTGGCCAGTACAAAGTAGAAAAGAGTACATGTGTGCCTAAGAACCTGCACAGGGAATGGGCATCCAAAGTGACTAGCAGCAAGGCCAGTGGCCAGCCCCTAGTTCAAAGGAGGTACATGTGTGCATGAGACCCTGCACAGGGAATGGGCATCCAAAGTGACAAACAGCAAGGACATTGGTCAATACAAAGTAGAAAATAATACATGTGTGCATGAGAAACTGCACAAAGAATGGGCATTCAAAGTGATGAACAGCAAGGCCAGTGGTCAGTCCATAGTGCAAAGTATGTACATGTGTGCATGAGAAACTGCACCGGGAATGGGCATCCAAAGTGACAAACAGCAAGGCCATTGGCCAGTACAAAGTAGCAAAGAGTACATGTGTGCATGAGAAACTGGACAGGGAATGGGCATCCAAAATGGCAAACAGCAAGGCCAGTGTACAGTCCATAGTTCAAAGAAGGCACATGTTTGCCTGAAAACCTGCACAGGGAATGGGCATCCATAGTGACAAACAGCAATGCCATTGACTAGTACAAAGTAGAAAAAAGTACATGTGTGCATGACAAACTGCACCAGGCATGGGCATCCAAAGTAGCAAACAGCTAGGCCAGTGTCCAGTCCATAGTTCAAAGGAGGTACATGTGTGCATGAAACCCTGCACAGGGAATGGGCATCCAAAGTGACAAACAGCAAGGACATTGGTCAATACAAAGTAGAAAATAATACATGTGTGCATGAGAAACTGCACAAAGAATGGGCATTCAAAGTGATGAACAGCAAGGCCAGTGGTCAGTCCATAGTGCAAAGTATGTACATGTGTGCATGAGAAACTGCACCGGGAATGGGCATCCAAAGTGACAAACAGCAAGGCCATTGGCCAGTACAAAGTAGAAAAGAGTACATGTGTGCCTAAGAACCTGCACAGGGAATGGGCATCCAAAGTGACTAGCAGCAAGGCCAGTGGCCAGCCCCTAGTTCAAAGGAGGTACATGTGTGCATGAGACCCTACACAGGGAATGGGCATCCAAAGTGACAAACAGCAAGGACATTGGTCAATACAAAGTAGAAAATAATACATGTGTGCATGAGAAACTGCACAAAGAATGGGCATTCAAAGTGATGAACAGCAAGGCCAGTGGTCAGTCCATAGTGCAAAGTATGTACATGTGTGCATGAGAAACTGCACCGGGAATGGGCATCCAAAGTGACAAACAGCAAGGCCATTGGCCAGTACAAAGTAGCAAAGAGTACATGTGTGCATGAGAAACTGGACAGGGAATGGGCATCCAAAATGGCAAACAGCAAGGCCAGTGTACAGTCCATAGTTCAAAGAAGGCACATGTTTGCCTGAAAACCTGCACAGGGAATGGGCATCCAAAGTGACAAACAGCAATGCCATTGACTAGTACAAAGTAGAAAAAAGTACATGTGTGCATGACAAACTGCACAGGGCATGGGCATCCAAAGTAGCAAACAGCTAGGCCAGTGTCCAGTACATAGTTCAAAGGAGGCACATGTGTGCCTGAGAACTTGCACATGGAATGGACATCCAAAGTGACAATACAGCAAGGCCAGTGGCCAGTCCATAGTTCAAAGGAGGTACATGTGTGCATGAAAACCTGCACAGGGAATGGGCATCCAAAGGGATAAACAGCAGGGCCATTGGCCAGTACAAAGTAGAAAAAGTATGTGTTAATGAGAACCTGTACAGGGAATGGGCATCCAAAGTGACAAACTGCAAGCCCATTGGCCAGTACAAAGTACATGTGTGCATGTGAAACTCCACAGAGATGGGCATCCAAAGTGGCAAACAGCAAGGTCATTGGCCAGTACAAAGTAGAAAAAGTACATGTGTGCCTGAGAACCTGCACAGGGAATGGGTGACACCGTACACTGCCATGGGAATCAACACAGCTAGGGGGATAAGAATGAGCAGTCCATGTTTTGCTGTGGGAGAGATAGCTTTGGGAAGGGGACTTTGCCTCAGACGTGGCTGTCAGTCGAACTGGGAGGTGGCTGATTGTCAGGGCAAGTTGGAGAACTGGACCTGGAAGAGATAGGACCAGCTGCGGTAGGGGCATCAGTGGCTTTGGGAGCCGAGGGCTACTTGGACTGAGTGGCATGGTGGCACGGGGAGGTGGCGACATGTTGCCATGAGACACAGTGTGTGAGGGTGAATGTGGAGGGCTGTCTCTCCACTTCTTGGGGATTCGATAGCCAAGAACTGTCTTGGTATGAATGGGAAGTGGGGCGGACACATCAGGCACACTCTCTACCAAAGGTGCATCAGGTGCAGGTGGTGGCTCTCCCTCTGGGCATCTGCTGGATCTGGTGGTACACTTGGCCTGACCTTGCCTTTTCCTCTCCATTCCCTGTTGACCAGGTGAACCCCCCACATTGCCCTCCTGTCCCAGCTTCACAGGTCCCTGGGTGGGAGTTGAGGTTGTGGGTGAATCTGCCTTAGAGAGTTGTTTTTGCAGACTCTTTGCAGACACCATCTTCACAACAGGCAAGACACGTGTTTGCCTGTCTTTGGGAGCAGGTTTTGGGACAGGAGTGTCCTTGGATGGGGCTGATTTAAATGCATGTGAGCCTGAAGTGTCATCAGTGGGGCTTTTGCCTTTGCGCTCCTGTGTGCCTTTTTTTGTTTTGGTGATGGTGTCTGCGCTCTGGGTGCTTGGAGTGCTGCTGTTGTGTGCTGCGTGTGGAGTACTTGGAGTCTGAGGGCTGTGGTATGTGGTCACTCTCGTCAGATGTTGCCACTGGCAGGGTGGTTGCCGAAGGGACTAGAGCTGGACTCTGAGCCTGTGACAGCTGAATGGCTGCCGTCACTGTGGAGGACAAAGACTGGACAGTTCTGTATAGCTCACCCACGTCAGAATGAATGCCCTCCATGAAGGCAACTACCTGTACCAACTTCTTGTTATGATCCTAGAATGCATTCAGGAGAGTAGTCTGACCCACACACGGCTGGCCCAAAAGGTCCACCGCTTCAACACTGAGGGCGGCAGGGAGACAGGGGCAGGGACAGCAGTGCCTGGGGAAAAAGACACTCTACCCTTCCTAGGGCAGTCAGCACGGGCATCACTAGTGGAAGTAGCTGGGAGGGTGGGCACATGACGATGTGTGGTGGAAGAAGAGGCAGATTTCCCACTCCCTGTGCTCGCCAACATTCAGGAGTCACCGCTGGCATCAGATGACGTTGAGGTTGGTGTTTCTGGGTGTGATTCTTCAAGGGCACCCACGTCCCCCTCCGATGCGCTGGTCACATCAGTGAGCTCATGGGTAGCAGTCATGCAAGATGCCTCACCACTGGTGTCTATCCCCTGTCCTTATGTGCCCTCGGTAGATGCTGCAACAGACATAAACATAAGTTTAGTTTAGTGCCATACTCACAAACATCATATGCAAGCAAAGCACAAAACAAGACGATGATACCCCCATGTTGCACACCCCCCTGTGCAGTCTGCATGTGCAACCTTAATGCAAAAATCAAAAGATGCATGGTAACATGCATTCTTGGTATTAATAACTCATGTGATGGTCACACAGCCAAATAGCTTGCCCTTGCCTTCATATAACCTGACATACAGATTCCTGTAAGCATACCCACGTGCCTGTAGGTGAAAAAGATGTACAACTCAACATGTTGTCACAGTCGCATATGGAGTCACTTTAGGGGGACAACACAGATACAGACTCCCAAATATCCTTTTGCAATGGGGTGTAACGTTTACAACGCAACTTTTACAACGCACTACCACTACAATGAAACTTTTACAACGCAACATCCATTACAACGCATACATTTACAACGCAGTCATTACAACGCATGACACTACAACGCATACCACTACAACGCATATCATTACAATGCAGTCAATACAACGCATACCATTACAACGCAAAACTTACCATCCAATACTTCCCCTACTGTTGCACCCCCTGGAGTTAGAATAGTAATTTTAACCCCTACACTATCCAATATTTTCCCTACTGTTGCACCCCCTGGAGTTAGAATAGTAATTTTAACCCCTACACTATCCAACACTTACCTTAATTGTAATGTAATGTAATGCGTTGTAATGGTATGCGTTGTAAATGTAGTATGCGTTGTAGTGAAATGCGTTGTAAAGGTATGTTTTAAGAATTCGTTGTAATGGTATGCGTTGTAAAAGTGTGCGTTGTAATGAATGTTGCGGTGTAAAAAATGCATTGTAAAGGTATGCGTTGTAAAAGTATGCGTTGTAACGTCATACATCCTTTTGCAATAGCCATAAGCTCTTGCTATCTACCATGTTGTGCTTTGAAGCACAACTACAGTTGCACATTGGTGTCAGATGTGTAGTTCTCACAATTTGGAGGTCAGGCACTGCACATATCAACGAAAGCACACTAAGATGAGGCACACTGCCGTCCATGACTCCCCTAATGCAGCCGATGCCATAAGGCCACATCTGAGCTTGCAATGTCAAGGGCCATTGCATTAAACACACGAGAAAGTACATGTAGCATAAATGCATGACAGCTGCACTCAACACAGAGGCCACTTACAAGCCATAGCATCAAACTGGAAACCTCACAGAGCTTTGCACTGGCTCAGGGTTGGGATACATGCAGTCACTCACACCCAAAGTCACCCTTCGCAGAATACTCACCCCAACTTGCTGCTCATGGGCCCTCAAGCGTCCATCCAGCTCTGACGGTATCACTGCTAAGATATGGGCCATTAGTGGTGTCATGCTCCTGCGCGCCAACCTGCCAGTCTGAGGGAGCAGTCCCAGCATTATCTCTGCCAAGTTTTTACTCAGCCAGCAGATGTCATCCCACCTCTTGTGACACTGTGTGTGCCGTTGGTTGGAGACACCCAGAGCCGGCACCTTGCGTGCAATGGGCCTCCATATGGCTTTACGCTAGTAGACTTTAAGCTGCAGGGATGGGAGACAAGAGGAGGAAATTTCAGTAACACTGGGTTATGTACCACTGTGTCTCAGTACAGGAGCATTCGCAAACTTAGCACAGCTATTCAGATATGTTTAGCAGAGGCCATACAGCATGACACATAGTACACTAGCATGAGATAATCGTACCTACATGCATGCAGGTATGAGGATGGACACAGTATCTGGCCATCTCATACACATGCAGAATGCCAGCACAGAAAGCAATGTGAAGAAGGCCCACATCTGCAATGCAGTGTTAAGACACGCATTGGAGCCCCGCTTCAGGAGACAAGCGCTAAGGAAGACTACAAGACCCAGGAGCACGCCCGCTAGAACTACCAATCCCAGAAGGCATTGCGCGGCAATCGCACTAGGAGGGCGTCACCATATAAACAACGCAGAAGCCAGCAGTCGGCGTTGAATATTTTGAACAGTAGACGCGAGTCCGTGTGCTGCAGCTACAAGGAAGGTGAGCTCCGTTTTACAAGTGGGAGTGGAGAAGACGCCGTACGCATTACCGGTGAGGAACCAAGCCGCTACCCGATACTGTGATTCATGGGCTTCGCGACCCGCCCTGTTACCATCGTTTGTCAACGCTCGAGAGTTCTCGAGAGCTTAGGACTCACTTCCTTCTGAACAGTTACCCGTCCCCGCCCGAGGGTTATCGAGCGCTTAGGACTCCGGTCCTTTCTGAAACATTACCTGTCCCCGCTCGAGGGTTATCAAGCGCTTAGGACTCCGGTCCTTTCTGAAACATTACCTGTCCCCGCTCGAGGGTTATCGAGCACTTAGGACTCCGGTCCTTTCTGTACATTTAACAGTCCCCGCTCGAGGGTTATCGAGCGCCAGGACGCAGTCCCTTCTTATACTTTGGCAAGTCCCCGCTCGAGGGTTATCGAGCGCTTGGGATTTCGTCCCTTATTTTGACATTGGCCAATCCCCGCTCGAGGGTTATCGAGCGAGAGGAAAAGACCCTAATTCTTTGCGTTGTTCTTTGTGTTTGCCCTGCGTTGGAGCGTGTCAGGTCTGACACGAATGCGGAGGACGAAGCTAACAAGTTAAACTACTTATCTGGCTATTAACGACTCGAGTGGCATTTTCGGCCATTAATCAGCACAGTGTCCTCTGTTGGAGGGTGCTAGGACAGGTATCCGTGCAGAGGACGGTTAGATCCTCTACAGTGCCAATTGGTTGTAATTCTTCGCTTTCGTTTGCCCTTTGAACATGCCAAAATAAAGAACTTGTTCTATCATAACGACACGTCTGTTACATCTTTTTGAGAGGTTCAAACAGGGGTGTTTGGGAGTTGTCTGGGTTACCCGATCCCGAGGAACTCAGGATTACACAATATTCGACCTTAAACAACACCAATCAACCTCCTGGTCGGGTAACCCGCCATGGCCACCTTGGAGGATGTGTTGGCAGCGTTAGTAGACGTCCAAAACAAACTAGCTGCATCGCGCCAAGAAACGGCGGACTTAAGAGCTAGAGTGGACCACCAACAGCGGAATCCGTTCAATGCGGGGGCGCCTACCACGGGAACGCCAGCTGCAGTTGTGGTGGAGATGCCTGTAGCCATACCTCTTGCCACACCGGAAAGGTATAGCGGAGATCCTACCACGGTTCAGGTTTTCATAACACAAGTGGCGCTACATTTCTCCTGTAAACCAAAGTCGTTTCCGACCAATCAGGCGAGAGTAGCCTTCATGATATCTTATTTGGCGGGGAACGCCGCTCAATGGGCGGTTCCATTGGTGAGCAGGGACGATCCGCTTCTGTGCGGCTGGGAACAGTTCCAGGAAGAGTTCGTGAAGGTGTTCGATCGGAGAGCGGATTCGTACACAGCAGACAGGGAACTGTTGGAACTGAAACAAGGCACAACCGGGCTGGTCCAATATCTGAACGCGTTTAGGCGCTTGGTTGCAGAATTCAAATGGCCCCCTGCCAAACAAACTGCGCTTTTTCACCAGGGTTTGAGCGAGGACTTGAAAGACGTGATAGCGCAGATAGATCCAGAACCGGTGCACTGCGAAGACCTGATCAGCCTGGCCCTTCGTCTCGACCATCGACTTAGCGAAAGACGTGGGGGTGTGCACAAAAGGACAAGGCCCCTCCCGCAACGGGTCATACGGCTGTCTCCGAGGTGACACCCGCACCCTGCACTGACTCCATGGACATCGGGGCCGTCAGAGCTAGCCTCACGGCCACCGAGAAAGAGTCACGAAGGAAACAAGGCCTTTGTTTATACTATGGCAAAAAGGGACACTATGTTCGCGAATGTCCTGTGAAGCCCAAGACAGGACGTCCTCGCCCCAGTCGCTTGTCAACAGCGACTGTGGACAAGCCGGCGGAAAACTAGCGAGCTCCCAGAACAACGAAGGGGATTCTCGGAGTCATGGTTCTCTCCCTTCTGCACAACTGCACACATCAGAAAGCAATCGACACTTATTCATCCCTCTACAGTTGGTGGTACGGAACAGATGGGTTTCGGTCTCTGCTATGGTCGACTCAGGGGCAAAAGGGCTGTTTATGGATGAAAGGGAATCACAACGTGTAGGCTTAACGCTACAGAAGTGTGTGGTCCCAGAGGATGTCTTTGCTGTAGATGGGCCCAGGCTGGTTTCGGGGCCCATCAGCCACCACACCGGGGATGTTGAGGTGGTCTACGGGAGTCAATACAGGGAGGTGATGGACTTCAACGTCATCTGTGCTCCGCAGTACGGGATCATATTGGGCTTACCGTGGCTGAAAAAACACAACCCCTCAATCAACTGGGAAACCCAGGAGCTACTAATGGACTCCCCTTTCTGTTCACGGTCCTGCAGGCGGCAGAAGTGTATCCCTGAGAACTCGGAGACCCCGGGGTGGGTGGTGGCCACAGCAGCTGAAAAGAAGGTGGTTCTCCCGGAAGCCTACCTAGGATACAGAGACGTATTCGATGACAACCAAGCGGAAACGCTCCCTCCGCATAGGGTATACGACTGTCAAATCGACCTAGTCCCGGGAGCTACGATACCTGGTGGTCGGCTGTATGCTTTGTCTGAGCCCGAAAACCTACACCTCCGTGCCTACTTGGATACGATGCTACGACTAGGGTTCATCAGGCCTTCTAGATCACCTGCGGCACCACCGCTGTTCTTCATCCCTAAGGCCAACGGGGAACTCCGCGCTTGTGTGGACTTCAGGGCGCTCAACGCCATCACGATTAAAAATCAATACCCACTGCCTCTCATCAACGTGCTCCTTGAACAAGTGAAGAAGGCACATGTGTACACCAAGCTCGATCTGAAAGCGACTTACCATCTAGTCCGCATGCGTCGCGGAGACGAGTGGAAGACGGCTTTCAAAACGAGGTTCGGCCTATATGAGTACAGAGTCATGCCATTCGGGCTGTGTAACGCCCCTGCAGCGTTCCAGTTCTTTTTGAACGACGTACTAAGAGACATCCTGGATGTATATGTCGTAGTATACATAGATGACATTTTGATTTACTCGGACAACACGGAGGATCACGTGAAACATGTGGCGTCGGTGCTACAGATCCTCAGAGACAATTCGCTTTATTGCAAGCTCAGTAAATGCGACTTCCACGTGACAACAGTGGAATTTCTAGGGGTCATGTTAAGCCCAGAAGGTCAAACAATGGCGGAGAGAAAGGTGAAACCGGTAACAGACTGGCCGGCGCCCAAGAACATCAAGGACGTGCAAAGCTTTCTTGGCTTTGCCAATTTCTACCGCCGGTTCATAGAGGGGTTCTCTGGGCTAGTGACGCCCATCACGCAGCTGTTGAGGAAGTCGGTGACCTTCATGTGGTCGGACGAGGCGGAGGGGGCATTCCATGCATTGAAACAAGCCTTTGTGTCTGCTCCAATCCTTGCTCACCCTGACCCGGAACAACAATATCTGGTGGAGGCGGACGCCTCCGACCTGGCGGTAGGAGCTATACTGTCGCAGAAGAACCCTGTGACGGGGTTGCTACATCCCGTCGCGTTCATGTCACGAAAACTAAACCTGGCTGAACGAAACTACCACGCAGGCCCGGACTGGCAATTCCGGGCACCGGGCAATTCCCCGGTAGGCTGGTTCATATGGGGGCCGGTTTTGTGACGGGGGCCGGATTTTTGTGACAGGGGGCCGGTTTGGACCCTGACCGTGATAATGCTGGTGCTGCATCATACTATAATAATCGTCCATTACTGTCCGTGATTTATTTTGTGACCCGATTTCAATTCCATTCAGGCAGGCAGGCTAGTGAGGCTACTATGATTATTATAATTGGTTTTTGTTTTAATCCACCTGCACCAGTACCTGCTCCATGCCGCGCGCAGCAGGCATGCAGATATCTCCGCCGGGGCGCCGCCGCGTCTGCGCGCAGTTTCACAGTTAAACCTTAGGGCGGGGTCTGCCCAGGCCTGGGTCTGCCTGGTGATGTCATGGACATTGCTATTTGCTGGGGCCAGGGTGGGTCGCGGCCGCGCAATAAAATGTGCGCGTGACTGAGAGTGAGGCGAAGGTCGAGGATGCAGGCATCTCAGAGGCCAGAGTGGTGTGAGGGAACAACACAAGCTGCATTTGCCCTGCCTACTCTTGGCTTTTTAAAACCTGATTTACAACTAGCAGCTAAAAATGGGCAATCATGAGCACCGAAAGGTATTTATGCCTGTTTACCACTGTTCATTCACTCCAGTAAGAATGTATTGCTACCTGAACCCCCAATCCCAGGAGCTGGGGCGCAATTTGTATTGAAAATCTATTAAACAATAAAACGGATGTAAATATCATTAATACATTTAACAAATGAATCTAAACGACTTATTGGACGTATGCTTACTCTTGTTCCACCTGACCTCATGCAGAAAATATCTGTATTATTTACAAACATCAAATGCCTTTTACAAAGTGTCAATTGTATTTTGTTTCCAGTTTTGCGCAACGTTTTTATTCAACTACCTCTTTGTCTCTTTTAGGTCTGTATCTTATTATTCTGACCTTTCTTCTTTTGTATTTGTTTAGTTTTACGTTTTGTTTTACAGACGAGGGGCCAGATGTACGACCAGTTTTTGCAGCCACAAAGGGGTTTTAGGTCATATTGTGTTATGTTATGTTATGTTAATTGAGGCTTATTGAGCGCACTAACACCCGAAGGTTTCTTGGCGCTAACTGGAAAGACATGTGAATGAGCAGAAAAGAATTTATTCAGGAAGGGTAAACAGAAAAGTCTTAAGGAGTTTCCTGAACTGAAAAAGGGAGTTGCTAGATTTAATAGTCAGAGGAAGGGAGTTCCAGAGCCTGGGGGCAAGGAAAGCAAAACGACGGCCTCCAAATTTATGAAGTTTAAATTTGGGGATGACAACCAAGTGATGGGAAGCTGAACAAAGGGAGCGGGCAGGTTGGTACAGGGTAATCCGGGATTTCAAAAAAGCAGGGCAAGGACAGTGAAGGGATTTGAATGCCAGGCAGCCCATCTTGAAGGCCGCTCTCTCCTTCACTGGCAACCAATGGAGCCTGCGAAGCAGGGGCCTTGCCGATTGCCACTTAGGGATCTTGAATATGAGGCGGGCTGCCTGGTTTTGGACCACCTGAAGACGGTGTAAGAGGAAGCGTGGGAGTGCATGATAAAGGGAATTAGAAAAATCCAGGCGCGATATGACAAGGGACAAGACGACCTGACACAGGGCCGCGTGTGGAAGTAGGTGCCTGATCTTCCGGATTTTTCGGAGTTGAAACATACACGAAGAAATCGTGGCACCCACTTGGGCCTTAAGTGACAGTTCGGCATCGATTGTCACCCCCAGACTCCTGACGGACTTGAGAGGTGTCGGGGGGGAACCCAAGTCAGGAGGCCAAAACTGCGGGCCCCAAAAAGCGGCACTGGCACCAGGAAGGAGTAGCTCAGTCTTTCCAGGATTGAGTTTCAATTGATTCTCATTCATCCATTGATGGATATGGATCATAGCGGCGTGGAAGTTGTTAGTTGCCTGAAGAGAATCAAGTGGAAAGACGAGCTGCAAGTCGTCAGCGTAATTGAAGACGCTGACGTCCCAGTTGTGAAGGGAGGAAATTAAAGGACGCAAATAAAGATTAAACAATAACGGGGAGAGTGAAGAACCCTGAGGAACACCGCAAGTGATGGGGGATATGGTTGCAGTGAAGGGGCCAAGGCGCACGGCTTGTGATCTTCCCGTCAGGAATGACTCCACCCACTTGAGAGCCATGCCCCGGATGCCAGCTTGTTCGACACGGTGGAGAAGGATGTCATGATCCACCGTGTCGAACGCGGCAGACAAGCCCAAGAGAACCAGAGCCTGCGGTCTCTTGGCATCTGCGTTCTCTCTCAAGGTATCCATGACTGCCAGGATGACTGCTTCCGTGGAATGGGCCGGCCTGAAGCCGGCCTGATTGGGCTCAAGGAAGCCCGAGCTCTCGATGAAAGTGGAGAGACATCCGGTGACATGGGCCTCAAGGAGTTTTGACAAGTAGTAGTAACGATATTGGGCGGTAGTTGGAGAGTTCGGCCGCATCAGCCCCTGGCTTCTTCAGAAGAGGCAAGAGAATAGCCTCCTTGAAGGTTCCAGGGACTGTGCCAGAAGTGAGCGAGGCATTCAGAAAGGGAAGTACACACTCCAGCAATTTTAAGCAAACCTCACGCAGTACCGCGGGAGGACAATGATCCTCCGGCGAGCCCGATTTTACACGATTGGCTAGCTTCGCCAGGGAGGGGGGATCCAGAATGGGAATTGAAGTGAAAGAGGATAGATTACCCGGGGGGGGTGTCCAGAGATAGTGACGGCCGAGGAGTAAAGATGATAGAATTTTTTATTTTAATGATTTTTTCAGAAAAAAAGAGGTTGAGAGCATCACAGGTCTCTTTAGAAGGGGTTTGAGCTGGAAGAGTCCTATCGTCCGTGGTCAGTTCGTTCATAATCCTGAACACCTCACGAGATTTGTTGGTAGCAGTGAGGATTCTGTCGGAAATATGCTCCGATTTGGCTGATAAAATAGCCAATTTATATTCCCTCCGAGCAGTAACAAACAACTGTCTGGAAGACAAGGAATAATCCCGTCTCCAGATACATTCCCATTGGCGTACCTCAAGTTTCATTAGCTTGAGGTTGGCCGAGAACCATCGGTTGGCATTAGGATGTCTGGTACAGGGGAATTTGACTACAGGGGCAAATAGGTCACTAGCCACTTTCAACCAGCTGCAGATGTTAGAGTTGAGCCTATTGATATCCTCACAAGGGAGGGTGCTCGGACAGGTAGAGGCCAGGGTAGTTATAAAACCCTTGGTATCGTAGTTCTTCCAATTGCGTGCAGAGCCACCTGCCCTTAGTGGGGCCTTAATTCGCCCACTGAGTGTGATGGTCAGGTCGACTATGAAGTGGTCTGACCAAACGCATAGGAGTGTAGAAGGGGTTGAAAGGGATATATTCGAGGTCCAGACCTGGTCTAGTATGTGGCCTTTTGCGTGCGTCGGAGAGGTGACTTGCTGACTCAAATTCAGACTAGTCAGAATCTCAGATAATGCTGTGGCATGTGCCCCAGCGTTGGTGTCCTCAAACCAATAATTAAAATCCCCAAATAGGGCAAAGCTAGGTAGTGAAGGCAAAAGGGCAGACAGCTGTTCGCAGAGTTTCTCTGCGAAGTCTGGCATGGGACGGGGCGGACGATATAAAAGGCCGAATGAAAAGGCCCCCACTTCCGTCCCCAGATTAATAACCAAATTCTCTACTTGAGGAAGTGCAAGGGAAGATGACGAGATAAGATGGAAGCGTTTCGAGATAATGGCCGCCACCCCCCCACCGGGGTGATCGGCAGTGCGGTCAGCATGGAGAATAAAATAATCCGGGGGAAGGGCTGCCAAGATGTCGGGAAGAGAATTCTCAGTGAGCCAGGACTCAGTAAGCAGAAGGAGATCGGGGCTTTCTTGTAGCAGCAAGGTGAAGATATCTGCCTGGTGTTTGACCATAGAGCGGGTGTTTAGAAGTAAAGTCCGGATGGAGGTGTGAGTCTGTGCAGGGGCCGAGCAGGAGACCGGGGGGCCGGGCGGAAGGGGGGGGTTGCAAGAAATGCCAAGTGCAGTAAGTTTCCCCATGGTGACAGAAGGGGGGCCAACCCAGGTAGATGGTAGAGTCTGAGTTGGCTAGCAGTGTATGAGATGTTATGACAAGCCTCTCCTGCCCCTTGCCCCTGCCGGACGCGGATGGGCGCAGACGGGCTTAACTCTGGCGCAACTCCGGCGCGTTTACGGCGCGCCCGCTGCGCTCGTCCGCTGCGCTGACGCATGGAGGCAATATAAGTAGGCTCTGACGAGGGAGGTGGGAGGAGTCAGCAGGCGGGAAGGGTGGGGTATTTTAAAAATGAATAGCGTCTAGCGCTCGTATTCAGCGCGACGGCGAGATGGTGATTCTGCTCTTACTCAGCAGAGAAAAAGAAGGTAATTTTAAAAGAAAGTGTTCCCAGCGCGCAGCATGCGAGCCCTCTGCCACCGGGCCGCTTGTCTGTGCTGGGGAAAAGTGGGCGGAGCCTAAGTAGGCTCTGACGAGGGAGGTGGGAGGAGTCAGCAGGGCGGGAAGGGTGGGGTATTTTAAAAATGAATAGCGTCTAGCGCTCGTATTCAGCGCGACGGCGAGATGGTGATTCTGCTCTTACTCAGCAGAGAGAAAGAAGGTAATTTTAAAAGAAAGTGTTCCCAGCGCGCAGCATGCGAGCCCTCTGCCACCGGGCTGCTTGTCTGTGCTGGGGAAAAGTGGGCGGAGCCTAAGTAGGCTCTGACGAGGGAGGTGGGAGGAGTCAGCAGGGCGGGAAGGGTGGGGTATTTTAAAAATGAATAGCGTCTAGCGCTCGTATTCAGCGCGACGGCGAGATGGTGATTCTGCTCTTACTCAGCAGAGAGAAAGAAGGTAATTTTAAAAGAAAGTGTTCCCGGCGCGCAGCATGCGAGCCCTCTGCCACCGGGCTGCTTGTCTGTGCTGGGGAAAAGTGGGCGGAGCCTAAGTAGGCTCTGACGAGGGAGGTGGGAGGAGTCAGCAGGGCAGGAAGGGTGGGGTATTTTAAAAATGAATAGCGTCTAGCGCTCGTATTCAGCGCGACGGCGAGATGGTGATTCTGCTCTTACTCAGCAGAGAAAAAGAAGGTAATTTTAAAAGAAAGTGTTCCCAGCGCGCAGCATGCGAGCCCTCTGCCACCGGGCCGCTTGTCTGTGCTGGGGAAAAGTGGGCGGAGCCTAAGTAGGCTCTGACGAGGGAGGTGGGAGGAGTCAGCAGGGCGGGAAGGGTGGGGTATTTTAAAAATGAATAGCGTCTAGCGCTCGTATTCAGCGCGACGGCGAGATGGTGATTCTGCTCTTACTCAGCAGAGAGAAAGAAGGTAATTTTAAAAGAAAGTGTTCCCAGCGCGCAGCATGCGAGCCCTCTGCCACCGGGCTGCTTGTCTGTGCTGGGGGAAAGTGGGCGGAGCCTAAGTAGGCTCTGACGAGGGAGGTGGGAGGAGTCAGCAGGGCGGGAAGGGTGGGGTATTTTAAAAATGAATAGCGTCTAGCGCTCGTATTCAGCGCGACGGCGAGATGGTGATTCTGCTCTTACTCAGCAGAGAGAAAGAAGGTAATTTTAAAAGAAAGTGTTCCCAGCGCGCAGCATGCGAGCCCTCTGCCACCGGGCTGCTTGTCTGTGCTGGGGAAAAGTGGGCGGAGCCTAAGTAGGCTCTGACGAGGGAGGTGGAAGGAGTCAGCAGGGCGGGAAGGGTGGGGTATTTTAAAAATGAATAGCGTCTAGCGCTCGTATTCAGCGCGACGGCGAGATGGTGATTCTGCTCTTACTCAGCAGAGAAAAAGAAGGTAATTTTAAAAGAAAGTGTTCCCAGCGCGCAGCATGCGAGCCCTCTGCCACCGGGCTGCTTGTCTGTGCTGGGGAAAAGTGGGCGGAGCCTAAGTAGGCTCTGACGAGGGAGGTGGGAGGAGTCAGCAGGGCAGGAAGGGTGGGATATTTTAAAAATGAATAGCGTCTAGCGCTCGTATTCAGCGCGACGGCGAGATGGTGATTCTGCTCTTAGCAGAGAAAAAGAAGGTAATTTTAAAAGAAAGTGTTCCCAGCGCGCAGCAAGTGCGGTCGCAAAAAATGTGCAGTTTACCACCCTTCTCAGAAGGTTGGTAGAGCACTCGCAAACGGGAACGGGTACACATGGTAGTCAGTATCCATAATGAAACAAATGGAAGGGGACGTTTCAGAAGTACAACAATCTGCTGTGTCATATGGGAATTTCCACCAAGAGTGTCACCCTCAGGCATTTCACTCTTATGCATAATGCTCACTGATCTGATGGCAATATAAAGGAACACACACTTCCATCAGTACCCTCTGGACAAAAAGTCTTTTTAATGACACAAATGACATCAGGAGCACCATATAGCCTCCCATACTGTGAGAGCACCTCGTCCACCAGGACCTCAAGCTCTTCTGTGCTGAAGTGTCAGTCAGCAGTGCCTGGAAACAGTGGAGATGTGTGGCTCTCTCCCACACATATATAGCCCCCTGGGTTGTTTTCAGTGGTACTCAGCTGCTGCGATTGGTGTTCCAGGTCAGCTTTTTTAAAATGTGACCAATGACCAGCCCGCAGTAGCGGAGCACGCCTAATCGCGATTTTCAAAAGTGCATTTGTCTATCGTGATTGCGGTTCCTAAGGCTGTAAGGGCATGGGCATTGGCGGTGACACACCGCAGGGGCCAGGCAGTCACTACCGTGATCGTGCATCTTTCAATTGCATCTGATGGCCAGGCCTGCGGTAGCGCTGCACACCTACCGTGATTTCCAAAAGTGCATTTGTCTATCGCGATTGTGGTTCCCAAGGCTGTCAGGGCATGAGCATTGGCGATGACACACCACAGGGGCGAGTCGGTCGCTACTGCGATCGTGCATCTTTCAAGTGCATCCAATGACCAGCCCCGCAGTAGCGGGGCACGCCTACCGCGATTTTCAAAAGTGCATTTGTCTACCGCAATATTGTTTCCATTGGCTGTAAGGGCATGGGCATTGGCGGTGACACTCCGCAGGGGCCTGGCGGTCGCTACCACAATTGAGCATCTTTCAATTGCAGCCAATAACAGGTCTGAGGCAGCAGAGAACGCCTACTGCGATTTTCAAATGAGTGTATCACTACCGTGATTGCGGTTCCCATTGGTTGAATGGGTATGGACATTGGCCGTGACACACCGCAGGGGCCAGGTGGTCTCTACCGTGATTTGGCAGCTTAACATTGGTGCCAATGATCGGCCCTGCAGTAGCGGAGCACGCCTACCACAATTTGCAAATGAGTATATCACTACCGCGATTGCGATTGCAGTTCCCATTGGTTGAATGGGCATGGACATTGGCTGTGACACACCGCAGGGGCCAGGCAGTCGCTACCGCGATTTGGCAGCTTAACATTGGTACCAATTGCCATGATTGTGGTGGTGGTGCACAATTACAGCACCTATCGACACATCATGCTGTAGCAATGGCAATGGCCAGTTCTCAGCATTGAACAGTAAACACTTACTATGAATCATGCCACCAGATAGTGTAATTCAATTCTAGTGTGACATTGAACTCACTGATGACTACACATGCCATAACAGTGCACAGGATTACATGCATTGGCATGTACTCCCTCACATGTCACTTATGATATTGTTGGGCATGTACACAAATCTGTGCTGTGATGGACTCTCAAACATGTGCACATGTCAATGTGTGAGATGGCTAAGCAAACCACAGTAACGAAGGACTGACTACATAATGTGCCTATATCCCTGTGTAGATTGCTGAACTCATGTTTATAATTGATCTTTATACACACACTGTGCTCATTGTGTTGGCAATGTGTGACCTGTCTGACGTACGCAAGGCGGTGTGGCAGGTACAGCATCTATGTAGAAGCCAGCAGTTTTGCTGTTTCAGACATGTGCTGTGTCAACTACTCTCAGGGATGGTGACACAAGATGTTGGAATCTACCTTTTGACATTTACATAGTCTGAATCTGTTTGAGGGGTACTCACTGTGTAAATAATGGACAAGTGTACAACTACTTTAGAGCAAGGTGTCACTACATGTGACTTGTGCTGTTGGCTGTAGTTTCATACCATTCATTATTGGCGCTGTGTCAGTCAAAACGTAAGATGTTGGTCTCATCTCAGAGGGAAATTGAATTGACATGTGTCCCCTTTCATCCTACCTAGGTGGCAACCAAATGTGCATCACCCATTCACATTGCTTGTGGATATGGAGGATGAGGTGATCATATGGAAATTCTGATTGGATCCACCTACCCTTCAGGACCTATGTGCTCAGTTGGAGCCTTATCTGAGGCCCCGCAGAACTTATACGACTGGTTTGACACCAACATGTAAGGTGATGGCAGCCGTGCATTTATTTGCAACTGGTTCTTTCCAGTACACGGTGTCCAGCGCAGGTGGGATGTCTCAACCAATGTTCAGCATGGTGCTACGTGATGTCCTGTCCGCTATGATGACCTACAAGGACAGCTACATCCATTTCCCCAGCATTGGCAGCTGTGAAGGGTGATTTTTATGACCTTGCCCACATCCCTAACGTTGTTGGTGCCATTGACTGCACACATGTTGACCTGGTTCCACCACGGGCACGTGAGCACGTCTACAGGAACAGGAAGCATTTCCATTCCATCAATGTGCAAGTGGTATGCCAGGCGGATATGAAAATCTCCAATGTCTGTGCCAAGTATCAGGGATCAGCGCATGACTCCTACATCCTGCGTAA
This sequence comes from Lissotriton helveticus, assembly GCF_964261635.1. Classification (NCBI taxonomy): domain Eukaryota; kingdom Metazoa; phylum Chordata; class Amphibia; order Caudata; family Salamandridae; genus Lissotriton; species Lissotriton helveticus. The sequence continues at coordinate 872,762,511 of NC_136065.1, read as the reverse complement.
CAGCATGTTACCACAGCTGATGGCAAATCTGCATCCCGAGCATGCGTGGATTATGGGTGAGTACGCAGAGTCAAGTATCGTGCTGTATGTGTGACATGCAGTACTCTGCCACTATTAAAGTACATAAATACTCTGTGTATCTCACATCTAGGTGACTCTGCATATCCCAACCGGCCTTGGTTATTGAGCCCACTGAGGAATCCCAGGACCCCAAGTAAAGTCCGCTACAATGATGCCCATGGAAGGACACGTTGTGTGGTGGAGCTTACTTTTGGTCTTTTTAAGTCTCAATGTTAGTGCCTGGATAGGACTGGAGGTGCACTGATGCACTTTCCTCAAATGATGTGTCAGATCGTAGTTGTAAGCTGAATGCTCCACAACCTGGCCTTGCTCAAAGAGATCCCCTCTGATTCTGGAGGATTATGAGCAGCAGATGCCCCCGCCTGCAAAGCTACACATGTCCAGTGATGAGGATAGTGGAGAAGAGAAAGGTGTCGACCTGCGTCAACAGCTCATCAACCGCTACTTCCCTTGAAGGTGAGTGACATTATACAACAGTGTCATTGTCTGCGGTTTTTTATGCTGGTGAAAAGGCCTAGAGGAGCTTTTTGACTGCTGTCTGTTATTGGCTCTGTGCTGATGGCTAATGTTTGGGGCACAGGGTAGTTATGCCCGGCTACATGTCTATGTCGATATTGTTGCTCATTGTAATGGGTGCTGGTTTGTGTACCTTGATGACAAGTGTTGTGTATTGGCTGTGATGCCATCACCTGACAAGTGAATGTTGTTCTCTCGTCTCTTTCTAGATCCCTTCAGCCTCTCAATGTGTCAAAACAATCAGTGCTTCTGGTACATTGGAAACAGAGTCAACATTGTACATCCGGTGATAAACATGGAGCAGACACAAAAACATAGGTGTGTAAAGAGTGTTTATTTACAATAAGTATTTGTGACAGGGAAGTGATTATTTACAAAAAGGTGCAAAGTGAATCAATGAGTTGTCAGTGATGGTAGACGAGACAATAGAGTAGTCACCACATTGATGTGGTGACACAGTCCAACAGACAACAGCCATCAACATGGAAGTGTGGGTAAGGATAGTCAAAAAGTCAATGTCAAGGTGAAGGGAGCTGCCATCATGGCTAGACTGGCGTTTTGCTGACCCTTTGCCACGTGATCTTCCAGTGGGTTTCCTCGGACGGCCCCTTGAGCGTTTGGCAGGGGGGCCTCTGCTGCGGGCACAGCGGTGTCTGAGGAGTCATTCTGTTCCAGCTCACCCCTCTCTGTAGCTGCAGGTGAGGTGGTGGGCCTGTCATCCTGCAGTTCGGTTGAGCCGTCCTTTGGGCCGCAGGCCTATCCCTCAGAACACCCACAAGCTGGCCCATGAGGTCCACACTTTGCCCATACATGTGTCCAAGGGCCTCAGCAGCAGGCGAACCTCACGCACTTCTTCCAGAACCTAGCCCATTTGTCCCTAGGTCTGTTCGAATGCCCCAAGGACTCTGGCAATGTAGGCCAGGGCTTCGGCCCCAGTGTTGAATTTGTTTCCCAGTTGCCCTCCCACCTGTCCTGCTGTCCCGGACCTCTAGCATCACCACTCGATGCACCCACAGACTCTCCCTGCCCTCCTCAGATTGTGGGGTGGTGTGGGTTTCCTCTAAGGTAGGGAGAGTGCTGTAGGCAGCAATGGCGGTGGTGGGGGTTGATGGCATACAGGTCGTTGCAGCAGGGGTCAGCGCAGTTGCTGATGCTGAGGTGGTGGGGACAGTGGGGGCCTGGGACCTTGTGCGCCATGGCAATCCTAATGGGCCAGGTTCAGGGTCCGCATCCGGGGAACGTAGGGAGTCTGATCCAAGGGTCCATGTTCCGGGGGGGGGGGGGGAGACTGGCTCTGCAGATTGATTGGTGTTGTCATATGCAGCAGTCAATTGTTGGTCACCTGTTGGACAGAGATGAAATGGTAATTGAAGTGCACCCCACAAGCTTGGTGTCAGATGTTGGGTTGTTACATGTTATACACCACACAGTTTACATTGATATCACATTGTATGGCTGCACGGTACTGTGCATCACGACATGTTGTGGGGTGACATACATTACTTGTCCATGGTGTGACCGGTTAATAGAGAACATGTTCCACATACAGATTGTGTGAATAGAAGGGCATGTTGTCATCTAGCTACTAGCAGCACAACAACTTTATGTGAAGCGTCTTTGTTGTTTACTCTGCATGGGGGACGTTACATCTGACATGTGATTTTGGGAGGCAAACTTTAATTTCTGTGACAGTTACATAAGCTTAGCTGTCTGCACACTGTAAGTGGCTATTGGATCTATGCCAAGTTGTGTGAAATGTGAGGGCTGGTGTGGTGATATATGGCTCCATGCTTTTTGAGAGGAATGGCAGGGTGCATGCACTCTCTACCTACCTGTTCTGTGACATAGTTGAGGGGAACTGCTGCCACATGCTTCTGGGCGGGGGGGAGTGCTCCATCCTGTTGAGCTGTGGAACAAGGAGGCCTGTGGGAGTTGTGATGCAGTCTTCCCACCCACAAACACCCATCCCTGTTAAGAGGCTACCTACCTGTAAGTTTGAAGAGAGCAATGCAATGCCTGCCACATGGTTGTGGGTGTGTGGAGTGTTTCGTCCTGCTGAGTTGTGGGACAAGGGGGCCTGGTGGGAATTGTAGTGCTGGCTCCCACCCACCAACACCCACCCTGTTAAGCTGGCTACCTACCTGTTAGTTTTAAGTGAGCAATGCAATGGCTGACACATGCTTCTGGCTGGGGCGGAGTGCTCCATCCTGCTTAGCTGTGGGACAAGGGGACCTGGTGGGAGTTGTAGTGCTGCATCCTACCCACAAGCACCCCTCCCTGTTAAGATGGCTGCCTCCCTGTGGAGCAGAGGAAGGGAATGGTTACACATGGCTCTTCTGTGAGGGGAGTATTCTATCCTGCTCAGGGATGGGACAAGAGAGCATAAGCTGGCTACCTACCTTTCACGTTTGAAGAGAGCAATGCAATGTCTGCCACATAGTTGTGGGTGTGTGGAGTGTTTCATCTTGCTGAGCTGTGTAGTGCTGTCTCCCACCCACAAACACCCCTCCCTGTTAACCCCTTTAAAGCGTTGTAAATAGACCTCCCCAGTGCTGCGCTGTCCATTGGAACTAGTGCTGAATGGACGTCCAACGGTCGTGCGCAGCACTGGGGAGGTAGTGGCCGTGACGACCGTTGGCCGACGGCAGCAATTAAGGGGTTAAGATGGCAACCTTCCTGTTAGGTGAAGGTGAGCAATGCAATGTCTGCCACATGGTTGTGGGTGTGTGGAGTGTTTCATTCTGCTGAGTTGTGGGACAAGGGGCCTGGTGGGAGTTATGGTGCTGGCTCCCACCTACTTACACCCTTTCCTGTTGAGATGGATACCTAACTGTAAGTTTGAAGAGGGCAATGCAATGTTTACCACATGGTTGTGGGTGTGTGGAGTGTTTCATCCTTCTGAGCTGTAGGACAAGGGGGTCTGGTGAGAGTTGTAGTGTTGGTTCCCATCCACCAACACCCCTCCCTTTTAAGATGGCTACCTACCTGTTAGTTTGAAGTGAGCAATGCAATGGCTGACACATGCTTCTGGGGGGGGGGGAGTTCTCTGTCCTGCTCAGCTGTGGGACAAGGGGGCCTGATGGGAGTTGTAGTGCTGTCTCCCATCCACAAATACCCCTCCCTGTTAAGATGGCTACCTACCTGTTAGCTTAAAGTGAGCAATGCAATGGATGACACATGCTTCTGGCTGGGGGGGAGTGCTCCTGAGGGCATTTGGGCCTGGGAGGTGTTGCTTTGTAGTTGTGCAAGCCAGTACATAGCATTGTGATGGTAGACACTTCCTGGTACTTACCAGCCTCCACTCCCTCGGCTATTCCTGTGAGACTCTCTGGATACAGTATGCCAAGCACCTTCTCCTCCCATGCAGTGAATGTTCGTTGGGGAATGGGAGGGCCACCACCAGTCCTCTGAGCCAGCTCAGAGTTCTTGTTGTTCGTCTCCTTCACCTTCCTCTTGAGGGGATGCCTCCGCTTCAAGATCTCCTTCTTGGAGCGTGGGATGGTCCCTACTGCATTGACCTTGCTGACTATCCTTGCCCACATTTGCGTTCTGGTGGCTAATGGTGTCTGTTGGACCAGGCTTCCAAACGAATGTTGTTCTACTCTGATTACCTCATCCACCATGACTGAAGTTACTGCAGCAATTAATTGAAGTCTGGGTGGCAAGGCCCCTGGGCCCGACGGTATTCCTGTTAATCTTTTTAAATCAAATGTTGCCTTATGGGGACCACTTTTGACACAGGTTTTTAATGCATGCACTAAACACAGCTTCCTACCAACTTGGTACAAGTCCATTATCGTCCCCATTTTTAAAAAGAGAGACAGGGCAGATCCTGCTTGTTACCGCCCAATCTCATTGTTGGATTCAACAGTTAAGATCATGGGGCGGGTCCTTTTAGACAGAATGCTGGTATGGGCAGAGGAAGAGGACATTATAAGTGACCTCCAGTACGGGTTCCAGAAGGGACTCGGCACAGTGGAGCAGGGCCTTAACCTACATATTTTATTGGACAAATAAACTAGGGCGAAAAAGGGAAAACTTTTTATGATTTTTGTTGATTTAACAGCAGCCTTTGACTGCGTTATTCACAATAGGTTGTGGTCAATTTTAGAAGGTATGTGAGTGGATGTTGTAATAATTGCATTCCTAAGGCAGCTCTATTCAGGGGCAAAGGCCAAGGTCCATTACGGGTTGGGGGGAAAATGCCCTAGCCACTTTAGGGTGAGGAGAGGTGTGAGACAAGGATGCGTCCTTGCCCCATTTCTTTTCACCCTATATATAAATAACTTAGAATCTATTATAATTAAGGAGTGCAGGGACTTACCAAGGTCAGCACAGTGTCCTATCCCTGCACTCCTGTATGAAGATGACACAGTTTTAATGGCCCGCACACCACTTGGTCTCCAAAGGGTTGCTAACTCGTTTTCTAATTTTATGTTAAATTTGGGGCTCACAATCAATTACTCCAAAACTTTTACAATGTATAGCGGGTGTGGGTCAAACAAGAGGAAAAAACTTCTCTATCTAGACTCTAGGCCAATAGAGTGCATAAACACATTTTCATATTTAGGAATCTTATTCGCTAGGACAGGATCATGGTCTGAGGCAGTTAAAACTAGACGCCTGCTGTTTATTAGGTCTCTAATGGCATTAGCTAATTTTAGCCGTAAATTAGGAAAACGCTCACCGGTAGAACTCCTACATATCTACAGGGCCGAATGTGTGGCAATAGCCACCTATGGTGCAGGAATATGGGGCTATGCCGATGTAAATACATTACACATTGCGGAAAATAGATTTTTCAAGTATCTTCTGGCCTTACCAGAAAGTACTTCAAATTATAATTGTCATCAGGAATTGGGTAAGCCATTTTTGGAGGATATTATTTAGATCCAACCTGTCCTCCTTTGGCATAGAATCTGGACGTCAGAAGAAACTGGTTTTAACCGCTTTATATTGGCAGATGCACTAGGGAGTGATGGTATGAAACAAATAAGATGGTTGAAATATGTGAAAATGTTCCTTTTAAAATGAGGATACCCAGAATATTTGACTAAGCCCCCATTAATGTGCAGTGTACCAAGAAAAGCCCTTAAAGCAATCTACATGCGTTTCTTGGGTGAAATCAGAGCTGTTACTGAAATGAGTAAAACCACGGTTCAAACTCACCATCTAATTTTACTGACTCCAACCATATAAGCATGGGCGTAAAATCCGTTCCGCTCGCGGATTTTTCGGATTTTCGGCAAATTCGCAATCCGCGAACTCTCGCGAATTTGTCGAAAATCCGTGAATTCGCTCGCGGCAGATTTTTTGCTTGGTGATACAATATTGCGGCGCGCGGCGTGGTGCACGGCGTTCATTTTCCGTCATTCAGCGTTTGTCGAGTTGTTTTTCTCGATCATATTTTGCGAGTGCTGCGCCATTTTGGATCTTGCTGCGGGATCCCGCGGGAGTTTGGCGCCCGCGAATACGTAATTGCGGCTTGCCACCTTGCACAGCACGCCTCGCGAGAGTTCGCAATTGCAAACACGTAGTTGCGGGGGAAAGGAACAATCTCACACTCGCGAAATAGAGATTTAGCAATTCTGCACAAGAAATCCACCAGCAAACAGGATAAACCTTCAGAAAATGATGATTTTTATCAGAATCACTCCTCAGGTTGACATTTGCATGGCCTTTTTTTTGCAAGGAGTCCATTTTTGGGGGGGGAGGAAGGAAGTGCCCCACAGTCTCCAACTTCCTGTTCCTGTCCAGCAGGCTCCTCCCAGTGCTTTCTTCATGTGCTGGTCACTTTCATTTGGACCTTGACCTGGAAGGATTACTTTTTGTGGGTGCTGCTGGATATTTGGATGGAGGCCTTTTTGACTTTCTTTGGATCACTTTTGGATTAGAAATCAACTTTCACAAGTAAGTTTGTTTGGGGCATTACAGTTGCTGCAACTACAATTTTGGAACTTTTTCAGAACATTAAATAAAATATATTGTGGGTAGCCACAGTATCCAGTAGGACCAGTGTTGGTTATGGGTGCAGGATACAACTGTTTTGTTGAATTTAAACACCATTGAGGCCATGGATGGGCTGGGATTGTGCTGATTTTTGTTGTTTTTGTCGTTTTTTGGGGCTGCTGGTGGGGCCCTTTGCCCAGGGGTGGTGAGTGTTGCATGGGCCCAGTCTTTCTGTGGGGTGTCCTCTTGAATTTAAACACCATTGAGGCCATGGATGGGCTGGGATTGTGCTGTTTTTTGTGTTTTTTGTCGTTTTTTTGGGGCTGCTGGTGTGGCCTTTTGCCCAGGGGTAGTGGTGCATGGACTGAGTGTGCCTGTGGGGTCTCACTCTCTTTAAGGTAAACATCCTGGATGGCATTGGATTGTGGTGATTTTTGGGTGTTTTTCTGTTTTTTTGGGGTGTACTGTTGATGTGGACTGGCCATGTGGGTGGTGGTGGTGGCCATCTTGAGTGCTGGCTGGTACAGGCAACATGTGCTTGGGGTGCAAGGGGCCATTTTGAAGAGAGGCAGTGTCTGAGGCCTGCACTTATTTAGCCTACTTTTCATCCATTATCCCCAGGGGTAGTGAGTGTTGCATGGGCCTAGTCTTTCTGTGGGGTGTCTTCTTGAATTAAAACACCATTGAGGGCATGGATGGGCTAGGATTGTGCTGAATTTTGTGGTTTTTGTCGTTTTTTGGGGCTGCTGGTGGGGCCCTTTGCCCAGGGGTGGTGAGTGTTGCATGGGCCCAGTCTTTCTGTGGGGTGTCCTCTTGAATTTAAACACCATTGAGGCCATGGATGGGCTGGGATTGTGCTTTTTTGTGTGTTTTTTGTCGGTTTTTTGGGGCTGCTGGTGTTGCCTTTTGCCCAGGGGTAGTGGTGCATGGACTGAGTGTGCCTGTGGGGTCTCACTCTCTTTAAGGTAAACATCCTGGATGGCATTGGATTGTGGTGATTTTTGGGTGTTTTTCTGTTTTTTTGGGGTGTACTGTTGATGTGGACTGGCCATGTGGGTGGTGGTGGTGGCCATCTTGAGTGCTGGCTGGTACAGGCAACATGTGCTTGGGGTGCAAGGGGCCATTTTGAAGAGAGGCAGTGTCTGAGGCCTGCACTTATTTAGCCTACTTATCATCCATTATCCCCAGGGGTAGTGAGTGTTGCATGGGCCTAGTCTTTCTGTGGGGTGTCTTCTTGAATTTAAACACCATTGAGGGCATGGATGGGCTAGGATTGTGCTGAATTGTGTGGTTTTTGTCGTTTTTTGGGGCTGCTGGTGGGGCCCTTTGCCCAGGGGTGGTGAGTGTTGCATGGGCCCAGTCTTTCTGTGGGGTGTCCTCTTGAATTTAAACACCATTGAGGCCATGGATGGGCTGGGATTATGCTGTTTTTTGTGGTTTTTGTGTTTTTTTTGGGGCTGCTGGTGTGGCCTTTTGCCCAGGGGTAGTGGTGCATGGACTGAGTGTGCCTGTGGGGGTCTCACTCTCTTTAAGGTAAACATCCTGGATGGCATTGGATTGTGGTGATTTTGGGGTGTTTTTCTGTTTTTTTGGGGTGTACTGTTGATGTGGACTGGCCATGTGGGTGGTGGTGGTGGCCATCTTGAGTGCTGGCTGGTACAGGCAACATGTGCTTGGGGTGCAAGGGGCCATTTTGAAGAGAGGCAGTGTCTGAGGCCTGCACTTATTTAGCCTACTTTTCATCCATTATCCCCAGGGGTAGTGAGTGTTGCATGGGCCTAGTCTTTCTGTGGGGTGTCTTCTTGAATTTAAACACCATTGAGGGCATGGATGGGCTAGGATTGTGCTGAATTTTGTGTTTTTTGTCGTTTTTTGGGGCTGCTGGTGGGGCCCTTTGCCCAGGGGTGGTGAGTGTTGCATGGGCCCAGTCTTTCTGTGGGGTGTCCTCTTGAATTTAAACACCATTGAGGCCATGGATGGGCTGGGATTGTGCTGTTTTTTGTGTTTTGTGTCGTTTTTTGGGGGCTGCTGGTGTGGCCTTTTGCCCAGGGGTAGTGGTGCATGGACTGAGTGTGCCTGTGGGGTCTCACTCTCTTTAAGGTAAACATCCTGGATGGCATTGGATTGTGGTGATTTTTGGGTGTTTTTCTGTTTTTTTGGGGTGTACTGTTGATGTGGACTGGCCATGTGGGTGGTGGTGGTGGCCATCTTGGGTGCTGGCTGGTACAGGCAACATGTGCTTGGGGTGCAAGGGGCCATTTTGAAGAGAGGCAGTGTCTGAGGCCTGCACTTATTTAGCCTACTTTTCATCCATTATCCCCAGGGGTAGTGAGTGTTGCATGGGCCTAGTCTTTCTGTGGGGTGTCTTGAATGTAAACATCATGGATGGCATGGGATTGTGCTTATTTTTCTGTGTTTTTCCATTTTTTGGGGTGTATAACTGAACTGATGTTCCTCTGTCTTCCATTGCTTTTAGGTGCACAAGACTCTAGAGAACCACCAGTGCCAGGAAGAAGTCCTGCAGCGGTGTGTGTGTGCAGCATAACGTCACGCGACGTCACGTCTGGACACAGACAACTCTGCAACTCGTGCAACTGCTGCCTGCTGTTCTGAAGAAGATGGCCCCAAAAAAAGTTACCCGTAGCTCCTCCAGCAAGAAAGTTGCCAGTAAGGAGCAGAAGAAGCAAGTTACCAAGGAGACTGGTGTGCCGGCCGCCCCTTTTTTTGGGAGTAAAAAAAAAAGTATGCCTGCAGCAGCAGCGGGATCTGCTGGGGACCAAGCTGGGAGCAGCACCCCCGCTCCATTGGGCTCAGTGCCACCACCACCACCAAGCCAACTTAAGTCCAAGCCCTTCAGTGCTGCAGAGGCACTTAGTCTAGTTGTTCAATCACCATCGACCAGTGATGTTGGCTCATCGCAAGAAAGTAGCAGCAATGTCCCTCAATCAACACAGGTTGTTGTAACTCATCTGAGGAGTGTTGAACAACCACAGCCGCAACAAAAACCACATGTGCAAGTACAAGCCCAAGTACATGTGGAAGGAGAGGCAGCGCAAGGAGATGCGCAAGCAGAGGTGCATGTTGGGTCACAAGTGCCCACAATAGTTGTTCCTCCCGAAGTAGGGGCACATCAGGAAATCGACAATCAAGGCGAGGTATCATTTGAGGAAGACACTCCTCCTGATGATCATTCATTGTCTTCCACACCCCTAGCAAGGAAGAGATCAAGGGTGGTGTCTACATCTTCTTCAAGCACACCTCCTTCTGATGATACGGATCAAAATTGGGAACCAGCACCACTGCCGTCTGAGAGTGAGGCACATGATCTGACAAAGGTAGTTAAGCGTAAAAGGAAGCTCGTCCAAAGTCTCAGAGTTATGGAGTGTGATGATGAGGCTCAACAAGAAGTGGCGGATACTGCTGCTGATGAAGACTCTGACAACGACGATCCAGTCATCATAAAGGTCACTGCAGCCCCAGCGGGCATGCAGCAAACCGACATTTTGACCCTAGCCCGAAAAGCTCCTGAGCGTGATGATGATGATGTTGTCGACGAGGAGGCAGTGGAAACACCACAATCATTGGAGTTAAGTACACCAACTCGTACCGCTTCCATATTTCTTTCTCACAAGAAGGGACCTCCATCCACCTCGACCTTAATTAGTGGCGGTGAAAGTGCACAACGTACAAAAGTTGGGCAATCCAGATCCTCCACTTCATCTGGCATCAGCAGCATGACCACCACCACCAGTATCGCCGCCTCCTCCAGGCCCCACAGACACTTCAAGTCCCCAGTTTGGGACTTCTTTACTGTTTGCCCAAAAAGGGAAAAGTTCGCCATTTGTACCCTTTGTAAGCTTGCAGTTAGTCGTGGTAAGTCAGGTACCAACTATGGTACCGGAGGCCAGAGAGGTCATCTTGAGAGACAGCACACTGTCCTATGGTTTGCGCACCTAAATGCGATCAAGGAAGCCCGAATTGGAAGTCAAGAAAACGTTGATGTTGCATCTGATGATGACAAGGAGGAAGAAGACGTGTCAAACACTTCACTTACACCCAGTACCCCTGTCAGCAGCACACCCCATGTGAGGCACTCTAAGAGTGTTGGAGCGAGTGAGACACCAACGCGCAAAAGTTCACCAGCGAGCATAATTGGGTCAACGAAGTCATTATCATCCCGTAAATGCTTGGTCCAGGGCAACATTAGAACCATGTTTTCTTCAGACGTGCCATATGAACGCAACCACCCACTGACGCGTCTGTATAACACTAAGCTGGCTAAAATGCTAGCTGTGGACCTTCTCCCTTTTTCTTTTGTAGAAGCGGTAGGTTTTCTAGAATTAGTGGCAACGCTCTGCCCTAAATGGAAGGTTCCTAGCCGGTTCTATTTTGCCAGAGTTACGGTTCCAGCACTACATGAAGATGTACTGGAGGCGATTGGGGCAGCTTTGCAGAAGAGTGCTGTTCACACAATACATCTGACAACAGACATGTGGACCAGTGGCGCAGGCGCTGATTACATGTGCATCACTGCACACTGGGTCTCTTTTTCAGGTGTTAAAGCAAAGCTAAACGCAGGTGTTGTCCCGGACCAAGTTTTTAAAGCTGCTCGTAAACATGCAACACTAGCCATGTTTGGCTTGGAGAAAAGTCACACATCACAAAACATTTTGGACGAGTTTAAAAAAAAGGTCTTTCACTGGCTGTCCCCAAAAAAACGCCAGATTGGTTATGTTTCCACGGATAATGGCGCCAATGTAGTTAAGGCCATGGCGCTGGGTGACTATTTCAGAGTGCCGTGTTTGGCGCACTGTATCAACCTGGTAGTTCAAAAATTCTTGAGTGATAAAGACAGTCCAGCGTGCGAGGTAATGGCCACCTGCCGCAAAATGTGCAACCATTTCAGCCATTCTTTTAAGGCCAGGAAGCATCTGAGGAGCCTGCTACTTGAACGTCGAATGCCAGTGAAAGCACTCATCCAGGAGGTGGCAACACGTTGGAACTCAACCTTCTACATGCTTGAGCGTCTGTATGAGCAGTATACGGTACTCGATCACTATTTCTTAAAAGAGGGTACAGCTCAGAAGGACCTGCGGATGGGTGCGGCGCAATGGGACATAGTTAAAAGCCTGACAGACATGCTTCGTCCTTTTGAGTTCTTCACGCGTGCAGTCAGCAAGGAGGACTGTAATTTGGGAAAAGCTATCCCATTGTTGTGCATGCTGGAGCACCAACTGAAGGCGGTGTCTTCTGAGTTAGAAAAAGATGAAAAAAACAAAGACCCTTTTCTTTTGTCGGAGAAATTATTAGAGCGCCTACGTGGTGATGAACGTCTTAAAAAGATCAACTCAGAACAGCATTACATTTGTGCTACTATTCTGGATCCACGCTACAAAAAGGCGCTGGCAGGCCAAGCATTCGTTCCTTTTGCTGATGAAGATGTTAAAAAGTACAAACGTTGGCTAGCCTGGTCAGCCAAGAGGTTTGAAAAAGAACGGCAGGATATTGAAGGAGAAGGCAGTACATCAGCATCAGCATCAGCAGGCCATCCCCAGTCAAAAGAATCCACTTCTGCACATGTGGCTGTGGCACAAGTGACCTCTCAGCCGTTAAAGACACCGGCAACCGGATCATCTGCACCACACACAAGAGTAACATTGGCTGCTGAAGCGGATTGGCTAACTTTGCTTGGGTATGGTTCTCAAAAAAAGATCACAGGCACAGCAAAAAGTAAGCAAAGTGGAGGAACCGTTGAGGACCTTGAGTCGATGGTGCAGGACTATCTGAATGACTCAACAGAGGTCTTTCTTAATGATGAGCCATTGCAGTATTGGCATGGGAAAAACCAATTGTGGCCACAGCTCTCCAACCTGGCTATAAACTATTTGTCTTGCCCACTCGCAAGTGTGTCTTCTGAACGTGTTTTCAGTGCTGCTGGTGGCATTGTAACTCCCAAACGGAGCCGCCTATTGCCCAAAAATGTGGAGAGGCTAACCATGATCAAGATGAATCAGCACCTCATACCACCAGATTACAAAGTACGAGAAAGCACGCCGCATGAAGACGAGGAGGACGGCAATGTAGATGAGGGGATTTGTTCCACGCTCGGTGACGCTGACCTCATCCTGCCTGAATTCGCAGAGTATGATGACGAAATCTTCTTCTTATTCCCTGACACCGAGCCCTGAAAATGAGACAATGAATCAATAACTTTCTTTTTCGTCCTTATTCACTTTTATTCCTGTGTGTCTGTCTTTCTTTGTTTTGCACAGTTAATTTAATTCAAACTTTAATCACCTAATCCCAAAAACAAGCCCATCAGCAGAACTGTCTTCACTTGTTTGCTTATTGATTTGAAGGTGCCGCAGTCTACATTCCTCAGGTTCACAAGTTCAGAAGAACATGCTCCTCTATCCTCCTCCTCCTATTTCCCTCAAAGCAGAGGGCTGGATTACGCCCAATGAAGAAAGACTCAGCACTTGTGGGGGTGTTCTACTTCTTTGCGGGTGAGTTGACGGCTCTGGGCCCATTGCTGTGAAGCTCTAATAACGGATAAAAGTGTTTTGGACCAAATATGAGGCGGAAATTTCTTGCCGTTTTTGCAGACTTGCTTGCCTTTGAGGTGCTCTTTGGCGGGGTTCCGGGTGTTTGTGGGTGAGTTTTGGGGTCTGGGAGCACTGCTGCGACAGTCTAATCTTAATTGCATTTGCTTTTCAGGAAATCCGTGGTGGAAAACAGGAGTTATGATGATGACCTAGCTGCACAGCGCGTTTGGACCGAAGGCCGAGAGATATTGTAAGTATGAGATTTTGCTTTTTGGCTGTTTGGGGGTGTTGTCGCGTGCTTTTTTGCGGGTGGGTTGGCGGGTCTCTTGGGGCATTCCTGGGAAGGTCTAATACCGGATAGAAGTGGTTTGGACAAAATCCATAAGGAAAAGCCTTTTGGCACTTTTTGTAACTTAGGGTTCGTTAGGGTTAGCCCTAGCAGCAGGATTGCATGTGTTTCGGGGTGTTCTAGATTTTTGCAACTGAGTTCTGGGGTCTTAGAGCACTCTTGGAGCGATGCTGGCTATGGATACTTTTGCTTGCTTGCAAGTGGTTTGAATACAATCCACGGTGGGTAAGGGTGTATTTGGGCCTACTTTTACTTTTAAAAAGTACGTTTTGTCACCATTTTTCTGCTAGGCCTCGTTTTTTGAGATCTGATTGGGGGTCTTCTACATTTTTGCGACTGGCTTTAGTAAGGGTCTTGGTGGGAGCATTACTGGGAAGGTCTAATTTTGTCCTAAAACACAGTTTACAGTACACCTAGCTTGAGGGGAAAGATCCGCTAAATTAATTTGGCCATACTTATTTATCCTTAAAAAGGTGACTCAGACAGATTACGCAATTTCAAAAATATTGTACTGTCTATTAGGAAAATCAAAGTGTGACTTTTTGCACCACACAGGGTACATACCTTATATTTATTTATCAGTGGTATTGTAATAGCACTTCCTGTTTTCCGTTCAATAATTACAGCCCGGGTTTCAGTCAACATCCGCCAGGCAGGCAGTGGACAGGGTGTCTTCTGTCAGTGGTCACTGGTCACCAACATTGATGGACGAAGCGTCAGCTGGAATGGAGGAGTGCCGCTAATAAGAGGAATTGTTTGCTGCATGCAACTTACTTACCAAATTCAACAGGACAACTCCAACAACATACAGAATACAGATACAGTATCCATTGTTTTCTTCTATGAGTGTGACTGCATGTGGTTAGCTTTAGTTTGTACCCAAAGATTTCTTTATCTTCAATTATTGTTTGTCCATGCTGTGCTTTTTTTTTCTTCTCTCAACAAAACCTACCCAAAAAGAAACCCCCATTCCCATCCATTTTCCAAACCCTAACCCTCTTCCCCCGGGCTGTGTGGTTTTGCTTGATGTCTGACTAAATGACATCAATAATTCCACACACTTGCTGGGGAGGATAAGGTCATAGCAACAGGCTGGTGAAGGAATACGAGGATATATTCTAGACTTACTCAGCTTCAGTACTATTTCTTGTAGTAGTAGGAGCCAATGTCAAATAAATTCAACGCAAATACTAGTTATACTTGCAATACTTTACCATTTGTTAGGCTACATTGTGGCACTGTTCTAGTGTACTGTCACCTGCTATATTCTCTATCGTACCGTAACCGTTGTAATGCTACAGTAAGGACAAACCAGGTTTCGTTTTCTTTTTTTCCATAGGCATGCAACTGCCACTGTGTCACACCACTAGTACCACCGCAACGAGGAAATTTCATCCGCCCAGGATTGCCAACCTTAATCCCTATTTCCCGTGGAGCCAGCCCTGGGCCTAGCCCTAATTTCTAACACAAATTACAGGTAAGATAAGCGTTTGGTGGGAGGTAGTATAATGGAGTATTAGGACTAGACGAGAGATTGACGGTAGTACTACTAAAGTCCTAGGACTCTTCAGGAAAACAAACTTACTGTTAAACCCCCACCCACCAGACTGAAAAGCAGTAAAAAACAGGTATGGTCAGATAAAGTTTAAAAAAGTATATTTATGTAGCCCTAACAAAATAATCTCCCTCAAGACCCTCCCTAACCCCAACGATTGTCTTTGAAAAGTCCCAAAAAGAACCCAACTCCCAAATCCCACCCGCCAAAAGTCTCTAAAAAAAAGGGCAAGGGACACTCCACTACTGGAGGGTGCTGGTGAATTTTGCGGCCAGGGCATCATACTCCTTGCGGAGGGTGGCATGGTCGAAGCGGAGGCCCTCCACCAAGTTCTTGTACCTAAGGACCTCCTGCTCCAGGTAGGACATTCTGACTCCTAGGCGGCGCTGGCGTGCCTTGCAACTCCTGTGGGGGGCAGCTGGTCTTTTTGCTGCTTGGCGGTTGGCTTTGTTTGCCTGGCTCTGTACCGCTGGAGCACTGCGCTGGCTGGCAGCCCATGGGGGCACGGAGGAGGATGCAGCTGTCCCAGTGGAGGATGTTGTGGTTCCACCGGTTGACTGCGTGTCCTCCTCCTCCAGGGCCACCAGCCGCCGATATTCGGCGACAGTGGCATCCAGCCTCCGTTGCCGGGCCATTCGAGCCTGCTCCCTCCGTGATGTCGATTTGGAAGGAGCAACTATATGAAGAAAGAAAGATATACTCTGTAACCAATGCTCCTTAACATTAAGAACACAAAGTGATTGAGCCGAAAGTTGTGTCACAGTACAAGTAGCAAATTGAAAGCATAGTACATAACTATTGAGGACAGTATCTCTCTAACCTCCCACTTCTGCATCCTTGCTCTAACATTAGTGGGAGTTTAATGAACAAAATCTACGACCACTATGGACTTCCATTACAGTCGACTATGACAGTACACCAGTCTTATTCTTCTTCTTCTCTCTTGTTTAGGATAATTGGTATGTTATCTTATGCAAGCCGGCAGAATGCCAGCGCAGTGAACTTGCACCCGAGAAAAACAGACGCACACCATGATGAGTGAGACAGACTTGCGTTACTGTACCGGTCCAGTAAATGCAGGTGGTGAAGCTATTACTTTTCTATTACGGGTGGCACTGAGAATACTCTGTTACAAGGGCTACTGCTTAATTAATTTACCTTTCACCCTACAGTGCAAATGAGTACTAGAAAAGGAAAATGAAGAAGCTAAATAATTTGATTATCTATCACTTCACATGGGATGTATTTGATGACATATGGGATGACTTTAGGTGCTTTGCTTATTATTGAGTGAACAGTGATACACCCACACATGAATGACGTATTACTACTAAACTAAAGTTATTAAGAGAGGTACGGAGTGTCCACCGTAATAACCGGATATATGCTGTGCTTGCAGTTGCAATACAAACTACTGCTACTATTCATGGTAGTATTGGACAAATTTACAATTTCTTTTCCTTGCCTTCCCTACACTGGAACGGACGTGCGGGTGCGGTGTTACATGCTCTTCAAGGTAACACTTAGTTCATCCAGTGACCATCTACTCTCTCTAGATACACATGTGCTATCTAAGAGTCAGATAATACCATGCTCCAGGCATCCATCCATTCAAAGTATATGCACACATACAGTTTCTGTTTCACCCACCCAGGCTGTTGTCCTTCCACCCATCCTTGCTTCATCATTGACCCAGCCATGCACCATACCATATTCTTTCCTTCCCAGCCACCTCGGGGGCCAAGCAAACACATGTCATTCTTCTTTGCCAGCCATCATAAAATTTCTCGTCCTTCCACACTTACTTACACCCTTCTTTCGCTTTTCGTTCATTCCATCCATCAAGTTCATCTAAGATCTTATTGGGATTCTTCTCACCAAAAACTTCACAGCTAAGTCGAAGTACATTTAGAGGAGGCTACTACCTGGTTGATTTATAATATACCCGTGCAGAAAGCACACCATGCAGTCTTCAATCTCAATAAGTAAGGAATATATAGCTTACCTCTTCCCGCCACCACCGTGCGAACCCTCACAGGAACGTCCGGCACTTGCACCGCCTCCTCCCCAGAGCCTCGCCCAACACCACCACCTCCGCACTGGCCCCACCACCAGATGTTCCACCTACAAAGTACATTTAAGAATGTTAGAATACACCACTCACTACTATATAATATTTGGTCTAGGAGGAATAAACAAATGTTAAAAAAACGAAATACAATGTAATAATTTGTAACTGTCTACTCTAAAGTAAAAATGTCCCTTTTTCCACAAGAAATGTGTCCAATTAATCGTTAGCACTAAGCACTTTTCCATTTTCAGTTAAACGTTTACTTTTATGACAAATTTGATTTTAATAAATGTGTTTACTTTTAATAAAGCTTTTAAACTTAAATAGACTCTGTGGTTTTTGGTCCTCCAGACTAGAGCGGATGAGCTAAAGGTTTTGGAATTTTTGCAAGCATGAGTGCCTCTGGCACTTCTTGACTCTGACTCCGTACTCTTGTCCTGCGTTGGATAATCTAATGATCATTGGGGATCAATCATCTGTGACTTTGGGAGCTAAATGACTCTGCCACACTATCTAGTCAGTAAGGAGATTGGGGGTTCTTCAAAGTCTGATATCACTGAGGTATGTGGAAAGAAAGTCTACCTGCGCCTATTATAATTGATAAACAATGCACTATTTAGTGTTCATAGTTCGGTTTGTGCAGATTTGTCCCTGCAACAGTAGTAGAATGGATTGTCCTCCTATCCAAACCAAAAGTAAAGTAGTATCTTATTCTTTCTTGGTGGTCATTCACCTTTTTATTGTTGACAATTGTCAAAGCATAAACATTTAGAAGACTTGAAAAGACATTATGGACAATCCCAGAGGACTGCACTCAGTGCATAGAGCTATTGCTGACTAGAATGGGAGTCCAATGGAATTGCCAAATGTGCAATCTTAGTTAGCTACACAGACAGACTAATAAGAATAATCTAGTAATACCACAGGGAGTCATAGTCGAGGCAGGATAAGAATTTAGATCCAGTCTACAAGAAGATCAAAGACGATTTAGAAAAAAATCGAATGAGGAACGCTAGGAAAAAATAGGTACTCTATATTAAAATTAAAACTTACTGGGGCCAGCAAAGGAGCCCTCGCCTGCCCGATCCAGGCCTGCATCCTCCTGAACAGCACCCTCCTCCTCCTCCTCCTCCTGTGTCCTCTTGCCCTTGGGGGGAGCTGATGTACAACATGAAAGGAAGAAAGACCAGAAAACATGGATGAGATTTGTCAACCAAATCAAACATTTCAAAAGAACAATAACAACATATTTTGGAGAAATAGCAAATAGATAGACAACTATTCCACTGGATATATTGACCTATCTCATGTGGTATACTACGTTATTCGTATTGCCTGATTTGCGGACCGTTGACTTTGAAAGTTCCTATGTAACTCACTAAACAGACTACTAAAAAGGTTTGCCGAGGCCTGGCAGGCAGCAGTCCGCAGCACGCGAAGTGACAGACAAAGTCCATCCTGCTTGCAGATCAGTGAATACTCAAACTATCAATCCACCGACCACCACCACTATTTCTTCTTATAGCCATGTGTCTAAAGGAAGGACTGGACTTCAGTCTGTTGGGGCTGATTTAGAAGTCCCTTGCGGCTCATTTTCCTCCATTGTTGCGTGACTTTTGTGACGCAGCGGCAGAACAAAAGAGTCGCCATGGTGCGGCGTATATATAAAAAAAAACGCATATGGGAGATGCATCACGTTGTAAAGCCCTGCGCCATCAGGGGGCGTTCCGGCGCAAGGGAGGGCGTTCCTGCGCAGGAACGAATCCTAAAAGTGGCTGAAGGAAATCTACAAGATGTCAATCAGTCACTTTTAGGACAATGATGCGTGACTCAAACCCTGCGCCTGCTTGAAGCCGACGTACGGCTTGATGCAGCATTGGGGAGATAGGGCACCCCAGAGCATTGCTGGAGCTGCGCCATCGTTGGCACGCAACTCCAGCAATGCGCCGCCTTTACGGCACAGATGCGTAAGGCTTCTGTGACGTTTTGGGCCAATGGGTGGTGGTGACATGGCGCACAATTACTGCTGCATCCCTGCTACTTTGCAGGGATGCGCCGGTAATTGAAAATATGACCCTTAGTGTCTAGCATTACGCAGTTCTTTACACTACACTCATACATAATTTCTCAGGCCAATGAAATGAACACAAAATACAAAACAAATAAGCATAGTAGCAAGCAAGGCTACTGAGAAGGAGAGCAGTGCACCTGAAATGCATAGAAGATTTTGAAATATAATTTACCTACAATGTAATCGGCAGCATTATTGCTCTTGGTAAAGAACAAAGATTTGCAAATAACAGAGCCGGATAAAACAGATTAGTGATGAAATAGCTAGAAATAGCTACTACTACTCAACAAGCCCGGGGACCTCTACGCCGAGCGCGTCCAGCAAGTCCCGTTCCCGGTCCATGACATCCGTCCAGCGGTGGGTGGCCTGGTTATAGGTGCGCCGGACCCCAGAGAGCTTAAACATGGCCCGGCACACCTTCTCCCACCACTTCCGGCGCTCCCGGATGCCATAGCCGGTTGCGATCTTGCCGCCTCCCAGGATGGTCTTGGGGAGGCGGCGCTGGACGTGGAAGATGAGTGCGGCCACCTCCTCCGCGCTAAAGATCTCCCTTGGCATCACTAGCTACCCCTCAAACGCCCGCACGGGAGCCGGGCACGGGGTGCAGGACCATTCCCCTTCTCAGGGTGCTTCCCGGCTCCCTTTACCATGGTCTGGGCAGAAATGAGTTAAATAATAAAGAAGAAATAGAATAGGGAAGAAGAAAAGAAAAGAGTTTAAAAAAGTAGTTTAAAATTAACAAAAAGTAGCAGAAAACACAAAAATATAGAGCTAGAAAAATAGAGGGATAGATAATATGTAAAATAGATCAAATAAACTTCAAACAAGCAAAGGATGGCAGAGATTCAGAGAGGATACAGAAAGCATGCCCAGAACCATAGCAATGAATGAGAAACAAGATGGCCGCGCCCATTCACGACCGCGTGGGTAAGTTCGCGCGAGATTTTCCTCGCGATCACGCGCGAAATTGTACTAGCGAGCAGCACACTTTGCGAGATTACACATAGCGGCCGGAAACGGAATTACGTCACGCAAACAAGATGGCCGCGCCCGTGTACGACCGCTAGGGTAACTTCGCAAACGTATAGCTACAAGCGCCTTGCGAACACGCAAAAAATCACGCGAACATACACGCCGCAAATAGTGTATTCGCACGCATTCGCGGCTACCGAAATCGATCTCGCACGGATTCGCGCTCCGCAAATCGCGCGAAATTGCAGAAAAACGATTTTTGCTAAACTGAAAGCAATCAGCAGGTGCAAAGTTCAAACTTAACATTAGTAACCATTCACTCTAGTGCTTCCTGAGGGGCCCCTCCAGAGTTCAGTTGCCTATTTGCAACTATTCCATGACCCTGCTATGACCCAAACAGCAGGCTCATAGAATAGCTACAAGTAGACCATAAAGGTCCTGTGAAAAAAAATTGTACTGCAACAGAAAGCAAATTACAGATAAGGAAGGAAGCAGGTGCCAGCCAGACTGGAAGTTTCAAAATTACTGACACATTAATCACCCCCTAATTAATTCATGGCAGTTGAAGAAGGGCAGGTGTGCTTGCTTTCACTGCAACAGAAAGCAAATTACAGATAAGGAAGGAAGCAGGTGCCAGCCAGACTGGAAGTTTAAAAATAAGTGACACATTAATCAACCCCAAATTAATTCATGGCAGTTGAAGCAGGTCAGGTGTGCTTGCTTTTTTTCACCCCCATAATCTACAGTGATAAACAAACCTAATGGGTGGCAGTGAGGATGTACCAGAGGGTGGCATGGGTGTACCAGAGGGTGGCAGTGGTGAAACAGAGGATGCTGTGAACCTGTGATGATAAACCAGACGTAGAAACAACATAGTCGCGGCCGTTGCGAGCCGAAAAGTAAGTTCGCAATTGCGAAATGGTCCACAAATCCTCGCGAACGCTCGCCAACACAAAAAACTTAAAAATCCGCTAATCCGCGAGAGTTCGCGGATTTTGCAGATTGTGAATCCGTAAATATGCAAATTCGCGTACGCGAGATCCGCTAGATCCGCCCATGCTTACAACCATACAGCCATATATATCTCCAATAGATAATGATTTTGACAGTTTCCTGCAAGTACGTTTTAGAATGAGCATTTTATATAGATTCCTAAGCTTCCCTGAACTAAATGATTGGTTGAGAATTCTGAGTAAATGTCCATGTGATTACATCTCTGTACAATCAACCATCCATATTATATTTTTTTGTAAATACTATAATATACCAAGAAAGAGATGGATCATCCCGATTTTAAAGAATTTTGACTTAAACAGTGCCGACCTGCATTTATAGCTTTGCAATTTTTAGAAAATTAATTTGTTACTGCTTTCCTAAAAAATTTTACGTTTCGGAAATCAATTATTATGTGAATTGTATTTATATTTTTATGTGACACAGAAATTATCTTTTTATTATGAACTGTACTGTGCTTTTATGGTTATCTTTCTAAAGTAACTGAATAAAGACTTTGACTTGACTTGACTGACAACTCATTGTCAGTGAATTTGGGCATTTTTTTCTGTGACATGGTGTGTGATGTGCGAATGGTTTGAAGGTGCATGTGTGAGAGTGGTGGTGGTGAAGTGTGTGTGTTGTTGTAGTTCTGGTGAGATGTGTGGTGATTTGCCTCTCCTTTCTGCTGTGGGGTTGGTTCCTTCAGTAGTGGAGTTGTGCAAAGGATTCTGGTCAGGGAAGGGGCAGGTTTTGTACTCAGCTATGTGGGTGTGTCAAAATGGAGTATTGCTGTCAGATGTGTTGTGTGGGTTGAGCTGGGATTTGTATTTTTTAGGTTGCCATGGGGATGTGTCATTGGGGTGTGTTAGGTGTTTTTTTAGGCTGAGCCACGTTAATGGGTACACTTGGTAGCCTTGTAGTGTGTTTTTTTGTCGACCGCCATTACTGTTCAAGAGCAACCGTGGCGCTGGGTATACAACCGCCCCTTCGCTGGCTCTCCCATTCATCAATGGTTTCGATCGTGGCGGTCGGAAACAGCGGATCGTTCTGCTGTCACCTCAATGGTATCCTAATTTCACGTGCGGTCCATCCGCTGACCGTGCGGCGGATTTGGGTTTTTCCACAGCAAATCTGATCACTGCGGATGGATTTTTACCTACTGCGCACGCTACTGGTGGTCTATCGTGGCATCGTTCCGCCACGGTCGGATCTTTCTTGCAGGTGAGCCTAATCGGATCGCCGTTTTTGCCATGGTACCAGCGGACGGTTAATTTCTGATACCACGGCAGTCATAATGGTTTTCCGACCGCTATCCTGATTGAGCTCTAAATTCTGAAAACATATAACTAATGAGGTCAGTTTTGTGTCTGCACATTACTGGACTGTGGATCAGTGCACACAATATCCTTGCCAGATCTCAAGTATAAAGTTTATTAACGGTTATACAAGAACAGATGGATCAGCCTGGACAATGCTGGAGCGCCAGCTCCAGAACTCAATTCCCTCAGATGAAGAGATGCAGAGTTTTTTAAAAAATAACCAGCATTGAGCAAATTGAAGTAGCAGAAGGTGGTGGTGAAGAGGAGGAAAATGAGTGCTGTGCACTATAATACCATATAAGGTATGCATTAATACAACACATAAGGCTGCATGACATGTTAAAAAGGAAAGATTGGTGACTGCATGCCTTTCAAATAAATGTGAATAAGATTTAATTATAAAATAAATAGAATACGCTGAGACAAAGACAAGCACCCTGATTAAGATTTGGAGTATTCCACCCAGAATCTTAACTCTGAATGAAATACCTCAACTCTGAAGTTCAATTCCCTTTGCCCTTTACATTTCTGGATCCAATAAATTCTGGC
This sequence comes from Lissotriton helveticus, assembly GCF_964261635.1. Lineage (NCBI taxonomy): Eukaryota > Metazoa > Chordata > Amphibia > Caudata > Salamandridae > Lissotriton > Lissotriton helveticus. Next base: position 872,739,538 of record NC_136065.1, on the reverse strand, counting down.
CCATATACACTGGGCCTGTCCAAAGACCTGCAGGGGCAATAATCATCATCACAACCTGGCCCACGCCAGAACCCTTCAGTATTCTTGAAGGAGCCAACATTGGTTCCCCAGACAAGCACAAGCTTGGCCTTCACCCCATTTCCCCATATCAGCCTTTAATCTCACCCAGCTGACATTTACCACAATTTGAAGACAGGCAGAAAATGTCAGTGTTTTTCCCTCTGGAATGGACAAATTAAGGATTAGAAATGTTATGTTATATTAGGGTTTCCCGGCGCCGCCTGTCAGGAACAGAAGAAGAAAAAGAAAGTGTTCTACATATTTAACAACCAGGTTTTTGAACACTTACGAAAATTCTCATATATAGTTTTCGATCCGAAGTAACATAGGGAGGGAGTTCCACAAGAGAAGGACCGACCACCCATTCGCAACAATCTGGTCCTAGGCACTGTAAATTTAGTCTGAGTGGCAAAACGTAAAGGACGTGAAGGAAGATATGGGTGAACTAAGGCATTCAAGTATTGGGGTGCCTTACCAAATTTGATTTTAAACATATAGCTCAGGGCTTTGAATTTATTACGATTCCCAATCCTGAGCCAATGAAGATCTCAAAGAGAGCCTGAGATGGAAACTGTTTTAGGAACCTTGCAAAGTAACCTAGCCGCCGCATTCTGCACCAACTGTAATTTACGTAATATGTCCTTGTTGACTCCTACATACAGAATATTGCCGTAGTCCAGTCTTGAGGTGACAAGAGCTTGGAACATGGTGCGTTGCGTAGATGAAGGTAACATCCAAAGGATTTTCCTGAGCCATCTGAGAATAGTAAAGCACTTTCACTGCTTGTTTCCTCATTGCTAGCTGGTCATCGATTATAACACCTAAGTTCCGAACCTGATGATTAGGCTGGGGCAGAATGCCTATTTCAGGCGGCCAGTGTTGAGGACCCCACAGGTCTTTATTCTTACCCAGAATCAGCACCTCTGTCTTATCACCATTGAGTTTAAGCAGGTTGGCTTGCATCCAGCCTGCTATGTTCCTCAGCCCAGACTGAAGAGATGATAATTTAGACGCCCTTTCAGCAGAAAGGGAGAAAACAATCTGGGTGTCATCGGCATAGGAAAAAAGAGACAACCCAGCATCTTCAGCAATTGTCGCCAAAGGCCTGACATTGATGTTAAATAAAAGAGGGCTAAGCTATCGAACCTTGAGGAACCCCATGAGGTGAAAAATGAGTATTGGAAAAGGACGTGGGAGAAAAGACCTGGAATGTGCGATCAGTCAGAAAATCAGAAAGCCAGTTAAGTGCAGAACCAGTCACTTCCAGTAATTGCAGAGCTTGCAGTAACACGGTATGAGAAACCGTGTCAAATGTGGCACTAAAATCCAAGAGTATAAGAGCCACAGTATCCCCAGTGTCAACACGGTTACGTATCATTTCTGTGACTCCGTGCAGAGTAGTCTCCGTATTATAAATTCCATGCAGCTATTTAACACTTCAGAGAAAGAAACTCAGAAAAGTCCATGTTTGATGCAGGGTTACAGGACAAAATCCAAGGTCCTGTCCTCTGGTACTCATGTGTCAAAAATGGCAAATTGCTAATCAGACCCTAAATATAGATATTAGAGGTATGTTTGAGATTGCCTTTGTCAAAATAATGAAAAATGTATTATCCTTGTCTTTGCAGGAAACACTTAAGAGTAAGACTCTGAAAACCCTTTATCTGATTTGATCCACTACCACTCCTTGCAAAGCATCCAAAAACAAAGTCTGTCGAAGGACACAGTGGCGTTATTGCAACAGGAGTACATATATTGTCAGTTACGCAAACAACAACTCATTCTGAACTCAAAATCACTGTGACTACCACCACAACTGGTACAGTAACAGCAAGCCAGTATGCATCAAGAATTGTGACCCCCAGACCACTTTCAGAGACAAGCACAACTAAAATAGTCACTATTGGCTGATAACTTTTGTCATCACCCATTCCCCAAACTGTGCTAGATGTATCAAAGATGGAGGTGGGAGAGGAGGATGAAGATGAGGGCATAAAATAACCACATAAAAAAGCACATCAGCTGAGGAATACATACAACCTATTCCATCGGATGTTACACCACCTGTCACCACCATCTCTTCAGCAAATGCTTTGGCACAGAATTCTCAACTAATTGCTGCTTTAAAGATCATGCTGCTTTACTGCAAAAGGCATGATACTCCACAAATGCAATCATCTCAATGAGCAATTGGATGGACACTCTATTAAACACGAATCAAGTGGTTAGGCTGTCACATTTATTTGCGAAGCAGCATGTGCTATGCTGAAAGACAACAATAGTTGGACCATGCTGAACAGAGAACTAATCAATATGCCATTCAATGAATGCAGCAAGCAGTTGCACAGTTCATATGCATGGTTGCAGAAGGACATGTGACCTTGCTATGGTCACTGGAAGCAAATTATCCAGCCCTTTATAAGGGACAATTAAGACAAATGCCCGGTAGACAAATCTGTCCTCCAAGCACCAGCTCTAGCGGCCATGCACGCCCACCATTCACCTCTTCAACACCTTCTGAACAGGTCTTTTTCCATCAGACCTAGCAGGAGGTATTCCTGCATGGCTAACATTCACTGACAACAAAATGCATGAATGCTCCATAAACGTTCTTAAAAAGATGGACTCCCAATAATTCTGAGAGGTGTGATGTGTCAATAATATATTAACTAATTCATGTTTTGTTTCCTTTCCATTGTTTTGTGTATAGTGTGTGTTAGAAATGGGATTTCTGGTTGGCTAAGGTTTGCACCAAAGCCAGGCAGAAACCACCACTCTAGTCAGGATAAGGGAGTTACACTCCTAAAATAACCCCTGCTCACCCCCTTGGTAGCTTGGCATGAGCAGTTAGGCTTATCTTAGAGGGAGTGTGTAAAGCAATTGCACAAAACCAACAGTAATACAGTGTAAGCACTACAAAAGGACACCACACCAGTTTAGAAAAATATCCAATATTTTTTATATACTTAAACAAGACCAAATACGATAACAATCCACAATAAAGTACTTTAAAAAAAAGTTTCTTCACCAGATGTCTATTAAATTGCAAAATTACGTTGAAAACACAGTTTGTACGAGTAGGTAACTCGGTCCAAGTCTACCGCGATGCTGAAAACAACAGAGTCTCACAGTTCTAGCTAACCGCGTAGGTACGGGCCAACAACAGCGGGACAGAGTCGTTTACAGTACCTTTCTTAGTGCGGCTCACACGGAGATGCGAGTCGATCTTGGAATCCGTCACGGTTGCAATACAAAGTAGCATCGTTGCACGGTGCGGTGTCCCTCGACGCAGTGCGAGTAGCGGCTCGATGACGATCGTACAGACGGCATCGGTGAGACCAAGGCGGACGGTGCAGGGTAAGATGGTGCTCGATGCAGTGCTGACAGGTTGCGATGCAGGTGACAAAGCCGGTCGTGGCGTCCGTCGCGGTTACGGTGTAAAGTGGAAGCAGTGCACGGTGCTGTGTCCCTCGATGCGGTACGAGCAGTGGCTCGGTGACGACGAGCATCCAGATGGTGTCGGTGAGACCAAGGCGGGTGGTGCAGGGCAAGACGGTGCTCGATGCGGTGCTGGCAGTGAAGTGAGACGGCGCTAGTTGCGCTGCCTCTCGATGAGGTGCAGGCAATGGCTCATGACGATCATGCACACGGCGTCGGTGAGACCAAGGCGTGCGGTGCAGGGCAAGTCGGTGCAGCCTGTGATGCCTTCTTCTCTGTGGCAACTGAAACAGCGGTTCCAGGAGCGGTACCCAGAGGTTGGTGAAGTTTTTGCAGTCCCTGAGACTTCTTAACAGGAGGCCCAGCTCGGTTTCAGGCCCTTGGAGATACTCAGCACAAGGAGAGAAAGTTCAGACCAGTCCTTCCACTGCCCAAGGCAGAAGCAACAGCTGCAGGCCAACCCAACAAAGCAACAACACAGCAAAGGGGCAGTACTCCTCCTGGCAACTCTTCCAGCTCTTCTTCTTGGCAGGGTCCTTGATTCCAGCGAGATCTAAAGTCTTGGGGTCAGGGCCCCAACATTTATACCAGCAATTCCTTTGTCCCCTGGAGGCAGAGTGACTGTACCTAGTTCAAACCAGTTCTGGGTGCATTCTCCCAGTGTGCACTTTCTTCCTTTGTCAGTGTGGGCCAGGGTCCTCAGACGCACCACATGAGGTGGAGCCAGCATTGTGGAAGGTGAGCCCAGCCCTATTCAGACCCAGGTGCTACTCCTCCCACCCATCTAGGTGTAGATGTGCCTATTCAGCCCGGCTGAATCACCCTGTCTCCCCTCAGCTCCTGTCACTCACAAACCAGACACACAATACACAAGCTAGCAGAGGCAGGCTGGATGGTTAGGTCAGAAAATACCCACTTTCGTAAAGTGTTATTTTAAACACAGAATGTAAAACCAACTTTAATAAAAGATGTATTTTATCATTCTGAGTTCAGGCATACATAACTCGAATTTCTACCATGTTCCCTGGGTCAGTTAGGATCATAGGATGTAATGATTAAACTGCCCATTCTGGCCTATGGAGAACAGGCAGCCTTGCAATAGTGAAAAAAGAAAGTAGGCTGTAATCAGGACATGCCACACACACCAGGGGCATGTCCTACCTTTTACATGCAATGCACTCTGCCCTTGGCGGTACCTTGGGCCTACCTTAGGGGTGACTCACATGTAGAAAAGGGAAGGTTAAGGGACTTGCACATGTGTGCACTTGCCAAGTCCACATGGCAGCCCCAGGCTGCGCACAGGCTCTGCAATGACAAGGTACTACTGCTTTGGGGGCCAATTGAAAACGCGCGCTATCGCTATCAGCTGAACGTTGGTTTTAAACATTTTGTGTGTTCCTGTTGAGTTGATTTGCCACCACTTTGTTAGATTCTTACTCACATTTTAAAAATACTACTCTCACCTGCTGCTTGAGCGGGATCTTCAGTTCATTTCACCCGATTTTGAGCGCCATCTTAGGGGAGGACTTGCCATTTGCGGGCGCCATCTTGGGAGCGCTCTAGTGGCGAGGCGGCCACGCTTGTCAACTATTTAAGCCGGGCATTGCAGGCGTGCCGGGTCTATGACAAGGTACTACTGCTTTGGAGGCCAATTGAAAACGTGCGCTATCGCTATCAGCTGAACGTTGGTTTTAAACATTTTGTGTGTTCCTGTTGATTTGTCACCACTTTGTTAGATTCTTACTCGCATTTTAAAAATACTACTCTCACCTGCTGCTTGAGCGGGATCTTCAGTTCATTTCACCCGATTTTGAGCGCCATCTTAGGGGAGGACTTGCCATTTGCGGGCGCCATCTTGGGAGCGCTCTAGTGGTGACTTGGCCACGCTTGTCAACTATTTAAGCCGGGCATTGCAGGCGTGCCGGGTCTATGACAAGGTACTACTGCTTTGGGGGCCAATTGAAAACGCGCGCTATCGCTATCAGCTGTACGTTGGTTTTAAACATTTTGGGCCAGATGTAGGTAGCCAAATACCGGTCGGTAACGGCCGAATTCGGACGTTACTGACCGGTATTTGGCTTTTGAGATGTAGGGGGCAGGAAACAGGCCATTTCGGTAATATTACCGATTCGGTAAATATACCGGTCGGTAAATTTACCGACCGGTATTTTTACAGAATCGGTAAAATTGAGATGTAGGTGGGACTCTTCTGAGTCCCACAAGCCCTACAAATTCGGTATTTTACCATCAAATTCAATTTGATGGTAAAATACCGATTCAGGTGTGCATGCACATGTGTGCATGCACACCTGTGCCATATGACAGGCAGACCTGCCCTTAGGGCAGGTATGCCTGCCACATGGCCCCCGAACCTTTTTTGGGGGTGCTAGAGGGTGTCAAAGTGACACCCCCTGCACCCTTGTCAAAATCGGTATTTACCGATTCGGTAAATACCGACCGGTAATGCCCCATTCATTCCTATGGGCTTCAATGAATGGGGCATTACCGGTCGGTATTTACCTAATCGGTAAATACAGACTTTTAAAGATTCGGTAAATCCACATCTGGATTTACCTACATCTCGGTACTTCTATTTTACCGATTCATAAATACCGAATCGGTAAAATTCGGTATTTATGAGTCGGTAAAATAGAATTACCTACATCTGGCCCTTTGTGTGTTCCTGTTGATTTGTCACCACTTTGTTCGATTCTTACTCGCATTTTAAAAATACTACTCTCACCTGCTGCTTGAGCGGGATCTTCAGTTCATTTCACCCGATTTTGAGCGCCATCTTCGGGGAGGACTTGCCATTTGTGTGCGCCATCTTGGGAGCGCTCTAGTGGCGAGGCGGCCACGCTTGTCAACTATTTAAGCCGGGCATTGCAGGTGTGCCGGGTCTATGACAAGGTACTACTGCTTTGGAGGCCAATTGAAAATGCGCGCTATCGCTATCAGCTGAATGTTGGTTTTAAACATTTTGTGTGTTCCTGTTGATTTGTCACCACTTTGTTAGATTCTTACTCGCATTTTAAAAATACTACTCTCACCTGCTGCTTGAGCGGGATCTTCAGTTCATTTCACCCGATTTTGAGCGCCATCTTAGGGGAGGACTTGCCATTTGCAGGCGCCATCTTGGGAGCGCTCTAGTGGCGAGGCGGCCATGCTTGTCAACTATTTAAGCCGGGCATTGCAGGCGTGCCGGGTCTATGACAAGGTACTACTGCTTTGGGGGCCAATTGAAAACGTGCGCTATCGCTATCAGCTGAACGTTGGTTTTAAACATTTTGTGTGTTCCTGTTGATTTGCCACCACTTTGTTAGATTCTTACTTGCATTTTAAAAATACTACTCTAACCTGCTGCTTGAGCGGGATCTTCAGTTCATTCCACCCGATTTTGAGCGCCATCTTCGGGGAGGACTTGCCATTTGTGTGCGCCATCTTGGAGCGCTCTAGTGGCGAGGCGGCCACGCTTGTCAATTATTTAAGCCGGGCATTGCAGACGTGCCGGGTCTATGACAAGGTACTACTGCTCTGGGGGCCAATTGAAAACACGCGCTATCGCTATCAGCTGAACGTTGGTTTTAAACATTTTGTGTGTTCCTGTTGATTTGTCACCACTTTGTTAGATTCTTACTCGCATTTTAAAAATACTACTCTCATCTGCTGCTTGAGCGGGATCTTCAGTTCATTTCTCCCGATTTTGAGCACCATCTTAGGGGAGGACTTGCCATTTGCGGCCGCCATCTTGGGAGCGCTCTAGTGGCGAGGCAGCAGCGCTTGCCAACTATTTAAGTGAGACAATGCAAGCGCGCAGCGCGCGCGCAGCGGGCGCGCCAGAGGCAAGCCCGACTGCGCCCGTCCGCGCCCAGCCAGGACCAGGGGCCACAACCCCTGGCCCTTACATCTCGTACTCCAGGTTAGAGCTCATGGCATTAAATCAGGGTGCACTACAGCCTAGCCATTGGACTATCACAGCCTTACGGCGGGAAGGTTTGCTTAACCCTCCATGTACCGCCCCGAAATGTGGGCCTATTAGAAAATTAGAAAAAAAGTCCCCAGCAGATAGGCATAATTTCGCATTGCTTAACACCCATTCTCTGAAAAAACATAATCTGGAGAGAGATCTTTTCGCTACTTCAGAAAGGGGATTTGGATATCTTAGGAGTCACTGAAACATGGCTTGAAGAATCCTCTACTCCTGACTTGGTGGCATCTCTACCACCAAATTTTGTGGCCATGAAGGGGTAACAGCCGCATTAACGCAGAAAGGATCTGTGCAGAAAGTCTGGAGGGTGCGGATGTTCTAGGGGTTAAATTCCATGCTGCTACTGAATGTTTGGTAATACTCCTAGTCTACCGCCCCCCCCACGTACTTCACCTGGCTTTGTTGAGTCCTTCCTGGAACTAGTTCATGACCTTCGGTCACATTATAGAAGACTGATGCTAATGGGAGATTTCAACTTTCATTAGGAGAAATCTCCTAAAGACTGCCAGGCAAACAAGCTAGAAGAGGTGATGACCTCACTTGGCCTCGATCAACAGGTAGTGGGCCCGACACACGAGAAAGGCCATACCTTAGATTTAATTTGGATGACTGCTCCGGGGTTGAGCCCAATTGTTATTTCACCTTGCTCATGGTCAGATCACCATTTATTACAGGGCCATTTTGCTGTTCTAGGGCAAGGGGGAAAGTCATCTTCTGGATGGAAAGTCTTAAGGAGCTGGAATAGGATCAGAGCGGGAGATTTGATAGCTAATTTGAAGAACTTGTCCCCTCCTAAGTAGCGTGAGGACAATCTAGAGGCTATCTGTCACAACTTGACGATAAAACTTGAGAGAGCTATTGAAGTTACTGCACCGGCACGGAGAGTAAAATTGTGGATAAGGGAATAGGGGCCCCATGGTTCAATGATACGCTTAGGTTAAGGAAGCGAGCCATGCGTAAAACTGAGAGAGCCTGGTGTCGAGACTATGAACCTAGTGCACGGGCTCTGTATGTGCAGGAATTTGCTCTATATAAACAGGCAATTATGTCTAGGAAAGCGGAATTTAATGAGGATAGAATTGCGGTGGCAAGAGATCCCTAGAAGGAACTAAAGAAAAACAAAGAGCAGAGTCCTTCGTTCACACAGGATGATTGTCAAAAATTTCAGGTTTTCTTCTGTAATAAAATATTAGATCTCCTAACAGAAATATCTCACACCCCAAGACTTGATTGTCCTGTTCAAGTTACCCCGACAGCCCCGTTGATTGCCCACCCCCTGGGTACACTGCCCCCGATCACAAAGGAACTACTGGCGAGTCTGATGGGGTGAGTAAAGTCAGGGTCATTGGCGGATCCGTGCCCCCACAGGATAATCAAGCTAGCATTACCAGGATTAGAGGATGATGTCCTTTTCCTCCTTCATAGCTCCATGGAAACAGGACAGGTCTCCACCAATTTAAAGGAGGCAAGCCTGATTCCACTATTGAAGAAGCCGGGTGCAGATGCTAAGAACTTGAAAAATTTGAGGCCCATCTCCCAGCTGCCTTTCTTAGCAAAAATTTTGGAGCAACATGTTCTCACACATCTTTCCTGCCACCTTGAAAATAACGGGCTGTTAGAACAGAATCAGGCAGGTTTTCGGGCTAATCATAGTATGGAGCTGGTGATGCTGTCCGTACTTGAGGATTTGAGATGTAGAGCAGATAAAAAGATCCCGGGCGTCCTGGTGCTGTTAGACCTCTCCGCGGCATTTGACACGGTTAACCATGGACAACTGTTGTCACGGTTGGGGGACTTCGGCATCCAGGGAACTGCGCACGCCTGGTTAACCTCTTTTCTTCAAAATCGCTCCCAGAGAGTACAACTGGCAGACCTGGTGTCATCGTTAGCCAGTATTTCTTGTGGAGTTCCCCAAGGCTCGGCACTCTCACCCCTCCTTTTTAACGTGTATCTGCAACCGCTGATTTCGGCACTAAATCAGATGGGATGCCAAATTTATAATTATGCAGATGACACTCAGATTGTCATCCAAATCGACGACTCACCTTTGGCACATGCGAGACTGCAAAACATCTTGAAATACACGGTTAACTGGATGTCCGCTAATTCCTTAAAGATAAATCCAGACAAAACAGAGGTGCTGCCGATTACCATCTCTGGCAGCCCCTGGAATGATCTATTCTGGCCTAAGGAATTAGGACCCTTTCCAGAACCAGCAGTGGCAGTGTAAAGTTTGGGTATCTACATAGATGGCAAATTGACTATGATAAAACAAGTTTCTTCAGTCGTCTGAACTTGTGTAGGTCTTTTGAGGCAACTCCGGAGAATCTCTCAACTTCTGACCCCAGCAACCCTGAGACGCGCAGTATCAGCCATGATGTTGTCGCGCTTAGACTATGGTAACTCGCTGTATGCTGGCCTTCCCCAACAACAGCTGACTAGGCTACAAACAGTCATGAATGATGCAGCCAGACTGGTTTTTAAAAAACGAGGCGGACACACGCTACACCTTTGTTGCGCGAGCTCCACTGGCTGCCAATCAGGCAAAGAATAATGTTTAAGGGCCTTTGCATTACACACAAAGCCCTATATGAAAATGCGCCAAGATATATCAAGGCGCACTTGGTTCCATATATCCCCAGTGGGGCACTCCGCTCAACAGATACCACTCTTCTGGTCCGCCCCCGTTTCATACTATCAACTATGGGAGGGCGTGCTGTCTCCAATGCGATCCCAGTGGCTTGGAACAACTTGCCAATACACCTGCGCAAGGAACCGAGCCTCTTACCCTTCAGGAAGATGCTTAAAACCGTGCTCTTCCGGGAGGCTTGGGGCTCGTCCTAATGTGCTCTGGCCCTGTGCGTATTCAGTATGTACTTTTGGACTAGCGCTTAGAGACCTCTGGGTGATAAGGCGCTATACAAATCTAAATAAATAAATAAATGGCAGGCCAGAGTTACACTTTACAGGCTGTTTGCGTGGGTGGCACAATCCAGTGCTGCAGCCCACCAACATCGTTTGATCCCTGGCACTGGCAGTGCACTTTACTAGGGACTGATACATAAATAAAATATGCCAAACAAGGAAACACCAATCCATAACACATTTTATACAGGAGCACTTGCATTTTAACACTGGACAGCAGTGAGGAAAGTGGGCAGAATCATTACACCAGCAAAAACAGAGTCAAACCTGGGAGGTCAGACAGCAAAACGTCAGGGGAAACACGCCAAAAGATGCCAATTCTAACAGTGTGTTAATAGCTCATCCAACACAAATCTAAGTATAATGTATTGGTATCTGCAAATATATTTGGTAAATTCAACACAACTGGCTCCGCACATATGCAGAAACACGCCAACTACATCTAACAGAGCAGGAAACTGTGAGATGGGAATATACGTGTTCAACCTCACATCCGTCATGTAGTCCAAATATCCACTGTCCACCATCAAAATCAGGCACCTCCCAAACAGTCACAATGTACATTGCCACTCAGTCTGCATGTAAACAAGAACAATGCCCCAACATACATGTCATCACAATGTCAACACGCATCTCCCCTTCACATTGCTGAGGGACAAACAACACCTCCAGCAGAGCATACTAGACAACTCATCAGTGATGCAGAGCAGACCACCACACCTTCGACACTCATGGACCCGAGCTTGGTGGAAGGCCTTCCACCAAGCTCGGGTCCTGCGATGAGACAACGCCGGACAGCGCGGGGCCTCCTTTTTCCTGAGCTGGGTTCCAGAAGGCCTTCCACCAAGCTCGGGTCCTGCGATGAGACAACGCCGGACAGAGCGGGGCCTCCTTTTTCCTGAGCTGGGTTCCAGGAGAGGTGAGGTACACTCCCTGTACTATTCAGATGTAAGAGACACCGTTTGGTACAGAGGAACACGATTTTGGACTATTTATGTATATCCTTTACAGATTGTCGTTACGTTCACTTTATGTATGCAGTAGCTAATGCTTAGAACTCTGGCCCTGAAGAAAGCCATGGGATCTTGTCCCTACCGGCTGAAACATGTTGGCCTTGTAAATGCAGTTACATGTTTAGACTGCTTCCTCTGCATTGTTCTTGTTTGTTTGAGGGAAAGGACAAATTACATTAGAGTTTTTCGCCTATTGATCCTTTTACCCCTTGTTTTTAACTCACACATCTTTTGATTTTTGCACTGCACTCGATCCCATCTTTATCATTTGTTCATGGGTACCTTAGCGATTGATGGTGCGACCCAATTGAGTAAGGGCGATGGATGGGTCTCATTGATCAAGAGACATACCACCCCATTTTTGGATGACCAAATGAGAACATTTGATCTACATACCTATTTGATGGGAATCCAACACATCTCTGTACGGGTCTTACCAACAATCTCAGTAGGTCCTTCGACAGGTTTGTCCTGGCACACATTCTGATATAGAGACTTATGTAGCTCTATTAGCGCCTAACTCACTTATGTAGGAGTTTTGCAGCAGCTCGGAGTACTTGAAGCTCCGTTATAGACCCCCGGTTCTTTTGTTGTTAGACTCAAAGGTCCTCTTACCTGGTGTCCATACAACAGTTCAAAGGGGCTGAACCCTAGGGACCTTTGTGGCACCTCACAGTAAGCAAAAAGAAGGCATGGCAAAAGGACGTCCCACTTATGCTTCATAGGTTCCTCAAGACCCATAATCATGCCCTCTAGGGTACAGTTGAATATCTCAACCAGCCCATTACCGTGTGGGTGGTTAGGAGTGGTGAATTTGTATGTAACACCACACTACTTCCACAAAGACTTCATATAACTGGAAATGAAGTTCGTATCTCGGTCAGACACCACATGGGAGAAAATCCCCATCAGTGCACGTCTCACCACGGGGGCCGTCACTGTCCTGAGCTGGATAGCTTCCGGGTACCGGGTAGCATGGTCCACCAACACCAGGATAAACCTGTTGCCCATGGCTGTCTTTGGGTCCAGTGGCCCCACAATGTCAATGCCCACCTGTTCAAAGGGGGTACTGACTACAGGGAAAAGTTGGAGAGGAGCCTTGTGCTTCCTTCCACTTTTTTCACTTGCCTGGCAAGTTTGACAAGTCCTACAATGAGTATCTGAACTCTTCCGCATCTGGGGCCATTAAAACTGGGTGACAAGTGTAAGAAGTTGGCCTGGCATATGCTGTCAACTATTCTAGTGGGCACCTTGCACTAGTCCAAACTACCCTTATTGATGGTAGGTTTAAAGACAACCCTATATAGAAAGCTATCCTAGCGGTAGCTGTGGAGTGCAGTCTTCAGGCTAAGTCTTGAAGGAATGTAAAGCAGCTTGTTTAACCAGACTATAATATCATGAATGACCAAATGAAAGGAGAATGACATCAAGTATATATATATATATAAATACATGTATTTATTCTAAACACGTCCCTCTAGTCTCTTTATGAGGCTAGAGGCAAAAGTACATTCAGTAACCTTAATTAGCATACAGTAAATTAGCACAATATACGTTGAGCCCTAGGAGCGTACAAAACCATATATTAAGAAAGTGGTATAAGAACTACGACTGACATAGATACAAGCCCTAGAGCCTTTAGAACCACTGGGGTAACCCAAGGTAGTGACACAGGGACCCAGGGGGGACGCGTGCAGTGTCTAAACACAGCCGCAAATCACCATTACCTTCTATGAGGAAAGTCACGTTTGGAAAATTACAGATTAAGGACACTTGGAAGAGTACTTAGAGCAAAGCCCTTTAGAACTAGGAGGTTCTAGAGTCAACACTCACGGGAGCACCAGAGTACTCGAGTTACCTCACCCAGGAAAGCCTGGTGCATAGGTATCTTTTTGTGTCGGGTTTCGTCGTCAATTTCAGTGGCGCACTGCTGAAAACTGCTGCAGGCGACCACGTGGAAAGTGTCCAGGTGGATCCAAGGGTGGATCAGAGATATGAAGAACCAGGAAGGCGATGAGAAGATGCCAACCGATGTCGGGTGATTTCTGGTGAAGGTGAAGCTTGACTCTTCTGCCACGAGGACCAGGAGGCGTCAAGGACAACCAAGAGCTGGATTCGAGCTGTCCCACAAAGGATGTCGAGTGCTGCAGTGTTAGTTTCCGGGTTAGACCCAACAAGCCTTGGCAACAACAACTCACGCAGAAAGCAAAGATTGGCTTCAGTGCAGACCAGCAAGGTCTGAGGGACGTATGCTTTGGAGGGGAGTCAGGGCATGTCTGGAGCAACCAGGAAAGCCCAAGAAACAGAAGAGTTACCTTCGTGGAGACCCTCCAGTCGACGGACCAGGGATTGCGAAGGGGCCTCAAGCAGAAACGCGAGAAGCGGACTCACGGAACACTCGTGGAGTGTAGGCCCACAATCTTCAGTGCAGATGGTGCTCGGAGCTTGTACTACAAGTAGCCCAAGCCCAACTTTGGGAAAGCTCGGGAAGTTGATGCACTATCAAATGTGCATGGTGTCTAGGAGTTCTGGTCCCATGTCACTTGTGCGGGCTGCGGGTATCAGCTTTGCTGGGATCTCGTGTTGGCCTCTGAGAAGTCTGGAAGTCCATGTCCTGAGTCACAAATCTGGCAGGATCCGGCGGGAGCCTTGGAAATACAGACCAGCAAGATGCTTTTTTGGTGCCTGTTTGAACAGGGGAGACAAGGGAGACTCTTCCATCTTCTAGTCGATGTAGAATGTCCAGGTTCCAGGATATATGTTGCAGAGTTTCATCCAGGTGTAATCTGAAGTCCTAAGGACTGGGTTCCCATACTTATACAAAGTTAGGGGGTTGGACATACTCTGGGGATCCACCTATGGGAGGATCCAGGAAGGGGGTGGATACACCCCTTTCCCTATGTCCAGTTTCGCGCCAGAGCAGGGGCTGAGTGCCCATGCAACCGGTTTTAACTGGGTTATGCACAGGGACACCAAGTGTGCCCCCAGCACTGTCTAAAAGCCTTCTCTGAAAGCCCCCACCCAGCCCCAATACACTAAAGCCTGTCTGGGAGGTGGCTACACCCCCTTGTGTGAGGAAACCTATTGTCCAGGCCTCCCCTGCCGGAATTTTATCCAGCAGCAGGAGGTCAGACCCGTGTCTGTGGCTACAGCATCCATTTAGCGATGCTGGGGCTCTTTTAAACTATTAAAGGTTAGGTCAGTGTGCACATGTCTCTCCCTCTAGAAGGGTGGAATTCTACCCCAGCCGCCAGGACGGGTGGGGGAGGGGGTAGGATTCCAAACACAACATGTTTTCATGCAGCCATTCCAAAGTTAGCATTTACCGCGAGGTTATAATGCACTTAAGAGTATATGGTCTGGCTGCATCACAGAACAGCTACAGAGAATAGATTCCAAAAGCTGCAGAGGGGTCCTGCTCATGCATGGGCGCCATCTCACACAAAACAAAGCACTCTGCCTTCAGGATTGATAAGGCCTGCCTTAGGAGTGACTTATAGGTTGATATGTGTCAGTGCTTTAATGTAGATATAGGTAACCTATATCCTAGTAAGGGGTGCATGCACCACCTTACCCAGGTTGCAGTAGCAGAGCTGTGGTGCCATTTGTAAGGCTTCCCAGGGGTGGCATAATACATGCTTCAGCCTCTGGTAGGCCTCTGAGGTACCTATGCCCTTAGTACCTAAGGTACCATATACTAGGGACTCACAAGGGTAACCCAGTAACCAATGTGGAGTGCACCTAATGTACATGCAATCAATTTAGAGAGGAAGCAGATAGGCTGGGGTCCTGGTTAGCAGGGCCCCAGCCAGACTAAGGTCGAAAAACAGTGAAACATCAGCAAAAAGTGGGGGTGACCATAGTAAGCAGATCCTACTCTCCTACAACAAGCCTTTCAAAGGTCTTGTCCTGCCCCAGATGTCCAGCTAAAGGTACATCATGAGCCAACCCCAGTAGGAAGGCTCTGAAGTGCTACGGTACCACCAGCACATGGGCTGACCCAGGCTCAGCAACCTTAGGCTCGCTATACAGGAGGTTGTTCTCCCAGTAGATCCAATGTGATCCTGATTGATCGCTTGGTGCCTGGTTTGCGGCCTGTTGCCACAAACCCTCAAGAGAAAGGCACTTCCTCTGCTCTGCACAAAATTCCTCCCTGGAGGGCCCTCCTTCTTGCTGCCAATGGGTCAGCTCAGGTAGGTCCCCCAGATAAGCAATTTGCTCCTCTGTAGGTTCCAGGGCATACCCCTCAAGGTCTGCCTCCTCCTGGACCATGGGAACAATAGGGGCTGGTTTAACACGCCCCCTACCTCTTCTCTTCAAGGCCAGTTCCTGGGCCATTCTTTCAGGCTCCAGGATCTCTTGAACACCCTTACTGGCTGCCATACCATAGACAGAGTGGTCCACACACCCACTCAGGCAGACCCAACATCTCCAAATGAGCCTTCTTCTCCACCTTAGCCCAAGGGGAGTTCTCTAAATCATTGCCCATCAGACAATACACTGGCATGGCTTGCCTCACAGCTACTTGAAGAGTACCAGAAACCCCCCCCACTCAAAGAGAACTTGAGTCACCTCACACTGGCTCTGTGAGTTGTCCGCTGCAACTACAGGGAAGAATGCATGAGGGACCACCTGCTCCTTGGACACCAACCAGCAACTGACAGCTGTCACACTAACCCCGGTGTCCCTCAGAGCCTTCACTCTATGGCCATTGATGGTCACCCACTGCCTGTACTTTTTAGTCTTATCAGGCCGCTGAGTCTTAGGGACCATCTCAAAGTCTCCTAATGAGACAAGGGACATTTCTGCGGGACCCCACCCACCTTGGGCACCCATCTTTTCCCCTCCCAGGGCTACACTGGCCATCCGATGGGGTGGTGCAGGGGGTGGCAGGCACATACTGACCCCTTTGGGGACACTGGGGATCATACCAACGGTGTCCCACCTGCTTACACTGGAAGCAGGTAGCTGGCCCCCTGTGAACAGGTTTACCTGTCAAGGGCTCTGACTTTTTCTCAGGGGGAAGCTGGGAACCCTTACCTTAGTTCCCTTGGGAATTACTTTGGGGCCCTTTCTGGAACTCCCTCTGTTTACCCTTGTCCCCCCCACTCTTCTGCTGAGAACCCTGCCCACCTTTGGTGGAGTCTCCCACATGACCCTTGTGGACCCTGGTACTGACCTTGCGGTCCGCCTCCTCCGCAAGCTTCCTAGGGTTAGTTAACTAGCTATCAATAAGGTGCTGGTGTAGCTCTGGAAAACAGTTAGCAGACAAGTGCTCCCTTGCAATCAAATAGAGCGCTTCAAAAGTATCCACTTTGCTACACTTCACCCAACCATTCATAACTCTGCAAAAGAAGGATACATATTCTACTTAAGTAGTTCCCTCCAGCTTCTTACAATTTCTGAACCTCTGTCTATAGAGTTTTGGGGTCAAACCATATCTTGTCATCAGGGCTTCCTTCATGTGGGCATAAGACATTGTATTTTCACTGGGTAGGTCTAGCAAAGTATCCCTCCCCTCACTCACAAAGCGGCCCCACAACCAGGACCCCCAATCCTTATCAGGTACCCAGTGGGCCAACATTGCTATCTCATAGGCTGCAAACCACTGCCCAATATCTTCATGCTTATGGAAATCTTTGATGAAATCCTTGGGGATATATACCCTGCCTTCTGAAGGCACAGATGGTGCGCTGCCACCAAAGGGATTGATCTCTAAGCCCTTTTTCTTGATCTCTAACTCCGTCAACATCCTCTCATATTCCATTCTCATTCTCTCTCTCTCCAAGGACAATCTGTTACTCTCTAGTTCCTTCTGATCCTCCATCGTAAGTTTAGCCATCTCCAGCTTATGTGCCCTATTTCTCTCCCTGTCTTCCAACTCTCTGGGGGACAGGTCTTTGGAAGAGATACTACTGCCAGGTGGGGATGGTACCCCTCCCCTTGTAGGAAACACTGGACCATCCAGTTGCCAATCTGCATCCCCAGATGGCTCCACCACCAACTCAGGGGCATTTCTTGCTTCTACCCAGGCCCTCAGCGCCTTTTGGGAGTCATCCTTTTTGGAAATGCCTGGTGTAGCAACATTCAATTTCTTGCAGAGATGCTTGTGCTGTTTCAAAGTGTAGGTTTCCAACCTCTCTTCCTCAAAATCTAGATCCATAGATGCAACAGATGCTGGTCTACTCATGGCAGTAAGAATTGACAGTTCTCAGGAAAAATAACAGTCCAAGGAAAAAAATTCTACCAAAAAAAGTATGTGGTCGCGTTTGGTCTGCACTCACTAGTAGTGAACACCAATTACTGTATATGAGTCACAAATTCAGGTCCAAATCCTCACAGCTGACCCCCAATGTTAGAACTGGGGGTCTCTAGTTGGCAATGGTATACACCTTTGACCAAATAGGGACCCTTGCTTCTAAGTCAGGGACAGGGGATTAAACTACTGGATAACCCCCGCTCACCCCCTTGGTAGCTTGGCACAAGCAGACAGGCTTATCTCAGAGGCAGTGTGTTAAACATTTGTGAACACATACAGTATTACAGTGAAAACACTACAGATGGACACCACACAGGTTTTATAAAAATAAGTATTCTTTAAATAGACTTATCCCAAGACCGTAAACTACAAAAATCCACAATACTGTAATCAATAAGAATTCTTCAAGATTGTAGAAATAGTTAAAAAATAGGTTATTCACTAAAAAATAGTCTTTAGCAACAAATAACCCCAACTGGAGTTATCACGACGTCAAGGTCAAAGAAATCCCAAAGTACGGCGCCGACCGCGAGGTGCACGGCATCGGACCCGGAGTCAGAACAGACCCACAAAGAACAGTACCATGGAAAAGCGAAAACAAAGACAACTCACGGCGTTGGGGAGAACCGGCGTTGTTGGCATGTTGCGGCGTCAGTTCCCTGCTTTGGGGGAGATGATGTGTCGGGACCTGGATGCTTGCGCAGGCAGGGGAGGCGTCGGTACCTGACCATAGAGGAGGTGGCGTCACGATGGCGCCGAAACCACAGTTCGGTACGATGTCACGATGTCGATGGATTCTTGACCACCCACGTCGACAATCGGCTCCGCGATGATGTCCGCTTCGGAGACGATGAGGCACATCAGCAGGCATCGGGTCGGCGTCGCAAGTTGGAGCAGCGCTCATGACCATGGGAGGCTTACGGTGTCGCTGGCGTCGATGTGGCACAGCGGCCGGCGTCAGGTCTACGTTGCAAGTCGGAGCAGCGCTCACAACTTCGGTGCAGATTACGGCATCGCCCGCAGGCGTCGGTATTGAAGATTCCTTCTGTAGCACTAGAACAGCAAGTTCCAGATGCAGGCAAACAGAAGGGGGTGAGGTCTGATATCCCTGAGACTTTGGTCAGGAGGCGAGCTCAAATCAAGCCATTGGAGTAATATTCTGCAAGATGATGAAAGTTCTTTGAAAGTTCCTTCTCCTTTCCTTGGCAATGAAGAGACCACTACAGGCCAATCCAGCAAACAGCACACTGGCAGAGCGGCAGTCCAAACTCCTGCAGCTTCATTGGTTCTTCTCCTTGGCAAAAGGTTTGTCTTGTTCCCAGAAGTGATCTAATGTCTTGGGGTCTGGGACCCCATATTTACACTCACATTCTCTTTGTTCTCTGAAGGCAGAGAGGTGTCTGCCTTAGTCCTAACCAGTTCTGTTCAGCCCTGGAGCACTTTGATGACAAGACTCCTTCTTTCCTTTCACAGGGTAGGCCAGGAACATCAGACACACCTCAGGAAGTGGAGCCAGCATTGTGGAGGGAAGGCACAGCTCTATTCAGGTCCCAGGTGCAACTCCTGCTACCCATCTACATGCAGATCTCTCTATTCAGCCCGGTGCTGACTCACCCTGTCTCCTGGAATCCCCCAGCCCCTGTCACTCAAACTCCAGACAAGTAATACACAACCTAGCAGAGGCAGGCTTGGATAGTTAGGCAAGAAAATAGCTACTTTCTAAAAGTGGTATTTTCAAACACAGAATATTAAAACCAACTTCACTAAAAGATGTATTTTATCATTCTGAGTACTGGCATACTAAACTGCAATGTCTACCTAGTTCCCTGAGTCAGTTAGGATTATAAAATGTAATAATCAAACTGCCCATTCTTGCCTATGGGGAACAGGTAGCCTTGCAATAGTGAAAAATGAAAATGGCTGTAATTCACTATTAGGACATGCCACACACACTCCAGGGCCTGTCCTACCTTATCCTTACAATGAACCCTGTCATTGGGCCTACCTTAGGGATGTCTGATATGAAGAAAAGGGAAGGTTTAGGGGCTGGCAAGTGGGTGCACTTGCCAAGTCGACATGACAGTACTAGACTGCACACAGGCTCTGCAATGGCAGGCCTGAGACACACTTTATAAGCTGCTTCTGTGCGTGGCACAACCAGTACTGGAAGCCCACCAGCAGCATTTGATTTACAAGCCCAATCATGGAGTCTCTAATTAGTGCAACAATTTAACAAGGGGAGCACTTGCACTGTGGCACTGAATAGCAGTGGCACAGTGCCCAAAGCATCTAAAACCAGCAAACATATCAAAAACAGAGGAGGCAATCAGGACAAAATGGAAGGGAGACTCACACCAATGTGCCCAGGTCTAACAGGGATCATGCACACTGCCTGGGTGGTTGGCGACGACGTTGGTGGAGGTTACCCGGTGGTCTGCTATCGCTTGGACATTGATGGAATATGTGCGCTTTCTGTTGTGGTTACTGTGTGCAGTGTTGCCAGGGGGCACAAGTAGGACATGTGTGCAGTCAATTGCCCCATAACACGCGCGGGAAGCCAGCTGTGGCATAGACACCTTGCTTGGTCTGCGGCTGTTCCTGTGCGGTGTGGGGGAAGTATAGATAGTAGGGTACTAAGCTGATGGTGTCATCGATGACCGTTGTGAGGGACATGGATTAGCTGGCTGTGTGACTCCTCTGACTCAGGCAGTTGTTGGTTGGAGGGTACCAGAGGCCAACACGTGCAGCACGGCCAGCAGCTTTGTCTGATGTGGGATATTGGTTGCCGTCTGTGTTGGTACTGTCAGCCTGTGGACAATGGTGGTCAGGATGCGGAGAATGGTTGTCCCTTTGAGCCTGTAGTGGGCAAGGACAATCTCTAGTGTTGGGTCTGTGAGGTTGGTGGGTTTTTTGAGGGCCACTGTCTTTGTCGGCGCTGCCTCAGTGTTGGTCCGGGTGGATCGGAGGGGTCCTGGGGGGGGTGACGGTGGGTGTTGTGGCTCTGTTGGGGCTCCGAGGTGCATGATCGTTGGCTCCATGGCATCTGTTGTTCTTCTGATGTGGCTTTTGCCTGGGCTCCCTTTTGTGGTGCAGGCTGCAGTCCGACTTTACACCACGTCAGAGCAGGTGTTAATTTCCTGCTGCTAACACGCCTTATCACCTGTTTTGGGTAGAGTTGTTGTGGCTTTTGGCACGGGAATGCCTACTCCACATCTCCTTAACGATAGTTGGGGGGGTCATCTGTGGCGATGTTTTTTGTAACTGCTATCGCAGGGAAACTTGTGATATGGGCTGTTAGCACCAGCTTGTGAATGGGGCGATAAATTTATCGCCACTTTGGCTGCAATAAAGTGCCAATAACTTGGCGATAACTCTTTGAGAATATGCCCCGTAATATTTCTTTTCTTCCGATACATATTTTTCATAGTTAACAAAATGTATTTCAATTTCAATTTGTGTGTCTGTGAGTTTACTTAATGTAACGTTGTCATTCAGTGGAAGGAAAAGACACACCCCATATAATACTGTTGTGGCTACTATAAATTTTGTTAGGATAAATCTAGGTGTTACTTCCTTATGTTCTCAGAGTTACTAATCTGCTGAGAAAGCAGTTTTACATTTACCCATGACATGTTTTTTGCACTGCAAACCTGATTGTGTTTCCCCGTGCGATTTTTTCCCTTGCAATTTTGCATAATAATTTCAGCATTCAAAAAAACGAAATGCGGCATAATATGAAATTATTTGGAGTGAAATTAACAAATGAAACCATTCTGTAATTTCGCTCTACCTGATTTATAATCAAAGCCTTATTGTTCTTATTTTTGGCGCATCGCACCAATGTAACTACGGGTCCTTCGGTTTTGAATAGTCTAGCAGGTATATTTCCTCAATGTGATAATATTCTTATAGCTACAAGCTCTTTCGTTTTAAATGGAAAACCAACCTTAATACATCATTATTTTCCAATAGCATTGAAACCAGAGGCATGTTGTTCATTTCATTTTTAGCATTCCCCTGATGAGCTGGAGCCCAATAAAATTGATGTATTCCCTTTGTATCCATCTGAGGGTCCTCATGATATTTTAAATCAATGTAATGACCTGAAGTAGCCTAATAAGTTTTCAAATTTAGTGGCATTATGTCTCTAGCTCATTCAGATACTCAATTTCTTAAGGACAGTACAACAGATAAAGATGTTATTAGTTCCACCTGGTCCGCAATTCTTTGGTCAATAAAATTTGAAACTGATACTCATATGTTCTTGCAATGGGTGTTTGCATAAAGTTGACCCTCAAATTAAGTACCCTACCATTCCTTACCAAATAATGTTTGAGTCGATGTGGGAAGTCATCTGATATAGTTCTGCTCTAGCTATTAGTGAAACCAGCATAATCTCCAACAGTCCAAATCCATTCTTTTCAAATGAGTTTGATAATTTGTTAGCTACTGTTTCTAATACTGAGCCAATTAGACACATTTAAAATGAAATGGGATGGAGTAAAGGCAGGACCATTTATGTGTTAGGGAGAGAGACTAGTCCCCAGATTCATCAATCTCAAAATCTGCGATTCCTAAATTGCGAGAAATACCGAATCGCAATTTAGAAATCGCAGAATTGGATTCATGAAATTTTGCGAGAAAAAAATGCGAATCGCAATCGGCCGCAAACGCCGATTGCGAGTTACCGAAAATCGCAGAAAAATCGCAGAATTGGCCGTTTTCCCTGTTGAAATTGCGATCTCGCAATTACCGATTTCGCAAATTGCGATCTCGCTAATTGCGAGATCGCAAAAACGGGAAGTCGCATTTTGAGCACAGTGATGACATCACAACCAGGAAGTAGGCAGTCCCCACCCTCATTCTGCATTCAGAGCCTGAAGTGGAAGCAGCATTGATCTGAGCTCCACTCCAGACAAACTCCAGCTGAAAACCAGGAGACACCCCACTGCAGAATATGTCCCAGGAAGCAGCAGGGGACAGTTCCTCAGGGAGGAAACGGAAAATTAAATTTTCTGAACAAGAACTTGAATATCTCATAGAGGGTGTGTGCAAGGACCACGATCGGCTCTTTGGGAAGGACTCAAGGAGGGTGCCTGAGGCCGACAAGAGAAGGATTTGGGTGCGCATCCGCGCCAAAGTAAATTCTGAGGGAGTGACTCAGCGCTCCATAGATGAATTGAAGAAGCGTTGGTACGACCTCAGAGGGCGTGCCAAGGAGAGGATTGCTGAGAGGCTGGGGGAGCGTGTCGCAACAGGAGAAGGAGAGCCCACTGTCCCACCCTACACCCCACTTGAGGACCGTGTAGAGGACACCCTGAATCCCCAGGCATGCGACGGGGTAACCCAGCTGGACTCCTCCCGACTCACCCAAGATTCACAAGGTAAGTGCCATGCGACTGCGACCCTGTCCCCTAACAATGGCCATGACCCCAGAGCAACCCATTAGAAACCCCAGTCATGCAGCCCATGCACACCAGAAAAGCCCTATTGCATTGTGGGACATGTAGTCTGACCACATTTACCATCCAGCACCATACAGCCAGACCTGTCCAGTGAGAGTCAATCTTACAGACAGTCTGGGAATGTTAGCCTGCATGCATGTAGCAACCTTCCATGTGCAAGATACTTGTCATTAATCAACGTCCACTTTACATCACAGGTGGCGCTGAAGCACCCAGCACGGATAGTGATGCCCTTAAAATAGAAGAAATACCTGAGGACACCAAGGGTGACGTCCATCCATCCCCGCAACCAGGACCATCAGGGTAAGCTGCAGCACCAGCGGTAGTTCCACCACCTGCCCCTGTGGACAGTGCCACCTCAGCACCAACAAGCGCGCCACAACCGCAGCGTGTGACTCACATGCCAGTGGGGCTGACAACAGCAGCAGCAGCACGTAACCAAACCCGCCGCACTGCCGCTCTGAGAAGCCAGTCCAGTGGACTGGGGAGGGAGCCGTGTAACTCAACACCACGCGCTGGAAGGGGGGTGAATGTGCGTGCACCTGGGCTCTCCATTGAGCGCCTTATGCTCCGCTTACACCAGACACAAGCCCGTCATCTCGCAGCAATCCACCTACAGCTGCACAAGACCGCTAATAATGTGGGACAGCTGTCAGACAGGATGGAGAGGATGACCGCTGCAGTGGAGGACAACAAACGGGCCATGTTGAGCCAGCGGGATGTCAATCGGCGCCGCCACCGTCAGCTGCTGACCCGCCTGTCTGCGTACACGCGGTCAAATTCTATCATAGGGAATGCCACCTCCCAACTCTCACAACGCTCGTTGGCCATGCAAGTGCAAATGGTCCAGTGATGCCAGGATGTCGCAAGGGCACTGGAGCAAGTAACTACTGCAGTGCAGGGTCTGCAGGCAACTGGCCATGGCCAGGCGGGTGGGGGGGATGACACTAGTGAGGCAAATTCAAGCAACAGCAGCCAATCGGTGCCACTGGTGATTGTACCCCGCCGCAGCACCAGGCCCACTGCTGCCTCACGGCCAAATCCTGAGGAAGAGCTGGAAAGACGTCTGGGAGCGTTCGCCCGGAGGCGGCATTGACATTTTTGTTACTACCATGAAGGGCCATGCTGCTGACACAAGCATGCCCCCCTCAAATACATGGGGACATATGACTTACAATACCACTCATGTAACTGTGTGAGAAATTCCTAGTTTATTGTGAACAAAAAAATAACAAATATTCAGTTCCAGTTAATCTGATTCATGTCATTATTTCAATTGTCATGCAGGAGTGCAGTGTTGGGTGAGGGGAGTGGGTGCACTAGAAACAGTTAATGGTGATTTGGTTGCGGCGCCTGTGTCCTTCTGCAGGATTCTCCCCGCGTGCATGACGCACATGTGCAGGTGGGCGGTTGTCCCCTTCCGAATCACTGACAGTGATCTCTACAGGTATCCTGCGCTTGGTAGCAATGTTGTGGAGTATTGCACACACGGCCACGATGTGGCAGCAGACCTCAGGCTCGTATTTGAGGGCACCACCAGTCTTGTGGAGTATGCGGAATCTGCTCTTCAAAAGGCCAAATGTCCTCTCGATGCAATTTCTTGTGCGTAGATGTGCAGCATTGTAACGCCGTTGCTGTGGTGTTGCAGGGTTGAGGTATGGGGTGAGGAGGTACTCACGGAGACAGTAGGCGCTGTCACCTGAATGAAAGGAGCAGAGGGTGAGTGTCTGTTATGCACAGCTACATGGTCACAGTGTACTAATTGTTGGCATGTGTACTCACCGAGTAGGTGTCCTTCGCCAAAGTCTCCCCTGGCTAGACGTGTGTGCATGCCGCTGTGCTGGAATATGAAGGAGTCATGTGTGCTCCCCGGGTATTGTGCCACTATGTCTGTGATGAATGTCTTGGCGTTGCACACCATCTGTATATTCAGGGAGTGGTAGGACTTGCGGTTCCGGTACATGTACTCCGTTTGTGCAGGTGGGCAGATGTGGATGTGGGTACAGTCAATGCATCCTATGACATGTGGAAATTGCGCAATGTTGTAGAAATGAAGCTTGGTTTTATTTAAGTCCTGTTGGGTTGTCGGGAATGAGATATAATGGTGTAGCCGGGTCAGCATTGCCTCCAGGAAACTCCTTAGGCAGCGGGACATGGTGCTCTGGGATATCCCCCCAGCAACAGCGACTATCCCCTGGAAGCTTCCTGAGGCCAGTAGGTGCAGGCTGTACAGGACCTGGACTGGGTGGGCACGGCATTGGTCCTCCTTGTTGGGTGCTGCATCAGGGGGTCTAGGTCCCGGATCAGCTTAATGATCATTGCCCCATTCAGGCGGTACTTTGAGTAAATTTGCTCTGCAGTTTGGCCCAGAAGGGTGATCCACTGGTGGAATATTCGCTCCTGGATCCTGCGTCTGTTACGTGCTGCTGCCTGGAGCCTTCGCCGCCTGACCACCATGTAGAGTCCTGGCATTGTGAAAGCCCTCATGCTCCTACTGTGTCTCCTTAAGTGTGTTTGATCAGGCCTGCACCTGTGGCTAGTTAGGACTTTTAAAAAAAAAAAATGTTTTCCTTCATGGTTACCACCTGGTTTTGGTTCTCCTTAAATTGCGCGTCGCTAATTGCGATTTTCTGATTTTTCGCAATTTGCGATTTTTCATTACAAATAGGGGTGGGGTCGCACACTACTCACACACCAGCAGGATCGCCCCTAAGGATTGTGGTAAGTGTAGTTTGTGTTCCGCGATGCATCTTCTTTTGATTCTCTGCTATCTTCGCTATCTTCGCCATCCCTGGACACGTGTTTCGGGGTATTTACCCCTCATCAGCAGGGATTAGGCCGTGTTCTGGGGTTGCCGATGGCTGCCAAATATTGCCAGGTTTGGTACCACTCAGACGCGCAGGTGCGGGGTCCCAGGCTCGTCAGCCAACTGCTCGAGGGAGCTTTAACATTACAAATAGGGGTGGGGTCGCACACTACTCACACACCAGCGGGATCGCCCCTAAGGATTGTGGTAAGTGTAGTTCGTGTTCCGCGATGCATCTTCTTTCGCTTCTCTGCTATCTTCGCTATCTTCGCCATCCCTGGACACGTGTTTCGGGGTATTTACCCCTCATCAGCAGGGATTAGGCCGTGTTCTGGGGTTGCCGGTGGCTGCCAAATATTTCCAGGTTTAGTACCACTCAGGCGCGCAGGTGCGGGGTCCCAGGCTCGTCAGCCAACTGCTCGAGGGAGCTTTAACATTACAAATAGGGGTGGGGTCGCACACTACTCACACACCAGCGGGATCGCCCCTAAGGATTGTGGTAAGTGTAGTTCGTGTTCCGCGATGCATCTTCTTTCGATTCTCTGCTATCTTCACTATCTTCGCCATCCCTGGACACGTGTTTCGGGGTTTTTACCCCTCATCAGCAGGGATTAGGCCGTGTTCTGGGGTTGCCGGTGGCTGCCAAATATTGCCAGGTTTAGTACCACTCAGGCGCGCAGGTGCGGGGTCCCAGGCTCATCAGCCAACTGCTCGAGGGAGCTTTAACATTACAAATAGGGGTGGGATCGCACACTACTCACACACCAGCGGGATCGCCCCTAAGGATTGTGGTAAGTGTAGTTTGTGTTCCGCGATGCATCTTCTTTCGATTCTCTGCTATCTTCGCTATCTTCGCCATCCCTGTACACGTGTTTCGGGGTATTTACCCCTCATCAGCAGGGATTAGGCCGTGTTCTGGGGTTGCCGGTGGCTGCCAAATATTGCCAGGTTTAGTACCACTCAGGCGCGCAGGTGCGGGGTCCCAGGCTCGTCAGCCAACTGCTCGAGGGAGCTGTAATATTACAAATAGGGGTGGGGTCGCACACTACTCACACACCAGCGGGATCGCCCCTAAGGATTGTGGTAAGTGTAGTTCGTGTTCCGCGATGCATCTTCTTTCGATTCTCTGCTATCTCCGCTATCTTCGCCATCTCTGGACACGTGTTTCGGGGTATTTACCCCTCATCAGCAGGGATTAGGCCGTGTTCTGGGGTTGCCGGTGGCTGCCAAATATTGCCAGGTTTGGTACCACTCAGACGCGCAGGTGCGGGGTCCCAGGCTCGTCAGCCAACTGCTCGAGGGAGCTTTAACATTACAAATAGGGGTGGGGTCGCACACTACTCACACACCAGCGGGATCGCCCCTAAGGATTGTGGTAAGTGTAGTTCGTGTTCCGCGATGCATCTTCTTTCGCTTCTCTGCTATCTTCGCTATCTTCGCCATCCCTGGACACGTGTTTCGGGGTATTTACCCCTCATCAGCAGGGATTAGGCCGTGTTCTGGGGTTGCCGGTGGCTGCCAAATATTTCCAGGTTTAGTACCACTCAGGCGCGCAGGTGCGGGGTCCCAGGCTCGTCAGCCAACTGCTCGAGGGAGCTTTAACATTACAAATAGGGGTGGGGTCGCACACTACTCACACACCAGCGGGATCGCCCCTAAGGATTGTGGTAAGTGTAGTTCGTGTTCCGCGATGCATCTTCTTTCGATTCTCTGCTATCTTCACTATCTTCGCCATCCCTGGACACGTGTTTCGGGGTTTTTACCCCTCATCAGCAGGGATTAGGCCGTGTTCTGGGGTTGCCGGTGGCTGCCAAATATTGCCAGGTTTAGTACCACTCAGGCGCGCAGGTGCGGGGTCCCAGGCTCATCAGCCAACTGCTCGAGGGAGCTTTAACATTACAAATAGGGGTGGGATCGCACACTACTCACACACCAGCGGGATCGCCCCTAAGGATTGTGGTAAGTGTAGTTTGTGTTCCGCGATGCATCTTCTTTCGATTCTCTGCTATCTTCGCTATCTTCGCCATCCCTGTACACGTGTTTCGGGGTATTTACCCCTCATCAGCAGGGATTAGGCCGTGTTCTGGGGTTGCCGGTGGCTGCCAAATATTGCCAGGTTTAGTACCACTCAGGCGCGCAGGTGCGGGGTCCCAGGCTCGTCAGCCAACTGCTCGAGGGAGCTGTAATATTACAAATAGGGGTGGGGTCGCACACTACTCACACACCAGCGGGATCGCCCCTAAGGATTGTGGTAAGTGTAGTTCGTGTTCCGCGATGCATCTTCTTTCGATTCTCTGCTATCTCCGCTATCTTCGCCATCTCTGGACACGTGTTTCGGGGTATTTACCCCTCATCAGCAGGGATTAGGCCGTGTTCTGGGGTTTCCGGTGGCTGCCAAATATTGCCAGGTTTAGTACCACTGGGGGTGTGCGACCCCACCCCCATTTGCGATTTTTCATGAATTGCGTTAGCGAATATTTAGCGAGTTTGCAAGGAAATTCGCAGAATCCATGGATTCTCGCTATTTCCGATTCGCTATAGGGGTTCCTCCTAGATTCTGATAATTATTTTGCGAAGTCGCAAATTTTCTTTTGCGATTTCGCAATTTCTGTGCTTTTCACATCATGAATTGCTTTTCTGTTAATTGCGATCACAATTGCTAATTCGCAGCTATTGCGATCGCAATTGTGCTTAATGAATCTGGCTGAGTACCCTACCTTCTTCGTTTTGATATTGGGCAACCACTTTAATGTCAATTTCCCTCCTTTAGTTTATTGGGGTGATAGGAATTATAGTCACCGGATTAACAATACTATGATCAGGGCCAATGCAATGATGTGATTCTGTGGCTGCAGTGATTTTTGCACAATTATAGAGTTGCCACATAATTCATCATCTGCTGGATAATCATCAGAATTTAACAAACACAAATGTGTTTCCTGCTCAAACAGATCAAAAGTTAATAAAATGTCGTTGACCTGTGTTGCTGTAAAGTGACAAGCCCTATGCAAAGGTTGACTTGTCATCTGTCAGTTGCGGTTACTGATCTCTGCTGCATAACTTAGGTGGCCCGGACTATTGTAAATGAACTGAATTCCGATTGAACTGTGCCTCTTGAAGAAGGGCCATGTCCGTTTCTCTTGTCTTTTCATTGCTGAGTTGTGTCCCTGAACATTAGTAGTTACATTCAATAAGGCCAGTGTCGGTTGGAGACAAAGTTTTACAATCTACATATTGATTCTAGCAATTTTTTAATGACAACGGCCCTATAGGGCAACATTTCATCATATTGCTGTGCTCGCCACACAGCAAAACAAAGCAGCATCAACACATTTTGCCGATGGCACCAACTCCATCCTGCCCTCGTTCTGGTAATAATCGCAACATTTAATTATGGAACAATATAACATGGCATGGAAGAATAAAAGGAGGGCATCAGGTTGAGTACTGTAGTGATCTGAGCACACACAGAAGGGCACTAGGACCTGCCCAAGGGAAGGACGAAGGCGGACGGAAAGGGAGGAGCCAGGGATGGGGATGGCAGTTAGCCTATCAATGTGATAAGGAACAGACGTGCATTAAACCAGGTCCGACAGTTTGCCCTGTGTCCGAGTATTCTGTGGCGCCAAGACATTACATCTGGCGACGAGGGTGGCCACGGAACCTGCGGCGTGTGGAGAACGGCTAACCCTGTCGGCGCACGTCCTTGGAAGCCCAGCAGTTGAGGCGGGGTCCAGTGTTGTGGGCCAGTGACCGCGTGGTAGCTGGGTCACTGCGCGAGTGTCCTCGCGCGCTGGGAGCCCACCCAGCTGTCCGGAGATGTGTGTACTTGCCCGGAGCTCACCTCGCTGCACCGCGTGTGCGTGTGGCGTGTCCTGGGGTTGGAGCGCTACAATCTGCCTGCTCGCCGGGAGCCCACCCCGGCGTTGCAATCATAGTGTGAGGCTGCCTGCTGTGCCCCCCCTCACCTCGTGCTCCTGCGATGACGCCCCTATGAGAGGGTGAGTGTTTTCTGGCACCGGCGATCATGGCTGGGGAGTTGTGGTGGAATTATCATGCCCCCGGGTAAAAAAGGCCAAATCTCGGCTTCCACGAGATTCTCGCGGCGGCCATCTTCGAATCAGGCGTCTTTGTCCAATCCCCTGTCAGGGATCATCAGCGGCTATTTTGGGGTCAGGCAGAGAGCCCGAAAGCCATCAAGCACTGGTCTTTGTGCGGTGCCCAAAGAAACAAGCATTGGCAAGTGTTCTGAAGTATAAAGAAACAAGCATTGGCGAGTGTAAATGAAAAAAATATATAACAAGCATTGGCGAGTGCAAGGAGACAAAAAGTAACAATCATTGACGAGTGTAAAGGAAAAACATACCAAGCATTGGTGAGTTCAAGGACACAAATAACAAGCATTGGCGAGTGCAAGGGTTGAAGTAAACAAGCATTGGCAACTACAATAAGACGATTGAACAAGCAGTGGCAAGTCCAAGCAAGGGAACCAACAGAAGAGAGTCTTCGGGGCGTGACTAATTAAGAGGATCCCACGATGTCGGGGTCTCGTCAGGAAAATGCTGAATCCGGTCCCATGGGTGTGTTGGGAGTGTCGGTCTTGCGCCCCCCAGAGCCCCTCACTCTTGAATCTGGTGAAGGTATGGGTCTTCGGCGGCAAGAATGGCTAGAAGATTTCACGGACTTCATGAAGGGGTCCCATGTGACTGATGCTGGACAGCAACTGATCGCTCTCAGGAACCTAGTGGGCAAGGAAGTCGGACAGATCATAAAAGAGTTGCCTGTTGAGTCCGCTGCTTCATACGCTGATGTCTGTGAATCGCTCAACCGCAAGTGCCTACACAAAAGAAATGTCGATTATGAGCGATACACGTTCAACCTAGCGTCACAGGAGAAAGGTGAACAAATGGGTGTATTTATCACACGTCTGAGACGCTTAGCAAGATACTGTGACTTCGACGCTTTTTCCACGGAAGATGCACACAGACTGAGAATTATAGAAGGCTGCTTGTCGGAATCCTTGAGGCGCAAAGCTGATGAACATGCAAAGAAAATGGAGTCCGGTAGAAGCGAGAAACGTGAGCAAGCTTTCAGAATGCAGTCTCGACAAACGCATAGACGCTCCCCACCACAAGCTCGCTCCTCCAGATCCAAAAAACAGCACCATCCTTCAAGCTGTTGACGCCGAAGTTCAAGTCGCACCAAAAAAAGATCAGAACGACAACTTAAGTGTTATAGATGTGGCTATGATTTCCCACATACAGACACATGCCCAGCTCTAGGTCAAAGATGCCGGAAGTGTGGAAGAGACAATCACTTCGAAAACGTGTGCGGAACCCCTCACAATGAGGATCAACGAGAGCCCACCAAGCAGTTCCGCCCCTCAAGCAGCCATTGCCATGCCAGAGCAGTACATGATAGACGAGACCCATCCACCAGGGTCGTCACACTCCAGCTGTCACTCTCGCCGAACGTATTGGTCTTGCCGATCCTCATCAAGAGAGTCCAGATCCCTGTCATCCATCTCACAAGACAGCGACGAATACATATGCTTTGTAGCGGATCCTGATCGTTTAAAGGTATATCCACGACTTGACATCAAAATTGGCTCCCATCATGCCAAATTTGTGGTGGACAGTGGAGCATCTCTCAATTATATACCAGTAGCGGAATATCAAAGAATGAGAACACCACCCAAATTAATCAACGCACATGTGCGAGTATACACGTGGATGTCAAAGAAGCCACTCCCCTGCCTTGGGAAGTTTCCGACCGATCTATCATATCAAGATCGCACCATCCAAGCCTACATCCATGTAATTGACGGGCCTGAGGAGGACTGCCTATTGAGTCTACCCACAGCAGAACGGCTAAGACTTGTGGACATACTATATGAAGTTGATGACAAACTGGACATCACTCAGAAATTCCCTAAGCTTTTTCAAGGTCTTGGGAAGATGAAAAACTGCCAAATTAGGCTCCACATCAACGAGCAAGTCATGCCAGTGGCCCAACACCACAGAAAAATCCCGTTTCACTTGCAAGAAGCCGTGGAGAAGGAGCTTCAAGATCCACTTGAGGCAGACATCATCGAGAGAACAGATGGACCAACACCCTGGGTCTCTCCGGTTGTAGTAGTTCCAAAGAAAGGAGAGACGGACCGAGTCCGTCTATATGTGGACATGAGAGCGCCTAACACCACGATAGAGAGGGGGAGGCACCCAGGCCCCCACATTAGTGATATGATTGCGTCACTCAATGGAGCCAGAATATTTTCAAAATTGGACCTTAACAAAGAATACCACCAATTGGAGTTGCATGAGCGGTCTTGATACATCACGACATTTTCAACACATTTGGGGCTCTTCAGATACAAAAGGCTCAGTTTTGGGGTGTCGTCGGCCGCCGAAATTTTTCAGGAAGCAATTCGGAGAACAATTTATCATATTCCCTGTGCATTGAACTATAGCGATGACATCCTGGTATATGGGGCCACCACTCAAGAGCATGACACAGCACTGGATTGGGTTTGCCATGCCCTGATTGAAGCCAACCTCACGCTCAATTAGGACAAATGCGAATTTCATAAACCAACGCTAAAATTCTTCGGCCACGTCTTCTCTGGAAAAGGCATGAAACCTGATCCTGATAAAGTAGCAGCACTCAATGATACCCCAAGCCCAGGTGACGTCGGAGACCTGCGTTCTTTCTTGGGCATGGCCAGCTACTGCTCCAGGTACATACAAGACTACGCCACAATAAGTTACCCCCTGAGAACTCTCGCTAAACAGGGACAGCCATTTCAGTGGTCCACACAATGTGAATGTGCCTTCAGAGACATTAAGAAAGCAGTAGAGTCCGCTGAAAACATGGCCTACTTCAATCCTAAAAAGAAGACAGAAATAACAGTGGATGCAAGTCCTGTGGGGCTAGGAGCTATTCTAGCGTAATATGATAGAGACGACGACCAACGTCACATCGTGGCATACGCCAGTCGGAGTCTAACATACACGTAGAGGGCCTATTGACAGCCAGAAAA
This sequence comes from Lissotriton helveticus, assembly GCF_964261635.1. NCBI lineage: Eukaryota > Metazoa > Chordata > Amphibia > Caudata > Salamandridae > Lissotriton > Lissotriton helveticus. The sequence continues at coordinate 872,706,545 of NC_136065.1, read as the reverse complement.
GGAAAATTTAGCCGTAGTCTGGGCCTGCGAACACTTCCATATCTTCATCTTTGGGAAGCACTTCACCTTGGTCACTGACCATCAAGCGTTGGTCACCATCTTTGTAAATCCTCGAGCCAAGATTCCGCCCCGAATAGAGAGATGGAGCCTCAGGCTGCAAGAATACACGTACACCATTGTACATAAGCCGGGGAAGGCTGCAAACCCCGCCGATTACATGTCCAGACATCCAAACCTGACCAGCAAATCCAAACAATCGATTGCGGATGAGTACATACACTTCGTAGTCGATCAGGCCAGACCCCCTGCTGTTCCGCTGGAAGCGATTTGTGAGGCCACACAGTCAGATGTCACTCTGCAGGAAGTCAAACGCCGCATACAGACTAATAGCTGGCGACAAGGCGATCAGAGCGATGGCCAAGACTAAGACAAGGGGTCATCAACCTCGCCCATGAAGGTCACCGGGGCATAGTAGCCACGAAAAGAGCACTGCAAGAGCGGGTCTCGTTTCCAATGCTGGATCTCATGGTTGAAACAACGTTGAAATATTGCCCACAATGCCAGCTAGTGAGCCGTCGAGATCCTCCTGCACCGCTGCAAATGTCTCCACTGCCAGACAGCGTCTGGCAACACGTTGCAGTTGATTTCTTTGGGCCATTCAAGTCGGGGCAATATGTCCTTGTCATCATGGACGAATATTCCAGATTCCCCATTGCACAACTCTGCACCTCCACCAAAGCATCCAGCGCCATACCAATTCTGGACGAAGTCTTCGTGCGTGGGGCATTCCCCAAGTGATAGAATCTGACAATGGGCCCCCATTCAATAGCCAAGACTTTGCTGACTTCGCCCGTCACTTAAACTTCAAGCATCGGAAAATTACACCACTCTGGCCGCAGGCAAATGGGATGGTTGAACGCTTCATGGCCACAGTCAAGAAAGCCATTCAGCAGGCGGAGCTCACTAGACGGAAAATACAAACAGCGCTCAATGAAGTGCTACGTGCATACAGAAACACGCCTCCACCACAGGCAAGTGTCCAGCCACCCTCATGCTAGGCAGGCCAGTGCGCACCAGACTGCCCATGATGAACCTTCCTGTTAGCACTTTGTATCCTGATTCTGATCACGAAGAAATTGCAGCAGTGGACAAGTTAAAGAAGGAGAAGATGAAAGGATATGCGGACGAACGTCGAAAAGCCTCTCCTGCGGAAATTTGTGAAGGAGACTGGGTGCTGGTACGGCAAGAGCAGCAGAGAAACACTGATTGCACGTATCATGAGACGCCGCTGAAGGTTCTGAAACAGAAAGGAACCATGATCACCGCGGGAACTGCTGGAAGAAGAGTCACCAAGAATGTGACACACTTTAAGAAGTGCAGTCCTAGCGTAAAAGAAGTACTGACTGAACCAATCTCTGAGGACAATGATGCCGAGACACCAGTCAGCAGCAGTCAGGCAGTGAGGCAGACTCCTGATGAACCTGAGCAAGGTACTCCTGATATTCAGTTGCGCCCTAGACGGACCATTAGAAAGCCGTCTCGCCTCATTGAAGAACTGTAAGTGGCGATCTTTAGCGACGTGAACGTCAAGATGTTAATGCATGATCATGTGTCTGTTTTTCTTTACAGAGGGGGGAGATGTAGTGATCTGAGCACACACAGAAGGGCACTAGGACCTGCCCAAGGGAAGGACGAAGGCGGGCGGAAAGGGAGGAGCCATGGATGGGGACGGCAGTTAGCCGATCAATGTGATAAGGAACAGACGTGCATTAAACCAGGTCCGATAGTTTGCCCTGTGTCCGAGTATTCTGTGGCGCCAAGGTACAGTGTGTCCTCCTCCTTTTTTTGCTCATCTCAAAGTGTGAGGTATAGCTGAGAGCCCTCCACAAACTCCAGTACTGTCAGGTGTACAAATTGTTTTTCTTCTTCCAGAGATCAGCCTGTTTGGAATTTGCCGTTGATGGTGAACACAATTTGGAATGGGAAATTCCACCAATACCGAAACTTTTCAGTCTTGAGAAATTTGGATGCAATATTATTTTGACTTTATAACATTTAAATTAAATTTCTTCCTGTTTCTGTGCATCTGCAAGTATGCCTAACTTATTCTGGTAAAATTGACCTTCAGTAAGGACATCAGGAGTTGTCATTTGGAATATTTAATAAAACACCCAATACGTTGCTCTAGGGTCATGCCATTTTCTGACGTTTGAGGAGCATGACAGAACAGGTTAAGGGCATGGCGTTCAAGTTTTGTGTTTGACATGTACTGCTCATGCTGCACATGTAGTTGTAAGGGCTTCCGGTGCGTTTTCAACGTCATCGATTTTACGCAGCGTGCCTTTGTTTTGATGTAGTTGCTGTTCCCCTAGCTGAATTTATCATGCTCATATACCTGCTCTACCTGTTTCTAGATGGTCCAGATGCATTTTAGCTTTCTGGAGAGTGTGGTCAAGTCCTGATGAAGAGCTGGCATGTTCTGTTTGAAATCATACATGAGGAGACTCTAAGAAGGTGAAGCTTGTAGATCTTCAGAATGCTTTCAGATATTTTGCAGTGAGCTTCTAAGTGTTTCAGCACACATTGAAATGCATATTTCGGCATACAAAATACTCCCTCACAGTCTCCATCACTTTTTCTTGTGTTCCTGGTCTGATGAACTACCAATTACCTGTGGATAGGGGTTATATTCACCATGATGGGGCTCCGATCCCAGATTGTAGCTGAGAGTTGTCCGAATGGGTCCCTCGTAGTGTCATGCCCCTTTAAATCTTTTGAATAATCTCTAATTTTCATCCATCACTTCTTCCTGAATGTGTACTGTGGTTCTGTGATTACATGTTGTATGTATTGAGATCACGTACCACTTATAGAAGGTCCTTTCTATTAGGGTCACGACTATCTAATTTTCCGTTCTCAGCTTCCATGTCCTTGCTGCTCTTGGGGCTTGTATCGATGAGATCTCGTGAGAGTTTCAACTGTGTCTTCTTTATGGGCTGCAGCACCCATTGATTCTAGAGACCGGCAAGCAACACGGCCATGACTAACCCAGATGGACTACACATCTGGATGAAGGCGCTGTTTCGACCATCAGCCACTTATCTTCAAATTGGATTTCTGCCTAGTGACCTTCTAATATACAACCCAAAGACCCTTTTCCACTCATTCCCTTTGGTGTAAAAGGCTAAGGAAGTTAAAATTGAATTTGAATGTAGCAAACCTTCAGATTGGGTTATAGATCCCCACCTATTCCCCCAGTGTACTGTAAGTACTAGATTTCTAGAACTACTGCTTTGCACTCACTTTGATAGTGGAAGAAACCTGAAACTGTCCTCAACAAGAAAGAAGCAAACCATGTGCTTCCTGGTGGCCTGGATCAACAAGCAATTTATCTTGATCACAGATGGCCTCCTGATGAGGCTAAGTGACTGTTTGTGCTGTTTAGCTCACAAAGCCTCTGGGCTTGTTCCTTTATATCTACCCTACCGTGCAGTAGTATGCGTCTGGGAATGTGGTAGAAAGCAGAGGTCTTCTGGGAGTCCTTCTCTGATAGGGGAATGCACTCCATGTAAGCATTCAGATGGAGCCGGTTTCCCTTTTTGCAGTCGCTAGGGGATTCCTTCCTCCTGTACTTGGCATTTTCAAGACATTATGCTGACCAATGTATAACATAACGACTCTCCCTTTTCACTTCAAGAAGTCCTCCTATGGTTCACCTGTTTCATTAGCTCCTGATCTGCTCCACTTTAATGCTGAATAATTTAAACTAGTGTGCTACAAATTAAGGGGCATATTTTCAAGAACGGCGTTAAAATTATCGCAGCTTTAGTGGCAGTTTTCTGCTGCTAAAGCGGCGATAATTTTATCGCCGCTTTAGTTCACACCAGAACATGGGCTTCTATGGGAATTCGCAAGGGCATATTATCAAGCCCATTATCGCCGCTTTAGCGACAGTTTCCTGCCACTAAAGCGGCGATAATTTTAACGCCATTTCTTGATATAATGCCCCTAACTTAGTTAACTTGCTTTACTGTTCTGTTATTGTTTGCACCTATAATTTATGTGTTGTCTTGTTTTTTGGGAAATACCCTATCTTATGTTCTATAGTCAAGTCAAGTAAAAAAACTTTATTTGGTTATTCCTAACCATAAAGAGCATTTCATAAATGTTAAAATGTACATTTTTTCTCTAAATGTATTTTTCACTTTTCAAAAGTTCCATAGATGCTGTACAACACTAACACTAAATACGTGGCAAGTCTTTCGAAGTGGCAGTAGGCAGGCAGCGCCCAGAAAGGTGTGTGTGTGATATGATCAAAGACAAAAGTGCAGGACCTTTGCAATACACCGCAGCTGAGCTCAATCACAATTATTTAATCAGCCCTGGGTGAAATAAATGCGAATGGTGCTAGGAATTTGGCTTCTCTGCTGACCTCCTCATCCTAGATTACCTTTATGACAAAAATATGGTTTCAGTAGTAATTTCTGACCAAAATGTTCAGTTTTAATGTTAAAATATATGTCACACAGCTGGAATATGTCCGACAACAGGAGTTTCTATGAATAACAAGCAGCTTAAAACCACATGCTATGTTTTAGAAGTAGGGGGCATATACATTCTTCCTTCTATTCCCCACAGCTGTGCTTTGTGCAATTGCACAGGGCCCCTGGACAAAGACAGATCCCACCAAAATTACAGTTTTAAAATATGGTATGCCCTTGTAAACAGAGTACATGGGTCTGGGCCTGTTCAGCAAGCTACAAATGGTGCTGTGGCCAAATATAACAGATGTTCAGAGCTAAACAAATAAAATTAAGCAGCAAGCAAAAATTATACTTTTTCTTAAACTGTGAATGTCCAGGACAGCTTCATACTAGACTTGAGTCGGGGCATTGATCCCCCTCACAAGCCCCAGTGGCCTCATCTTCCTCACCTTCTGTCAGCTTGTCACTCGTCGACTCTAGAGCGGAGTTGCTCCCTCGAGTCCAAATGCCCTCAATCTCTTCTCCTACTATCTATTTGACACAGGAAGACTCTAGAGTGGGACTGCTCCCTCTAACCTTACAGTCCTCTCTTATTTCAGATCTAGTCTTACAGTCCTCCCTCACTTCAGATGATGTCTCCCTCCACTACCCTATAACCATGTCACACACTAGACTTGAATATGGGCTTCGACCGCCCCCACAAGCCCCTACAGGCCTTCCCCAAGGTTCCCCGTCGCCTATCGCTTTCCCCCCACTGCTTCCTCCCCTCCCCCAACATTCTGACTTTACAACGCGCCTTGATGAACTATCTCTACAGCTACACCTTCTCTCCTCTGAACTACATGAGCTGAAAGCCCTTTCAACTGATCTCTTCCCTATGATCATTTCTCTCCTCTCTTCTGCGAATGGGCCTAGAGAGGCCTCTAGGACTACTGATCACATGGTCCAGCTTTTAGTTCCCTCCACCCCGATGCTATCCCACTACTCAACACCTACGCCTGTCACAGAGGTTCTGAGTCCCAACGTTCGACCACTGATCCACTTGACTCTCACAACTCTAACACAACCTTTTCCAAACGTACCCCACTACCCAACACCAATGCCTGTCACAGTGGATCTGAGTCCCACCCTTCGACCACTGATCCACATGACTCTTACAACTCTAGCACGACCTTGTCAGAACCTAACCTCGAACCTCCGAGACAAATTCCTTCCATCCTTTCTAACCCGTACAGAGAACCCGTCGCAATCTAATTTGCAGCAATACTAACAACCTCACCTGTGTGAACGTCACCCAATTGTCTCCCCCCCAAATCCACCCCTTCTTAAATGTGTACTACTTAACTGCAGATCAGCTAGTAAACACGCCACCGATATCTTCAACATCATCCAACACAATGATTTAGACATTATCATCCTCAATGAAACTTGGCTAAATCCAGCTTCCACTCCTATCTTAGACCACCTAGTAGGCTTGACAGAACTCTGAAACTGGGTGGGGGACTAGCATTTATTCACAGAAATACACTTTCGGTTTCTCACTCAGACTCTTCGACGCTTGCCTCCTGTGAATACATCTGTCTCACTATATCAAGTACGAGCCTACCGGTTTGCAAACTTCACACCTTCTACCACCCCCGGGTGACAATCTCCCTTTCACTGAGCAGCTAATGGAAATCATCTCTAGCAATGTCAACTCAGCGCTGTCCCAAATCTTCCTTGGTGATTTCAACCTGCATTGGTCTAACCCCAAAGACACCGCTGTATCTTGCATTAAATCGTTCTTAATTGAACAAGATCTGACTCAGCACTGTGTCCAAGCAACTCATAACAAAGGTGAAAATTTAGACCGCATTATTTCTAAAGAGCAGTCTATCTCCATAGATTCCATTACTCCTTATGACTGATCCGACCACCACTGCATCCTTTTATATCAACAGGGAGGTATTGATGAGGAAGGCTCAACCACTAAAATCTAAGATTTGGAAAACTGACATAAGAGCCATAAACTCTGACGAACTAGCTGCCCATTGTAAATCTGCCCTCTCCTTCAAAGCTGACATAGATGAGGTACAATCACTCACCGACGCCTACAATTCAACAATCTCCAACATCATGGAGAATATTGCTCCACTCCAACTAAAAAAAGCTTTAACAAAAATATCCAAACCCTGGTATAATGAAAACTTAAACTCTGAACGCCACAACCTTAGGGCATATGAACTGTCATGGCGAATCAATCCCTCCTCGGACCAACTAAAACTCCTTAGAGATGCCAGGAGCCGATACAACAAACAAATCAAGAGTGCTAAGGCAACTTACTTCAGGCAACAACTGGATCATGCGGCAAATCGCCCCAAGAAACTCTTTGAATTGGTCAAACAACAATCAGTAATTGGGCCTAACCGATCTGATCCTGGTAGCAACCCACCCTTGTGCGATGATCTTGCCGCCGTCTTCACTGAGAAATCAAGAATCATCTCCATTGACCTCTCCTCTATGAAGGCTCTACTACCCTTTTCCATGGCTGGCTCACCCATTGACTCCTCTGTAAGGCATAAATCGACTTCCATGAATACCAAGAACAATGCATCATGGGGCACTTTCACCACTTTTAGTAAATATGATATCTTCAAGATTCTTCAGAATATCAACCCTTCCAACCACTTCAGCGACCCACAGCCCCCTTCTATCTTCAAAGAAATCAAAAATGCACTGATCCCCACATGGACTAGGATTGTTAATGCTTCCCTAACACAAGGCATGATCCCAGAATGCCTTCAAGCTGCTCAGGTAACACCCATACCAAAAAAAACCTAACAATGACAAATTTGATCTCAATAACTTCCGCCCTATTTCCAATATCCCCACTTTAGAGAAACTACTAGAAAAATGTGTGCAATCCTAACTCTGTGCCCACATAGAGAACTACCAACTCCCAGACCAGCATCAATCGGGCTTTAGGAAGTGGCACAGCACCGAATCGGCTCTCACTCACGTTTTTGATGACATTTTAATAATGCCCGACCAAAATGAATCCTGCCTCCTGATCCTCCTTGACCTTTCCTTCGCATTTGATAAGGTTAATCATGACAATCTCCTATCCATCCTGCAAAATAGAATGGGTTTTTCTGATCTGATGTTACAAGGGTTCTCATCCTTCCTTCATCACAGAACTCAAAGCGTCAAGGCAAACAACTCTCTCTACCAGCCCTCTCCCGTACTCATGGGTGTCCCCCAAGGATCCGCTCCATCTCCTATCCTCTTCAATCTTTTCTTGGAACCTCTTGCACATTTTTTAAGTTCCATGGACATTCTCTTCCACATGTATGCGGACGATACGCAACTACATCTGCAAATCTCATCCTCTGAAAACATCATATCACTCAATACTACCCTCATGTTTACTCAAAACTGGTTAGCGGAGAATCATCAACTGCTCAACACCTCTAAAACTGAATTCCTGCTCATCTCCCCTCCGAATCTCATCCTCAAGCTAGACCTCTGGCTGAGTCAACTCACTGCTTTCAACTGTACGCCTCTCATCGTAGACGCAGCCTAGTCTCTCGGTATCACCATGGACAAGCACCTGAACATGAAAGGTCATATCAGGAATGTATGCAAAGGTGCTAACCACTTGATAAGATTCCTTAGAAATATCCAACCTTTCTTTCCTCTAAATTATTTCCAGCAAGTGGTACAAGCGCTTGTCCTGCCGTGGTTAAATTACGGTAGTGCTACCCTCTGTGGCCTTCCCAAATACAGTCTGGCTCCTCTAAGGGCTGCACTTAACTCGGCTGCTAGACTGGTTACAGATACCAGACAAAAAGATCATATATCCCTGGTTCTAAAATCCCTCAATCGGTTGCCCTTCAAAGCACAAATTCAATTAAAGATTGCTGTTCTTACATACAAAGACCTTCACCTTAATACTCCTACGTACCTTGCGCAAAAACTTAAACTATCCTGTGGCGTAAGAGCTTTAAGAAGCTCCTCTACCCTCTTCCTGAAACCACTCATCCTTAAGAAAAAAAGAAGTTGTCACCAAGCTTTCTCCGGAGCTGTCCCTAAGATTTGGAACTTTCTCCCACCGGAAGTTCGCAGAATCTCCTCATTAGCGGCGTTCAAAGTGGAAGCCAAAAGATTCCAAATGAACAAATTCATACCCTAATAGGGTTAGACTCATGGGCCCATTGACATTGCACCTGCTGACTTTGTTCCTACTTTTGTTCTTACTTTTGATACAGCTCCCCCTTATTGTACACTGTGTTTCACCCTTGCTGCCCGCCTACACCTGTTTTATTGTATCACCCTCCTGGTTGTATTTTGCACTGTATATTCTTTCTCTCCCTTCCTCTTATAGATATTGTTATAGATATTGCTTTTGTCCGTCCTCCCATCATATTGTAAAGCGCTCTGTTATCCCTCAGGATCTTGTTTGCGCTATATAAAACTTTATAAATAAATAAAAATAAGTGACGGTAGTAGAGAAATGGTGGGGAAGTAGAAAAGGTTCCTATTTCCTTCACCTCTATCAATTGCTAAACACACACTCTGAATAGTCCGTCAGAGGACTGCTTAAATGTTATGCCCAGTTGTCACTTGACTCATTGCCATTCATTGTACACAGTGGTCATGGTCCATAGGACTTTGGTGACAATCTGAGAGATTGGGCAGATGTTCACGATATGAAGAGTTGCATGTGGTGGAGAATGACCGATCCTTAAACAAAAAGTTCACAAAATTTGGATGACCAAATGAAACTTGATAACTCTCCCTGGATTTTCTTAATAGACTCCCTATTGAACTCGAGCGGGATGGCTCCGAAGATGAACATGAACTTTGGTAAGACTGACATTTTAAGGATGTTTGATTTACCCAATATAGACAGCGGCAGGCTACTCCATACTTTCAGCAATCCTTTAACTTCAACCTGGACTCTATGGAAATTAATCTGTGGAACTTTATCTATATCTTTAACTACGTCAATACCCAGGTATCTGATTTTTTCTTTGTTATATGGGCTCAAAAAGACTTTGTTCCAAGTCATAGTCTCTGTTTTAGATTTGTTAATTTGATAACCTGATATTTTCCCAAAGTTAATTAGGGTCTCTTCTGTTGCTTCAAGGGTTTCTTTAAGATGAGATGTAAATATCATTAGGTGATCCGCATATAGTGCTATTTGTTTATGCCAACCTTGGTGTGAGAAAGGGGCGATGGCTAGATGGTTCCTAAGACACTCTGCTGCTGGTTCCATATATAAGTTGAATAACAGCAGGGATAGGGGGCATCCCTGGCGAGTACCTCTCTGTATTAAAAGTTGATCCGTTAGCTCCCCATTAATTAATATTCTAGCCTTAGGAGTACTGTAGATGTTTTTAACCATATTCAAGATGTTAGTTCCTAAGTCAAATTTTTTTAGTACTTCACTCAGATAGAGCCAATTGACTCTATCAAATGCTTTTGCTGCATCGATAGTGATTATAGAAAGGGGGAGCTTCTCGCAGATGGCAATATCTATAGCTCCAATAAGCTCATGAGTTAAATCATGCAAATTTCTACCTGCCACAAAGCCTTTTTGGTTAGAATCAATTAGGGAACCAATCACACATCCAAGTCTTTTTGCCATTATTTGAGTAAAAATTTTGTAGTCGCAATTTAAAATGGATATAGGACGGTAGGATTCACATTTCTTAGAGTTTTTACCCGGTTTTAGGATGATAGAAATAGTTGCGTCATTCCAAGAGTCAGGAAGACTGCAGTTTTCGAGAAAAACTTTGTTAAAGAGAATAGTAAGAGGGATGACAAGAATGTCTTTTAGGTTAATATAAAGCTCATTTGGGAGGGCATCCGGACCTGCGGCCTTACCTCTTTTTAAGTTTCTAATAACTTCCTCAACTTCTAGAATTGTGATTTCTGAATTTAATTTGTCTTTCTCTTCTTGATTTAGTTTTGGGATGTTTTGAGCCTCTAGAAATATGTCAATCTCTTCCATAGATGGGTTACAGTTATCGGAATAAAGATCCCCAAAAAAGGCTAAAAATTCTTGCTTTATAGTATCTTCTTCTGCTCCATTATGTGTTGGGTTACTGGGGTCTATAAATAGAATTTTGTTTCTAGATCTATCTGTTCTTAATTTCCAAGCCAATAATTTTCCGCAGCCCTCCCCATATTCGTAATGTGCCAGTTTACTACATTCCCATCTTTCTTTCAATTTATCTTCTAGAATGACTGAGAGCGTATCTTTTAGATTAAGTCTCTCAGCTTCCAAAGCTGGGTCTTTTGGCTTTGTAGATATTTGCTGGTCTAACAATGAGATGTTTTCTTCTGTATCTTGTATTTTTCTTTTAAGCTCTCTCGATTTATGGGAGGCTAGGCTTAGCAGAGTGCCCCTAATCACTGCTTTATATGTATCCCAAACTATATGTATTGGTGCCCCTTCATTATTGATCTCAAAGAAATGTTTTTTCTCCTCCCTGAGTTGGTTGACAATCTCAGAATTTAAAAGAATTGAGCGATCCATCGTCCACCTTGAAGGTTTCACTATATCTTCTAGTGTGACTATCATTTGTACTGCTGAATGATCTGAAAGGTGAGCAGGGAGATGGGTTACTTTTAAGGTTTTTTCCAGTAGGCCCTGATCTATTAAGAAAAAGTCAATCCTAGACTGTATCCCTAACTTCTTGTTCTTAAAAGAGAATTTCTCTTGACCGTCGCCCTTCTTTTTCCAAATGTCTATTAAGTTCAAATCCTTTTTATAGATTTTCAACCATTCTCTCATTTTCGGGAGGTTGGATTGTTTCCCCTTAGGATGTCTGTCAACTTTAGGGTCTGGTATAATATTAAAATCTCTACCTATAATGATAGGGCCTGATATTGTGATCAAATAGGAATATAATGTTTGAAGGGGAGAAGGGTCGTCCAAATTTGGGCCGTAATAGCCCACCACAGAGAGGGTTTGATTAAGTAATCTAATACCCCGAATTGCTTGGACTAAAATAAGGAGAAGGAAAAACCAGGGTGGATTAGCAACCCTAGACATTTTAGAATACTGTAGAGCATTCCAAATTAAAAATAGCAGAATCTTATTAGGCCCTTATGAAAATTACCCAATATATATGCAGATAATGACAAATAACACCAGTCATTTCCTCTTTATATTCGATCACCCAAAATTCTTCAAAAAAGTTAAGTTGAAGACTCTAAGAGCAGCTGCAAAATCATGGTACTGCATCAGGTCGGCTGTGAATATCCCTCTTCACAGCGATAAAGCTCCTATTTGGGACTCACCTAGTACTCCGGAATGTCTTAAAGACTCTTTGTCACTTCCCCTAAAATCAGCAGGAGTTGTATTATGGGGGCAAGTACTACATCAGAATAAAATCTTAGACTGGGAAAAATGTAATGAAATCACGAACATTTCTCTATCTAAGTTTAAATATTATCAACTCTCAAGTTGGGCAAAATCAGTGAAGGAACCCAAAACAGGCAATACAATCTTAGAAAGCAAAATGTTGGAGAACCCTTTCAAGAAAGAGATATCATTCTGGTATTGGGCCCTCATAACATCAGGGGAGGAAGAATTCCGGATTCCGGAGAGAATTTGGGGGAAAGACCTGCCAACGCTGGATACAAACCTCTTATGGCAAGTATCTATGAACAAATGCTGGTCAATAGTAACATCTGCGGCATTAAAAAGAAACCACTTATATACAACCCACAGGGCTTATTGGACGCCGGAAAAACTATCAAAATTTAGCGGATCTGTGGTGAAGTCCTGCCCTAAATGCAGCTTTCCGAAGGCCAATGACCTGCATATGTTCTGGCAGTGCCCCCATCTCGAAGACTTCTGGAAGGCGGTGGGTAAGACTATAGAAGAGGTATTGGGAAAACAGCTAACAGTGAGTATGGATTTGGTCTTTTTCGGGGTGTCTGGGTCTCCCTCAGCAGACAGATTAACATAACGGGAAGAAAGTCTGGTGTTTCTTTTAATTTTATTAGCCAGAAGAGAGATATGCGTAAAATGGATCATTCCATTGGCTCCGCTACATGAAGAGTGGTTATCTTCAGTGCTTAGAATCTATCATTTGGATAAAAAAAAGAAACCATTTTCAAAAAAATTTGCCTTCTGGGAACTGTGGGAAAATCATTTTCGGGGTATATAAGTTACGAATGTCTGATGGTTTATTGTGTTCCTCCTCCTGGTTTTTTTTTTTCTTCTTTATAAGTACGTCCTATGATTAAGTGCAAGCAACACTTAATAGGAATGAAGGCCTATTAGAGTAGCCATAATGGCTAGCTCAACCCACCCAGAATTACAACCTTCTACAATAGTAATTGGAAGTAAGGGGTCCCCAAATTTTTACCATTTTGCCAAATGGTCCTCACGTGGTGAAAATTACAGGTTACGGCTCGAAGGGAAAAAAGGGGCAACACTGATAACTCCTTACTATAAGTGATGCACAATGAGGACTAAAAAAAAAACCCACAAAATTTGCTGGAAAACAAAAAAAAATATTTCTTATGTCGTTTATTTTATAGTGACAGGTACTTCCTATTAAACCCTTGTTGCTTAAATGTTGCCTGTGATAAGGTGATTTACTCTCATTAAGTGTTCCTCCCTCTTAGTCATTATTGCATAATGAAAAGTGAATTGGGATTTTTCAGAATATACACAAACGACTGGAGAAAATGAGTTTAAATATATGGTGGCAGAGGTACCCCCTATCCTGACATCAGCACTCCCTGGTAGGCAGAGTTAGGAAAAACGACCTCTCCTCACATGGTGATCAATACTGAGAGCCAAGGCCAGGAACAACTGAAGAAGGAGGCGGCCAGAGTATGTATCGCATGCACATTCCTTAAGAGGTGGAATCATGATACGGGTGTCGGTGATAAAGATCCTGTAAATCAATGTATGTAATTGTCTAAAAGAAGCAATATAGGCAGGAAATGACGAGCGTTGATGAATGATGCTTAATTATCAGAAAGAAGATTAATTGTACATTTTCATCTAATTTAAACTTTTATGACAGAGAAACTGTAAGAGACACTTGTTTTTTAGGTCAAGCATTGAGCCAGCGTGCAAGCGCTGCTCCCGGGTTGATCTGTGGTAGTTGACTACGTGAGGGAAGACCCGCCCACTCCCCCATTCACTTTTTCATTGGCTTGTGGCTTTGTCCTTTCTAAATGCTGGCTTCGGATTGCTTTATAGGCTGCTAGTCCCTCTTTAAGATGGCCATGGCTACTGGCCCCTTTACTTTGTGTTTCCTGAGCACTATTTTGTTTCTGTGCCCTCCTCCTGCTGTCCGTGCCTTCTCGCCCGCCCCCTCACTCCTGTTGTTCGTGCCTTAATCATAAAACCAGCACTCCTGTTTGCATTGCAATAGGCATTGCGTAAATGCGAGTCCTATTGCACTGCAAATGCTTCTTGTTGCAGCTGTCACGCTGCAGTTTCGGCCCCTTTAGTTTTAACTCGCCTTTTATTTTTTGTGTGCACGCGCCTTATTTGCCGGAAAAATAAACTTTAAAAACACAAGATGGCAGGGATAGCAGCCATGACGGAGTCAGGCAAAACAGCATGGCGGCACTGGTGTCCCCTGTTTGAATGCTTTTGCAGAGGCCTAAATTCGAATTCCCGCCTAGCAGAGTCAACGTGCATGCGTAGCGGGCTATTATTTGTTCGCTCTTGTCCCCTCAATGAACCGACGCTCCAGGGAGCGGGAAGATAGTGGCCCGGTGCTGATTGGAGCAAACTGATAACGCAAGGCAGCAATCTGCTTTGATGAGGGTGGGAAGGGCGTTATTGTAGATATTTGTGTGCGTTGCATGGTTACTCTGTCCTCGCAAGGTATACAGAGAGTGCTTATAGATGTATTCTCATGAGTGTGCTTAATCGGAAATGCAACTGAACAGGGGGTTTCCAATGACGTGTATTATTGTGTTGCTTTTGTTTTCCGCTTTCGCTTCACATTGGCACCGTTCAGTGTTGTTGATCTTTTCACCCTGACAACGTCGGATGGACCAGTGCACCCCTGGTTGGCCTACTAACCACCAAGTCATTGAGAAGCAAGCATGGCAGACTTGTGTCAGTGAACGAGAAAAGAGTAACTGCCTGCACCGAAGCCAATTATATAAACATTCTCATCATATGTATTTTACAACCCCTCACATGTTTATCAGGAATCCCCCCCATACAATTATTAGAGCTAGCATTTTCAGCTTACCTACTTGGATTTCTGTATGGTGTTTTATACATTAAAATACTAGTCACGAACAACATGGGCAGTCAGAACGTGAAAAATGATTTTCCTCCACATCTGATCGATTGCAAAAGCATTTTTTTTTAAAGAATTACGGGGTATATTATCAAGGGGTTTTATCTCCGCTTTTTTGGCTTTAAAAGCCAAGAAAGCGGAGATAAAATTATCTCCCTATTACCAAGCTGTCGCTAACACCAGTTAGCGACAGCTAATAGGAGATAGCGACCATCATGGGCCCCACTTTGCATGTCAGTGATATTTATCACTAATGATATGCAAAGTGGGCGTGCCAAGATGTTAGCGACTGGAAACAGTCGCTAACATCGCTATCTCCTATTACCAACTTTTGAAGATATTTGCGCTAAGGGCGAATATCTCCAAAAGCTAACACCTGCCCTGAGCAGTTCTTAGCCATGTTATCCAATGGGAGGTGGATAACATGGCTAAGAGCATTTGCTCGATAATGCATGAATATCGCTGGCTTTTCAGCGATATTCATGCATTGCGGGCGTTTTTTATCGCATTTGCGATAAACCTTGCTAATAGCAAGGTTTATCTGCAATAAAAATCGCCGATGTGCGGCGATAATTTTTGTCTCTAAACAAGTTAGAGACAAAAATTATCGCTAGTTGTTGATAATATACCCCTACATTTTTTTTATTGTTTACTTAATAAAAATATACCAATTTTAGCATAATGAAATGTGGTACAACAGATTTCATAGAAAAAAGTTAATTAAAAATCAACTGTCATTGATTCCTTTTGTGGAAATAGTCCAAGCAATATACATTTTTGAGAGCACACTGCTTGTCAGGCTGACATAGCAGAGAGCTTGAACTTCGTTCTTAGGGTAAAACATAATAAAAACTTTCACCTATTGTTAATTAGCTGTTAGCGTTCTTTGAATAATCTTTTAAAGCTATAATGTGAGAGTTATAATTATAACATAATTATGATTAATAATAAGTCGATTTGCTTGATCTAAAAAATTCAGTCCATTTAATATAGCTAATACAAGAAGGGATATTGCAGACATGGGTAAATCAAGCTTTAAAATTCTCTGCAAATACAAATCTATTTTATTTTTTTAATCAATCAAATGTTATGTACAAAAAGTGCCAGAAAGTAGCCTGTATGGATTATGCGGACCGGAGACTAATTAAACATGCATTGGAATGCAATTGGTCTCACAGTTGTGAGAGTTAGAGCCATTGGTGTTGTACATGACAATGGGCCATATGTATCAAGCCTTTTTCCAATGTGCAATTGGGCAGATTCTCAGAATCAGCCCAAAAAAGCCTTTTGGGATGTCATTCCAAAAGGCAATTGCAAAATAGAGAATTTCAAAATTTGCAATTCTCTATTTTGAGAATGCACTTAAGGAATTGCAAATTGCGAGTCCTTAAATGCAATTCTGGAAGCACCAGAAATTTGCTATTTGCCTCAAGGAATTGCAAGTTACCACCAACTTAAAGTTGGTGGTAATTTGCAATTTTCTTTAAAAAAAGCACTTTTTAGATTTTTTTTAAATGCCATATGTCGCACACACATGCCCTTGGGGCATGTATGAGCGAAAAATGTGCACACATGCATATTTCAGGGGTGCAACAGGGTGTCCTTTCAGCACCCTTGCAACCTTGAAATTGCATTCTCAATTTGCGATTCTCTAATTGGTAATCGCTTTTCGAGAATGTCTTCACATTCATTCCTATGGGCCTCCTAGCCCATAGGAATGAATGGGAAGGTATTCCTTAATTGCGAATCTCAATTCGCGATTCGCAAATAAAGAATATGTAGGATTCGCAAAAATTTTAGAAAATACTACATACATTGCATTTTACGATTCTCTAATTGCAATTCGTTAAAAATCGCAATTTGAGAATCGCAACACTTTTTTGAAACATATGGCCCAATGTCTTTTATACACATGTTTTGGTTTAAAGTAGATGTGTGTGGAGTGGAATTATGTGGGTTGAATTAGAATTGTTAGCTGTGGAAGTTGTGTGGTGTGGATTTGTGTAGTGGAATTATGTGGCATGGTGTGCAGTAGAATTATGTGGTTAGTACTTATGTGGGATTGAGTGTACCGGAATAATGTGGAGTGGGATTGTGCATCATGGAATGTAATTATGTGGAATGGTTTATTGTGTTGTAGAGTGTCATGTAGTGGAGTTTAATTATGTGGTGTGTTGGATTTTGTGGCATACTGTAGAATTCTGTGGTGTGGATTGGATGTATGTAGTGTGTTGTGTACTTGAGTTGAGTTGAATTATGTGGTTTACTGTCGACCTATGTGGTATGGAATGGGAATGCATAGAGTTAAATTGTATAATGTGGAAGTGTGTGGCGTTCAGTCAAATTATGCTGATTGGAATTATGTGGCATGGTGTGGAGTATATGTGTATGGATTGTGTTACCATGTTTAACCAGAAGAGTATCTGAGATGTGTCATGCAGAGGTGAAAGGTTGCGAAATGTAAAATTTGTGGAGCCCACGCACATCCTTCTGAGACCCTGCACCCGTGCTAGCTGACTTTTTATCTATGTAAAATTGGCTGGTTGCAGTACTCTCTCTCCAGCTATGCCGCATCGCATTACTCACCGGGGGCTGGCCTCTGCTGTCCATGCACGGCTATCTAAGCTCCCAGTCCACTGTCAGCATGTACCGTGAGCTTAGACACTGCCAGTACCTGTAAGAAGCACGAACCTGCTAGGTGGCCACCTTGCTTTTTACTGAACATGTTAATTGCAAAAGGGTCTAAGCACTACACATGAACACAGACATGTACACAGAGACCTATTAAAAAGCATACACACATATAAAAGAACATCTTTTGAGCATTTGTAGTAACTGGAATGTGATGTGTACGTTGTGCCTAAGGAGTATGAAGTATAGAATATGTAGCTTGGTAGTGGAGCCCGTGCCCCAGCTACTCCAGGTAGGAATCGTCCATGTGTAAAGGGCAGTCATATGAATAAAGAAAGACATGTAGAGGTAACATCTGTCTCAAGCTTGCGTTCCTGCCGAAGAATCAATATAAGTCTCCTAATGGGGAGTGATCCAGTTACCGACTGTGGAGGTTGGAATCAATATAGTATACTGCTAAGCGGTACCTCCCAGACCATAGATTAACTTTATTTCAAAAGCGAAGGGCTACTCAAGTCCCTTTACTTTGCTTAAACTGATAAGCTGTCCTTATTTGTTTTTTGTTTTAGAAAAGATGAGCATTTCCCACGTCTTATTTTCAAATTAACTACCCAACTGTCATTATCAAAAATAAATACTCCTATGGCTGGTGAATCTATCAGTCAAAACAAATATATTGTAGATTTCATCACATATTTATTCCAAAACGAACAGTACCATACATTTCAATTAACACAACATTCATATTTACAACTGAAATAATGACACAAAACTTGTGAATATAACGGAAAAAATGAAACCATGATTAAACGTAAAAGATTACTCTTGGCCTCTGTGTTAAATGTGCCAATGTGTTTCGACCTTCTGAGGTGGACCTAGACCTGAATTTGATGGAAGGTCTTCTTCAGGGCGATGGGTGTTCTTGTAGAACACTGGGTACCCTTTCATGACGCTTCTGGTTTCTCATGGGAAGATCAGGAACCAGCATTGAAACACTCTTGAAAATTGTTTTTCAGGATTGTTTATGTACAGGAAGGGGGACCTCCCTGTACATAAAAAATCCATGGCACTTTGCTTTTTCCATTTGTGCTGCACAAGGCAGCACACATGGAAAAAGAAAAAACGAGGAGAAATAATGCTTTTCTCCTAGTTTTGTCAACTTAATTTTGGCACTGCCTCCTATGTAGGCCACCCTTGTACATAGGGGGCAGTGCCAAAAACAATGGGTGTTGCGGTGGAACTCCCACCGCAACACCCACTGCTCATCCCTTTCACGCTAAGCATAGCGTGAAAGGGGGCCTTATTTACATGGCAGGGTTAAACCATGTTAAGTAGCTTAACGCTGCATTGTAAATAAGGTGAAGCCTCTATCGCCACCACAATCAATCAATCAATCACTGCATTTATAAAGCACGCTACATACCCGTGAGGGTCTCAAGGCGCTGGGGGGGAGGGGGGTGCCACTACTGATCGAAGAGCCAGGTCTTGAGGAGTCTTCTGAAGGCCAGCAAGTCCTGCGTCTGTCGTAGGCTGGTGGGGAGAGCGTTCCAGGTCCTGGCAGCGAGGTAGGAGAAGGATCTGCCGCCGGCGGTGGTTTTCCGGATATGGGGTACTGTGGTGAGGACGAGGGTGGCTGAGCGGAGGTTTTGGGTGGGGGTGTGGAAGCTGAGACGGGTGTTGAGGTATATGGGTCCAGCATTGTGTAGGGCTTTGTGTGCGTGGATGAGGAGTTTGAAGGTGATCCTCTTGTTGACGGGGAGCCAGTGCAGGCCTCTCAGGTGGGGTGTGATGTGGCTGCGTCGCCACATCACACCCCACCACACTGAAGGTAAAAGTGATGTTGTGGTGGCGATAGGGGCTTGTACATACGCCCCTTTGTTTGGTTGTTCATCCCTGGAGCATGGACACATTACTTGTGTCCATCCACTGCTTATTTTTGTAGGCACTACTTTTTTTTTGGTTTGTTTAAGCACTGTACTAGAGAGCGTCTTTATTCTACTGTGTCCCTTGTGTACTTCTGCCCACTCTGTGTTGCTCTCGTACACTGAGCCTTGGCGGTCTCTATTGTTCACTTTCCAGCCAACATCCCTCTGTTTATGTTGCCCCTGCCACCTGCCCTTACTCTGTTGTCCGCACTGTTCCTCCCACCCGGGCCTCAGTCTGTATTGCCCCTCCACCCTCCCTCCATTGTCTGTGTTGTCCCTCGCACCTGCCCTCTCTTTTCCATGTCATCCCTCCCAAACGTCTTTCTTCCATTGTCCGTGTACACCCCGTCATAACAAAACAAAACAAGCATTTGCAATGCAATAGGTCTCGTATTTTAGAAACCTTTGACCTATTGTAAACGATAATACCCTTTATTATTGCAGGTTTTTTAAACACAAATAAAAGTCATTGTCATTTACAATGCCAATAGCTCAAAATCTCGAGATTGCGAGACCTATTGCATTGCCAATGCTTGTTTTTATAAAGTTTCATGTCCTTGAAGAGATTCTGTGTTGTGTCATATATTTTCTATGGCACTCCAACTAGAGGAGATGACTAACCAGAGCAAAGTGTACCGAGATCACTGAAGAAACTTGCTCATGACGAAATGCCATGACAAAAAAGTTCAGTTCCAGAAGCAACCTTTCACTACGATCTGCAGAAAATAATTAACCACTTGTTTTTTCAGCACATTTCCTCGCAAAACTGTCTTGGAAAATGACAATGATCCAGAAGTGTTTCCATAGCATTTAGTCAAAGGTTCAGCTAAATGCAAACAAACACGTTGTTGGGTAAAGAACGCCTAAGGAACTCTGAGAAGACTATCTTGCTGAAATAGACGCGTGTGGTCTTGATTACCTGTAGAAGTCTGATTTGATGCTGCGCTCATTTTCCCAGAAAATGAGCGTGAAAATTCTGGCTATTGTGGAGAAAAAAATACCAATGATTTAGAGTTGGAAATTGTAGGTTTCTAATTTACCATATTAATTCATATGGCCCAGGCTATCATTGGGATTTTGCAGATGCGCAGCTGGTGGAAAATTAAATAAAGAGGGACTTTGGTTTCTAGTGATTTAACTTAAGAAGATGTCATGTCATCCTTGACTGTAGATCTGCTAGGATTTTAGTAAACATGCTATTATGTGCTTAGATGAGTAGACTTTCAAATAACGTTTCCATCAGCCTACAGGTCAAAAGAGATATTTGATTGTCTCAGTCGAGAGCTAAGAGGCTGAATGAAATGTACAGGCTGAAGAGAGTGAGGGAGAAGATGCTTTCTTAAGGTACACCTTTTAAGAGTGTGTTAGAAATGTGGTCTCTAGTCGGCAGAGGTATGTACCCTGTCCAAGTAGGAACCGCAATCCTAGTCAGGGTAAGTCAGATACACAACCTAAATTATCCTATGCTCACCCGCTGGTAGCTTGGCATAGAGCAGTCAGGCTTAACTTAAGAGGCAATGTGTAAAGTCTTTATGCAAAACGCAATACAGTAAAACAGTGAAATCAGCACACGAAAATAATCTGCTCCAGGTTCGAAAAAGAGAGCTTAATTTAAAGAATAAACAAGACAAAAACAACAAAAATCCAATAAGTAGAACTAGGGGTAAAAAATATTAACTTTCAAATTGAAATATAGTGCTTAAAAATCATAAAGCACCAACTGAGGACATCTGGTCACGCTTTCCCGGGGTAAATCTAAACGTTCACGCTGACCACGATGGAGCGCAGGTCGGCTATAAGGACCAACCTTGTCCTGCTCACAAAGTACCTTCGGATGAAGAATGCATTGTTTTCCAGGACCAAATGCGAGGAGAGGAGGAGGCGATACGTCCAGTCAGAGATGCTTCATCAGCATACCCCTCGTGATGATGGCGATGCGTTTTCGACTAACTGCCCAGCAGGCGATGCAATGTCATTATCTTCAGTGGCAGTGGCGATGCGTTGGCATCGAGGCGAGATGCATCAGTTTTGGCCAGTGCAACTACAGTGATGCATGGATTTTAGCAGTAAACAACCAGAAACCACACCTGCAAGGGCCCAGGACTGGATTGGCACCACTTGTCAGGGCAGGACTCACTGTTGGCAGAGTCCAGAGGGTGTAGCAGGGTTGTTGGAAGTCTTTGATATCCCTGAGACTTCAGAACAGAAGGCGAGCCAGCATGCCCTTGGATTCACTTTGGTCGTTCTGAAGTGGAGATGCAGGTAAAGTCCTTCTCACTCCCAGGCAAGGAGGGCAGCATGAAGTAGGACGAAAACAGCAAAGTGGGAGTCCGGCAACGTCCAACAGAGTACAGAAGAGTGAAAACCTTTCAGAAGCACAACTGTACTACTTCCTGGTAGAATGTCCTTGGGTCCAGAAGTGTACTGAGTCGGTGGTGTCAGGGGTCCATTACTTATAACCAGTTGTGCATTTGAAGTGGAGAGACTTCAAAGAGGTCTTTAAAGTGCACAGGGTCACTGCCCTTCCTGCCCTGGCTCCAGACTCACTAAAGGGGGAAATTAAGCTCTGTGAGTGGGACAGGCACAGCCCTATTCAGATGCAAATGTCAGCCCCTCCCTCTTATCCAATCCAGGATGGCCCATCAGCCTGGTAATGGCCCATCAGGATGTGAATGTCCCATCAGGAAACCCTAAGCTCTCTTTGTGTGTGGCGGTCTAGAGGGAATGCACGATGCCCAGTTGTCACCCACCCCAAATGTGTATTCAGAGACAGACAATGGCACAAAATGTATAAAAATAAGAAATTGTCAACTTTCTAAAAGTGGCATTGTCAGACTTACAGCTTAAATCCAACTTTACCATAAGTTGTGATGTTAAATTGTGAGCCTAGAGACACGAAACTCCTAATATCTATTGTTGGACTTGGCACTTTTTGCCTTCCTTCTGCATTTTTTCTGACCTATTGTTGGTGGTTTTATGACTCTGGGCACTTTACCACTGCTGATCAGAGCTAAAATGCGTGTGCTCTCTTTTGTAAACTTGGTACGATTGATCTACACCTGTTTGGCATATTTAATTTACCTGTAAGGTAGGACATGTGCCTTAAACTGTGGCATGTCTGGTTAGTGACAAACAGCCACTCATAGGGTTGCATTGGGAATTCCCTGCTATGTGCTTCAGTGGTAATTTATGATCCTAGAGAGGTAGTGTGACCATGTTTGGTATGTTTGGAATAGTAGTGATAGTAGTGATAAATCCTGCTCACTGGTGAAAGCAGATTTATTATTACTATTTTAAAAATGTCACTTTTAGAAGCAGGCATTTCTGTGTGCTAATGTGACCTTGTGTCCTGCCAGGATGTGTAATCACTGTCAGATTTTGAGTGACAGGAGAGAGGGATGTGTATTCTCTCTACCCACTCATAAGGGGGGTTGAGGTGTGTCGTCTTTCCTGGGTGACTCAGCGCTAGGCTGAATAGACAGCAGCGCCATCTGTCAGGGATCCCCCTGATAGATTCATGCTCCGAACTCAGAGGAACCACTGGAGGAGCTGCATGGCCAGTGTGACCCGATCAAGGACCACAGAAGTCCAGCCACACTTCCCTGACCATGGTGAGACCAAAGGAGGGCATTTCAGGGAAGCTCCAGAAGGGAGCGCCGCTTCTGTTCTAGGGTTGTCAGCAGTGATGGGCAGAGCCTGGGGACCTGTCGAGTCTTCCACGCAATTTTGAGGTGTCTGGCTTTCTTCCCGCAACAGCGGTCTGCGAGGCCCCGGAGAGGTACTGGACACGCTGGAAGGTCAGTGCTTCTTGCGGGGGCAATTCTGAGGCCTACTTACTGGCAGCAGCTGCACCACGCGTTCGTTGGGAGCTGGCCTTTATGGCGTGGTAAGTGGGGGACCGTGTGTCAATACAATAATTAGGAACAGGATAAAAGGGCGGATAATTACTGACAAGAGAAAAGGAACACTAAATCAACAAAAACGTGTATGGTGCAGTTAGGTTTCATATCTTTTTTATTTTTTATTGTTAAACAATCATATATCAAAAAAGGGGGGAGGAAAGGGAGGGACCAATATATTTTATACATTCATTGTTGTATGGTCTCCATCCAATTCTACAACAGCATATAGTTATACATATTTATTGCAATGGATAACTTGTTTGCAGTTTACATTCGTGGTGCTGTGTAGCATATTACATTAAAATACATGGCTAAAGGTTAGGGTGTTACTACGCGCGTTTCGGCTATTTAGCCTTCATCAGGGAGCCATGATGGGTGTTTCTGGAGTACCTGTGCATCCATAAAGAAGAAAAAATAGAAAAAAACATATGTGTGAGATAACGGTTCCTATCAATGTCAGTATAGAGTCCTAAGCTATTTACAATCTAATATCTAAAAACATCACATCTTTTCAGAAAGGTCGATGAGGTGACGGTTAAAACGGAAAACAGTACTCATATACATGTCAATACATCACTTCTATCTATTATACATATGTACAACTATTTACATGATATTCTATGCACAATATTTGTATCTATGTGAATTTTCACATGTTCTATATCATTTTACAGCTGCTAGTAGTCATAATGTATCTGTACAATTATATCCATATGCTAGAGTTTTACTAGGTAGATGTGCTAGGTGTAACTTCAAGGCTGGTTGATGGAATCACATGCACTTGTACATAGTAAGGGCCAGAGTCGTGAAACTGGATAGTGTATAGTTTTGTGAACCTTTTATCGGTTATAGGAATGAGAAAGATAAGATGGGTTGAAACCCCAAGGTGCACCTAGATAGCAGGTGAGTAACCTACAATAATTGTAGAGGTGAGGGGTTGAGAAGAAGAAAAGAGGACAGGTGAGGAAAAAGATGCAGGGTGAGGGATGCAGAATAAAGAATGGAAGCTCACCCGGAACTTATGGTTGTAACGTCCTGCAGTTTTGGCACAGATGAGTGATGTGGATATTGATCAGTTGCCAGTAGAGGAAGATAAGATTCTGGTAGGGTGGGGCGAGAGTATAATGATTAACACATAAATGGAAAACACAGCGGAACTGTATCCTATTTGAATTATGATAACAGGAGGTACCTATATGATAACGGGCTTGGCGACAGTCTTTAGTAGTGCGCGAAATTATTTGGTAGCACTTCAAGATACCTCTATATTGGTATGGTGGGTCCTCCGTTCAGAACAATCACTGGATATTTAGTGGCAGTGATGGCACTTATAGATCGTGCCTGTAGAGATAGAGAGGGGTATTCACTTTATAAGTCCAAGAATTCACTGAGAGGACTAATACAGTGACTTGTGGAGACTGAAATAAAACTAGCATACCTGGTGTGGATCACTGGTATGTTAGATGGTGGCCAGTCCTTTCTGCTTGCAAGGTTGGCAGGTGGGGCTATAAAGATAGAAAGCGGTGCTCACTTGGTAAGTCTAGAAATCAATGGAAAGGGCTAGTGCAGTTATTGGTGGGAACTTAGGAAAAAACGAGCGTACCTGGTGTGGATCACTCGTATATGTGCTGTCAGCCAGTCTATTCCGTTTGTAAATGTTGGTAGGTGGAGCAAAAATTCTCCTGTTGTGGCACTAGGAGCAGGGGTGGAAAAACAGTGGAAGTTAACCGGATGCTACTTTGTTGGGCTTACGTGGTCTTAGATTAATGGGGGCCGCGCAAAGTTACCTGTTTAGGCGGGCCGGTGCGTGTCCCGCTGGTAGGTGTATATTGTTTAGCGAGTCAGCCGCTAGGTAAAGGGAAAGATGAGAATGAGAGTATTCCGTTACAAGCTGTTCCATAAGCGGGCTGACTGAGAGCGAGCAGCTGGACGAAGTACGTACCTGGTAGAAATGCTGGGCGGGCCTTCCGATCGTGGGTTTCTGCAGGGGTCTCCGTCCCGGTGTGAAAAAGGAAGGGAAAGTATAGAGGGTAGATGAGTCCTTTTATCTGGAGATTGCGCGCGCAGATAGGTGGGAGGTCAATGTGGGCAGAATACAGGCCCGGAGTTCCAAGGCGGGTTCTAAGTAACGCGGCGGCCATGTTGGAACGGGCTAAGCGTTATGTTATGAAGCCGGTAACGATCCTCTATTAATATTCTCTATATGATAGTAGAGTCAAATAGAGAAATAAGAATTAAATTCTTATTATATAGCATATTCAGAGGCCTGCAAGTGTAGAACTGCAAGACGTGTTTCTAGAGGGGTTAGTGATGGCATAGCGGCCATGTTGGAACTGGTTGTGCGTTCTGATTAAAATATCAATATCAAGGAGGAGCAATTGGTATATTTATGTTCTATACAGAACATTGGGGTCATATTACAAGAAATTGGGAAGTGTTGATAGTAAGACATATTTTAAGCTTATGTTGTTGTTTTATCTATAGGGTGAGATGATAAGCCCAATCAGACTAGAAAGTAAGATTGAAACTGATGTGGAGGGCATAGAGACTGTCTCTAATGGGGCTATCACCTGTGACTCTGGGGCAATATGTGAGCCCAGGAAGTTAGCTTGTATCAGTGGCGCTCATGGCGGCCAGAGGTGGAAATCGTTTAATTAGTTACGACAGACCCTAATCATGGCTTGCCAGTATCGTCTATTGGAGATGGAACGGATAGACTTCTGCCTTTAAGTTATTACAGTTCTATGTGTTATGAGTCAAAGTGGGCTAACTGTACTGACACGACTGTGTATCTAGTCCCCAGCATATTTTCTGGGTGTTGACTGGATATCTAGCATGTCAGAATTTGATATGTCGGTGGTAGACAAGGAGACACAGAGGATATGTCAGCCATAGTTGTATTTGAGTACCTGATCCCAGGGTAGTTCATTATTAAGCCCTTTTGCATATGTGTCCAGTGAAAAAATCCAGTACACTTCTCGGCACTTACGGATCTGGGTGCTCAAGGTGCCTGAGGACTTGCGTATTTTTTCCAGGATATACCACCGTATATCATTTGGGTGGTGTTTAGCCTCTTGGAAATGCTTCACTAGGGGTGCTTGAGTTTTCCCTGTGCGTATGGCCGATCTATGTTCAGATAGGCGAGTGGACATCATGCGGGCAGTTTCCCCCACATAGCCCAAATTGCAGGGGCAGAGCAGTAGGTAGACCACATTAGTGGTTTTGCAATTCGTCAACGTTTGGGACGTGAGGGTCCGCATGTTGAAAGTCCATTGTTTTGTCTCAATGGCTGAATCGCATGCTGTACATGTAGAGCATTTAAAGTTGCCCACAACTGGTTTCATATCACTAATGGATCTTTGTACAGGTGCGGTGTTTTTCTGTTCCATTCTTGACCGGACGATCAAGTCTTTGAGGTTCTTATTTTTCCTGTACGCAAACACTGGTTTGGGTAGTTGGTGTTCTTTAGGTTTAGTGGCATTCAAAATATGCCAGTTGGAAAACACAATGTGCTGCAGTTTGGCATTCATAGTAGAATGTCTGGTGACAAACACCATTTTAGGGCTGGGTTCTTTGATTTGTGGAGTTAGGAGATGTTGTCTATCAAAGAACCTGGCTCTTTTGTAGGATTCACGGATTAAGCGTTTCGGATAGCCTCGAGAAATGAATTTTCTTTTCATTTCTTCTGCTCTGATGTCAAAATCTGCAAGTGTGGTGCAATTCCTTCGAACTCGGAGGAATTGCCCAAATGGAATACTTGATTTTTGGGTCACCGGATGATAGCTGGTGAAGTGAAGTAGTGTGTTACGAGCTGTAGGCTTCACGAACAGATCCACAATGAGTTGTCCATTCTTACTGGAGATGCTAATGTCTAGAAACTCTACACATGTTTGGCTAGCTGTGGCTGTGAAAAAAATGTTCTCATCACAGAGATTTAGCCATGATACAAAGGTGTGTACTGATTCTGTTTCAGAGGACCAAATAAAGAAGACATCATCAATGAAGCGAGACCATGATGAAACGGACTCGCTAAAGTCTGGTAAGTGGGGGACTCCATAAGGGTTCCCCACCTAGAAATACCAGTATTACGCCCCCTCCTTCATGCCTGCATACCGGGGGGCATGATATCTTGGAGAGAACAGGGTGAGTTCTCAACAGAGGCCCTGCATCATTGCAATCTTTGCAGACATGACCCAATAGTCTCTAATAGGAGTGCAGGCAACTTGGCGCCCTTTACCTTGTATTGGTGACTTCTGTGCATTCACTACCAGGAGGTAGGACTTGCACTAATATGATGATGCTGATATCTGCATGCCTTATGTGAGGATGTCTTTCATGATGTGCAGCAATGATATTTCTAATGGGTGCAATCTACAAGCATTTACTTGTTGCACTAACTTGAAGAGGTTATGACAACTGCCCTAATGTGAAATTATATATGATCTAGGTTATGTCATGACAAGTGCCTAGTGGAACAGTGATTTATATGATTGTGGTCTAATGTGTTTTTATGAATTTGTATGTCTTGTGTGGAGTCTCTTTTTGTGGTGTGCCTAGTGTGTCACCAGTGTGAGTGTTGCACAAACGCTTTACACATTACCTCTGGGATAAGCCTGACTAATCTGCCAAGCTACCAAGGGGGTGAGCAGGGGTTATCTTGGGTGTGTAACTCCCTTACCCTGATTAGAGTGGTGGGTTCTGCCTGGCTTGGGTACATACGCTAGCCAACCAGAAACCCCATTTCTAACATCTATCTGTTCCTTATTAGAAATGACAATAAAGTAATCCCAATGTCAGCCTATGGGAGAGATAGTCCTTGCAGTAGGGAAGAACTAATGTAAGAGTATTTAATTACCTGGACATGTAAAACTTAAAATTGCATGTTCAACTTTTTAAATACAACTCACTCTGCCCTTGGTCCCTGTTCAGGGCCTATCTTCGGGGTCACCTATATGTATTCAAAAGGAAGGTCTGGGCCTGGCAAGAGAGTTATCTTGCCGGGTCGACATGGCAGTTTAAAACTGCTCCCATAGACTCTTTAGTGGCAGGCCTGAGACATGATTAAAGGGATACTGAAGTGGGTGACACAATCAGTGCTTCAGGCCCACAAGTAGCATTTAATATATGGCAATTGGGCACAGGTTGAACACTCTACCAGGGACTTATGAGGAAACTAAATATGCCCATTGTGGATAGGCCAATGTTACACTGTTTTAAGAAAAGAGCACATACACTTTAGCCCTGGTCAGCACTGGTAAAGTGCCCAAAATACTAAAGTCAGCAAAACAAGAGGTCAGAAGGCAAAAAAGTAAGGGGAAACCACATCAAGGATGCCAGGTCTAGCAGAGG
Organism: Lissotriton helveticus; assembly: GCF_964261635.1. NCBI lineage: Eukaryota > Metazoa > Chordata > Amphibia > Caudata > Salamandridae > Lissotriton > Lissotriton helveticus. Next base: position 872,677,977 of record NC_136065.1, on the reverse strand, counting down.
GCCAAAGGGTTGGATTGAGAATTCAACAGATTCATGTGTTGTGAGTGGTTGACTTCATAGGACTTAAACCATATCATAACCATGCCACTGATCCTCCTTTCTTCTAAGAGTTTCAGGAGGGCGATGTGGCTTACCATGATGAATATTGAAGACAGGCCATGAAGAATGATAAGGTATTATCAACCTTTACTTAAAATGGGAAGCAAGTCATCTACTATGTGTAATACTATCACAATCTCTGCACTGCATTCTAGTCTAAATCCTCATTAAGAGATCGTTGAGGACCTTGTTTTCATCAATGTAGGTTTTAGTTGTTCAGAGGCACAGCTTTCAAATATATTCACTAGGAGAATAATACTGTGTGGATATTTGGGTGGCCATCTGCTTTTAGAGCAGAGAAGTGATCTGTCCACTTTTTAGTACACCTAGGACTACCCCTTTATATCGAATAGCATTTTGTCAGAAGTGAGAGAAGAGCCCGCTTATGTCTTTCGCAATTTTTCCCTTCGATAACATCTGACAAATATGGGAAATGCTTAACATCAATTATTTATCAGGTGATTTTTGCTTGTGGAATTCAGAGGAAAATCTTTTGGGTGAAGATTTAGTTTGTGGTGCAGAGAGAAAGCTTGGCCTGTTTAAATTTTCTTCAAAGACGAATCAGAATTTTTCATTATTCTCTATGGTACTAAGGATATCTAGAGCAGAATACAGATGAAAAATAGTTTTCTGGATAGCATTTATTGCAATGTTTATCTCCTTTCTAAAGACGGTTGCTTTGATGTCACATAACTGTTTCTTATACTCCTTTCACCAATTGCACAGAGAGTCTATGTTCATTCTTGAGTTACTAAATGGCAAACTCATTCATCATCATCATCATCATCATAAAAACTTTATTTCGATTCATTGACTGAATCATAAAAGTATACATGAATTGAAAAGACATCAATACATTTAAAATATCTGAACTACAATCACAAATTTCCAGTTAATTTACATATAATTTTCTTAACATTTAACTTTGAGATTTAAGTTCAAATAATCTTAATAAAAGACCAAAAGGTGCTTGTGCTGTAAAAAGATCGAAGGCTGTATTGCTATGGCTAAAAACAACCTAACATATTAGCATCTACTATCAGATGGTTTTTCCACAGAGACTACTCAATAACCTTTTCTAATGTTAAGTGCCAGTCTAATAAAGCTTATCATAGCACTACATACGGCTGCAGTGGATAGCGACATCAGAAATTCATATCCTTCTTTATAATTACACAGTCTAATATTCAGTAGGACAGGTTTAATAAATCGATTTCTTGGGTCTTTATACAAGGAACAAAAAAGAACAAGATGCATCGTACATTGTGGTGTTTTGTTATCACATGGGCATGGTGATAATCTCTCACACCATCCCCCTTGCTTTAGAAAAGCGAATAAAAAGTGCAATGTATTTAATCGGAATCTTGTTAAGTAGAAACGCCATTGCGTATGCACAGTAAACGATAGGTAAAACTGATGCCGCAAATTGCCCTTGTAATATACCATTTCAACATTGTCTTTTAACATACCCAAGGTAGCACGATAAGCACCCTTTATTTCCATCTTTGTGTCCTTCTGAATAGTTTCTGGATTTAAATAAATGTGACCTATGCCGATCTTATGGAGGGTTTCCCTCACATAAGACAACCATGGGATTTGCATCGCACAATCAAGTTTAATACAGTCTTTCTTTTGTAAGCTGCAAATCTTCTGACTGCCAAATTTTTCCCCATAGGAGCAGAGGTGAAACATGGATAGTGTCATTCACAAATTCTATGCCCATCTCAGGGTGGCAAAAGATGTTAGAAGAGCCAGTTGGAATTGATAAAAGGCGCTTTAAGAACTTGTTTTCCATGACTTGAATCTTTGTAGATCCATGTGACCCCCACACCCCCGACCCATATATTGCGACAGGCAGGCATTTAGCTTTATATAGGGACATCATTTCGGCAATCGGTTTTTGACCAAGTTTACTTGAGAAACGAAAAAGGGCTTCTATGGATCGTGTTGTCGTTTGAACACGAGCAGGTATTAATGGGTCCCAGCTCAAAGTTTTGTTAAACAGATTTCCTAAGTAATTAAAGTTTTCAACTTTTTCAATGGTTTGACTTTCTACCGTAAAGCTACGGGTTTTTGACCCCTTTGGACCACAAACCAAAGCAAATGACTTTGAGAAATTAACCCTAAGATCTAAGGCCCACATGCATCATTGTGACATTTTGCACTTCCTAATTTGCGAAAAATAAGGAATCGCAAATTAAGAAGTGAAAAATGCTATGCATCATTATTTTCCGTATTCATTTGTGATTCAGTAAAAATCGCAATTTTTACCGAATCCCAAATGAATACCGAATTCTTAAGTTAATTTTCGCAATTCCCATTGATTCCTATGGGCCAAAAGGCCCATAGGAGTCAATGGGAAGGCATTAGTAAATTGCGAGTGGCACTTTGAAAATTTCATGGGTGCAGGGGGGGTCCAAAGGACCCCCCCCATGCACCCCTGAAATTTATTTTTCGCATCATGTTTCACACACACATGTCCTAAGGACATGTGTGTGTGAAACATGAATGTTGAAAAAAAAACATTTTCAGCATTTTAAACACTTTTTCCAAATTTACCGAGTGGTTCAACCACTCGGTAAATTTGGCACCCTAATTGCGAATTTACACTTTTAAAAGTAATGATGCATTGCTTTTAAGAAATCGCACATCTGCGACTTCTTAAAAGCACCCGCAATTTTAGAACTCGCAAAAATGTTACGAATTCTAAAATTGCTCCATGCATCCCAAAAAGCACTTTTGCATTCGCAAACGGCCAATTTTAAGGAATCGCACCGTTTGCGACTACAAAAATGCTTGATGCATGTGGGCCTAAATCCTGCATTAGGTTGTTAAATGCACTCAAGCAAGTTTGCATGCTATTAGCAGTTAGGGTCATTAACACAGTGTCATCAGCATAAGATAACATAGGTAAATATTTGTCATTTACTTTAGGAAAATCTAGACACTTTCTCAACAAAAAACTTTCCAGGCCATTTGTATAGACTAGAAACAGGAAGGGAGCCAGGATACAGCCCTGACGTACCCCCTCAGTCGATGGGAACTCATTCATAGGATATAATATTTTGCTTCAGACTCAGGTGCGTGTTAATTACATTGTATGCATCCAAGAAGCCATTTCCGAGTTGCCTGGCTCCGCAGTATTGTGCGCGATATATCAAGATTATACAACCTTTTTAATGTTTTCATGATTTCTGCATTTCACCCTTTTGTGTTAGTTAAGTTTCAAGTTGCCAGTATTTCCCTAAGGCAGGGGAGCCTGCTTTTTGGGAAGGGGGTTGCTGGACCCCAGTTTGGCCTCTTTTGTTCTCCACCCCTGGTTTTCTCTCCCCAAGCAGGTCTCTGCACCTCGGAGCCCAGCCACACCCCCTTGATGCCAGCCCTTTTAAGCATCGGGCAGTGCATTAGCACAGTGGGCGCACTCAGCAGGAGCACCGACGGCACAACAAAGGGAAGCCCGTCTGCGTCCGTCCGCAGCTGGACTGCACCGTGCTTCAGGACCCATGGCCACTTTCTCACCCGCTCCTGCTCTAGAGAAGCACTTCTGGGATTTTGCAACGATGGTAAGACTGAGTCTTGTGCTATACATGATCCTAATTCCAACCCAGCCCACTACTGTTGTCCGGGCTGCAAGTTTGGCCTGGTCCCAAGCAACACATACCTTCTTACTCACAACATGCCGCAGACCTTTACTGTTTCAAATACTGAAAGGAAGGAAGGGGCTACAGAACCCAATCTCCTGCGTGCTTTTGAACACTAGTTCATTATAAAGAACAGAAATGCATTTGCAGACGTTGTGGACCAGCATGCATTAGATATTATATTCATTAAAGAAACCAGGGCAGATGCCATGTCGGATCTAGATCTTAAAATTGCTGTCCATAGGCTTTAATATTGAAAGAGACAATCGTCAGACTAAAAGAGGTGGTGGAATTGTGATTATGTTTTGCAAAAATGTTAAGGATACTTTTAAACCAATCACCCAGCTTGACTGTGAAGCCCTCATATTTAAGTTTAAACATAACTATACTAATCTTTTTAACTAAATCCTGGCATACTGCTCACCTGGACCAAGAGATAAATGTTTTCAAACTCTGCATGATTTTACTGAAGCATGCATGGAGTTTACAAATTTCACTATATAGGATGATTTAAATTTCCATCTAGAGTTATGTAAAAACAGCAACAATGAACACCTTGTAGACAGTCTCTGTTGTTTCGATCTTATACAGATTGTAAATGTACCTGTTGGACTTGGCCCTTTTTGGCAGGTTCACCCCTAAACTTTTTACCTTTTCTGTGATGTGATATTGGTGTTTTTTGGCCTTTGCGCACTTTAGCACTGTGGCCCAGTGTAAAGCGTGTGCGCTCTCTGTGTTACATTTGTAAGGTTGGCCTGCCCTCCCATAGGAATGCTTTGGGGATTCCCTGATCAGTGTGTGTGAGTGTTAATTCCTGTTATGAGAGGAGCAGTATGGTCAAGGCTGGTATGTCTGAAATTGTGTGAATAAATGCTGGGCAATGGTGTGCACAGATTTATTGTGATTGTGGTTATTTTAGAAATGTCACTTTTAAGAAGTTGGCATTTCTGTGTGCTATGTGTCTGCCTGCCTGTTGTGAATTGCATGTCTGGCTTGTGAGTGACAGGAGCTGAGGAGCGTGGGTGGCTCCAGGAGAGGCAGGATGAGTCAGTCCTAGGCTGACTGGGACACCTGAGCTGAGAGTGGTAGGAGGAGAGATCCCCTGACTCTGAATAGGATGGTGCTTCCCTAGTACAATGCTGGATCCGCCCCCCTGTGGTGTGTCTGATCACTGAGCCCCCACCTGACAAAGGGGAGAGGAGCTGGGCAAAAATAAAAGTGCTCCAAAGCCCCCCTAAACCAGTTCTGACTGGCATCTCCAAGCCCTGTGCTGTGACACAATGGGAAACGTTAGTATAAATATAGGGGCTGTGACACCATGAAAATGTTTAGTCTCGGTGTGCTGTTCCTGCTGGGATGAGCTGCAGCTGGGGCCCGGGGGGGCTGCCATGAGGGCTTGCCTTCCTGGGCCCAGCATTGCCCCCTTGATGCCTTAAGGACTTTTTGGGACCCTTTCGCTTATCTTCCTTTAAAACAGGACTCTTGCCTCTTGCCTCTTGCGCCCTGTGAGAGCTTTTGATTTTTATCCTGAAGGCGAGTGCTGGAGCCGTGCAGCGCTGGGCTGCACATCACTGCTGAGAGGGAATCCCCAGTGTAGGGATTCCCCCTTCCCCCATTGTGCCCTGGATGCGGGTGCTTACCCCCTTATTGACCTTAATGGCGGGTTCCCACCCGCATGTTGCTTGGTTCTGTGTATTTAAATAAACGGGCGCCACCCCGCCTCTGGCACCTTTTGAAATGGCTGGTGCCTACCCGTACTTTGCCAAGTACAGAAGACCCACGGCCACCCAGACGAATGCAAAAAGAACAACTGGTGGACAGAATGCAGAACAATGTCACATATTCACCCCAGTACAGAGATCTGGGCCTAAATCCATTGGTTTTGTTTGCACACCATGCCATTCCAGTTTGGACCCAGCCATATGCAAATCAGTCTTGACCCTGCACCCAATGTGTACAGTCCAGCCCGGACTGCCAAGCCAGGTCCTCCCTGGACTGGAAACAAGCATCCTAGGACCGGTTTCGGGCTTTCAACCCTCATCAGCCAGGATAGCTTGACTCCAGTGGTATGGAGAGCACAGGACGAGCAGCAGGCCGGAAGTCAGGCCGCTGCTGTGCCTGACTGTGGGCGGGGCATCAAGCGGAAGCTGCGGCCGGAAGGAAGAAGTGGCAGCCAGGAAGAGACCGGGGCTCTCCCTAATGCAGGGGCTCCCCTGCATAAGGGAGAGCCCCGCATCCTGCTGCATTTGGTGATTACGGCGAGGGGGGCCCGAGGCACATTGCCGGTGCCTGCCCCAGCCACCTTGGAGAAGTCCCAGACCCAAAGAGAGGGACCGAGTGAAGAGGAGATAAAGCCTCCCCGACGAGAGAGGAGATTGCAGACAACACCCCGGTGAGTGGAGCTGCCGCATGGCCCTTTGCGAGGGCTTCCTAGTTCTGAGCGCACCCCGAGAGGAAGCGGGCTGCTCCTACGAGAGGGGGCTCTAGGGGCGCCTTGTTGGTGCCGGTTCAGGCCCGTGCCTATTACCTGAGCTGTCCCACATGGCAGCGTGCCGCTACAATGTGGGGGCCAATATTATTGAAAAGCCTAGTGGGGCCCGAGGGCACAGATGTGCCAGGGCCCCCTCAGTTTATTTACCCCAGCTGCCCCGTTCGCAGATGGCAGCTGCAACGATGGGGCCATAGTTGTTTGGAGAGCCCCAGCGAGGCCCATAGGGCACAGTTGTGCCAGGGCCCATTATGGTTTCACAGCTGCGCTGCACCAGCGCAGGCAGCTGCAACATTTTGGCGCAGTTTTGTGTATGGAGTCCCTGAGGGGAACAGACGGGCACAGTGGTGCCAGGCCCTCACCAGTATTCACAGCTGCGCAGCACTTAGTGCCAGCTGCTCAGTTTAGGCCCTCATTTGATATTCCCAGCTGCCACTGCTGTAGTGAGCAGCTGCAAAGTTTAGGTCTGCGCAATTGTGCACCCCTGACTTATGCTGCATTGGCAGTGCGCCCTGACTTTTGAACATAGGGCATTTGAGCCCCTTTTGAGATGGCCAGGGTGACTGTTAGGTTTATAAGACACCAAGCCCTAATATGATTTATGTGGTGCTAGGAAATTTAATTTATATAGTATGATTTATGCACCCTGATTTATGCCTCTAGATGTGTTTTATGTATGAGGTTATTTGCATTATATGGCTTATGCTTGGGAGGTTATCCTCCACTGTGATTTATGCCCCTAATGTGAGTTAGGCTTAGGGGGTTAGGGTCTAATGTGTTTAGACTAATGTGATACTGTGCATTATGAAGTTTATGTAACAGACGGATGCTGAGTACAGTGGTTACCAATGATTACTGGTTGTACGTTTATGATATGTCTTACTTTTACTAATTTCGCTTTTTGATGGTTCCGACAGTGGTCCAGTGGGCCCTGTCAGGTGTATATAATCCCTTGTAGATGTGACCTATGCCAGGTGCCACCATGTATATTATGTGAGTACTATTCTAATGTGTTATGAGAATACAGAGGCTTTTTTTGATATAACCTTGTGTGGAGTTCCTTTTGTGAGGTGCCTAGGATGTTGTTGCAGTGAGCGTGCGCAAATGATTTACACATGGCCTCCGACATAGGCCTAACTGCTTGTGCCAATCTACCAAGGGGATGAGCTGGGGTTATATTTGGCGTGTAACTCCCTTGCCCTGACTAGAGTGGTGATTTCTGCCTGGCTTTGGCGCAAGCCTTAGCCAACCAGAAATTCCATTTCTAACAGTACCCACTCATCAGGCAAATCAAACTCTGGCTGGTGTTTTGACCAATACTCCTGCTTTGATTTTGACAAAGGTTTTGCCTTTGGCATGGACAGACCATAAGGCAATTTGTCTTTCACTTAAAACCCCCACAAATATTTTTTCAAATTCCACTGCTGTTACTACATGCAAATTTTGTCCTTGGAGGAATATTGACCCCAAGGAATTAAACAATATCTTTCTCAGGTCCAAACCTATATTTGGCGGCAATATTGAAGCTGATGCTACCAATTATGTAAACTGGATAGATCAGAAATCTCCTCATTGGCTCCAGTGAAAACAGGAACAAAGCACAGGGAAAGACCTTAAAGGGGCATATTATCGACAAATAGCTATATTTATCGCAATTTTCTTTTTTTTATCGCTGCCTACCACCGGATATTATCGCTGAGATGACATGCTATTAGCAACGTTTATCTCTAATGCGATAAAATATCCGGCAATAGCGGCTCAATGCATGAATATCGCTGGAAATCCAGCGATATTCAGGCATTGACGCTAATGGGGACTTAACCTGAATATCCACCTCCCATTGGATATACAGGTTAAGTCATGGTCTGAGCAGACGTTAGGTTCTGGCGATAATCGCGCTTAGCGCAATTTTTGTTGTTGCTTCGCCTGCCTTGCTAATAGGCGATAGTTGTGTTAGCGACTGCTTTCAATCGCTAATAGGTTGGGTACACCCACTTTGCATGTCATTAGCAATAAATATCGCTGACATGCAAAGCAGGCCCCAAACCTGTAGCTATCGCCTAAAGCTGTCGCTAACTGCTGTTAGCGACAGCTTGCTAATAGGGTGAAAAAAATATCGCCGCTTTAGTGGGAAAAAGTCCCGCTAAAGCAGCGATATCGCCCTTGCTAATATGCCCCTCAGTCCCTTAGTACTCCCAAGAGATTAAAGAGTTTAAACAGAAGTGCTGACTTTATGAACGTAGATGGAGGAAGGAGTATTGTCAGGAAGAAAAAATCAAATACTAACTTCTCCTTAATGAAGATAAGAATCTAATTTTTTCCACAGAATCTAAATATTTTAGTGAGAAAATCAGTGTGGCAAAAGACTCCACAAGGGAGCTTTTTTAACTCAAATCTATCATCTCTTTACTATTTAGCTGTGTCTGGTGGCTCAGTGGACTAATGTGTCCACTGCAAGGTCTCATGTTCCACCTCATGGTCACAGGTTCAAATCCCAACAGGCCCACTCAGCATTTCATTCAACTGAGGTTGATAAAATGAGTACCATTGGGTAACAATAAACATCTGTTATTCAGAGCCAAGACACATACGGGTGAACCTGCACTTTACAAATAATTATGTTATGTTTAGTGAAGCTAAGCAACACTAGTACTTTTAGTCCTGACCAGTCCTTCTGCAACAAACTGGCTGAATGTTTTCAGGACAAAGTGACTCAGATCTTCCAGGCTTTCACCACGTCAGAATGCCCATACTCTGAAGAATTTTAGGCATGTCTTTTCATCTATAGGAAAGCAAGATGCTAATAGGGGTAAGGGACAAGAATTTTTGGGAAAGTCCTCACTAACCTCACCAACGTTATCCACCCCATCAAGTCAGAAACCCCTACAAATCCTTGTCCTTCCCCTATTTTACATGAGGTCTTAGAAATAGTATCAGTATCTCTCAGGGATCTACTGAATAACATCATGATTGAAGGTCAGTTTCCAGCAGCCTGGAGAAAAGCATATATACTCCTGTTGATTAAATAAGCATCCCATGACTCTCAGGATGTTGAAAGTTGCCTAACCATATTGTGCCTCCCTCTACCAGCAAAGATACTGGAAAATCAATTAAGGGGGGGAATTTTACCTATTTAGACAATAGTCATCTTCTGGATTCTTCTCAACATGGCTTCAGGTGAAACCATTGCACAGAGTCAGCCATAGTGGCGGCTTCATAAGAAATAAGAATGGTGGTTGACAAGGGAGGGAAATCAGTGTTGATTCTTATCAATCTTTCCACCGCCTTAGATACAGTCAAACACTTACTTCTTATTAGCCGACAGGAAACCATCAGCTTCAGAGATACAGCACTTGCCCTTCTCAGCTCTTTGTTGTGGGATATAGAGCAGGTAGTTGCTCTGGGTGCGTTTGTCTCATATCCTTTCTCCCTTCCATGTGGGGTGCCACAGGGGTACTTACTCAGCCTGGCCCTCTTTAACATATATATCACCCAATTGGCCAACCTTAGTCATGGTATGGCTTTGTAGTAATTTCCTACGAAGATGACACACAAATTGTGGTGTCAACAACATCTAAAGTTGAGGAAGTGGCCAAGGGAGCTTTTTTAACTCAAATCTATAATCTCTTTACTCTTTAGCTGTGTCTGGTGGCTCAGTGGACTAAAGTGTCCACTGCAAGGGCCCGTGTTCCACCTCATGGTCACAGGTTCAAATCCCAACAGGCCCATGCAGCATTTCATTCAACTGAGGTTGATAAAATGAGTACCGTTGGGTAACAATAAACATCTGTTATTCAGAGCCAATACACCTACAGGTGAACCTGCACTTTACAAATACTTATGTTATGTTTAATGAAGTTAAGCAACACTAATACTTTTAGTCCTGACCAGTCCTTCTGCAACAAACTGGCTGTATGTTTTCAGGACAAAGTGACTCAGATCTTCCAGGCTTTCACCACATATCAGAATGCCCATGCTCTGAAGAATTTTAGGCCTGTCTTTTCATCTATAGGAAAGCAGGATGCTAATAGGGGTAAGGGACTAGGGGCAAATTATCAAGGGATTTATCTCCGCTTTTATGGCTTTAAAAGCCAAGAAAGCGGAGATAAAATGATCTCCCTATCAGCAACAAGGTGCTAACACGCAAATTCGCATGTTCTCTACGCTTCCCCTTGCATCTCTAATGAGATGCAAAGGGGGCGTTCCAGAGAAAAATAATAGGAGAAATGTTGTTAAGCGACATTTCTCCTATTATCAAGGATTTCGCTAACCCTGTTAGTGATAAAAAAAGCAGCGCTAACCGCGGTTAGCGCTGCTTTTTTTACACCTGGTATTTTCCTGACTTAGCCATGATATCCTATGGAAGGTGGATATCATGGCTAAGTTTGTGAGCCCCTATCATCAAGTTAACCCCAAACTTTGAGAGATTATGTTGGTTTTCCAGCGATAATCTCTCATTTGGCAGTTAGCGCGAGGATTTTTATCACTTCTGAGATAAACCTTGCTAATAGCAAGTTATCTCTGCGATAATTTCCGGGGATGCTTAGCGTTAAACAATTCGTTGCTGAGCCCTCTTTAGCAATAAATATCGCTAATCGTTGGTAATATGCCCCAAGAATTTTTGGGAAAGTCCTCACTAACCTCACCAAAGTTATCTGCCCCATGAAGTCAGAAACCCCTACAAACCCTTGTCCTTCCCCTATTTTACATGAGGTCTTAGAAATAGTATCAGTATCTCTCAGGGATCTACTGAATAACATCAGGATTGAAGGTCAGTTTCCAGCAGCCTGGAGAAAAGCATATGTACTCCTGTTGATTAAATAAGCATCCCGTGACTCTCAGGATGTTAAAAGTTGCCTAACCATATTGTGCCTCCCTCTACCAGCAAAGATACTTGAAAATCAATTAAGGGGGCGATTTTTACCTATTTAGACAATAGTCATCTTCTGGATTCTTCTCAACATGGCTTCAGGTGAAACCATTGCACGGAGTCAGCCATAGTGGCGGCTTCATAAGAAATAAGAATGGTGGTTGACAAGGGAGGGAAATCGGTGTTGATTCTTATCAATCTTTCCACCGCCTTAGATACAGTCAAACACTTACTTCTTATTAGCCGACAGGAAACCATCAGGTTCAGAGATACAGCACTTGCCCTTCTCAGCTCTTTCTTGTGGGTTATAGAGCAGGTAGTTGCTCTGGGTGAGTTTGTCTCAGATCCTTTCTCCCTTCCATGTGGGGTGCCACAGGGGTACTCACTCCGCCTGGCCCTGTTTAACATATATATCACCCCTTTGGCCAACCTTAGTCATAGTTATGGCTTTGTAGTCATTTCGTACGAAGAGGAAATACAAATTGTGGTGTCAATAACATCTAAAGTTGAGGAAGTGGCCAAAGATTTTAGGAAATGTATGGCTCATATTATAAGCTGGATGGAGAAAAATTACCTGAAACTAATCTCAGACAAAACTGGGGTATTACTCTTTGGGAATGACACCACCTTTTGGTATTCTACTTGCTGGCCATCACATTTAGGTCCACTTCCTTCCCCAGTGCAAATGGAAAGAAATCTGGGAGGTTTTTTTCATATTGAATCATCTTTCTAAGGTCAGATTAATCAAATTACTTTTTCCAGTGTTTTCCTACTCAGAATCTTTTAAAAAAATAGTTCTTTTCATTTAGTCAGCTCTTCAAAAGACTGTAATTGTGACATTGGTATTCATAAAAAATGACTATTGTAATACCTTATATTTAGACTTTCAGCAACCTTTATTAGAAAAATATCAGTTTTCAAAATGCAGCTATCAGGCTGCTTTTGAAAATTCCAATATTTACATTGGTTTCTCAGTCCATCCAAAGCCTTCATTGGCTCCCGGTCCAGGAAAGGATACATTTTAAGGCACTGGGGGCATATGTACAAGGAGTTAATGCCGCCGTAGCTACAGTTTTTTTTAGCTGTGGCAACTTTTTTTTAATCGCCGTATGTAAAAGTTGCCTTAGCAACAGTTTACTGGTGATATTGTCCATTTTTCCTATCGCCACCACAGTTAGCGATAGACAACAATTATGAGATGCAAGGTAGGTGTCCCAGTGCAAAAACCTCCACTAACCCCACTTCGCGATATTTACAACGAGAGCCGTGCCCAGCAAAATGTAAAAAAAACAGCCACATAGTCCCGTTAGCGGCAAGTTTCTAAGACCAGAAAAAAGGTGGTCTTAAAAATAGAGATAACAAAGCAGGACATATTTATTTATTTATTTTTTAAGCTTATAAAGCGCACGGCTACCCCCCAAGGGGGTGTCCCGGCGCTGCAGACAACCGGCTAGAGAGGGACGATAGCAACTAGAGACTAGAAAACAGCCAGGTTTTCAATTTACTCCGGAACAGTGACTCTGATGGAGAGAGCCTAAGATCTAATGGAAGACTGTTCCAGAGTTTCACGGTCCCTACTGCAAATGCTCTGCCCCCCATTCTGGACCGGCGAAAACGCGGAGTGAAAAGGAGGCAGAGGTTATTAGATCTGAGAGCTCTTGTGAGTGGACAGGTTTAAGCCTATTTCTCAAATAGGCAGGACCAAGGCCTTTAAGGGCTCTGAATGCAATGACCAGTGCTTTAAATTGAATCCGCCGAGTCACTGGCAGCCAGTGCAGCTTCCTCAGGTATGGAGTGATCGAATGACGGTAAGGAATGTTACCAATCAGCCTAGCAGCCGCATTCTGCACAATCTGCAGTCGATTGATCAGGTAAGCAGGAGCACCGACATACAGACTATTTGAATAGTCAAGATGCGTGGTGATTAATGCATGTATGACGGTCCTGCGTGAGTCAAGAGGCAGTTAAGGAAAAAAAATTCTGATCATGCGAAGTTTGCCGAAGCAGGTTGCGGTGACTTTATTATTTTGGGTTTTGCACGATAGAGTATTGTCAAATTGAAAACCCAAATTACTAGCTGCTTGGACCGGGATTGGAGGAGGATTTAACTCCGAGGGCAGCCATAATGTGGTAGCTAATGGGGACTTCTGATTAAAAAACAGGACTTCCGTCTTGTCCGTATTAAGTTTAAGTTTATTAGAAGTCATCCAGGAGGAGATGTTAGTAAGGCAGTGATGGAAATTGGTTAAACTGCCGTCAGAGTGATCTCTGAAAGAAAAAACAAGCTGAGTGTCATCAGCATAAGAGATCACTCTGACCCCCCAGGATTCAACCACTTTTGCCAACGGGGTAAGATATATATTAAAGAACAAAGGGCTGAGTGCGGAGCCCTGCGGGACACCGCAAAGCAACGGTTTTTCCTCAGAAATAAAAGGGCGAAGAAAGACCTGCTGGGATCTATCCGTTAGAAAGGATCTGACCCAGGCCCATACAGTTCCCCCAATTCCAATATTGCGCAGGCGGTCCAGTAGTATGTCATGCGATACAGTATCGAAAGCCACGGATAGGTCGAGGAGAACCAGCATGGCCTACTCGCCTGCATCCACGTCCTCTCGGATGGACTCAGATACCTCAAGCAGAGCCGTCTCAGTGCTGAAGCCTGGTCTAAAACCTGACTGAGAGTCATGCCACAATTGTTTAGATTCTAAATAACCAGTCAGTTGCTCCTGAACAGCCTTCTCAAGAGTTTTTGCCGGTTTAGGGAGGAGGGAAATAGGCCGGTAGTTGCTAAACAATGAAGGGTCAGCTTCAGCCTTCTTAATAATTGGGATCACCATAGCTTGCTTCCAGAGGGAAGGAAATTGGCCAGTCCGTAGAGAAGTGGTCCAAATCATAAGAAGTGGGCTGATAACCAGAGAGGTAAGGCTACTTAAGATTTGTGCTGGGGCTGGATCAAGAGGAGATCCAAATTTACACCGGTCAAATAAGGCCAAGGCATACTCCATAGTTAACTCTTTGAACTCTACGAAAGTTTCCTCCTGGATGATTTTAGAGTCGAGCTGCGAGAGCAGCCCGTCATGCCTGAAGGTGGAAGAGATGTTGACGATCTTATCATGAAAAAAAAACAGAGAGACCATCTCAGAGAATTTGAATTGGAGCAATCGAAGTGGCCAAGGCAGATGGATTAGAAAATTCCTTGATAATGTTGAATAGGGTTTTAGCTGAATTATTGGTGGTCTTAATTTTCTCTGCATAGAACTCCCTCATGGTGACCCGTTTTAATTTATGGAAGGTATTTAGGGCCAATTTGTAGATGGCTTTCGCAGACCCATCATACGTCAAACGCCAAGCACGTTCTAATTTCTTACATCGGCTCCTTTCCTCACGTAATGGCTGGGAAAACCAGGGTGCCGATGGTCTTGACCTTGAGGAAACTACTGGAAGTAGAGGAGCAACAAGATCAATGGCGGAAGAAAGGGAGTTGTTGAACTTTGCTACGTCTGTGTCCAAATCATAGCAGGGCTGCCCTATTAATTTAGGAAAGATGGATTCTAAGGCCTCACAAGTGACCTTATACCATTTTCTCCCAAGAACCCTACCTAGAGCTGAAGAAGCCGGTGGCAGTGGCAAAGTCAGCTCAAACGGAATCAAATAATGACCCGACCAGGTGAGGGGCAGGGATGGGAGAATGGTTAGGCCAGGATGATTAGAGAAAACAAGATCAAGAGTATGGCCGGCTAAATGTGTAGGGCCCTGTACCAGCTGACTAAGGTTCAAACCGAGCATAGAGTCTCAGAAATTATTGGCCCGAGTGCAAGTAGCTTCATCTATGTGGAGATTAAAATCTCCCAGAACTGTACAATGCGGGTGCTTAAGTGACAAATCTGCAATCATGTCAGTAAGGGAAACAAATGAAGCGGGTAGGCTACTTGGAGGACTATACACCAAAACACCCGCAAGGATGATGGTGGAGGAATCCGCAATAGTAAAATACATAGCTTCCATAAGGCCTAACTTAGTGACCTTCCTACTAGTTATCTTAAGATGGGAATGCAAGATGACAGCAACCCCCCCCCCACCTTAGAGCCTTCCTGATTTAATCCCACAAAGCGATAGCCTGGGGGAGTTGCTAAACTAATATCATGATTAGAGGAACCCTTGACCCAAGTTTCCGTTAAAAATAGGATGTCCCAGGCATTGGTAGAAAGTGATAACCAGATGTCACTGGTGTGGAAGGGAAGAGAACGACAGTTGACCAACCCAGCCTTAAGGGTCACAGGGAGCCTAGCTGTGCTGGAATTTCTGTCCTGCAGAGTGGTGGAGGGTTCGAGTACGAGCGAGCAGTGAGCGCAAATAAAATGCTGCTTATCAAGCTCAGGTGGATTACAGCGCAGTGGAGAAGTACAAATGCCATGTCTCATACCCAGAAGCTGAGATCTAGACCAGCAAATCCGGGAGGTCTGAGGCCGACCAGCACGGTGGCTGGCGCTGGTCGCGGCTCCGGACCGGACAGGCGAAGACGGGCTTGCCTTTGGCACGCTTTCGGCGCGCCCACTGCGCGCATCCGCTGCGCGGGCGCATAAGCGTCACTATTTGTAGGCAGCAAGCAAGGAGGTGTGTCAGGCGAGACACCAACCACTAGTCCGCTTCCCTGATAGAACCTTCCCAAGATGGCGGGCGCAGCTCCCTCCCTTTGCCCAAACAGCTTTTCCACCCAAGCACCAGCGGAGTGCAATTTTAAAAGAACGACAAAGTGAGGTGAGCAGCAATGGGAACAATTAAAAACTAACAGGTAATGTAATTTAAATCAGCAGTATGCGCTATCTAGAACTTCCGGCTCACGCCTCAGGAGTCTGGTGTGTGCGCGGGCGCCTAAGTGTCACCATTTGTAGGCAGCAAGCAAGGAGGTGTGTCAGGCGAGACACCAACCACTAGTCCGCTGCCCTGATATAACCTTCCCAAGATGGCGGGCGCAGCTCCCTCCCTTTGCCAAAACAGCGTTTCCACCCAAGCACCAGCCGAGTGTAATTTTAAAAGAACGACAAAGTGAGGTGAGCAGCAATGTGAACAATTAAAAACTAACAGGCAATGTAATTTAAATCAGCAGTATGCGCTATCTAGAACTCCCGGCTCACGCCTCAGGAGTCTGGTGAGTAAGGGGGAGTAGCCCAGAACCACATTTGGCAACCCGCTGATACCATGGAGGTACTGCTTATGCAGCTTGGAGCACCAAGAAGATCACAACAACCCCTCCTCAGACGTAGCTCGTAGCAGTGCTGCACATATTGGCCTCAGGTTCCTTCCAACCAACCACTGCCAGAGCAAGGGGACTCTCACAGTCATCCTTTACAAGGTTCCTCCCAAACGTCTTGGATGCCATCATCAACCTGACGCCACAGCACCTACGCTTCCCTTACACTGCTCAAGAACAGCTTGACATCAAACAAGGCTTCTATGCCATTGCTTGCTTTCCCCATGTGGGGGCAATTGACTACACCCATGTCCTACTTGTGCCTCCTGCGGACACTGCACACATTTACCAGAACAAGATGCACACACGCACACCATGAACGTGCAGGCAATCGTGGACCATCGGGGCTTGTTCACCAATGCTGTAGCCAAGTTTGTAGGGAGTGTGCATGACTCATACATCTTCCGGCAGTCCATCATCAACCAGTGGTTTGAGAATGGCACATATGGAAATGGACTGCTTGTTGGTAAGCACAAACTGAACACACCACACACAAAAAGTGCACAATCATCTAGCACACAAATGTGAGAATGCAGATGTAGCAAATGTCAAACAATATGCCTTGAAATATGTCCATCCACCATACACAAGAACCTAAGGGAATGCGGTCCTTGGGGTTAGCCTTGTAGACAAACTTCCATCCAAAGCCCTGCCCCACTGTCACACAGCTGCAAATGCTGGGAGAGGTTGGAAACAAATAGGTATGATGGAGGGTCAGTACCAATGAGGAAAGTGTGAACACAAGCCCAAGTATGGTGGCGGTGTCCTGCATAGTCATGAGCTTGCATAGCACAGACTGTCCCATGCAGCCCAGTCTGATGTAAATTAGTGCTTTGGTGACTGTATACTTGGATTGGGGGAGGATCCATCTGAGGTTCTTACAGAAGATGCAGAGGGTGATGAAGTAGCTTGATGTGATGGCACCAACCTTTTGGTACATGGAGAGGGGAGATTTGAGTACAACGCCCAGTTCTCTGGCCTGGTCTGTGTGTGTTGTGGGACTGCTGAGGGTGGGGTCCCACTAGGTGCTGTTACATGCTGCTGTCGTGTCTCCAAGGGTGACAACTCATGTTCTCTCTGCGTTGAGTCTCATGCAGATGTTGCTCATTCAGTGTGCAACTACCTGCATTACTTCTGGGAAGTTGAGTCTGGTGGTGGTGGGCTTCTTGGTAAGGGAGAGGATGTGCTGGGTGTCCTTGGCGTACAATACTATGCTGAGTTTGAGCTGTTGGACTATGGCTGCAAGGGGGGCAATGTGGATGTTGAAGAGTGTTGGGCTGAGCAATGATCCCTGGGGCACTCCGCATGTGAATATTTGTGGGTTGAGAGAGGAAGGGTGTTAGTCTGGTCCCTTGGCTTCTGCCGGTGATGAATGATGGGAAACAGTCAAGGGTGGTTCCTTGTATTCCTGCATCATGTAGTCTGCCCGCTAGTGTGTAGTGGGAGACGGTGTGGCATGCTGCTGTCAGGTCAGGTAGAATCATGACTGCGTTGTCGCCTTGTCCGAGGCGGGTGTTGATGTTGTCTGTGGCAGCAAGTAGGGCTGTCTCGGTGCTGTGGTTGTTTAGAAATCCAGACAGAGACGTGTCCAGAATGGCGTTGTCTGTGGCTTATCAGGTTGTCTTGGTGAATTCATGGATGACGTGGAATATGTCTTCTGTGTTGGGTGGTATATGCATCTATTCTGTTGTGGCAGAAGCTCCTATCAGTGCTAAAAATGCGTTGGTGGTATCTGGACAAGGTGTCCTTGTATGTCTAGGAATTAATGTGCCTTGCAGTTTCTCCTGTATTTAGCCAGGGTTCTGCAGGTGTGTCTAGAATATTTGAGTTTGGTGGTGAAATATGTGGATTTGCTGCTGCATTGTCTGTCGGAGTTGTGTGGCATGGTTTGTCTGCGCATTTGGAGATCCATGTGCGGGATTCCCTGGAAGCACGTTTGGCGTCTGCTGCAGTGTTGGGGGAGTAGCTTTTGAGGGTTGATTACATCTGCTCATTGGTGACTCATCTTCAGTACCTTTGCGTTGCGCAATGTGTGGGTGCATCCGGCTTGGTTATGTTGCCAAGGAAGTGTATGCAGTGATGGTTGGTCCAAGGGTGCTGTGTGGTGTGGCTGAAGGGTACGCTGTTTGCTCCTGCAACGAAGGGGTTGAGGGTGTCTTCTGCCTTGTGGGTCGGTGTGGGTAAGAGTTGTGTCATTCAAATGTTGGGCGAGCTCTTCATCCAGAGGATAGTTGGTGTTTTTGGAGTTGTTGAGGTGGAAGTCCAGGTCTACAATGAGTAGGTAGTCCATGGAGGTGATGGCTTGGGGTGCAAAGAGGTTGTTGATGGTGTTGGCAAATTAGTCCATGTGTCCGGGGGTCTGTAGGCAAGTTTGTCGCAGAGTGTGGAGTCGGGCTGGGCTAGACCTGGACGTGCATGTCTTCGTGGCGGCAAATGTGTTGCTGGAGGTGGAGAGGCAGAGGGACGTTTTCATGCATGATGGTGAGGACTCCTGCCAGGTGTTGGGGGCATTACCCCCTCTGGATCTTGTCTCCATTAGGGTTAGTGAGGGGGATGTCAGTGGCAGAGGAGCTGGTGGTTCAGCTGTCTAAAAAGAAGGCGACGTTGGGTGATAGTGTGTCCCGGAGGTACCATATGTACACGGTGTGTCTGTGCAGGGAGTGCATGTTGATGAGGATGCATCTTAGTGTGTTGGCTGTGTTGGTGGCCGTCATGGAGGTGAGGGTAATGTGGCAATGGAGGCAGGCTAATTGGCCGTGGGTGGTGTACATTGTGGCTTGTTGTCAGTTGTACTTCCTTCTGGGGTTAAGTTTGACAATAGCGGATGAGTCGTAAAGGGAGACGTAATGAGATCCAGGGTACATGGCTCCGTTTTTTTCTGGGTCATGGACAGATGCAGACATACTTGAATTTTGTGTGCCTCTGTTGCACCAGTGGTCCTAATGTGCAGCCGCTGCAATTACATAGGGTAGGGGGGATGGACGCGATGTAATTTCCATTGATGCTGGACAATTGTCTGAAGCTGAACATGGCAAAGCTAATTTACCTAAGTAGCACAAATCACACACAAAAAATAGGAACACTGCAAACACAGCATGCACATATACTAATGGACACATCTCCCCATTTCATGTTACAGGTGATCAAGGATATGCACTATCTCCATGGCTGATGACACCCCTCAGAGCAACAAACACCCAGGTACAGAGTCATTACAATGTCTCACTTGGATGCACTAGGTCCATTGTGGAGAGAACATTTGGTGTACTCAAGTCACGGTTTAGGTACCTCGACATCTCAGGCGGCAGACTGCTGTATAGCCCTGAATTAGTCTGCAAGATCATCGTGGCATGTTGTGTGCGGCACAACATATGTGTCCGCACCAATGCACCATGGCTAGAAGTACCAGATCAACCGGACAATGCGGAGGATGATGAAGAAGAAGATGCTGATGCTGCACACACCCCAGCCATGGCTGCAGGAACAGCACGGAGGGACAGAATCATCCACAATTTGTTCACATGACCACATCAAAATATGTCAACACTTTCTTTGTTTGGACCGTGCAAAATGAGCATGAGCATAGTTCTTCAAATAAAACATCACTACACAAAAACCTTGTTTGCATTTTCATACTCTGCATGAGTACATACATCTGACAAGTGAAAGTTTAACAATATGCATTTATTATTGTTGAATTGTATGTTTGTGGGTGGGTATGTTTTTGGGGTCCAAGATGAAATTTAGGGTGTGTTTTGGGGTCCAAGATGACATTTAGGGTGTGTTTTTGGGTCAGAGATGAAATTACAGCAAATACAGTTCATCTGAGGTAAAACTTGCAGTTAGCATCCAAATTTTTGCCGCATTAACGCTACTGCGACAATTTTTTCATAACCAAGAGGAAATATAGTGAAATACATGTGAAAACACAAAATATTACCACAAAATCCATTTTGCATGCAGAAAATAATCGCAAACTCAAAAGACGGGTCGCAAACACACATGAAGTGATGTCAGCATGCATCCTGTTGTCTGGGGGAGTACTGTGCACTTTATCTTTCCCTTCTGAGCACACTTCTTGTGATTGTGGAGAGTGTTGGAGGTGTTTGGTGTTCTGTGCTGCTGAATTTGGTTTTGAGAGTGTGTTTGTGTCCTGTGAAGTGTCCCTAGTGTCCTTACTTGTTTTTTGTGTCAAGTAGCATATTTTGTCGGGCGTTTGTCAAAGGGGTATTTTAAACTAATAATCGTTAGTGTGGTATATATTGGGGGTTTAATTTTTTAGGAGTGGGTTTAGGTATGTGCTAGGAGATGGTGGGTGTGGGTAGGGAGGGCAGGATGTTGGAGAGGGCATTGGGGGGCTTCCTCTGGCTGGTGAATCACTACCTGCCCTCAATGATAGAAAGTGAGGGTCAGATCCTGCAGGGCCATGCGGTACATGTAAAGAAGGTGAGGTGGGAGAATGTGAGAAGCCAGATGCTGCAGGTCTACGGTATCAACAGGACTGTCTGACAGAGGAAACATCAGTGGCAGGATTGTGTTGGCCATGAGGGTGACATGTTGGACCACCTTGGAGTCCTCATTGGCCAACAAGGTGGTAATACAACCTCAAAATCATTGAATGAACACTTTTGTTACTAATTAGAAGTGCTGTCTATAACACAATTGGGTATATGTACAGGTATTTTGTGGGTTGAGGCGTTTTACATCATGCCATCAGGCCTAACTTTCCCAGTGCAGGGGCGCAATGCTGCACCATGTGTACAAGCATATGGTGCAGGCTTGTGTTTCCACCAGCGCTGGTGCAAAAACAGTTGCAGTGTAGTGCCAACCCAGGCATCCTTGAACCATAGTGCACTTGTGTCTGCTTGCAGGGAAAACATTATACATGTACATGAAGTGGGACCGTACATGACATAAACAATCCAATGCATTATGATCATTCCATGTGTGCTACACAAGGCAGCACACATGTAAAGACTATAAAAAATTAGGATTAATGCTTTTCTCTGAGTTTTGCTGCGATAGGACCAGCTATTCACTAACATCCCATGTTGGCGCAGTCTACTATGTACGCTGCCCTTGTACCTCTGGCTAGAGTACCATTGTATGAGATATGAAAGTTAGAATATTTAGCATATGACCTCTCAAGAGTGCCATACACCATCAATAGTTATGACACCCCTTTGTGCATTCTCCATCGATGTTATTGTCAAAAGAGCATGTAGGACATGGATATGTTTGGCCAAACAGGGCCTTGGGAATGTATCACACAAGTCGTCTGTGCAAAATGTGTGAATGTGCAAGCATGATTATCTTGTTTGCCCTCACTCTGCATTATCATGTCTTGTTGGAATAACAGGCAAACTCTTCAAGTATGCCATATGGACTGCAATAGTACAGTTACATTGAAGGCGATCAATTGGATGATGACTAGGACACAAGTGTGTATTTTTTTTGTTACCAACACACATATTTGTTTTATGTCTCACAGCAGGAAGACCATTCATTGCACAGGGGTACATCGATGCCTTCAGGAACCCACACACATCTGATGAGGACACACATTAACTGTTGTCAATGTGAGATATGATGAATGTCAGAATCAAATCATGTGCTTAGTACCAGGCAGTGTGTGTGGGGAGAACATGTACCTAGAGTCCAGTGTCATGGGATTTGGTGGGAGTGTGAAGGATGTACAAATCACTAAGTGAAGATGGAGGAATGCATAGCACTTCCTGATGTATGTGTGCACATTCCCAGTCCGTGATACCCATGAAAGGAATATCAATGTGTTCTGTCTATACCGCACATGCTTGCTGATTTCAGAGTGTACAGACAGGGCAAGAGACATGTGAGGGGTATTGGTGATGAGTATGACCAGACATGGAATGTGTGTACATCCTTGGCTGAGATGACTGTACAAGTGTGCCAGATTATGCCCAAGTAGGTAGTGTTTTCCTGGCTGTGCGGTGTCAGATACAGGTCGGCACAGTACTATTGTATGTATGCTGCATAGGTTCTTTGAATGTTTTCCATTGTGTAGCTGGAAGCCAAGTCTTCAAAAGGCACGTTCACCCATCAACTAGCAAAGATGGGCCTATGTATGTAATTGGCATGTTTGGCACTGCAATGGTGTTGTAAAGCTGTCTCCTTGGACTCACTCCCCTCATTTGACTCAAGGTCTAATGTACAAGCCACTCTTGCAGAATATGTGATGTTACCCACATGCATTTTCAAGGCATGCTTGTAATCCACATTTTTTAACACTCAATACCTTTTACAGCGCTGGGCTTTACAACGCAAATCTTTACATCACATTCACCTTTCAAATCTTAATGACTTTTCTGATTACAGGGCGGCCTTACTTTTTTTGGAAAGTTTTGTACAATTTAGCAGTCTACAGTCCTGTGTTCAGAAATTTAAGCAGGGTTAAAGATGTGAATTAAACCACATTGGTCACGATCACCACCACTATGTCACCTATTGTGAGGTAGTGCTGGCAATAGGGGCTGCACCTCATGTACAAGTCAGTGTTCATACGCCAAATGTTGTTTTGCCATGTGTGATGCTTGATGCAGCACCAGCGAAAGTGACAGTAGGGCTTCTCCAGGATTGGTCATGTGCATGGAAGGACACCTCCCTTCCCATAATCAATCATCACATGCACACAGAAACCTGCATTGGTGAAAAGTAGTCAAACCTAGCATAATCGCAGGGAGAAAGGCAAGGCTGCAGCATAATGAATGTAAACCATTTTTGCTAACTAAATCAATTCGCTTGGATTCACTGTCAGATGGGACATTGAGCAAAGCATTCAAATTTAACTTGCTGGCCACGGCGCGCAGGCAACAGGTGCTGTTTGTGAGTTCCTGTGCACAGACAACGCAGCTCCTGCTACCGCGTGTTTTTTTTGGGGGGGGAATAGGTGGTCGTAGTGGCAGCTGAAAGTAAATGTTGGCCTAAGGGCTACGTCCTCTAGCCTAGGGGTTGGTAATTGGAAACGCTGCTGGTAAAGGCAACAGCTGGATGTTTAAGAAGTAAAGACATAGGTAGAGAAAAGAGATAGTTGAACGTGAAGGGAGACAGGGAAAGGGGCGGCTAAGAGTTGATGTCCAGTAGTAGTGTTCAGTTTCATAGGGGCCTAGGGCTTCACTCCCGATACGAACTCAACCTGATCTTTTCATTCCAAGTGACAGAGCCTGTCTTAGGCAGTGCGGGTATTCTCTGGTGTGGTGGCAAAGCAGTGAATGCGGGCGCATTGTTGCTTGCTGCGTACAGCCCCAACCCCCACAGATTTGATGAGCCTGCCCCTGCCCTGAACCGAAACTGAATCCATTCCCAGGGCCAGCAGAATTACTGATCCCTCCATCCAGGCAGCCCGGGCCGGCCGCAACAATAGCCTAATAAAGCCACTGCACTACTGGCAAATTGATTATGATGATGATCAAAGGAAACAGGGGATCAAACCCTCATCATCATGATCAGAGTGACCAATGACATCAACATAAGTTATAACGATCAAAAGTAAACTAATCACGGTGCCTGCTGCCTGCAGTGCAAGGCCCTGCCCTGCCCTGCCTCACCAGCGCAGCCTTAATTATTTTTTAAATCTTGATTTGGCGCCGGCCGACGCCCCCTACCCCTGTACCCCAGGCCATCATGACCAGACTAATCAACATGATTAATTATGATTAAAACAACAGTATTCACGGCGCGGGCGCCTGCGACCTGCCAGGCCCTGCCCTGCCTGCAGCCTGACCTGCGCAGCTTTATTTATTTTTAAATCCTGATTTGGCCGCCAGCCTACGCCGCATACCCCAGGCCTGGCCATCATTGGCTACCAGGGTGTGGCGGCCATCTGGGAGGCTGCCAAAATCGAGACTGACACATTCCCACGGTGACTTTGGCCGAGGTTCCACTAGGATGGGAGCTGGTCGAGGCGCTTCTCCGGCTGTTTGACAGGCCGCACAAGACCGGACCGTGGATTCAACTAGGTCATCCATCAGTGGAAACCATACTTTTGTGCGAAGGTGGGACTTCGTTTTGACCATGCCTTGATGGCCGACATGAGCCAATTGGACGACGTGTTCGGTCAGGGATGAGGGTATTACCAGCCGATGACCCCTCAGCAGACACCCTGTGCTGTCCTCATTTAGCTCCTCTCTCACAAGATAAAGGCTGTCCATGATTCGTTGCGCCTCATTAGTCAGGATTTTCCACTCCTCCTTGGCTTTATGCCAGTTGCCGTGTCGCACCGCAGCAATGGCTCTCTGGAGACAGTCATCTCTCTGGGTTGCTTCCGCCAGTTTTTCCATGGATATTGGTAATGGACAGGATCGAGCGGTGATGCATCTCACATATTCCTCCGTTTCAGCTGCGTCTTCCATTTCTTCCCGAGTTGCCGCTCGAGGATGGCGTGATAGATAATCAGCAGGGTTTTTGGATCCGGGCTGGTATTCTACCCAGCAGTTATAATTCTGGAGTTGCAGCATCCATTTTTCAATTCTCGGAGGGGGCTTAGAGGATATTCCGGAAAATAAGGCTACCAGCGGCTTATGGTCCGTCGCGACTACAAACGGCTTCCCGTAGACATATAGATGGAAGTGGCGGCAGCCCCAGTGTATCGCTATCGCTTCCTTCTCAATCTGGGAGTATCTTTGCTCCGTTTCTGTGAGCGACCGGCTGGCAAACGCTACTGGTGTCCAGTCTTCTTCCACCCGCTGTCTCTGCATCAGCACTGTGCCTGGTACTGTGGGACCGGCGTCCACGGCTAAGAGTGTTAGCTTCCTCGGGTCGAAGAAGGCCAGGGTGGTTGCTTCGGATAACGCTTATTTGATGTCTTGAAAAGCCTTGTCTTGTTCCGGGCCCCATCTCCACGGGGTGGCATCCATGGTGAGTTCCCTCAGCGGCAATGTCAAATTGGCCAAGTCGCGAATGAACCTGCCACAATAGTTTACCATTCCAAGGAAACTTCGGACTTCCGTGACAGTCATGGGAGGATCAGCTTCTTTGATGTCCTTTACCTTCTCTGATTCAGGGTTGACGCCATCAATCGCGAAGGTGTATCCAAAGATTTGTAATTTCCTCTATAGAAATTCACACTTTTCGCGGTGCAGGGTGAGTCCGGCATCCCTCAATCTTCGTAGCACCTGGGTCAACCGATTGTGATGTTCTTGGATAGTTCTGGCATGAATCATGATGTCATCACTGACATTTATCACTCCCGGGATGTCAGCTATGAGTTCCTGTATCACATTTTGGAAAACTTCTGCGGCACTGGATATCCCGAAGCTGAGGCGAGTATATCTCCGGAGCCCCAGGTGTGTCGAGAAGGTGGTGATGTTTCGCGATTCCTCATGTAGGACTAGTTGGTGATAGCCTGATCTCAGGTCCAGTTTGGAAAACCAACTCGCACCTGCCATTTCACCTATCAGATCGTCTATCGTGGGCGTGATGTGGCGTTCGCGCTTGATTGCGATGTTGGGAAGTCGCATGTCCACGCATATTCTCACCGCTCCCGGTTGTTTAGGTTTTCGTGTGACCACTATTGGCGAAACCCAAGGGGTAGGACCGGTTACTTTCTCTATTATTCCTGCCACTTCTAGTTTTTTAAGTTCCTCCTCCACCAACGGACGTAGGTGAAACGCTATCCGGCGGTGCCGCAAAGCGACCGGCTGGACCGTATGATCAATGTGTAAATGCACCTCCTTCCCTTTGAATTTTCCAATTCCTTGGAATACTTCTTCGAATTCCGCCAGTAGCTGTTGGATTGATTCTTGATGGACGCCAAAGGCGAAAGTCACAACTCCAGATCTTCGGCCGCCCGGCATCCTAGCAACATTCCTTGTCCATCTTCGGATACGAATATGTTGGTGGTTACAGCCCGGTCTCCATGTGATATGGTGGTCCTGAATTTTCCCCGGATCCGGAGAGGTGTATCTTGTCCATATGTAAAGACGGTGATGGCTGATGGGGTTAGCACTGGCGGTGGATTTAGAGTTTGGTGTAGAGCGGAAGCCATCAGATTGATGGTGGCACCGGTGTCAACCACTGCCATGACTTCATGGGCCCCAATCTGGATCCCGCACTGGGGTAAACGCCGTGCCGTCCGAGTCGCCGCGCCAATCATATGTACTTTGTGCACCGTTCGCTCCTCTTCTTCATCATCGTCCATATCGCTCGGACTTGAATCCCCTTCGGGTACTGTGTTCACCACCTGTCTGGGCTTGCGGTATCGCTTTGCTCGGCATACTTTTTCAAAATGGTTGTAGCGTCCACACGCCGAACACCGTTTTCCTTTTGCCTGACATTCTGCCGTTGAATGCGGCGTTCCTCCAGAGTATCCACATATCTTTGGCGGTCCTGACGAGGCTGTCCCTGTTCCCTTCTTGGTCCACTTTGTCGGTGATTTTACTGTTACTTTGTTAACAGGTTCTGCTTTCACCGGTGCCTGGAGAGCGGCCTCCATATGGGCGGCTCGCGCCTTCGATAGTTCCTTGGTGCGCCCTAGTGTTAGTATATCCGCTAATGACTTGCCCGATTCTTCCAGAATCCGTTCCCTCAGTTTGACTGATGCGCAGCCTTGGATGATCTGACCACGGATCTCCTCCGTGGCATCAGCAAAACCACATGTGGATGCCAGGTTTTTTAGGCGAGCGTGATACGTGTCCAGGGACTCCTCTGGCAGCTATCTAGCCTGTCTGAAGACGAACCGCTCATAGTCCTGGTTGGCCATTGGCTCGAAATGGGCATTTGGGGCATTTATGAGTGCGTGGTGGTTCTTTGGGGTGACCTCCACCAGGGTTTTGGCAATGTTATGCACATCTTTTCCTCCGAGATGAAGGACCATGGCCCTCTTTTGGTCCTTATGCACTTTTGTGGCCTCAAAGAATATCAGCAGGCGATCCACCCAATCCTTCCATTTGGGTGCGAGTGAGGAAGGTGAACCTTCCACCACAAATGGCTCTATCGGGGGTATTGTGGCCATTTTGTATGCCAGGCACGGGATTAGGCGTGTTGACTCCGCCCCAACCCCTCCTCAGTGCCCTCGTGGACACAGCGCTGACGGAATGCCCCCCAAGTCTGCTTCAATGTAATCGCCGGCAGTTGCAGTTGCCAATGCTTGTTGGCTCTGGGACCCCCTTTTGTGAGGCTGCTTTTGCAGTTGCCAATGCTTGATGGCTCTGTGAGGCTGCTTATTCCCTTCTTGCAGGACAAAACATTGAGATGGGCAGGCCCCCACTGAGTTGGTCTGTGTCCCTATGTGCTTCGTCACCAATGTTGGACTCCTCCTGATTCGGGCCTGCAGGGCATGCTTTAGGGCCCAGCCCCGTGTGTGCACTATGTCCCCCCTCCTGCGCTGGGCGGAGACGCTAATGCCGCTCAGGGAGACGTGTGCGCGATGTCCCGATCTTGGGCACGAGCGCCGAGCAGTGTCCTGGGCCTCCCTGGGCGGGTCCAAGATTTACGCGCCTATCCGGTGCTGCACCTCCATGCAGGGGACAAACGTGGAGCCAAGTCACGGCTACGCCGGAGGGGGCCGATGCTCCTCACCTGACGCACTCCCCGGGTGCAGGAGCGCTCCCCGCAGTGTCTTCATGGGCCGATGGATCACCCGCGCTCCGGCCGCACTGCGTGAACGGTGCCGGGCATGAGCACCGCAAGCCAGGTGTCGGGCTCGCAGCCGCCGCACAGCACGGCGTGAGATCGGGTGACCACACGCAGCGAGGGCACGCCCACCCTCGTCGCCAGCTGTTGTGTTCCCGGGGTGGTGAGCTCCGGGGACTCTGGTGGATGGGGGCACTATGATAATTTTATAAGGCCTAGAATAAATGGCTCAGACACAAAGGTTGCTGCTTATACGATCACTCCGCCGTCACCATCTGGCGTACGTGCGGACGTGACGTCCTTTATTCACACAGGTCACGTGAGCATGACGGGGCACGCCTGTTATGCCACAGGCGGAAATACAACACTACCCCAGGCCATGCCTCGCTCGCCCTCACCTGGTGAGCAGAGCTATGCTGCAGATGTCTGTGAGTGTGTAGCCAACCTCAACGTCGTCGATCCAACCAGGTCCCGACTCCCGCTACTTTGAATGGCAGGCGGCGGCGTTGAAGTACATCAACCACTAGATACTGGTCAGTGAGGTGCGGGTATGCTGAGGCTGCAGCAGTGAATGCACGCGCATTCAAAATCTGCGCACGTGTGCCTGCCTCTGCCGCGCACAGCCCCAACCCCCGCAGAAGACCAGGAAGTTGAAGAAGTGAAACTGAGAGTGAGACATTGAGAAGAATCTGAGTCAGTCACGTGATGTCGTCACTGTGAGACAGTCACACAGTAAGGGGCATATTTACAATAAGTGGCGCATCCCGGCATATCAGCAGGGATGCGCCACTTATTGTGCGCCATGCCTCCGCCACCATGGATGCGCCGCATTTCCAATGCGGTGCACCATGGGGCAAAAACGGCACAGATGCGTGACGCATCAGTGCCGAAAAAGTGGCGCATTGTTGGAGTTTTGTCGCAAGCGCGACGCAGCTCCAGCAATGCTCTGGGGGGCCCTATCTTGATAATGCTGCGTCAATCCTTACGCCTGCTTCAAGCAGGCGCAGGGTTTTGACGCAGCATGGGCCCCAAAGTGACTGAGTGAAATCTTGTAGATTTCACTCAGCCACTTTTAGAAGGCGTTCCTGCGCCGGAACGCCCTTCCCTGTGCAGGAACGCCTCCTTCTGGCGCAGGGCTTTACAACGTGACGCATCTCCTAGATGCGTCACGTTGTAAATACCCCGCACCATATTGCATCTTTTGCGCCGCCGCCGTGTCACAAAAGTGACGCAACAGCGGCGTAAAAGACACGCAAGGGGCTTGTAAATCTGCCCCTAAGTGTTTTGTTGTCAACACGACGCGGTAACTTACACTAAATGACAGCAGCAGCACTTACGTACTACAGCAACAGCAGCACAGCCCAAGCTCTCTGTGCCAATGCCACCATTCATTATCAATTACTAACGGTGCGGGTGCACTTAATGAGCGTGACTGACTGTAGTAGACCCGGCCCTGATAAATAGGTGCCGGTGCTAAGCACCGGCAAGCTCCGGCTCAATAACGCCTAACACCTAACGGGTGCAGGGTAACTAACGCAAGGCAGTACACGGTGCTGCCTTGATCAATCAACAGGAGGGGTGAAATAACGGGCTATCGCTCAGCGCTCACCTGACAGTCAACACAATATGTCAAAATTCAAAATAATCAGAGTGGTGCTCATACAGGAAGAATGTTCACCCCACATCCAAAATTGAGAACCCCCACAGGGTCCTATACATTTTATATATGCCCAGCTTGCACACAGTAGTCAGCACATAAGCATAATTTGCATTCATAATATTTCACATTTCCATTGCTGTATTTCTTTAAATTCTGGACTCTACACGTAAATAGGTAAATCTTGGGACTCCACGAGTAATTTATGCAGAATGTCTCAGTAGCCAACACGTGTTTCGTAGGCAATTTCGACTTGGTCGGGGCTCACATTTGCTATATGGATCAGTAGTTTGGCAGCACAGCTGTGCTGTGGAAAGCCCCACTAGTTTTTGGTATGACCCTATCCTGTCGAATTCACAATCGTGTTGTCTATTCCTTATCTTGTGTCTGCACTCCAAATTTTTAAAACCAGTAAACTAGCCGCTTCTCCGTATTTGGAGCAAGACGTAACCTTTTTAATCTGCAATTGGATTTCAACTTGTCACTGGACGCACTGAGTACCCAGCGTGATGTGGCGTTTGGTGCTGCCTTGTGTTACTCTGCAGGTGAAAAGTGATGCAAGGTCACGCAAATTTCGAAGTATGTGTATTGGTAAATGTCCCTTAAGCACTTGCTTTGCCAGTGTCGATTTGGGTCACACAAGTACAACACAAGTGCTTAATAAATCTGGCCCCAGCTCCCAATTTTAAAGTCAGAGTGCCCCTAAGGATCTTTGCTAGATGCACATTGTCTACTTAATTCAATATATATCACATCTACCTCTGAAGGCAGGGGAGAAGACTAGGTTTGTCTGTGGAGCAGGAGATATTCAGGGGATTTAAAGATTGGGCATACAAGGGGATTGGAGAAGGCACTGCATTGAAGATAGGCAAACCCAGAAATTTGAGACTAGACAGTCAATGGAAGGCTGTGGAGTGAGAGAGTCAGGAGAGATTGGAGTGAGAGACATTGACGATTGTGCCAGGACTAAGAGGAAGAAAGGGGTGTTCCGCACAGTAAGTTGTGTTTTGAGGCCCTAATTTGCATGCCAACCGTTTTTGTAGCTGTACAGAACGAAATTCCTGTTGCATAACTTTATTAGGCGATCTCAAACACTTTGTTTTTCCAATTTTTGTAAAATGATTCTCTCATTTAAGATATTTAGCTTATTGGTCAAGGTTAGAAAAGTTGTTCATACACTAACCACATATTATTTCCCTGCATTGTATTTGCTTATACCTACACATTTCCAACAGATTTAAAGTAGGGGTTAAAGGTCAGTCAGGTACTCTTCCGTGCACTTGATAATGCAGTAAACCATTGCATGGCAAATCATTGTCCTCGATTCAAGTAAAAAAGGGGACGGATTTTAAATAGGTCCCTACATTTGTCCTCACTGACGCTGGGCATATATTATCAACAGGCTCGTCTGGAGCAACCATGGAGCCCAAAATGTGTGAAAGATTTCCTAGAGAAGAAGACTAGAACAGTGCCATCGTACAAGGAATTTTTGTGGGGTACTGTTCGGAACTAGTTTTATTACAGTTTCTGCTAATTTAAGCCCATGTGATGCCAAACAATATTGAGCTTTGGGGTCTCAGAAAACCAGATGAAATATATCTTGACCGGTGTCCCAAAAATCCTTGAGATTACACTGGATAGGGAGAGAAAGAGTGAGAGATAGTGATAGGTGAAGGGGGAGAGTGGTGGAGGTAAAGAAATATACAGAGGTAAGATAAAAGAGAGGGAAAAAAATCACTTACCATGGGGGCCTTTGGAAAGTGGGGACCCTGAGCCATTGTCCACTTGCACATGCCTTACAAATTCTCTGAACGGGTAAATATAGTTATTGACTGTGAACGAGAACAGGAATCAGGAACAGTGTTAACACTTATGCTTGCACTTGAATACATTACACCTTCTAATGAGCACACACAGGCTACAACTAAAAGTTTGTCTAGAACAGATTCAGTTTTGATGACCCTTCTGGGGCTCTGGAAGTTAGATGTCATTGTCATTATGAAATGTTGATGTTTCATTGATTTATTCAGACTTAAAAATCTATGGTGTTGAAAGATTCCTGTTCTTATGTAAAGTTAATGAACCTTTATAAGTAGGATTCACAAGCTTGATTTGTTCAAATGAATGGAATCAAGTTTCATTTGCAGGAGAGTGTTTGTTCCATGTTCCTGTCAAAATGAATCATCTTTTCCAATGGAGAGCTGATTTCCAGAGTCCCTAAGTTTTGTTTTTAGTCACAGAGGAATGTGAAAAGGGAGTAAAAGGTATTAACAGCAAAGCTTTAGTTGCCAGGCATGCAGTATTTTGATACAGTTGTAAACTATATTTGAGGGTAGTTTTTCATTTGCTTTCACATGACAGAAGAGTTCATTTCCTTAATTGAAAACCGTTTTTAGAGGAATGGAAGTCAAAGGCAAGCGTGCTTAATGGAGAAATGTTATTCAATTAAACCATTTAATTGGCATTTTATTGAGCTTCAATAGCAACTAAACCGAAAGTAACATTACAGTCAGGCATCTTCAAGTTAATACACGTGCACCAAGTAGGTATGCCTTGTCTGAGCGCCATACGTGGCTGGAATCGCACACAAGCATATTGGCAAGGTGATCGTACTAAGGAAGCTTTTTAGCTGGTATACCACAGTACTTCATCAACATCCCCATATTTTCCCATCCTTCTGCGTGTAATTCGGAGATCAGAAATCATTTTTTGCAGCATTCTTCTTCGGTTAAGGCTTGCTTTCCATTTAATAATGCTCGGTGCTCAAACCATCTTCCATTGTTTGGTAATATGGTATCCCTTTTATGTATAGCCCGACCC
Source organism: Lissotriton helveticus (assembly GCF_964261635.1). Lineage (NCBI taxonomy): Eukaryota > Metazoa > Chordata > Amphibia > Caudata > Salamandridae > Lissotriton > Lissotriton helveticus. The sequence continues at coordinate 872,645,544 of NC_136065.1, read as the reverse complement.
AGGCCAATGGACGCCTTGTTTGACCTATTCAGGTCCTGACTGTGGCTTTCTGGGGAGAGAGGACACTTTACCCCTTCCACGCTCATGACGAGCTCAGCTCGTCATGAGGTACGCCTCTCGTACACTCATGACGAGCTGAGCTCGTCATGTAACGCGGGTTTTAAAGAACTCAGCGCGCCGCGGTAAATCCTACCGCGGCTAAGGTGTTAATCAACCCATTACCACTGACAGGACTCTCGCTATCGCCTCCTGAAAGCCTCTACGTTCCATAGGGGTATAGTCTCAAGAACATGTGATAACCATCGCAAAAGTAACTTAACGCATCTTCCAACATCGCAGCCTATCGCGGGAAAATACCGCCGTGTTAACCAAGCATTCTCACCACAGCAGTACCATGCAATAGCCTCCAGATAACGCGTCAAATATTCGCGTTAAAATCAACGCCACTACGCAAAAATGCAACAGGGAATGCAAAAAATACTGCGATGAGGCCAATCGCGGTACAAAAAGCTGCAAAAACCAGCGACAGGCCTGCAAATCCCACACGTCTGGCGGGAAAATGCTCTATAAAAGCTACAAATACAACACACCAGAAACAATCCAAAGTGCGTAGCAACATGGATGCACACTGACCCAGCTCAGAAACCCACGCAAACCCAACAACACCCACAGACCACCAGCAAGAAACAACAGGATCGGGGAAAGCCAGGGAGAAGAAGGCAAGGAAGTCGGAGGTGACAGAACACTACCATCAACTGGCCCACAATTAGACTACCGGGAATGCAGTCAGAGTGTAAAGGAGCTCAAGAGGCGCTAGCATGATGTGTAAATCTAAACTGGCCACAAAGCTGCTGCCAACAGGAAGGCAGCAACGGTGATAGGAGGCGGAAGTCCTGCGCCACAGGAGGAGCTGGAGGAAACGGAGACCACAGTCATCAGTGTGGAGACGGTGCAAGGAGTCGGGAGAATGGACACAGCTCGATAGGACCTGACACAACATCAACAGGGTGAGTAACGACCAAGGACTGGGAGGACGGGGGAGATGGGCACAATGGCACACATGCACAACAAGGTCTAGCACACTGCCAACCCACAATGACTCGGGATCATGTCCATGTTCCCCGTAGCGCACTCCAGCACACACACATAGCAAGAACAGCACACCCACATTGACGACAATTTGGTACAAGGCGCAAACACGACTCTGCATAACAGAGGACACAAATGGGTCCGCAAACGCGCAGAAACAAGCCTACTAGATCTGACAGAGCTGGAAACTGTGAAATGGAAATGTATGCATACGACCTCACATCCGCAATGTAGTGCAAATGTACATGGTCCCGTATCCAAATCATGCACCTCCAAAACAGTCACAATGTACATTGTCATACAGTCTGCATGTGAACAAGAACAATGCGCCAACATACATGTCAACACAATGTCATCATGCATCTCCCCTTCACATTGCAGAGGGCCACACAACACCTCCAGCAGAGCACCGAAGACAACACATCTGTGATGTCAGAGATTACCACCACACCTACGAAACCTACGCCCTACAACAGCCCATGGACATCCCGCGCAAGCTGCCACCAGGACCCGGGCAGCCAAGTGACTTAGAGGAGAACACAGACCCTGCAACAGACCACACAGCAGGAATCACCTGCAAGCACAGCTGGTGCATGACACTACACCCACCCACAAATGGCACCCCAATGCCAGGTGTCAGCACGCCAAAAGGAGGTGGCGGAACAGGTGTGGGTGGGGTCCGAACCCATGGAAGGCGAACTAGATCAGATACGTTGGTGTCTATTATCCTTCAGGGACCACCTACACCCCACAAAGGAGACCCACACTGCCATAGAGACACATGCAGATGCACATTCACAGTACAGAACCACGCCCAGGGGCACGCAAATAGCAGTCACACACACACATTGGGTCTGCACACGACGGCCATGGCCACTCCCCTTATGAATTGATTGGGTGACGACAAAGCTACATGTCCAAGCTTCAACCCGCTACCTGTGGTGACATGTCTGCGCCCACTGTACACAGCAGAATGAAATGTTGTAGGGCCCTGGGCCCTCATGCATACAACAAGACACAGGGACTAACTCAGATATAATGTTGAACTGGCACGGGCACGTGCACTGGCCCCTTTATTAGCAGGGCCACATGTACAGTGACACCTGTGCTGGATGTGTGTGGGGTGAGTGTCAGCCAGCCCGCACGGAGTGCCTGGTGCTGGCAACAACTTGAACAGTGGACACCAGTGCAACGGAAACTGATAACACCTGCATAACAAAGTCAACTGCTGAGCAACATAGAGGGAGCCGGAGCAAGTACAGAGGTCACCCAACATGCAAACAGAAGTGCCCGTGAATTGGAGTGCACTAGAGCTGAGCGCGCTCATGTGAAGAAAAAGTCTGGGATTGGGTCCCTGCGAGATATTCCTGATGCAGATGCAGTGGGGTGTGTTAGACCTGCTTCATCTTCCTCATAAACGTCCTAGTCTCTCACACGGCATTTTATGACATTACTGTGAAGTAAAGGTCCATGGGTTGCGGTGCACTGAGTCAGTGGCACCTGGAGTGCTGAGCAGGGGATCAGGCAGAAGATGGCATCCACGACAGATGCAAGCAACTCCGTCAGTCTGCCAGTACCACCGTTTCAACTCTGGCAGATGGCGATTGGAGGTGGTCCTGGCGTGTGCCTCCTATGGTAATGCAACGTCCGGGCCGGTCAGGACTCGATTTGATGTGTGAGCCCTGGTGGGCCGCAGTTGAGGCCGGGGGTAGCGGACAGTGCAGGGCCACAGACACATGGTGTTGATGACCCCAGGGCCATCACCTCAGAGGCAATCCAACAACTCAGAAGAAGGGGTCCTGGACCTGACCAGCACAGAGATAGTGGCCCCGGATGCACAGCGGCCGGCACATGCACCCTGCCACTGGACAGTGACTTGCTGTGCACTGAGGTAGGGCCACGCAGACTGGGCAGGTCCTCATCGATGTCGAAGGTGAATGTGGCGGAGAGTTGCAGGGGACAGTGAAGGTGTCCTCCAGGGCATGATGCAGAAGGTCTGCTTTTATCCAGAAGCAGAAAATGGTGGGGTGGCAAGCAACAGCCTCGTAGCCAGAACAAATTCGGTATCGGCTGCATGAGGATGAAACTACCCCTTAGTCCATAGCCTCAGAGGCTGAGAGGGGATGCAGTCTGCGATGATGGCGGTACACTGGTATGAACTCTGCCATTGCTAAATCAAGACTCTGTGACCTACTGGACCACAGTGTAGGCCTTAGACAGCGGTCAGCAGTGGCCCACAGCCACGTGTCATTGGCTCGCAATGCACAGAGTTAGTGACACCAGGGCAGTTGTCGATAGAGAACGATCACCTCCGTAACGATGATCCCTTATTGCTCCTGACTGCAACGTGTCAACCTCTTACACCTCTCCTTGCATATAATATGTACTCTGCCATTAAAAAATCGATGCTCAGTTCCAATTGTGAGACCAACTCGACCGCAGTTTAGGCGGTAGGCGTTTCCAGCAAGGGGCCACAGAAACGTGTGGTTGCGATGCTGTACATAGATTTGGTATCACACATCGAAGGGAGTACAGTGATGTAAAGTCTGCATTGCCATGTGTACCCGCCCATTGCATGATCAAGACTCAGTTCCAAATGTGTGACCTACTCGAGCTTAGTGTGGCCCTGAAGCAGTAGACCGCGTGGGCCCACAGACATGTGTGGTTGTAATGCTATGCACAGACTTGGTGGCAGACTTGGTGGCACCACATCGAATGGAGTATAGTGACTTCAGCCCAGCAATTACACATCGTGTAATCAAGACTCTGTTCCAAATTTGTAAACTACTAGTACGCTGTGTATGCCGGTAGAGTACGTCAACAAGCAAGGAATACTGCGGGCCTTGCTCGCGGAGGGCGTGATGTTCGTAGCAGGTTGCCAGGGTTGCGGGCCTCGGGCCTCGGGCCTCGGGCCTGGAGCTTGCACCGGCACATGGTGGGCCCTCTTTGACACCCGCCGGTGTCGGCAGATGGGCATTGAGGCCTGAGTGCGCAGGGCTGGGCAGGACTGGTTTGGGGTCCAGTGGCACGGGGTGCAGCAGGCACACAGGATCGCAGGCAACTCCGCTCACAGTGACAGCTACGGCGTCGGCCACGTGGCGGGGTGAGAGGCGGCACCCTGACACAGACATTGGGCATTCCGAAAGAGAACCACGCCCAGAGCTACGTGCCTTTAATTCACACCCCTACGCTGGCCTGGCATACGCCAGGCCAGCCCACTCTGCTCACGTTTACGGGGGGACGTAATAAGCTACATTTCCGCATTCCTCCCCACTGGCTGGGGTGACATGGTTGCGTCCACTGTCCACTACACTCCAAACACCAGCGGTGTGTGTCAACATGGATATGTGTGTGGTCTGCATACTGCAGTCTAGCCATCACATCCACGCCACACTTTGCATTGTGTACCTTCTCATTCATGGGTCACCTGCCTCCTTTGCACACGCCTGGTCCCGACCTCTCCCCACAATCTGCTATTGTGTGGCTGAGGTGCCATTCCATTGATAGCTAATGTACATGGATGGCCCAGGTTCCCACCGTAAGTTGTGCTGTTGTGTCTGGTGGGTGTGCATGTTGTATGTGAGCTTGTGAGGTGTGCCTTTCCTGTGTTGTGATTCACATGATTGTGGAGTTAAGGTGTGCTCAGTTGGTATTGGCCAATGAGCTGTGCATTTCCGTGTGTGCCGTCCTGGTAGCATAGGTTGATGATGGACTGTTGGAAGGTGTAGGGCTCATGCACACTGCCTGGGGGGTTGGCGGCGACATTGGCGGGGATTCCCCGGTGGTCCAATATTGCCTGGACATTGGCGGGATACATGCGTTTTCTGAAGCGCTTACTGTGTGCAGTGTTGCCAGGGGGTACAAGTGGGACATGTGTACAGTCGATTGAACCCTCCCACTTGTGGGAAGACAGCTGTGGCGTAGATGCCTTGCTTGGTGTCCAGCTGTTCCTGCGCAATGTGTGGAAAGTATAGATAGTAGGGTACCAAGCTGATGGTGTCATCCATGACCATTGTGAGGAACTTGGATTGGGCTGGCTATGTGACTCCTCCGACTCGTGCAAATGTTGATTGGAGGGTACCAGTGCAGCACGGACAGCTGCTTTGTCTGCAGAGGGATGTTGGTTGTCCGCTGTGTTGGTACCTTCAGCCAGTGAGCAATGGTGATCAGGATGCAGAGGATGGTTGATCTTTTGTGCCTGTGTGGTCTATAACATTTTCTGGTGCTGGGTCTGTGAGGTTGGTGCATTTTGGGAGGGTTGCTGACTTTGTGCTGCCTCGGTGTTGGTCAGGGGGCAGTGAGGGTCCGGTGGGGTGGGGGGTGGTGGCGGTGGGTGTTGTGGCCCTCATGTGTGTACGGGCCACATGTTCAGTGGCTCCATGGCATCTTTTGTTCTTCAGGTGTGGCTCTGGGCTGGCCTTCCTTTTGTGGTGCAGGCTGTGGTCGGGCTTTACACCAGGTCAGAGCAGGTGTTAGTTTCCTGCTGCTAACACGCCTTATCACCTGTTTTGGGATCTCATCACCGATCTGGCTGGTCATTGAGAATGTTTGGGAGTGGTGTTGTTGCAGCTTTTTGCTCGGGAACGCCTAGTCTGCATCTCAATAGCAATAGTTGCGGGGGTCATCTGTGGGAGTGTTTTTGCGGCTGCTATCGCAGGTAAACTGGTGCTATGGGCTGTTAGTACCAGCTTGTGAATGGGGTGATACATGTATCGTGACTTTGGCAGCAAAAAAGTGCTGTTAACTCAGTGATAGCTCCTTGAGAATATGCCTCATAGTGTATAAGAGACATCCTCTTCCTCAAACTGACATCTCTGACAAACCTTGGAGGAAACTTTTCCTAAGTGCCATAGTCTTTTCCTGGTGTGGTATATGCGGTGGAGGTAATGCAATTGTCTGGGTCTATAATCAGTTGAAAGTGCGATTTCCTTTTGGGCCATTAGGGTAATTTTCTCATTTCTGTCATCTATCGAGCCAAAGTCTGTCTCCCCAGCCTATCTGAGGGTTGTGTATGTCCCATGTGTGTGTATAATTAGGAAGCGGCAGCTCCTTCATTATGGCGGAGGAGCGTCACCCCTCCACCCCATCAGCACTTTCAAAAATTTGAAAATAAACGATAATTAAACTGGTTGGAAGCCTGTTTTATTATCGTTTTATTTTTCTTGTGCAGAGTCTAGAGGGCGGGCCCAGGGTGGAGACATCCTGGAGGGGAGTGGCGGGCAATGCCTTCACTGGGCATGTGGGTTTGGCCTCCTGCGCAGTAAAGCTCTCTCCAACCCCAGCTGCATTGCTGGTGTTGGAGAGAGCAGACACAGCCTCCCAGTCTGTCCTAGAGTGCAAACTATCGGTACTCAGGACAGACCTGCTACTACTCTCATTCATGAGAGCAGCTTCAGAATTGGCCGCAGGGCAGGCTGGGAGCCTACAGCAAAGAGGAGAGGAGCAGAAGAGTGCAAAAAAATGCTGGAGGGTGGCAGGTTAGTCCTTTTTTTTTTATTTGTCTCTATCGTCCCCCATTTCCCCACCTCTCTGAACCCCTCCCTGCCGGCCTCTTTTCCTCTACACGAGCTGCTCCTGTAATTATGGTTTTATAAATCCATGAAATATTTTTCTCTGTTAGTTCCAACAGTGTGAGCATTGCTTCATGTCAGTTAAGTTCAGGGAGGTCACCTATGCCTGTCATGTAGGTTGTTCGTGCATGATGGAGTTTTAGGAATCGAAAGAACTGCGATCCAGACACAAATCCTCCCGCAGGGCTGCAAATGAGTTAATGTAGTTATGTGTAGTTACATCCCTTAGTTTTGAGATGCTTTGGGCCTCATTTGCGAGTTTTTGGTGCAGGGCAGCACAGCAAGTCACTTGGCTGCACTGCCGTGTCAAATGGAAAGGATAGGAATGTGCCATGTTTAGGATAGGCAAATGCAAAAACAACAATTGATGGACAGAATGCAGAACAATGTCATACATTCACCCCAGTACAGAGATCTGGGCCTAAATCCATCGTTTTTTGCACTCCACACCACCCCAGGTCAGACATGGCCATATGCAAATCAGACTTGACCCTGTGCCTCATGGGCACAGTCCAGCCCGAACTGCCAAGCCATGTCTTTCCTGGACCGAAATCAAGCATCCAAGGACCGGTTTCTGGCTATCAGCCTTCATCAGCCTGGATAGCTTGACTCCAGTGGTGTGGAGAGCATGGGACTCACGTCTGAGCATACCCATCCCACTCGGGGTGACAAATGCAAAAACAACAACTGATGGACAGAATGCAGAACAATGTCATACATTCACCCCAGTACAGAGATCTGGGCCTAAATCCATCTTTTTTTGCACTCTCCACCACCCAAGGTCAGACATGGCCATATGCAAATCAGCCTTGACCCTGTGCCTCATGGGAACAGTTCAGCCCGAACTACCAAGTCATGTCTTTCCTGGACCTGAATCAAGCATCCAAGGACCGGTTTCTGGCTATCAGCCTTCATCAGCCTGGATAGCTTGACTCCAGTGGTGCGGAGAGCATGGGACTCACGTCTGAGCATACCCATCCCACTCGGGGTGACAAATGCAAAAACAATTGATGGACAGAATGCAGAACAATGTCATACATTCACCCCAGTACAGAGATCTGGGCCTAAATCCATCATTTTTTTGCACTCCACACCACCCCAGGTCAGACATGGCCATATGCAAATCAGCCTTGACCCTGTGCCTCATGGGAACAGTCCAGCCCGAACTGGTAAGCCAGTCTTTCCTGGACCGGAATCAAGCATCCAAGGACCGGTTTCTGGATATCAGCCTTCATCAGCCTGGATAGCTTGACTCCAGTGGTGTGGAGAGCATGGGACTCACGTCTGAGCATACCCATCCCACTCGGGGTGACAAATGCAAAAACAAGAATAGATGGACAGAATGCAGAACAATGTCATACATTCACCCCAGTACAGAGATCTGGGCCTAAATCCATCATTTATTTGCACTCCACACCACCCCAGGTCAGACATGGCCATATGCAAATCAGCCTTGACCCTGTGCCTCATGGGAACAGTCCAGCCCGAACTGCCAAGCCATGTCTTTCCTGGACCGGAATCAAGCATCCAAGGACCGGTTTCTGGCTATCAGTCTTCATCAGCCTGGATAGCTTGACTCCAGTGGTGTGGAGAGCATGGGACTCACGTCTGAGCATACCCATCCCACTCGGGTGACAATTGCAAAAACAACAATTGATGGACAGAATGCAGAACAATGTCATACATTCACCCCAGTACAGAGATCTGGGCCTAAATCCATCGTTTTTTTGCACTCCACACCACCCCAGGTCAGACATGGCCATATGCAAATCAGCCTTGACCCTGTGCCTCATGGGAACAGTCCAGCCCGAACTGCCAAGCCATGTCTTTACTGGACCGCAATCAAGCATCCAAGGACCGGTTTCTGGCTATCAGCCTTCATCAGCCTGGATAGCTTGACTCCAGTGGTGTGGAGAGCATGGGACTCACGTCTGAGCATACCCATCCCACTCGGGGTGACAAATGCAAAAACAACAATTGATGGACAGAATGCAGAACAATGTCATACATTCACCCCAGTACAGAGATCTGGGCCTAAATCCATTGTTTTATTGCACTCCACACCACCCCAGGTCAAACATGGCCATATGCAAATCAGCCTTGACCCTGTGCCTCATGGGAACAGTCCAGCCCGAACTGCCAAGCCATGTCTTTCCTGGACCGGAATCAAGCATCCAAGGACCGGTTTCTGGCTATCAGCCTTCATCAGCCTGGATAGATTGACTCCAGTGGTGTGGAGAGCATGCGACTCACATCTCAGCATACCCATCCCACTCGGGGTGACAAATGCAAAAACAACAATTGATGGACAGAGTGCAGAACAATGTCGTACATTCACCCCAGTACATAGATCTGGGCCTAAATCCATCGTTTTTTTGCACTCCACACCACCCCAGGTCAGACATGGCCATATGCAAATCAGCCTTGACCCTGTGCCTCATGGGAACAGTCCAGCCCAAACTGCCAAGCCATGTCTTTCCTGGACCGGAATCAAGCATCCAAGGACCGGTTTCTGGCTATCAGCCTTCATCAGCCTGGATAGCTTGACTCCAGTGGTGTGGAGAGCATGGGACTCACGTCTGAGCATACCCATCCCACTCGGGGTGACAAATGCAATAACAACAATTGATGGACAGAATGCAGAACAATGTCATACATTCACCCCAGTACAGAGATCTGGGCCTAAATCCATCCTTTTTTTGCACTCCACACCACCCCAGATCAGACATATGTTTAGGATATGCAGCACATTCCTGTCCTTTCCCAATGCACTGGCGCAAATTGACATCTTTGCTCCAACGCAGGCACCCTTGCACCATGGTGCAAGGGTGTCTGTGTTGTTGGCAAGATTGTTTTTATGTAGGAAGGGGCACCTTCATCCTCGTTCTATGTGTGCTGCAGAAGGGAGCACTAATAGTAGGAGTAAAAAATGTGGAGAAATCAAAACATTTATCCTCTACTCCTGCTCTGAAGAGGTGTAAGGTTAAGGTGCTATGCTATGTTTGTGTGATTTTGTAAATCTGGGGCAGCATCAACATCCCTGGGTGTTATGTGGGAACACCACCGCAATGCCCTTGGAGCGCCTCTTAGACACAGAGTAGGCAACACAGCCCTTGGTGGTGCCTTTCCTTATTCCATTTCTATGAGGCCATTCAGAGCCATGAAGGGGTGGCTTAGTGTCGCCTCATTGATAGGATTGAGAGGCCAGTGCCTCCGGAACGTCAAAAAAAGTGACACTTCAACAACATAGGCATCTTGTAAATAAACCCTCAGTATATGCAGGTGGAGTAGCATAATTTTGGCTACACGCTTTTACATATGGCTAGGCCACATATATATTTACATTTGGCCTTATGTACTCATGTGACGCAATAATACTTATGATGTATGGTGCATCCAATGTATAGAAAGTGCATGTATTGTATGACCAAAGGCATTCGTTATTTAGTGAAAATCACATTGAATTTCAGAGAGGGGAGGAAGAGCTAGAAAGGTCGAATCATTTTAATGAAGAACAAAGGAAGTGTTACCAGTTGGTACTATCAGAGGAAGGGAGAAATCCAAGGACCCTTTCAAAGCAGAAACTGGAATATAAGAGTTGTGTTCAAGGCACCAAGTTGTTTCTGAGAACTTGTAAAGTATTATGATGTGTATGAGGTCATATTTCTCGAATGTTCATTGTGCACATTAATTATTAGTTAACCCTGTTTGGGGTTACTCAGATTCCCTCTAGACTTGCCATCTCTGATTATGTGGCTTCATGCAATACATGAATCTTTACCTATAAAGCTTCTACAGCGGTTTTGATGCAGACACCTCTCTTGCTTCATTGATTCAATGTTTTTTTTCCCTATCCTTAATTTAGTGTAGGGTACAGTAGATGTTGTGAATCTTTTCCATGTATGGAGAAGGGGATCGAAACCAACTGTATAGTGATCAAATCATTTTCCTTATCTTTTGCATAGCTATAACAGAGATTCTTATATGCTCTTGGCTGTTGAGGATGCCGTTTTGATCTTCTTTTGATAATCTTATATTTTTGCAGTATGTTTTTGAGATTGATTTATATTAGTCCGGCTTTGAATTTGTAATAAAATCTTTAACTTTTAGTTATTGGCTCATACATTTATTGTGTGGTCCTAATGGTCACACGGTACCTTAAGATTTCAATTGTTGTTATCCACTTGACCTCTCTTGCTACTAAAAAGGTCAATTAACCACAGGGAAGTTGTAAGAAATGGCCTGGAGCATTTCCACCAGCCTTTAAGTTCTTCAGTTCCGGGATTTGAGGCAAGAGTATCCCCATCCAAAGCAGGGCATACTTTGTTAGTTTCCTGCCTATCAACAGTGTATGTCCATTCATCATGCACAATTGTCTGCTATAAGCTAGGTCTATGTTTCATGCCAAAAATCCAGTTGTTATTACTAACAGCTGGCATGCACAATAGTAGATCCAAAAGCCTGCCATACCGAGATCACCAATGTATGTAATTTATTCTGGCTCTTAAAGAAATGCAATGGTATTTTATAAGGTATATTCAGTATGATGTAGTGTACCCTTGGGAGAAGAACCATTTTAACCAAAGGCACTTCCCCTGCCCAGGGATAGTGAAAACAGTGCCCAGTGCAACAAGTCATTTTTAATATTCCTGATGATAGGGTTATATCTCCTGTCCACACCAAGAATTCTTTATTTGAAATGAACATCTCAAGATATTGCAAGCCTTCTGTAATGACTTTCAGCTGTAAGTAAGCAGCCCATTATGCCACCTCTCCTACCCCCTCTATCAACCAGAATTGGCCCTGTTCACACAAAACCCCACATAGGTCCCATAGTAATTTAACATTTACACTATTCACATACCGGTTCCCTATGCCATATCAGTAGGTTGTCTGTACATATTGAGACCTTCTCCTCCACCCCTGAGGTGCATATAAATGTCATGATGCCCTCTTCCGTTGAAATCTTTTACAAGCCTTTTGCGTGCTATGCCGTATGGGGAAGGACTCAGTGGGGCATATTATCAAGACTCAGTGATACAATTATCGCCGCTTTATTGGCAGGAAACTGCCACTAAAGTGGCGATAAGGGACTTGATAATATGCCCTTGTGAATTCCCATAGAAGCCCAGGTTAGATGTATAACCTGGGTTTCTATTGGAATTCTATAGACCATATTATCAAGCCCCTTATTGTCACTTTAGCGGCAGTTTCCTGCCAATAAAGCGGCGATAATTTAATCGCCCAGTCTTGTTAATATGCCCCAGTGTGTTTTACACACACACAATCACCTGAGGCTCTTTATACAATATTAGAATGCATGAAATGGTCTAGGTTAAGTCTCAGTCGAAAAATTCCAATTCAGGTCATCAAATGCTTTTTTGAAGCAGAGTGATAGGAATGCAAGTGATGCGTAAAATCGCCCTGATAGTGCCAGTGCAGTATTCGAATGTTGAATGTTGTGTTGCGTGAACCGAAGTGACATAAAGCCACTCTGGTCATCATTATTGAGGGGCTTAATCTTGATTGTCAGCCAATTGGCCAGGATATTGGCAAGTAGTATTGACTCTATATTTATAAGGAATAACAGCCTATAAGAATTGCAACAGTAGATTGGCCAACAGAATTTCGGTACGGCGGTAATGAGTGCCTGACTTAGATCTCTTGTCAGTGACCTATGTCCTTAGACAGGATGTTGTTGGACCCAGTCCTCTCTGCAGAGTCACCCCAGATGTTTGCCTTGCTTTGATTTTCTTCGCTGAACTCATTTTTGTTGGCTTTTAGGACTCTGCACTTTTTTACTGCTAACCAGTAGTAAAGTGATTGTGTTCACACCATAAAACTTGGTAAAGCTAGCCTACATCTGACTGCTACATTTAATGTAATTGTAAGTCACTAGTATATGGTACTACACATACCCAGGGTATGTAAATTAAATGCTACTAGTGGATTGAAGCCCTCCTAGTGCCACCCACCAAGGTAGCCTTTTAAAACATGTCTCAGGCCTGTCTCTGCAGCTGTAGAGCAGTTGGAACCTGCCATTTTCACACAGCAAAATGAACTTTTGAAAGGCCAAAACTTTCCTTTTTAATACCTTTAAGTCACCCCTAAGGTAGGCTCATAGGGCAGGGTGAATGTTATATGGGTTTAGTGTTACATGTCTTAGCAGGGAAAAAACCTAAAGTAACATTTTCACTGCTGTAAGGAAATCTTTCCCATGTAGCTCTGGGTTATCTTATTGCACTTAATATTATGTGCTATTGTCAGTTTGGGACTAGATAGAAATATGCTGTTTATACTCAAATTAATTGTAATTTAAAATCCTCCTCAATGGCGAAGTCGGATTTTCAGTTATAATTTTGAAAATGCTTCTTCTAGAAAGTTGACATTTTTTCCCCAAACCAACTGTGTCTTTCTGCCAGTGTCCTGGGCCACATGAGAGTATAAGGCTCTTGTGTTGTGGGTTGTTTATTGCTTCCAGGCATTGATTCAAAAGAGGCGTAGGTGTGACGGGAGAGGGTGAGCCTGAAAGGATGCTGGGGAGGATATGTGCTCTGAACATGATTTTAATTTGAAAGCACCATACATGCAGCAAACACAATGGATCCTGACACCAGGCTTGCCTTTGTCACCCTGAACAGTTTGAAGCCAAACCCATGGGAGGGGGAAGAAATTACCACAACCAGTTTTAGGGGTAGGTTATGGGATTCCTCCATACAAAGGCTGGCACATGTACACAAATGGCAAATACATACTCTCATCAGAACACTCCTGGACCTCAAAGTCAAAGGATCTTTATTCGGATATAAAAACATCCATAAAAGTACAAGTTTATCACAACAATATATCATATATAAAAGCATTTAAGAACGCATTTAAAAATCTTCTGCTGGTCTGTTAAGGGAGGCAGTAAGGGGGTAAGATTTGCAATAAATACAACAAACTATAAAAACAAATCGGGCATGATATACAGATATACAATATGTAACGTGTAGGCTATAAGCAAAAGCACAGAAAGTCCGTTAATCAAGCACACAGGAGACAATAATCTAACAATAGCGTCCTATGGCAAATATAAACAATTTATACTGTGAGTACTACCACAATAAAAATTGGCAATATAAAATTGTGCAAAACCGCAAATAATGTGCAAATAGTTCGCTAAGGCATATTCATAGATGCTCGTGATCTTATTGCAGATTGGAGAAAACTGCTAACACTCAGAATTATTTTGTCACTACCTAACAGCTGTAATTCCTTAAAAGCTGAGTTAAAATCCACCACAGCATGTGCTCTAAAATGGGGGATTAAATACTGTTTCGTGTATCTATTATAAAAACTGCAGAAAAAGAGAAAGCGCAATAGTGTTTGTCTGCCTCCTGTATTACAGGGACAATGCAGGGTCTCCAGATCCTTGTTAAAGCCAAGTGGGAAGCAGAGTGAATATTTAATGCTCCCATCCCTAAAGCGGAAGAGCAGGCTCCTGTTCCATCTCCCCAAATTTTTTCGCAGATATCCCTGCGGCATATTGTTGGTCCTGCCACACGGTACAAAAAGGGGGATGTATCTACTAATGGTTACTTTATGGAGCTCCAACTTTTCTCTTTCTCTTTGGTATAAGTCATACAAGTCACCTCTTACTATCTTAAGGTGTATGCGTTCGATGGCTTGGGGGGAGGTAAACATAAACTCAAGTTCTACACTTACTAGGCTTTTCCTTACTGACCCCAACCAGGGTATATGATTAGCCCTATCGCACTTTAGGCAGTCTATAATTATCTCTTGGGTCAGAGAGGCGGCGGGGTTCCGCCAGATTTTTAACCAAAATAATGTAGGCCGAGACCTAATAAAATCCTCCACATAAGGGAGGTTCAGCTCTTTATGACATATGTAAGTTGGTGCTGTGATAGATGCCCCCAATACCTTTCTGCAGAATCTATTTTTTTCAATTTGTATGCTAGCGCTATTTGTGTACCCCCATACCTCAGCACCATAAGTTGCCACTGGTCGGCATTGAGTTCTATAAATCTGTAAAAGCGGAATAACTACCTCTGCGCGTTTGGGCTGTTGGAGACTAATTATGGAGTTTATAGCCTTACCCATCTTATTTTTCCTGTGTGCTACATGAGGCTGCCATGATCCTGTATGCGAGAACATCAAGCCCAAGTATGGAAAAGTGCTGGTGCATTTAAAAAAATCTTTCCCTGATGCAATGTGCTGAATGCTATGTTTTTTAGGCCCACACGACATTATATATGATTTATTAAAATTGGTGCACAGATCAAGATCAGCCATATACGAAACAAAACCCGTTATTAAAATGCGGTGTGCTTTCGGCGTGCGGCCCATAAGGACCGCATCATCCGCATATAAAAGTGCGGGCAGTAATTTGTCGTTAATTCTGGGGACATCACTAGTTAATTTTGACAGTGAATTACTTAAATCATTTATATACAAGATAAAAAGCAGAGGGGCTAGGACACAACCTTGTCTCACCCCTCTGCCGATTAAAATGTCCCCCGAAACCTCTCCTTAATTATTTATCCTAACACTGGCTTTTAAATCTCTGTGCAAATGAGCTAAAAAATATACAAGTGTCTTATCTAGCCCATAATCTAAAAGAACCACCCATAATCGTGAACGGTTAACAAAATCAAAAGCAGAATGCATATCCATAAACCCCAAATACAACGGAACCTTTTTTGCAATAGTATATTTTCGAAGAATTACATTTAAATTCAAGCATTGTTCCATGGTGCCCACGTTACTTCTGAAGCCCAGTTGACAAGAATGTAAAATCTTATTGTCCTCAGCCCAAACCTGGATCTTATTAAAAATGACTCTTCCTAGGATCTTCAGAGTGTTATCTATTAACGAAATAGGACGATAACAACTAGGACTCAGTCTGTCACCTTTCTTAAAGATAGGGACTATTATACTGTTTGCCCAGGTTTTCGGGACAGGAGTATGGGACAGGTTGTTAAAGACATTACATAATAATGGTGACCAAAATTCGGGCTCAGATTTAATTTGGTCGATGGATAAGCCGTCGGGGCAAGGCGCTTTATTACCTGCACTCTGGTTTATGGCGTCTTCCACCTCCGTTAATGAGATGTTCGGCGCCATGGCTGGGTATATGATATCAGCAGCTGTGTATGAAATGGCATATATACTTGAGAAGTGGTCTTCCCACATTTTAGCTGTGATATTACAATTAATAGGGGTGATGTTTGAGCCTATGGACCTCAGGGATTTAACCTCCCCCCAGAACCCGGCAACATCCTTAAGAGCAGCAGAACGGGCGAGGGATTCCCACTGGTCCTTTAATAACTCCTCAGCCCGAGTTTTTGTGGCATGCTTATAGCGGGTTCTCAATATCATGGGGCTGGTCCCGAGGTACTGCTGTAATGGCCTCCCGAAAATTCCCGGTTTGCTTTAGAGCAGGTGCTGTCAAACCACCTGGGATTTTTATTTGGACGTGTGACTGGTCTAGAAATCTCTTTTTTAATACCGTCACATAGCCCCGTAAATGCCTCAATAATTCTAGGGCCAGGGGCTTCGCTGGACAAGCAGGTAGACACCAATGAAGGAAACCTAGTAATGGTGCATGCTAAAAGCGCTTTGTTATCAATACCTTTCCAGATTAATCTTAATTTGTCAGTTGATGACACCAGAATTTTCGCCCCTATATCATTTCGCTTTTCCAATTTTTTTACAGATTTAAGAATGGTCAAAATTGGATTATGGTCGCTATATGCAGTACTAAGAACATCAGCCTTAGTCAAACAATCTACAAGGGAAGAAGATAAAAAGACGTAATCAATTGTGGAGAGGCAGTCACGTCCTATGTAAGTTGCCAAGGGACTTTTACCCTTCATGCCACTGACTTTCTCCAGAACATTAACTAAATCCCGAGTGGCAAGATGGTTGAGTAATTCCTCCCCTCTTTTTAGAGGATGGCACCCGACCGGATGTATTTGCGAACCTCTTATTAATATGGGCGTTGAAATCGCCTCCCAAACAGATTCCGTCTAATTTTCCATAGGTTTCTCCTTCCACAATTTTATCAATAAAATTAAACAATCTTATAAAATTATTGTTTGGATGTGAAGTGAAATCATTATTGTAAAAATTAATAAAACATATCTTCAACCTATTTGAATAGATTATGGTCTGGAAATTCCCATCATTAGTTTCCAGATTTTTAATTTTGCCATCTGCAGTGATCTTTACCCATATCGAAAGACCCCCGCTAGCTCGTCCCATAGCCGGGCTAGGCACAATTCTATTATAGCAAGTGAATCCCTCATGGAGCAGACTGCTCATGCACCATGTTTCCTGAAACATTATAACATCATAATTACTAATCCAAGTAGACCAATCTACTGATTTCACTTTTGCTTTTAGGCCGGCAATGTTCCAACTTAGTATGTTTAAACTATCAGCAGAGGTAACTGAATTATTTATATCTAAATCAAGATGAGATACTGCCTCAGGGCCAGCTAGGGGGACAGAAATGATGGGTCCAGGTTTTTTCTTTCTATGAGACCCCTTTTCACTACTCCTATATCTGACTACAGCATCATTGGTGCCTGTTGGTGGTCAGCCCTGGCTCTCTAGGTCAGATAAGGCACTAAACCTGTTGAATAATGGGTATGTTGGTGTGATAGGGTTGAATAGTCTCAGTGGGGGCCTATAGAAGTATCCCAATGGTAACGGGGTCACGGCAGTTGATGGATTGAAATAAGTGTCATTACTGTTTATTATATAATTCACTAGGGAGGGGTGTCTGAGGTTCAAGACAATGCAGTCTCCAGTGATGTTTTTAACTGAGCGGCCAACCCATCCTACCCGTCGTACTGTCAGAATTTCGTTAGAAATCTCCATCCCTACCCCTTTATGTTTAAACAGCCAGTCAATACATTTGTTTTTTAATTGGTACCATGCCTCACTTTGCTCTTCTTTCAGGTGGGGGACTCCTGCTAAAATTAGAACATACGGGCTGGCTTCGGGGGGCAGGTCAAGAACTGCACCTGGCTGGCGTTTCAGCCATGTAGCAGCAATTGGCCTGTTGCCTCGAACAGCATTATCAGGTTTCCTAGGTTTCGTGGTTGCCACCGGAGGTGCACCCACCACCGTATTGGGAGTACCCGACTGATTTTCAGCCACAGGCAACGCAATCTGTGACATTTTTCCCACCGCTTCAGTGCCCTGAGAAGCGCAAGCCCGGGACTGAACATTCCCTTGGGCACTGTCCTCGTTTGCATTAATTCTGGCTGGTGTACAATTACCCGACTTTCCCCCTGCAATGTCACTATTTACAGCCTCAAAATCTTTTAAAAACCGTTCACCCCTTATCTGGTCAATAGTGATGGCACCTTTCCTTTTTACATCTTCCTTTTTCACCAGGCTTTCTAATCTGTCAAGTTTTTTAAAAATCATATTAAACTGTTTATCCATTTGACTTTTGAGTTGTTTAAAAATTGAATCGACTATAGTTTCAATAAGGTTCCCATTAGACTTATCTTGTATGGCACTTCCCATATTTTGCTCAGTCTGTGTGCAAATTGAATTATGTTCCTCTTCTCTTATAGTAATTGTGACAGCATTGCTATCGTCTCGATGTACAGACTCGCTGTCAGGTCCCCCACTGAGATCAGATTTCCTCGGGACCACATGCTCTGTGGAGTTGGTTGCCCTTTGTTACGAGGTGGTTGTTTCCTCTTGTTGATTGTTGGTTTAGAGGGGCCTCTTTTCCTTTTCTCACCTATAGTCTTATTGGAGGAGGACAGGGCTGAAGTAACAGTAGGGCCTGTTGGGTCTTGCTGAGAGTCAATGATGGTAATTGTATTGCTGTCCACTAGAGAGATATTAGAAGAATTAACTGCTTGAGCAGTTTTTGTAACTGTGACCACTGGAGAAAGTGGTACAATGCCATTTGCACAAGTAGTCTGTGGTTGGGGGTCTTCATATGGGATCATATTGCCCATTGACATCCTTCTTTCTGTGTTAGCTATTTCTGTTGTAACTAATTTGAAAGCGTTCTCCAGCATACTTTCAAATGTAGGTGGAATAACAGAGGGGGACTTAACAGCCTGGTTGGTGGTATTAATATTGCGTTTCCCCATTTCTGGCGCTTTTGCTCACCTTGACAACACCTTAGAGGGGTGGCCCGCCCGACCACGGTCGGCCCCGGACGGCCACAGACGGCCCGCCCTCTGCCCGGGCTCCGCCTGCGCGCGTCCCTCGAAACGGGAGGAGCAGCTCGTTCTTATGCGCCTCCGGGTGCGGCAGTATGATGCGGCAGTCGGTGCCCCCGTAGGCAGGCAGGGGGCGCTGGGTAGTGTAGTCCTGGTCGCTCTCCCCTCTCGGCAACCACGATGTCAGCAGCGGCGGCGGAGGAGAGCGTTAGAGAGCAAGGGTTGTTTGCGGGACCCCTAGAGGTAAGAGTCCGCTGTCGATGCTATCAATGCCCCCAACAAGAATAGACCACTTCTGGACCTGTGGAAGATTCAGAATAAGGACAGCCCTGCTGTCTGAGGAAGAGGGACCACTCTGATGAAGACGGAAGATTGGATTTGCTTCTCTTTAACTTAGACTATCCAGGATTACTCCAAAGGTCAGTTGACTGACCTCTTGTGTGAGCTACAGGGACAGAACAAACTTCCAGAGACCTCGACCTTCATGAGCCCTGCTGCTGGGCTCTGCTGGAGTGAGTCCTTATCACCAAGAGGTGCCCTTCCATGTCCTGGATCCTTTTGTGGCATCAGTGAGAACTTCTCCTGAAGAAAAGGTAAAGTTACAGAAGTATTGGGGTCATTGCAACCATGAAGTGACCTCTTCATGCCAAAAATCCACCACCCACAACAACCTCCAACATGAAGCTGCAGCAGTACCTGCTCTTTGCACCAACAGAAACCATCCACAATGACCACTAACAAGAATCTTCAGTGACGGTTGGCACTTTGTGCTATAGCAGCGACCTTCTGAGACACCTGACCTGATCTTCGAGCCGACAGCCTCTTCCTTTTGGCCCATGCATAAGAGGAATGGAAATCTTTGCAGAGGACTTGACAAGGTCACTCTTCCATGCGACTATCTGGTCTCTGTATCTGACCTGCACTCGATTGTGGTCGGCCTGAACTTTCGACTTTCCCCCTGCCCAGCATGACAAGATAACCACAAGTGACGCTTTGTGCTTCTTGCCCTCTTTTCAATTTTAAAAATCATATCTCCCATTGTACTAATTGGATATTTGTTGTTTTGGTGTCAGTTTATTGATTAAATGTTACTCTATATGTCTAAGTTGGTTTGGGACTTCTCTTGGGCTGTGTTTTCACTTTATTACTGTTTGAGTGCTGCATAGATATTTTACACTTTACCTGTAAGTTAACCTGACTACTTTGTGCCAAGTTATCAGAGGTTAAGCACAGGTGAATTTGTTCATTGCAGTGGTTTAGGATGAATTAAGGTTTATCTTTAGTCATGTCTCATGGAAAAGTAAAACTTCACAGTCCTCTTTACTTCTAGTATAGGCTGCTGTATCTACCAGAGCTCATCCCTGTTTATGGCATTTTGAATTGTGGCCAGTCAGTCCACACTGCTGAGATATTTCCTTTGCCTCTCCAGGATGATGGCAGCCTCCAATTTGTTGGAGTCCAAGTCTACACTCCGTATACTTCTCTGGTTATGTATATGTATCTTGTCATCAGCTCTCATACATTGGTAGGTGTCAGTAAAGCTCTGTACCATGTACCCAAGTGGCATATTTAATTTACTTGTAAGTCCCTAGTAAAGAGATCTGTAAGAGCCACTTTCATAGTACTTGCGCAGGAACAGAGATGCCTACTCCTGATGCCACCTCTGGGAAACACCAGCGCACCACTGTGGGAAAGATGTGCTAAATGTCTCCTCAAGAGGGGGTAGGGGTTTAGATAAAGTAACAAACAGAGAAGAGACTGCCAATGGTTATCCGTTTCCTGCTCCTATCTTCTTTCAGCAACACTTGCTTCTTGTTTTGGCGCTCAGGAGGCTAAATAATGACATCAGTCATTAATCCTAACCTCTAATGCCTCTTAACTATCCTTCTACTTCTTTATTCAAACATGTATAACGTACCAGGATAACCCTCAGCTTCTGATACTCTTCTATGTTTCACTTCAATATTATTGGTCAAAAAATTGTGTCTGTCTCAGCTTATTCTTTTCTGTCTTTGAATAACTAACATGTTAATTATTAATTGTTGTTTAATCGGTATCTCAGTAGTTCCTTATTATTGTCTAAAAATATATTGATATACCAAGTTGTATCTTTCTCTATCCTCTACTTCTTATAATTAATATATTTTTCTTATTTGCAGGTACCAAGTCTTGATTGAAGTTCTCTGGTGCGTATTCAATTCAGTCACTTAATTCCCTAGAAATTAAACTCTACCGTAGAATATTTAATCAGACTAATACTCAGTAATTATCAAAGACTTAGCTTGTTGAGGAGCCCAGGAATACACATCTATGACTTGCTCCTTCTCACTTCCTTTGACTCTCTTTTGATGTTCCTTCTGTCTGTCAGCGTCTCATCCCTAATTGTGGCTAACACCGACTTTTGTAGCCATGAAACAATCTTCGGTTGTTTTTCTTTTCTTGTCAGCTCTGCGCATGAGCCCGAGCGGAACGCTATTTTCAGGGAAGAAAGCGAGTGTCGGGGAATGAACACAGAATCCTTTCGAGGAATTCCACTATTGACTAACTCAAAACACGGGGCACAAGATTTGAGGGTTAAAAAACAAAGAATAGGAAACCCCTGACTAAACTAACTTTGAACACAGAGAAAACGCTACCGCTTGGGTCTCGAATTCAGGTGAAGTGCGCCAACATTCTAAGTTGAGCGCTTCACATAGAATTCTGAGACGGACTCCAAATGACTAAAATGTCACCTCTCCTTGAGCGTCGGAGAGGTGACTTTGATGTTCTTCGCTTTCCAAGCCTCGCTCCAGGTCAGAGTTCTCCTGTTTTTTCTGCTTACAAAGGGTTGTTTGACACTTATGAAACAAAGAGAAAGTTCATTGTCTGCAGTAGTCCTGACAGTACCCCCTCACAAAGGCGGTCCTCCCATTCTCTGCTTCCTAGGGAATGTTTGATGGAAGGATTGTACCAAACGGGGAGTATGAACATCGGAACATCTTTCCCAAGATCGCTCCTCTGGACCATTGCCTTTCCTATCCACTAAATATTAGATTGTCCCTTTAGATTTCTTGGAGTCTAATATTCTTTTTACCTCAAATTTTTCCCCTGACTCTAACTGCCCTAGTTTTGGAGGGAGAGTTACTCTTAAATAAGAAGATGCCTTTTTTCAGCAGGGAGCCATGAAAAACTGGATGAATTCTCATTTCTTGTGGTAAGGTTAAATGCTAAATCACTGGATTAACTACTTTCTCAATTGGGCAAGGACCTACAAATCTTGGTTGTAACTTTTGATCTCCTTTTACTCTAAGATTCTCAGTGTTCAACCAAACCTTGTCTCCAATTTGCAATTTTGGACCTTCTTTTCTCTTTTTATCAGCATATTTTGTATACTTCTCCTTGCCTTGTGCTAATTTTTTAGTGGCGGTTTGATGAACTTGAGCTAGGTTTTCTACTACTTCCTGAACTGCTGGATCTGATATTTTTCTACCTGTTACCGAAGAGTTTGGATGGCTACCATAATTTAGATAGAAAGGGGTGAAACCTGTAGAAACATTCTTTGCATTATTGTGTGCAAACTCCACAGCCCACAAATACTCTGGCCAGTCCCCTTCTTGATCTAGCATGAACAATCTTAAATACTGTTAAAGTTCTTGGTTGACCCTCTCTGTTTGCCTATCTGTCTCTGGTTAATAGCTTGTGGAATATCTTGTTTCTATTCCTAATCCTTCCATGAATGCCTTCCAGAAGTGAGACAGGAACTGGGAACCCCGATCTGAAATTATCACTTTAGGTATACCATGGGCTCGTACTATGTGTAGACTAAAATGAACAGCCAATTCCTTTGCTGTTGATATTCCCTTTAAGGCTACGAAATGCACCATCTTGGTGAATACATCCACAAATACCAATACAGTGTTAAATCCCTGACTAGAAGGCAAGAACACAATCAAATCTACAGCAACTGTATGCCAGGGATCTGGGGGAGTGTGCATTGGTTGGAGAAACCCTTTAGGTGATTGTCGCTCCTATTTTCCCCGAGCAGAGACGCCGCAAGTTCCCATATAGGAGTGAATATCTTTTGTCATTTGTGGCCACCAATGCTTTCGTTTGATCAAGTCTTCGGTCTTTAGTATGCCCTTGTATCCAGCTATTCAGAAAAGGGGGTGGTGATGGACAGAGCATCTGAATTAAACAGAACAGTCATACCCAGTCAAAAGATCAGGGCTTGATCCATCACCGTTTTTTAGCTCACTGCACCATCCCAGTTCAGAACTTGGCTACATGCAAATTAGTCTGTCCCTGGCCCAGTGCATCATGGGAACAGGGCAGACCTAACTACCAAGCCAATTCTTTACTGGAAAGGAAACAAGCTTCCGGGGACCGGTTTCTGGCATTGCAGCCGTCTTCGGCCCGGCTTGCTTGAATCCTGATGGTGCAATGAGCAAGGGACTCATGTCTGAGCATACCCTGCCACTTCTATAGTGGCCAAAATGATTCAGAAAAGGGGGAGGTGATAGACAGAGCATCTGAATTAAACAGAACACTCATACCCAGTCAAAAGATCAGGGCTTGATCCATCACCGTTTTTTAGCTCACTGCACCATCCCAGTTCAGAACCTGGCTATATGCAAATTAGTCTGTCCCTGGCCCAGTGCATCATGGGAACAGGGCAGACCAAACTACCAAGCCAATTCTTTACTGGAAAGGAAACAAGCTTCCGGGGACCGGTTTCTGGCATTGCAGCTGTCTTCGGCCCGGCTTGCTTGAATCCTGATGGTGCAATGAGCAAGGGACTTATGTCTGAGCATACCCTGCCACTCCTATAGTGGCCAAAACGATCCAGAAAAGGGGGTGGTGATGGACAGAGCATCTGAATTAAACAGAACACTCATACCCAGTCAAAAGATCAGGGCTTGATCCATCACCGTTTTTTAGCTCACTGCACCATCCCAGTTCAGAGCCTGGCTACATGCAAATTAGTCTGTCCCTGGCCCAGTGCATCATGGGAACAGGGCAGACCAAACTACCAAGCCAATTCTTTACTGGAAAGGAAACAAGCTTCCGGGGACCGGTTTCTGGCATTGCAGCCGTCTTCGGCCCGGCTTGCTTGAATCCTGATGGTGCAATGAGCAAGGGCCTCATGTCTGAGCATACCCTGCCACTCCTATAGTGGCCAAAACGATTCAGAAAAGGCGGTGGTGATGGAAAGAGCATCTGAATTAAACAGAACACTCATACCCAGTCAAAAGATCAGGGCTTGATCCATCACCGTTTTTTAGCTCACTGCACCATCCCAGTTCAGAACCTGGCTACATGCAAATTAGTCTGTCCCTGGCCCAGTGCATCATGGGAACAGGGCAGACCAAACTACCAAGCCAATTCTTTACTGGAAAGGAAACAAGCTTCCGGGGACCGGTTTCTGGCATTGCAGCCGTCTTCGGCCCGGCTTGCTTGAATCCTGATGGTGCAATGAGCAAGGGACTCATGTCTGACCATACCCTGCCACTTCTATAGTGGCCAAAATGATTCAGAAAAGGGGGTGGTGATGGACAGAGCATCTGAATTAAACAGAACACTCATACCAAGTCAAAAGATCAGGGCTTGATCCATCACCGTTTTTTAGCTCACTGCACCATCCCAGTTCAGAACCTGGCTACATGCAAATTAGTCTGTCCCTGGCCCAGTGCATCATGGGAACAGGGCAGACCAAACTACCAAGCCAATTCTTTACTGGAAAGTAAAC
The DNA here is from genome assembly GCF_964261635.1 of Lissotriton helveticus. NCBI lineage: Eukaryota > Metazoa > Chordata > Amphibia > Caudata > Salamandridae > Lissotriton > Lissotriton helveticus. The sequence continues at coordinate 872,620,960 of NC_136065.1, read as the reverse complement.
AAGCTTCCGGGGACCGGTTTCTGGCATTGCAGCTGTCTTCGGCCCGGCTTGCTTGAATCCTGATGGTGCAATGAGCAAGGGACTCATGTCTGAGCATACCCTGCCACTTCTATAGTGGCCAAAATGATTCAGAAAAGGGGGTGGTGATGGACAGAGCATCTGAATTAAACAGAACACTCATACCCAGTCAAAAGATCAGGGCTTGATCCATCACTGTTTTTTAGCTCACTGCACCATCCCAGTTCAGAACCTGGCTACATGCAAATTAGTCTGTCCCTGGCCCAGTGCATCATGGGAACAGGGCAGACCAAACTACCAAGCCAATTCTTTACTGGAAAGGAAACAAGCTTCCGAGGACCGGTTTCTGGCATTGCAGCCGTCTTCGGCCCGGCTTGCTTGAATACTGATGGTGCAATGAGCAAGGGACTCATGTCTGAGCATACCCTGCCACTCCTGTAGTGGCCAAAACGATTCAGAAAAGGGGGTGGTGATGGACAGAGCATCTGAATTAAACAGAACACTCATACCCAGTCAAAAGATCAGGGCTTGATCCATCACCGTTTTTTAGCTCACTGCACCATCCCAGTTCAGAACCTGGCTACATGCAAATTAGTCTGTCCCTGGCCCAGTGCATCATGGGAACAGGGCAGACCAAACTACCAAGCCAATTCTTTACTGGAAAGGAAACAAGCTTCCGAGGACCGGTTTCTGGCATTGCAGCCGTCTTCGGCCCGGCTTGCTTGAATACTGATGGTGCAATGAGCAAGGGACTCATGTCTGAGCATACCCTGCCACTTCTATAGTGGCCAAAATGATTCAGAAAAGGGGGTGGTGATGGACAGAGCATCTGAATTAAACAGAACACTCATACCCAGTCAAAAGATCAGGGCTTGATCCATCACCGTTTTTTAGCTCACTGCACCATCCCAGTTCAGAACCTGGCTACATGCAAATTAGTCTGTCCCTGGCCCAGTGCATCATGGGAACAGGGCAGACCAAACTACCAAGCCAATTCTTTACTGGAAAGAAAACAAACTTCCGAGGACCGGTTTCTGGCATTGCAGCCGTCTTCGGCCCGGCTTGCTTGAATACTGATGGTGCAATGAGCAAGGGACTCATGTCTGAGCATACCCTGCCACTCCTGTAGTGGCCAAAACGATTCAGAAAAGGGGGTGGTGATGGACAGAGCATCTGAATTAAACAGAACACTCATACCCAGTCAAAAGATCAGGGCTTGATCCATCACCGTTTTTTAGCTCACTGCACCATCCCAGTTCAGAACCTGGCTACATGCAAATTAGTCTGTCCCTGGCCCAGTGCATCATGGGAACGGGGCAGACCAAACTACCAAGCCAATTCTTTACTGGAAAGGAAACAAGTATCCAGCTAAACAACTGTCATGATTGTTCTCCAGAATCAATTGTTGAAATTCCTGGGTAGGCAAATATAATTTCCCTTCCTGCCATGGTAAACCATGCCGGACTTCTCTGGATGGTTCTTGATCTGCCCATACTGACATTTCTTCTTGTGACATTGCTCTTGCCACCTCCACTTCAATAGTTTCTTGACTCACTGCCCCTTCTGTTTTATGTTCTGGAAAGATCGTCTGTAGTTCTTGATTGTCTTCCATCTTTTCCACGTTCATTCTTGACAGAGCGTCAGCCTTTCCATTCCTAGTTCCTGGTCGATAAGTAATTACAAAGTCAAAATCCGCAAGGTAAAATGACCATCGGGGCTGTCTTGGAGTGAAGGTCTTAGCGGATTTCAGGAATTTAAAGTTTCGATGGTCTGTGAACACAGTCACTGTATGTCTCACTTAAGTAGTGTCTCCACTCTTTAAATGCGTCCTTGATCGCCAGTAACTCCTTCTCGGTAATGGTGTAGTTCATTTCCGCTGGTGTTAGTTTTCTCAACCTATAAGCCACTGGATGGACTTGTCCTGTCCTCTTGTGCCTTCGTGAGAGAACCCCCCCAATAGCTAGATCTGAAGCATCTGTCTCCAAATAGAAGGGTTCTGTAGGGTCTGCATGTAATACAATAGGTGCAGTGGTGAACTCTCTTTTCAATAATCGAAAGGCTTCTTCAGCTTCTTCTGACCACTCAAAAGAAACTCCCTTCGTCAGCAATCGAGTCAGTGGAACCAATTTGTGCGAGAATTCATTTACAAATTTCCGATAAAAATTGGCAAAGCCAATGAAGCTTTGCAATTCTTTCACACTGCTTGGAGATTTCCACTCCTGAACTGCCTTAACCTTCTTGGTATCCATGGTTATTCCAGATGGCGTGAGTACAAATCCAAAGAATTCTACCTCCTTCACACTGAACGCACACTTTTCAAACTTAACATACAAGTTATTTTCCTTTAACCTTTGAAGATTTTTTTTCACCTGGCCTGGATGTTCATCTTCCATTCTGGAGTAAATCAAGATATCGTCAATGTATAGTATAACGCATTGATACAAAAATTCACTCAAAACACTATTGATAAAGTGCTGGATTGCGGCTGGCGCATTGCATAGTTCTTAAGGCATGACCTGTAATCATACAATCCTAGCTTTGTCCGAACTGCCGTCTTCCACTCATCTCTTTCTCAGACTCTTATCAAGTGATACACACCTCGAAGATCAAGTTTTGTATACATTTGTGCCTCTTTCACCTGGTCCATAGGTACGGAGAAGAGGGGAAGAGGGTATCGGTTCTTGATGGTGACCTTGTTGATGGCTCTGTAGTTTATACAAGTTCTAAACTCACCTTCCTTCTTAGGAACAAAGAATAAGGGCAAGGAGACCGGAGACTGAGATGGACGGATAAAGCTGTTGGCTAAATATTTCCTGATGTACTTCTTCAGATGCTCATTTTCTTTTTCTGTTAAAGCGTACACCCGACTGCAAGGCAAATGAGCACCCGGCTCTAGATCTATTCTACAAACAAATGGCTGATGTGGCGGTAACTGTTCAGCCTCGATCTCGTTGAACATTTCCTCGAACTCCTTGTATTCCGATGGAATTTCGCTTGTGTGAATCACACACACTGAAATTTCTTGTTCACTTAAAAGAGTTGCCGGCCCTGGTTCTTTAGCTCCTACTTGATGATTAAAACAATTCTCTCTGCAGAAATCGGAGTTCATTTTCACAGTTCTGGCTCCCGAATCGATACTCTGATTATGTTCCGTTAAGCACAGCAAGCCCAATATAATCTGGAATTGGTTGGCATTGATTAAGTTGACCTGGATAGTCTCTTGCTGTCCTTCTTGAAATGTTAATTCTACTTGTTCCATATGACTAGTGATGGGCCCAGAAGAAAGGTTCATTCCGTCCACAGCTCTTACCGGCTCGCTTTTCAACTTCAATATTGCCCTTAACCTTATGCTGGTTGCATATTTAATGTCGCAGAAGTTTCAAGTTGCACCCAAATCAATCATGACTGATACCTCGGTTAGAGTAATCTTTCTAAACCTTAATTCCATTGAAATCACTAGATGTGGAGAATAAGACTGTAAGGTATTGGCTAAGTGATGTTCTTCTGGAGTTGTCTTTTCCTCTGCATCCACCAGTCCAACTCCTCAAACTGGTGGTGCTTGAAGTCTTCTCCTTAGAAAACATTTTTGGCTTCTTTGGACATATTCTCACAAAGTGTCCACTACCTCCACAATACAAGCACAAGTTATTCTGTCACCTTTTTTCTTTTTCTTCTTTGGTCAGAGGCCCCAGTACCACTCTGATCTCCATGGGTTCTGTTCCTGATTGGCTGTCCGGTATTCTCGATGAGTCATTTTTAGTTCTGTGACCAAGATGGCGACCTGAACAGACATGGCTGGCAGAGGCTCCTCGCCATGACCCGTCGCCTGTGGTCCAATTGCACACAAAGCCCCCATTTTAATGTAGGTAATTAAGGCACGCTATGTGGGGAAGCCTCAGCGACAGCAAACGAGAGGTTGTGCGAGCTCGCTGGCTCGTACATTGCTCACGGGCGGCGCTGTGGCCATCTCGCCGCTGCCGAGAAGATGGCGGACGGGTGGTGATCATCGGCAAATGAGCTGACGACCGGCACAACCTGAGAACCAGGAGCCCGTGCCCCGAGAGACCCCCGCACCACGACGACGAAGCACATCGAGTGCCATCAGTGGTAAGAGGAAAGCGAGCTGCTGGATCGAGGTGGGGGCCGCGGGCGACAGCGTGTTACTTCACACGGCACTGCCTGTCGTGGATCGTCAGCAGCGCAAGAGTAAACAAACGCCATTAACCTTATGCCTGGGAACCAGCAGAGATGATGTTCGATGTGAGTCCTCCCAATTCCCTTTAATACAACCCTCAGCAGTGGATGACAATACTTCTGCGTGAAATTGTGCCCAAGGGGAAAAAGGGAAGTGGATACAATAATAAACAGGCTGTATAGTCTGTGTTCCCTTCAAGGTCTGGTCTAGAAGCGGTACCACACTGCAGGACAGGAAGACAAGACAGCAGTATTAAATAGGAACCCAGGTATAACAATGTCACAGAACCTAGAACATACCATATGGAACTCACCAGAACTTCATACAGCGAGATCTCTAGATTGGATCTCATGTGCCAGGATTATGAGAAATATTTCAGTGATGGGACAAAGTTTGAATGTGGAAATATCCCCAGTCCTTGATCAATGGCTTAGAAAAGAAAAGAATACTATCCAAGGACAGCTACCAAGGATCACTAAAAGAGCAATCGCCTTCCTGTTCTTGTGTTGTTAACCTCACAGCACAAGAGAGAAAGATCGGTGCAATAGTACTGCAAGGTTCGATCCGCTTTAGTGAAATTAGAGTCACGTTTGAAAGGATACTTGAAATCCAAGGCAAAAGAGAAATTATCCGGATTCAGTGCTTTCAAAGAAAAGGCAAAGTCTGAGCAAGGAACATAAGGAAACACTCTAAGTCAAATGCGGCTAACAAAATACCGCGAGTAATGCGTCTAAAAAGGCAATCACAGAACATTCCTAACCCTGCCTTCAGAGTCGCGAGAAAACGAGTAAACGCGCAAGGCGTGTATCACGTTACCGCGGCTCACTGTGAAAAAATACACACAAATGTTTACTCAGAGGAGGCGGTCCCGCACTCCATCCGAATGTACCTGAAATACTAGCGGAGCACCCTCTGGAAGACGGTTTAGTCACAAAACACGGGCTGACGCTTGAACTGCTCCCTATGATATCGCAGCTCCTTCTTCTTGCTGAGATCCGGCGGGGACACACCATCCGCCATGCAGCTCTCGGTGAAGATTGTAAAGCACCTTCTCGTAGTGAAGGAGGTGCTTATAACGGGACCGCCTCGATTCACTCTCAGGCGCGCCCTGTGGCCTTCTGGTAAATGTAGTTTCCAGCCCTTTTGCATTCTGCAATGAGGTAGAATTCGTGGTACGGAATGAGGTGGTGTCAGGTTCCGGATGCAAGGAGAGGAAACCGCTACAGTACCCCCTCTCAAGGACTGCCGACTCGGCGGTCGTCCAGGCTTACCGGCGTGTTCTGCATGAAAGCGTTCAACAAATTCTGGGCAGTGTAGGTTGTTTTCAGGTTCCTATGTTCTGTCCTTCACCCGTAGCCATACCAATCCACAAGATATTGAATCCTACCCCTTACCATACTGGAGTCTAGAATAGCCTGTACTTCATATTCTTCCTGACCATCAACCTCTATGGGCAGGGGCTTGTCAGGTAGTCTCACACTAGGAAGTGGAGAAGTGTGGCTCAGGGGTAAGAGGCAGCAGACCCGGAAGCTGAGATCGGTCCTGGACCAGGGTTCAATTCCCCGCCTCAGCGGGGTCTTGGGCTAAAAATTCCACGGACTCGATAATTCTCGCCCCGGTGCCTCCTCGACTCACGGGTTCACACTCTGCGACTCTGGGCAATAGCTTGCTTAATCTCCACAACGGCCCCTCGCGGCGGGATGCCTGACTTTCACCTTGTGGATACCCTGCTATCTCACAGGGGAATACCAGGAAGGGTTCCCTAAGCAAGCGCCGGGAAACCCACTGCGGGTAGCTGTGCGCTATATAAGCTCAACTACATTTACATTTACATTTACAAGACATGGTTGTAGAAGGGAGACATGGAAGACAGGATGTATTCGCCATGAAGCAGGCAAGGACAATCTCATGGCCACAGGGTTTATCACCTCCTCTATGCCGTAGGGCCCTACATATTTGGGTTTAAGCTTGTCTACCCCTTTCAGATGGAGGTTCTTAGTGGACAACCGTACCTTATCCCCAACTTGGTACTCAGGTTCCCTTAACCTTCTTTTGTCTGCGACGTGTTTTTGTGTGTTTTGAGCTTTGGCAAGAGACTGTTTCGCTGCTATCAACACTCCTCTTAAATGGGCATGATGCTCGTGTATGCTAGGTAATGTGGAACGGACCGGACAATTAAAAGGAAGCATGTTGTGGTGATGACCATTTACACAAAAGAAAGGGGAACAACCCAGTGTGGAATGAGTAGCATCGTAATAGGCAAATTCTGCCATCCATAGCAGTGTAGTCCAGTCCATCTCATTCTGCAGGATGAAACAGCGGAGATACTGTTCCAGCGTCTGGTTCAGACGTTCTGTTTTCCCGTCTGTTTGTGGGTGATAACTTGAGGAGAGTCGAGCCTCTATGTTCAGGGTTTTACAAAGAGCCTTCCAGAAACGGGAAGGAATTTGGGTTCCTCTGTCAGTGATTAGAACACAAGGAATTCCATGAGCTCTAACTATGTGTTGAAGAAAAATCATGGCCAATTCTGAGGATGTGGGCAAGCCTGCTAAGGAAATGAAATGTCCCATTTTAGTAAGGTGAAACACGACTACTAGTATGACGGTTTTACCTTCACAGGGTGGCATTTCCACAATGAAGTCCATGGATAACGTATGCCAAGGATATGGAGGAGTGGGTAATGGCCTGAGGAGTCCTGAAGGTTTCGCATGGACAGCTTTCCCTTGGGCGCATACTGCACAATTCTTTACATATTCTTGGACATCCTTTCGTAAACCGGACCACCAAAATGTTCGCTCCACAGATGCAATAGTCTTGTAACTGCCCATATGTCCACCCAATACGGAATCATGGGCCCACTTCATTACTTGATGTTGCAATGTTTTATTCGGTATGTACAGTGTACAGTCGTGGTAGGCCAGGTCGTCTTTTTTTGTACGGTGTTCTGGCTCATCATATATCCAGGCTTGTATGTCTTCATCTGTCAGGGCAACTTTCAAGTCTTCCATGAAATCCTGTGAAGGCAACAGTGCTAGTGACTTTGTCATATCTCCAGTTTCAGTTAGAATGAAAGGAGGATCCTGAGAAACGATTGTATCCTCTTCTTCTTCGGTATCCCCTAAACGAGAAAGGGCATCTGCCTTCCCGTTCTGTGGACCTGGTCGATACCGAATAATGAAATCGAAATCGGAGAAAAAGAGAGTCCACCGCAATTGTCGAGGAGTCAAGGCCTTTGCGGTTTTTAAAAACAACAAGTTTCTGTGATCAGTATAGATTTCTACTGTGTGCAGTGCTCCCAGTAGGTAGTGTCGCCACTCTTCACATGCCCTCTTAATAGCCAGAAGTTCCTTATCGGAGATGGTGTATTTAACTTCGCAGGGAGTGAGCTTCCGTGAGTAATAAGCAACAGGATGGAGTTGTCCCGTCGCAGGATGTCTTTGAGATAACACACCACCCACAGCATGGTGTGAAGCGTCCGTCTCGAGTACAAAAGGTACATGTGGGTCGGGATGGCGAAGGACAGGAGCCTGCGTGAAACTTTCCTTCAAAATCTGGAAGGACCTAGCTGCATCTTCTCCCCATACAAAAGGGGTGTTCTTACGTAATAGACTGGAAATAGGCTGAATGATTTTCGAGAAGTCTTTTATAAATCTCCTATAATAGTTAGCAAAACCAAGCTTTGGATTGATTTGACGTTCTGGGGTGTTTTCCAGTTGGTGATTGCCTCAACTTTCTTCATGTCCATCTGGAACCCTTGGGCGTTGATGATGTACCCCAGAAAGGCAACCTCCTGAACATGAAAAAGGCATTTTTCAAGTTTGACGTATAAGGCATGTTGTTGTAGTTTACCAAGGATAGTTTTGACGTGAATGACATGTTCTTGTAGGGTTTCCGAATAAATCAGGATATCATCGATATAGACGATGCAAAATGTTTCCAGACATCCTCGTAACACCTCGTCCATAAAAAAACTGAAAGGCGGCAGGGGCGTTACAGAGCCCAAAGGGCATTACACTGTATTCGAAAAGGCCGAATTTGGTTCTGAAAGCCGTCTTCCATTCGTTCCCCTTTTGTACCCGAACCAAATGATACGCTCCACGGAGGTCAAGTTTAGTAAAATAACAGGCACCCTTCAATTATTCCAGAAGCACTGGTATCAAGGGAAGAGGGTAACGGTTTTTAATGGTCACTCTGTTGATGGCCCTATAATCGATGCAGGTCCTCAGTTCTTCGCAATCTTTCTTCGGTATGAAGAAGAGAAGCGAGGAGGCGGGCGAGGTGGAATGCCTGATGAATCCGGTAGCGAGGTTGTCGTCAAGGTAAGTTTTCAGATATTGCGTTTCCTTTTCAGTTAATGCATACACTCTGCTGCAGGGGATGTCGGCTCCGGGTATCAAGTCAATCCTGCAGTCATAGATCCGATGAGGTGGTAACTGAGTAGTCTACTGTTTGTCGAACAGAGGTTGGTACAGGTGGTATTCCTCCGGTAAAACGGTGGCACAGCAGTAATGTTCATGGGAGCAAGCAGCTGCCAGACAAGATGAAGGTGTCTTCCCATGCTGGCTCGGAAGTAGTGTAACTTTGTTGCAATGTTCAGTGCAATACTCTGATGTCATAGTGACTGTTCGGGCTGCCCAACTGACCATGGGGTCGTGTAGCGTTAACCAAGGCATTCCCAGAATGAGCCAAAACTGGGGAGCATTGATTAGATCAATCTGGATATATTCATGGTGGTGAGGGCCGAACTTCATCAGAAGGGACTGGGTATGGTAGGTCACAGGTCCTGAGGACAGAGCAGTTCCATCTACCGCTTTTACCATCTCAGGGGTCTCCTTCCTTTCACAAACGATTCCTGTTTTCATTGCGAAATCCTGGTCTATGTAGTTACCGGTGGCCCTTGAGTCAAGTAAGGCATCCACCTCCAAGACTTCTTGGGAAGATATCCATAGAGAAACACAGACATTGAGGTGAGCCACCGCAGGGTGTAGTGTGTTGGCAAGGGTTGGTGAGATCTTTTCGCTATGTGGTCCCAATTCAGAGATCTCTTTCTGACTTGGGATCTTCAGTTTTCCGACGGCTCACTGGATTTAACGACTGCTGGTATTCGGGGAGGAAAGGGTCTTCCTGGTAAGGCATTCCTAGCCCGACATTCCTTAATGAAATGCCCTCCTTTACCACAATAAAGCGACTGCTTCAGTCTTCGTCTTTTCTCTTTTTCCTCAAAGGAAAGGGGACCTCTGATTCCTCCGATCTGCATCGGCTCTACCCCCTCTGTGGGTTTAGGATGCTCTTCCACGGTATTTCGTGATCTGGGGTAGAAGAACCGATTGTCTCCTCTGTTCTTATCCCCTCTCCTTTCCTGGAGTCGATGATCCAACTGAACTGTTAGATCTATTAATTCCTCACAATTCTGTGGCAGCTGTACAACCTGGGCAAGTACATCCTTGAGTTCACCACGAAGCCCTTGGTAGAATAAGGTAATCAGTTTCTCAGAAGGCCAATCCGTCTCGACCACTAGTCGGTTGAAGGACGTAATATACGTCAACAGATCTTGGGACCCTTGGCGTAGGGTAAGAAGTTCTCTATCCAACGTCATCATGTGCGATTTTCTATCGAAGAGTTTTCTGAGTTCCAGACAAAATCCAGGAAAATTGTGCAATACCGGATCGTTTCTTTCCATGAGAGAAATGGTCAAACTCGCTGCATTCCCTCCCATGTACGACATCATGAATGCGGTTTTTGCAGCCACATCGTGAAATACTACAGGCTTACATAAGAAGTGGAGCCGACATTGGTTCAGGAAAGCCTCGAACTTTTTGGGATCCCATAAAAACGTTCAGGGGAGCCAATGGTATCCCTGTGTTTTGTATTACATGGACTGTAGGGACGGTGTCAGTTGAAGTAGTAGGTGGAGAGGCCGCAGCAAAAAACCCACCCCCTTGAGGCCCTGGGGAAGGTGTATGCGTGTCTGTCACAGAAGGGGGCAGAGTGGCTGGTTTGATGTACGAACCACCTCTCGTACGGGAAAGGCCCGCTACCTCCCTGCGTAGTGTGCCCATCTCCCTATGTAAGGCCTGATTCTCCAAACGTGAATTCTGAACCTCGAGCTGCAAGGCACTCAGGCTTTCCAGCAATGAAGTTAAGACAACATTGGTGTCCATCGTCTGGGCTGGGTGTTAGTCTTGGGCTTAACAATCTGTCATGGATCGTCAGCAGTGCAAGAATAAACAAACGCCACTAACCTTATGCCTTGGAACCAGCAGAGACGATGTTCGATGTGAGTCCTCCCAATTCCCTTTAACACAACCCCCAGCAGTAGATGACAATACTCCTGCGTGAAATTGTGCCCAAGGGGAAAAAGGGAAGTGGATAAAATAATAAACAGGCTGTATAGTCTGTGTTCCCTTCAAGGTCTGGTCTAGAAGCGGTACCACACTGCAGGACAGGAAGACAAGACAGCAGTATTAAATAGGAACCCAGTTATAACAATGTCACAGAACCTAGAACATACCATATGGAACTCACTAGAACTTCATAGAGCGAGATCTCTAGATTGGATCTCATGTGCCAGGATTATGGAAAATATTCCAGTGATGGGATAAAGTTTGAATGTGGAAATATCCCCAGTCCTTGATCAATGGCTTAGAAAAGAAAAGAATACTATCCGAGGACGGCTACCAAGGATCACTAAAAGAGCAATCGCCTTCCTGTTCTTGTGTTGCTAACCTCACAGCACAAGAGAGAAAGACCGGTGCAATAGTACTGCAAGGTTCGATCCGCTGTAGTGAAATTAGAGTCAGGTTTGAAAGGATACTTGAAATCCAAGGCAAAAGAGAAATTATCCGGATTCAGTGCTTTCAAAGAAAAGGCAAAGTCTGAGCAAGGACATAGGGAAACACTCTAAGTCGAATGTGGCTAACAAAATACCGCGAGTAATGTGTCTAAAAAGGCAGACACAGAACGTTCCTAACCCTGCCTGCAGAGTCACGAGAAAACTAGTAAACGCGCAAGGCACGTATCACGTTACCGCGGCTCACTGTGAAAAAATACACACAAATATTTACTCGGAGGAGGCGGTCCCGGTCTCCATCCGAATGTACCTGAAATACTAGCGGAGCACCCTCTGGAAGACGGTTTAGTCACAAAACACGGGCCGACGCTTGAACTGATCCCTCTGATATTGCGGCTCCTTCTTCTTGCTGAGATCCGGCGGGGACACACCATCCGCCATGCAGCGCTCGGTTAAGATTGTCAAGCACCTTCCCATAGTGAAGGAGGTGCTTATAACGGGACCGCCTAGATTCACTCTCGGGCGCGCCCCTTGGCCTTCTGGTAAATGTAGTTTCCAGCCCTTTTGCATTCTACAATGAGGTAGAATTCGTGGTACGGAATGAGGTGGTGTCAGGTTCCGGATGCAAGGAGAGGAAACCGCTACACTGCCTGAAAATTGAGGCCTTGGATTGCGGCCTAGCAGCGGGAGTAGCGGACTGTGGAGCTGCCGGAGCAGGGTGGAGTGGACGGCAGTGCCTCGCGGAGGCTCACTGCTGTGGTGTGGACAACATCGAGGAGGTGAGAGTGGCGCGGCGAACCCCAGCTCAAAGCATTTCAGGAGGCGAGTGGCTGCCTGGAAATCGAGGCCCTGGCTTGTGGCCTACTCGCATGTCCGCTAGACGGTGGAACATGCACCCCAGGAGCCCCCGCTTCGTGAAGGTGAAGGCGGAGAACAGTGAGTGATATCGGCAGCGGGGGTGGTGCAAGCAGCTTACCTACGGTGGGGGCCGTCTTTACAGTGTGGCAAGAGGGAGCCCAGTGGAACGAGGCTGGATTGGAGAGGGAGGTCCGGGGCCTGGCCGTTCCTGCTCGGGGTCCAGACGACACACAGCATCAGGACACCCAGGTGCCAACTGGAGCGGGACAGAGGCGATCAGCAACCTTACCACGGGGGCCCGGTTATTGGGAGCCCACAAGGACAGAGTCGTGGAAGAAGTAGATAAGAGACCAGCGGTGGGGGAGCCCAGAGTGGTGGCATGTGTAGGCCCCTGCACACGTCTAACAGAAGCTCTGAGGGCATAAGTGCCCTGTCCCGGTCAGAAGTGGAGACAGCAAGGGTGTGTAGCTGAAGCCCAAGGGTACAGCAGCGAACAGGCCAGGCGGTGGGGTGCGCACCTATGTCAAGGTCCGTCGAGGCGACTCAGCAGAAGTGACACAGCCGGCCGAGGGAAGCTAGGGTCTGCAGTGTCGGCCCCGCGCAATCTAAAAGAGGGGCCCGGCACAGAGTGGGGAGTGAAGCCGCAGGGGACACAAGAGCGATGACAAGCGGAGGAGTATGGCCGGCACGAGCAAGAATGGGGAGCGCACAATCACTGAGATGCTCAGTAAAGGCCCGCCAAAGGGGGACAGAGGGCCTTCCTCCCCGGTAGCGGAGATGCAACACACTGAAACAGGCGATGGTGAGGTGCCTATCACAAAATCTTTTCTGGAGACTTTATTCAATTCCCTCTGTGAAGACTTTCAAATGCTAAAGCAGGAGGTAGCTGGGGAGGTCCAAGAGATACGTCGGGAAGTAAATGGCCTGGGTGAGAGAGTGGTGGCCATTGAGGAAGCGGACCAACCAGAAGCGATGAGGTCGAACAGCTCCAACAGGACCTTATCCGACTTAAGGATCAGCAAGTCGATCTGCAGGCACACATGGAGGATTTAGAAAACAGATCGAGACGCAACAACATTAGGGTCCGAGGCGTCGTCCTCAAGGAGGAAGGAGCGAATATCACTGGATATCTGCAGGGTTTGTTTCGTGAAATTCTAGGGGAAGCTGCAGATTTTGACATCCGAATTGACAGAGCACACTGGGTGGGGTTGGTGCGGCGGGCGCCCGCACCCCCGATATTCTAGCCTTTTTACCAGACTTTCCGCTTAAAGAAAGGATCCTTCGGGAAGCACAACAGAAGCAACCTCTTCAGTATCAGGGCCAGCCGGTGGCCTTATACCAAGACCTGTCAGCCATCACGCTCCAAAAAAGGAAGGCATTTAAAGTTGCCACGGACTTCTTATGCGACAAAGGGATCCCATACTCATGGGGGCATCCCTTTCGTCTGATATTCAAATAGAATGGCACCCTGCAGCAGCTGCGATCACTTCAAGACACTTGTGCCCTGCTGGGCATTGAGCAGACGGAGGGGCCCACGTCACCATGGCCATTCCAGCGTTCTACTAGGGGAGGTTGGCAAAGGCTCAATCGCAGACGTTTTCCGACCATGGATCTTAAGCTAGACTCGCACACCATATCACAGGAGAGGGCCCTAGCCATCCAGAAATTCTCCAGGGATACTTTGCCGATGGACTGATTTGCTTAGGAGAGGGGGACTCTATAGCACTTCTGCATTGCAGCGTCCGGGGAAGGGCGGCGGGGGGCCGAAGATGTCGCCACGGTTGCTTGCTCCACCAGGTAAATTCCCCCCAGGCCTGTGATGCGGACTATCAGGCCTCGGACTATGTTCACATGTTGGGGCATTGTGTTGGGTTAGGGAGGCGGGTGGAGGGTTGAGGTACAGGAGTTCAGGCCAGAGAGGGGGTTGGAGGGTCAAAGGGGTTGAGGAACCGAAAGTTAGTTCTGTTGGGGAATGGGGGGGAGGGAGAGGGGATTGGGGATGGGGGGTGGGGTGGAAGGAGGAGAGGGTTCCTGTGTGTCGCACTTCAGAGGGGATCAAGCAAGGTGTAGGGAAGGGTCATTTCCCCCAAACATCCGGGTATTCCAGTGCGGAAGCGACCATGGTTGACGCTACCCTGAGTGTTCTTACCCTGAATGTGAAAGGGCTTAACAACCCTATAAAGCGGAGTGCCGTCATATCATACTTGGAGAATTCCGGTGCTTCGATTTGCCTGCTACAAGAAACGCACCTGCTCTCTAAGGACTGGCATAGAATGTGTTCCAAAGCTTTTCCCGATCAATTTTACTCCTCCACTATGGAGAAGAAGGCCGGGGTCACCATTCTATTTGCCAGACACTTTAAAGGCCAAGTTGGGGACAGGGTCGCTTAAATTAAGGGCAGGCTCCTCGCTTATAATGTACAGGTGGGAGGCAGGTATTTGGTTATCAGGTCAGTTTACGCTCCAAACTCCAGGCAGGAGGCTTTTCTTACAGGGGCCCTATCCGATGTTCTTGCTTCTCAATCACGATATACACTGATGGGCGGTGATCCTAATCTTGTGATGGACCAAGACAGAGATAGATCGTGCCGCCGCTATGGCGCCACAGGGGCGATCTCTCTGGAGGGTAGGCAGTGGTTGGCCAGCAGGGGCCTTTCAGACCTATGGCGGGAGGTGCACCCCAACATTACTGGGTACACGTTCTACTCCCACGTGCACCACACGCACGGTAGGCTGGATCACTTTTTGGGGTCCCCTGATCTGACCGACACAGCGACAGACACAGACATAGTCCCGGCTGCACTATCCGACCATGACGCGGTTGCATTTACGATGTCACTTCCTCACGCGAAAACACGCAGAGGCTATTGGCGCTTATGGGAGGCCCAGCTACAAAGCAAAGGGGTCACGCAACAACTACACACACGCATTACGGAATACCTTAAATTTAACGACATTGCAAACGTACCAGTGACGGCGGTGTGGGGGGCACTCAAGGCAGTGGTGCGCGGAGACCTCATAGCAATAGCAGCAGCCGAGGCCCAAGAAAGCAAGGACAGAAGGAAGTCACTTTCGGCACAGGTGTCGGAACTAGAAAGGGTACACAGCCGCACCGGGCCCCCAGGATCTGGAGACAGCTAAAGGCAGCCAGAGCACAGCTTGCAGGCCTAGATCTAGATCGCACAGAATATGCAGCCTTGCGCTTACGACATACATATTATGTGGGAGGCGATAAAACCAGGCGCCTGCTAGCGAGCAAGCTCAGAGCCCAGGTACACAGATCTAGGATTTCCGCTATTCAGGGCCAGGGTGGGCAAATGCTTCAAGAGGACGATAACATAGCGGAAGCCTTTGGGTCATTATATGCCTCGCTCTAAACTGCGGATCCATCTCTAGATTCGGAGGGGGGGACGCTTACCTCAATGAGGCAGCGGTCACAGCACTTAATATGGCAGGTGAGACTTCCCTGGACATCCCAATATGAACGGTGGAAGTGGTCTACGCGATTGCTCTCCTCAAGCCTCTGAAAACACCAGGGCCAGACGACTTCTCGGCTGGCTTTTACAAGGCCTTCGGCCCACTATTGGCACCCCTCCTCACCAGGCTATTTAATTCCTTTCAAGGGCCGGGCTCAATCCCTCCTGATATGCTCACTGTAGATATCATCGTATTGCCCAAACCTGGCAAGGACGCCACACGATGCGCCGCCTACAGGGCCATATCCTTGCTCAATTTAGATCTTAAACTCATCACAGGGATCTTCGTGGCGAGGCTAGGGCAGTGCTTACCCGGCATCATAGAGCCCGACCAATCGGGATTCATCCCCAATGGACAGTGCAGCGACAATACCAAGCGTCTTTTACATGTCATCGATAAAGCTCACTTGAACAACTCCGACGCTGCCCTCCTCTCTGTTGACGCAGAAAAAGCGTTCAACAGGGTGGACTGGGGCTTCTTGGACAAGACTCTGGCACGCTTCGGTATCGGGGAGCGCTTTCGAGCATGGGTCGCCAGTTGCTACGACACACCCCAGGCAGCGATCCGCATCAATGGCATTGTCTCGCAACCCTTTGATAGGGTGCCAACTTTCGCCCTTACTGTTTGCGCTCTACATAAAGCCGTTCGCGCAAAGAATAAGGGACAACCCGGATATAACTGGTATCACCTTCGGAGGTGAGCCACATACCGTCAGCCTATACGCCGATGACATTTTGGCAGCTTTAGACAACCCCACACGGTCGGGTGCCAGCTTTCCTGGCTGAAATGGAGGCCTTTGGGA
Source organism: Lissotriton helveticus (assembly GCF_964261635.1). Classification (NCBI taxonomy): domain Eukaryota; kingdom Metazoa; phylum Chordata; class Amphibia; order Caudata; family Salamandridae; genus Lissotriton; species Lissotriton helveticus. The sequence continues at coordinate 872,604,821 of NC_136065.1, read as the reverse complement.
AAGTCTCAGGGTTCAAAATGAACATATGGAAATCCATGATCCTCCCACTGGGCCATAACACCCGTAAGTCCGCTGGCGACCTGAGGACATTTTGGGAACTGTCCTCGCACATGTTGGTTCCATATTTGGGTATCACCCTGACACCAAGCACAACGCAGACGGTCGATCAGAACTATGCAGCTTTGCTTGCCCAAATTCAAGGAGACCTGAAGAAATGGCGGCAACAACCACTCTCCTTGCTGGGGCGGGTTGCGGCTGTTAAAATGTCCCTGCTACTCAAGATCCTGTATGTGTTCCAAACCATCCCGGTGACTCCTCCGATAGGAATGCTACAGAAGCTACAAGACATGATACAGCAGTTTGTATGAGCCAGGAAGCGCTGCGGATCTGTAGAGACCTGGCTTGATGCGCTCCACTAGAGGGGGGTTTGGGAATCCCTGACCTTTTGAGGTACTTCCAAGCGACGCAGCTCTTCTACCTCCTGGAATGGAACCACCCGGAGTCAGAAAAGAGGTGGCTTTTCCAGGACAGAGCAATGGCCCAAATGTCGCTCTGGAAGGTCCCCTTCTTGAAGCATTCAGATAGACCGGCATACCTTAAGAAGTCGCTCATCACCCTCTCGATACTCAAAGTGTGGGATGCGGTGGCAGTCATCAGGGGCCTCACCACCTTTCCCTCGCCCATTACGCCGCTGTTCGACAACCCTGCCTTTCCCCCTGGGATGGAGCCACAGGCATTCAGCCAGTGGAGAAACTCAGAATGCAGGTCCGCGGGACACATGTTTGACTTAGATGGCTTCATCCAGCTTGACGCCTTAATGGAGATGTATACTCTAGCAGCACCATGGTGGTTCCAATATTTCCAGATTAGACATTGGCTGACGCAAGTGGACACGCAGTCTTTTGCGAGCCGACATCTCACGGCCTTTGAGAAGTGGCTCATCACAAAAAAGACAGACAGACATGCGATTACGGACCTCAATAAAATGATCAGCCCCCCCCCCCCCCCCTATCACACTCTGCTGGTCAGAAACAATGGGAATCTGAGCTCGGGAGAACCTTTACAGACAAGTCAGAAACAATGGGAATCTGAGCTCGGGAGAACCTTTACAGACAAAGAGTGGCACAATATATATCATAGGGCCCACCACACCGCTAGGAACACGGCAAGTAGGGAGTCTGCTGTTAAGATTGTGTCTTACTGCATAAGGGTAATCCGACCCACAGCCCCACATGCTGGGGGGGGTGTGGCAAGATATGGACCCTGACCCACCTGCTGTGGGAATGCGAGGAGGTGACGGACTACTCGAAGGTAGTGCTAGATGATGTCAACACACACTTCGATACGGAGATTCCCTGCCTACACACTACTAGGTCTCCCAAATGCACTTACATTTCCACTAAAATTGATTAGGGGGAAACAAATGGGGTTAGCAGTTTCGCTTTGGGGCACCACGAGAAGACCTACGCACACAGGCTGGCTACACAGACTCTGGTATATATTTGGTATGGAGCGGATTCAGGCAACTCTCACGCCGGCGAAAGACTCATTTAACGACATCTGGCAACCATTCCTTTCTTTGCTAGCCGGGGAATTTAACGAACTAACCGGCCCAAGATACCATAAATTGCTACGGCTCACTGACGCATCTTCCAGGGGGGGCACTTCCACCTGACAGGGACAACACGGGCAGGCTATCTGTGTGACCCCACGGGGCGAAGAAGGTGTGGGGAGTTGGAGGTTGAGGGAGATAGGGGGGGCTTGTTCTGTTTTTGGTGCTTGGGTGCGCAGATCGTTGAAGACTACCCACAACCTGGTCTCATGGACACACTATGCCCTCCCGCAGCCCACGCCTATACACATTTGTTGCTTGGGGAAGGTAAAGCAATTGTTCTTGGGAGTTTGCGCCGGGACCGTGTTTATTGTATTGTAATATGCCTGATGCACCTGAAACTTAATAAAACAAAATGAAACAAAAAAAATTATAAAGAAGAGCATCGTCTCGAGTAACCAAGGGCATAGACCAACTGGCGGCATCACCACTGAGGTATGACAAAATAAAGGCAATGCGGGACTGTGCGTCTGGAAAAATTGAAGGAAGGCACACAAAATGCAAGGAGCAATGCGTCAAGAAGACTTGAGCCTTCTGAGGGTCTCCACTGAATCTTTCTGGAGGGGCTAGAGGAATTAATGGGGATAAGGAATGTACTACATGTGTAATTACTCTAGAAGTGGAACCCAAATGTTCTCCTTCTGCCTCTGGGAAACTGGACGCTGGATTCAAGCTGGTGACCTTAGCTACCAATTCTATTGTTTCCCTTCTGGTGTCCATTACTTCTTGTCTCAACCCTCTGTTATCCTCCCTAACTGTGGCTAATTATTTTTGTAATAAATGTAGGGCCTCACCTAAATTCAGAATTTCTAGACTTTCAGACATTCTGTTTGGGCGCAAGTCAATACGTGGGCACTTCACTCTGTCAGAGCCACTTCTAAAGTACTTGCACAGGAACAGAGATGCCTATTCCCAATGCCACCTCAGGGAAACACCAGAGCACAACTGTGGGAAAGATGCGCTAAATGTCTCCTCAACAGGGGGTAGGGGTATTGGATAAAATAACAAAAGAGAGAAGAGACTGCCAATGGTTATCCACTTCCTGCTCCAATCTTCTTTCAGCAACACTTGCTTCTGGTTTTAGTGCCTCAGGAGGCTAAATAATGACAACACTCATTAAACCTAACTTCTACTGCCTCTCAACTATCCTTCTATTTCTCTATTCATACCATGTATAACGTCCCAGTATAACCCTCAGCTTCTGCTTCTCTTCTATGTTTCACTTCAATATTATTGGTCAGCGAATTGTGTCTGTCTCAGTTTATTCTTTTCTGTCTTGGAATAACTAACATGTTGATTATTAATTATTGTTTAATCAGTATCTCAGTATTTACTTATTATTGAGTAAAAATATATTGACATACCTAGTCATATTTTTCTCTATCCTCTACTTCTTATTAGAGTTGAAGTTCTCTGGTGAGTATTCAATTCAGTCACTTATTTCTCTAGAAATTAAACTCTACCATAGAATATTTAATCAGACTAATACTCAGTAATTATCAAAGACTTAGCTTACACGTCTATGACTCTCTCCGTCTCGCTTTCTTTGACTCTCCTTTGACGCTCCTTCTGTCTGATGGCGTCTCGTCCTTAATTGCGCCTAAAACTGACATTTTAGCCCCGTAACAATCTTCGGTTGTTTTTCTTTTCTTGTCAGCTCTGCGCATGAGCCCGAGCAGAAAGCTATCTTCAGGGAAGAAAGCGAGTATCGGGGAATGCGCACAGAATCCTTCCGAGGAATTCCACTATTGACGGACTCAAAACATGGGGCATAAGAGTTGAGGGGACACAGCAAAAACGCTACCGCTTGGGTCTCGAATTCAGGTGAAGTGCGCCAACATTCTAAGTTGAGCGCTTCACATAGAATTCTAAGACAGACTCCAAAAGACTAGAATGTCACCTCTCCTGGAGCGTCGGCCATCTTGGAGTTCTTCGCTTTCCAAGCCGCGCTCCGGGTCAGAGTTCCCCTGTTTTTTCTGCTTACAAAGGGTTTTTTGGCACTTATGAAATAAAGAAAAAGTTCATTGTCTGCAGTAGTCCTGACAAGGTCCCTATTTAAGTGAACCTGTACATTAAATGCTGCTAGTGGATATGCAGCACTGATAGTGCCACATATTTAAGTAGCCCGTTAAACATGTTTCATGTGCCTGCCATTGCAGCCTGTGTGTGTGTGCACAGTTTGAACTGCAATTTTGACCTGGCGGGCAACCTTTTTCCCAAGCCCAAACCATCCTTTTTCATACATACAAGTCATTCCATGAGTAAACCCTGGACAGCCTGAAGCGTAGGGTGCAAACTGGGACATGTAAATTTAAGTTTTACATGTCCTGGTAGTGAAAACTCTTAAATTTGTTTTTCCCTACTGCATGGACTATCTCTCCCATAGGATAACACTGGAGTTACCTTATTACATTTTATAAGTATAAATTCGAAATGGGAACTGCCTGAACTTGTTGCTTGTCCCGGTTTGGCGTGACCAGATGTCCACAGTTGGCACTTTGTGCTTTTTGGTGCTATTTTCTCTAAAATCGCATATGTTCAGTTCTACTGATTGGCTTTTTGTTGTTTAGGTCTTGTTTTATTTATTAATAATGACTCAATACTTCTAATCTTGTGTGTGATCCTTTTCGTGCAGTATTTTAACTTTCTTACTGTTTGAAGTGTTGCACAAATACTTTACACATTGTCTCTGAATGAAGATAAACTGTTGTGGGCCAAGCTACCAGAGAGTTGATCAAAGATTAATTTTGGGTTGTCTTGTGCCTCACCCTGAAAATGATTGTGGTTGCTGCTTGTCCAGGGCTCACACCCTAGTCTACCAATAACCCAATTTCTAACAGTCATAAACCTTTTTTTAAATTGATTTATAAGAATCTAAATCATAAAGTTACAAATAAAACACAATTCATCAGAATTGAAAACATCATTCCAATGTGTTGATAAGAAGTCATATGTTAATTAGGTTCAAGTGAAGGACTATATGGAGATATCACCTGTGGCCTATCACTCACTTTGTTTAGGGCAAGGTGCTTCATCGAATGGGGTGAGGGGCTTTCCCCCATCTAAGGCACTTCACATGCACAGTGCGCAATTCCTATCTATATGTCTGCCTCCCATGGTTGGGACCTGGACCTGGATATTGTCACTATCTGTTGATCAATGGATACTAGGTGATGCACCCTCCATGGGCATTATGGCTTATGTTTGAATTGCTGGCATGATCTTCTTGAGCCACTCAGCTTGATTGTGCCCCCATGTAAGTCAGGCTATGTTCATCTCCAAGATCACTTTAATGCTAACCATCTAATACATAACTACAATCCAGGCTACAGCTCACGCTGCAGCATGGGCACCACTCCCTACACTTCTTAGACAAAGCCCTCCTGACTACAGATGAAGATGACTCCTGCCTCCTGGAATTTTGGACTTCTCAGCTACCTTTGACAGAGTCTACCATCCCATCCTCATATGCAGTTGGAGTCTCAAATTAGATTTACCTGCAATGTCCTTTTCTGGTACTCCTCCTACCTTTCTAACTGACACCAGTTTGTTAACCTTTGCACCTTCAGGTCCCACAAGATTACTGTCATCTTCAAAGTCACCCTGGGATTCAATACCATCCCCTATCATCTTCATCATCCAGATGGAGCCACTTGTTTCTCTACTTACAAATAACACCATCAAGATTCGCCAATGATGCACAACTGTACTTGAAATTCTCTTCTGCCTCAGACATCAAATGCCTCAAACACTGCCAGTACATCATGCAGACCCAGATGTCCAGCACCTACCACAAATTCAACCCAACCAAGACAGACTTCTTGTTATTTCAAAAGGAACGACAAACAAAAAATGGTACAAACCTGGCACAATACCATGCACCTTGATTGCTACCACTTTCACTGAATGTAAAGGCACATGGGTTTACACCAACCTCACCCTCAAGGAACATTCCGCCAAGAAAACGAAGATGGCCTGGTACCATCTCTCTATTATAAAAAATAATTAAATGTATTTTCTAGAAAGTGACTTTGGAATTGGCGTTTAAGCCCTCATACTCTCACACCTTGATGGTGGTAAAAACATACTCCATGGCCTCCCAGAATCTACACTAGCACCCCTTAGGGGCATCCTACACTCTACAGCATGTCTTTTCCAGGGTCTCAAGAAATATGATTACATCACCTCCATCCTGGTGGTACTCCATTTCCTGCACCAGTGACATTGTTTACAAAGTCATCACAATCAGCACCCCACTCATCCAGTACGCAAGCTCACCATCTCTGATTATTCTCGCCACACCAGCAGCCAGCCCAGGACACCATCAGACTGCATAACAAGAAGTCTAAAAAATAAAAAAAATTAAGCAGGAAGCTCTCAAAACCCTACATCAATCAGGACTGCCTCAACACAGCTATACTTTAGGAGAGTTGAAGAAACATCTCTTTAAAGAACACTACATCAAATTGCTTTATTAGGCAACAAACCAGCTACCACTCCTATCATTCATTGACTTTATGCTTGTTTTTGGCCCTCATGAAACAGAGGTATCACATACATTTATACATACAAGTGGGTATCTCACTCATTGATTGCATCTGTCTAGGCTCTGTTGTGGCTGTACTGGTAGGCTTTACCACCATCTTGGATCAACATCTTCCCAATGGGCCCTCTCTTCGTCTCTCTGCTTCGAAGCGGTCAGAGAGAACAGTCAGGAGAAAATCTCCCTGCTCCCTTTCTCCCAATCCAATCCCTGGTCAAGTAGCATCAGATCTCGCTGAAAGGGCCAAGTCAATAAGCTCTGTATCTATTCTAGAATCACAATCAAATGTTTTTTTTAGCAGCATCTTAGCATAGACGGGAGAGGAGTTGTTATTATTACAAGTCAATTCAACAGGAAATTCCCTTGAAACATATTAAATATTAACCACAGACATCTACATAAGGTTATTTAATTTATTACAAAACCAAAAACAGCTGAACATAGAGGGACCTCAAAATGAGAGTGTAGAGAATCAGAAAGCATGAGTTAAAGTGGCCCTGCATCGATGGTTGATGAATATAAAGTGTTAATCTATCCCTACTCTAACACAACAATGACATCCCTACTTCAGCATCTTCAGGGGCAAGAATTAAAAGATGTCAGTCTGTGGAGTCTCCCAAAGAAGGCTCTCCACAATAATGGGTCATGTAGTGTAAAGCTACTGAGACAGAGCTCATCCTAAGATGCTCTCTCTCCGAAGGCAGAGAAGAAGTGGGCACTTTCCCTTCTCTAACATCGCATTATTACAGGTATTTTTCCCAAGAGTCCTTGGCAGGTCAAGCCATCACACTGAACAGGAGCTCAAAGGTAGCTTTCCACGGGATAGGGGTATTCACAAACTGCAACATGTTGACCTTGATTCCCAGGCCTTCTCCCATGTGAAAACACACCAATTTCCCTTATCAGCTTCAGTTTACGATGTATCTCCCTATCTCCCTCTATCCTTGCCTGACTAATAACACAAAGACATTATTCTAGCTAATAAGTGCGCTTCTTCCACCTGCAACACAAAATGTGAGAAAGAACAAAACCCAAAGCGTACATGAATTCATCTCTTTATTCTAAAGCGAGAGCCTTCAGGGAAATGCATATTAGACCTGCAAGATTCAGCTAATATAAGAAAAATGGCATATGAGCTTCGCGAAATTACATAGGAAATAAGACACATTTGATTAATATATTACCTATGTATAAAATGACACAATGAATAATGATTTTTAATACATGAATGGATGTTAATACCGGAACACAAGCTCTTCAAGTTAATATTTTCAACTAGTTACATTTACCTTCCTACGTTAATTGTCCATGTTAATATTTAATGACCTATACACATCATGTTCATGTTATTACATTTTGAAATTCTAACACCTCACATTAATACAACAGAGGATTATATGCGGGTGCGCTCTGCATTTGTGATTTTAATGCACCCCTACAAATAAAATGTGATTTCGGCTACATCATGACTATGAGCCGGTCCAACCTGTGTTCATCTTTCTCTGGCTGGACTGCCCTCTCTCTGTTGCAGCCACCCATAATGTCCTCTTTCAGTAAGGAATTTCGAACCACTTGAGCCCACCAGTCTGAGAAGTCAGGATTATTGCGCACAACCGCATCTTGGGGACTCCCATTGGAATTGGATGCCAAAGTTTGTGTGGGCACTAGGCAGGAGAATCAATGTGTCCACCATGATGGCTGGTTATGCCAAGCCATATAAAAGTTTAGGTAAATTGTAGTTTTATTTTGATAATTTGTTTTAAAATTGGGCGCATGCTCTCTTCCTTTCAAATATCATGCTAAGAAATGAATGGCCACATGCATCAAAAAAGCATTATGTGATAACCAAATAGCAATTTTTACTAAATCCCTATTGACTAATCACATAATTTTATGTATGTAAGGAATCACCAAAGACTTAGCGATATCTTAATGTTACCTAATCGCGATTCAGTAAATAGGTAATCGCTATTAGGTAATATTACTCCATTTGTTGCTATGAAGGCTCATAGGTGTGAATGGTTTTGCATTAGCTAATTTACGATTAGGTAATTGGTAATCGCAAATTAGCTAATGCAAAGCCACCCTGAAAAAAGTGTGCACATGTAAAGGGCACACATGCCATAGGGGCATGTGTGCACTACATGGACCTATAAAAAATGCATTTTTGTGCATTTTTCAAAATTTGCACTTCATTTTCCTAAAGGCACAGTTTGCATTTAGAAAATGCTTGGTACATGTGCTAAGGGAATTGCATATTTGTATTCCCTACTTGTAGTCGCAATTTTAGGCAATCGCTATTTTTGTGACTACCTAAAATTGCGACTACAAAGCCTTTCATACATCTTCAAAGGCTATTTTGCATTTGCAAATGACCGAATTTAGCGATTCGTACAATTTGCGAATACAAAATTGTTTCATACATGTTGCTCGAATTCTTTTTACTAGCTTTGGGTGTGATACTACGATTATCTCAGCTCAGTGATATACCAGCCAGAAATCTCCTAGCAGTGCCACATACGTTAGTCAAGATTCTGGCGTAAAAAATTGAGAATAGGGTGTTTCAGAAAACAAATGTAAATTAAAGCCCCAAACAATCCACATTCGTTTGAAAAGCAGATCTGAACTGAAAGCATAAAGGTTTTATTAATTAAAAAGTGCCCCGTTCCCGTGAGCATTTCCCCATTATATCTTCCATATATATGAATTCAAATCTTTGAAGTATATTGTGGGCTTGCCCAGGTCAACGTAATTTTGAGTTTATTTGAAGGTCTAAAAGATTTAGCATATTGTATTAATTATCTCACTAATGCCAATTTTGACATACCCTTTAGGGGCTTTCTTGCAATTCATAGATTCCCTTTATGTTGTTCAAATTAAACAATCCCACAATATGACATTGACTACCACAGTTTGTTGTATTATGCTGTACCATCTTCTACAGACTTATAATATCTGTATTGTAGTAGCACCAGAGTCTCACAAGACTGAAGTAGGGCCTTTTTGTTTGCGTTTCAAGCCTTGCTTTAAATTTGGTTTCATCCTAAGTCTGGAATAGCAAAACAAGTCAAAGCATCATAAGTGAAGACAATGTAAAACATATGAGGCAAGAATTTTCTATGTGTTTGGTATGCTCAAGTGCAAGGTGAATGTGGGGACTAAATTGAGAACATTCACTACTCGTAGCCGGGTGTTTCAACTGCTTTACTTACTGAATACAAGAACGTATATAAAGCATGGACTGTGTCATGCTTCTTCATGAGGTACATCTGCCATGATCACTACAAAAGCAATCTGTTTCCTCATTGAAATGTGATGATGTAACTGATGCTCAATACGTCTAGTGTATCAGATGTTGATTGATTGCCATTCCCTTTGTGAATTTATAAGGTTTCGGCAACTATTCAGTCCAAAATAATTTTGACTCACAAAAGGACTACTGCCCTTTCACCTTAAAAATGTGCTTAAGAAAGATAAAGAGTGATGGCTGAAATGATTGAATTCTTCTCTGTCACTGGTAATCCAGTCTGTCTTTTTTTGCCCACCATGCCACCTCAGACAGGAACCAACCATATGTAAATCAGTCTTGATCCATCGTTTTAGGTGCAAACATTATGGCAAGACATTGGTCCCATTCTCACTGTGCCAAAGTGCTCAATTTGCACCTTCCTGAAGAGGCCTGAGCAGGCCAAAATGTGTCTGAGCAGGCCATAATGTGTCTGAGCACTACCTCGCACTACCTCGCACTACTCCTGAGGCGGAAGCCGGGAGCTTTGATCTCTTTTGCACGATTTAAAAAAAACATTGTATATTTTATTATTTAGTGTGTGTATTTTCCACCAGTATTCCCTTAGCAGACTTTAATTTTAATTTGCGCCGCATTTTGTTACCATTCTGCCTTACTCAGCCGAATAGGCGCTGAGTTGTTCTTTCCACATGGAGGCGGCCGGCAACACATAGCGGCCATCTTGGGAGGCAGGCAGGTTGGCGGACTAGGCTTTGGGGCTAAGCTGTGGGACACGCGTTCAGAACGCATAAATTAATACAGTCATGCCTCCGCGCAGCGGACGTGATCAGCGGGTGCGCCTCTTTCGCACCAAAGAAGCGCCTAAGGAAAGCCCGTCTGGGCCCAGGGGGCAGTACTTTTGGACCCTGTACAGCAGGTATACCTAATTACAGTGGGGAGCAGCCTTGGAAACTACGAGGAGACCTTACGGCCCTCTGCCCCCATACTATATCGCCAGAGGAACCATGGACCCCTGCCCTCATTGTAAAATTGGCAGTGGGCCCTCAGAAACCCCTCTCTCTAATAACGAAGAAGTCAAATCTTACTCCCTATCGCTTTTTAATTGTCGCTCTCTTCCAAAACATGCGCAAGAAATTCGCCTGTTGTTGGAGAAGCGAAAGCTCGATATCCTCTTTCTAACTGAAACTTGGTTGACGGAGGCAGCAGACCCAGATTTAGTCCGGGCCCTGCCCCCAAGTTATTCAATCAGCAGGTGTGACCGTCAATCTGGGGGGGGAGGAGGGGTTGCAATTATTTACCACAACACATTTGGGTGCCGAACATCTGAGAGCCCTCTTGCAGAATGTGAGAGTATGGCGTTTTCCATCTTTTGTTCTCCCACCTGCACCTTCTCGGGGATTTTGGTTTACCGCCCTCCCAGAGCACACAATTACTTCTGTAACAATCTTCATGATAGGATTACTCACATCTCAAGTAGTTCCCCTAATTTCTCCATTTTGGGTGATTTTAACATACACCTTGACAAACCGGAGGCCCCCCCCTCGCAAGATCTGATGGAAGGATTAGGGATGATACAACTCAAACAAATTGTATTTGGTCCTACACACTCAGCCGGACACATGATAGACCATTTTTTCACCAACCTAGATAATATTCGCTGGAACGAGTCACTTTTTGTCCCGTGGTCAGGTATTATTTACGTGGACGCCTCGTGACCAAAATCATCCGGTCAGACTATCTAGGAAGTTGAGTCGGATTTGGTCCAGACTCTCGCTGGATGACTGGGTATCTACCCTGAATAAGTCCCCTCCCCTTGTGTGTGATAATCCTGCCAATGCTGCTTTTAATTGTTGGATAGAGTCCTCATTAGATCTCATCCTGCCCAAAACAGAAGTATGCCATTGTATTGGCTCCAATAAAATGCCCTGGTACTCCATTGAATTAAAAAGGCTTAAACAGAGCTGCAAGCAATCCAAAAGAAGATGGAGAAAAAAATTCTCTATTGATAATAAAAACGAATACAGATCGGCAATCAGGACTTACAAAAACCAATTAAAAATTGCACAATCCTCGTATTATCAAGCTAAGATTGCTGCTGCCGCCAATTCCCCTAGGGAAATTTTTACAATTTTTAAATCCTGGGTCACCCCCCCCCCCCCTGTCCTTCGAATGAATTCTTAGACCCCCAGAAACGCTGTGATGAACTGGCCAATTTCTTCGCCACAAAGGTGGCAAATATTTACTCAGCCTTCCGTTCTATCGACACCTCCTTCCCTCTGACAATGCCTGGATCCCTAGCATTGCTTGAGTCTCTTCCTTTACTGGATGTAGCTACGGTAGAAAGACTCCTAGGGAATCTTAAATCTGGCTCCCCGTCTGACGCTGCTCCTCCTTCAGTCCTTAAACAGGTCTCTGCAACTGTTGCCCAAGTCATTAGGGACGTTATCAACTCCTCCTTGGCTGCGGGTTTGGTTCCTCCACTGTGGAAACAGGCCAGAGTCAAGGCACTTTTGGAGAAACCTAGTCTTGACTCAGAAGACTAGTCAAATTATCGACCGATATCTCTGCTGCCGGGACTTGGCAAAATTGCTGAGAAACATGTTAACTCCGCACTATCTTTGTTCCTTGAGAACAATGGAGCTTTGCATCCCACCCAGACGGGATTTAGAAGTAGAAGTGGAGAAGTGTGGCTCAATGGTTAGAGCAGCAGACCCTGATGCAGAGGTCTAGCCTGGGACCGGGGTTCAATTCCCCGCCTCGGCTGGTCTTGGGCTAAAAAAATTCCACGGACCTGATCATTCTCGCCTCGCTGCCTATTCCAATCATGGAGTCCCACTCTGCAACTCTGGGCAATAGCTTGCTTAATCTCCACAACGGCCCCCACAACGCTAAGGAGGCCTGGCCTCCACCTTGGGGGTGCCCAGGAGTGGACACCTCACAGGGAAAGCCAGGATGGGTTCCACAGCGGTATTCGTACAAGCGCCTTGAGACCCTTGCGGGTGAGTAGTGCGCTATACAAGTATCAATTTATCAATTTACAAGTAGGCAAGGTACTGAGACCGCCTTGGTCACTGTAGTCGAGGAAGCCAGGAAAATTGTGGATGCCGGAGGCTGCGCTGCGGTGGTCCTGTTGGACCTCAGCGCAGCCTTCGACACGGTAAATCACCTACTCATGATACAACGCTTGAGGGAGGTAGGAGTCACAGGGACTGCCTTAAATGGCTGCAGTCATTTCTTTCAGATAGAACCTTTACAGTCTTTGAAGATGAAGCAAGGTCTAAACAAATTCCCCTGCAATTCGGCGTTCCCCAGGGATCTTCATTGAGCCCTACCATGTTTAATATCTACATGAGGCCTTTGGCTGACGTGGTTCTTCCCTGGGGAGCTCAGTTGGTCACCTACGCCAATGATACGCAGTTGGTTGTTTCCCATGCTGGGGCAGAGGCTGCGGATTCAGGGATAAACAAGCTGTCTCCCAGTCTTACTAAGGTTCTTGCATGGATGGACTCCTCATTCCTAAAGCTGAATGGTTCAAAAACTGAAATCATGCTGTTAGGCTACAAGGCCCCTATTAATCTTGATCCTTGGTGGCCCGACTGTCTTGGCCCCCTCCTACTCTGAAAAATCAAATCAAAAGCCTGGGTGTCTGGCTCGATTCTACCCTGGGCCTCCGTGTGCAGGCGTGCAAGGTGGCTGCGACATGTTATGGTTTGCTCAGACTTTTAAGGAAGGTTCTGGCCCTTCTTCCGTCTGAGGCCAGACGCCTCCTTGTCCAGTCACTTATTTTATCCCGCCTGGATTACGCTAATGCGGTATATCTGGGCACACCGCTTGGCACTATTGAAATTCTACAGTCGGTCGAGAACTGTGCAGCCTGTTTGCTTACGGATGTCCCAAGAAACAGTTCGGCAAAGGCTGCTCTGCGTACTCCTCATTGGCTGCCTGTGCAGGATAGGGTTTGGTTCAAGGCCATGTGTATGGTCCACAAATATATGACCGACAACGGCCCGGCCATCCTACGCCCTATGCTTATTCACCATCAGATTCCTCGAATCCTCAGATCCACCATCACAATCTGTTGACAGTTCCCAGGGTTAGGCGAACATGGATGGGTGGCCGATGATTCCCATTTCATGCAGCTAAACTCTGGAATCAACTCCCAGAAAACATTCGACTCGAACCCAACCATCTTGCCTTCAGGAAACGGTTGAAGACCTATCTGTTTCGTTGAGTGGTGCTTGTCTGTCCTTGGTCTAAAGCGCTGGGATGCCTCCGGGTAGCCATGCGCTATATAAGCATGTAATCATTCATTCATTCATTATGTTCTCTTCAGGTGGGGACCTGGTCTGCCACCTTGGCATGAACAGTTCCTATTGGAGCAGGGCCAAAATTGATTTACATACAAGTGGTCTCGATCTAGAGTGACATAGTGCGCAAAAAAGGATGGACAGGAATGAGGACCAGAGCAACCACCAGAGGCTGAGATGAATTTAAGAATACCACCCATCACCTTGTTGTTTGTTGCAGCTGACTCCAAAAGTGCAACATGTATCCCCAGACGTGGAACTTGTGCCATCGGATTCAAGTTGCACCCTACTGCTCAGGCCCAAATGGTCTGAAACCGTTCGTAGGCGTTGTGGGCGCCGTGATGACGTCGTCGAAGTACTTAGACTCCGCCTCCACGTGCTGACATCAGTTCTTCTTCTTTCCGCGCCAGCAGCACAGATCTGGAAAAAGTGGTACCTTAGTCATTTTTTGACTAAAACTTTTTACGATCCTTTTTGATCATTCTTCGAGTCTTCGACTCCGAGTGGTGCCAGTAGGGATGCCAGGTTTTAAGCCTTGTGAGGATTGCGACCGACTGATGTCGGTCACGGACCCTCACCGTCGGTGTCTCCACTGTCTCGGCGTCGATCATGACGACAAGACCTGCTCCGACTGCCGGGCCCTGACCTCGAAAGCTAGGTGGGAGCAGTTCTGCAAGCTTCTCGAGCTCCGGCAGTCGGCCCCGCGCCGTGAGAGGTCCCGGTCCGGACGGAGGTCGAGGGACCGGTCGCGGGAGCGGAGCCACCATAGCTCCGGGAGTCGACATCACTCCTCAGGGTCGAAGTCGTCAAGTAAGCACAAGAAGTCGAAGAGACGTCATCGCTCTTCCGACTCCCCCCAAAGCTCGCGCGACGCGGCCGGGAGTTCGGGTGACACCGCCCACATGGCTCCGTCGGAGTCGCGGGCGTCGCGTCCGTCCCCACACCCTCCGGTCCCTGGGCCCCGCGCGACGCCGGAGGAGATCGAACATTTCCTCATGGCCATGAGGTCTCTCACTCCTCCGACGGGCTCTGCGGCGCCTTCAGGCTCAGCGGACCCATCTGGGGGCCCTAGTGGGTCGGCCCCGACGCCGCCCGGGGCTTCGGCCCTGGCACCGTCGGCGCCTTCGGGCTCGGCGCCGCAGGGCCCCAATAGATCCGCTTCTGGATCTGGGTCGTCGGCAGTTGACCTAACGACCTCACCGGCGCCGGTCCCTCAGGTGTCACCTCCGGCGCCGTCTTCGGGCGGCGCCGTCCCCGATGCCTCCCTCGATCCGGTTCCGGCGCCGGAGCGGCACCGCTGGGCGCCGCTCTCGACGCCGTCTGGAGAGTTTTACTTCAATGAGCCGTCCCCATCATTTGACACCCGTGAGTACCAGGAGATGGGTGATGAGGAGTATTGGGAGGGTCTGAGGACCCTCTGACACGGGAGTGTCAGTCCCAGGAGGACTGGCCAGGTGGACTTGGGGATGCCAGTGGTCTGGACACCTCGCCAGACACTGGTTTTGTCTCACCTCCTACCGTGGCTACGGAGGAGGGGGAAACCTACAGTGTGGTGTTGACGCAGGCGGCCAAAGCCTTGGGCCTTGAACTTCCCGTCGCGACCGTGAGGACTAACCTCCTCACTGAGGTCCTTAAACCACAGTCAAGCTTGGCTGAGCCTCTGCTGCCGTTTAAAGAGGCCTTGACTGACGTTCTTTTGGGCACTTGGTCCAGGCCTGCTACAGGTTCGCCTGTAGATAGGAACGTGGCCAGACGCCACCGCCCGGCCCCGGGCGACCCTTGTTTCCTGTCCACCCACCCCACCCCTGAGAGTTAGGTGATCCAGGCCTCCAATTCCCAGACCGCATTCCCGTCGGCTCCGCCTGACAGGGAATCTAAGAGGTATAAGCAATACGGCAAAAAGGTATTCTCCTCCCTGAGTCTGGGACTGCGGTCTTCCACCACTGCATGCCTCCTGGGCCGCTACGCCCACTCTCTGTGGGATACGGTCACGGACGTGCTGCCAGAATGCCCGTTGGAGGTACGGGCTAAACTCGGCCAGGCCCTTGTGGAAGGCCGAGATGCAGCGCGGTATTCTATCCGGTGTGGGCTGGATACCACCGACTCACTGGGCAGAGCGATGGCAACGACGGTGGCGATTCATCGCCATGCCTGGTTGAGGTCCGCCAACTTCTCGGCCGATGTCCAGAATACACTCATGGACATGCCGTTTGATGGCCGTCGCCTTTTTGGCGACAAGGCAGACCATGCGCTTGAGCGCTTTAAAGACTCCAGGGCTACGGCCAGGTCCTTGGGCCTCTCGACCCCGCGCCAGCAAACGGGTGCCTGTCGCTCCTATTCGTGGCCACGGAAGGGGCGCCCCTACACGTGCTGCCAGCCAAGCACCGCAGACTAACATCCAACGCGGTGGCGGCCGTGGAAACCGCCGTGGAGGAGGTCGGGGACAACAGCGAGGCCAGTCCACACCTGCCCCTGCAGCATCCGCCTCAAAACCCTCCTAGTCCGTACTTTCAGGCCCATGTGACGCCATTGGGGGGGCAGGGTTTGCCATCACCTTCTCCACTGGCACACTGTCACATCGGACAGGTGGGTGCTGCAAATCGTCCGAAGGGGCTACTCCCTCCCCTTCGAGGTGACTCCTCCAGCCATGCCATCGCAATACCACCGCGTATCGCGGGATTATTTGTGACTTCTGCAGGAGGAAGTTACAGCCCTCTTGGCCAAGGGGGCCATCTAGCGCGTTCCTGTGCCAGAAGTAGGGTGTGGTTGCTACTCCCACTACTTTCTGGTACCCAAGAAGGGCAAAGGGGGCCTATGCCCTATCTTGGACCTACGGAACGTCAACGGCTATCACCAGAAGGAGAAGTTCAAAATGCTGACACTGGCTCAGGTCTTAGCTGCCCTAGACCCAGGAGACTGGATGGTAGCATTGGACTTGCAGGACGCTTATTTCCTCATCCCCGTCCTGCCGGCTCACCGGCGTTACCTGCGCTTCGCGGTTGGCCACGAGCACTTTCAGTTTACCATGCCCCCCTTCGGCCTTACCAGCATCCCACGGGTGTTCACAAAGGTGATGGCGGTGGTCGCAGCTCATCTGCGCAGATTAGGGGTTTCAGTCTTCCCCTACCTCGACGACTGGTTGTTGAAGGCGGGCTCGCCCCAGACAGTCGTCAGCCACCTCCAGACGACGGCAGACCTCTTGCACCAGCTGGGGTTCTCCATCAATGTGCCGAATTCACACCTGTGCCCCTCTCAGAAGCTCCTCTTCATCGGAGCGGTTCTCGACTCGGCGCAGTTTCGGTTTTATCCGCCCGAACAGCGGGTTTGGGATATTCAGGCTCTGATTCCACTCTTTCAGCCTTTATCCCGGATCTCGGTCAGGTTGACGCTGCGGCTTCTGGGGCTGATGGCCTCCTGCATCCTTCTGGTGCATCACGCCCGGTGGCGGATGCGGGCTCTGCAGTGGGACCTGAAGTTTCAGTGGGCCCAGCATCAGGGCAACCTCTCCGACCATGTCCTGATCTCGGAGGGCACTGCGAGACAGCTGCAGTGGTGGCTCACGGACCGCGATTGGGTCAGCAGCAGCTCCCTCTCCCTTCCCCTACCGGAGCACGTAGTTGTGACGGACGCGTCCCTCCAGGGCTGGAGAGGCCAAAGGGGAGAGGCGGAGATCAGAGGCCTCTGGTCTCCGGCGGAGTCCCGGCTCCATAACAACCTTTTGGAGCTGCGGGCGATTCGTCTAGCACTGAAGGCATTCCTCCCCTCTGTCCGGGGGAGTGTAGTGCAGGTGTTCACGGACAACACCACTGCCATGTGGTACTGCAACAAACAGGGCTGGGTGGGGTCGTGGACCCTTTGCCAGGAGGCTCTACGCCTCTGGCAGTGGCTGGAACATCAGGGCGTGACCCTGGTAGTTCAACACCTGGCAGGTTCTCTGAACGCCAGGGCGTACGAGCTTAGCCGTGGGTGCATGATGGACACGAATGGCGTCTGAACTCGGACGTGGCGCAAGGCCTCTTTCAGCAGTGGGGAGAGCCTTGGTTAGATCTATTCGCCACAGAAGAGAACGCGCAATGTCATCAGTTCTGCGCGTTGGAATTTCCACGGCGGCACTCGCTCGGAGACGCTTTTCATCGCGAGTGGAGTTGCGGTCTGTTGTACGCCTTTCCGCCTATACCACTTCTGCCCAGAGTGCTGAAGAAGATCAAGCGCGACCGGGCCCAAGTCATCCTTGTGGCTCCGGACTGGGCACGAAGGTACTGGTATCCCCAGCTACTCAGTATGTCAGTCTATCCCCCGGTTCGTCTGCCTCTTCAGGAGGACCTTCTGTCGCAGCAGAAGGGGACGGTCCTCCACCCGAACCTGCCCAGTCTCCGCCTCCATGTTTGGAGATTGAGCGGCGACAGTTGAGGCCATTTGACTTGCCTCCTGAAGTCTGTAATGTCATTCTGGCAGCCAGGCGTCCCTCCACAAAATCGGTATACGCCTGCAGGTGGAATACGTTTGTGGCATGGTGCACAGCAAAGGCTGTGAATCCACTTTCTGCCCCTCTTTATTAGGTTCTTCTCTTCCTTCTTTCTGTTGCCCAGCAGGGCTCTGCTCTGGGCACTATCAAGGGCTACCTTTCTGCCCTTTCCGCCTTCTTAAGGCTACCTGATCAGCCATCTTTGTTCAAGTCCCCAATTGTAAATAGGTTTTTGAAGGGCATCACACACATGTTCCCTCATGTTCCATTCGTGATGCCTCAGTGGGACTTGAACCTTATACTTACTTATCTGATGTGCGCTCCCTTTGAGCCACTTCATAACTGTCCTCTCCGTCTTCTTACTTTGAAGACTGCTTTCCTGGTTACCATCACCTCTGCCAGGAGAGTGAGTGAGCTCCAGGCTCTTTTTTCCATGCCTCCTTTCCTCTCTGTCCATCCGGACAAGGTTGTGTTGCGGACAAGACCCTCTTTCCTGCCCAAGGTTGTCACGGCCTTCCACATCGGGCAGTCCATTACCTTGCCCA
Source organism: Lissotriton helveticus (assembly GCF_964261635.1). Lineage (NCBI taxonomy): Eukaryota > Metazoa > Chordata > Amphibia > Caudata > Salamandridae > Lissotriton > Lissotriton helveticus. The sequence goes on along the minus strand of NC_136065.1, from coordinate 872,586,102 downwards.
CCTTCTTTCTGCCTCCGCATCCCTCGAAAGAGGAAGAGAGGCTCCACCGTCTGGACCCAAAATGTGCGCTCTCTTACTATCTAGATCGCACACGCCAGTTCCGGGTGGATGACCAACTCTTTGTTGGTTACGTGGGTGCTAAGAAGGGAAAGGCGGTGCACAAGCGGACCATCTCTCGGTGGATCATCTTGTGTATCCAGGCATGTTACTCCTTGGCTAAGAAGGAGCCCCCTGTTGGATTAAGGGCTCATTCCACTTGGGCCACGGCGACTACCACTGCCCTGGGCCAGGGAATGCCCTTGCAGGACATTTGCCAGGCAGCTACGTGGGCCTCGCTGTACACTTTTGCAAGACACTATTGCCTGGACAGTCAAGTCCGGAGGGATGGCTTCTTTGGCCGTTCCGTCCTCCAGGACTTTCTGTTGTGATTATTGGTTTGCAGACCCACCACCGGGGTTGGTATTGCTGGGGTATCTATTCTAAGGTAAGGAATCTATCACTAACGTGTCTCTTTCAGATGCACAAGTTACTACTTGTGTAACGATCTATCTGTAAGAGACATTAGTTAGTGATAGATTCCTTACTGACCCACCCATCCTCCCCGTTCTGTGAACCGAAATCTAGGGTTAAGGTCATCCCCTTCAGGGCCCTAGTTTCAATGGCACCAGTGTTGGGTTTTAGCTTGGCTCTGCGTTTCTGGTGCGGAAAAGCTGTGACTAAGAACTGACGTAAGCACGCGGAGGCGGCGTCTAAGTACTCCGACGACGTCATCACGGCGCCCACGACGACGGACGCAGAGCCGCGGACGACGCCTACCGACGCGCAAGGGTACTGCTACGCAAAAATTTCCAGATCCAGTCTGACGCCTGGGGATATTCTAAGGTAAGGAATCTACCACTAACTAATGTCTCTTACAGATATATCGTTACACAAGTAATAACTTGTGCATCATTTCCTCTTCTTTCCTGTTATGCACTCCTCCTTGCTAGCCCTTTGTCTATCATGGCTTTGTATTTTAGTTCTACATCCTTGTTGTTGCCACCTTGCATGTTACTGTTCGGCACAGCTGATCATTTAGGTGGTGTTTCTTGTTCACCCTGAGTTTTGTCTTTGAGGTACCTTTATAATATCAACATAGGTATCAGCTCCACAAACCCTGTCTTTGCATGAATATCCTAAATGTGGGTATTTACAGTCAGTATCTGCAACAACAATTGTGGGTGTGGATTTTATAGAGCTTCAGTCTTACCATGTGGCTCTCCCAAGTGCTTTACCGCACATTCCCTTTATTGTTTTTTTTTTTAAGACCTTTATTTACACATGGTACATTCCCTTTATTGTTAATGTTGTTACATGTTTGTCTTGCACATCCATCTTGAGTGTTAGTTATTCTGAATGCCAAATTGCTTCTTGAGTGTCGGTTGTTTCAGAGCCTTGACATTCCTGTTCCTTTCGTACAGAGCTTAATTCTTGACTCCCTTTTCTCCTCTGACTTCTGTATGATCTTGGGTGACTCTGTGCCCAATATTCTGTTTACTTTGTCTACACTGCTGTTAGATTTCCTGATAGAAAGCTCAATAGAAAAACTTTAAGCTAATAAATAAGTAAAAAATGACATGCATTTAATGTTGTTATGCCTCATGCTCAGTTCTGCAGTGTGTCAGATCCCCTTCCCACCACTGCCCTCAATTTATCTATTTTGCTGCAGACAACCTCTAAATGTGCTGTGCATGTAAATGGCACTTTGATTTGTACGGCTTCTTTTAACTATATTTTCTGCCGTGTTTTTTTTTTTAGCCCCCACATTTTATTTATCACATCAACTTATTTTCGCTTTAAGAGTCAGTTGTACGGCCATGTCATTTAGCGACTCGCAAAGTGCGCTCAATTGCGAGTCGCAATTTGCGAGTCGGTATATTACATGTACAACAGTGTCTGAGACACTGTTAGCAATTCCTAATGGGTCTCGCCGACCACCTACTTATTTACAGGAAGTTTGTTAGTGTTAAACCCCAGAATTCTGCTAGAACCAATTTCCAAAAAACAATGTTATAGATGTGTACTCCTGTTGTTTGCTAAGTTTCCTTTCTAGTCTTTTTGGAATACTCCTCCTCTGTATTCTGTGTTCTATGCTGGTCTATGCTATGTGTTCCACTCTGTGGCAGTTGACTGTTGCCTGCTGCAGTGCTGTGTTCACTCTTGTCCTACTCTCTAACTACAAATAAAGAATACTTGTTTTCTACTTTCAACTTCGTTGGAAACTCATTTACTACAATTTTTGGCGACAAGGATTCTCAACTCACGCGAACAGAGTTACAAAAAGACAAGAGCGGACGAATTCGAGGTGATTCCTGTTTTCATATCCTTCCGGCCTACTTCACTTCCTTTAATGCAGATCAACACAGACTAAAGCAAAATTCTGCATCCCGAGAGCAGCACAAACTGAAGCACTCTTTCCTGAAAGCAACTCCTCCCTGAAGAACCGGTCTCAGAAAGTGCACCAGGCCATCATACCTCCATTCTACATCAGAATCGATCTACTTACAAGGTGACCTTGTTACATGTCTCACTTGTTTCTACGTTGCTTTCCTCTAGCGCTTCTGACCTGTTGGCGACCCCGTTGCTTCTTCGTCTCCTCTCCGTGTCCGTTGCTTCTCTTGCTCTGTCTTCATCGCTTCCTCTCAAAGACTGATGACGTTATAGAACCCTCAAAAAGAGTTGGTGGACCCCTTCATGACGCATTGAACTCTGTCCAATCCCAGCGCTTCTATGACGTTTCTTGTCTCCTTCCAATAGCGCTCCACAGATTGACCCGGGTCAGCACGTCTTTCGACAATAACGTCAGGAAGCCATTTTGGTTGTCATGCCAACTCATTCACCTCCAGCAGCGTAACCACGAACCGCATCGGTTCTGTTTGTTGATTTATTTTTCTTTAGGTTATCTCGACGACGATCACTTCAACGACGATACGCTCGTCATTACTGAAGTTCGGTGACATTTTCTCTTCGAGCGTGTGTTCCAACACCAGTGTTTCTTCGACGATACACACGTCAAATTCGAAGGTACTGTTTCAAAGTGTCTCATTGCCAGTACATTTCTGACCACACGCACGTCAGCTTTACAGTACAACCACTTTGCAAACTTTATTCACCATTCATTTGCTCAAGTTTTGTTCTCCCTCACCATGACGGAACAAATCCTGCAACAAAATTGTACTGTAGTTTTACCACCAAGTTTCTTACCTACTCCAGGCCAACCTAGCATCCCATGGGAAGATTGGTTTCCCATGTTTCACAATTATTTAGATGCACTTGATGCTCAGAGTTTTTCTGCAAAAAGAAAGAAGGCACTTTTACTCAGTTCTTTAGGTAAAGAAGGTCAGAGAGTTTTTAAATTCTTACCCCAGGTATTACAAGCTGGTGCACAAGCTTCTTTGGACGAATATAAAGAGGCTATTTCCCGCCTTGAAATCAGATATTCAAAGGAAGAGAACTTAGTAATGTATAGGTATAAGTTTTTTACCAAAAGTCAAAAAAGTGGTGAGTCTATTGACGACTTTGTTTCCAGATTGCGTGAAATGTCTGTTAAGTGCAAGTTCGGAAACATGACAGATGAGTTGATTAGAGATCAACTCATAGTCCAGTGCAACAATAAAAAAATTCAGGAACGTTTGTGGGCAGCGAAGAATCCGAGCCTACAAACTGCAATTGATTTGGCAAAAATCGTTGAACAATCTGAGGGCTGCATGAAAGAGCTCGAAAAGAGAGCTTTTGTCACTGATGTCAGTGAAGTTTCTGTATGTGATTCAACTATGCCTTTTCAAGGGGATGATGATTTTGGGGATGTTGCAGCTGTAAAGAACAAGAAATTTATCAACAAAAAGTTTGTTAGTGTTAAACCCCAGAATTCTGCTAGAACCAATTTCCAAAAACAATGTTATAGATGTGGTAGCCCTAGTCATGCTTCTGATTCTAAATTTTGCTTTGCTGCTAAGCAAGAATGTATGAAATGTGGCAAAGTTGGCCATTATGCTAGGGTTTGTAGAGGCAGAGGGCGTTCCTCTGTAGCATGCATAAGCAGTTCTGATGAAGTTTCTGATGAACTTAATAAGATCTTAATTGTGGTTGTGGATGAACAATGTCATAGTAATGAAATGAGACGCAGAAACAGACCTAAAGCACTATTTACTATTAACAATAGAGATGTTCAGTTGATGGTAGACACTGGTTCACGCTACACAATCATTCCCAATCACATTTTTCTTGAACTATGGAGTGATATTCCTCTTCTTCCAAAGGATATTTCTCCTGGTGGTTATCAGGGAGAACCTTTAGACATTATTGGCTATTTTGATGCTTGTATCAAATTCTCCTCTAGACACACTCATGGGAAAGTATATGTGTCTACTACCGGACCTGCTATCCTAGGGTGGGTTCATCAATATGATCTCTCCATCATTGTGAATCCTCGTGCTGATCCACAGGTCATGGTTGTTGAAGACAATGAACTGCTTTCCATTTTGTCTAAGTTTGAACACGTTTTTTGTGAGAAACTGGGGCGTTTGAAAGGGTATTCACACAAAATTATTCTGAAGCAAGATTCTGTTCCTGTTCAACATAAGGTTAGGAGAATACCGATTGTTATCAGAGACGAGGTGAAGCGTCTTCTTGATGACATGTTGTCTTCTGGAGTAATTGAAACTGTGGAAGCCTCTCCTTGGGTTTCTCCCATCGTGGTCACAAAAAAATCAGATGGCAAACTCCGCTTCTGTGTGGACTTACGCTCACTCAACCAGTGTGTCATTGCTGATACTTTCCCTTTGCCCAACATCGCTGAACTCGTTACTACCCTCAAAGGTGCTTGTTTCTTTTCTAAACTTGACCTTAGAAGTGCTTACCACCAGATTGATTTACATAGAGATTCTAGGGCTTTGACAGCTTTTATTACTCCTTGGGGCACTTACCAGTTCAACAGGCTTCCTTTTGGGCTGAATTCAGCTGCTAGCGTTTTCCAGCGGATGGTTACTAGCATTTTCAAGGATGTACGAGATGTGGTCTATTTTCAGGAAGACATTTTGATCTATGGCCAGACGGCAGATCAGCATAATTCTACTTTAAGGTGTGTTTTTAAAACATTATCTGAGGCTGGCCTCACTTTACGTAAAGACAAGTGTTTATTCTCTGTGGACCAGACTATCTGGGCTACACAATCAACTCTTCCGGCATCAAACCCAAGAGGGATCTGTGTGAAGCCATTTGTTCTGCCCCTCGACCTGTCGATAAGGACCAGCTACGTTCCTTTATGGGACTTGTCGAATATTACTCAAAGTTTGTTAAGAATTTTTCTGACAAGACTTGCTGCATAAGGTCTTTACTCAAGAGGGGTGTTAGCTTTGTTTGGGGTGACGAGCAGGAAAAATGCTTTGAGAATATTAAGAAGGATATTTGTGGTGCTAACTTTCTGTCTCATTTTGATGTCCACAACAAATCCATTGTCACTGTTGATGCTAGCGCAACAGGGTTAGGTGCTATGCTGTCTCAGGTTAAAGCTGGCTCGGAGGTTACTGTGGCCTTTGCTTCCAGGACCCTCACTGACTCAGAAAAAAACTATACGGTCATTGAGAGGGAAGCTCTCGCTGCTTCCTGGGCAGTAGAGTATTTTAGGGCGTATCTTTGGGGCATGAAGTTCATCATCAGATCTGACCATAAACCCCTCATTAAAGTCCTCTCCCCAGGTGGAGCTGGTAAAGGTTCATCCAGGCTCATGAGATTGGCTGCTAAGCTTCAAGAGTTTCAGTTTGTTGTGGAATACATTCAGGGGTGGAAAAATGTCCAAGCAGACTGCCTCTCTAGATTATCTCTGGATTGGCGTAACTTACATGACTCAGAAACTCTTTCGGATGTTGACGACATGGCTGTGGCCTCTGTTGAAGATGCTGTTTTTGTGGGAGAAGGTGTTTTCTCCAGTGATGAGTGGAAAAAGGAAATGACTTCTGACCACACTCTTCAAGAGGTTATCAAACTTATCAAATCAGGTTCTAGACGTGAGAGTACCCTATCTGTCTCAGTTAGGCCCTTTCTTAAAATTTTGGATGAAATTTCCTTCGCCAGAAATGACATCTTGCTTAAAGGAGAACAGTTCATACCTCCTTTTGGGCTCAGGATTAAGTTGTTAGCCTTGGCACACGAGGGTCACTTGGGACAGACACTAACTCAACGCCGTTTGAGGTGTCATTTTTGGTGGCCTGGTATCGATTCGCAGGTTGTAGACTGGGTTGAACGTTGTGCCATATGCAAGGAGGGTGAAAAACGACTGAAGGTCGTTCCTAAGTCTCAATCCGATGCACACATACACTGTCCTGGTTTACCGTGGTATACCATCTGCCTTGACTTCATTGGTCCTATGGGCGAACTCAATGAGAAAGATAGGTTTGCCATGGTTGTTGTGGATGTCTTCTCAAAATGGTTGGTCGTGAACTTTACCAACGACATCACTACTGAGAGCACCATAAGATTTTTGGGTAACTAATTTAAGGACGAGGGGTTACCGTCTGTCATCATAACTGACAATGGTACTCAACTCGTCTCTAAGCATATGCAAACTTTCCTAAAAGAATGTGGCATTTCTCATCACCGTACTTCCCTATACAATCCCCAAGGTAATGCGGTATGTGAAAGGGCAAATAAAGTTGTCAAGGGCATAATTCAAATGGCTTCTGATGGTGGTGGTATTGTTTGCAGAATGTTGGTTTATCTCGTCACCCTGTTCTTTCCTAGTAGGTGATCTTGTCAAGGTCAAAAGTGGTAGGGTGCAAAAGGGCCTTTCAAAGTTCAAGGGTCCTTTTAAGGTTAAAAAAGTTCTTAATCACTGCGTTATCCTTAACAACGGAGAATGTTGGAACTTTAGAAGGGTTGCTCTGTACGAAAGAGTCAAATCTGTCCCTGTTGACAATGCACTTTCTTCCTCTCCTTTGAATGTTGTGCCGCAAACATCTCAGTGCCTGTTACCTTCCTCCACCAGTGGCTATTTACTCACCCCCAACACTTCTGTGGAGTTGTCTCCTCACAATGATATTTCAAGTTCAGGGGGGGGGGGTGATGCTCTTGTTCCTGATGTCTCTGTCCAAAGTAACATTGATGGTAATCCTTCTTCACAGAATAGTTTATTACTTAGTCGTCCTGTAAGGTCCCGCCGACCACCTACTTATCTACAGGATTTCATTCATTAGTGTTGGTTTTTTTTTTGCATATTTTTTTTTCTCTTGATGTGTCTTAAAAAAAAAAAGATAGGGAGAAGATGTGTAGTACTCCTGTTGTTTGCTAAGTTTCCTTTCTAGTCTTTTTGGAATACTCCTCCTCTGTATTCTGTGTTCTATGCTGGTCTATGCTATGTGTTCCACTCTGTGGCAGTTGACTGTTGCCTGCTGCAGTGCTGTGTTTGCTCTTGTCCTACTCTCTAACTACAAATAAAGAATACTTGATTTCTACTTTCAACTTCGTTGGAAACTCATTTACTACAGGTCTCAAATTGAATGCCTCATAAAAATAAATGGGGTACTCGCAATTTGCGACCCCATTAGGAATGGCTGGCCCTTCTAGGTATGGTGGCCTGTTGGGCTCAGTGGACCTCCATGTCTGGGACTGATTTTAAATAAAGCATTTTTTTTAAATGCAGCCCGTTTTCCTTAAAGAAAAATTGGATGCATTTAGAAAAAGAAAAATGAAATGTTTCCGTTTCATTTTTCAAGGGCAGGTAGTGGTCCCTGAGACCATTGCCTGCCCCAAAAATTATTATGCATTCACAAAGGGGATTTGCGAGTGCTTTACCACCCTCTTGAAGAGGGCGGTAAATGGCGAGTGGTTTGCGACCGCAATTGCGGTTGCAAAACTTTCTTACATAGGCCTCTGACTTGCTATTAGGAAGGGACGCCCTTAGAATGCCCCTTCCTAATAGCGACTCCCAATTCCTATTTAGCGAGTCGCAAAACAATTGCAACTCGCTAAATAGGGATTGTACATGGCCCTATTAGATTTTGCATATGCAAACGGGTCACAAACCCGTTTGCACATGCAAAATAGGGTCGTACATCTGGCCCTAAATGTGTGAAATTGTTCTTTGTGCAGTCTCTTAGAAATGCTTAAGAGTGCACGGCACACTAGTATAGTGAAAGAGCATTTGTTAATTCAAATATATTTTGGTTATACACTTCCCAGAGGCACACACTTCCTCCTTGTTCAGTATCCTTATACTTAGTGTCCTAGTTTCACCTATAAGCTGTTGCACAATAATTGTCCTCTTAACTCGCGCATAAAATGTGGAGCTTTCTTGAAACTAATAGGACTCTATGACACTAATAACAAGTGGTGGTGTCATACATGAAGAGCAAAATCTAGAGGCGTGGGAATATTTCTCCAAGTAGCCAAATGTCTCCAGCCTTGATAATGTTAATAGTCACTAGGTCCAGTTTCATCAAGGGCAGCCGCTTTAAGACCTGGGGTAGAGAAAGGAGCAGAGTGAAGCCTCTGTCAGACTCCTGCAGCACCATGGGGGTAGAATGCAACACTCCCTCTGAGATAACCAAACCGTGCCTTGATCCCGAACCACAGACATCTTCTGGTTAATTTGAGCAAGTGGAAAATGCAAGAGGATTTGTCCCCAGAATTGTGGAAAAACACAAATGGCTAGACATGGCATTCTGAGGGGTGTGTGTTTACTACCAATTCTTGGAACAGTAATTATAGTTGGTGGACTTCAGTGTAGTGACACTGATTGAAATCAAGAATTCCTGCCCTCCCCAGTCTCTCTGCATGAACATCTGACAATTTTATATAATGAAAGCCTCAGAAGCATAAATACACTAATTCTCAAAAAACAATCTTCACTCTCAAACTGACATTTTCATGGAATGCCCCAGAATATTGAAGGCACTTCCTACTGACATTAGACTTTCACCCTTTCTACAAATCTTCAAAGCTAGATGTAAAAACCAACTACTAAACCTGATTTAATCTTTATTTTGCTTAAATTTACTGCTCACTGAATCCCATGTTTTTTGTTTCTATGATTTTGCACTGATTAAGTAAAGGCCTGGGTGTGATCTTACATGCCAGAGAAACGGGGATATAATTGCAAAAAGTATTAAGTTAATCAAAATCTCAATTTTGCTGTGTGGTATATAAAACTTCAGACATGTAAGTGTTGCAATAGGCACGTATTCATCAGATTCCATCCCTTATTTACTGCTTTGATAGTTCACTGAACTGGAGACAGCATCACATGAATCCAAGTAAAAATTTGCAGTTAGAGAGAGATTAAATTATCCATTAGGAAGGAATACTTTCCACTATCTCTGGTTCCAAATCTGTTAGTTGATGGGTTCTCACTGTTAGGCCATCAATTATTGTGGCTAATAATTACTTTTTGAATAAAGCACTGGATAAGGCTTGCCGCTACCTCACCCCCCTGGTTTTTAACTACTGCTGATCATAGAATATGTGTGACTTTTTTTGGGGGGTGGGGATTGTTGGTAAAAATGAATGCATTGATGGGCATCTTTATGAAAGTTTTGGGTCTCTGTTGCGCCATGCAAGGGGGAGCAAGGGCGATGCAACCTAAACTGGATTAATCAAGTCACACAAGTTCACTTTGAATGGCCCTACATGGCTTGATAAATCCAGAGTAACGCAATGCAGCGCAAATCTTGGTGTTAAGTTAGTGTGCCCCGGAAAGCATTCCATGGGTGACACATGAATGTTCCCATGTATCCACCCTTGAATTTTGACACATAGGCAAATGTACCAACACAGGTAAACCTGGGCTAGCGTCAAAATGATACACACCGCTCAGGAAAGGCATAAGAAGGAGAAATATCTTTATTTCACCTCCCTTTTCCTCTTTCTACGTGTGTTGCATTTTGCAGCACACAAAGAAAAATGAAAAAACCTCAGAGGATTGTTTTTGTGCAGGAAGGTGTAACTTAGTGCACAAAAAAAATCATGTCTGCAATGAGGCACCCTTGCACCATGGTGCAAGTGTGCGTGCTTAGGTGCTAGGCAACCAAAAGGGCGCCAGCACAAGAAAAAGACTGCAATGTGAAATATTGTGTTAAAATACGGCGCATTCCTTCCCTTTCACACAGCGCAAGGAAGGTGGAGCTTCATAAATATGCCCCTGAGTATTTGTATAAATGTTTTCATATCCCAGACGCCCGAGTGCTGCAAAATGGCTATATACTGAGAAATAATGAGTGATTGTGAAAATCTCAACATGCGCTAATTATCCCTGACTTTTGTGGCAAAGGTAAACAAATGTTATTATTAATGAGTGATAGTGCAAATGTGCCTATGCAACCATGTCTTCTAAGTAATGATACAAATTTGAAAAAGAAATCAGGACAAACAAGTGATTGTGCACATCTGACCAACTTGTTAAGTGACAGGGCAAATTTAAATATGCAATAAGGATTATTAGAACATTGGAATGTTGGGCGCTAAATTGAAGAAATGGAGTGCTGCGCTTCTAATAGCTGGTAGAAGCCCGAAGCATCAACATTCCAATGTTTGTTCACGGCTGTTGCTGTTAACAAAGGCCTGAAGAAGCCCGAGGGGACTTCAACCCCTTGGTACTTCGTGAGGCCTTTGTTTTACAAATTAGAAAATTCTGCCCTCTAGAGGCAAAATGTTCTAATAGCCTTAGAGCCCTCTGTAGTGGGCTCTACTGGCCATTATAGGCCAGCTCCCTTGCTAAAGGCACGCTGGAGCAGGCCTTAAATGGCCGGTAGAGCCTGCTATGTCTGGCTCTCAGGCTCTATTGAGAAATAGGGCAAATCTATACATGCAGTTAGGACTCATGAGTGATGGCACACACCTAAATATGCACTTAGGACCATTGGATAATGGGGAATATCAGAACATACATAATGCTGGCAATTCTTACACATGATGGTCATTCTTGACCTGCTTATACCCATTTCTACATACTGTATCAGTTTAAATAATGACAATAATTCTTGCCATATTAGAAAACTGTAGCTCAGTCTTGGTTTAATGTTCGCACTGGCACAATGCTGGTAATTCTTTGTATATGTTATAGGCATTCTGGGTATAATGGAGCTCAGACCTCAAGTAATTCCTGCACTGGCATAAAATGTGTTATTCTTTGCATTTTCATAGCACTACTCCTCACACATCAGCCCTTTGGCAGGTGGTACACCGGGTGAAGAGTTTTGACCGAGGATCTACCATCAGAAATCTAGTGATTTCCTTGAAATGCGGTGGTTTTCCATGAACAGCTGTGAGTTATTCCCAGAAATTCAGAGGTCACACATTGCTAAGGACTTAGTCACATCTACTACTAAAGGAAAAAAATCTTTGTAAGCTATTTTTAACATTACGTTACCATCTCTTTTTAGGTCGAGACCTATTATATACTTATATGTGTATGTACTATGTGAGCTCTGGAGATCAGCACTAGGACATGTCTGCTTCCGACTTTTTTTTTCTGTTCAACTGCCTCTATTTAACTTTCATGATAAAAGACGGCCAGCAGAGGTCAGGTAAAAAACAGAATTGCTTTCTGCTCAGAGACTTTATATTCTTTTTCTTTTTCTGGCAACTGCCTCTATTTAACTTTTTTGATAGAAAACGACAAGCAGAGGCCAGTAAAATACCAGAATCACTTTAGCATTCTCTAGCTTCCAGTCCATAGAAATTGTCTTCCACGAGCAACCGTGGACAACATTTTTTTCAAATCTTGTATTTTCAGTGATACGACCATTGAAGGCCCTGATTTTATATTAAAAACAGAGCTTTGGGCGGCGTTGCTTAGCAGGCCATCATGCCGGACGTGTGCTGGCCAGCTCCGTCCAGCCCAAAAACTATCTTTCATTTATCCTGACTCCCTCTGACCCCATAGAAGTCTTGGAGGTGGCATTTAGGCACTGATCGCCTATCGTAGTGGTCCGACGCAAAATTGCTATGGCCGGAGCAGCTGGGAGCCGGAGCTTGGGTCCCCACAAGGAGCGGCCTGGGGATGAGCAGAGGAGTAGGGGCGTGGAGTTTGGCGTGCCCGGGGAGTGAGGAGCACCGGGTGGGACGCTTGTCTGAGCCTGCGGGTGCTGTGCGCTGCCCTTTGTGCCCCCTGGGTGGCCAGTGACAGAGGTGGAGATTGAGGGGCGGATCGGACCCCCCGGGGCTCGACGGCACCTCTGGTGAAGAGCCGCGAAGAGGAGACACGACGGTCCCCCGGGCGGAGCTGGTGAGGAATGAAGCATCGGGGCAGGAGCAGCGGCTTGCCGCGGGGTGCCCTAGGTGCAGGAGCGCCCACCACAAGTGAGATCAGCAGCCGCAGAGCAGTTGCAGGCATCAGCGCCCTGGTGGGCCCTCCAGCGGTGCCCCCCCCCCTGGTTCGAGATTACACCCGGGGATTGGCGGCACGATCGGGCCATGTGGGGGGATCCCAAGGGGTCTGGTGTTTGGCCTTCTCACATCCTCTGCGGCCATAACTCAATTATTCCCTCTCCGGGATAGATACCAGCGCCGGCTGGCGGAGTCTTGGCCTGCCTGCAACCACAGAGATCGGCCTGAGACGCCCTGCGGACACTGTGTGAAGACGATAGAGGCCTACGTGATTGTCGGACGCCTCGCGGCGCACTCATGGCCGGTGAAGACGAGGCTGCCGAGGGGGGGGGTGTTTCACGTCCTCCTACTGGGGTCATTGAGACTTTGGTCAGCAGCCGGCGCCCTGTGTGCGGGCAGGTCTGCGGAGTGGACACTGGCCGGCCTACGAAAGTAGGGGTCTCTCTTTCCTTCACCCCAGGGCCCCTTCTCAACCCTACAGGCACGGCGTGAGATCGGCGGGAATTTCGGGCTGCGGGGGGGAGAGGGTGAACAACTCCATATCCGTCTCTCTACTCCAGGAGGGCTGACGTCGGCGGTCGGTTGGGCCGTGAGGGGCCCTGAGGATGGCGTTTATGGCTGGGCCACGCAGCTTGGGTGTACTGGAGCAGCGGAGGGGAGGGGAGCCCCACACATTACCCAACAGTTAGATCGTGGTAGCAGTCGACTTGCCCTCACACATTCTACAAAGGGGGGGCCCCCGCCTGACGAGGCCTCCATCGGTATATTGCGGGCCCTGGATTGGGGGCGCTTCCCCACGGGGGACGGATCAGGTCTCTGACCGGCATGCTGCGTATATACACTGAGGGAGTTCCCGCTTCGGCTTGGTCCGAACCTGCGGGGTGTCCGCTGAAGTTGGATAGGACGAGGGACAAGGGCGGCGATGGCTCCACAAAACATGGGCCTATCGACAAATCCACCGGTCCAGGAGCGGAGGCTGGTGCTACGGGGGCCAGCAGGAGGCCATTTCGGATAATGCCTCCCTGATGGTGGCAATTACCCAATCCAGGGACATGCTTGATGCCAAGATTGGAGCGGTGGGCTCAGACGTTATGTTGCTGCGACAAGATCTACAGAATGCAGTGTCCCGCGTCACTGAGGCGGGGACCCGCATTTCAGGTGTGGAAGATAATGTCACGGTCTTGAAGCAGAAGGTGACAAACATGGAGAACATCCAGAAGGGCCTGGCGCTCCGAGTTGAGGATGCTGAGGGGCGGGCCCGGCGGAACAACCTGCGATTTGTTGGGTTTCCGGAGGGCTGCGAAAATGGCAACATAGAACGCTTCCTTACACAATTGCTGGAAAGCTGGCTCCCTCCTGAAGCCATGTCCCGGTGTTTCGTTGTGGAGCGGGCCCATAGAACGCTGATTCAGAAAACCCCCTGTGGGGGCCTGTCCAAGGCTGGTGATTGCAAAACTCTTGAATTATCTTGACCGTGATGCCATACTGAAGCAGGCCCGGGCCAAAGAACCTCAGCTCTATGACAATCAACGCATCCTGATATTTCCGGACTATACGCATCTAGTGCAGCAGCAGCGCCAATCATTCATGGCAGCGAAAGCCCGACTGAGAGACCTCAAGCTCCTCTATGCCCTCTTATTCCCGGCTCGCCTGCGGGTGGTGTACCAATCCCGCACCCACTTCTTTGATACTCCGGAGTTGATATTCAAATGGACAGATGAAACTGTATGAGTGCGAGTGCACAAGCCGCCTGGGCGGGAGTCGGACTCATCATTGAGTGAGGTGCCGTCAAAGGGTCCCCGAGGCCAGCTCCGGAGGGGGGACAGACGATCTCGATCCGGGTGGTGCTCCATGTCTTGCGGAGCCTCCGCTCGGGGGGGCCCTGCTCCTAGGCAACAGACACTGGATCCTTAACTTCTGTCTTCAAGGTGGTGCTGAGGTGTTCTTCTAATGGACTTTGTGAAAGCTTGACTTATATGGATGGAGGGAGTCTACATGTGGGCTGTCTCCCCACCTATATGGTACCTGTGTGGGTTAGGCCCGGAGGATATGGGCTGTAAGTTGGGGGTCCATTGGCGGGGGCGGCCCTCGTCCCCCCATTGGGGACTAGATGCCAATCCTCTTGCGACAGATTCTTCAGTGTTTTTGAGGTATGGGGTGGGGGTTTGCTGTTGGGGGGGTTGTTTTGGGGTGCGAGTTGCACCTTTACGCTGGGCCAACCACGTTACACACACACACCACCGGGGCCCTCCATCCGCTCTATGGCAATGCCCGTTGCTTTATGGCTGGTCGGTCTGTAGGGGGTCCGGTGTCCCCGGGTACCCTTCGCATTGTCAGCTGGAACGTGCGCAGGGCCCTAGACAAAATTAAACGAGTGGCTATACTTTGTCAGGAAAAAAGGGCCAGAGCCAATATCCTTTTACTGCAGTAAACTCACCTGATGGGTTCCAAAGTCCTGTGACTACAGCGTTACAGGTTTCAGCAGGTTTTCCATGCTGGATTCACGAGGGGCTCGAGGGGAGTTGCGATCCTAGTGCACCGCAGGGTCTCATATGTACATGTACAGCAATGGGTTGATACGCAGGGGTGCTACTTATTTATCCGGGGCACGATTGGGGAGGACCCCCTGGTGTTGGGTTGTGTGCATGCCCCCCCCTTACAGTGGTCTTTGGTAGAGTGCTTGCGTACTTTATGGGCTGCCATGCCCGATGTGGTCTCTGTGGTGGGCGGAGACTGGAATGAGGTTATGGATGTGGGCAAAGACAGGAGCAGGGTTGGCGGTGGTCTGGGTTGCTGTCAGCCCATGCAACTGCATTCTTTGGTGGCAAGCCTTGACTGGGTAGACACATGGTGGCGCATACATGGGGACAGGCAGGAGTTTACATACCTTTTGGCGGTTCATAAGTCCTTCTCTAGAATCGACTACATATTTGTTGCCTGAGTGACGGCTGCCAGGGTGGTGTCAGCTGAGATTCTCCACCGTGGGCTCTCGGATCACTCCCCACTGTCCGTTGAGCTGCAGATGGGCAGGGGGCGGCAACCCTTCCGCTGGCGCCTCTCGGTGTGGAACCTGCAGAATGATGAGTACGGGAAACATATGAGGGAGGCAATCGTTCATTATCTTGCCATCAATGAGGGGTGTGTTTCCAGTGCCGTGACCTTGGCTTTTGTAGTTCGGACTGGACTGTTCCCATGGGGCACAGGGTCAGCGCTGATTTGCATATCGCCATTGTCTAACCCAGGGTGGTGTGGAGTGGAAAAACAATGGATTTGGGTCCAGATCTTTTGACTGGGGTGAATGTGTGACATTGATCCACATTCTGTCCATCATTGTTGTTTTTGCAGTAACCGCTCTAAGTGTACTGGGGATGCTCAGACGTGAGTCCCAGGCACTCCACACCACTGGAAGCAAGCTAGCCGGGCTGATGAGAGGTGTTACCTCGAAACCGGGCCGGTCCTCGGATGCTTGTTTCCGTTCTGGGAAGGACATGGCTTTTGTAGTTCGGACTGGACTGTTCCCATGGGGCACAGGGTCAGCGCTGATTTGCATATCGCCATTGTCTAACCCAGGGTGGTGTGGAGTGGAAAAACAATGGATTTGGGTCCAGATCTTTTGACTGGGGTGAATGTGTGACATTGATCCACATTCTGTCCATCATTGTTGTTTTTGCAGTAACCGCTCTAAGTGTACTGGGGATGCTCAGACGTGAGTCCCAGGCACTCCACACCACTGGAAGCAAGCTAGCCGGGCTGATGAGAGGTGTTACCTCGAAACCGGGCCGGTCCTCGGATGCTTGTTTCCGTTCTGGGAAGGACATGGCTTTTGTAGTTCGGACTGGACTGTTCCCATGGGGCACAGGGTCAGCGCTGATTTGCATATCGCCATTGTCTAACCCAGGGTGGTGTGGAGTGGAAAAACAATGGATTTGGGTCCAGATCTTTTGACTGGGGTGAATGTGTGACATTGATCCACATTCTGTCCATCATTGTTGTTTTTGCAGTAACCGCTCTAAGTGTACTGGGGATGCTCAGACGTGAGTCCCAGGCACTCCACACCACTGGAAGCAAGCTAGCCGGGCTGATGAGAGGTGTTACCTCGAAACCGGGCCGGTCCTCGGATGCTTGTTTCCGTTCTGGGAAGGACATGGCTTTTGTAGTTCGGACTGGACTGTTCCCATGGGGCACAGGGTCAGCGCTGATTTGCATATCGCCATTGTCTAACCCAGGGTGGTGTGGAGTGGAAAAACAATGGATTTGGGTCCAGATCTTTTGACTGGGGTGAATGTGTGACATTGATCCACATTCTGTCCATCATTGTTGTTTTTGCAGTAACCGCTCTAAGTGTACTGGGGATGCTCAGACGTGAGTCCCAGGCACTCCACACCACTGGAAGCAAGCTAGCCGGGCTGATGAGAGGTGTTACCTCGAAACCGGGCCGGTCCTCGGATGCTTGTTTCCGTTCTGGGAAGGACATGGCTTTTGTAGTTCGGACTGGACTGTTCCCATGGGGCACAGGGTCAGCGCTGATTTGCATATCGCCATTGTCTAACCCAGGGTGGTGTGGAGTGGAAAAACAATGGATTTGGGTCCAGATCCTTTGACTGGGGTGAATGTGTGACATTGATCCACATTCTGTCCATCATTGTTGTTTTTGCAGTAACCGCTCTAAGTGTACTGGGGATGCTCAGACGTGAGTCCCAGGCACTCCACACCACTGGAAGCAAGCTAGCCGGGCTGATGAGAGGTGTTACCTCGAAACCGGGCCGGTCCTCGGATGCTTGTTTCCGTTCTGGGAAGGACATGGCTTTTGTAGTTCGGACTGGACTGTTCCCATGGGGCACAGGGTCAGCGCTGATTTGCATATCGCCATTGTCTAACCCAGGGTGGTGTGGAGTGGAAAAACAATGGATTTGGGTCCAGATCTTTTGACTGGGGTGAATGTGTGACATTGATCCACATTCTGTCCATCATTGTTGTTTTTGCAGTGACCTTGTGGGAGGCATTGAATCCTACTCTACGGGGGTAGACATAGCCTGGTCTGTAGCGGTCCGCAAAAAGCGCATGGACGAATTCGTACGGGCTGAGGAGGAAGTGGAGGTGGTCGAGCTTCAGAGCCGGGAGGCAGGTGAGGGGCAGGCTGTGCGACAACTGCTCCTGGCCCTGGCGCAGCAATCCTACGCCGCTCTCCTGATGGATGAGGCCTGACAGGTTTGGCTGGAGACGCGTAGTAGGATAAGTCAGTGTGGGGACAAGTCCAGCAAGATGCTTCATCGGCTCTGCCAGGGCACTTCTCACCCCCAGGCCCTTCCGGGGGTGCTGGATGAGGTGAGGGTGCTGATAACGGACCCTATGGCCATAGTGGAGAGCTTTGCCACCTAATATGTGGATCTTTATGCCCCTCCGGAGTGCTTACCGAAGGCTACAGTTGACAAATTCATAGCGGACCTCCCGCCCAAAGCCGTGTCGGTTGAGACACGTCAATAGCTGGACCTCCCCCTGACGGATGAGGAACTGGGCACGGCCCTGGGAGAGCTCAACTCTGGGAAGTCGCCTGGATCCAACGGTTACCCTAGAGAGTTCTTTAGACGGTACAACTTACGGCTGGCCCCTTATTATCAGGCAGCACTGGAAGAAGCCAGGGAGGTGGGCCGGCTCCCCCCAGACTGGAGGCATGCGGAGGTGGTGGTGTTTCATAAGCCTGGCCAGCCCCCGGAGCAGTACGCCTCCTACCGCCCCATTTCTCTCCTGAATGTGGAGGCCAAAGATTTGGCCAAAGCATTGACTAATCGCCTCCTACCTCACATTTTGGACCAGGCCGGGTTTATGCCTCAGAGGGCGACAAGACATAACATAAGGCGGGCGCATGTGGCAAGGCCGGCTATTCGACAAACTGGGGAGCCAGCTGCACTCCTACTAGCGGATATGGACAGGGCATTCGACTGTCTAAGTTGGGTCTACTTGTTCGCCCTACTACACAGACTCAATTTTGGCCCACGTTTTCTGTCATACTTGATGCTGCTATATACCGACTTGACGGTGTCGATACGGCTGGCAGGAGTGGTTTCATCCAGCTTCTCGATCAGACGAGTCACCAGGTATGGGTGCCCCCTGTCGCCGTATTTATTTGACCTGGCCATGGAGCCGTTGGCAGCCTGGGTGTGCATTGAAGCATAGCTTAGAGGCTTTGAGTGGGCCCCGGGTTTGTCTGACAGGATCGCACTATATGCAGATGATGTCCTTCTTTTCCTTACGGCATTGGATAGATCGGAGCCTCGGATTCTGCAGATCATGCAAATATTCGGGGAATCGTCTGGGTTATATATGAACCCTCGTAAATCCACACTGTGGGTTCTGGGAGACCGGGTGAGAGTGGGCACATGGGCATCCGCGTTTCAGGTGGCAGTGGGGGGCCTAAAGTATCTGGGGGTATTCCTCTCGGATGTGCCGGCCATTTCTTGGGAGCGAAACCTGGTACCGATTTGGGTGCGTGTTTGTGCGGATATAAAAACCTGGTCGCGTATGCCCTTGACAATATATGGCAGATCAGCAATTTTTAAGATGGTAGCAGCACCTCGCTTGCTCTGCCAGCTACAGAATCACACATACCCGATCGCATCTAGATGGTTCCGGCTGGTGAATTCAGTGCTGGGGCAGTTTCTGTGGGAGAGGGGGTGCAGTATGCATAGCGCTGCGCACATGCTTTCTTTCCACTTACTGCGGATGACTTGCGACCTCGGATATCCTCTCGTATTACCAGGCCTCGCATTTATTGGTCGTCAATGAGTGGTGGTATGGTAACAGGGGGGACCCGGCTTATGCGTTGGAGTGTCGCCTTATGGGGCCCCACACATTACACACTATTCTCTATTAAGCGTTGTTGCGGGGTGCGCTGCCACCAGTCACGCAGGTAGTATTTCAAATCTGGAGGCAGTCGCTGAGGCGAATGGGGTGGTGGAATACCCTGACCCAAGAAACTCCTCTATGGCCGAATGGGCGTCTACCTGACCTGGCGGCCCTGCATGGCTTTCGGGGCTGGGATGCTATAGGCATCTCAACCCTGTGGGATGTCGTGAGGGATGTGTCACTCAAGTCCTTCCTAGATTTGCAGGGGGAATTTTGGATGCCCCGGTCCCAGTTCTTTCGGTACCTCCAACTCCGCCATGCACCATCCCCAAGTCTGGAGGGCCTGGAATCTCTCCCAGAATTTAGCCCATTAGAGGCGAAGGTCTTCATGGGGGATCTGGAGACAAAAAAGATCTCCCTCATATACCAGTCCCTAGTTACCCATTGCTTTCCCATGCTTCAGAAGCTTCGGGGGGATTGGGAGGAGGATGTAGGTACGCTGGAGGAGGATGATTGGAGGGAGGCCCTAGCCGCCCCCGGGGAGCGGCCATAGCAATGCGTCTCCGCTTCATTCAATTTAAATATCTACACAGGGCCTACTTCACTCAGGTTTGTCTGTGGCGGGCATGATTGATTGCCTCCCTGGAATGTCTTCGTTGTAGTCGGGAAGATGGCACATTCTTGCATACTGTTTGGCAGTGTCTATCACTTGTCCGATTCTAGAGGGGGGTGTTTTTCTGTTTGTCGGATGTCTTGGGGTGGGAATTCCCGCGTACGCCACAGTTTGCCCTGCTCCATGTCAGGGAGGGGATTGGTGGCAATGCATATAAAAGACATCTTATGCAACTGGGCCTCACATTGGCAAAACGCAATGTAGCCCGGGCGTGGAAGGATCCACGGGCCCCCTCGGTGGCTGCCTGGAAAAATGGCCTAGACTTTTGCATGGGGCGGGAACAGCCAATCTTTGTAGCCAGGGGATGCCCAAATAAGAACTATAAAATATGGAAACGGTGGGTGGATTATCGGGGCCTGTGGCTGGAGCCTCCCATTGTTGCAGATGATCTCCCAGCAGAGAGATGGCGGGGTCCCATGGGATGGATCTGGTGCAGGGGGGTGTGGGGGGAGCCTGGGGTGTGTGTGTACTTCTGCTGATATTTTTCCGTTCCTTTTTCTCTCTTTGTTCTATATTTACTGCTCATGGACTTGACTCAGAGGACTTTGTGTGACTCAAGGGGGAGTGAGGGGGGGGGGAGTTGGGGGTGTTTTAGTATCCTAATTGATACACTATGTCAGGTGTCTTGGTTGTTCCTTTGAAAAGGTCAATTGCTTTCATCCTTCTATACAATTCGATACTGCAGCTGTCTCTGGGGTACATAGCCCTGCAACATATGTGCCATTTGACAATAAAATGTGTTTAAAAAAAAAACGGAGCTTTGGACTATACCATTTCCCGCTGAACGGCAATATTTCTCTCCCTGTGTTCTCATACCTGGCATGTCATGCAGTTTGGTGCTTACTTTCCCTCCATGTTAAAGAACAGTAGACGTTTCAGCACCCAGGCTAATGTGCTGCATAGCTAAATACATATAAGGTCCCAAAGGCGAAGCCGATTGCATTGCAAATGCTTGTTATTTCTTTTATCTATTACTTCCCATTATGGACACTTTACGAGGAACCTCTGTTACTGCAAGGAACTGTTGCAAAGTCTTCTAAAAATGCGAGTAAGCTACTATATTACATTTCATTTTCTGTCCAATTTTACTCATCTATATTTATGTTTTGAGTAGAGAAATGTAGACACCTAATTGAACACAACTTTCAACACTCCTGATTTTCAAGTAGCACTTGAGCACTTCATGTATGTGAATTAGGGTTTGGGTAGAAAAGTGGTTGCATAACAAGAATTTGTATCACTACCTTCACTGGTCAAGACTGACCCAACAAAGATGGGGTGACCTGAGTTGGCAAGAGGATAGAAAAGGGATGAAGATACGTGCCTATAGAGGAGTTTGTGCTGTGGCCCCACCCGGGTGTTGTTTGGGCACAAAAATAGCGCACATACATTTAATGGGGAAAATACCATGGTACACAGGCTTGTTAGGGCACATGATACTTGGGGGCAGAGTTACTAAGATTTGGGAAACAAAACACTGCACAAAAACATCTGTGTTGTGTAGGACTTTTGTCATATGTAGTGCAGCATCACATTTTCCAATTGCCTTCTGCAATGACAAGATAGGTGGCGCAAATCCGTATATATCAAAAGATTATGAACTACGCCCTCAGCAACAGAACTGAAGCAGCTAGACGCCCACGAGGAACATGGCGGCGGGCTGAGAGCCGGTCGCGGCAGCACCGTGGTGTCTGGATGGCCGAAATGAGTGCAGCACGGTAGCGAGAGGTCGTTAGTCTCCCCACGTCACGGTGAGCAGTTAATGCGTTTTCTCTACACGCAAACCACCACCGGCAATTCTAAGCCGCCTCCTCTGCTTCTTTTCTTCCGAGGAACCACGGCCGCCCAGGAAGTACTGCGGCAGGCGGCGTTAGGACCCGCCGGGTTTCCAGGACCGGGACCGGGTCGGATCAGCGCGGCTTGCCATGTGAGGAGACGCTTACACCGGACATGCACAGACGGAGACGGAGGTGGATTACCAAGACGTATGCTGGGTCTATAGGTTTGCAGCTCATTTCTTAAAGCGTTTAAAACGCTTAAACCGCTTAAACGCCTTTAATCAACATTTTGGCAAAAGTGGAAAGCAGTAATCAGCGGTAAGGAGATACTCAGGTTGGGGCTTTGATAAAAGTTGACAGCAGCATTTTTACCATACTATTGCATGGAGAAGAAGAAGTGATTGAAAGAAAGAGGCTACCTTCTTTTTTTTTTTTTTTTTTTTTTTTCTTTTTGCTGGTCAGATCAGATCACGGACTAGTGCACACTTACACTTAGTGTACACATATAATAACATTTATGCTGGAAGAACGCCGACGATGCCTATGGAGCAGATTTCGCTCTGCTCTGTTTAAAATTAAACTCGGAAGCCTAGTAATACAATCACCTGAACAATATCCTATTAAAATAGACATTGAGAGAAAAAAACTTTACTCTCGTGCAGCAAACTGCGGGGAGAGGGGAAGTAGAGTTGTAGAGACTCGAGGGCTTATTACTGGGAGGGGAGGTTGCATGGATCAAACGCAGCTGGGTCTTCCAGAATATTTTAAGACCACTGAAGTCACTGAAGCTACTGAATTTATAGCACAAGAGCCTGGCCTGTTGAAAGTTCCTGAGTTAGGCGGGATAGAATCAACAGAAGCAGTAACATTTAATACTGTAGAGCGAGCCAAGGTTGAAATAGGCTCAATCTCAGTAAAACAGGGGCACACCTTTCCGGTAAGAAGAAATAGGTATCAGCTTAGATCCAGGGTAGGGCTAAAAGAGAAAGGGGCTTTACAAATTGAAGAGAGAGAGAGACCTATGCCATTAACCCCCTGCAAAAGTAAAAAGAAAAAGACTATCCCAGTCATAAAGCTCAAAGGTGTATCCCATGAGTGCCAAGTGGTAAAAAGTACTCCATCCTTAAAATCTTTTTTCAAGGTCCTGGATCAGGCTAAGCGTTCCGCAGTGCAGTTGGAGGGCAATATTGGCTCTATTCCTTTAACAAACAGATACGGGGCCTTAGAAAACTTAGACAATATGGAAAATGCGGATGAGGCTGAAAACCTAACAGAAACCTCGGCCAATTCAATTAAAGCCCCCTCAACAGATATAATGCGGGGAAACCAAGACACCAGACCCAAGAGTCAGGCCGCAGCAGTTAAACTTACACAAAATAGCTCTAAGGAGGCAGTAGAGGAGACTGGGAGACTGCATGCAAGTAAAGATAACCAATCAGACTTAAGCGAGCAAGAAAGTGACCGACTAGGGGACCTTTTTCGATCCTTGAGAGGTGACATGATGGCGAAATTCGAGATATCGGAAGCCAATCAAAAAAAAAAAAAACAATACAGGACAGATTCGATGTGCTAGAATCTAAGTTAGAGGAGGTCACTTTGCGTACAGGGAGACTTGAAATAGAAACGGCTGCTTTGGACAAAACAGTACACGAAAATAAAAAAGACATAGAACATCTTAAAGCCCAGAATAGATCATTGGTTATGGACATTGAACGGATGGAGACCCATGCAAGGAGGAATAACCTAAGGATCTTGAAAATACCTGAAGGGGAAGAATTGGAGGACTTAAAGGGATTTGTCTGTAAACTCTTGAGGGACGGTGTTTTAAATGATCGCCCGGATATTAATTTGGAGGAAGAAATCCAGAGGGTACATAGAGACCCCTACAAGAGGCGTACTGACAGGAAAACTCCTAGGAGAATACTTATTAACTTTCAGACATACAGCGTAAAAGAGCTCATCCTAGGGCGATCCCTTACGAAAACAGATCTACGTTATAAGTCCAGTCCTTACCTTATCAGGTCGGACATTGGTGCAAAAACCGCGCAAAGACAATGGGAGCTGGGCACCAGAATGCCGGACTTAAGGTCATTGGGAGCACATGTCCAGATGAGATTTCCAGCTATGCTTAGGATTATGTGGAAAAACAAGACATATAGTTTCACACAGCCAGAAGAGGTTGACAATCTTTTGGACCGAATAAGAAGAGAGCAGGAAGAATAGGACCCGATAGATAAACTGAGTACTTTAAGGAAGGAAATGAAAGAAAGGAAAGAGAAAAAAAAAAAAAAAAAAAAAATAATAATATAATAAAAAGAAAAAAGGGTATGGTGGGGGGAGAATCTGAAAAAAAGAATACACAAATAAATAAATAAAAAAAAAAAATAAAAAAAAAAAACCACAATGGATTGTTAAGTTGGCTGTATGATAAACAGGGGACACGAAGATTTATTTATAATTTAATTGGTCTCGCTCGAATACAGCAACCTGGGGAAGGGTGAGTGGGGAACTTGAAAAAGCAAAGGATTCTATAAGCAGGCTGTATGATAAGAATGGGGGACATGAAGTTTTATTTGTAATTTAATTTGTCTCGCCAGAATACAGTAAACCGGTCATGGGCACCACCTGGTTGCTCCGAAAGGCGAAGTCATCGCCAGGTATGTTAAGGGGGTTCCTCAGGGGGGAGGTGCTCAATGGGTGGGGGGAGTCAGGGGGGAGAATAAATAAAAAAAAATCCTCATATATAAATAACAGCTTGATGTATAAAGGAATGGATGGGTATGAGCGTACACTGGAATTATGACCAATCCATATAAGCTTAAGGTTCTGTCATGGAATATCAATGGTATAGGGGAAAAAATAAAACAGAATAGGATTTGTGAATTCTTAAGAAATTCGGAGGCCCAAATTATAATGCTACAAGAAACACATTTAGAGGCAGCAGTCTGTGATTCTCTTTTTAAAAAGTGTAGGTGGGTTCAGGATATAATCAGTTCCAGGCAATTGGGTGTTACTAGGGGAGTTTCTATTATAATTCGAGCAAATAGTGGGATAAGCTTGAGAAGCTTTGAGACGGATCAA
This sequence comes from Lissotriton helveticus, assembly GCF_964261635.1. Lineage (NCBI taxonomy): Eukaryota > Metazoa > Chordata > Amphibia > Caudata > Salamandridae > Lissotriton > Lissotriton helveticus. Next base: position 872,561,370 of record NC_136065.1, on the reverse strand, counting down.
TCGGGTAGGTGGTTAGTCGCACAAGTATACATTCAAACTACCCCATATACATTCGCAGTGTACTATGGTCCTAACGAGGACAATCCGGTTCCGCTTTCCAAATTAGAACTAGCTTTATTTACGATAACTGGTCCTCTAATTCTTGGTGGGGATTTTAATCTGGTCTTCGATCAAAAATTAGATAGAACTTCTAAGGCCAAATACCATGCTCCCTTAAAATCGCTTGCTTTCCTGGACACTTTAATGAAAGATTTTACTCTAGTAGATGTCTGGAGAAAAAAGTATAGATCTCAGCCAGGTTTTACTTTTTACAGTAAAAAATATAAGAACTACTCCAGAATAGACCACTTCTTAGTTGACCAACATCTTCTCCAAGACATCGGCTATCTCTCTTTTACGCCCTCAGGATTATCGGACCATGCTGTACTTGAACTGGAAATTAAACTGAATATAACTTTATTAAAAGCTAGGTGGACATTGGAAAGATCATTTCTATTAGATAATCAGATAAAAGTAGTAGTTAAAGATAAAACATCAGAATTCTTTCTAATAAATTCGGGATCTTCCTCTTCCCAGATTGTATGGGAAACTTACAAGGCTTACTTGAGGGGTGTTTTAAGTTCTTCAATGTACCATAAAAGAAAAACTATAAAAATAAAAAGAAAGGAAGACTTAGCAGCAATAATTAGAAAGGATCTCGAATTACAGAATGCAATTCTAACAAACTCCAGAGAAATGCATGTGCTAGAGAAGGAACTTGTTGATTTGCAGCTCCACTTAAAAATTTCTGATGAAAGAATTCTCAAAGAAAAATGGGAGTCCAGCAGATTAAAAAATTTTGAGTACGGAGAGAAGTGTGGAGCTCTCCTTGCCTGGAAAGCTAGAGAAGAGAGAACGAGAAATAACATTAAAGTCCTGATACATAGACAGTCAGGAGATTTGATAGAAACAGACGTAGAGATAAGAGAAGAAGCCAGGTCTTTTATGAGGAGTCTCTACACGGAAGATAAAGATCCCACGGGGGCGGATTTAGAATCCTGGTTGAGCATAAAACATCTGCCACAAATGTCTGAATCAGAAAAAGCATACTTGGAAAGTGAGATAACAGATGGGGAAATTTTAGGTCAACTGAAGAAAATGAAAAGGGGGAAAGCTGCAGGTTCTGATGGGTTGCCAGTGGAGATCTATTTGGACAATAAAGATCAACTAATAACTCCATTAAGGGAACTCTTCAATCTTTTATTGACCCAAGGCTACTCTATACCTTCATCATGGGGAGAAGCCATCATTACACTTATACCCAAGCCAAATAAAGACTTGAAAAGAATAGAGTCCTATAGACCTATTTCATTACTGAACTCGGATATGAAGATCTACTCAGGTATTTTAGCCACTAGATTATCAAAGGTTATAAAATCCATAATTCACTCTGACCAGAGAGGCTTTATCCCAGGGAGACAGTTAAACGAACTAACGTTTCAAGCAATAGGGGCTGTAGATTATGCTATTGCTAAAAATCTCCCACTGGCGCTGGTAGCCATAGATGCGGCTAAGGCCTTCGATCAGGTCAATTGGAAGTATCTATGGGCCACAATGGCGGCTTTCGGGTTTCCCGAAATTTTTATAGAGGCGGTCAGATCCTTATACCATTGCCCAAAGGCTAAGGTTTTAGTTAATGGAATTTTATCTGAGTGGTTTGACATTTCGCGAGGCACTAGGCAGGGATGTCCTCTGTCCCCCCTTTTGTTCGATGTTTACATGGAGCCCTTTGTCTGTGGGATTAGAGAGGACATCATCATTCAACCATTTCAGCTTGGAAATTTGCTTTTGAAGGTGGCGTTGTATGCTGACGATCTTCTTTTATATACTTCTGATCACTCGACAGCAATTCCAAGGTTATTTTTTCTATCGGAGGAATTTGGGAAACTGTCCGGGTACCAGATTAATAAGGATAAAACAGAGATCATGGGGTGGAACAACAACACACACATAGTTGGAGCAAAACAGAACATGAGGTACCTGGGAATCCACTTAACTCAATCTTTAAAAGACACTACGTCACTTAGTTGGCAAAAGGTGGTTAAAGATATTAATAAAACTTTAACAAGATGGGGGAACCTGCCTTTAAACATTTACGGTCGGGTCAACCTTATTAAAATGACAATCCTTCCTAAATTGACCTTTTTATTTAACTGCATCCCCTTATCATTTTCATTGAAAGACATTAACATTTTACAGGGTAAAATTGGATCCTTTGTATGGGCTTGCAAGTCAACAAGAATTGCATGGAAGAAGCTGAGGAGGGGTTTAAAGTCAGGAGGGCTTGCCCTCCCTGACCTCTTGTCATACTGTCATGCATTTCATTTTAAGAATTTTAGGCTTCTGGCAAACAAGCTGGATGCATCATCACAGGGCCGCCTGTTTCAAGCATTGTTAACGGATTTACCTTATGACCATGATTACTTTATTTTTAAGTTTGGAGACCAGAAATTTTTTAAAAAAATTCGCCTTAAAATTTTGCAGACTGCATTAAAAAATTGGGGGTTCATCAGGAAGACATTTAACATTCCCTATTACCACACACACTCCCCGATATGGGACTCTCCTGGTACACCTCAATGCCTCCAAGATCAACTGTCACGACCCATGAAAACAGCTGGCTTTAAAAAATGGGGAGATCTCTGGGTAGATTCGGGCCTAATGAGTTGGAACACGTTGGTACAGCTTACAGAAGGACAGTTGACTAGGTTTAAGTACTACCAGTTGTCTGGTTGGTGGTCCAGTCAAAACATGCAAAGGGAAGAAAATACAGATATTCTTGATGTAATCGGCAGAAGGGGGAAATGGGTAAAAGAGTTATCATTTTGGTACAATTTAATGATCAAAGAAGAGGAGAGTAAACTGTACAAGGAGATAATAAAGTTATGGGGTAATGATATAGCTGAGCCCCCTGAAGAAGTCTGCAAGGCATGGATAGACTCTTTTTCCCTTTCACAGAGGCTAATTAAACCTGCTAATTTAAGGCGCAACCACCTGTTTACGGCTCATAGAGTCTATTGGACTCCGGCAAAACTGCATAAGATAACACGAAACAACTATTATTGTCCCCGTTGTAACTATAATGCCGCTGATGATATCCACATTTTTCTGGAATGTCCAGCCATTCAAAACTACTGGAAAGCGATAATGGATTTTCTGGGAGATGTACTTTCCATAAATATTATATGTTCTCGCAGATTAGTCTTCTTTGGTTTACCGAAAGAATACAATATTAAGAATTTGGATACTCAATTTATTTTTTACACAATAGTTATTGCAAGGAGACAAATCTGCATGGAGTGGAAGTCAGCGGCTCCCCCTAGATTTGCAGTATGTTTGAAGTACTTAATAGAGGTGTGTAAAATGGATCTGGCTGGCCGATACGAGAATTCGCAGAATGTCTGGTCTAAACTGATGGTCTGGATAAATAGGTGAGCAGTCCTGTGATTATGCCAGAGGTTGTGTCGGTCCTGTCCTCCACCAGGCCTGGGGTGCCTAAAACAGGCCTGGAGGAGTAGGATAAGGAAAGCAGCCTACCTCTGGGAACTCCTGTCTGCTATGATACTGTTTTCCATGGCGGACTCGAAAAACAACAGTATAAGAGGCAACAGCGAGACCCATCTAGAGCATATATATTCTGGTGGCATATATGAGGACAATAAAAAAAAAAAAAAAAAAAAAAAAAAAAAAAAAGATTATGAACTACATTTGTTTATGGTGCAGAGGTTATCAAGCGGTATCTTGTGTGACTTTTATACCTAATACATAACCTCAAGTATAATTATTTTGACACAGATGACTGCTTTTTCTTTTCAATTACAGCTGGGCCCAAAACAAAGGTCTGATTTAAAGGGCCATCAGCTCTTCTTTAGTTCTAGTAGTATGCTGTCTGAGAGCTACCTGGAGCCTAACTGCTATATGCCTATACAATGGATACAATGGAAGGGAAGAATGGCATGCAGCTTGTGATGACTAACTGGTATTTATGAGAAACTATGATTTAGAGGCTTTGTCAACCCCTGTGTACGAGATATGCATGCAATGGAAGAATGACAGATGAATTGGTCTTTATTTGTAATTACACAAATAACGATTTAAATAGCACTAATATATTTGATATTTCTTTTATAGCACTACTCATCCTAATATAGAATGTCAGAGTGCTTTACATCATATACATACATTATCAAGATACCATAAATCATACACACGTTTAAACCAATGTATAAAATGTACTACATAAGACAATAAGGATTACACGGTGTATAAGCAGCATACCATTGCATGGCCAGGAAAAAAAAACACAAAGTCAGGATTTAAAATGTAACACAGTGATTTGAGTTGTTTGTACTAACAACACTTGATGGGTTGTTTGTACAAACAACACTTGACTATTGCCCCAAAAAACTATTTTTAGGAACCTTAGAATAACAACATATTGAGTAACAAAAAAGGCAATAAGGTTCTAAACCTATGCCTTTCAGATTGCATGCCGCTCCCTGTTGCCAGTTCAAAATTCACTGAGCTATTGTCGAAGGATTTCAACTTTTGAAGTGCATGTAGCAAAAGGGTCTCTGTATCGAAAGCAGTGACCTACTTACCCATCTACAAAAATACATTTTCCAGGAAACACATCAATCCTCTGTGCTACGTAATGCGTCAAAAATAAGACTAGACAGAACACAAATCTCCCCAGGAAGGAAATTAAATACCTAAGTTACCTTACCATTATTATTAACCCCTAACATTTGCTGGCCACACAATAGCCTCTGGAGGATGTTTTAAAATGCAGCACATTTGTGACCAATGAAGTAAGCCAGAACAGATACTGTCATGTTTGTCCATGTTGTCAATTTCTTTGTGGCAGAGCTTTTAAAACATTATAAATAAATGAATGTATAAGTTGACTGTAAGTTTCCACTCCTCATTCTCTACCCCAATGACTTCACCCACTTACTGATGCCACATCTTGAACGCCAGCTTATGGACTTCCTGAGCAAATTGTTTCCAATTCCAGCACTGCTTTGAATATATTATCAGGAGTTTCACACTTTCAGTGGAATATTTTTTAGTGTTTTCACGGAAAAAAACATTTGGATGCAAAAGTTCTTCAATGCTATTGTTTGCACTGCTTTCTGTCACGCAATGTTGGTAGTGCGCTATATCATAAATATATTAACTCTTGTGATAAACAACGTTTATTTGTGTAAACACTCTTTTTTTAATCACAAACCTCGAGGAAAGGGCAAAGGTTACTACAAAGAGACAAGCAATAGCTATATACTTTATCCTACCCTGGACCGCAATCCCACAAGGACGTTGGAGCCGATGGGGCATCTGGGTAATTGAGCAATGTTACAGGGCTTTAAAAATTGAAAAATTGAAAAATGGGCTCGCAAAGGTTCAGATTCTGAGAATCTGGCCCTTTGCGAGCGCAATTTTTGCATTTGGGATTCATCATCCAAAATGCAAAAATCGCTAATTGCGAAATCGCAAAATTGCTAGGAATTGTATTTAAGGAATCTCTATTTGAGATTCCTTAAATGCAATTCATTAACCATTTTCAAATTGCGAATTCGCTATTTTTGGCTGCTATTTACCGCGAAGTCTGAGTTCATGGTAAATAGCGAAAACTGAAAAAAATTCACTTTAGTGCATTTTTCTAAGTTGTATGTTACACACACACATGTCCTTTAAACATGTGTGTGCGCAACATCAGTCTACATTGACATTTCAGGGGTGCTACAGGGTGTCCTTTGGACACCCCTGGCACCCTTGAAATCGCATCCTTATTTGCGATTAGCAAATTGCTAATCGCAAATAAGGAATGACCCCATTCATTCCTATGGGCCTTTAGGCCCATAGGAATGAATGGGGAGTCATTCCTTATTTGCGATTAGCAATTTGTTAATCGCAAATAAGGAAGCTGTAGAAATTGCAAATAAAATTGCGCTTTCTTTTTTTTTTTGGTGCAAAACATTTATTGAGCACTGTCAGGAGTACACAGCGTCTCGCCAACAACCCGGAGGCCGGCCGCTATCAATGCATATATACAGAACAAAGAATGACAGAAGTGCATGGGTGCGAATACAATCGCGTCAAACAATAGCATCCAAGTGACAAGTGCAGCGTCTACACAGTGAAATCAATGTGTCTTGCGTTTTTAAATATTTTATGTCAACATTAACATGTGCAGTGTCTAGGCGAACCCAGGGGGGGGGGTGCATACCGTGTGCTCGAGCGGGCATATCAGGCCGTGGGAGGTATGTAGCTGGCAAAGCCATGAGTCCATAAATGAAGTAATGGCGGGCCTCAGTATCAAAGGTGGTAGGCCGGTAGACACCTGGGCGGTATCGTGGGAGTGAGAGCAAACCACCGAGAGCCTAGAAATGGGGAGGAGGGGGAGAGAGGGGGGGGGAGGGGGGACAGGGGGGGGGGAGCATTAAGCACAACAAGCCAGACAGGGCAGTCCAGGACTTTAAATTCAGGACCAGGAAACAACACCGTAGTGTCCCACCATCCCAACCTCAAGCGCTGTCATCTTCCAGTGGGTCAGTTATCAAATAACATTGTAATGGGGCCCAAATATCCGTAGGCCTAGAAGTAGGTGGCAACAGCTCGGAATAAGTATGCAATTGTTCCTGGCAGTATACCATGTCGCTCATCCAATCCTTAAACTTGGGCGCTCTTCCTCTCCCCCATCTACAGGCCACCCTGCGTTTAGCCAGAAGCATAGCCAGCGCCACAAATTTGCTGTGAGCCGCCTGGAGTGGTGCAACATACCCCAGAAGGGCCAACAATGGGGACGGATCCACCGTCACGTGTATCATTTTGGACAGTGCTTGAAACACCTGGGTCCAGTATCTGCTCACTTCGGCACATCCCCATGCAAGGTGAAGGAAGTCAGCCCCAGGAGCCCCACACCTGTCACACGTGTCTGTAGGGCTCAACTGAAATCTGTGTAAGCGCGCTGGAGTATGGTACAGTCTGTGTAGGAATTTATAATGAAGTATCCTATAACGGCTATTGGAGGATATGCGCTCGGTCTGTTGCATGCAAAATTCCCATTGTGCATCCGTAAGAGTCAAGGCCAAGTCCTGATCCCATTTGTGCCTAGCGGGCAGAGCAGTGTAGGTCATGTTAGCGCGGACAGATTTATAGAGTGTGGACACCAGCTTATTGGGATTGTCGTGAAGCAGCATGTTCTGTAGGGGAAGAAGCACCGGGGGCTCACAGGGGAAGTCAGGCGTGATGGCCTGCAGCCCGTGTCTGAGCCTGATATAATAAAACAGGTCTAGAGGTGTCGGCTGTATGCCCTCGTATAACTGGTCCTTAGTACGGAAGGTGCCATCCCGATACAAGTCCCCCCATGTAGTGACATGTATGCTTTTCAGCAATTTTTGAAAGCCAGCTTCCTGCAGGAGCGGGAGCTGTGGGTGATAGGTCAGTGGCAATAGCGGAGCATATAGGAAGTGTAGGTCAAGCCGCACAGTAATGGATTTCCATGCCGTGACCGTGCTAGACACCGTGGTAGGAGTCTTGTCTCTGCCTTCAACTTGGGAATAGAGTGCGCCTTCAATGGGAGTCGGGTGGGCCAACCAGTGTTCGGCCGCTAATTGAGGCATATATCTCTGCTGACGCACCCAAAAGTATGCATAGTGGGCCTGAGCAGCCCGATAGTAAAGCTCAAAATCAGGAATACCGAAGCCCCCTTGCGAGAATGGCCGAACTAGGATCTCCCATTTGAGTCTTGGTGTCTTCCCACCCCACACCAGTCGGAGCAACTCCGAGCGAAGTAGCCGAAAGAAATAGGGTCCGGGATGAAATGGAATGTTCATAAAAAGGTACAAAAGCTGAGGGAGTATTACCATCTTAACTAATGAGGCCCGCCCGGCCATGGAAAGGGGGAGTGATATCCACCTGGATATATTGTCACTTATCTTGTCCATCACAGTGCCATAATTAGCACGAATCAGCTCTTCTCTACTCTTCTCCACACGTATACCCAGGTATTTAAAATCCCCTGTACACCAGGCAAGCGGGAATTCTAGCGGAAATTGACTCGTCGAGGCTGTAAGGGGGAAGACACACGACTTACTCCAGTTAATTTGGACTCCCGAAAGGGCACCAAACCGTATAAATTCCCGGAGTATGGGATGTAGGTTGTCGCTAGGGTGGCGAATATAAAGGGTGATATCATCAGCATACATAGAGACGAGTATTTGTCTCTGAAAACAGCGTAGTGCACTGTCCCGATGATGCTGCTGCAGTTTAGCAGCCAGGGGTTCAGTGGCTATAGCAAAGAGGAGTGGGGACAGGGGGCAACCCTGCCTTGTCCCTCTGGAGATCGGGAAGTCCGAAGACAATTTCCCATTGATGAGGACCCTGGCCACTGGACGCGTATATAACAATCTAATCCAAGAAATAAATATAAGCGGGAATCCCATTCGCTCTAGAACTTTGAACACATAGTCCCATTCGAGCGAGTCGAATGCCTTGGTGGCTTCTAAAAAAATGGCAGCCATTGGTAGGTCTTCGTGGATGGAGTCATAGACCGAAAAAAAGGTACGAAGATTGTGCGACGTCGCCCTACCAGGGACAAAACCGGCCTGGTCCGGTAGTATCAGGTCAGGCAGGAGGAGGCTGATGCGTGCTGCTATCAATTTTGCAAGAATTTTCACGTCACAATTCAACAGGGACAACGGTCTATAGGAGTCGCAGCTGGCAGCGGGTTTACCTGGCTTGAGCAGGGACGTAATAAGGGCAATTCTCATGGAGGCAGGGAGATGACCCACCTCTAGCGCATCTTCATAAACCTCCCGCAGCACTGGCGCCATGAAGTCAATAAATGTTTTGTAGAATTCAATAGGGATGCCATCCAGCCCGGTGGCCTTGCCCGACTTCATACTCATGATAGCCTCCCTGACCTCATCCAATTCAAACGGGGCGCTCAAAAAGGCTCTCTGTGCATCGCTCAACCATCCCAAGGAGACATCCGCCAAATAGCCGTCCAGTGTGAGTTCGCCAGTCCTGGTAGAGGAGTATAGCGCACCATAGTGTCGCACAAATTCGTTCAGGATTTGTGCGGTGTCCCTGAGTATCAGCCCCTCAGCCGTGTCAAGTTCCAGTATAACAGTTGGCGAGCGCATTAGCTTAACCGTCGCCGCCAGGGCCTTCCCAGGTCTCTCACCCTCTCCATATCGCCTGGCCACCCAGTACTTGTTCCTAAACTTTACCTCGCGGGCAGCCTCCTCAGAGTACTCCGACAGTTTTTCACGTATGGTAGCGAGGGTTGCATTGTCAGGGCCCGCTCTGAGGCGGTCCTCTGCACTACGTAGGTCAGCTTCTAGACTTCGTAATCTATTCAGTATGCTCTTGAGCACTCCTGAGCCCTTCGAAATACATAAGCCCCGGAGTGTGGCCTTAAAGGCGTCCCATATGGTCTCAACGTCCTGGACTGAGTCTTTATTGCGTTTAAAGAAATCCAGACATTCATCCCGGAGTTCTTCCTGGAAGGCCGAGTCTAATAACATAGAGGGCTGCATACGCCACGCCGTCACTGGGGGGCCCAGCTCAGAGCCGGACAACGCAATAAGAACGGGGGAATGGTCGGAATATGTCCTGGGGAGGTGCGACGCGTGAACCAGCGCCGTGTACAGATGTGAGGTCAGAAGGAAATAGTCGAGCCGCGCCCATGATTTAGCTTGCGCTGTAAAGTGTGTACCTTCCCCTCTAGACCCGCAGTGTGAACGCCAGGCGTCTATGAGATTGTTACCGGCTATGGTAGCTCCAAGGACTTCTCGCCCGTTAGTGTAATGGTGGGGGGCGGGGTGTGACCTATCCAGAGGGGGTGCAGGGTCGTATTGAAATCTCCCCCCCATATGAGGTGTTGTGGTCCCGTCTCCACTATCGCAGCCCATAAAGCAGTGAAGAACTGTGGGTCATCTACGTTAGGCCCATAACAACATGCTAGTGTCACCGCCATATGCCCCAGTCTACCCCATAACAAACAATACCGCCCCTGGGGGACAGCCCTTGATCCAGCAAGCCGAAAAGGTGTAGACTTCTTAACCAGAATGGCCGTACCTCGTGCATATGAGGAGTAATTAGCGAAGACCGTGTGGGAAGCCCACCTACTTCCAAAGGCGTGCGACCTGTGGGGTGCAAAATGCATTTCCTGCAGGAAAGCAATGTGGACGTTATGGCGATCAAGGTAACTCAATATTTGTCGTCTCTTCCTATGGTCTCCCAGCCCCCTCACATTCCAAGTAATCACATTTAAGCGTGTGTCACCCATGTATAAGTGCGAAACAATGAATACAGGATTAAAGCAAGTGAGACGGCCCAGTCACCATTAGCAATAAACAGGCCATCGCCCAATCGAACCGGCCTATTGATACCCAGAGGGAGCAGGGAGCGGAGCACTGAAGGAGCGCCCCCACCACCTGTGTTATGTTTTAACCACAGACAACGCACATCACATCCATCCCACCCCCACATCCCCCGGCCACAACCAAGGAGCCCTTCACAGGGCAGATAAGTGAGTTCAAAACCCAACACGCACATGTTATAACCAGAACCCCAACAGAACCCCCGGCACCCCCCCCCCCACTCACCACCCCCCCAAGAGCCCCAACAAAAGGACCCGACCCAAAGAAAGAAAAACATTGCACAGTAGTCGACCAGAAAGGGCGAAACTTTCCGGCTCTTCTAAAGGGAGCCATACCTCGCTCAGTGCATTCCCATTCCACCAGATAAACAGTCCACCACCCCCCACCCACTGAAGCATCCCCAACTCGCCAGCACCCCAGCCCCACCCCCCACCCACTTACCAAAACAATGCAAGGAAACAATAAACAAGCAAAAACCAAAGTCAATGTCATTGGGGAACACCCAGTAGGGGTCATCTGAGGCGCATGTTCCACCACCCCCAGTCGTCCCACTCCGTGCAAGTCCACCCTTAGGGTCTCCATCCGGAGCAGAGAGGGAGTAAGGGGGTGGGAGCCCGGCATACATTACCACCTGCAGTCCAACACCCGTCCATGGCACCCCAGGGGCAGCCGCAGCCATCGCAGAGAAGGATGGGACCCCCTGTGCAAAGAGGGGAGCGAGGACGATCTAGTTGTGTGCAGGATCAAGCACCATAGAGAGCCAGCCAGTGATTATTCGGGACCAGATGCATTTAAGTCTTCAGCGTCCGCAGGTCTCCTGAGTCGTTTAGGCAAAGTCTTAAGGTAGTCCTCGACCTGTTGGGGGTTGAGAAAGAAGTGTTGTGTACCCTGGTGGGTGACCCGCAGCTTGGCCGGGTACAAGAGAGCATAGTCAATGTTCAGGTCACGAAGCTTGACCGCAAGGAATTTTCGCCGTTGCTCTTGAACCACCGGGGTAAAGTCAGGGTAGATGGAGAAAGGCACACCATCATATGTTAGATTCTGGTTCGCTCGGGCTGCTCGGAGCGCCGCATCTCGATCCCGGAAGTTGAGAAGGCGCGCGATTATGGGTCGCGGCGGGGCTCCAGGTTTGGGCTGAGGTCCAAGAGAGCGATGGGCGCGCTCCACTATAAATTGATTCGAAAGAGCTTCTGCCCCCACTACCGCTGTAAGTAGCCTCTCTATGTACAACTCCATCCTCCCCGTGTTGGTCGACTTCGGAATGCGCGTGACGCGAACGTTGTTCCGCCGACTCCTAGCCTCCAACTCCTCATTCTTGGCGGCAATCACTCTTAACACATTGTCCATTTTAGCAAGGCGAGAGTCATGTGCCGCGGTGGTGTCATCATTTTCTGATATTCTGCGTTCCACCTCAGTTATGCGCTCCTCATGCACACCCATCTTGTGGACTATCCCATCCATTCTAGATGAAAGTCCATCCACTTTGTCAACCACCGTTGCAAAGCCCTGGCGCATCTCCTGCAGGATGGTGGCTATATCTGGGGTCGGCGGGGTCGATGTCGAGGCCTCCGTGACCGGGCTCCGGGGCTGCACCGCGTCCCCCGTGTGTCGCGTCGTCTTCTTCTGCGACGCGGGCTCAAACTGCAGCCTGGGTTGACGATTGTCCGGCTTCCCCATGTCAGCGATGTGAAGTATGAAGCTTCCGCGTCTAGGCGCTATCCGCACTGCAGCTAGAGAGGAGCAAGTGAAGGGGACAGTAACTCTGCACCACTAATTGCTGTGCAGTGGCGTCTCCGCTGCAAACGAGGCGTCAGGCAACGGGGGAAGCGAGGCGGTGGTCTGCAGGGAGGTCCACTGTGAGATAGAGTGTAGTTCGGCAATAGATCAATCTCCCAGGTAAAAGTGTGAGAACACCAGCCAAAGATGTAGCGCCTCGAGGTCTCAGCCAGGAGCACTAAGCTGTTGGAGTCGCCAGCTTATCAGGGTCGCGGCAAGAATCAGGCCTGTAGGCTGTGTAAGGCAATGTTTATGGCCAGGTCGTCAGAAGTCTCAGGCCCTCTGCAGGCGAGCGCCGCCAGTCCAATATGGCGCTGGTAGATCGCGCCTATCCCAGCAACGGTGGGGCTCGCAGCGGGGTGAAGCCAGCGGGGGCACCGCACCTCCTCTGCCCCCGCGTCGCAAGCAATGTGCACCGCACGTACCTCTGTAGTCCGCACTGGATGCCGGCCCCACCGCCGGTAAAGGCCGCGCCTCTTGCCAAGCTCTGGAGGCCCACTTGCCTCGTGGCGAGCCACGGGCTCGCGTAGGTCCAGGAGCCGAATGCAGGCTCCGACGCGTCAAGGCACTCATCAGCCGGGGGCTCCGCAGGCTGCAACTCCGGAGTCTGAGGGGGCAGAGCCACCAAAGTTGCACCGGGTGTGCAGTGGCCTCTGCCGCCCCTCCGTGGGGATTTTCGGGCGGGTGGGAGCAGGGAAAGGAGGATAAATAACGGATAGTTATGCCAGGCTGCTGGAGCCTCACGCAGGTGCGGCCGTTCAGCAAGTGCGCCCTCTAGCGCCCTCTAAAATTGCGATTTCTACATGAATCCCGTTTTGCAAGTCCTTAATAGCGATTCCTTAATAATCGCTATTAAGGACTCGCAAAACGGGACAATGATGAATCTGGGGGCTAAGGCGGTAAGCTTCGAAGGGGAATTCTACTCAATTGCTGCTTATGATGGTACAACAAGTTAGACCCTAGCCTAGTGTCAGACGACAGCACATGTCCATGGGATCCTGTGTTGAAAGGATTAGCATGACGGAAACCATAAACGATTTAGGAAATGCTGTAGGTAACATTCCTAGAGCACATAATGTATGAGGTTGAAAGGAACTGAAGCAGAACAGTATGATAAGGATTCAACTCATCAGATACTGAACTGGGTAAAGACTGCAGCTTAAAAGTCTTCTGGGTCTCTCAATCCCTCTCAAGGTTGTTGGGTATATGTTTGTTAATGAGTGGAAGGAAATCAGAAAATTCCTAAATCCCCTATGATCTTCACTGGGTGCAGGATCAGGTGAATGGGGAAAACTAGGAAACACTGTGTTTCCAAGCTGCAGGGGTAGTGCCACTCATGGCACCACAGCCCCAGTGAGGTCTTGACTTCACTATGCCCTCTTCCGCCTTCCAGCTTAGCTACACAAGGAACAGCTCCAGGTTCACAGGGGAGCAACTAAGCAGCATGTCTTGCCTTTCTCCTCCATGCACAATAACAGAGCTAGTCCATGGGTCCAGGGTTCCTTGTAGCCCACTACTCCAGAGTGATTGTCATCAGTGATGGCCTGCCCCCATATGAAATAGGCTTCTTCTAAGAAAAAGGGGTTTGTTACACACCTCAGCAAGCTCCCTCTTCATGGGTGGAGAGTTGTGGATGATTGTTTTATTTTTTTTTATTGTATTCATTGGACAAACTGACATGAATGTCATTCAAGGCCACCTTCACTGTATCCTTTCCATGAACATTATTTCTCCTGGGGGAAGCTTATCATTGATCTTATAAACTTAGGAAATTAAATACAAATCTGGCAAATCAAAATAAGCAGGTACCCCATCAACAAGGGTTCAAAGGCCAAAAGAGCTATGCTATCTTCGAGAAATTTCCGAACATGAAAACCATCATGATACCAGTTGCAACAAATGGCAGCAAGGCATCAAAGGATACCACCTCAATAGTCCATAGTGAAAATTATCCTATCACTAATAATAAAATCCATTAGTTAATACAAAGCAAATATCTGATGTATTAGACAATAGAGCAATCACTCCCTTTAGCTCAATTATAAATGAGGCAAGTATAAGAGAAGACATAGAGATAATGGAAACTAAGGATGAAGTTTCAGAAATATTGAATGTGCTCCGTAACCCATAGGGAATAGACATGTCTTCAGTTACTACAACTGTTCCTAAAGGATATGTCACGGTACAGTGTAGGGATCCTGCTCATCAAGAACAGGACTTATTCCCAATCAGTGCATTTTGATAAGGCAAGCAGGAAGCATCCTCTAATCCCAATCAGGGGTTAAAGAATATTACAGAGTATAACCCAAGTACTATCAACCAGGAGGCTGTAACACCTATTTTTAAGGAGATGGAGAAGCTTATACAAAATTATTTCTGTCGTAGTTATGAATCAGAAGTCCCTTTTAATATCTTGAACCAACATAATATCTTTACGGTCCTGCATCCTTTCTCATATCTGGAACAGCTTAAAATATATAATCTCCTTTCCATTCAATTCTTGACAGCCAGCCAGACTCAAATAAAATGTACGCGTACTACTTGCTCCAACCCACACCACTAAGCAAAAATTCTTCAAAAAGCTGACATACTAACAGACTCAGGGATAAAGTTAAAACAGTGGAGCTAAGAAAATATCCCTACATCATGAAGAAAGAAAGAAATTCCATTGATGAGCCACCACTTTGACAAGTATGGCAACATTTAAAGGCCCGGAACATGACATTACCATGGGTACAAATTATCTGGCAATAACTATAGTGGCTGTCTGTAATACGAACAGATCCATACAGATTTCGTCACAATCGGTTACCGGGCCACATTTGCATGAAAATCAGTGGCAGAATTCCTGATATAGGAAATGAAGATCTATGACTTGTTAAAAAAATGCCTCAGATCTGTTCTTGGAATATTGCAGACTGGAATAGACAGGCCAAAAAAGTTATCACCAGGATCTTTATAATTTCCTGAACTTCCATGATATCATCTGTCTACAGGAAACATGGAATACATCTGACTTGATCTTTCAAAAATACATATCTACAGACATGGTAGTAGCAAAAAGGCACTTTGGGGAGAACCAGTGGTGGTTTATCTATACTACTGCACTGTAGTTCAGGAATATCGAAAAAATATGTTGGTAGCATGGGTAAAGTGTAATACAACTGCACAACTCCATTTAAACAATATCTACATTCCTCCCACAGAAGACATGGACAGAAAGAGTGTAATGTCCATTTTAGAGGAGATTGAAACTTTGATATGCTTAATTCCAAGTTCTAAGGCTGTTTTGATAGGGGACTTTAACAACAATCTGTTCCAGATGAGTGAAAAACTACCCTTGGGGGACTTGCTGGATGATCAGCTGTTAGTCCCCCACCTTGGTCTTAAAAGATAGGAAATTTACAAGCTTGGGGAGAATGGCTAGTTCCATGCTCATGGACCTGGGATTAGGCCATGTAAACGGTAGAGATTTGAATGATCTATTGGCTAAATCAATTTTTAAAAAACAAGTAAAATCTCTGTTCTCTCTGAGATCAGTGGCGGCTCCTCCGCTAAGTTGGAGGAACGTCGACCAACTACTTTCAGCACTGTAAAAAAGGAAAAATAAAATGATAACAACATGCTGTTGTTATCATTTTATTTTTCCCTGCAGCTGAGGCAGTTTTTCGGGGTGGAGCGAGGTTAGGCTGCTCATAGAGCAGGGGGAGGAGTGGTGAGCACTTAAGTGTGTATGATGGTTTGGCCGGCCGTCTTGGGCCGGCCAAACAGTCATGCACACTTTGAATGTTCCTCACAAGGTTGTAATGAACAGAGTGGTGAGGAACATGCACAGGCGCCCATTGCCTGTCTGAGCGCTGAACCATGGTGCTCAGACCAATCACAACACTGCATTGCAGCATTGTGATTGGCTTAGAAGAAGCATGTTTGTTTCCTATTTCCATTCTGGACTTGTGGAAGGTAAGAGAAAGAGAGATGTGGCCAGCTGAAGAGGTAAGTGAATTTTATGTCTTTAATTCTTCACCCTCCCCACTTCCCCGCCCTTCACCCCAGCATCGCCACCGCCCCACATCGCCAAGCCCCCCACCCCACCAACCAACCTCCACCGCACTACTCCCGATCCGTGGCAGCTGCCACTGTATAAACTATACCTTCATACATGCAATTGACGTCAATAATTTACAGGATTTTCAAATAATACTCCAGCCAGGTAGTGATCATAACCTGCAGCATATTTCAGTATTCAGACAGGGGGATTTGGAACAGATAAATATTTAGGCAAGAGGCTCTCATGATAAGGAGAGGTAATAGAATAATTTGGAATCATGACAATAGTCAGCAAGCACATAAGACTTGGGCCAACAGATTTTTTTCTCCCAGTGATAAATTTACACTCAGACGTATCAGGGTTAGTTATTAATTTTTATATTGCTCTTCTTGGCCTAATGTTTAATTTTTTGTTAGCTGTTAGAACATCAATAAACTCTCAAAAAGAACACTGTAAATTCCCAATGGAGAACAAAATAAAGTTACAAAAACAAGGTATGAGAAGAAGGGAGTATACGTAATTTACAGGCCATAATAAACTGAGTCTAATTTAAAAAGGGAAATCATGAACATTGTAATAGGAGAACAAGATCGTAAATGGATGGATTTGAATCATGCAATACTCACAAAAAGTTTCAGAGATTTTTGGTCAATTGTCAGGAAGGGTACTAAAACTCGTAAGGGTGGTTGTAACTGTCAAGGTACATATAAACAATGAGAGTAGTACTTAGGATTTTTGTATAGAGCAGTGGATACAGTTAGGCCACCTGAGCAGGGTATGGAGGAAAAGTCTCATTTTAGTATTCACCACGCAGAGGTGAAGAAATTAATCTATTCCTGTAATAACAGAAGATCATCTTGTCCAAATGGCAACCCTGTGGCCATAACGAAGCTCAATTCTTATATTTGTGGTTTATCTTAGGTTCCCTGGTACAACATCAACTCTGATAACATCGAACTACAAATAATAAAAGTCAACAATATTGTAAACAAAAATATCAATACACAAAATAGGAATGACACTAACATCAATAAAAAAATCCTCTAAAAAAATTGATTTAAAAAATATCAATGACAAAAATATAGAACACAAAAATATCGATAAAATTAAAATAAAGTGAAACACAACAAAAAAATCTATATAAACAATATCAACAACACAAACATCGATAAAATACATATAAACTATATCGAAAATAACATTTTAACATTAAATAATACTATTTACAATAATATAATAAAATAACATATACCATATATTTTAAAGAAACAATATAAATAATTACAATGTAATCACATTAATTAAAACAAATACATTAAAAATATAAAAACAAACAAATAAACAATACAGCATTAAAAATATATCACAAATACCCAAAATAAAAAAGCATAAATATATATATGATATATGAATATATATAACATTTATCTACATATAAAGTTAAATAACAACAATAAACAAAAAAAATAAACAAACATAATAATTATTAAACAAATTAAATTGTAACAGCTAAAAAATTCAAAAAAGCTATCTTGACCAATAGAATAGAATAGAATAGAAAAGAAAGGTTTTTTTGTAAGGCGCATGGCTACCCGGAAGCATCCCAGTGCTGTGAGTTAACTAGAGTAGGGCCTGCCTTCTATGGAGAGAGCCAGGTTTTAAGTTGTTCACGGAAAGCTGAGAGGTTAGATTGTCTGCGCAGCTGCAGCGGCAGGCTGTTCCACAGCCTGGAGGCATTATACGAGAAGCGTCTGCCTCCGCTTCTGGCCTTCCTGACCCTTGGTACTGCTGTGAGGTACAACTCATTCGAGCGAAGGCTTCTGTTGGCCTCATAAGGGTGGATCAAAGATTTGACAATAGGAGGCCCATTTTCACTTAGCGACTTATGGGTGACGCACAGGGCCTTAAAATGGATTCTTTCCTGCACCGGAAGCCAATTGAGCAGGCGTAGTGCTGGTTTTGCAGAACTTTGTTTCTGGGTTCCGGTAAGCAGTCTTGCCGCAGAATTCTGCACAGTCTGCAATTTTGAGATGACATGGCTGGGGGCGCCCAGATAAAGGGCATTACCATAGTCTATTCGTGTTAGGCTGAGTGCTTGAACCAAGATTCTTTTAGCTTGATCTGGTAGTAGCGGCAGAACTTTGCGAATCATTCTCAGCAGGCCAAAACAAATCGCAGTGGTTTTTCTTTTCTGGCTTGCACTTTGAATGAAAGATCTTGGTCCGACCAGACACCCAGACTTTTTATCTCTTTTTTCGGGATGGGTGCTGATCCCATACAAGCTGGCCACATAGTGTTGGTTTTGAAGTTTAACTGATTGCCGAATAACATGAACTCAGTTTTGTCACAGTTGAGTTTTAAGTGCGGAAGACTCATCCACTTGGTGACTTCCTCAAGGCAGTGGTGGAGATCCGGAGACATATGGTTGGTCTGAGTCAAAGCCACCACCAGTTGGGTGTCATCGGCGTAAATTACTATATGGATCCCGAAGAGGGCAAAAGTCTTTGCCAGAGGGTGCATATAAATGTTAAAAAGGGTTTGACTCAAAGATGACCCCTGGGGGACTCCACACTTGAGTGGGACCGGTTTAGACAGGGCTACACCTGAGAACACCTAAAAATAGCAATACTCCAGGAAGGATTAGAGCCAAGATTGAACCAATAAATTTAAAACACACAAACACACTCCAATATAAAACTCTAACTAATTAAACAAACACTATAAAAGCAATCAAATAATTAACATCAAATTTACCATATAACGAGCAATGATGGAGAAAGAGCGAACCTTGGTGAAAAAAAAGATAGAACGAAAAACAACTACACCAAAAACGAATCGAACCACCCCACAATAAAGGTAAGCACAACACTGTGTATCTACATAAATGAAATAGGCTTTTAAAAATATTATAACATCCACTAAACTTTGTATCTAAATAAATGAAATAGGCTTTTAAAAATGTTATAACATGTTTTCCTTTATATATAACAGATTCAACTTCACTAAAAAGACACCTAGAAAATTCAGCACAAAGATTTATGTACACAACAACAGTAAAATATAACACAAAGTAAGTATATGACTAAACCAATAAATAATGTTTAATAAAATAAAAAAACATAGCTTACAAATGTTTTTATTTTTAACTGCTTCTAAAAAATTCAAAAAAACCACAACATCTACCAAGGACACTCCATCAACTAAAAAAAGAAAGTATATTTAAGTAATTTCAAATAACTAAAAATAAACAGTTAGGGGTCTATTAGGATGGTGGGCGGAACGCCACTGCCCTACCGGCAGTGGTGATCCGCCCGCCAAAACACCCCACCGGATGGCCTTTTACCCCCGCCACATTAACATGGTGGGGGTACCGCGGCTGACAGAAAGACCGTCTGCCGCTTTTCTGCCGCTAGGCAATATCAGGTGGAAAAGGCCTGCAATATGGTGGCCGTGTCTTGTAGGCACCGCCATCCATATTACGATGGTGGCAGTGTAATGCCTTTCCATGGTGGAGACTCCGCCATGCAAAGGCATGCAATGTTTCCTTTGGGTGCCTGTTGTGGGCCGCCAGGGACATGGGGCGTGGGGTGCTGCACTTGGGGGTGTTCCCATGGTATCCCCCAAAATTGGCATACACAAGGTGCATGCCAATGCACAACATGCATATATTGCATATATTGCATTGTGGCGGGTGCTCCTTACAGAAATTCCCGCTAGAATGCAATATATGCAGGCTGCGACCACCAGGGTATCGGTCACATCCTAATTGGTGGTGCGGGACCGTGCACCACTGGCGGCTGGTCCCAGACCCCTAAATAATATAAATAATCAAATTAACTAAAATTACAACATATTCTTTTATGTTTCACAGATTATACTTCACAATAACCCCACCCCAAAACAAACATTACTTTAAAAAACAAACACAAAGTCAACATAAGAGAAAAACATAATACAAAGTAAGTATATAATTTAACCAGCAAATAAACCTACCTATGAAAAAAAGATAAATGTAATAAAAAATGAATTATTACTAACAAAGGTTTTTATGCCCTATTTTAAAGGGGAGGGGCATTATGCAAGTTAGACCTGCCTTACTATATTTGCAGATGTTAAATGACCCATGGCAGATTTTTAATGTTGCACATTTTTTAGTGTGAAAAAATTTAGGGAGTGGCCCAACTATCCAAGGGACAGGGTACCAAAACAGTCAACGTAAATAAAAATTCAGTTTAACGGCAAATCACAATCAATCTTCAACAAAATACACTCCATACACATTAGGATGGCAGGGTTCGATATGGTGGCGGTGTCTATCAGACACCGCCAGCCATATTAGAATGGGCATTTTCCAATGCCTTTCCGGGCATGCGGAGTCTGCTTTGGGGGCCCGTTGCGGGTCCCCACGGACTCCGGGGGGTGCACATGGAGGTACCCCCCTGTCTTTCAAAGAACAACATGGCAGGCACCGCGCGGTGCCTGTCACGTTGTGCTTTGAAAGGCACAAGATGTATTCTTAGCATTGTGGCGGGTGGTGCTTTCAGCACCGCTTGCCACAATGTTAAGAATACGGGATGCGCTAGCCACTGTGGTGGGCGCATCCTAATAGCCCCCACAGGATCCCCATCCTTATGGCAGGCGGTCCCTTGTACCGTGAGGATGGCGGGTGGGCAAAGTCCGCCCGCCATCCTAATGGGGGCCTTAGTACCAAGGAGGGGGAACCACATACTTATAAGTACAAGCACATAAGCGTCATCAACAGACCCAAACGGTTTAAAGGCTGCATGAATTTATTATCATTTGATATATGAGATTAAAAACACAACATTAATTTATATGTTTAATAAAAGATATTCACATTTACATATAATAGACCAATAAAAAAGAACAGGAAAAAGACGATGTCAAGTGATATTTTACAAAATCATAAAAAAACATTAATTCGTTAGAATCTATTTGCAACTACGTCAGAATCGGATCACTGACATAATATCGACGGACAGAATATCTACTAGCAAAAATATCGATGCCAAAATATCGACAGACAGAATATCGAGTTTGTGTCTACAAACAGGTAAGTACAAAAATATCGAGTCAAAAATATCGTTTACAAAAATAAGGTTTATTAAAATATCGACTTTATTAAAGACAGTGTTAAATTAAATTAATAGTTAAAATGAATTACTAAAATATACTTAAAAATACTTAAATTAACTTATAATAATTAAATAATTATTAAAAGTTATAAAAAAAAATTTTACAATCATATTTGTTAAAACATATATATATAGTGACATTATATGATTAAATAATATCCAATATTATTACCGTAGGATAGCAAAAGTGTAAAAAATACTATTCCCACTCCAGAGAGTGCAACAGTAGGGAAAGCGTTGGATAGCGTAGAGTTAAAAATGACTATTCCCACTCCAGTGAGTGCAACAGTAGGGAAAGCGTTGGATAGCGTAGAGGTAAAAATTACTTTTCCCACTCCAGTGGGTGCAACAGTGAAGAAAGCGTTGGATAGTGTAGGGGTAAAAATTACTATTCCAACTCCAAAGAGTGCAACAGTAGGGAAAGCGTTGGATAGCGTAAGGGTAAAAATTACTATTCCCACTCCAAATAGTGCAACAGAAGAGAAAGCGTTGGATAGCGTAGGCGTTAAAATTACTATTCCCACTTCAAATAGTGCAACAGAAGAGAAAGCGTTGGATAGCGTAGGGGTTTAAATTACTATTCCCACTCCAGAGAGTGCAACAGTAGAGAAAGCGCTGGATAGCGTAGGGGTAAAAATTACTATTCCCACTCCAGTGAGTGCAACAGTAGGGAAAGCGTTGGATAGCGTAGGGGTAAAAATTACTATTCCCACTCCAGTGGGTGCAACAGTAGGGAAAGCGTTGGATAGCGTAGGGTTAAAATTTACTATTCCCACTCCAGTGGGTGCAACAGTAGGGAAAACGTTGGATAGCGTAGGGGTAAAAATTACTATTCCAACTCCAAAGAGTGCGACAGTAGGGAAAGCGTTGGATAGCGTAGGGGTAAAAATTACTATTCCCACTCTAGTGGGTGCAGCAGTAGAGAAAGCGTTGGATAGCGTAGGGGTAAAAATTACTATTCCCACTCCAGTGGGTGCAACAGTAGGGAAAGCATTGGATAGCGTAGGGGAAAAATTTACTATTCCCACTCCAGTGGGTGCAACAGTAGGGAAAACGTTGGATAGCGTAGGGGTAAAAATTACTATTCCAACTCCAAAGAGTGCAAAAGTAGGGAAAGCGTTGGATAGCGTAGGGGTAAAAATTACTATTCCCACTCTAGTGGGTGCAGCAGTAGAGAAAGCGTTGGATAGCGTAGAGGTAAAAATGACTATTCCCACTCCAGTGGGTGCAACAGTAGGGAAAGCATTGGATAGCGTAGGGGTAAAATTTACTATTCCCACTCCAGTGGGTGCAACAGTAGGGAAAACGTTGGATAGCGTAGGGGTAAAAATTACTATTCCAACTCCAAAGAGTGCAACAGTAGGGAAAGCGTTGGATAGCGTAGGGTTAAAATTACTATTCCCACTCCAGTGAGTGCAACAGTAGGGAAAGCGTTGGATAGCGTAGGGGTAAAAATTACTATTCCCACTCCAATGAGTGCAACAGTAGGGAAAGCGTTGGATAGCATAGTGGTAAAAATTACTATTCCCACTCCAGAGAGTGCAATAGTAGTGAAATTAAATACTTCATATATTATTTCAATAAATATAAATTAATATCTACAAAAAATTAATTAAAAGTAATTACCAATTTAATATAATTTAAATAATTAATCAATTAAAATTAAAAATTAAAAATAATTATTACAATTATTTACCTATTAATACAAATTAATTAGAAATTAACAATTAACAATTTAATAATTACAAATTAATGAACAATTAATTGTAATTAAATACAATTAAATACATTGATTTATTTAATTAATTATAAATAAATAACTTCCCACCCTATTCCCCTATAAACCCGCTACAGAAAATAAATTATTAAAATTAACATAATTAGCAATTAATCAATTTATTAAAATTAATTGCCAATAAAAATTTAATTAATTACCAAATATAAATTAATCAACAATTAATTAAAATGAATACCAATAAATAAATTTACATATTTAATTAATTATAATTAAATTACTTCCCACCCTATTCCCCTATACACCCACAACCCGCTACAGAAAATAAATTAGTAAAATTAACATATTTAACAATTAATCAATTAATTAAATTTAATTGCCAATTAAAATTTAATTAATTACCAAGTATAAATTAATTATCAATTAATTAAAAATAATACCAATAAATAAATTTACATATTTAATTAATTTTAATTAAATTACTTCCCACCCTTTTCCTCTATAAACGCACAACCCGCTACAGAATGAAATTACGCAAAAATTAAAAAAACAAATTTCATTAATTAAAATAAATTATAACATTAATACACACTTTTCACACATATAGTAACATAAAAACACTATAAAAAATTAGATATTATTAAAAATTTGATAATTTTAATAACCTATATTATATACTTCGATATTTTAACTGTCTATATTTTTAACATTCGATATTGCATTATTTACCTTAAAAACGATATTTTTGATGTCTATATTCTGTCCAGTCGATATTTTGTCCAATCTATATTTAAAACTCGATATTATGTCCATTCGATATTTTGTAGTCGATATTTTGACTGTTTACCGTCAGAATACTGACTAAATAGTTCCTCGAATTTAACAAAAGCAGTAGAGTCAACGTGTTTCGGTGTGCTGCCAAATATGCACCACCTTTATCAAGACTAATGTAGATGCTTGTCTCTTTCACAAAAAGTAATTTTGTATATATATCTTGGAAGAGTTAATACTTGCAAGGTCAACACTTTATTTGTATCAAGTACATGGGATAGCTTCAATTTGAAAAGACGTCCCTCTGTATATATTCTTGTGGAATGACTGAACCACAGGCGATTCCCATATAAAATCTCCCGAAGAATTCAATAACCAGTGGTCGTAATTAGAAAGACAGCCTGATATGTTGCAGTGCTAAATCAAATACGGCACGCGTAGATTCCCACATCCGGCATATCTGTGAGTTACATAGTAGTAAGAGTAGATTATATCCAGGCAGTTTATGAGGATGATCCACAGAGGGTTCCAGTAACCCGTAGCGATGATTAAAAAGCAAACTGCTTTGTTGCAGCGCTCAATAAACAAACCAGGTCCCCATATACGGCAAACCTTGTCAGCCAACATTTTCGTCAGACGACCTCCGTCCTCCTGGAATAGCGGGAAATCAAAATTTTTTAGTGGCAGCTGTTAGACATAGGAAAAAAGGGCGCTGGATTTTCTACATTTTGGATTGACTGTATGCTCTGATTTAAAAAAAAATTATCTAATGTTTTTATATTTGTGGAAAAGTAATAGAGGATGATATTCTCTTGATGATCCTTTTTATCTGCACTTTTTATTGTTTGTAATTGGTATATTTTATCAATCCCAAAATGTTTAAGACAATTTGGGTCTACCCCAACCCAAAAGGTCTGTAGTAGTTTTAGCCCTTAAGAAAAGTTTTAAACTATTGTGTGCACCCACTGCAACCTATGGAGCAGACATTTGGGGCTTTACCAAATGTAGTAGCATTCAAAGTGAAGAAAACAGACTATGCAGGAAACCTTTGGGAGCCTAAATTTCCTCCTCTGTATATGTGTGCCACAAAGAACTGAAACTCCCCTATATTGAACATTATATTAGGGCGCGTCCAGCACTGTTCTGGTTTGCAACTTGGAAGAACAGCGCGGCAACCCTCACCAGAAACATAATATTTGATTGCCTTAGATGTGAGAGGGGTGGGGACATACCATGGCTCGCTGCTGTAAAAAGAGCCTTAAGAGCGTGACCCACCTGCGCATCTTTTCAAACCCAATCGAATCCGATTTAATTAGTAAAAAGGTGATACAAGAGGCACTGTATAAAAAGTATACTGATGAAAGGCATCAGAGAGAGAGCAAGAAAACCTCAATTGAAAGGTATATGCCCATAGAGGATTGTTATCACTTGCTTCCCAGATACCTTTTAAAACCTTTAGGACACTGGGAAAGACGGCTGCTATTTTGCCTACGGGCAGGCACTATGAAATATTTATTATGTTTCCCCCTGGGCTACATTGCTGATCTTGATGCACTGCCCTGCCCACGCAATGCACATAGTGATCAAACAATGCTGCATTTTTTATTCTTTTGTAGTTTTTATTCTAAATATACAAAAGGCTTTTTGATACCTTTTTTTTTTAAAAAACACGCCATTTTCAACTTCAGGGTAGCCTACGCAGAAGTGTTTCAAATAGAGGAAGATTAATTATTTTCCACGTTGGTTCATTCCTGAAGTCAGCTGTACGGGCACGCAGAACTATGGGTACTCAATGAAGGTCATTAGAACTGCATATCATCATTGTAATGTTGTTAAATGCACCCTACCGATTTTGAATATATGATACATCCAGTAAATTGTGGTCCATTTTAGTCATTGTTATAAATTAACTGTACCTCTTTGCCTTAATATGTCTTTATGTATGGATTGTCTTTCGTCTTTTTATTGTGCTTTTATGGATATTCTATATTTGAATAAAGATATTTTGAATTGAATCGAATTAAGACAATTTTAACTGTATTATTGGTATGATAATTGTTGTTTGTTGTGTACTTTTATGGCTTTCATTAGCCGAATAAAGTGGTTTTGACTGACTGACTGACTACTAACAAATACTTTTCTCTTAACAGCTTCTACAAACTTCAACAAAAACCAGCATCAATGAAAGAAACTTCACCAACTACATTCACTTAGTATTTTTTTTCAATCAAATAAAGAGACTAAAAAAGCTAAATAAACAAATATACTAATATTATAACCTTTTATTTTATATTTCATGGATTACACATAAATAAAACATCACCTAAAAAAGTAAAAACAAGGATTAACTTCAGAAACAAAGAGAAAAGACACAGTAAAGAAACATATAAAAATAAGTAAGTATATAAATGAACCAACAAATACAACAAACTAATTAAAAAAACATTAAAATGCAAATATAACTAACAAATATTTTTCTCTTGCCAGCTTCTACAAACTGCAATCTATAACAAAATTACAGAAATAAAATCCATCAACGAAAAATAGTTAGCATTTTTTCCTCAAATAAATAAAAATAGAAACTAAATAATAAAAAACCACAATAAAATGTAACCCTTGAATAAAAATAACATTTTGCTTTTGATGCAACAGAAAAAAGAACCAGTGGATAAACATCACCAACTGGAAAAAAATCCATCAAGAAAATCATGCAAGGTTATTTTCAAATATATTAATTATACAAAATATTTACCATTTAAAAACGCATAATTAATATGTGTGTGTGTATATATATATATGTGATCAAGGTCCGAGAGGGACCGAAACGCGTCATGGCGGTGGTTTTGGGCGGAAAATATAAATACAAATATTTAGCACGACCTTGGGTACGCTTCGTCTCTTCGGAGAAACGATTCCTGTGTGCTGGAGGCGATAACAAGGATATATATATATATATATATATATATATATATATATATATATATATATATATATATATATATATATATATATATATATATATATATAAAATCCAAACAGAGTTTGCCCTTGAGAAAAAAGCCTCCCAGCACGTTTGTACAGCACTTCATTTAATGGAAAACAACAGCGTTACACCAAGAATCCTGCTTTAGTAAATCAATCAGCAGCTTCTGCCAGACGCGTTTCAGTTTACTTTCTTCAGTGGCCGATGGTGCTCGAAATTTCATGCCCCAGGTGCTTCTACAGCTCAAATACCACCCACTCCCCAAACTTTTGCGGGAATACAAATATTACCAGAGTACACCATGACCCACAAAGATGAAAAGTTACTTCTGCATGACAACAAAATTCATGAAAAACAAATTATTTTCTTTGCAACAAACAACAACTTACAAAAACTTAAAAACTGCGAAACGGGGATGATGGATGGCACATTCAAAGTTTGCCCCAAGCCTTTTTATCAACTTTATAGTATACACAGGAATATGAAGATACATCCTCTTCATATACGTACTACTCCCTAATAAACAAAACATCACATACATATCCCATACTCTAGAACTACCTTAAAAGTAAATTAAATGAAACTTACCTGAAGTGACGATACGCAGCTCCCATCTGCGAGGTTCCATCTTCGAAAATGACCTAAAAACTAAACAGATGGATAGAAAAGTGAGGAAATGAGAAAAAATGGCTGCGTAGTAAAAATGAAAAAAAAGAATTGCTCCTCATAAAAAAGAATAGAGAAATATTTCAAATACAAAAATAAATGTATATTTTTATTTATTGTCAGAAAACTTACAAATGTTACAAAAATATTCAAAAAATAGTAAAATATATATTATATTATCAAAAAAACAAACATATAATAATTTATATATATTAAAATGTAAGTTTATTTATGTACTGTACATGTACCAACAATAAAAAAAGTATAAATACAAAATATTTGTGAATATATATATATATATATATATATATTTGTTATACAATATGTAAATTATTGAATATAGTAAATAGTATTTAAATAAAAATAATATTCAATATACAAAATAATGAAATATACAAATAAAATTATGAAACACATTTTATATTTATATTGCAAAAATAAAATTATATATGTATTTAAAAAATTGTTATAAAATGAATACAAATGTTTACTTTTTGTCATGAAAAATAATAAACAACAAAGTCAAACTGTTTATAATAAATAAACTAAAACAATATTTACTTTACTATTACCTGACCATACTTCAAAAACTTTTAAACATTTTTAAAAATGTACAAAAATATATGTATGTAAAAAATATTGTTATTTTTCGATTATGAAGAAAAATGTATGTTAAAAATATATTATACCTAATAATAAATGTTGAACATCATCAAAATACCTGAATCATGTTTCTAATATTGTGAAATAATTTATAACAAAACCAAATTATAACAAATAAAGTGTGAAACAAAAAAATGTATTAACCAATGTAAATATATACAATAATAGCTAACATACATCTACTTTCTTATACATACAAACTATAAAAATAAAATAACTAAGTAACTCAAAAAATTTACCATTCCTAACTCCTAAACCAACTAAACTCAGTAAAAATGCTGAATAATAAACCATAATAATTTACTATTCCAACTCCAAAACTAACTACACTCAGAGAAAGTGCTGAATAATAAAACATGATAAATTACTATTCCAACTCCAAAACCAACTAAACTCAGGGAAAGTGCTGGATATTAAAACACATTAAATTACTATTCCAACTCTATAACCAACTAAACTCAGGGAAAGTGGTGGATAATAAACCAAATTAAATTACTATTCTATCTCAAAAACCAAAATAAACTCAGGGAAAGTGGTGGATAATAAACCAAATTAAGGGGCCGATTAGGATTGCGGACGGAAACTGGTTCCGTCCGCCAAGGAAGCGGCCAAGATACTCCAGACCGCACCGCGGAGAAAACTCGTAGCATTTAGGATGAAAATGGGACTAAAGTCCGACCGCAGCGGATGGACCACATCAAACTCCGTCCACAGCGAACGGAGTACACCGGAGACCGCCGCAAGCGGACGGAACCTAAGAAACACCCACCACCGCGGACGAACATGACCGCCGGAACAGCCACAACCACCGCAATACTAGCGGAGGCTCCGTGGGCACGATTAGGATAACGCCGCCTGTTCCCCGGTACGCACCTCCATCCACGGCCGCAGCGGAAACAATGCAACGAGAAACTGTGCATCCCAGCGGAAGGCCAACACGAACAACATCCCTACCGTCAAACCAATGGCAAAATGTCTGACGGAAGATAATAGAAAACACACGAAACAGGACTACCACCCACCTGAAACACCCACACCAATCACAAGCCACAATGACATCCCCCAAGCACCTACTAATCCACACTAGTCAACACACCCACCTAGCACCTGACTGCCAACAACCATTGGGACACAACCACGACACAGACTATAAAATTACTCCTATCCACTACCACAATCCTTTGCATCACAGCATAGCTGCTAGCAAGAGGCCCGAGACGACGGACAGCAGACACAAATTGCACACATACAACCACCACACAAACACCCACCACACCATTCCTACACACCACACACCTGCACCTCCCAAACCAATCAACCCACACCTTGAGCACCACACACCATGGCACCCAAGAAAAACCCGAAATTCACGGAAACAGAGTTGAAGGTCATGGTGGATGAAATCATCCGTGTTGAACCCCACTTATTCGGGACGCTAGTCCAGCAGACCACCGTGGCCCACAAAAATCACATGTGGGACAGGATAGTAACTTGGGTGAATGCGTCAGGGACCGTGCCAAGGACAAAGCACGAGATCCAGAGGTGGTGGCATGACCTAAAAACCAGGGTCAAAGGCATCCGTGCTAAAAACCATCTGCGAGCACGTCACACTGGCGGCGGCACACCTCCGGAGCCCATACCCTATACTGATTGGGAGGAAAGGGTGCTGGGCATACTGCACCCAGAGAGCCTGGAAGGAATTGAGGAAGGAGAAGAGGCTGGTAAGTACAAACCAAGCACCACGAGCACATAGACATGGGCAGCCTCACACAACTGAGAAGAAAAAGCTCTAAGGCTCTAACCCATACCTGTGGGCTACTGTAACGGGGTGTCCATACAGGAGGAGGCCGATTACTTTAAAGAGACATTGCAGGACATTGTTTCCCCTTCAACTCCCCTCTTCTACCCTTCACAGAACACAGAGAAAACAAACTGCATATCGGAGAATGAGAAGAGTCACTGGCCCTTTAATGAAGACTCAGCAGAGGAATGGGCAGGGCTGTATGATGAGGCTGAAGCGTCATATACGGACGAGCGTGGATACCAGGTGTGCTTGTTCACCGAGAGGGAAGAAGACGCCGAGAGCGGAGTAGACGCGGAGAAGGAGAAAAAGGAAGACGCGAACAGCGGAGAAACCACGACGCCAAGAGCAGAGGAGAAGCCAGGAGGCCAACGACTTCACGAGTCGCCGGGCCACACACCCAGGGGAGGTGTGTGGCAAACACAGGTACGAAATTCTATACGGAACTGGGTGGGACTTAAGGGCGTTTTGCCTAAATTGCCCTGATCACTTCTTGACCCGGTATACCTTTTCCTTGAGCACTGACCTGCACAAGCCATTAGATCAACGCTACGAGAGTTACACGGGTGAATGTGTCCTCACTCCCTTTCCCCTTTCAACATATATGTAAAACTCCCGTCTCACGTAAGACTGTTTCTGTCTGTTTAAATCCGAGAGCCAAAACGGATCCAGACGTAAAGCCCCGACGCACGAAGGAGGTGGTTTGACGTCTCGACCCAACGGAACGACATCACCGAAGACCGAGCAGAAGTAGATCTCCCCGCCGCAACACAAACTTGAGAAAGAAATGCACCGACTTGTTGTATAATACAATAAAACCCACTATAACTAAAACCCGACTATTACTGATTCCTCTTGACCCCGTCACAGTGGTGAAGAATGCGGGCATAAACACCGTCTGTATAGAAAAGATGGAAACGGTTGTCGATTGATTAGTGAAGGGACAAGAGAGACTGGAATGGGTAGTGGAACAACAACTATCATCGGCACAAACAGATAGAGAAATACTGAAGAAAGCTTTAGAATCACGAACAGAAGTCCTTGCCCCATGGCTGACCCAGTACAGCGAACCGGGAATGGAGAAAGATCCATACAACATGGAGCCCCAGCAGTTTCCCTACAAAAATATCAAACGGGGGAAGACCACGATTCTTTCTTGTTAAATTTTGAACGAGCCGCTCGAGCATGCGGCTGGCCCATCACAAAGTGGCCCTTCTTTCTGGCGCCCTTACTAGTAGGCGAAGCACAAGCCGCATATCAGGTGGCGAATCCAACGGGGGATACTACATATGCAGACATAAAGAAAATAATACTAGACCACTTAGGGCTCGACGCAGAAGCTTATCGACTACGGTTCCGCAAAGAAAGGGGGAACCCAGGAGAAAATCCAAAAACTTTATTTGTTCGATTAAAAATGGCTGCGGATAAGTGGCTAACCCCAACTACCAGTAGTAAGGAGGAAATACTAGACCGTATATATCTTGAACAGTTCCTAGAGGCCCTCCCTTATGCAACTAAAAAATGGCTTAGACAGCATCATAATCTAACAACCAGTCAAGCGGTTGAAATGGCTTCTAGATTTTCACGAGCTCAACCGAAAAATCCGAATTGGGAATATGAAAAGTTCTTCAAGACAAATACAAAACCCAGCTGGGAGGGAGAAAAATCGTTCAAAACAAATCCAAAGACTGAAAAACGTATAATGCGACCGATAGAACCTTCCCGTTCTCGCACATGGAGAACAGACCACCCCGGACCTTCGGAACGACAATGTTTCGATTGTGGTAACTGGGGACATATCGCACGGATGTGTCCATAAAAACGGAACTCAGAAGAACCCATGGAGGTTGGATACTTACCACGACCTGTCCTATATTCTGCCGAAATGGGAGCTACCTACAGAGTAAATGTTAAAGTAAATGGTTCGTGTGTGCAAGCCCTCCTAGATTCAGGCTGTCGCCAGTCAGTTATCCAATCTCAACACGTTCCCCTTGATCAGTACATTCCCCAAAAGAAAGTAAATATTAAATGTGTACATGGGGATATAAAACCTTACCCACTAGCCGACGTACCAATCCAACCTACCCTGGGAAAACCTCATACTATCAGAGTAGGAGTTCTGGCAAATTTACCTGAAGACCTGATCATCGGGACAGACAACCCCAGATTTTTTCAAATGTTTAAAAAGACGATAGAGCAAAATTCGGACATCCAGTCACAAGAGGTTTTTCAAAGAAGACCAGTATTGAAAGACGGCAGATACCAAGAAGAGAAAGAGGGTGTTCTTCACTTCGTAAAACTATCTAACAATGCCACCTCCCCCACAAGAGGATCTTGTCGAGCCGCGGGATACGATCTGTACAGTGCATATAACTATACGATTCCTTCTCAAGAAAAAGCTCTCGTGAAAACTGACATACAAATTGCCGTACCCATAGGCTGCTACGGAAGAATCGCCCCACGGTCTGGACTAGCGGCGAAACATTTCATTGATGTGGGGGCTGGAGTTATTGACGAAGACTATAGAGGGAATGTGGGAATCATACTATTTAATTTTGGAAAAACAGAGTTTCAAGTGACGAAAGGTGATCGAGTAGCACAACTGATTTGTGAACGCATATCCTACCCTACTTTGGAGGAGATGAAGACACTAGAGCAAACGGGACGGGGTACAGGAGGATTTGGTTCCACCGACATACCAAATAAAACATCGCTGGCGGTACTGTCCCCAGATCCCTGGATCCTGGACAAAAGTTTTCGTTTCGCACAAATCAACGATGCTACCCTCTGCAATGCCAGGGAACAGGCTCATGCTACGCAGGGTACAGAGAGCAATGTATTTCCTAAATTTGTAATACAAAAAGATCTATTATATAGACAAGGAAAACCTGATGAACCTTTACAACTCCTAGTGCCCATACCTTTTCGGGAACAGGTTTTATTTTTTGGACATAGTCATTTGATTGCGGGTCATACAGGTTCGGTGAAAACTACGCAAAATATCCTGAATAATTTTTTTGGGCCCGGAATTTATAAAGACGCCTCTATATACTGCAGGGAGTGCGATAGTTGTCAAAGGAAAAACATGACCAAACCACCGTCTGTACCTTTACAACCATTACCGATCATTGGAAAGCCATTCGAACGAGTAGGAATGGATCTTATTGGACCCTTGCTTAAGACCAGAAAAGGTTTCCAACACATACTAGTGATTGTGGACTATGCTACTCGGTTTCCAGAAGCATTTCCCTTATCAACTACTACGTCCAAACAAGTTGGTGAAAAAATGATTGAATTATTTAGCAGGGTGGGATTTCCCGAAGAGATTTTAACGGACCAGGGCACTCCATTTGTATCAAAATTAATGAAAGACATTTGCCACAACCTGAACATACACCAGATTCGTACGTCAGTATACCACCCTCAAACGGACGGTCTGGTGGAACGATACAATCGCACTCTGAAGTCCACCCTCAGGAAAATGATGGAAGTAAGTGGGTCTGACTGGGACCAGATGCTGCCCCTTGCATTATATACGATAAGGAGTCAGAAACATAGCAGTCTCGGACTGTCACCGTTCGAACTCCTGTATGGTCGCCTTCCGCATTCTCTGCTGGAAATGACTAGAGATGCTTGGGTGCATGAAACTCCGGAAGAAACTGCTGACACTCTCGACTACGCCAGAAAGTTGAAATCGAGACTGGGTAAATTGAGAGAATTGGCCGAGAGACAACTTGAAGAGAGCCAGAGACGTCAGAAAACGGCCTATAATAAAGGGAAAAAATGGAGACATCTTTGCGTGGATGACTGGGCTCTGGTCCTCCTTCCTTCCTCCACACAGAAGTTTCGAGCAGAGTGGGTGGGACCCTATAAAGTGGTTGAAACGATTGAACGAACAAGCTATAAACTGCAAGTAACACCGAGCAAACGGCAGACGTATCACATCAACTTGCTTAAAAAGTGGTTGGGTCCGCTACCAGATAACGTGCACCTGGTGTCAGAACCACAAATATGCACGTCCACTCGTGACCAATTGCTTCTGAACGATGAACTCAACGATCAGCAACAGAAAGACCTGCACGATGTACTACGGAGTCATGACTACCTGTTTTCAAATACTCCAGGCAGGACTACTCTAGCTGAGCATTGTATTGACACCCCTCCAGGTCAAAGAGTGAAGATCCGCCTATATAGGATCCCTGAGGCAAGACGTGACGCCATCAGGAAAGAAGTTAAAGACATGTTGGACATGGGGGTTATACGTCCCTCTAGGAGCGATTGGTCCAGCCCCATTGTAATGGTACCAAAACCCGACGGGAGTCGGCGTTTTTGCATGGACTTTCGGGCCCTGAATGACATCTCGACGTTTGATGCATACCCGATTCCCCGGGTCGACGAACTTATTGAGAAACTCGGTGATGCCCAATACATCACCACGCTAGACCTCACTAAAGGATACTGGCAAGTGCCCCTCAGAGAAGGTGACATGAAAAAAACGGCTTTTTCCACCAAGGATGGTCACTTTGAGTTTACCGTTCTTCCGTTTGGATTACACGGGGCACCCGCCACGTTCCAGCATCTAATGAACACTGTTCTGAAAGGTCTTACTCACTTCACTTCGGCTTATCTTGACGACATTGTCATATATAGCCCAGATTGGTCCACTCACATATCACACTTACGCTCTGTTTTCAACGTCTTGGGAAACGCTGGATTAAAAATAAATGCAAAGAAGTCCAAAGTGGCCTTTCAAAAAGTTAAGTACTTGGGCTATGTACTTGGACATGGTCTTATTGAACCACAGATTGAAAAAATCCGAGCCATTGTGGATACACCCTTCCCTACAAACAGGAAACAAATGAGGGCCTTCCTCGGGTTGGTTTGATATTACCGACGCTTCATACCCCAGTTCGCTCACTTGGCCGCCCCCTTCACTGATTCTCTCAAAATGCAGGGGAAATCAACAACTCCCATTACACCCACCACGGAAATGCAGAACGCTTTTCAGGGGTTAAAAGCCATCATCACATCCACCCCGGTCCTTAATTCTCCGGATTTTTCGAAACCCTTTATTCTGCACACCGACGCCTCAGATTATGGCATTGGCGCAGTACTGTCTCAAATGGGGGCCGACTCTCATGAACATCCCATATTGTACATAAGCAGGAAGATTTTTCCACGTGAGCTAAAGTATGCAACTATTGAAAAAGAATGCCTCGCCATTAAATGGGCGGTCGAAAAACTTGCATACTATTTGGAAGGCCACCAATTCTCTCTGTATACTGACCATGCCCCCCTGTTATGGATGGCTCGTAACAAATCGAACAATGCCAGGGTTCTAAGATGGTTTCTATCCCTACAGCCTTATAAATTTCCCATACATCATCGTAGAGGCTTGGACAATGTTGGGGCTGATTTTCTCTCTCGACACCCACTCACCGATCGTGAGTGTCTAAGGGGGGAGGTGTGTAACGGGGTGTCCATACAGGAGGAGGCTGTTTACTTTAAAGAGACATTGCCGGACATTGTTTCCCCTTCAACTCCCCTCTTCTACCCTTCACAGAACACAGAGAAAACAAACTGCATACCGGAGAATGAGAAGAGTCACTGGCCCTTTAATGAAGACTCAGCAGAGGAATGGGCGGGGCTGTATGATGAGGCTGAAGCGTCATATACGGACGAGCGTGGATACCAGGTGTGCTTGTTCACCGAGAGGGAAGAAGAGGCTGAGAGCGGAGTAGACGCGGAGAAGGAGAAAAAGGAAGACGCGAACAGCGGAGAAACCACGACACCAAGAGCAGAGGAGAAGCCAGGAGGCCAACGACTTCACGAGTCGCCGGGCCACACACCCAGGGGAGGTGTGTGGCTAACACAGGTACAAAATTCTATACGGAACTGGGTGGGACTTAAGGGCGTTTTGCCTAAATTGCCCTGATCACTTCTTGACCCGGTATACCTTTTCCTTGAGCACTGACCTGCACAAGCCATTAGATCAACGCTACGAGAGTTACATGGGTGAATGTGTCCTCACTCCCTTTCCCCTTTCAACATATATGTAAAACTCCCGTCTCACGTAAGACTGTTTCTGTCTGTTTAAATCCGAGAGCCAAAACGGATCCAGACGTAAAGCCCCGACGCACGAAGGAGGTGGTTCGACGTCTCGACCCAACGGAACGACATCACTGAAGACCGAGCAGAAGTAGATCTCCCCGCCGCAACACAAACTTGAGAAAGAAATGCACCGACTTGTTGTATAATACAATAAAACCCACTATAACTAAAACCCGACTATTACCGATTCCTCTTGACCCCTTCACAGCTACATACTCACCAAAATGTAAACGACTCCCAACAGGCCCCCATGTCCACAGGGAGGGTGGTGGAGGGTGGGGGGTGTGAGAGAGGATAGTACTACAACTCCCAACAGGCCCCCATGTCCACAGGGAGGGTGGTGGAGGCTGGGGCGTGTGAGAGAGGTCACAACTACAATTCCCAACAGGCCCCCATGCCCACAGGGAGGGTGGTGGAGGGTGGTGCGTGTGAGAGAGGATAGTACTACAACTCCCAACAGGCCCTGATGTCCACAGGGAGGGTGGGGCGTGTGAGAGAGGATAGTACTACAACTCCCAACAGGCCCCCATGTCCACAGGGAGGGTGGTGGAGGGTGGGGCGTGTGAGAGAGGTCACAACTACAATTCCCAACAGGCCCCCATGCCCACAGTGAGGGTGGTGGAGGGTGGGGCGTGTGAGAGAGGATAGTACTACAACTCCCAACAGGCCCCCATGTCCACAGGGAGGGTGGTGGAGGGTGGGGCTTGTGAGAGAGGATAGTACTACAACTCCCAACAGGCCGCCATGTCCACAGGGAGGGTGGTGGTGTGTGGGGTGTGTGAGAGAGGATAGTAATACAACTCCCAACAGGCCTCCATGTCCACAGGGAGGGTGGTGGAGGGTGGGGCGTGTGAGAGAGGATAGTACTACAACTCCCAACAGGCCCCCATGTCCACAGGGAGGGTGGTGGTGTGTGGGGCGTGTGAGAGAGGTCACAACTACAACTCCCAACAGGCCCCCATGTCCACAGGGAGGGTGGTGTTGTGTGGGGTGTGTGAGAGAGGTCACAACTACAACTTCCAACAGGCCCCCATGTCCACAGGGAGGGTGGTGGAGGGTGGGGCGTGTGAGAGAGGACACTGAAAAGTAATGTATGGCAAACAAAACATGTCATGTCCAAAGTATTAATCATCAAAATCTTGTCCCTCAGGTGATCGCAATTTGACTGGTGAAACCAGCAACCCGCCGCAACACTCTCCTCACTCACATCCAGGACTCTCTTGGGATGATGCCACAGCCAGCTCCGGTGCGGAGGAGGGAGCGGGCCAATGCACAGTGCCAGGGCCATCTGCCTCACTGGAAATCACTGCCTCAACAACCGTGGCCTGTGTCACCCCTGCAACACCCGCCACAGTGAGCTGTAGACCCACCACCACCACCTCCACCACCACCATTACCACCACTCCTGCCTGTGCCACCCTGCCTGACCCACCGCAAGACGCTGAGCCGTCAACATCTCAGCCAAGCAGGGAGAGTGGACGGGAAAGGAGAGAGCCGAGGCAACATCCCCCAAGCAGGAGTACCTCACACCGGCGAGCTGGGGAAGGACACCCACCCCATCCTGCCGCTGAGACACTGGAAGCCCTAGGCAGAGTCCAGGCTTCCTATGAGCGTGGGCAGGGACATGCTGATCGTGCCCACCAGGACTCAGTTGATAACACCAATGTGTTGCGGTCCATTGACAGCCGCCTTGGCCAAATAGTGGACCTCCTGGGCCAGCACACATCACTGTGGAGGGAATGGTTAGACCGCAACACCCCCCTCCCCCAACCAAGTGTCCAGCCGCCACGGTCAGCAACACCACCGCCACCGCCACCTGTGCCCCTGGACACGGATGTGGCTCCTGAGCAACCTGCCCCACAAGCTGACTCCGTACCGGCTCCAAGACGGAGGGGCCGTCCGAGGCTGGATGGAGGTGAGAGCAGTGGGGATGCTCCATCTACACGCTCAAAGAGGGGCCGATGATGACTGTAACACTGCCTGAGGCTGCCATCCACCCACAAACTATCCTGTCCCACTACGCCAAGTATTGCCACAGGTCTGCTGGACTAGCCCGACATCACCCAATGTGGTGTCAGCACGGACATTTCATCTACCATGACCTTCAACTCACACTCCCCCACCCAACACTTACTTGCATATATCCACCAGCACCAATGCACAACCTGTAAATACATTTCACCTACACACTCAATGATGTGTTGCCTCCATGTTTATTCACATGATTGTCTCAGAAACAGACCTGACCAGGTGCAGGGAACCATGTCGTACAGAATCCTGCCGCTGTGGGAGTGACTTAGGGAAAATCAGAGACAGCAAACACACGTCAGGAAAGTGAATCACACCCATCACAACACACAGCAGTGCAAAATTCAACAAACCACAACCATCACAAATTCAGTGGATGAGAGGACACACATCATGGAGACTTGCATGTCCAGAGAAATAAGCACACATACATGCAAACATAACATACCAGAACAGGCAGCTGATGAACACCACATCCACACACCACCAGCAAACATACATAACACATTGTCAACCGGCACAGGAGGTAGTCACTCACATTCAAGGGAAATAGCGATCAATGAGCTGACGCCTCTGGTCCACACCTTCCTCCTCACCACTATCCTCATCAGTCGACATGGGTGGGATGGGAGGTCGAGGAACTTGTTGGTCTTCAGGGTCCAATATCAGTTCAATGTTATGGCGCACTGCCAGGTTGTGGAGCATGCAGCAGGCAATCACAATCCTGCATACTTTGCCTAGTGAGTAAGGCAGGGCCCCTCCGGTCTTATCCAGGCACCGAAACCTGGACTTTAGCAGTCCAAAAGTAGGTTCCACCACTCTACGTGTCCTTCCATGGGCATCATTGTAGCGCATTTCACCCGCTGTAGTAGGATTACGTATGGGACTCAGGAGCCAGGGCCGGTTTGGGTGTGCCGAGTCGCCTATGTAGGGGGATGACAGACACAAATATCACAACCAGAATTGGTGGGTACCCCATGCCACACAGAAATCACAAATGTCCCCACAGCATACTCACCAACAAGCCACGTGTGTCCTGGACGCAGATTTGCCATAAGTTGGGGGACAATGCTGCTCCGCATGATGTGGGAGTCATGTGCGGAGCCTCGAAATCTTGCACACACATGGGAGATGATGTTGTCGGCCAGGCACACCACCTGCACGTTGAACGAATGAAAGTGCTTGCGATTCCTCTATACCGGCTCACGTACCCGTGGTGGAATGAGAGCGATATGTGTGCCATCAATGGAACCCACTACGTGTGGTATCTGGCCCAGTGCATAGAAGTCTGCTTTGACTGCTGCCAACTCTGCCGGCCGTGGGAAATGGATGTAGTCATCCTTGTACAGCATCATGGCTTTTAGAACATCCCGAAGTACCATGCTGAACATGGACTGTGAAATCCCCCCGGCATGTCCAACTGTGTACTGAAAGGTGCCAGTAGCAAAAAAGTGTAGTGCCGCCATCACCTTAGCTGTGGGTGTAATGGAACCAGGATACGTCCTTCGTGGCTGCAGATGAGGAGACAATTGGTCTACAAGCTCCATCAATCTACGTCGATCTAGCCGGAATTTCCTGATCACCTCCTCGTCAACCATATCCTCCAGCACAGTGTATGGGCGATGGACATTTGGTGCCCTCCTGTGTGGGAGTAGATGTAATATAAGTCAACTTACAAACAACGCATGGCTGTGCAACTCCATCACATGTAAGCCAACACTAGCAAGAAGATAAATATTGTGGACAATAGTCATATGTGTGACATCTCAGAAAGTTACGACAATACGGAGTGCCCTATGAACAATGTACAGGCACTAGCAACATGAAGTGTGTCAACATGTACAATGCAACTTAGTCTCATGTCAAAATTACTGCCAACAAGACATGTGTAAGGACTCAAATGTGTACAAGCCTCATCACAAACACACATGCACGTGCAAACACTAAACGATAATGCTACACACACTCCATGTCATCATGCACCAATGACAACACTGACAATGGTGAGCATCCGCTCATTACATGCATGGTCAAACAACAGGCAACACACATACGCATACACAGAATGCATGTGTACCCCCACCATTGTTATTAGCACACATTAACTACACACTGTCAACAGATTCAGAATGTGGCGAGACAGGCCTGATGTACTGTGTAGATGTGAAGAATTTGAAACGTGTGTAGGGAAATACAAGACGTCAACACGTCGACATGCACATGTGTAGCACATTGTGTGCACATCAATGGGCATAGTATGAACACACATGATATAGTGCATGACATATGCACTTTCGCCAGCACAGTCACAACCCTCATAACGCAATAGCGGACTATACAGCACGGTGCAGTGGTCCAATTAATAACATCATTGGCGCCGCCATGGCGTTGCACTGCTTCTGCGATTTTCAAATGGGCATACGCGGCCCGCGTTCCCTCTTTCCATTGGCTGCATGTGCACAGACCGTCACGGTCACACATCGGCAACCGCATGTGGAAGCTTCCGGGACGGATGCTTCTCTTGCAACAATGTTCAATCACTGGTGCCACCATGGCGGTGCACACATTCCGCGGGGGAGGTGCAGGCCAACACATCCTTCTGATGATGTCAATGGACATGGCAGTTCATGACCCCCCTTACAGTCACATTGCATCATCCACCGTACACCGGCCGTGCCAGGCCCGGTGCACACCCGCCGTGCCAGGCATGTCACCCACCGCTGGGCCAGGCCGGTACACACCCGCCGTGCTAGGCACGTCACCCACCGCCGGGCCAGGCATGTCACCCACCGCCGTGCCAGGCATGTCACCCACCGCCGTGCCAGGCATGTCACCCACCGCTGTGCCAGGCATGTCACCCACCGCCGTGCCAGGCATGTCACCCACCGCCGGCCCAGGCTGGTGCACACCCGCCGTGCCAGGCATGTCACCCACCGCCGGGGCAGGCCGGTACACACCCGCCGTGCCAGGCATGTCACCCACCGCCGGGCCAGGCATGTCACCCACCGCCGTGCCAGGCATGTCACCCACCGCCGGGCCAGGACGGTCAACACCCGGCGGTGGGTGACCGGCCTGGCCCGGAGATGGGTGAGCAGCCTGGCACGGCAGGTGTGCACCGGCCTGGCCCGGCGGTGGGTGACATGCCTGGCACGGCGGGTGTGCACCTGCCTGGCCCGGCGGTGGGTGACATGCCTAGCACGGCGGGTGTGCACCGGCCTGGCCCGGCGGTGGGTGACATGCCTGGCACGGCGGGTGTGCACCGGGCAGGGACGGTCGGTCTACGGTGGATGATGCAATGTGACTGTAAGGGGGGTCATGACCTGCCATTTCGATTTCCATTATTACAAGTATGTGTTGGCCTGCACCTCCCCCGCGGAAGGCGTGCACCGCCATGGTGGCGCCACTGATTGAACATTGTTGCAAAAGATGCAACCGCCGCGGAAGTGCGCACGTGCGGTTGCCGATGTGTGTCTGTGACGGCACGTGCAGAGGCAGCCAATGGGAAGGGGTAACGCGGGGCGCGTATGCGCCATCGACAATGGCGGAAACAGTGCACCGCCACACCAGGGCCTGTCATTGGGCCTTTTCGAATTAGGCATCCAGGGGGAACCAATAGCTGGCCACGTGTGCCACTGACATGGGCTCTGGGCCCTATATATGTGTGACTTTCACAAGCACACATTCACTTCTTTGATCCAGTGCTGCCTGTGACCATCACCTCGACCTGCTGCTGCTGAGCTGACCAACGGCTGCTGCCTGTGACCATCACCTCGACCTGCTGCTGCTGAGCTGACCAACGGCTGCTGCCTGTGACCATCACCTCGACCTGCTGCTGCTGAGCTGACCAACGGCTGCTGCCTGTGACCATCACCTCGACCTGCTGCTGCTGAGCTGACCAACGGCTGCTGCTGTTGTGCCACAGTCCAGGACCTTGCCATGCAGGGACTGCGAGAGACCCGGTCGCGTCCCTTCACCGCAGCGGAGCTGGATGTCCTTGTGGACGGTGTGCTCAGCCACTACCAACGGCTCTACGGTGCGCCTGGACAGGTGGTAAGTACAGTGGTGTACATGTTGTTGGTCATGAGGTGTTCTGTGGCTCCTGTCTTCTGCAGGCCGTGCGGTGTGCTGTGGGACCTTTACATGTGTAGTGCTGAGCCTGGCTGCATGTTGAAACGTGTTACTACGATGTGTGTGCATGTCATACTGTCCACTTACGTTACCCTCTTGTCTCCCATCATGCCAGGTAAAGCTGCACCTTCGCAAAGCCGTGTGGAGGACGATTGCACATGATGTACGGGCAGTGGAGGGGTTCAATAGACGACACACACTGCCACAAGCGCTGGGACGACATCTCCAGGCTTAGGAAGAATGTGGCGGAGATGACACTGGGGATGATTCCAAGATCTACACGTCTGGCCCGCCGCACCATGACCCCTCTTATGCACCGTATCATTGCTGTGACGCATCCTGACCTGTCCGCCCAGCTGAGTGGGGAAGCACAGCAAACTAGCGGTGAGCAGATTGTATGTGTATGTTACTTGGGCCTGCAATGCATGTATTGCTGCT
This sequence comes from Lissotriton helveticus, assembly GCF_964261635.1. Taxonomy (NCBI): domain Eukaryota; kingdom Metazoa; phylum Chordata; class Amphibia; order Caudata; family Salamandridae; genus Lissotriton; species Lissotriton helveticus. The sequence goes on along the minus strand of NC_136065.1, from coordinate 872,518,636 downwards.
CAGACACAGTAGTGGCTTCCGTGGTGCGTATGTTTATCTGAAATACCATGTTGGTGCCATTAGCGGAGTAGGCGTTGGCATCCATGTCCGCCAGGTGGACAGCCCACTTGCTTGGTAGTTGAGGGTTCCAGGACATGCCGTTGAGGTCTGTGGTCCCATGGCATGACATGTGTGCAGATAGTAGGGGTGTGACGTGTGCAGGATGTGTGCTACATGTACAATGTATGTAATGGAATCCTAGATCTGTTGTCCTTCAGTACGTGAGTGTGGCACTTACTCAGACCGCGTTTCTCTCTATTTCAGCTTTGGCAGAGGGCACTGACCCACAGACGATGGAGATGAGTGGTGGCAAAGATTCCGAATCAGAGGTCACACACACGCAGACTGACACTGAAGAGGGCAGCCCCAGAGAGGGGGACAGGACCGTCCCTGAGGACTCGCATGTGCAAACACCATTGCCCTCATCCTCAGAAAGTGTTGGTGAGTCCGCACTGTTGGCACAGACAGGGAGTGGGCAATCGACACCTTCAGTCGGGACACAGCACACAGGGCCCACTCTGCCACCCACTGCAACATGTACTGCTCGTGCTCGCCAGAGGAGGGGGAGCAGAGTTGCCTTCGGTGCAGGAACCGCCGCCCCTGCCCCAGTGACACAAAGTGCACTTTGTGCAGAGGCTGTTGATCTGCTGCGACAGCTGTGTGTAGGGCAGACCAACATGATCAATGCATTCCAAGACCACGATAGGAAGTTGGGGCAGGTGGTGGCATTCATGGAGGGGATGCATGGCGATGTTGCTGGTCTCCACAGAATAGTTCAGTCATTGGCAAACACTGTGTCCTCAGCCATTGTACAGTCGCATAGACAGGGTGCTACTTCTGTACAACCATCCACACCACTTGATGTTACAGGGGAGAGTGAGTCCTCAGACCAGGCCTCTTATTCTGGTTATTACACTAGGAGCAGCCACAGGCAGCAAGGCAGGGCACGGAGGGCACAGACACCATCCCCTAAGCCTGTGATCTCTTTATCTGAAGACGACGTGTCCAACACTGGAGTTGACAGACAGGATCATGTAGGGGTGTGTATGGAAATGGATTCACATGCTACACAGCCATCCACCACCAAAGTGACTCCCAAGCCAAGGCCACCTCCCAAGAGCAGGGACACTCCCAAGGACAAGGACAGTACCAAGGAAAGGGCACCTCCCAAGAGCAGGGACACTCCCACGGACAAGGACAGTACCAAGGAAAGGGCACCTCCCAAGATCAGGGACACTCCCAAGGACAAGGACAGTACCAAGGAAAGGGCACCTCCCAAGAGCAGGGACACTCCCAAGGACAAGGACAGTACCAAGGAAAGGGCACCTCCCAAGAGCAGGGACACTCCCAAGGACAAGGACAGTACCAAGGAAAGGGCACCTCCCAAGAGCAGGGACACTCCCAAGGACAAGGACAGTACCAAGGAAAGGGCACCTCCCAAGAGTAGGGACACTACCAAGGACAAGGACAGTACCAAGGAAAGGGCACCTCCCAAGAGCAGGGACACTCCCAAGGACAAGGACAGTACCAAGGTAAGGGCACCTCCCAAGAGCAAGGTAGCTTCAAAGGAGAGGGACACTACAATGGACATGTCTGCACCCAGGGACAGGGCACCGGAAAGGGATCAGGCCCATTCCAGGGACAGGACACCTCCGACGTCCAAGGCACATCCCATGGCCAAGGGTTCTCCCTTGGACACGAGCACCATCAAGGACAAGCATATTTCACCCCTGGCTGCACTGAGGATGATGTTTAAGGAACGTACAACACATGTATCAGCGGTGGAGTCCCCCCATACCTCTACTCCCATCCACGCACCGCTAAAGCAGAGGAAGGAGTACACTGTTGTTGCATCCCCCATTACACATGATGCAGAGGGCAGAAGGCAGGCCCACAGCAAACGGCAGGCAGGGTCCAGCACGTCCCCAGAGAGCAGACCACCACAAGCATATGATACACCTTTGATGTCTGGTGATGCCACTCCACTTACCAGTCCAGGCATGTCCGGGGTGCCCCTACGTTTCACTAGGAAACGGAGACACACACCACTGAGACCTGACCACCCCAATGTCGCTCCAGTACAGCTCTCCCCAGCTCCCAGAGCCACCCTGCCTCCTGGCCCATACAGCCCTGTGGCTCACCATTTCAGTGGTCCTATTGGCTCAGCTGCTGTTCACTCACATGTGTCAGGTGCAGGCATGGTATTTGTTGGTCAGTGTACAGGGACATGTCCGGGCAGTGTGTCTGGGTCTATGGCACATGTGTCAGTCACCACAGCTGTGGCTGTGTCTCACACTCCTGTTTCTGGTGCTGGCGGTGTGTCTGGGTCTAGGGCTCATGTGTCAGTCAGTAGATCGGTGGCTGTGTCTCACACTCCTGTTGCTGGTGCTGGCGGTGTGTCTGGGTCTAGGGCTCATGTGTCAGTCAGTAGATCGGTGGCTGTGTCTCACACTCCTGTTGCTGGTGCTGGCGGTGTGTCTGGGTCTAGGGCTCATGTGTCAGTCAGTAGATCGGTGGCTGTGTCTCACAGTCCTGTTGCTTGTGCTGGTGGTGTGTCTGGGTCTAGGGCCCATGTGTCAGTCAGTAGATCGGTGGCTGTGTCTCACACTCCTGTTGCTGGTGCTGGCGGTGTGTCTGGGTCTATGGCACATGTGTCAGTCACCACAGCAGTGGCTGTGGCTCACACTCCTGTTTCTGGTGCTGGCGGTGTGTCTGGGTCTAGGGCTCATGTGTCAGTCAGTAGATCGGTGGCTGTGTCTCACACTCCTGTTGCTGGTGCTGGCGGTGTGTCTGAGGCGAGTTGTTCAAGCAGTCCACCTGATTCTGTGGTGTGAGATCTAGTTGCCATCAGTCACATGTCATTTAAGTTTGTGTGTAGATTGACGAATGTAACCACGTAGGTTTTATTAATCTCCTTGTGACGGGTCGCTTGACACACGTACTTGGGTAGCCTCTGATGTACATGCTCTGTTGTCCACAATGCCCTGTTGCTGTTGTGATACTGCTTTCTGCCCTCTTATGTGCTGCCAATGATTTACCTGCTCTGTTGTGCACAATGCCCTGTTACTGTTGTGATACTGCATTCTGCCCTCTCACGTGCTGCCAATGATGTACCTGCTCTGTTGTCCACAATGCCCTGTTGCTGTTCTGATACTGCATTCTGCCCTCTCACGTGCTGCCAATGATGTACCTGCTCAGTTGTCCACAATGCCCTGTTGCTGTTCTGATACTGCAGTCTGCCCTCTCATGTGCTGGCTCTGATGGACCTGTTCAGTGCAATGGACTGTTGATGCACCTAGCCCCTCTCACGTGCTGCCTCTGATGGACATGTTCAGTGCAATGGACTGTTGATGCACTTAGCCCCTCTCACGTGCTGCCTCTGATGGACATGTTTAGTGCAATGGACTGTTGATGCACTTAGCCCCTCTCACGTGCTGCCTCTGATGTACCTGCTCTGTTGTCCACAATGCCCTGTTGCTGTTCTGATACTGCATTCTGCCCTCTCACGTGCTGCCAATGATGTACCTGCTCTGTTGTACTCAGTGCCCATGCTCTTGGATAATCTGATATTATGCAACTATTATGTTGAATAAAGCTAATAATTCATGTTTTGTGGTTTGTCGCTGTCATTCCTGGTTGTGTACTTCAATTGTGTATATTTTGGTGCGTTCGAAAAATGTATTTCCTGTGACATGACACTCCCCCTCCCAACGTCACAGCCCTGCCAGGTACTCCCCTTCCGGCAGTAAATGGTGTGTAGCGTACCTGAGTCGTCGTCGATGATGGTCCATGACTTGCTGGTGGAGGATCGCGAAGAGTATCGGAAAAGCGTGTAACGCTGGGTCCATGTGGGCGAGCTGCTTGTGGTGGGTATCTTCGCAATGTGTGGTTTGTTGGCCATGGGGAATCCGCCGTGTTCAGGCAGGTTGTTTTTCTGCTGCGGTTTTGTGTGTGTTTTCCGCCATCGTGATTTGGGACACGGTCGAAGACGTCATTCCGTACGGCGGTGTCTCTCGATTGGTTACGTCCGCCACGGGGTCGGGTGTCATTCCGCGGCGGTGCGTTCTCTTCTGCCGTGTACGGAGTTTCGACAGTGTTTCCCATCCTAATATGGCGGTCGGACTGTCCGCGGCAGGCGGACGTAAAAAGGCTTATTCCGCCTACTCCAGGACGGCGGTCGTCCTTCCGTCCGCCATCCTAATGAGCCCCTAAATTACAATTCAAACTCCACAACCGAAGAAACTCAGGGAAAGAGCTGGGTAATAAACCAAATTAAATTACTATTATTTTCTAACTCCAAAACCAAAAAACTCAGTTAAAGTGCTAGATAATAAACCAATTTAAATTACTATTCCAACTCCAAAACCAAAAAAACTCAGGGAAAGTACATGATAATAAACCATAATAACAAACTATTTTAACTCCAAATTCCACTAAACTCAGGGAAAGTGCTGGATAATAGAACTTAAAAAATTACTATTCCAACTAATTTTTACCAAAACAATATTTATAATATAATTATAAATTAATAAACTAATCACATTTCTCTTTACATTTACATAGTTTTAAATAAATGTGAAAGTATATAAAAATATTACCCAAGAAGAAATTTAACCTCAAACCTTTGTCATTTGTTAAACATTTTAAAATTTTAAATAAAAAAAAATTCAAAACTTCAAAAAGTAGTTCAGTAAAAATGTATTTTTAAATAATATTCAAAAATTACTTCCTATCCTTATCCCCCACAAAAACAACAAAACACTACTAAATGTTCTAAAAAAATTCTAAAAAATATTGAAGATTTGCAAATAATATTTTTCAATTACTCCCCATCCTTGTCCCCAATATTTTTTTTACATTTTTTAAAATGTTACTATTTCTTTTAAATTATTCCCCACCCTTATCCCGTATTCATCCAACATCCCACTACTACATTTTATCCCCCCAAAAATCCTTTTCACATTTTTTGTTTAAAGTTACTTCCCACCCTTATCCCCTGTAAACCCAACATCTCGCTATTAAATGGTTAATAAAATACACATTTTTGTAATTTCTTTTTTAATTACTCATCACCCCTATCCCCTATAAACCCAACATCCTGTTCCTAAAACTTTTTTAAAAATTCATTTTTAAAATCTTTATCCAAAATTTGCAAATTACTCCCCAGCCTTATCCCCTATAAACCCAACATTCCACTCCTAAAACTTAATAAAAAAATAAATACAAACAATTGAACATAATTTTTTCATACAAAATATGTAATAACTTATACTAAATTCACAATAAAAAATACCAACATTAAACAACAACAAAACACGATATTATTTACAACTATATTTTTAACATCGAAATTTACAAACACCAATATTTCTGCATTGCATTAAAATCTATAATTTTAACAACCAAAAACTTGCCTCGATATTTTGCACCATCTATATTTTTGACTCGATATTAAGGCAACTTGATATTTCTAAGTCGATGTTCTGTCTCTGCACCTTTACATTAACCTCTATGTTTAATATGGTCATTCATTCAGGACTGATATCAACTTCATGGAATGGGTCGATCTTGCATTGCATCTTTAAGAAATGGCCACTAGATTCCCCCAGCAGCTATCACCTTATAGCCCTACTGGATGCAGATGTAAAATTATTTGCAAAACTCTTGCTTTTCCATCTACAAGTGTGGGTGGAAAAATCAAATGGATTATCTTTCTACAAGATAGGGTTTTTAGCCAAATGTAGCAAGAGGGATATTAAAGTGGCCTTAACATTGGTGGGACAGACACCCGTGCACATAAATATAGTCTATTTGCTTGCTTCATTGATTTCTCGACAGCCTTTAGTATGGTGGATCAAACAAGGTTGTGGGGGAAGTTGTGTGAGTGAGGTATTCCCCTGACCTGTTACAACTTATCATAGAATTTCATAGTAATACCTGGGTGAGAGTTAAGCTGTGTGATGGCAACGGCTTATCTCCAAAACATTTCATGCACAATGGGATAAAGCAAGCCTGTATTCTGGTCCACTTCTGTTTGGTTTATACATACCTGGCCTCGCTGACATTTAGTACATTCCTTGATGACCCCCCCCCCCCTTACTGGTGGGAGCTAAAGTTGCATACGCAGACTATTTAGTCATTTTTCAAGCACTCAGAAAGAACTACCAAGGCAACTGAATAGAATACAATCTTTTAATGTAGTAAATAATCTCTGCATCCATTTTAATAAAACCAAGGTAATCTACTTTTAATGGCAGCGTTCTAACTTGATCTGGACAATAGGTGTTAACAAGATAGAAGAGGTTTGAGAATATACATATATAAAAGACAAATGAGAGGGACCCCTTGTGCCAGACCAGGGGCATATGCTGCTACTTACAGGTAGAAGAAAATGTCCCTTTGTGGAAAGTTATACCAATACTGGGTCTCAAAATACCCAGCAATAAAATGTATAGCCCATATTTTAGATCATGCAGAATTGTACATACAACTATTACAAATGTAAAATGTATATTAAAATATATTTTTTTATTAAAAATCGACAAATATTGCAATTAAAAAACACTGTAAAAATGATTACACTAACAATAAAATCAAATTCTTATACCATTTAAATCATACATTCCATACACAAAGAAAATAAAAACCAATGATTCACTATAGGAGTGATTGCAAGAACATTGATACCTGATTCATGTACAATTGGGATTATGTATCTTATCCCACAAACCTAAAAATCAAATATCTAAATGTTGTGTACCGACAAACATTCAACAGAGACACAAATACAGACAGTACATTTTGTCATTTAGAAACACATCTGGTCTGAACAATTCAATTGCTAATCCTAGATACAATCTATTATTCTTATCTGTAGGGTAAGCTATTTCCACAGATTGTGTTGGGTGAAGCGTCGACGCGTTTCGATTGTTCTATTGATATCCCATCTTTATCAAGACAAATATAAGTCTCTCTTTATTAGCACTGTTTGGGTGCCTTTGGTCTCAATCCTTATTTCATTTTACTGACACATCAGTTCACTTGACTTGCCGGGCATATTGTTGGCCCTTGATCCAGAGAGTCTGGTAAGGTCAATAGTGAAGTCCTTATGTTTAATTTCTGTACGAGTTATTTTTCTCTATGGCATTTCACATTAAAATCCTTGGTTTTAGATCTGTAAAATCTTGCTTCTTATCACCCACTCACTTTAAATCTTATCGATAAAATCTTCTAAACAGCGGCTGTCTTGTGTAGTATTTCTCATTAAAGTTCACTTGGAATTCCGCTAGCGAGGCTCCAATTCATCCTTACTCTGCAGGTAACAAGAGTGAAGAAAGTGTTGGACTTAAATGGTTTCAGTTTAGTATTTCCACACCAACCTTTTTTTTAACAACATTATTTATCATTTTACCAATTTATACCATCAATGACATGTCAAAAGCAGTTCCTGAATAACTTGTCTTGCATGAAAAACAGTGCAATACAGTGTACAATGTGATACATCCAACCACCCGACCATGGCATTATAACAGTTTACTGAACCTTACCCTACACATTTTATGCTGGACACTCCTACATGAACCACCACCCCAGAACATTCAACCATATACCCAGTGAAATATAAACATTTTATACAGATTGACAGCTAGCAATTCAACCCACCCCACTGGGCACTACGCCATCAGGGGTGTCATCTGGGGTAGTGGACTGCAAAGTTTGTAGATATGATTTTAGTGGATCCCAAATATCCTTTGGGTGAGACCTAGGTGGAAGCAGTCTGGCATAGAGCTCTCAATTTGTATTGCAGTTTGTGAGACTAGCGAGCATGCTGCCGTAGTAGGGAGGGACCTGTTGCCCCACCTCAGTGCTATCTCATGCTTGGCTAAAAGCAGAGAAAGTGATACCAGTTGCCTATTTTGGGGGGCATATTGCGCACATATCCTAAGAGTGCAAGTTCAGGAGAGGGCTCAATGTCTAGAGAGATCATTTGGGAGAGTAGTGCAAAAACAGCCTCCCAAAACTCCACAATCTTGGGACAAGTCCATGTCAGATTGGGAAAATCCCCATGTGGGCTACCACATATTCGACAATTATAGGGCCGGGATGGGTCATTGGAGTAGAGTTTAGCCGGAGTCATATAAGCTTGCCGGAGGAATTTAAAATGGAGAAGTTTATGTCTGCTGCTGAGAGAGACTTCACATGTTTGCGTGCAGCAAAAAGACCACTGGTCGTCGAGAATAGGGTGTCCCAAATCCCGTTCCCATGCCCCTCGAATCTTAGTGTCACAGCAAGGGACCAAGGCCATGCTCGCCTTGTATAATCTGGATATCAAATGGTGTCCATCAGAGTTGGCAATCAACAGGGACAGCGGTGTGAAAGATGGGGGTTCCAGCTGGTATTCTCATATTTTTGTATGGATAGCGCAGTGTACTCTGCTGAAGACAAACCTATCCATAAAGGACAAAGTTGCACCTCGATCACCACCCGAGTTGTCAAACACATGACCATTGGGAAACAAATCTCCAAACTTAACCATGACATGAGGACAGAGCACACAAATCACTAGTTTCTCTTCAGTTATACCAAGCCATGTATTACCTGCCAAGGGGAGATTGGAAGCGTATAGGGAGCCATCCCCGAGCACTCGTGATAGCTTGTGACACGTCCAGCTCGAAGTGGAAACCGTCTAGATATCTTTAGGGTCGCAAGGGAACCCCCGGGGGAAACGTGCGTGGAGTGGAGGAGGATGTACCAGGTCAGACTCAGGCCTACTGTAGGGGATTGGGGCATCTGGGTGGTACCATGAGTGAGCGAAGCTACTCTGAGCTACCAGGAAATACAATCAGAAATCTGGGTGCCCAGACCACCCCTTTCATATGGCAAGGTCATGGTTTCCCACCTTATTCTGGCGTTTCTCCCCCTCCACGCAAGCCTAACGAGATGAGACCTAAGTGTTTTGAAAAAACTGTCCAGGAGGGGAATGGGAATGTAGAGAAACTTCGGAAGTACCACCATCTTCATAAGGGCAATTCTACCGGATATCGATAGAGGGAGTTTTAACTAATGCTCCACCTGTGTTTCCAGGTTATGCAAAGTGGTCTTAAAGTTCAACTGCACCATTTGGTCTGCATTAATGTGAATCTGTATACCCAAATATCTGACCGAGTCATGCCACCATTTTAATGGGAATTCCCATTCCCATTCCGTGGTAGCAGTCGTTAATGGAAATAACTCGGATTTGTTCCAATTTATGCCTAAGCCCGAGTAGCCCCCAAAGCGGAGTACATCCCTGATGAGGGGGTCTAAATTCTCTTGCGGACAATGAACATATAGCACAATGTTGTCTGCGTAAAGCAACATGAGGAGTGGTCTAATCTTAAACTGTAGCTCTCTATGTAAATGTTTCTCCTGTAGTGACGGACCAAGGGGTCGAGAGCTAATATAAAAAGTAAAGGAGACAGCCGATAGCCCTGTCTAGTACCGCGGCGAGTCAGCAATAGTGGGGCAGAAAGCGTTTCGTTCAGGCGGAGTCTGGCTGTCGGACGTGCATAAAGCAATATCGTGAGGTCTACAAAATCCTTGGGGATGCCCAGTTTCCTCATCATGGCCCATATGAAAGGCCATTCCAAGGAATCAAAAGCCTTTACGGAGTTAAGCAGGACTGCTGCAGCCGGAAGCTCTGGTGTCATGCGGTGACACACCGCAAACAGAGTACGCAAGTTTAATGCAGTGGACCTATGTGGAACAAAGCCAGACTGAACTGGGGATATGATGCAATCTAATAGCAGGGCCAGCCGAAGTGCAATAATTTTGGCAAGGATCTTATAGTCCAAATTCAAAAGCGAAAGAGGCCGGTAAGAGCTGCAAATTAACGGGTCCTTGCCAGGCTACGGTAATAAGACAATAATCGACCCACGGAGATTGGGAGGTAATGATTTATTTTCCAGGGCCTTATTATAGACTTCAAGGAGATACCGTGCCAGTACGTATTTATAGTGTTTGTAAAATAGACCGGCGAAGCCGTCCAGGCCCGGGGCAGTAGTACCATTGATGGCATCTATGGCGCTCACTATCTCTTTCTTTTTTTTTTTTCAATCTTTTTATTGCTTTTAAGAACGAACAAAAGATGCAATGTTCACATAGGCAAGCTACGAAGGCGCACAGAAGAACACATGTGGGACTATCAGGTATATTCGTGTTATAGCAATGGGATTTAGCAATACTAGACAGTTAAATATCTACCTCGAGCGCTGCCCGTTTTGGCTGAGGGGGATCGCATATGTTACCTCTGTAATCATTCCATTTGCTCCATACCTCCCCCCATTTTTGGGGGCATCCCCGGGCTACATATAAGGTTCTTTCTTGTAACATGCACCAGTCCATGTCACGCTTCCATTCCGCGAGACGCGGAGACGTGACCGCCCCCCAAAGTCTTGCAATGTTTCGTTTCGCCACCATCTGGCCGAGTGTGACCCACAATCTGCCTCTAGCTGGTAGGTCCGTTGGTTCCCAGATGTTCAGAATGCAACGCTTCGCCTCTGGGCGCAATTCAGCCCCCCATACATTCTGCATACATCGCACCACCTTCACCCAATAGGCCTGCAACACCGGACACTCCCATATCATGTGGAAAAAGGAGCCACTCATTCCGCACCCCCTCCTACACCAGTCATCCTCACTCCTGCCCATACCCTTCAGTCTGGTGATGGAGATGTAGACTCTATGTAAAATTTTTAGTTGAATGAGCCGTAGCCTGGATGAGATAGCAAACTCCCTAGGGGAGGCCAGCGCAGATCTCCACTCCTCTTCTTCAATTTCCAAACCATCAGCCTCCCACCTCCCTTTGAGGCCCTGAAGTAAGTTGGGGAGGTTGTTTATCAGTTTCTTATAAGTGAGCGAGATTACATGTTTAGGCAGATGTCCATCCAACAGTCTATCCTCCACGGGGGAGGCTGGTGGGGGAAGTATACCGCGTGGGATGTTCTTTTGCAAATGAATGACGGATTTGAAGATAGCGAGCTCATACGCAGTTTGGAGGGATGGAAAGGATTTAACTCCACCTTTGTCCCATAGGTCCCCGTTCCGAGAGATACCTATGAGGTCCCAATTTCGGAATCCCCGAGTGCGACCCAGGAAGCCAAGTCGTTCAGACACCCATAGTGGGGTAGCCAATGTGAGCACATTATGCCAGCCCATCTTCCGCTGAACAATGTGCCAAATTTGCACAGAGTGGAGTGTCGGACCCGTTTGAGTGACCGTGAGTAAAGCACGGCTTCGTAGTTTCCACCAAGCAGGAGCCACCTATCCATGCCATACCCCAGATCGTTGCCGTCGCAATAGGTACCTTGGTTGATCTCCGAGAGATGCGCCGCCCAGTAGTACCTGCGGATGTCTGGTAGGGCTATCCCCCCATCGTACCAACCTAGAGTTAATTTTTGTAGGGCAATTCGTGGTGCGCCAGCCCACAATAGGTTTCTCTGCGCCACCTCTATGGCCGTAAAATAGGGAGACGGAACAAGATCGGGGTAATTCTGGAGGGCATAAAGGAACCGGGGCAGCGCCATCATTTTAAATAGTGCCGTCCGGCCCAACAAGGAGACAGAGAGCCTCTGCCAGGTGGTAGAGTCGCGCTTAAGCCTCTGAAGGGGCGGGAGTAAATTCCTGTCATACATTGCAGCCTTGTCTTTGGATATAAAGATGCCCAAATATGTGAAGCCCTCGGTGACCACCCTAATGGGACAGTCCCGTGGGGGTTCGGGGGCACAACCTTGGAGGGCGTACAGGAGAGACTTACTCCAATTAATAGTATATCCGGAGTTCTTTCCAAAATTGGTGAAAATATCAAGAGCTACGATCAACGATCTACGGGGTCGTGAGAGATAGAGGAGGATATCATCGGCGTACAGCGATATCCTGTCCTCCCAACAATCTGCCCACCGGATCCCCTTCAACGCAACGTCCTGTCTGATCCAGGTGGCCAAAGGCTCCAGGGAAAGGGCAAATAGAAGGGGTGAGAGCGGACACCCCTGGCGCGTCCCCCTTTCTAGGGCAAAGGCCTCCGAGACCTTATTGTTGACAATTACCTGTGCCAGCGGTTCCGAATAGAGGAGTCGCACCCACAAAATGAAACTGGGGCCGAAGCCTAATATACGGAGGACAGCCATCATGTATGGCCATTCAAGGGTTTTGAAGGCCATCGTGGCATCCAACGATACCACCACTGCATCCTCTCTTAGTGTGTGGTATCTCCCCAGAACCCCGTTCAGATGGCGGAGATTGAGTGCCGTGATTCGGTGGGGCATAAACCCGGATTGGTCCGGGTGGATCAAAGTGGCAAGGACCGGTTGAAGTCTATTGGCCAAGATCTTCGCTAGTATCTTGGGCTCCTCGTTCAATAGGGAGATGGGCCTGTAGGAGGCGCACAGCTCCCTGGGCTTATCTTCCTTCGGAATCATGACAATTGTTGTTAGTCTTTGGTCACGGGGTAATACTCCCTTGGACCTACTCTCGTCAAATATTCGTTTAAGATAGGGGCTGATGTCATCCGGTTTGAGCTTGTAAAGCTCAATCGGTAGGCTGTTGGGACCTAGCGCTTTACCAGGACAGAGGTCCCCGATTGCACGCTCCACTTCCGCCGTTCTGAGCGGTGCTTCCAAGAGGTCGCGCTCTGTGTCAGAGAGGGTCGGCATCCTCAGATCCACTAAGAGGGCAACCGAGTCTTCTTCCGGGCAGTCAGATCCCGTGCTATAAATTGTCCGGAAATGACGGGCGAATTCCGTGGCTATGTCTTGTGGCTCGGTGATTACTGTGCCACCCATTGTTCGAATCTCCGCCACTACTCTGCTTGCTTTTTGCTTTTTATCGAGCCATGCTAGGAGCTTACCCGCCTTGTCGCCCTGATCATAAATTTTACCTTCTCTAGTGGTCGGCAATTGGGAGAGTCAATGCCTTTCGGAGTCTTAGGGGGTGTCTCACTTGCGCTTATGGGCCTCTTATGTATGGCGCCAGGCTGTGAGTCCTCTCTCCAGGTCTGTAGTGTCCCCGCGGGCCCGTGTGCCCCGCTGGTCGTTTTCATTGGCTTTGTGCTGCTTGGCCCAGTCGTGATCTGATTGAAGTAGCGCCATCCGGGTCCGCCACGGCACCCCCCAGGGGGCCCGCACTACCCCTCCTGGTCCGCACAGCACAGGAGCTATCGGGTGTTCCGCGGCAGTGCGGCTCGGGCCACACGGCAGGCCCAGACCCAGCGGATGTTCCGCCCTACTTCCGGGCAAGTGGCAACGTCAGGCCCCAAGCCGAGGCTTCGATTTCTGCGGCCCCCGGCCACGGAGCTCCGAGCCACAGGCCTCGGGTCCGTCTCAGCAGAGAAGTGAGCCGCGGTTCAGCCTCCAAAGGCGATCAGGCTCCGTTTCTTTCACGCCACAGTCGCTCAGTTTTGCAGGGAGCCAGGGCGCCGATGGGAGAGCGCCCCGATCAGGATTTCAGGCCGGAACTCGGGGACAGCCTCGGTCCCGGCGGAGCTCAGGAATTAGGCGGCCATCTTCACAGACGCCTGGCAATGCCCCCCCCACTATCTCTTTCTTAGAAAAAGGAACTGCTGCATATAGTCGTCCAACCACACCATAGCAATCTCATCTAGGTGAGATCTACAGTCTTCGTCAGTATAGCCAAAGTGCCTAACAGTTGCGTATTTCTCCAAAAAGTCGGTTTAACTTTTAGCCACCTCCCTAAATTCCAGCCACAAAGCCAAACGTTTAGCATGTCCAGCCGGATCTGGATGCTGAAGTAGTTCATCATTCAAGGTCCGTAGCCAGACCTCAATGCTAGCGATGGTTCCCCTCAGTGATTTAAGTACTCCTGCATGTTTGGAAATTAATTCCACTCTGATGTACTCCTTGAATGCCTCCCACACAGTTGCCAAAGTACTGACAGAGCCAACATTGAGGTCAAAGTACATAGTTATGGACTCTGGAATTTCTGCCGAAAAGGCCGTATCCAATAATGCCTGTCCTGGGAACCTGCACTGCCTCTCGCAGCCTTCCGGTCTGGAGAAACGAAGTTTCATGACAACAGGTGAGTGATCAGAAAATGTTCTAGGCAAGTGAGTCATGGACTGAAACCAGGAGGATCATCGTGCGAGAGAGAAGCCAAAAATCCAAACCTGTCCACATGTTCTGTGGAGCAGAATAATGTGTATACACCTCTTTTTTAGGGAATCAAATATGCCATATATCGACCAGACCAAGTAAATCACATATATCACAGAGTACTTTATGGTCTTGTTGTTTATTGGCGGGAGAGACTGCTGTACTATCAAGAGTAGCTTGCAAAAGTAGATTAAAATCCTCATCTAAGCAAATGTAGTCAATGCCTAATGGTAGAAGTAGGGCGTGTAGAGAGTGGAAAAAATCTGAGTCGTCGACATTCGGGGAGTAAATGCACATTAATGCAATGTGAAATCCCATGAGCTTCCCAGTAACCAATGGGAAACGCCCCGCTGGGTCAGTATATGTTTTATATAGTTGAAAGGGAAGACGTTTATGAATAAGTATCACAGTTCCCCTGGAATATGTGCTGCAGTTAGAAAAATAGTGAAGTGCACCCTAGCTCGAGGCAAACATTGTGGGGGAACTAGGGGACAAATGTGTTTCCTGTAAAAACGCGATATCTGTCTTATGACGCTGCATGTAGTGCAACACGTGTTTAGTCTTCCTGGTATTGTTCAGACCTCACACATTCCAGGTAAGGAAATTGAAGTCAGAAAAAGTAGGGAGTCTACCCGCCATGATCACAGGTGTGCAGGATAATCAACACGCAGAAAAACAATAACATTAGCATTTGGAAAAGTAAATTGTATAGCCAGTAACAGAATCAAATGATGGTATGAAATCACAAAAGCTCTCACCCATCCCCATATCCTAGGGGAAATACCAGAGCCCCTAGATAGTATGAATAGACATCGTTGTAGTCGTAAACATCAAAAACAAGTGCAAACGCTTTTTGCTTTTTATCGAGCCATGCTAGGAGCTTACCCGCCTTGTCGCCCTGCTCATAAATTTTACCTTCTCTAGTGGTCGCCATCTTTTTGGCAGCCTCCGTGACCATCGCCTGATATTCCGCGTTTTTTAAGGACAACCTGTGGCGCGCCTCGGGCGTACCCTCAGCGCGTTCCATCTCCTCCAGCGTCCCAAGGTCAGCCTCAATTTTAACCAGCTGTGCTTCCCTCTCTTTACGCCGACCAGCAATTGCCCATAGGGCCCCTTCACTGAGGATCGTTTTGAAGCCCTCCTATAGAGTAACCGCCGAGTCCACCGAACCAGCGTTGGATTCGAAATAGTTGGCAATTGAGAGAGTCAATGCCTTTCGGAGTCTTAGGGGGTGTCTCACTTGCGCTTATGGGCCTCTTATGTATGGCGCCAGGCTGTGAGTCCTCTCTCCAGGTCTGTAGTGTCCCCGTGGGCCCGTGTGCCCCGCTGGTCATTTTCATTGGCTTTGTGCTGCTTGGCCCAGTCGTGATCTGATTGAAGTAGCGCCATCCGGGTCCGCCACGGCACCCCCCAGGGGGCCCGCACTACCCCTCCTGGTCCGCACAGCACAGGAGCTATCGGGTGTTCCGCGGCAGTGCGGCTCGGGCCACACGGCAGGCCCAGACCCAGCGGATGTTCCGCCCTACTTCCGGGCAAGTGGCAACGTCAGGCCCCAAGCCGAGGCTTCGATTTCTGCGGCCCCCGGCCACGGAGCTCCGAGCCACAGGCCTCGGGTCCGTCTCGGCAGAGAAGTGAGCCGCGGTTCAGCCTCCAAAGGCGTTCAGGCTCCGTTTCTTTCACGCCGTAGTCGCTCAGTTTTGCAGGGAGCCAGGGCGCCGATGGGAGAGCGCCCCGGTCAGGATTTCAGGCCGGAACTCGGGGACAGCCTCGGTCCCGGCGGAGCTCAGGAATTAGGCGGCCATCTTCGCAGACGCCTGGCCATGCCCCCCACTATCTCTTTCTTAGAAAAAGGAACTGCTGCATATAGTCGTCCAACCACACCATAGCAATCTCATCTAGGTGAGATCTACAGTCTTCGTCAGTATAGCCAGTATGGGTAGTACATCAAGTTGTATAGTACCGATCAAATTCATCCCTGATTTCTGCAGTGTCAGTATGATTCTGCCCATCTGCAGAACGAATGGCAGCAACGTAGGCTTTCCCCGCGCATGGCCGCAGTAGCTGCACCAGCATGCGGCTTGGCCTGTCTCCCTCGCCAAAGTGCCTAACAGTTGCGTATTTCTCCAAAAAGTCGGTTTAACTTTTAGCCACCTCCCTAAATTCCAGCCACAAAGCCAAACGTTTAGCATGTCCAGCCGGATCTGGATGCTGAAGTAGTTCATCATTCAAGGCCCGTAGCCAGACCTCAATGCTAGCGATGGTTCCCCTCAGTGATTTAAGTACTCCTGCATGTTTGGAAATTAATTCCACTCTGATGTACTCCTTGAATGCCTCCCACACAGTTGCCAAAGTACTGACAGAGCCAACATTGAGGTCAAAGTACATAGTTATGGACTTTGGAATTTCTGCCGAAAAGGCCGTATCCAATAATGCCTGTCCTGGGAACCTGCACTGCCTCTCGCAGCCTTCCGGTCTGGAGAAACGAAGTTTCATGACAACAGGTGAGTGATCAGAAAATGTTCTAGGCAAGTGAGTCATGGACTGAAACCAGGAGGATCATCGTGCGAGAGAGAAGCCAAAAATCCAAACCTGTCCACATGTTCTGTGGAGCAGAATAATGTGTATACACCTCTTTTTTAGGGAATCAAATATGCCATATATCGACCAGACCAAGTAAATCACATATATCACAGAGTACTTTATGGTCTTGTTGTTTATTGGCGGTAGAGACTGCTGTACTATCAAGAGTAGCTTGCAAAAGTAGATTAAAATCTTCATCTAAGCAAATGTAGTCAATGCCTAATGGTAGAAGTAGGGCGTGTAGAGAGTGGAAAAAATCGGAGTCGTCGACATTCGGGGAGTAAATGCACATTAATGCAATGTGAAATCCCATGAGCTTCCCAGTAACCAATGTGAAACGCCCCGCTGGGTCAGTATATGTTTTATATAGTTGAAAGGGAAGACGTTTATGAATAAGTATCGCAGTTCCCCTGGAATATGTGCTGCAGTTAGAAAAATAGTGAAGTGCACCCTAGCTCGAGGCAAACATTGTGGGAGAACTAGGGGACAAATGTGTTTCCTGTAAAAACGCGATATCTGTCTTATGACGCTGCATGTAGTGCAACACGTGTTTAGTCTTCCTGGTATTGTTCAGACCTCATATATATGCAAACAATTCCTAGGCAGTCTATAGTGTCAAATAAACAAATTAACAGACCCAAGGCAAAAACCACATAAACTAATGTACTGAATAAAATAAAATCAACAGTTTTTAATACATACACATGTAAAAACCATATGGAGAATCAAGGAGTGATTCACCTATAAGGTACAATTGTAAAAATACAGAAAATACATAATTTTAATACATTTCAACATATAATGACAAGGTTAAAAAAGTGGAGACAACGCAGCCAGCAGCACCCGCCGCAATGTTAACACTGCCTTTTGTGGCCGCAGTGGTAGCGGCCACATTGTAATGTCACTTGCGGGACCGCCGTCTTATAGGCGGCTAGTCCCATTCCCGGGACGATGGCAGACGGACTGAATCAATTTGTATCACACATAAAAAATAAACCACATAAAACATAAAAAATTTAATTAACCTCATGACTAAAAAATTTAAAACATATCAAATATTTATTATAGCTTCCAAATTAGGAACTAAAATTTATTTTAAAGGACATAATATTTCCTCAAAAAATTAAATACAGATTAACAATATTTACAAAATAAAATAACAAATTTGTAAGGGTCTCAAAGTTCAAAAATGCACGAAAATAAAAAATATATTTAAAACCAAAAGAATGACAATGAATTAAATACTGTTATGTGAATTATTTAAAACTTAAACTATCAATAAACCACAATCTTTTACACTATTATAAAAATGTTAATATTAAATACTATAGCAATTTTAACACTAAAGGGCCGATTATGATGCAGTTAGGAAATCGTCCTACCGACCGAGTATGATGCTTCCAGATACGATTTGGTTAGACTCCAATTGACTTCCATGGAAGCCTATGTTCCTAATAACATCGTAATCGGGCCCTCGGTCAGGAAGACACGTTCCTGATCTGATTCGGAAAGAGCAAATGACGTTAGGAAGCCTTTCCACCCGCATCGTAATCGGGCCCTAGGTGGGAATGCTTTCCTAACCGCCTCGTAATAGGCCCTAAATATAAAAAAAAATACAATACATATAAAATTAAATTTTTACAAAAACAAGAACAAATATTTGATTTCATTTTATAAAAATTAATTCATCATATAAACTCAAAACATTTAGGGGCCTATTCCAATGTCGGACGGACCTGAGTCCATCCGACATCGTCCAGGAGCTATAACCGAGCGACCTGCTGACGTTGGTTACACCCCTGCTAGTACGATGGTCGCATTCGTATACTTTACAATGCAAGCATGCATTCTGAGCAGAATGCATGCCTGCATTGTAGAAAGCAGGGGTGCAGTTCATCCCTGCACCCTGTGGCCGTCACCCTGAGGTGCCTGCCTCCGGGTGTCGGGATCAATGGAAGGGCACCATAGGTGCCCCCAGGCCGCCATCTGGCAGCCTCACACCCATGAGGACCCTTCTGGGGGCCCCCAGAGACAGCTTCCGACTGCCTTTCTGTGCCGGACAGACCGTCACAAAAAGGCAGTGAAAAGCTGCTATCGTACTCCCTTGGTCATAAAGAGGCGACCGGGGGAGTACTGCGGGATTTCCGGACTGCGGTCAAGCTCTCCGAGCCTGTTGTCCGCATTCCGGAAATCCGAATTGGATTCCTTTCCGACCGAGCCCATTGGAATGGCTCGGTTGGAAAGGAATCCAGCCGGCAGTGACCGATTCGGTCGGAAGGGCGCCGAACATGGTTTGGACCCCTTCCGGCCGAAATCGGAATCAGACACTAAAAAGTTAAATTAATAAAGTGGTAATTTTAAATACAACAATTGGATAATCAAAACATGTTAAATTACTCCCTAATCTCCTGTAAACCCAACATCCAGCACCCAAAATTATTATTAAGAAAATACAAACATTTAAAAGAAATATGTGTAATAAAACTGAAGAAACACAAAATATAAATTGTGATAAAACATGCAAGAATATTTAAAGCAACAATATCAAAAATGTTTTACAAAAAATATATTTTTACTTCCGATATGTCACAAAACTTTTGACATCACAATATTTAAAGCACAATATTTATGTCTCATGGTACTCTTTCAACAATATTTTGTTGGAACAGTACATGAGCTTTAATAGTAAAGGTGATCAAATTCACTTGATGTTAGCACTAACTTTCAAAAGCAAATGCATGGATCTATTTTTACTATTTTACACTGACGAAACATTCACCCCATTTAAAAATATCCACCTCCACGCCCTAACCTCTAGTCACTTTTCAATTTTTTTTCTGGATAGCAGCTGTAGTACTTTAATTTGGTTTTTGGGTGCTTCCCAATAGTTCCTCTTCTAGAAATATGCACTACAAACCACTTGTCAAGATAAGTAAAAGCAATTTAACCTACTGCTCTTCTCTGAGCTACTATTGCTAAGCCAAAGCAAAATGCTGAGAGTCAGGCTTTAAAGAAAGCTCAGACCAAGCACCCAATTCAGCTAAATATGCTTGTTAAATCTAGCCCCTTATGTAGGGTTAGCCCAGATTTTTGCCTCATTGGCTGATCCCTTTTTTTTGGCTTTTAGAAGTCTGCACACTTTACTCCAGTTAACTAACGCTCAAGTGCTTGTGCTCTCCCTTCTTAACATGGTAAAATTAATATGCACTTAATTGGTCCATTTAATTTATTTATATGGTATTACATGTACCCAGGGCCTGAACATTAAATGCTACAAGTGGACCTGCATCATTCATTGTGCCACCTACTAAAGCGGCATGGTAAAATATGTCTTCAGTCTGTCACTGCAGCCAGTAAGGTAGTTTTAAACAGCCATTTGGACCTTGTAAAATAAACCTCTTGCCAGCCCTAACCTTCATTTTAATAATTATGTTTCACCCCAAAGGTAGAACTTAAAGGCTCATAGACAAGAGTGCATGGTAAAAAGTAAGATGTGTACTTAGGTTTTAAATATCCTGGCATTTAAAAACCTCCAAACTTGTTTTCACTGTAGCAAGGCTAGTTCGCCCTTGCACTGGGCTACTTTATTACATTTATTAAGTGATGAATTAAAAGTTGTGAACAGATAGAATTTTGTTTTCACTCATTTAAATTATAGTTTAAAATTTTCTTTAATGGCAATTTCAGATTTTAAGTTACTATTCTAAAAATGCCACTTTTAGACTGTTACCTAAACCAGATATGTCTTTCTGCCAGGGCCCAGTCACCCCACTTTCAATGGCTCTCCTGTGATGTGATGTTTATTCCTTCGACACAGTTGACAAAAGGGCCTTGGGTGTAGGGAATGGTATTCCTCTCCTGTGCAGGATGGCCTGGGAGGGTTGTTCTCAGCCTTTGCTGAGCATTAAGGATAGCCTGAGGATGCACACACCACTTCCTGACTTCAGAATATAGCTGCCCTGTCACTGGCAAATGCAGCTAACACCTGAGCCTATCTGCCCTTTGTTCCCTTGACAGAGTAGAGCAAAATCGAGGGAAAAGGAAAGATCTGACTAGACGCACTGTAGTGGGTGTCCCCCAAACACAGGTTGGCACTGTGTATATCAGTGGCACCCTCCTAACCTGTCATCAGAGCACTCCTGAACATGTGAAGGCTCAGAAGAACGTATTTAATTCTGTCTGTAGCCTGAAGGGAGACGAGACCTGCCTGCCTTGAACCCAGGACCCCAGAAGTGACTTCAATGGTCAGTTGGCTGACTTCCTGCTTAAGCAACAGGGAGGCAAGTTTCCAGAGGCCTTCCATGCAACTGTCCAGCTGACTAGTATCAACTAGACTTGCCTATACTCTGCTGATGGCCTCAGCTAGAGTGAGTCCTAACCCCTAAAAGCTGCCCCTCCAGGTCCTAGACCCTTGGCTGGTGTTAGAGGCTACTTTTTCCACTCCAAACTACAAGAACTGGAGCCCAGGTGAAAAGCCAGAGGTTTTGGGCTCTTCACTTTGAAAACAACCATTCTGTGTCTCCTGGTGAATGCAAACAGACTTCCCCAAGGAAAACGCAGGATCTGCATCGAACTGCTGATGCCACTATACCGAATACAGACCCTAGACTTCGTCACCTGGAGCTACTTACATAAATAAAAAATGGCCATGCATTTTGCCATTCTATAGTTCCAACGAAGGCCTGAGACTTCAGCAATCTGTCAGTAAGTCAGTGATAAAATCTTGATTCGGCTATAGCCTGCAATAAAAGAATGCATAATTTCATAATAAAAATACAATACAAGGATCCAATGTAAATGTCGTGAACAAAGAAACAACTGCAAGCGTAACATGCATCAGCAATACAATTAATGATTGGATTTCAACAATAATCACTGTGGGAAAAAATAAATAAGATCAAAAGTCAGTTTCCAACAATATTTCGTATCCGAACTACGGAAGAAATATATTTATAAACCATTAGGCAAGTGAATTTGTCATTTAAAAGCTGAAGATGACACAGGGCGGCCCAACACTTTCTAATATCTAGGAATTTTAACAATGGTTTTAAAAAGGCGCGTCTTTCACTAGTGTACAATTTACAAAAAAACATGAAGTGCAATGTGATCTGAGTTGATTCTGAGTCACAGGGGTATAAATCTAATTTGGCATCAGAATATACATTTCGAGTATATGAAACCAACAGATGAGAGATTCCAAACCTGAACCTAATAAGGTAATACAATTTGGCATGGCTAAGTGGAAGGGATAAATAAAACTCCATGCCTGGAGAACAGACTATAAGTGAGTGGTCAACAACCCTTTTTTTTCCTTGATTCCTGTATGTTTCTCAACAAATATGAGTGAGCTAAAAAGTCCCTTTTCAGCTTTGCCCTTGATGTTTGGGCAATATTCCCGGGATTCTCCAAACAATCCAACAATCCCAGAGTCTCCAATTGTACCTTGACATAAGAGATCCATGGGATTTTGCTCACCCATTCCAATTTTAAACAGTTTGTAATATTAGCACAAATTAAAACTCCTGCTTCATCCACAAAAAAGTTATGCCACAATAACAAAGGAGCCAAGTGTATACGAAAGGACAGGGTAATCACCCCGAGCTAACTATGACAAATAGTAGCAGCGGTGGATTTAGAAACACTCAGCAAGCATTTTAAGAACATATTCTCAGCTCCCTGCAGACGTTCAACATTGCAATAGTCCCAAACTCCAGCACCATACAGGGTGACAGCACACGTGTGTGCTTTGTAGATTTCAGTCATTACCTTAGTGGGTCGGGAGCCTAGTTTTTTTGTAAACCTGAAAATTGCCTCCAAGCTTTGATTAAAATCCCTGATCCTTGCCTATAACAGATGAGACCAGGTATTTTTTGATTCAAAAAGAATTCCTAGATAAGAAAAAGTGGGCACATAAAGCAGTTTCTCATTATTTATGAAACATGTCTTTAACGTAGCAGGGGATTTACCCATCACCATGATGTGAGATTTAGCTACATTTGTCTTCAGGCCAAGGTCATCCATGAAATTATTAAAACTAATTAAAAGCCTCTGCAACCCCTCTCCAGTTCTGGACATTAAGACACAATTGTCTGCATATAATAATGCTGGTAACAACCTACCACCTATCTGGGGAACTTCCACATTCCCGGTTTTAATGTGGCTCTCTAGGTCGTTTATATACAGACAGAATAAAAATGGGGCAAGCACGCAGCCCTGTCGTACCCTGCGGTTCATCTCAATTGGAGCTGAGAGTTCCCGATCAGCTCCATAACGTACCCTCCCCATGACATCCTGATGCATTGCTGCTAGGAAGTGCACAATGGCCGGTTCAATGCCCATTTCCAACATCTTCTCCCAGAGCCTCCCTCTCTGCACCCAATCAAAGGCGGGCGTCAAGTCCATGAACTCTAAATAAAGGGATCCAGCCTTGGCTGAGGTGTATTGACCTATGACTAGGTGCAGGTTGAGGCACTGTTCAAGCCCTCTCCTAAAACCATATTGAAGGTCAGAAAATGTTTCGGTTTCCAATACCCAATCCTCCAGCCTTTCCAAAATAACTCTACCCATAACTTTATAGGTACAGTCAATTAGGGATATTGGACGGTAACATTTGGGATCCGCCCTATCGCCCTTCTTAAAGATGGTAACTATTATCACAGATCTCCAAGAATCAGGGGGACCTAGAACCGCGTAAGAACTCAAAATATTTGTAAGCAGTGGGAGCCACAAGGGAGTGTTAGTTAAAAACAAATACCGTCAAGGCCTGAGGCCTTATTCCTCACAGTCTGTGTTAGGGCCCTGTCCACTTCGTCTAATGTTGGAGGTACCAGGATTGAGGCCACATCGTTAAAATTACTAGAAAAATCTAGACCACTGCCAATTTTATAAAGATTTGAAAAATGATTGACTCAGGTCTCAGGCATAATTGCTGTGTCAATCTTCCTGTTATCGTTCCCATTAAAATATTCCTGGTTGATGGTTTGCCAAAAAAGTTTAGAGTCCCTGCTTTGGCAGGCTACATAGAGTTGTTCCCAAGCCTCATGTCTAATCTTTAGCTTGCGTTTTTCTATCGCCTGCTTATATACAAGGCATGACTGTTTTAACTCGGATGTATTTCGGGTGTTGATTTCAATGCCTTAATAAGTTTTTTATGAGTAAAAGTGCAGTCACCATCAAACCACCTCTTGTTGCTCTGTGTACTAAGCTTTATTTTCTTGGTCAATATGACATTTATTGTCCCTTTTATTGACTCAAATGATATCACCATGGCTGCAGGGTTTATGGTGTCTTCCAGGCAATCTAATACTTGTGTCAAGTTAGTAGTTATGATTTGAGATAGAAGTCAGGATTTATGGTGGACCCCTTATTTTTAACATAAGATAGTGGACTCGATCTAACTATGGCAGTTTGTTCATAATCTGTCATAAATGAGCCCTTCTTCGCTTCTTGCTTAAGAATTTGGATTTCTGCATTTGAGACTGGGACCTCTTAGACATACAATTTTGGGTGTTCAAAGTTTTTATTACAAAAGCATATTCCAGTGGCTTTTCTGATTATTGACCTACTCATAGCTCACTTCGTTTTTCATTTCTTCCCTGCCTATGTGGGTCTTCAGAATGTTATATGCTGTCAGTAATTCTCATGCATTTTTTATGTGAGTGCATACCATGGTTCTCTCTGAAATCATATTGCTGGCAACTCTCATTGTATATGTAAATGCATGCTTGGCTTAGCTTTTTCTCACATGTAATTAGACAGCGGATGGTAGGGAGAAAACAACTCCATGACATCACTGCACTACTGCACTGCTGAAAGATGGAATCTGGATGTTAAAAGACACCACAAATTTCACAATTTTCCCACAGAAGATATTACCCTAGAATCCACTGGAGTTCACTAATTTGCTGCAGTTTTCTAAAGAAATATGTGTACTTTGGTAGGAAAAAATGACATGACTTTGCAAACCCCTTATCAGAATGCACAATATTTATTCTGAGATGGATATGGAGTATGGAGGATTAGTGTGAGATCAGGATACATTTATAAGGCATTCCATTGTAAATGTTCATGTTTTTAGGGGTGAAGTTAGTAATGTGTTTAAAGCTCTTCAAATGTCTGTTTATGCGCCCCATTGCCCTTGTTTATTAAATCATGTACCATATTGTAAAAAGTGAATACTGGTGGTGGCCACAGTTCTCGGCTGACCTGTGTCGTAAGTGGTTGAAGAGCTGCAGCAGTGCAACTTAACCACCTTAAAAAGTGGTAGATTGTTGATTTGCTCTAAAACTTTCAAGGCATAACCCGCTTTTGGTTGGAAATATGGCATCATTTTTTGACATATTTAAAGTAAACAACTAAAACAACACAAAATCATACACAAAGCCACTTAACTCCACAATTAAAGCATAACATGGCACAACAAAACAGTCAAAACAAAAGGCAACACAAAACCTGAAGTACAACAAAACAAAATCACATCTCAATAATGTAGCTCAAAAAGACGGCATCACAAAAAAACAGAATATATCACCAGAACAATAATATGCCACACAGCAAGTGTGCACAAAGGTTCATTTCACGCAATATCAACTAGATCATTAATTTTTCATAACAGGATAGTGAAAGGTGTTTAGAGCTACCAGTACCTTAATAGCACCAGTGTTTCAAAGTGAGACACCATCCACGACTTGATGAGCAAGAGTTGATTATTCACCTTAACTCACACCAACCATCCAGGGGAGCTTGCAGGCCGAACTGACACTGCAGAACTCCCCTGAGTACAATGTTCTCTATTGCATACTAAAATTCTAAAACTACACAGTATGAAGGCGACCATAGCACACACCCTGTCACTACACAAATTATGGCTAACTTATAACAGCTATGCATGAAATAAGTATACATAACAAAAAAAACAGGAATTATCGTAGAATAGACCAAACAACAAAGTTGGTTGTACCAAACAAAATTGCAGGGTTTCAGAATGGAACAATGCACTCCTTAAGGCACATACTCTTTCCACTACACTGATGTGCAATGCTGTCTGTATCTCCTGTTATCATGAGAAGGTAAGTGAAACCTTCAATCAATATTTGCAGGAACAATACCCTTAGCGGTGTCAGCATTGGTAACATCATGCCACCTTACCACTCTGTACATACCCCACACACCATCATTAACTAGAACTACAACATTCTTCTTGGCCATACAAATCACAAAAGGTCACATACATGCAGACCTGTCCTTCCTTATAAGGCCCAGTGTTCTTATCAGCACTTCCATCACCCACACAAAATGGTGAATTAGTAACAGTGTTCTTGTTGTCATATCTAAATATACATTTGTCATGGGAACTTCTCCTTAACACAAAAAGATTCTTTATGTCTCACACAGGATCTACTCACTGCATGAACACATCCATCCATGTTGGGTACATCTATGTATTTGATTCTGCTCCTCAAATACATAAAAGGGGACACTGACGTTATGGAATTAGGAGTGTTGCGATCTGCCCACCACATTTCTCCAAGCAAATCTGTCTAGGGTATCTTGGTCTCAAACGCTCGCCGAACACAAGATTTACACATTATGTTCATGGATTCAGTAAGGCTGTTAGCCTGGAGCAAATCCAGCGCTGCTTTCAAATGAACAACGGAATACCCCTTCAAAAACTCTTGCATTGCTTGGGACATAAGTTGGACCCCATAGCCTGTAATAAGATGATTGGGGAGACCTTCCTGTCAAAACTCTTCCTTTAGAAATTCGATCACTACCTTGGTATCCAGTGACCCTGCACATTTTGTCACCACCCACTTTGAGATGTAAACCTTCAATACCATTACATAGCGCTCAATTGCAGGTAAACACACAAAATGTTCCATAAAATCCAACCTCAATTTCTTCCAAGGTGTTTCAGAAATCTCAATAGGTGACAGTGGTGTCTTGAACACTACTTTGCTTTCATCACTCTGAGCACACAGAACACAATATTTGACAGTACTCTCTACATCTCGGTCTAATCCAGGCCACCAGTACGTCTCTCTAACCCTTGATTCTGCCTAGATGCCGCTGGCAAATCAATCAATTTATCTCTCAAACTGTCAGGTGGTATCACTCTCATCCCTCTGAAAATGTCTTCACCCATCACACGCTCACTCTTCTCTCACCGTCCATAATTCCTTCAAAGAATCAGGGATATTCATGTACTCCGGCCACTCTTTCACAACAAAATCTACAAGGATTTTCTTTTCACCATCTGTTTCCCTGGCAAATTTCCAGTAATCTTTAGAGATTGCCTTGTCGTACATCCAACTGACCAAATTGATGTCAGCAACCTCATCTCCTCCCTCAATGGGTGAGCGTGAAAGAAAATCAGCCACGTTATTTCTGATCCCCAATATGTATGTATTCCACTTGGAAAATATAATACAAACACTCCACCCATCTTTTAATTCTTGAAGTAGTTTCATCACACTTTCTGGTAGAAAACTATTGGACAAAAGGCCCATGATCAGACCCCATAAGTCAAATTTAAAGTGTTTGATTTTCCATACACATGCCAAGGCCTCTCTCTCAGTGACAGAATAATGTTCCTCTGTGCCTTTGAGGAAATGTGAAGCAAAGGAAACTACCTTTTCTTCATCATCCACGACTTGCTATTAAACTGCGTCCAACCCACTGAGACTTGCATCACTTGCATCACTTGTTAACACTGTTTTTTTAAATACATCAAAGTGACTGAGGGTGGGCATGCTATTGATGCTCTTTTTAACAGAGGAAAAGGCAAAAGCACATTGACTCATCCAATCAAAACTGACACCTTTTTTGGGTAATGAACGAAGAGGTTACATCACACTTGAAAAATTGGCAATGAATTCCTAATAGTATTCAGCCAACTCAAGGAATGATCTGACTTCGTTTTTGTCCAGTGTTCTGGTGCGTTCTAACAATAGAGTCAAACAATTCCAACTTGGGTTTAATAACCTCCCCGGAAATGGTATGCCCCATGTAAGAGACTATGGTAACTCTAAATTAGCAATTTTCCTTCTTCAGCATAAGACCAGACATAGCCAATCTATTCAATACCTCTCTTAAAGTATTGCGATGTTCTTTCAAGTCAAAACCAAAAACAAGCATATCATCTTGGAAGGAGAGTACATGTGAGATTCCACACAATACTTTTTTCATAACCCTCTGGAAACAGTCTGCTGGTGATGCTAACCAAAATGGCAATCTTAAAAAAACAATAGGTTCCCAATGGCATGACAAAACATGCCAAATGCCTGGACTCCTCCTGTAACATAACCTGATGATAGGCGGATAAAAGGCCAATGACAATTAAAACATTTGCTGTACCATGTTCCGACAAGGTGTCTTAAAGGCTAGGGAATGGTTGGCAATCCTCCCAGATATTTTAATTTAAATCTCTGAGATCCACACACATCCTAACCTGTTTACCCCCATCCATGGGAGTTGGTACTACTAGTGCCAACCATTTTGAAGACTCAATGTTCTCAATTACTCCTGTCTCCAACAGCTTCTGCAGCTCAGTTTTTAGTGGTTTCATCACTGGATTGAGAACCTTCCTAACCATGTGAACACGCGGGTGGCATTCTTTTTTAGTATGATTTTGTTTTAAAATTCCTTTGAAAGGCCTAAAGTGTTGCTAAAAACCATAGCAATTTCCTCATGAATATCCTGATGCTTGAAATCATTACATACTAACATGACTTGGGGAGGTGCGTTTGGGTTTAGCATGATACACATGTCACGTTGATGCTGCCATCCCAACACGTTGTCACCCCCCTTAGTAACATAAACCTTCCCAATTGTTTCCTTCCCTTGAAACTCTATCCTCATAACAGTGTATCACAACATATCAATCTTGGTGCCACTATAACTCACTGGTTTGATATCAGATGGCAGCAGAGAAATTCCACTATTCCCAAATTCTTACTCCCAGTTCTTATCTCCAACCATTGTATATGGGGTAGCTGAATCTGCTAGAACCTTCATAGGTTTATCACCCAGTTTTATGTAACATTCAGGCACTTCTATGGGGCTATCATCAACTGCACATGCATCAGGTTTAAAATTGAACATCATCCAACTCACACCCTCAGACACTGATTCCACACCATTGAACTTAGAGCCCTTGCAGGCATGTGTATAGTGGCCTTTTTTTCACACACTTCTTGGAAGTTGAATTTCTTGCGTAACAGTTGAGCTGTTGAAAGAATGGCCTGGATCACCACAGCGATAACATTTTAATTTAAAATCCTTGAAGTCCTTGTCTTATGTGGGTAAGGATGTTCTTCCCTCAACATTCACCTTGTGAACAGACTCACTTTCATTCACCATCTCTAAACTAACACAAATTACCCTTACTCATTTCCCATATCCAGCTGTTGGTATCATTCATACTTTCCACTATGGCAACAGCTTCTCTCAGATCATTGTGTTTTGCCCTTGCACACACCTGATGTTGGTGCAAAGTACCAACTGGTCTTTAATCAATGAAGCTGTTAAAATATATTACAATCGCATGTGCTTTCAAGTGTTTGCAAATACGCAATGTAATTTTTGACAGTCTTATGTTTTGCCTTGAGTCCTTGCAAAAATTGCGTGTCTTTCCAAAACTACATTCCACCAGAAATGAAAATGTTTGACCAACATCATGATGGACGTCTCAGAGATATCAATTGGTTCTCCTTCTGCATCACCAATGACCATGGTTTTTTAAACTGTAATAAATGTTCCTCCCTTGCTCACCTAGATTATGTAGTAGCACTCCCTGTTTTATAGCCGCCTAAAATTCCTCACCACCAATTGCCAACAGTTAGTAATCAGAAAGTTTTTCAAACCATCTTCCAAGAAAAAATTGGTTCTCCCTACTCTGAAACAAAAGATGATGTGCTGAGACATACTGCTTAGTTAGTTTGCAAACGTTTGGCTGTTAGTCACCATACTTTACTAATAAAGCCACTGCCCTGGTTTCTTGTAAATTATCAAATTTACCTCAATATTATAAAATGAATTGCTCCAGGACTTGGCATCAGCACATGTTGCCCAAATCATATCCAAATGTCATCCAAGATGTTAGATTTTGGCGTGTCTAGTTGGCAGAGGTAGGTACCTTTGGTCAAGTAGAGACCCTTGCGTCTAGTCTGGGTAAGGGGGTACACTCCTAAAATAACCCCTACTCACCCGTGGTAGCTTGGCACGAGCAGGCAAGCTTATCTCGGGGGAACTGTGTAAATAATTTGTGAACACATAAAGTAACCCAGTGACAACACTACAGATGGACACCACACAAGTTGTAGTATAAAAATAAGTATTTTTATATAGACTATTTTTTTATTTATTTATTTTTTTAACATTTAGTAAAGCGCGAACAAATGCCCGAAGGCGTCTCGGCGCTGTAAACTGCAGGCTCTCCTAACTTTGGCTTCTGGACTCTAGAGATTAAACAGCCATGTTTTCAGCTGCTTCCTGAATACCAGCAAATTAGGGCTGGATCTTATGGTTTGCGGGAGTGTGTTCCACAATTTCGGAGCAGCCACCAAGAAGCGTCTGTCTCCCCAGTTAACCAATCTGGTGCGTGGCACTACCAGATCGTTCATCTTTGCGGACCGAAGTGGCCGAGAAGGCTGATATGGGATAAGATGATCTCTCAGAAATTGTGGGGCTTGTTGGTGTAATGTTTTATATACAATGCATAAGGTTTTAAACTTTATTCGGTTCTTTACAGGCAGCCAGTAAAGATCTCTCAGGGTATTAGTTATTGGCTTAAATCTCGGAACACCTGAGAGTAACCTGGCCGCCGCATTCTGTACTAGTTGCATTTTTTTTATCACTCTAATTTGAGCGTTGGCAAACAAGCCATTACAATAATCTAGTGCCGACAAAACAAGGGCACTTATCAAGGTTCTACCCACAGATTCAGGGAGAAATGGCAGGATCTTTCTTACCAGGCGTAGTTTGTAAAAAGCTGCCGAGGTCGTCTGGTTGGCATGAGCCATAAAGTTCAAGTTATCGTCGAAGGTGACACCTAGGTTTCTCACCTTCGTAGTTGGTTTAGGCACGGCTCCAAAAGATGGTGGCCACCATGCCGGAGACCAGCTGGGACTAAGGTGACCAAACAATACCACCTCTGTTTTTTCAGAGTTCAGCTTTAAGCGGCTTCCGGACATCCATCGTCCGATAGCCAGCAATCCTGCCTTAAAACTTTCTGCCACTGCTTCCCCATCATCCCTGACCGTCAAGATCAACTGGGTGTCGTCAGCATATGAGGTAAGGTTCATCCCATGCGCTTTGATGGTGTTTGCGAGGTCCGACACATAGATATTGAAGAGTGTCGGACTCAGGGATGAACCTTGGGGTACCCCACATGGGAGGGACAACTCCGCTGACTCGAATTGTCCCAAGGCGACCGCCTGAGATCTATCCGCCAGGAACGATGCTAGCAGTTTCTTGGCCAGGCCACTAACGCCCATCCCCTCGACACGATCGACCAAGATCTTATGATCGACCGTGTCGAAGGCGGCCGATAGGTCTAGAAGCACCAATAATGCTGACCCCCCCTGGTCTCGAATCAGACGAATGTCATCCGCTGCCTTAATGAGGGCTGTTTCTGTACCATGAAACTTACGGAATCCGAATTGCGTTTCATCGAGCAGCTGGTT
This sequence comes from Lissotriton helveticus, assembly GCF_964261635.1. NCBI lineage: Eukaryota > Metazoa > Chordata > Amphibia > Caudata > Salamandridae > Lissotriton > Lissotriton helveticus. Next base: position 872,487,189 of record NC_136065.1, on the reverse strand, counting down.
TTGCTCGATGAACTCCGCAAGTTGAGTATTCATGGCCTTTTCTGCCACTTTAGCTAGGAATGGAAGGTTAGCTATGGGCCTATAGTTTTTTAGCTCTACTTTATCTAGGCCCTCTTTTTTCAGGAGTGGCTTCAATAAAGTTTTCTTTAGAGGGATGGGAAAAGTTCCAGTACAAAACATTTGGTTACAGATGTGAGTTATCGCCGGGATCAGAATATCCATTAAAGGGCGTATGGTGTTCACCGGGCAGGGGTCCAGTGCTGAGCCGGATTTAATGGATTTGATAATTTCCTGGGTTTGACTATCCGAAATTTCCGCAAATTGCGAGAATGTTTTATCGGTCTTTGGCCTCCTTGAATCGTTACTTTTTAGATTATCAGATGACGTGAATGACGAAAAGATGTCATTTACTTTAGTAAAGAAGTAGGAGGCTATTGAGTCGCAAAACTTTTGTGAGGCTGGAGGGTGTAGATCAGGAGTTGCTCCTGCTAGTTGTTTGGTTATATCGAAGAGCTTTTTGTTGGAATTACTGCATTTCTCAATTTGCTCCTTGTTATATTTCTTTTTAGTTTCCAGGATCAATAGTTTGTACTGGGTTAACAGCTTCTTGTACTTATCTTTACTTTCCTCATCATAATTTTTCCTCCAGTGCCTCTCCCTATTTCTACAAAGCTGTTTATGTCTTTTAAGTTCCTCCGTATACCAGGGTGCCGAAGGAGCACTTCTGTTTTTGGACCTTTGTTTTATTGGTACTAATTCATTAGTAGCGTGGACCAGCCAGTCTTGATACTGCGATGCCGCTGTCTCTGGGTCAGTGGAGAAAACAGGTTTGGAATTATCCAGGAATACTCTAAGGTCAGGAATACTAATATCTTTCCATGCTTTGAAAGAGTCCCGCATTGGAGGGGGTGGTTTAGCGGAAAGTGCATCGCTAATTTTTATCGTGCCCAATATTAGGTAATGATCTGTCCAGGTCATGGGGAGGATGTCAGTTATTGCTAGATTTTGTAGATTGGCGAAAATACCATCTAAGGTGTGCCCTCCTTTATGGGTAGGTACTGTCACCAACTGAGATAAGCCACATACCTCCATCTCTGACATGAGGGCAGTGGTGTCTTTATCTTCGAGATTATCCAGGTGGAAATTGTAATCTCCTAACAATGTTACAGCTTTCTCAATTGCTAGGGATTCTAGGATGGAGGAGATTTCTGTGAGAAATCCCGACCGCGTCTCAGGTCGTCTGTATAGTAATACACCTTTGAAGTTATACGATGGGGACAGCTGAATATCATACTGAAATGATTCACATGTCATGGTGGGAATGATCGTGGTACGTATTTTAAAAGTCTCCCGCGCTATTATAGCAATTCCTCCTCCTCTTTTGCCTAATCTATCTTGTCTATATGTTTTAAATCCTTTTGGGACAGCTATAACTAGATCTGGGTCCGATGTTGTGTCCATCCAGGTCTCTGTTAAGAACATCACATCAATATTCTTATCCACAATTAGATCAGCAATTTCTTGCCTATGTTTGGCCAGGGAGCGGACATTAATAAGGGCAATAATGGGAGTCTTTATTGTCTCCTTCTGAATATCACTTCCCACCAATTTGTTTAGAAGGGGGATGGATACCTGACAGCGTTTACAGTTTAGTGTGGAAGTGGACGTTAAAGAATCCATACTGTGTTTAACACATCCTTCGTGTGGTTGTGGGCGCAGGTCTGTTAGCATAGCATGAGTGTAGGGAGCGAGGCGGGCAGGCAAGGCAGAACCAGGGGGGGTGGCCCTTGGCCCGTGTCCGGCGCGGACGGGCGCAGACGGGCTTGCCTTTGGCGCGCCTTCGGCGCGCCGCCGGCGCGCCCGCTGCGCGGACGGGATAATCCCTTCATTTTATATCCTGCCGAGGAGGGTGGGAGGCGTCCTGCCACTGGACCGCCAACCCTTCCTCCCTCCAAGATGGCGCCCGCGTCGTGAGCCCGCAATCGGCCACGCCGGGATGAGGGGGTAAGTGAAGCACGCCTCGGTGCAAAGTAAGTCTTGCACGCGAGTAAACAGTGTGACACAGTAAATTAAAAATGTAACAGGATAAAATATTCACAAGTCTTAAAAATAGCAGGCTATGTCAGCGCGCTTTCAAAATAAGGGACAGAGAAGAACCCCCGGCTTTCCGCCTCAGGGGAGAGTACAGCAGATACAGCGAGCCCTTTTTCACAGCTCCTTAAGTAACCTGGAGGGCGGGAGGCGTCCTGCCACTGGACCGCCAACCCTTCCTCCCTCCAAGATGGCGCCCGCGTCGTGAGCCCGCAATCGGCCACGCCGGGATGAGGGGGTAAGTGAAGCACGCCTCGGTGCAAAGTAAGTCTTGCACGCGAGTAAACAGTGTGACACAGTAAATTAAAAATGTAACAGGATAAAATATTCACAAGTCTTAAAAATAGCAGGCTATGTCAGCGCGCTTTCAAAATAAGGGACAGAGAAGAACCCCCGGCTTTCCGCCTCAGGGGAGAGTACAGCAGATCACAAGACCACAAACGAGAAAATTCCACAATACTGTACTTTAAAAAGGTCGAAATAGCTTAGTTCTCTTTAGATGGTAAATGTGACACGTTATGTTCAATGTACCTTTGGATGCGGAACACAATACAAAGAAAGAGTTGCAGGAAAGGTGATGCATCGGTTCCTTACATGCAGGAACGGTGATGCGTCGGTTCCCTACTTCTGCGTAGGGGACGGTGATGCATTGGTTCTTCTCCGCGTGGGGAGGTGATGAATTGGTTTCTTACTGTGCTTCCACGGCGATGTGACCCGCAGCGCCGTGATGCTATGATGATCCGATGCAATGAAACAAAATGGGGTCTTCTTTTTGATGCGACAACGACGAGGCGATGCGTGCACGCCCGACGGCCGTGCGGCGACTCAACGAATCTTCTGAGTCGTAACAGGGCCTGCGGCATGCTTCTCCGGTGATGCGACGGTGTCTGCTGCGACACTCTTCTCCGATGATACGAGGTGCTTTGACGATGCGATGCGACAGCGGCGACAGCCTTCTTCAGTGATGCGACGCCAGCGGCCGCAGTGACGACACGCTTCTCCGATGATGTGACGGTGTCTGCTGCGATGACGACACTCTTCTCCGGTGATGCAAGGTGCTTCTGCGAGGCAAAGCAACAGCGGCGACACCCTTCAGTGATGCGACAACAGCGGCAGCGGCGGTAACGCGCTTCTTCTTCATGAGTCGCACGTCCAACTCTTTGCAACACGCAGTCCGTCAGAAGGCCCAGCACAACAGCAGGCACTTCAAAAGAACTCTGGGGAACTGGTTGGTGAATTCTGTTGTCCCATAGACTTCAGCAGGAGGCAAGCTCTATCTTCAAGCCCTTGGAGATCCTTTACAAGTTGATGAAAGTAGCACAAAGTTCCTTTCTCCTTTATTTGGCAGTCAGGCAACCACTGCAGTCCAGTCCTCCAAATAGCACTCGGCTTAGGGACAGTCTCCTCCTTTAGTTTCTCTCCGGTTCCTGTCCTCAGCAAATGTCCTTCTTGTTTCCCAAAAGTGATCTAAAGTCCTGGGGTCTGGGTCCCAACATTTATACCACTATTCTCTTTATTCGTTGAAGGAAGAGAGTGTCTGTACATAGTCCAAACCATTTCTAATCAGTACTGGAGCACTTTGTTTACAGGACTCCTTCTTTCCTTTGACAGTGTGGGCCAGAGACATCAGACGCACCACCGGAGGTGGAGCAAGAATTGTGTAAGGCAGGCACAGCTCTATTCAGACCCAGGTGCCACCCCTCCCCTCACTCTCTATGAGGATAGATCTATTCAGCCCTGTGCTGACTCACCCTGTCTCCTGGAATCCCTCAGCCCCAGTCACTCAAACTCCAGACATAGAATACACAACCTAGCAGAGGCAGTCTTCGATATTTAGGCAAGAAAATACCTACTTTCTTAAAGTGGTATTTTCAAACCCAGAATGTTAAACCCAACTCCACTAAAATATGTATTTTATCATTTTAAGTTCAGGCATATTAAACTCGAATTTCTACCTAGTTCCCTGAGTCAGCTAGGATCATAAGATGTTATAATCAAACTGCCCATTCTGGCCTATGGGGTACAGGTAGCCTTGCAATAGTGAAAAACGAAAATGGAGTAATTCACTATCGGGGACATGCCACACACATCAGGGCATGTCCTTCCATTTATATACAATGCACCCTGCCCTTGGGCCTACCTTAGGAGTGACTAATATGTAGAAAATGGAAGGTTTAGGGGCTGGCAAGTGGGGGCACTTGCCCATTCAACATGGCAGTACCAGACTGCACACAGGCTCTGCAATGGCAGGCCTGAGACACACTTTACAAGCTGCTCCAGTGGGAGGCACAATCAGTGCTGCAAGCCCACCAGCTGCCTATGATTTACAAGCCCTGGGTCTGACAAGTAAACCAAATAAGCCAATCATGGAGTCACCATTCCATACATCAATTTACCATAGGGAGAGACTATGCACTTTAGCACTGACCAGCAGTGGCAAAGTGCCCAAAGACATAAAAATCCACAAAAACAGGTCAGACAAAATACAAGAGGAAGGCAAAAAGTTCAGGTATGACCCGGCAAATAGAGCCACTTCCAACACAAGAGAATATCCAAACTCAATCCAGATCAGCGTTTTCCTTTGTATTTATATTGTCAGCCCAATCTAAAATGAGGGTAAGACAATAAGTGATAACGTCACACCATCAACTATATATAGCGCGCCTGATTCTAAACACATACTGTGACGAACATGAGCTGGCTGAGGAAACAGGTGAGAGAGGCACGAGCTTACGCACGTGGCTGTTAGAAGATTTGAGCCTCCATGCGCAGTTCCCTTATGACAACACAAATGCTAGAAATGCTTGTGCACTACCAATGCCTTGACCCCATTGCGGTAAGCATCTGCATCTTAAATTGTCAACACATTCATACTTTCCACTGAGTCTTCCACAATTGCAGTTAATTCTTTTGTGGTTCAAAGAAAGGGCTTGAAAGATTCACTTATGTTGATATTTGGCATCACATGAGTTTTGTCACAAGAAGAGGTTGATGGCAATGCCTGTCTCAATCTGGGAAGCTTGTCACAAGTGTTGCAAAATGAGACACCATCCATGACATGATGAACAGGAGTTGATTTATACACCTTAAGTCACACCAACCATCAAGGGCAGCTTGCAGGCTAAAACTGGCACTGGAGAACTCCCCTGAACACAATATTCTCTATTTGATACTAATATTCTGAAAACTGCACCCAACTGCATGAAAAAAACAACAACCAGCCACACATGTTATGTGATCTGGCCCCATTTCTGACTTCTTTTATTATTGTGAATCTAATTTACTTCTTCTTTCCATCTTGAAAATGCATTCAGTCCAACAATTAGGTATCTTTCTTTATATTTTAAGAGTAAGGAGCACCGGATTACATGTTGCTACAGCATGTTTCATTACATTTCAAAGTTAGCTTGACCCCATATTTATAGAAACTCAAATCTGCACAAAGACACAGGCGCACAAACACATGCACACACACACACCCTCTCTCTCCCCATGTCATATCTATACATACAAAGACCAGTAAATGACCACAATGGAGTGTGTATTTATTATTCTAAAGCCATGTGTCTTGGTACTGGGAAAGATTATATATCGTACCAAGACAAATATGTGTGCTTTTAGTTTTTAGATACACTCACTTGAGAATACCTAAACAGACTGTGTGGACTGGTCCCTGCAGCATCTGTTTAGGTGGTGTTTGCCTATTTTTGTCAGAGTTTAACAATAATGTGAATAACGGTTCAGTCCTCCTAGTATTTTTCCAGGACTTACAAACAATGTCAGGACTGGCCCAGCACTCGCAGTGCAGGTTATACATGCCCACACTGCATTGAAACTCGTTACTTGTAGGCCACATTGGGCCAGATTTTTCAATATCTCACTCAGAGCAGTTCGCAAGCCCCCTTGCTGCACTGCGTGAAAGGGAAAGGACAGGTATGTTCTATATTTAACATCATATATCACATTTCTGTCCTTTCCTTGCACTGGCTCTCAATGTGCTGCCTAGTGCGAATGCAGGCAGCCATGCCCAGTGGTGCAATGGGGTCTGCAATATAGACAGGATTGTTTTTGTGCAGGAAGAGACACCTTCCTGCACAAAAACAATCCTCTGAGGCATTTTATACTTTCTGTGTCATAGAAAGAGGAAACAATGAGGAAAAATAAAGATATTTCTACTAGTTATGCCTCACCTAGGTAGGCGCAGCATTTTGACACATTCCCATGACTTCCACTAATGGTAAATCTGGGAAAGCACCAAAACCCAAGGGTGGATGCGTGGGAACATCCACGCGCCACCAATGGAACACCTCCCTCAGGTAGAGTAACGCAATTCAGAGATTTGCCCTGAGTTGTGTTACTCTAGATTTATTAAGCTCCGCAGGGCCAAGCAAGCGGTTTCATCTGAGTTGCGTCATCCTTGCACCCAATTGCATGGCACAAGGGCGGCGCAGCTAATTGAAAAATCTGCCCAATAGTGTCAATCTCTTCATAAGGCGTAGGATACAAACCAGAGCTAGTACATGTTGAAAAGTTTCCCTTTTTGACATGTCACCCCCACTTTGTGCCTGGTATTCGATGCAATTTTGACTGGAAGTGCACTGGATTCCTGCTATCCAGGTCCCCAGTGCCAGATCTCTTGCCCCAAAAATGTATAATTCTTCCCCCAATTGGCAATACCTTTGGCACCCCTCTATGTCACTAGTAAATGGTATCCCAGGTACCTAGGGCATGAGTACAAAAGAGGGCCCCTAAGGGCTGCATCATGTATTGTGCCACCCGAAGGGACCCTTCACCTAACTCATGCAAACTGCCATTGCAGGCTGCGTGTCTTGGTGCAGACAAAAGTGAAAAAACAACATGGCACACAGCCCTATGTGCCATGCCTACAGACACTGCATACAGCATATGTAAGTCACCCCTACAGCAGGCCTTACAGCCCTAAGGCAAAGTGCACTATACTGCAAGCGTGGATATATTTGCATGAGCAGATGTGCCCCTGTGCTAGCCAGTACAATTACGGCCAGTACAAGTTACCAGAAAAGCCATTTTAAATACATGTGGAGGACACTGGTATAATACGAGTTCCCCAGCTACATGATGGCTTCACTGAAACTAGGGATGTTTAGTATCAAACATCTCATTTTAATAAACCCACACTGATTTCAGTGATGGAGTGATAGATACATGCATCCAGAGGGCACCTTAGAGGGGTCCCCTGAAAACCTACCAACTACTAGTGTGCCGTCTGACTGTTCCTGACCAGCCTGCCACCACAGACAAGTTTTTGACCCCCAGGGTTGAGGGACAGCACTGTCAAGAGGTTAAAAACAAAGCTCCAATAGAGGGTGTTGACACCTCTTTCCAGCAAAATGAATGCTCGTATGAGGGGCTTAGTGATCCCAGGGGTATGTTTCCCTTCCCACTTTAGACATCTCTGCTTTAAATGTTAGTAGGGATCTCTGAGAAAGCACGACTAGACTACTCAGATTGACTGTTAAATAAGAACCCAACCAACGTTGGTGGCGCCATGTCGTGTAGTTCCTACTAATTCGTAGGAACTGCTCATTGTTTGGACAACATAAACTAGGAGCTTGGTGTCAAGACTGATTCCGGACAATTCCTAGGTTATGTTGGCCTACAAACCAGCTAGCTCACAGCGCCAACGTAAGCCCCATAACCTACCAGAGAGCGAATAATTTCTAGCAACCACTGAACATGGCAACTCTGATCCCTCAGGGATCATGGAAACAGTGCAGAACCTTTTGTTCAGTCACTCGTGCTCAATCAATCAATCAGAGCATGTGTAAAGCGCACTACATACCCGTGAGGGTCTGAAGGCGCTGGTGGTAGGGGTGCTGCTACAGCTCGAAAAGCCAGGTCTTGAAGAGTCGTCTGAAGGACAGCAGGTCTTGGGGCTGCTGTAGGTGGATGGGGAGGGTGTCCCAGGTCTTGGTGGCAAGGTGGGAGAACGATCTGCTGCTGGAGGTCATTCTTCGGATGCGGGGACTGTGGCAAGGGCGAGGTTGGCGGAGCGGAGCTGGTGGGTGGGGGTATATCAGCTGAGTCGTCTGTTGAGGTACACAGGTCCAGTGTTGTGGAGTACCTTGTGTGCGTGGGTGAGAAGCTTTAAGGGGATCCTCTTGTTGACGGGGAGCCAGTGCAGGTTTCTCAGGTGGCGTGTAATGTGGCTATGGAGGGGGATGTCGAGGATCAGAGGCGTTCTGGATGCGTTGAAGCCGTTTCAGGAGTTTGGCCGATGCTCCTGCGTAGAGGGCGTTTCTGTAGTCCAACCTGCTGCTGATGATGGCCAGGATGACCATTCTTCTTGTTTCGGTGGGGATCCATGTGGAGCGTGTTGAAGCAGGAGGAGGAGACGGTGTTGACCTGCTTAGTCATGGAGAGGGTGGAGTCGAGGATGACCCGTAGGTTGCGTGCATGGTTGGTGGGTGTTGGAGCTGTTCCCAGCATGGCCAGCCACCAGGAGTCATCCCAGGCCGAAGGGGTGGGTCCGAGGATGAGGACCTTTGTCTTGTCCGAGTTCAGTTTCAGTCGGCTGTTCCTCATCCATTCGGCAACAGCCTTCATTCCTTCGTGGAGATTGGGTTTGGCGGTGTGGGGGTCCTTGGTGAGGGAGAGGATCAGCTGGGTGTCATCGGCGTAAGTGATGATGTTGAGGTTGTGCCGTCGGGCGACGTGGCTGAGAGGTGCCATGTAGATATTGAACAGCGTTAGGCTGAGGGGTGAGCCCTGGGGTACGCCGCAGATGATCTCGGTGGCTTCGGAGCGGAAGGGGGGAGGTGGACTCTCTGTGTTCTGCCGGAGAGGAAGGAGGTGGTCAAATCCAGGGCCTTCTCTTGGATACCGGCATCGTGGAGGTGTGTGCGTAGTGTGCGGTGGCAGACTGTGTCAAAGGCAGCAGATAGGTCCAGGAGGGTGAGGGCTGCGGTTTCTCCGTTGTGTAGCAGGGTCCTGATGACATCGGTGGCGGCGATGAGGGCAGTTATGGTGCTGTGGTAGCTGCAGAACCCGGACTGGGACGGGTCCAGGATGCTGTTCTCCTCGAGGTAGCAGGTCAGTTGTTTGTTGACGGTCTTCTTGATGACCTTCGCCGGGAACGGGAGCAGGGAGATGGGCCGGAAGTTCTTGAGGTCCTTGGGGTCCGCCTTGGGATTCTTGAGTAAGGTGTTGATCTCAGCGTGCTTCCAGCTTTCCGGGAAGGTAGCTGTCTCGAAGGAAATGTTGATGGCTTTCTGGAGATGGGGTGCGATGGTGGTGCTGGCTTTGTTGAAGACGTGGTGAGGGCATGGGTCTGACAGTGATCCGGAGTGGATGGTGTTCATGATCTTGATGGTGTTGTCGTTGTTAATGTGGTCCAGGAGAGCAGGTGGCAGGATTACTGCGATCACCAAGTTGAAAACCAGAATAAAAAGGCCAAAGAATCAGCGCTGGGTGACACAGAAAAAACATCTAGACAAAGTGCTGTGACATCAGGTTTCAATCCTGTTACTTCGTCACTGTGTTAAAAGCATTAAGCACTCTTACCCAAGAAAGGTGGAGGGGACGCTGCCACCTACATTAAGGTCAATGGTGTAGTGTTGCAGGCTCGCGATCAGCGGAGCTCGTTATGTGCACGTTCTGTGAGAGAACTACGCACTTCAACTGACTTTGTGTGAGGAGTAAGTGTCTCCTCCTTGCACCGCACCTTGTGAGGAGAATATTTTCTGCCAAGACGCGAGTAGCGTATCGTAGTTTTAGTTTAGATTTTGTTGTAGAGTAAATAAACGCATGCGCAACGTGTGAGAGACTTTCCAGCATCAATGAGCATCGGGCAGCAGCCGTAAGGGTTACCCAACTGGTGATATGAGGTAACGCTTGTATTTCAAAGGCTTTTGAACGAAGACAAGCAATATTCTCGTGAAGATAAGGTACAGCGGACTTTATTATTATTTTTCTGGCACAACTTATCGTCTATTGAAGAAAACTGCAAGGGTTAAAAGGAAGAACAGTTGCTTACAATATTTACAGTTTTTGAGAGAGTTGAAATAAAAACACACAAAGGTAAAGAGATTTATAGAAATTAAAATAATTACAGGGTGATAAGATAACAAGCAAAATAATTAGTATATCTATTCTATCGACAGATACACTGTGTACCATACCTATCAACCACAGCATAGAGAGCAGCAATAGCCCAGGTCTACAGGGTAAATATCAAAACCTGGACAACCAAACAAGTACTAATTAGAAAAGGTTACTGTGTATATTCATGCATGTTGTCTCCACAGGTGCAGTAAACAAGATGCCCAGCTGAACAGACCTGAAGCAGACGAGGACTGTGTTCTTTTATGCGGAGGCTGTCTCTCTGTTTTCTCCCGTTCACCTTTCCCCCACGTTTTAGCTGAAACTCAGAATTGTTTATCTCATTCGAGTGACAGTTGAGACGAGGAGGCTCTGGGAAACATCGTGGACTACTGTGGCCTGACTCTGAAATCTGACAGCAGGCGGTTGGTGCGAATGGAGATCTCAGTGGTTGTCGGGGTGGTCGTGGCTTTGAAGCTGTCATAGATGTCTGCGATCTTGCAATGGAAGAAGGTGGCCAGTGAGTCGCACAGGTCTTGCGAAGGTGGGATGTTGTTGGTGTTGGAGCTGGGGCTGGAGAGTTCCTATAAGATGTTGAAGAGCTCTTTGCTGTTGTGGGCATTGTTGTCTAGGCGGTCTTTGAAGGAGGCTCTTTTGGCAGCTCTGGTGAGGTGGTGGTGTCTGCAGGTGGTGTTGTTCTTGGCTGTGTAGCTGTCTGGCGATCGTTGCCCGAGCCAGCTCTACTCTAGCTTCCGGCAGGTAAGCTTGGATGCCTAAAAGTCTTCAGTGAACCAGCTAGCTGTCTTGCTGGTGTGGCTGTTGGAGACTTTCTTGGCCAGGGCGAGGGTGTTGGCGCAGTCATTGATCCACTGTCTGATGTTGCGGGCAGCGGTGTCTGGGTCAGTGGGTCAGCGGTTGGGCTCTGGGAGAGGGTGGTGGTAAGCTGTTCTTTGGTGTCTGCGGGTGGCGTTCTTGTGGGCTGTGTAGCGGTCCGGTGATCGTTCCCGGAGCCAATTCTTTTCTAGCTTCCGGCAGGTAAGCTTGGAGGCCTGAAGTTCTTCAGTGACCAGCTGGCTTTCTTGCTGGTGGGGCTGTTGGAGGGTTTCTTGACCGGGGCGAGGATGTTGGCGCAGTCGTTGATCCACTGTCTGAGGTTGCGGGTGGCGGTGTCGGGGTCGGTGGGGACAGCGGGTGGGCTCTGGGCGAGGGTAGGGGTAAGCTGTTCTTTAGTGACTTTGCTCCAGCAGTGGCGAGGCATCTGTTGGGTGCGGTGGTGAATGATGGGTTTCCAGAAGGTGAAGTGGATGCAGCGATGGTCGGTCCAGTGGAGTTCAGTGGTGTGGTTGAAGGAGACGTGGGGAATTGCGGAGAAGATGGGGTCGAGCGTGTGGCCGACGGAGTGGGTGGTTGTTGTGACGAGTTGTCTGAGTCCGAGGATGGCTAGGTTGTTGATCAGGATGGTGGAGTTGGTGTTGTCGTTGTTCTCGAGGTGAACATTCAGGTCCCAGAGTAGGATGTAGTCTGTGGAGGCGAGGGCGTGTGTGCTGACGAGGTCGGTGATGGAATCGCTTAACTGTGGTCAGGGTCCGGGGGGCCTGTAGACGAGGTTCCTCTGAGGGTGGTGTTGGGGTCGGTGTGGATCTGGAAGTGCAGGTGTTCGGCGGTGCTGAGGGTGTCGTCAGTGTTAGTCGAGACTCTGAGGGTGTTCATGTGGACAATGGCGATTCCTCCTCCTACTCCATTGGTGCGGTCCCTGCGGGTGATCTTGTAGCCTTTCAGGATGGCTATGGCGATGTATGGTACCGAGGAGGGGTTCAGCCAGGTTTCTGTCAGGAAGGCGACGTCTGGGGTGGTTGAGTCGAGTAGGTCCCAGAGTTAGACTGTGTTTTTGCGGGCAGAGTGGGTGTTGACAAGAATGCATCTGAGGTAGTTTTTCTTCTTCTTTCCTGCTCAGTGGGTTGGCAGCCGGATGCTGGGTTAGCTGCAGTTCCGGAAGGAGAAGGGTCCTTGGGTGCGCTTTGAGGCGGCGAGGGAGCAGGTGTGTGATCGTCCGCTGTTGAGTGCATGGAGGGTGCTGACATCAAGGCGGGGCAGGTGTCATGGCATTTGTGGTGGCCAGGGGGTCTGGCGCTGGGCATGGTCCAAGCGTGGACAGGCGCAGACAAGCTTGACTTAGGCGTGCTATTGGTGCACCAGCGGCGCGCCCGCTGCGCGCGTCCGCTGCGAGGCCTCCATATGAGGGGAGTATGGAGGGCGGAGCAGCTGGGAGGCGGGAGCGGGGTGGCGAATGGGAGAGCAGGGGGACGGGGCCGCACGGAAGCAGCGGCGGGAAAGCAGTGAGTGAGGGTCGGTGGGGGGAGCAAGGGAAAGACCGGGCACAAGAACGAGTAGGAAGCGAATTAGGCAATCAAGCAATCGGGCAAACAGGTACTTCTTGCAGAAACCGATTCAGCAGCATGGGGAGCGACCTGCCTGCATTGTTCTCAGAGAATATACAGTGGGACGTTTTCAAAAAAGTTATCGAACCAATGTTATTTTTGTATAGAATACATGTGCTGCAATGATTAATAGACAGAAGCAGATAAAAGTGATTACAAGCACCAAAAGCATGAATAGTAAATATTGTTCTACCATGGTGCTAAGGTATATATGCAGGCATATAACACAAGGACCTAATCAAGCGTACTCCGACTATGCAAAACCTACTCTAAGTGTACCTAGAGTGTATTTAGATGCAGAGCCAAGTATCCTCCCAAGGGATGATCCAACCCCATTACCTGATGGGAGAGAATTAAGGACCACGTCTTGGTCACAAACTGGACACCCCTCACGAGATGAGGGACTGCTGCGTGGTGAATTCTCAGCATGCAAGGACCCTTGGGGACAGCGGAAGAGCCTCCTCTGCTAATTTATCTGGATGCTCATCTTTTATAGCAGAAAGCAGCCTTGCGGTGTGCATATAGATTAGTTATGTTTTGGTTATGTGGATAGCCCTGTCGCCCGTAGATGAAGACAGAGAAGACCTCTGTTCATGATGCGAAAATAGACCTTGTACATGATGTTAAGGGCATTGTGATAATGTTGTGCAAAGTGAGATGTATAAACAAGTTTAGTTTCAGGGAAACAAATACAACATTTTCACACAGGCAAATATGTGAAAAAGGTCACAGCTGAAAATTGTATTTTTGAGGACAATGTAAGAAATAAGCTGCTCCGCAACATGGGCCTACCTCGTGAATATAACAGTAACCCATTGGCTACTACGCTACACTCCCTAACGCTCCTAAATTAAGCATTAAGGGGAGCCCTTGGAACCAGGGAATCAGATCCTGCTGAACTGAAAGAAGAAGACAGATACTAAAGACTCACAAGAAGCTAGACCAGAGGACCAGCAACTGACTTGGCGCCAACCCTGCGGAACCTGTCTCCCCTCCTCAACAATTGCACCAAAGATGACTCATCCTGCAGCTGCCTGTGCCACAAAAAGCCTGGGAGGACTTCCAGCCTTCAACGAAATACCCAGGAACTCCCATGGAATAGCGGAGCTGCTCCCCTGTATCCTACAGGCACCCCAGAAGAGCTGTAAGGTCTCTGAACCGCCAAAACCCAGACACCAGAAAGCACCACTGCACCCGTGCTGCCTAGCCCAAGATGAAGTGGACCATTGGTGCCAGCATGGTCCCAGACCATCCAGACTCAAAGCCCATGTTGGGTTTCCCAGCTGTGGTCTTCCTAAAGCCTTCTACAGCCTCTTTGTGCAGGCCCCCTCTACCACGAGTATCTCCGGTGACAGAAACCTGATGAATCAGGACACCTCTGCACCGGCCGCCTAGCCCGAGGAGAGGATGCACCAAAGGTGTCCCCACGTCCCAAGCATTGTGAGACCTGAGCCCCCTGTTGGTTCAGCGGGACTGTTCTCCCAGTCAAACCTGCAGCCTCTTTGTGACCGGACTGATCCCCATTGACTTCAACAGGGCACCTGACGCTGTACTACAACTCTGCACTCGGTCGCCCCAGTGTCGCCCGAGGTCACCTGTTGGTGCTGCCTTGGACCTTGCCTCATTCTCACCTTAAGTCAAGGAGATTGGTCTTGTAACTCACTGTGAAGAACTTGTATGCAGTATTTGTTTTCATCCATAGGATAACATTGCTGCCTTTGAAAAATGTACAGTTGACTTTTGAAAACTGCAAATAATTCTATCTCAAAATGTACTTGCATGATCGTATTGATTCTGGTGTCTAAATATATATAAAGATATATGTTATTTTTATAAATTAGTGTGGCTCTCCTTATTGAGTTGCTTGTACCATTCATTGACTATGTGTGTATTGCAGATGTCTAACACTCCTATTTGATAAGCCTAAGGCTGCTTGACCACATTACCCCCTAAGAGAGCACCTTGGGATTACTAGACCTCTGTCAACTTATAAGGGAAACCTGGACTCTTTGCACAATATACCTTTTTTTGGTATACTATAAAAAGAGCCAGCTTCCTACAGTACTTGACAATTCCTAAAATAGGTGCTCTTCTCACCAATATTACCAACTTTTTCAAAATAATTTTATAACACACACATAGGCTCTGCGATTGGACAGATTTGAAAGTTTTCATTAATGATATCTACTTTTAAAAATACTGTATACAGCTTCTCTGGCAACCCTAATATCCCTCAACCCTCTACCAGCTCAATGCCCATTTCTAATCACACCATCTTTTTTATTTCTCGTAAGTGCATATGATTAACATTAGCTACAGAGCCTTCTACCTAGCAGTCCCTGAAACAGTAAGCCACTTACATTGGGTGCCACTCCATTCATCTGTCCTAAGTGCATGATCATGACAGATCCAGAGAACCTGGATGCAAATCATGAAGTAATGTGGGATGCGCAAATTAGGGGGCGTACAATTTGCACTTGACTCATGTTTCTCCCTATTCTGAGGTAACATTTCCTCAGTGCAAAAATAAATTTGAGCTGCTTTTTGTTGCGCAATCAGACAGTTAGTAGAGCTTTGCTCGGGCAGATTAGAACAAATACCCTTTGGATCTGATGCAAAGGCTGATCTGTTAAGAAAGCCAGACTGTGTTAGCATCAAAAAGTAACACCTACTGGAAGCAGGCATAAACAATGGGAATTTAGTACATTTCTTAAAAAAGCAATACGTTGCCTGTGAGCTGAGGCGCAGAGCACACATCCAAAGCCCAGATCCATCTCAAAGAGGACAGAGGAATTTGTACTGGAAAGGTATGCTTTCAGTACGAATTTCTTTGCAAGAACTCCACACTCTCCTCTGAACTATTTGTGAAGCTGGGTGTCATAGAAGGTAGTCTGTTTGTGCACCAGCGCAAGGGCATGACAGCAGCAGCAGGCCAATCTTAGTTAATATTACTCTGTGCTGTTTTCCCCCTTGCGCAATTCGGTGCAGCAAATTTAGTTGCTGTGCTGTGTAAAAAACAGTAAATCTGGCTCATGTGTACGATGGTGTAGTAAGTGCTTAACACCTGTCAGTACTAGTTTCAATTTGTGCAATTATTCAAGCATTTCAAGGCTCCTATCACACAGTGCAGCAAGCCGCCTAGCTGAGCTGCATGGTAGGGAAAGGTCAGGAATCTGTCGTATTTAACATTCTATGGAGCATTTGTGTCTTTTCCTTGTGCTGGTGCACAATGTGCTGCCAAGCGCCAACGCGGGCACTCTTGCACCACGGTTCCAGGGTGCCTCCTTGTGTAAGCAGGATTGGTTTTATGCTGGCAGGGGCACCTTCCTGCACAAAAACAATCCTCTGAGGCAAGAGGAAAATACAAGGAGAATTAAAGATATTTCTCCTTGTTATGCCTCACCTGAGAAGGTGTAGCAGCTTGACGCATTGACGATTTAATGGTAAATCTGGGAATGCTCCAAAATCCACGGGTGGATGTGTGGGAAGACCCATGCTGTTCTCATGGAATGCCTCCAAGGGACAGAGTAATGCAAAACAGAGATGTGGGCTGCATTGTGTTTCTCTAGCTTTATCAAGCCACTCAGGGTCACGCAGGGCCAGCTTCAGCGCTGGTGGCGCCCGGTGCAACAATCACTTTTGGCGCCCCATACACCATGAGCACCTTCCGGTCACCCAAGGTGGTCTTGCATAGCTTGATAAATCTAACTTAGTAGGTGTGTCGGACTTGGCCTTCTTGCGTAGGGCAACTCTTTGTTAAATATGCCCCTGAGTCTTTAGTGCGTGCTTCTATTGAGGTACGTCTTCTACGCAACAGTCTCTGTTAATTAACACCAGAGACTCAGAGACTTTTTAAGGCATGGGCAAAGTGGGCTGTGGCCCAGGGCTCCAGCCTTTCAGGGGGGACCCTTATTCTGCAGTCTTGCCCTGATGACCTTGATTACTTGTTAACCAAATTGTTTCAAATACCATTTTCTTTTAATGTATTTTTATTGTGCGAGTCTATTACAGACATTTTACAGAGAAATGTTGTTTATGTTTCAGCAACATCCATATACATTTTTCTTTTAGAACAAAACAAAACCTCACATATTCATATGTCACAGAGCTGGAATGTTAGTGAGCTTCAACTCTGTTACAATATTTAAAACGCAGGTCACTGTACCTAAATATTAGATGTAAACTAATTTAGAATTTGGACCAGTGTTCCTGTGCACTGTCAGTGACCTGGCGAAAGGGGGCATGAAAGAGCTAAAGCTAGATCATAAATTCAAAGCTGTTTCCAAAAGAGCCCCCCATAGTACATTTGGCCCAGGGCCCCCAAAATCCTTAAGATGTCCCTGCAGAGACTTCAGGGTTGTATGCCTTTAGTACTTCGCCAAGAAATCTATTTTACTTCAACAAATGTTCATTGCACGTGCCCTGGCCCGTTCCCTGATCCAAACATTTGTTAGTGTCAGATAGTTCCCATACCGGACATTTACTTTTCTTCCCCTGCTTATGAATCCATGTTCCAAGCCCATAAATATCTGAGCAGATGCGCACCAATGAAAAGGAAAAAGGCCCCACGGCGGCAGTGCTGGTGAGGTGGCTGCCTTCCCGCACACCGCCTGACATTTTCATTTCTCAGTATTCCTCAGACTGCCCATCCAAAAACCCTAACAGCCTGGCATTGATTCTAAGGACCATCCAGCTTACACATAGGCAGGATGCATGCCAACAGATGGTCTCCGGTTCAGCTGGGGCTACGACCAGGATTTTGCATGAAATACATTGAAACACTGCCGTCTGACGTCTGAATTTCCAAATTACTTTCCCGAAAATGCATATTCCAACTGACATTATTAATCCTACAAATAGGACCGTGAACACTAAGCGCTAGCATAGCCATTATACACAGCAAAATCAATGCAAACCTAATTTTCATCTGCTTTTTTTAACTGCAGGTAGGTACAGCCAGATAAACGTATGGAGAATTGGTAAAAAATTTAAAACGTAATCCCATAGAAACTTTGATCCATGTCTAACATAAAGTAAATTATAATACAGCACCAAAAATGAAGGTGACAAGTTTGGCAAACGCACAAAATGATTTGTCTTTCCCACAGAAAGCGAAGTTAATATAGAGGCAACAGACCAAGGGCTGGCAATTACACCTTCAAACCTTCAAACGAGAGATAACGTGCTGTGTTTATCATCACCTTTGAATGATCGGTACATCCCACTAAAGCAAAAACTGCAAAGTCTGAGAGAGCAGTCATGATGGAATGTTCATCCTTTCCTTGGCCTTATGCTGAGACGGTATTTGTTTTTAATCAACTTTGACATATTTACACATATGTTCACTACAATTGGACTGAGTCAATCTTGGTGCCAATCAGAATGATGGTTACATTTACCAGTGCTGCTCACCTTGAAACAAGTGAAAACAGACATAAAAAGGAAAGTTTCAGTTCAGTTTCAGTTTTAACGTCTTTATTTCGAAGTTTTCTTCATAAAAGACAACATATAAAACATATACAAAAAGTAGAATTTTAAGGAATACGACTCTTTAAAAAGTACATTGTAGACAGACATTTTCTTTAAAAAACGATTAAATTACATTACATCAAAAAGAAGACGTTTTTATTACCTTGAAAGTTAATAAAAAATATTCAATTTTTCAATTCATACATTAAACAACTCAAATTGGTATGGTCCTACTGTTTCTATTCCTTCATTTGTCACCATTAATGCGCCTGGCTCTAATGATCCAGGCCCATCCGAGGTATTTTGCCATGCCAATGGACAGCCACTCAGCTGTGTTAGATCTTAAAATATGCAACGCTTCTTCACACACCCGTACATTTACCCTTCTACATATGGGTTTGAGCCATTTCCGACGTGGTGCGCAGTAAGCAGGGCAGGCGAAAAGAAAGTGGCCCAATGATTCCCTTTGCTCACTGCAAAAGGGGCAATACAAAAACAAGTTTTTTTGCCATTTGTTGGTATATTCCCTTATTAGTAGCGTGCCAACTCTAAATTGGTGATAGAGTTTCTTATCTACACTTTTGGTAATAGTGTCCCAGTATGTCTCTGTTTGTGAAACTACTTTGTGGAGCAGGAAAGTACCAGTCAAATTAGAGTTCTTAGAAAGCAGAACCAGATCTTCCTTTACAGTGGCCCAAAACAACAGTTTAAATTCTTTTTTTGACGGGAATATCTGGTTTCCCGGTTCTGACCAAAGCATATGGAGACCCATTCTAAAAAGTGTTGCCTTCACGGTTTTAAACCAGGATATATTCCCTGATCCTAGTAACGATCGCACATCCAGAATCTCATTAGCAAACATAGATAATTCTGGTGTGGACCAGATACGTCTCCATAAGGCTACCATCCTATATCGTGCCTGATTTTTAATGGATTGGCAGCCCATGTCTAGCATAAGGGGAAGTGATGGTGTCGATGGTGGGAGACCTACCAAGCTTCGGAAGAACTTATTCTGGATTTTATCCAGAGGGGCAAGATCTACATTTCCCCATAAATCCGAGCCATAAAGGATGGCTGAACTGATTTTTGCTTTATAGATTTTTAATGCTGGCAAAATTCTTTTCGTTAAGGAGCAGCGCTGTTCTTTAACAAGACAACCCGATAATCGGGCGAATTTTAAACAGAGTGCCTCGATCTGCTCCCTCCAGCGTAACCTATAATCAATAGTCACCCCTAGGTAGGTCATTACCCCTACTTGTTCCAAGATGGTGCCATTCATGGTTACGTGACCCCTTAGTGGTTTATGCTTGGTCAAGACCATGATTTTAGTTTTCGAGACGTTAATTTCAAGATCATTTATACTACAGAACTCCACAAATTTATTAATAGCAGTCTGGATACCCACCTGTGTTTTTGCCAATATTAGGGTATCATCGGCAAAGATTAAAAGTGGGAACTTAGTCCCGCCCAAAACTGGGGCATCTGTTGGTGTGGTAGAAAGAAACTGCACTACCTGGTTAATGAAGAGTAAAAACAGGGTTGGTGCCAGGACACACCCCTGTCTTACTCCTCGTGTCACAGGGAAAGATTCTGTCACCTGGCCCTGGCTACCCCATCTCACTCTGGCAAAGTTTAATTTGTGTCGCCTAATTGTTAACTCAAGAAGTTCAGAAGGCATTCCCATTTTTCTTAGAGCTACCCACATCTTTTCTCTTGGGACCAGATCGAACGCAGATTTAAGATCTACGAACGCTGCATATATTGTGCCTTCTCCTAAATGTACTGTCTTCCAGTAGATCATAATAAATCTAAGCACCTGGTCGACAGTGCTTGTACTGGCCCTGAAGCCAGCCTGTAACGGGGACAGGATGTTGTCTTCCCTCATCCAGAACTGAATTCTTCCCAGCAACAATCTAGCAATTACCTTCTGTAGGGCATCGATAAGACTTATAGGGCGGTAATTCGCCGCATTGCACTTGTCCCCTTTTTTATGTACGGGGAGAATCTCAGCCCCTTTCCAGGAATCTGGTATTCCCGCTCCTCTAGCGATGGTATAAGGAACCCAGTTTTCCATATCATGCTTAAAGATATCTGCTGGGACACAGTCCATACCGGGTGCTTTACCAGATTTGACCTGTTTTAATGCATTCTCTGTCTCAGATTCAGAAAAAACTATACTCCCAAAGTTAACAACCGGGGAGAGGGACAGATTACTCGCCCCTATGTTATGGCTTCCCGTTGGCATGCTACTGAACTGGGTCGATAAATACTCGACCCAGGTCTCGGCTGGAACATGGTTTGCCGGGGTTTGTGAATCACCTGACCCTCCCCATTTAACTACCTGCCAGAATTTAAGCTGGTTTGCAGACAAGCTAGCCTCATAGAGATCCAGCCAACGTTGATCGTCCCATGCTGACTTAGCTTGTTTTAGAGCTTTCTTGTATTTTGCCCTCTCTGCTTTGATATCCGTAGTATCCCTTGTTTTAATAGCAGCTATCAAGGAGCTATGTGCCTTCCGGCAATTCTTATCATACCATTTTGCTCCCAGGGGATTCCTACTAGTTTTTGTCAAGCCACCCGTAATTGTAAAGAAGGTTTTTAATTTTACAAATAGGGACTCATGGATTGTACCAATTAGCTCCAGTGAGCCCGTGTCATCCAATAAGGACTTCACATTTTTAGTTGCTGCTGATACTTCTAATGAAATTTTTACTAAGATACCAGGATCTTCCAGAACCCTTCCCCAGCGTACCCTACGACAGTCATTTGTAAGGACTGCCCCCGCTGTGGTGTAGTTTGTTACGTTATTTCTGAACAAACCTCCTTCATCTTTCAAATTTATTGATAGAGGATTATGGTCACTTTCTGGTCTAACAATTATTTCCATATCCTCTAATAAGCTCCAGTACTCCATTTTAATTAAAAAATAGTCTATCCGGCTTGTACTGTAACCATTATCAAAAGTGGCATTTCCTGCCAGATCGGACCTGGACCTCCCATTTGCTGCCCTTAGGTCCCACTCCAAACATATTCCAAGCCACTGCAAAGCGGCCTCGGTTACCTTTCTAACTGGCGGTATGGTTAAGCTGGGAATATTCCATAACTGATCAACTTCGCCATAGCACCCATCTTCCAACGTCAATAGTGGTTCGAACGTACAATTGAGATCCCCTAACAATGTTAGACACTTTTCTCTACCAATATCATTCAATAAGAGATCTAGATCCTAAATAATTTCGGGGCTCTTCCCTCCTGGTCGTCCCCTTGCGTATATATTAATTAAATAAAGGTCCCGAGTATTTACCCTACTAAGTTTTAACCCTTGTAGATCATCATTTGGAGTAGGTAACTCATGGGTCCTAAAACACAAGGATTGACGAATCCAGATAACAAGCCCACCAGACGGGCGTCCCTTTGGACCTTTGTGTGCTGGTTTAAAAAAGTTCAGATAACCCAAACGAAATAATGCATCAGTTGACCAGCTTTCCTGAAATACAACAATATCATATTGTTCTACAAAGGCCCCCCAATCAGTCTCGTCCATTTTCCCCTTCAACCCCGCAATATTCCATGACAAAATCCTAAGAAAGTTCACAGGTTCAACTGGTGCTTTACGAGGTAAATCGACAGCCCCCCCACTTCTGTCTTGTGTAAGGGTACTCCTTGTACTTTCATCCACCACTCTTATATCAAAGGGACCACTTCCCAATTGCTCCTCCAGAATAACTTCTGTATTAACTCCTGGTAGTTCAATACCACTGTCTGACACCTGTGTACATGAGGAATAGGAGGATTCAGCTCCATTGTACAGACTGAGCTCCCTGGTACTTTGATCCACCAACCCACTATTGAGTCAATCAACTCCGTCCAACCTACTTAATGGTGCAAACCGATTTGAAAGATGAGGCAGGAACATTGGATGTATGGCCACCTCAGAAAGATATCTATCTCTAGAACTGTTGCTTTGGTGGGAAAAGTTTCGACGGGGAACAAAATTAAGTTTAGGGTAGAAGTAATGTAGGGACAAAGTTTGAACATCACCCATTCTTCCGAATCTCGGTTCTCTACAAATAAGCTCTGCTACCCATGGCTTCCTAAAACTGATGACAACACAATCCCCCTCGAGATCTTTTTTACTATGTCCCACCCAGTCCACCCTCCTAACATTGAGGATAGCTGCTTTAGACGAAGGTGGGAGTGGTCGGTTCTTGTTTAACCAAAAGTTTACTTTATTAAATAATTCTCTATAAGTTTCCACCTTTCCCTCTTCCAGTGGGGCCACTCCAGTTAGAATTGTAGTAAATGGTAGTGAATCTGGGGGGAGATTCACACACTGTTTTCTTTCTTGGACAATTTTCCTAGTCTGGTTGGTTTGGACTAATGGGCGGGATGGTTTGGGTAATCCTCTGGAGGTAGGCTGAGGATTAATAACTAGAACAGCCTTATGTGGTATACTGACCGTAGGGATCTGCTTATTTTTATCAGTGGCGGATTTCCGCACCGGGGCACTAAAAGAGGAGGATGCAGATTTAACCGTTTTCCCCTTATCCCCATTACTCAAAGGCTTTTGCTGTGAATTCATTAGTACGGGCCCCCTGGGGGCTATACATTGCAGTAACTTATTCGATATGCCCACATTGTCTCTTACTAATGTTTCCATAAGGTCCATTTTGTCATTTAAAAGCCTTGTCCGTTCAAAAAGGGGCGGGAGAAGGGATTTAATCAGTAGTTCGATTTTATCTAAAAAAATACCTTCTGCATCATTTACTATGGTTTTGTTATTCCCTGGGGGATTTAAGAGCCTGGCTGTTGTGATAGATTGAGAGGGGGCTATAATATTAGTTCCTAATACTTTTTTGCTACCCTCCTTGTATGTAGAATCTTCCCGTTTCCTTTTACTCAATTTGTGTGTGGACGTGTTCTCCAAAGATGGAGATCGAGAATTGTATTCTAAACCTGGGGTAATGCTAGGGGAGGCCAGATTGTCGGTCTCAATGTATTCTAGATTGCGATAAAGGGAACTACCTTCCGGTGTATGGTCTAGATCTATATCATTTGTACCCCACACCATCTCCGCCTCTTGGCAAACAGATACAGAATCTGTATCTATAATATTAGAAGCGATATCTGCCATTTGTGTTAAGGGGACCGGGGAAACTGCATCACGGATTTTCCCTAATGAAGAGCGCTTACCCGTGACCAAGTCAAGCGATAAGCGTTTTTCGGCAAGTGCAATTTCCTTTTCAAGAATGCAAGTGGAACGTTTAAAAAATTGGTCTATGGTACCTGTAAAAACTCCATTTGAAGTGGAGACGTGGACATGTCTTACTTTACTGGAACGTAAGGACATTTTGGTAAGATATACTAACACACCCAGTTAATGAACAAATATATAAAACAATATAGAATATGGCTAATAGACCCTATTTACCCGACAGACTTCCTGAACCAGTCACTTAGATGGAAACGAAGGGGGGGTGGCCCGACCCGACCTCATTCGGCCATGGACGGCCACAGATGGCCCCGCCCTTGTCCCGGGCTTCTCCCGGTCGCTCCCGCGCAGCGGGACAGGGGAGAACAGTTAATAGGTCTGTAGACTGAGGGGAGGAGCAGGCAGGGAGAGTGCCCCAGGTGCTGTTAATCCGGGCTGGCGGGCGCTCCTGGGAATGGTAGTCCCAGTCCCGCGCTCGCACTCGCTCGCAGCCCTGCTTGTCCAATTCACTTCCTCCCACAGTCACAGGCAAGGTCCGTGGATGATGAAGAAACCTCCCACAAAGCGAGACCCGCGAAGCGGGTTCCGCGAGAGGTAGGCTGGATATCAGAAATAAAAACACAAGGTCCCAGCGTTGTCTGTTGAGTTACAGCAGAGCGTCCCAAATGAATACCAGATGCTGGGGCTTAAGAGCACGGAGGTGGGGAGGAGCAGGAAGGGAGAGCGGCCCAGGTGCTGTTAATCCGGGCTGGCGGGCGCTCCTGGGAATGGTAGTCCCAGTCCCGCGCTCGCACTCGCTCGCAGCCCTGCTTGTCCAATTCACTTCCTCCCACAGTCACAGGCAAGGTCCGTGGATGATGAAGAAACCCCCCACAAAGCGGGTTCCGCGAGAGGTAGGCTGGATATCAGAAATAAAAACACAGGGTCCCAGCGTTGTCTGTTGAGTTACAGAGTAGGAAATGTGGTTACGGGTTGAAGGGGTGAAACCCTATTCAAGCAGAAACCACAATTCCTGTCAGGGTGAAGTCACCTCTAAACCCCAAATTAACCTGTGCTTAATCCTCTGATGTCTAGGCACAAAATCAGTTATGCTTAACTTAGAGGCAATTTGTAAAGTATTAATGCAGCACTTCAATCAATAATGAAGTGAAAACACAACGCAAGAAAAATTGCACAGCATTTTAAAACAATGGAGTAAAATGTAATAAACTATTTGAGACCAAAGGGCCAAAAATCCAATCAATGGAAGTGGATATACGCAATTTTAGAGATTTAAGTGAAAATTGTGCATGGGAGTACAAAGCACCAACTGTGGTTATTCTGGTCTCACTAGACTGTGACAAAGTCACAAGTACAGGCTGACCATGATGGAGTGCAGACCGGACACAGACATCAGACTAGGCCCGCTAAATCAAGCAGCTTAAATCCTGGTTGCAGAGCTTTGGGCCGCGTTGCGGAAGCATTGTGCAGCAACTGTTCCGAGGAAGATGCAGGCTGCAATGTGGAGTCCTAAGTTGTCATTAAGAATGCCATAGATAAGGGACTTGAGACACTAAGTCTTGCGACGAGGATGCATCATGCAGCGGTGTATACGAGGACATTACGGGGCTGCGATGCAAACCTCGACATCATCGCTGAGGATGTCGTCGAGAAGGTACTTGTGATGTGAAAGACTGCATCGAGGATGCATCGCACAGTGGTGGTTCTGAGGAAGTTGCGGGTTGCGATGCAAGGTCCTGTGTTAGGGATGCATCACGCAGTAGCAGCTCCAAAGCAACTGTGAGGAGATGCATCACAGTGTGGTGGTTCTGCTCACAGGACCACAACTCGATTGGGAGAGTATTTTTAGGCCCACTTGACAGGACCACTTGGGGGTAGGGCAGACAGAGTCCAGGCACTGGGTTCATGGCGGTACGAGCCATTTCAATCCCAAAGGCTCTGGTCTGAGGTTCCGTGAATTCTGGACCCGTGTCATACACATCGTCGTATCATGACGATGTTGGTATCAGCGAACCGAGATTGACGAGTATACTATATACAAGTATTTCGTCATGTTCGAGTGACGAGATCACCATGAAATCAGAGATTCCGTTCTGAACCCTCGGGTTCCATTTTGTGCACGGCAACCATTTTGTGGTTGCCCTCACATAGGCCGATGACTAAGGCCGAACGAGTCTTCTGGGACACGTACACCTTTATCTGACTTCTGTGTGACCTGGGAAAGCCGACTCCATCGCCCGGAGCCAAACCTGTTCGACCAGTTCCTTTCCCAGTGGCCGATCGAGATTAGGGATCAAGGCACAGCATGCCATAAACCCTTTATTCCACACAACTATGTCTAATCCTACTCACACCTGTCTCTGTTTCCTTCTTTATGACCTGCTTTACGATGAGGAGGTGCCCGTTTTTATTAGGGGTCCATCCGATTATCTGATGGAAAGTGTTGGGCCTCGCCGGGTAATTGATAGTGGGCTGGACAATGAAATATGGGTTCGTCATGGAATGCTTTTTGTCGTGTACACCTGGGATTGATTTACTGTAAATAAGGAATGTTTGCCTGAAGCATAATATTTTGTATAAAAAGGGATGGCTGGCTTTGTTTTTTGGAGCAGTCTCCTGAGAACATACACCGTGTTGTACTTCTAGGATATCTGTTACTGGCTGCAGCTAATAAAATTGATCTTTGACATCACCAAGAAGTACCCCGTGTCTCTGGACTCTAAGACAGGTGGACCCGGAGACTAGGGCGTTATCCCTGGCGCCGCTGGGTCTTAAAAACCCGGTTCTTCATTTGGCGCCCATGTGGGGCGATTTCAGCGGTACCGGTCCAAGCCAGAGGTTCGTGAGGAGCTTTGTGTGAAAATTCTGGAGGAAGGCCAACCACTTCATCGACCCCTGTATGTCGTCGTGGTCCGAAAGTCTTTGCTGCGGGGTTCCCCGCCTTCCGACGGCTACGAAGGACTGCTGCCCTGACTATCTCCCTGTCTTGGAGCCTTTGATGATTTGGAGAGCGATACGATAGACGGGTCTTCTGGTGCCGACATCGATACCTCAGTTAAGTATGAGTGGAGCGTCTCCCAGTCCCTAGTTTTGTTATTTGGGTATCCCCTTGGGATCTTTGATTTGGGACTTGCAAGTACCAAAGCCGAGGGACTCGTGTATTCACGAGACTATCGTATTCGATATTCCCTTGAAGTTTGAAGCTACACTAGTGAGCGAAGATGCCTGGTCTTAGCAGACTTGGAAATTTGTTTTGTTGTGGTTATAATAGGGATTCCCGATTGGAGGACTCGTGTCCGGTTCCTCCGATTGGAACTCCAACCTATGAGCTCTATGTGAAGCATGGCGTAGGCTCCATCGCATATAACAAAGTATGGATTCGTTACACGAAAAAGGACGGTGTCCTACAATGGCCCCGATATGGTAGTTTTGACACGGAAATTTTAGATAACCTAGAGGTTAGACTTTTTAAGAAGAAAGCCCGGCCGGCGATGTTTGACTCTTTCCGCCTATGGCGAAAGGAAGCCAAACAGAAAGAAATTAAATTAGCCAAGAGAAATAAAAGAGAAAAGGGTATCTCCATGATGCAAGCTGCTATGCAGTATAAAGATAATGAAGAAGAACAAGCGAGTGAGCAGTTGCACAGGCAACGTAAAATGGCGATCGATAAATGCTACCCAGTTTTGCCACCTCTTCAGCAAGGTGCAGCGAAGGAACTTGAGAAAGATCCTTTAATGTCACATTTGTTGAGTTCGCCACCCCCTTATGCGCAGAGTGCTACAGCACCTCCGCAACCTTTAGTGGCGCAACCTCTGGTTGCTTTGCCCCTAGCTATTGCACAGCCGCCAGCTCCTCTTCAGCTGGCTCCTACTCCTCTGGTGCAGCCTTCTCAAGGGCCGCCGACTTTGATACCTGCTCCGCCTTTACTTCCTACGACCTTTTCGCCTGTTCTCGCTGCTTCTTCTGTTCCTGCTCCTACATTAACCTTTTCTCAATCAGCTTTATCTCCTGTTCTGTCGACTTCTCCTTCTGTTCGACAGAGAATGACTGATACTGTTACTAGTCTTTTATCTCCTTTCTTTGGGTCATTAACTATGACCCCTGTTTCAGAGCGTAAACAGTTGCGTAGTCAACTGCCTGATTCTAGAGAGCGGGAAGTATTGGGTCATATGGCGCATAAATGGGTTACTCGCCCTTTAAGATATGATGGAGATTCTGTTATGCATGTCTTCCGTCAATGGGAAGCACCGAAGCAGAGATATGTTTTTGATAAGATGTGTACTTTCCTTCTTGAGGAATGGGAAGATGGTGATTTGGGACAAACTCCGCCTGAGTTGTCCCGTGTACAGTCTGAGTTTGCGAAGGGAACTATAGTGGGTTCCGATGTTGAGAAAGCGGTTGTGACATTATTGTCGTTTAGAAGTGAGGATCTTTCTCAGTCGTTGTTTGAGCCTGATCCCTCTGTTAGGAGAAAGGGGCGACAATATCCAATGAGAGAGGTTCCTCCGGTATGGAAGGAAGAAGTACCTGCTGGTGCAAATAATAACCCTCCAGCTGTGCCAGTACATTTTCAACGTGTTTGGGTACATGTTCCATGGAAGCGAGCTGAAGTTTTGGCTCTTAAGCAGACCTTACCTGACCCTCGTAAAAATCCTGCAGGGTATTATAAGGAATTATCACAGACCGCAGACTCATGTGTTATGAATCTAGCCGATATAGACATGTTGTTTGGAAACGTGGTTCCACAGCCTTTATGAGGATTGATTCGTCACACGGATCATGCGCAGGAGTTAGGTGATACCTGGGTTAATATTGCTTCTGCAGATGGCCGAAAAGTTGGTGGTGCTAAACCTGAGCCTTTAGTCGCAGAACTTCCTGGTAGGATCGTTACTTACATGAAGACTTTAATGCCCGCAATGCGTGTATATTGGGATAAATTGTCTGCGTGTAAGCAGAAGAAAGATTAAACGATGTCCGATTTCTTCATTAGGTTTGAAGAAACGTTTATCGACCACAGTGGTCAAGACATGAGTACTGAAGGTGGTCAACGGTTGTTCGTTGATAAGTTTGTACATAATTTGCTTCCCAAGTTATGTACCAAGTTGAAGGATTCCGAGAGTTCGTGTGCTGTTTCCTCATCAGCACAGATATTGGCTACTGCACAGTATTATGAAAATTGGGATAAGGACGAGAAGGATAGGGCAGACAAAAAGACTAAAGAGTTAAAGACAAAGGTTCTTTTACAGCAAGCGTATCCGCCCCGTAGTAACCAGCGTGATTATCAGCAACCTCAGCAGTTTCAGAGAAACCCGCAAAGGTTCGAGCCTTTTCAACAACGTTTTCCTGTAGGCCCTAATCAATGTGCATATTGCAAAGAAGAGGGCCATTTTAAAAGTAGCTTCCCTGCTTTGTTACAGCGTATGAATGGTGTTTCTAGCGCAAGAGGTCAGGGTGTTCCACAAGCTCCTAGAGGGAGAGGACCTGGAGGTTTCCCCCAGAACGCACGTCCCTTTCCTCCACAAAATTCAATGAATAGCTTTGATCAGCAGAATAACGTATCTGGTAGGACAACTCAGTATTATGCTGATGACTACTACGCAGAAGGTGAAAATACGGAAGGTGGTGATTGCTAGGACAGCCATGGACAAAGAGAGGGAGTTTTTTCAGTTCCAGTAGATCAGAGTGGACCTTATGTTGAGGTGATTACATCAGGTGTGTCAGAGCCTTTTCTGTTGGATACTGGTGCTACAAAGAGTTCTATTATGCACTCTAAACTCCCTGGTGCACCTTTGTCTGGCGAGACGAATGTTTCAGTAGGTTTTTCTGGCGCCCTGGTTAGGAACCCAATCTCTAGTCCTATGTCTCTTTCTGTTGGACCTTGTGAAATCGAAGCACCCCTTATTCTGACGACCGGTTGTGGTGAGAACTTATTGGGATTAGATCTATTGAAAAGATTGTACGCGACGTTGTATTGCTCTCCTTCGGGAGTACAACTTACACTGGGTAAGAAAGTGGTCTCCTCGATGTATTTGTCAAAGGATAAACTTCCGACAGAATTGTGGTCCCTTCCTGATATTCTTTGGGCTACTGGTCCTAATGATGTGGGTCTTTTGGAGATACCGCCATATGTTGTGACATTGAAAGCGAATGTTAAAATGCCACGTATTCCCCAATACAAGATCTCTAGTAAAGGCGAAAGAGAGTTGTTAGCGATCATTCATGACCTGATTGAGAAAGATGTAATTGAAGAAACGAGAGGCAATGTTTGCAATAGCCCTGTTTTGCCTGTCTTGAAACGTACTGACTCTTCTCAGCCACCTGTTTACCGGTTTGTGATCGATCTTCGCGAGGTGAATAAGATTGTAATTCCGCAAATTCCTGTTGTTCCAGATATCACTGCCTTACTGACCATGATTCCAGCTTCAGCCACGTGGTTTTCGGTGATTGATTTGAAGAATGCCTTCTTCAGCATCCCAATTGCCGAGGAGAGTAGAGATATTTTCGGCTTCTGTTTAGGAGGTCGAAGCTTCCGCTTTAAGAGAGCTCCTCAAGGCTATTGTGAGAGTCCATCAATATATAGTCAGGCTTTGAAAACACAACTTGATACGATTGTTTTACCTGACGGTGCTGCTCTTATTCAGTACGTCGACGATTTGTTAGTAGCTGCAGATACTGAGGAGATTTGTAAAGAAGCCACCTTGTCATTGTTGCGTCATTTATCTGATTTACATCATAAGGTGTCTCTTTCAAAGTTACAGTATTGTCGACAAGAAGTGACCTACTTAGGTCATCTCTAATCGAAGGAGGGAACAAGATTGACCCCAGAAAGAATTCAAGCGATTGCGAAGATGAGTGTGCCAATTACACAGAGAGAAGTGCAAGATTTCTTGGGTATCACGTCATATTGCAGACAATGGATACCGAATTTTTCCCTACTGGCCAAACCTTTGGTGGCATTGACTTGTAAAGATACACCAAATCCCCTCCCGTGGTCCAATGAGTGTCAGAGAACTTTTTCGGAATTGCGCGATGTATTGTGTTTGGCTCCTGTGTTGGGTACCCCCGACTACACAAAGCCTTTTAAACTGTATGTCCATGAGAGAGAAGGATGTGCATTGTCAGTGCTGACACAATCTTTTGGGGAAAAGCAACGTCCATGTGCGTATTGCTCGTCGACTTTGGATCCGGTAGCTAGAGCGTTGCCGAGTTGTTTGAGAGCTACAGCGGCAGCAGCTGTCTCTATTCGACAGTCTGCTGGCTTGGTGATGAATAATACGCTGATCGTGATGGTTCCACATGCAGTGGATACTTTGCTAAACACAACCAAGACACAGCACTTAACTAGTGCTCGATTGTCAGGTTACGAGTTGACACTCCTAGCGAGTCATGTACATATAAAGAGATGCAATACGTTGAATCCAGCCACGTTATTGCCGACTTCAGTAGAGACAGATGATGTTGAACAGCATGATTGCTTTCTCAGGACAGAGGAAGAAACAAAAGGAAGAGTAGATCTTAGGGACACTCCCCTTGTGAAGTGTGATGGTACCTTATGGGTGTATGGTTCATGCTTCAAGCGTCCAAATGGTGATACGACTGCGGCATATGCTGTTACGACTTTGCATACGATTGTTGAAACTACACGTATCAACATAATTCAGCTCAAGCAGCAGAGTTGATTGCACTTACGAGAGCATGTGTGTTGTCGAAAGGAAAGAAAGTGACCATATACACTGACAGCCAGTATGCATTCGGTGTGGCTCACAGTTTTGGACGATTGTGGAAGGAACGTGGGTTCCTCACGTCTCATGGAACTAAGATACAACATGGTCAATTGGTGAATGAGCTTCTTGAGTCACTTACTTTGCCGTTGCAAGTCGCGATTGTGAAATGCAGTGTACATAAGAAGGTTACTGACGACGTTGGGCGCGGTAATGCGTTTGCTGATGAAGTTGCGAAAGAAACGGCAAGAGATGTGATGAGTCAAATGTATGTTGCGAGCCCTGCAAGATGGATTGGTGACGTTGGAATGTGTGAAGATACGATAGAGAGTGTGAAGTCTATTCAAGTTGAAGCTACAAAGAAGGAATTGAGGGTGTGGCGAGAGAGTACGGGTAAATTAGACGCAAATGGTTGTTGGGTTGAGTTGTCAGAGCATCAACGATGGCTGTTACTCGACGCGTACGTGCTTGCAGTGGTTACGATGGCGCATGGAATGGCTCATATCAGTGTGAAAGGGATTTGTAAGTTGTTGGCTCCAGTATGGCAAAATGCTGGAATTCCTAAGTGTGCAGAGAATGTGGTCAAGAATTGTATGATTTGTTTAAAATACAATCCTGGTAAGGGAACTCCAACTCCAGCTGGTCATTTTGTTCCTCCAACGTATCCGTTTGAGGTTTTGCAGCTAGATTTCAATCAGATGGAGAGATGCAACAACCTGAAGTACGTACTAGTGGTTGTTTGTGTCTTCTCAAAATGGGTAGAAGCATATCCCCTGAAAGACAACACTGCCATGTCCACAGCTTAAGCCCTTGTCAAAAAATTCTTCCCCAGATTTGGTCTGCTGAGAATGGTCTGGAGTGATAATGGGAGTGAATTTGTGGGTCAAGTGATGAAGAGAGTATGTGAAGGGCTAGGAATTTGGCAGAAATTCCACGCTGCAAATCACCCCCAATCAGCTGGACTAGTAGAGTGCTATAATGGCACGTTAAAACTGAAACTGGCCAAAATACAAGCGAGCTCTGGTCTTAAATGGCCTGATGCTTTGCCTTTAGCACTTTTATCGACAAGAATGACTGTGCATTCACGAGTGGGACTCAGTCCCTATGAAATTGTATTCGGTCGCCCGGCCAACATATGGGGAGTGCCGAGGCCGACAAATTGAACACCCTGTACTGCTTGATTACTTATATGACTTGACGGCTAAATTGCGTGTTTTACAACAACAGGTTCACGATACTTTGCCTCAGGCTTCTGAAGATCCAGGACACGTCTTCGATCCTGGCTCGTGGGTCCTGATTAAGAACTTTTCAGCGGACACAGAACGATCAGCCCTGCGGGATATGCCCCTACCTGGTGCTTTTGTCCACGAGAACTGCGGTGCGGGTGCAAGGAAAGAAGAACTGGATCCACGGCGTACACTGCAAGAGGGTTCCCTTACCTCTGCCGTACAACCAGTGAGTCCAGGAGGGCATTCCTGATTCTGAGACTGAAACTGTGCCTCGTTTTCTGCCTTTTAGCGATGCACGTTTAATTGGGACAAGTTCTGAGCGTGAAAGCGACGATCTTCTGCAAGAGGCTGTGCCACCGTCAGTTCGATTGGACACTACTGAGCCTAAACTCCTATTCCAAGACCAGACGTTATCTGGAAAAAGCCGTTATAACTTGAGACCGAGAATCATGGACAAATAAAAATTCTTTCTACTTTTTGATAAATTGAGACCAAGAATCATGGACAAATAAAAATCCCTTTCTTTACTATTTTCGAAAGTTCAGCTCTCCCATCTGAGAAACTGTTTTGACCGATTTTTGTTTTTCGAACCGCCATCCGGGTTCAGCTGTAGGGTCGCGGCGTCAAGTCTTTGGAGTGCAAGCCGAAGACACAAGGTTGACGGTTCTGGTTGGTCCTTGGGCATTTCCTTTGGACTGACAAGCGCATTCCTTAGCACGGAACACCCTACCTCCGCGAGCAGCAAGGTTAGAGGATGGAGTTTTTTGAGATGGAGAGACCTGCCAAAGAGATGAATTTCAGAGCCAAAATGTGTACAATGATGATTAGAAAACGTTTACTGATATCATGCCTTTTTGTGTTGCGTAGCGTAATGATGTTTTTGATAGGATATGTTTTATTCTCTTTTCGAGTGACGTTTTTACCCACTGTACAGCCTATGCCTCCCTCTACTGTTTCCTCACATTCTTTTCACCCTCTGCCTGAACATGAATCCGTTAGAAGATTAGAGTTTGTCAATAACTCCTTCGTTCAGCTTCTGCACCAACACCAATTAGTAGTGAACACAACTAACTGTTGGGTGTGTGGTCTTATGCCTCATACTACTGATAAAGGTATTCCTTACCTAGTCCTGCCATTCAGCTACAATGGTTCCGTATGGGCCTACAGAACAATGTTCATCTATGCTCGTGAAGTCCACCCCCTACGTTCTGTAAAAGATAATCCAAAGAATAGTGCTCTAGTTAAGGGTATAGTAGATATGATTAGAGGAGCTACTTCCTATGAGACTATCCCGAGAGATGAGACACTAGCATATATTGGATGGAACGTAACCGGATATGGAGTTAGTCTGAGTGAGAACCTGCGAGCAGAAAGATACTCCCCGATTTGGATTGTACCCCATCCGGGTCATCTATGTCTGCAAGGTAATGACAAGATTCCAAGAGCTCAGTTAGGGAAGAGTACCTGCACTGAGACGTATATTTTTGCGTCCCAGACTTCCCCATCGTTCCTGGCAGCTAAGGGTACCTATTTCATCAGTTACGATAGAGCATACACATGGTTACCCCCTGATTTCTCAGGCACATGTTTTGTCTTGTTCCTGTTGCCTCCCACCTACACAGCTGTGGCAGGTTACCACAAGACAAGGGTAGTTAGAGGTGTCTTCACTAAGGAAGATACTGCAAGACAAGAATTAGGAGATTTCTTGACGGATTTTCTGCCTTTTTGGGGACCTATGATTAACAGCAGGAACATACGGCAATTGACGAGGGTGGTTGAGTCCACTGTAGTTGAAACTGCCGGTGCCCTTAGAAGCTTGACTGCTGAGCTCCAGTCGGATCGTCTTATGACACTCCAGAACAGAGTTGCGTTAGACGTCATACTTGCAGATCGAGGCGGGGTATGTAAAGTGATCCAATCAAGTTGCTGTGTTTTTATTCCAGACAATGCTCCGACAGTGTACCAGGGCATTTCCAAACTGCATAAAATCTCTGAATCTATACACGTGGATAAAGGAGATTGGTCGTTGATGGGATGGTTTTGGGAGCTGTTATCCGCCTGGGGATGGAAGATTCTAATGGTCATTGGGATGATCTTAGCCATTCTTTTCCTGTTATGTCTTTGTGTACAGTGTGCTCCTACTATATGTGGCCTCTGTGCTACATCATGTGTAAGGAAACCTGTATCGAGAGATGAGCTAAGTAATAGGATGATGCTACAGCAACACCTCAATGATTTTATGAATACAGACCTGGACTCAGATTAGCATGAGTGTAGGTTATTGCCTATGTAAGGGCAAAAGGAGGGGCTGAGGTTCCGTGAATTCTGGACCTGTGTCATAAACATCGTCGTATCATGACGATGTTGGTATCAGCAGGACCGAGAATGACGAGTATACTATATACAAGTATTTTCGTCATGTTCGAGTGACGAGATCACCATGAAATCAGAGATTCCGTTCTGAACCCTCGGGCTCCATTTTGTTCACGGCAGTCATTTTGTGGTTGCCCTCACATAGGCCGATGACTAAGGCCGAACGAGTCTTCTGGGACACGTACACCTTTAGCTGACTTCTGTGTGACCTGGGCAAGCCGACTCCATCGCCCGGAGCCAAACCTGTTCGGCCAGTTCCTTTCCCAGTGGCCGATCGAGATTAGGGATCAAGGCACAGCATGCTATAAACCCTTTATTGCACACAACTATGTCTAATCTTACTCACACCTGTCTCTGTTTCCTTCTTTATGACCTGCTTTACGATGAGGAGGTGCCCGTTTTTATTAGGGGTCCGTCCGATTATCTGATGGAAAGTGCTGGGCCTCGCCGGGTAATTGATAGTGGGCTGGACAATGAAATATGGGTTCGTCATGCAATGCTTTTTGTCGTGTACACCTGGGATTGATTTACTGTAAATAAGGAATGTTTGCCTGAAGCATAATATTTTGTATAAAAAGGGATGGCTGGCTTTGTTTTTTGGAGCAGTCTGCTGAGAACATACACCGTGTTGTACTTCTAGGATATCTGTTACTGGCTGCAGCTAATAAAATTGATCTTTGACGTCACCAAGAAGTACCCCGTGTCTCCGTACTCTAAGACAGGTGGACCCGGAGACTAGGGCGTTATCCGTGGCGCCGCTGGGTCTTAAAATCCCGGTTCTTCAGGTCAGGAAGCCAGCCAAGTACCCCTTGCTTGGAGTTCACTCTGGTCTTCCTGAGTTAAGGATGCAAATCCAGTCTTTTTCACTCAGGCAGCAGGGAAGCAAGGCAATAAAGTAGCTGTCATTCCTGCAGTGCAGCACAACAGTCTTTCTGCACAATCACAGGTCCAGAGATGTAGAATTGGGTCTGAGTGCCCAATAAATAAACCTGGTAAAAGTTTTGAAGTAGGAGAAGATTATTGAGGTTTCCACCCACAGAGTTGTTTGCAATTGCCTGCCTCCCTGCTCTGGCCCAAGCATGTCTGAATGCACACATGACTGGTGTCAAACTCTTTGTGAGAGTGCTCAAGCAGAAACTTTGTGATGTGCAGTGTGTTAGGGGACAGCTTCACCCCTCCTGTCAAGTCACAGATGGCCCATCCTGCCAATGCCTATTCCCTCTTTGTTGCTCTGTCTGGGAGAAATGCACTAAGACCTACTGCCAGCTACACCTAGCCATATGACCCAGGATACAGGCTGCAGGCACCACATGATTGGGAGAAGAGAATGCCAGCTTTCTAAAAGTGTTATATAGATTGGGCAACCCCTGAGGGCTTGGGTAACAACATGTTTCATCTGGTCAAAGTGCCTACAAGGGGTTGTATTTAGATATACAAAACCATTACTTCACAATATCATTTATGAGTGCCCTAAATAGTGGCCTCAAACACAACTATAAAAATTAATTATTGTAATCAAGAATGAATAAATCAACAAGAATTGGGTGTATTCTTTTTCTGTTGAAATTTATAATCCAAAATCAAATGAAAGGGTACGAAATAGTGTTCACATATACAGAAGTGATAGAGTGTAACAATAATTTAGTAAAAAATAATTATCATGTTCTCTATCAGACTGGTCACAAGTGAGAGCACTTTGAGGTCACTTTTGAGTTTTGTACTTAACGTTTTATTGTATTAATACATTTTGTAATGTTGTGTTTACTCATATCTGTAAAATGCAAACATGTGCCTGATATTTGAAAGTAGTCTGAAACATATGTTTAAGTGCACATGAAATATTTGCATAATAATTAAGAAATAGTAGTGAATGAATACACAGGCCAAGGCAAATCATTTACTTGATCCTGAATCTAAAGAGCTGATTAAATCATTTCAGCTTGGGTAACCTGTTCATAATTACATTTGTTAAAGGCAGTGTATGTGGCTGTAAATGTAAATGTAAATCCAGTATTTGTAAAGTGCACAGCAACCTGGGGGCCATTGGGAAGATTAAGCAAGCTTTTGCCCAGAGTCACATGGTGCATGTAAGGACCAAGAGTATACCTGTGTTGCCAAAACAGAACTTTTGCCCACCAGCACAAACCAAAAGAAAGATATTTTGTCCCTGAGGCAACAGACTTGGAAGTGAGTGAACGACCCTCGTACTTGGCTAAAATTCAACACTGTCTAACAGAGGGACCCTTGTGGAAGCCTGAAGCCCTCTCAGTCTCCCCTGGACTAGTTGCAGTAGAAACCTGCAAAGTGCAGGTAAAAACACTCACCAGGTCTAAAGAATCGCTTGCCATCAGGCCCTCCAAGGGATTACCCAAATCCAAGTGATCCAGTGCACTGCATGAGTTAAATACTTGCCTGCCCCAAAGTCTCAGGCTGCTACGTTACTCTCTAAGACCCAGTGTTTCCAAAGCTTTTCCTTGTGCTTTCCACTGACAAGGCTTTTTGGTCACCAGTCTGGAAACTGACCCCCACATTCAAATCTGCAGCTACAGAGAACATTGTGCAACCATCATCCTACATCACCAGCTTTGTACCTGCTGTGTTTTTGCATTTTGTTTCTTGCAGCACCATTTATGCAACAAAAACAGCACCACCTGTGGCTCCCGTTCAGCACCAAGGACAGCCAGAACAACTCTGCACCCAGACTCTACGGGGTAGATAATATAATCTGACCGTTGTGGCCTGGTCCCGGGGCCTGCATAACCTTACTCTTTCTTATTTGGGTTCTAAGGGCCAGATGTAGGTAGCTAAATACCGGTCGGTAACGGACGAAAATCAGTGAATTTCCCATTACCAATCGGTATTTAGCCCTTTCCAATGTAGGAGGTTGTAAATAAGAATTCGGTAATTTACCGATTCCTTAAAATAAGGAATCGGTAAACTATCGATTCCTTATTTTAAGGAATCAGTAAATTACCGAGTCCTTAAATCCTATGTAGGTAGCACTCAAGTGAGTTCATTTTTGCTTTAAGGATTCGTTATTTACCACCAAGTACAAGTTGGTGGTAAATACCGAATACCTTTAAAAAAGCAATTATTTGCTTTTTTCAAAGTGCCATGTGGCAGACATACATGCCCTTAGGGCATGTATGTGCGCAACATGTGCACACATGCACGATTCAGTGGTGCAACAGGGTGTCAATATAACACCCTGCCACCCTTGAATATGCTCCCGCTATTACCGATTCTGTATTTCCTGAATCAGTAATAGTGAATGGCTTCCCATTCATTCCTATGGACCTCCAGGCCCATAGGAATGAATTGGAAGGTATTCCTTATTCCCAAATCGCTATTACTGATTCGGTAATAAGGAATATTACTGAATCGGTAAATTTTACCGATTTTTTACCTACATCGTATTTACCAATTCCTAAATACCGAATCGGTAAAATTCGGTATTTAAGAATCGGTAAATTGAGATTACCTACATCTAGCCCTAAGTGACTCCACAGATTGTCACTATTGGGTTTTGCCACTGACCCCAGTGTTTTTCTGTCTAATGTACTGCACTGATTTAATATTATTTTGATAATCTATGACTCCGAATATATGAATGATAGCCCGTTGGTTTTGGTGTCAAAATTAGGATAAAAATACACTCTATTTTTATAATTGGTGTCAGATTTCTCTTGAGTCATGTCAATTACTTATTGTCCATGTTGGTATTCTGAAATGCTTAACATATGTTCCTCCAGTAAAGCCGTACTGCTCTTTCCCACTCTACCAGGGCTGAGCTAAGGATTTATAGGTGTGAATCTAAGAACCATCTTTGAGGTGTGTGATAATATTGCATGGCAACGCCACCCAGCCATACCACATAATATCCCACTTTCCTACAATGGAATTAAAACGGTTAGGATCCAGAGGTGGTTGGTGGCGCACAAAAATGATGGGCGACATAAATACATATAAAAAACATACAAATGAACATAAACAGATAGAAATGAAAAACAAGTTTTACTTACCTTAGCCTGCAGCACGTCCTTGGTTTTCTCCAGTCCCCGGCTCCATACTCCTCTGAGCGTAAGGTCCCACAGCACCCACAGGTCCTTATCCAATCCAGACATGGGTAGGTTTTGTGGACTCTTCAGTCTAGATAGATGGATCAAGGGACATGAGGTGGACACTTATGATGGGCTGTATAATTTAATTATGTAGGAGCATATTTTAGCTAATTGTATCACAGAGGAATTTCATAAGCATTTAAAGGTTTCTAAGTTGTCTTCTCCCAGAGAGCTGGGTAAAATAGATGACAAATTGGTCAGAACCAGGGTGTCCAGAAAGACTTATGGTGGGAATGACCCGAAATGGGGTTCACATACCTCTCTGCAGGGAAAGGACGAATAACAAACAAGATAAAAGGAAATTCTCTAAAGGCTCTCCTGAGGTAGAAGCTCTGAGGGATACAGATGCCAGTATCACTATGCTATCAGCTAGACTGGTTTGCCCACACCAAATGTTGCCTGGTGTCAGTCACCAGGTTACCAATGCTGACAATGAGACAAAGCTTCAGCCAATGGTCTTGGAAGACTTAGAATGGGGAGGAGTTACTGGCTCAAGGAAGGTGGTTGTGCCCCCGCCATCTCAGTGGGATGTATGTTGGAAAATTATCTTGAGAATTCTGATTGGGCAGAGGCGGAAAGGAAGGCTCATGCAAAAATGCCTCCCTGAGTGGGTGTGTGTTACTACCAGAGCACAGGCAGCAAATCAGGGAAGTCAAGTGGACTTCGATCCTGAAACAGTGGACCAAGTGACCCCAAACAAGCAAGAGAAAGGGCAAGAATTCTGCTAAGGCAACGTCTACAAAGTACCAGGACCCGAGGGAGTTCTTTAGTGCAGGGGTATCCTCCAGAGAGGACCTATGTTAGAGGAAAAAGCAGTGTCCTACTCTTGAAGGCCTTAGGCAGCAAGCTTCAAGAAGAAGGTGACCCCAGTAAAATCCACAGGGTCTACTGAGAGGATGGGCTTCTGTACACTGAGACCAGGGACCCCAAACCAGGGGCAGCCAGGAGGGTGGTGGTCCCCCAAATGTACAGAGAGTTCATCCTTACTTTGGACATACCCCAAGCTGGACATCTTGGACAAATCAAAACCTGGGGCAGGTTGGTTGTCCATTTTTTTTAGCCTCATATCTTGGAAAAAATGAAGGAGTTTTGTTGCTCCTGTGTGACCTATCAAGCCAGTGCCAAGACAGCCAAAGGCTCAAGTAATTCCACTGCTAGTGGTTGAGAATCCATTTGCGAAAGTAAGGACTGACATTGTTGGACTCTTTGACCCTACAACTGCATCTGGGAATTGATTAATCCTAGTGGTGGTTGACCATGCCTCTAGATAACCAGAGGTAATTCCTATCAGGACTGAAACTGCTCCTGCAGTGGCAAGGCCCTACTTGGAACCTTCAGCAGGGTTGGGATCCCTAAAGAGGCTGTCTCTGACAGAGGGACTACCTTCATGTCTGCTTACCTAAAAGTTATGCAGAATGAATGTAGTATGAGCTGTAAGTTCACTACCCCATCACCCTCAGACAAATGGTTTAGTTGAAAGGTTTAACAAAGTAATGAAGATAGGATGTTGTGTACTGTTTGTATACAGAAAGGTACCATAAAAGAGGGTTGGATTCAGCCTGTTTGAAATTATGCTTGCTCATCCTGTAAGGAGGCCATTGAGTCTTTTAAGGGAAGGATGTGAGAGACCTCTCAAAGTTCCCAAGCAGGATATAGTGGACTATGTGCTATGCCTACATTCACGTATGGCAAAGTACATGAAGAGGACAAATAGGAACCTAGAGACCAACCAGAAACTTATCAAGCACTGGTATGACCAGAATGAGCACCGGTGGAGCAACAACCAGGTAAGCTGATGTGGGTGTTGGAGTCTTTGGCTCCCAG
Organism: Lissotriton helveticus; assembly: GCF_964261635.1. NCBI lineage: Eukaryota > Metazoa > Chordata > Amphibia > Caudata > Salamandridae > Lissotriton > Lissotriton helveticus. Next base: position 872,446,632 of record NC_136065.1, on the reverse strand, counting down.
AGCCCTCTAGGACAAGTGGACTGGGCCCTATCCAATCTTAGAGAAGAAGGAGAAATACACCTACTTGGCTGACTTAGGCATCCCAAGGAATCCTCATAGAGTTCTCAATTCAAATCGACTAAAAGTCCACCAGGACAGAACTGACATGACCATGCTAATGGTCGCTGATGGAGGCCAGGAGGAGGAAAATAAACCCCTCCCTGACCTGCTGTCAAACAACCCTCAGGATGAGTCTGTTGAAGGTGTCATCTTGTCTGACACCCTCACTGCAAAACAGCAATCTGACTGCAGGCAAGTCACAAGACAGTTTGATGAACTATTTTCCTTAACCACTGGACAGGCAACATAGTGTGCCCATGATGTGGACACTGGTGACAGAATCCCTGTCAAAAATAAGATTTACAGGTTTTGAGGCTTGCATTAAGACTGAGGTCAGCAAGATGTTAGAGCTTGTCATTATTGAATCGCCTGACAGCCCCTGGGCAGCCCAGTGGTACTGGTCCCCAAACCTACTGTAAGTAAAGGTCTATAGCTAAGTCATTCAATTATTGACATAAGCAGTTCTAGGTCTATCAATAGTATTTAGCACTCCACATAGTGTATGAAAACTATCTTCTTATAGACCAAAATTGTCACACAAGAGTGTTCAAGTTACATTTCATTATATTTATGTATCAAAATTTCAATGTCTTTTTTTGTTTTTTATCTATGTTTCAAACACAAAATATATTTTATAATAAAGATTTGATATAAAAAAATGTCATTCATAAATATTCATATGTACAAAAGGATATTTTTCATACAAACCACAGCATAAACAAACAAACAAGGACAAGAGATGATAGAGGCAAAGCGGTAGATAAGACTACGCGCGTTTCGGCGTTATGGCCTTCATCAGGTCACCGTCTTTTGCACTGAAACTAAATGAAACATACAAAATATCTATTATTATACACGTGTGGAGACGCATATGAAGTTTTACATTTCTAAGATCCTAGAACAACTTAATAGTACTAAATCAAAATCAATTATAATGACCACATACTCTCTCTTATAACAAAACAAATAACAGTGTTACCTCCAGTTACACACAATTTTGTTTGTAATATAGACCCAATGTTGCTGTTTTTCCAAAAAATACTTATAAGGAGAACAGGATTGTAATAGTACAACATAACAGCAGTATCTTATGTATTCATTTTGTTTCATATATCTCCCAAATAGGTACCTATAATAGCTAAATAAGATACTATTAAATTAAAGCAGGGAGAGGTCCTGAGTAGTTTATTAAAGAGCAGACCATAAGTACTGGGATATTGAGCACTAAATTCAAGTAAGCAGGTCTAAAAACAAAAAAAGAGAGAGAAAATAGAGAAATGGTCCAAATAGTATATTAACAAATAGACCAAAAATCCTCGGATACTGGGCACTAAGTTCGGATAGACAAATCTGAACAAACAAATGATTATGCATACTCTGTAGTCAATATAAAAGTTAAATTAACCTGATACCATATGTAGCTGATCAGTCTGAACAGACAGATGATTGTACATACTCTATAATGGATACGAGAATTAAATTTACCTGATACCATATGTAGCTGATCAGTAGAAAAAATTCTAATGTGTTGGCAGGGGCCGAATTAATTCCTACAAATGAAGAGGTATGGAATAGGAGAAAAATATATATACGATCAGATATAATACACCTGCAATGAGTTGAGACACCTTATAGTCATTGGGCATTGAAGCATACAATGCCAGAGAGTAGTATACCTGACATAGGCAAAATAACTCAATTAGAGCTACGCTAGATACAAATGGCTACTGCATCAAGAGTAGTAATTTAAATTCCATATTTATTACAGACGGGAATATCATAGGGTTATAACTCATATATATATTAAATGAGTTTATAATATGCGGTCCACGATGACATTTGTGTCCTACAAACAACATAGAGTTCAGGAATCACAAAAGAATATGTACAGAGGTACCTTAATAAAGCATAGCAGTCTTTTCAAAACGGTAAGGAGATGGTATGAGATTGGTACAGGGGCTGCCGAGGGATGCCGTGCTAGTCCGAATTGCTACTGAAGAATTAGGAGCCTTAGAACATAAAATGAAGAACATGTTGAGTTTCAGACAACAATCTGGAGAGGAATAGTGTCCTATGATAAAAAAAGTAGTATATAAATTAACATATTCGCACGGTCTGAAAGAAAGTAACCGTCAAGTCTAATCCATACTAAAAACAGGGGCGTAACACAGGCCCCTGCAGCCCCCGCGGTGCGGGGGGCCCTCACCCTACAGGGGGCCCCGTCAGCGCCGCACTTCTGCTGGGGAGCTCCAGATTGAGTCCGGAGGGGGCCACTTCACGTACCCTGCAGGGGGGTCCCTTCAAGGTGCGTTACGCCACTGACTAAAAACAGTTACCTAAATGGAGATAGGTAGAAGCACGCCTGCCGTATTCGTGTGTTTTCACTAAAACTAGTCAGTAGGGGGTAAAGTATCCTGTAGCTGAAAAATCATAACAAATGAAATAACGTCCTAAAAGTAAATAATATACGAACAGAGAAGTGTCAAACCTAAGGCACTTAACTATAATTACCTCAATGCTGAGAAACAGACAAATGAATATCGGGGCACTATGCCACGTCTAGCGTGTACGTGTTGTCGCCTCTATTGGGCCAAGAGAGGGACAATAGTCCTGTAGTAAAGGAAGGAAGGGGATTAATGAGCATACTACCACGGGCTAAAAGGAAGTAGACGTCCAAACTAACCCATACTTGAAACAGTTACCTCAATGAGGAAGGATCAAATCACGCCTGCCTTGTTAGTATTATTTCATGTAATTAGGTCAGTGGACGATAAAGTATTCTGTAGCAAAAAAATATATAATAGCAAATGAGATAATGTGCTAAAGATTATTAGTCGACAGGCAATGGACGCAATAGATATGGGGCCAAAATGACTTAACAAAAAATTACTTAACAAAAAATTACCTCAATGCTGAAAATCAGCGTGTTGATAAAGGGGTTCTGTGCCACACTTTGCTTATGTGTGTTAGTCATGGCCCGCCATGTAGCAAGATGCTGAACGCCGATCGTGCCGGAAGACCGCCATAGATGAAAATAGCGTGTAGTGGGTGAAATATGTAGGCGAACAGATGCACGCCATTGGCTGAAAGCATTCCCGATAAAAACGACGTACTAACTTTGGACGTAATCCTTGTCTATGTCCATGGTAGTAGACAAGGGACTGTGTTCAGTCGAGAACACGAAAAAAGTAGAACATGATATAACTCGTCCATGAGGATAGAAAGAGGACAGTGTTCAAACCAGAACACGAACGAGGTGGGATATGACTGTCAAAGATAAATACTTTACATGTATATTGGAGTAGACAGCGGCAAACCCGTAATTCCTTTGAAGTACAGAAATTTCTGGCTACCAAAACTGATAGTTGGAAAGGTGTATACCAATGTAAAAATCCCGGCGATCTTTTCTGTCGATACATAGCTAGTAAGCGACAAGATAAGCCTTAATCAGACTAGTAGAAATAGTGATTACCTTATTTGGGAGAGATGAACAAAAATGAGACTGAACAAATGCAATACATGAAAAACAGATATGGTCTCTATAGATCGGTACAACATGGGTGTATACTGTGTATATATATATACATAGGTATAAACATTTCTATATACAGTCAGTTAGTTTGGTTCATTAATCCAGATCATTAATTCCACATGTGGGATACATGTGATCTTCACACATCAATACAGAATGGATGTATACTATACATATTTACATTAGTATATGCATTTCTTAGAATATCCGTCCAGTGATGTTGATCAGAGGTCTAGATCGTTAATAGACAACAGTAACAACTCATCTATGACGATATGTACAAGATATATGATATTCATGTTTACATTAATTTGTACACTTGTGAACGTATTTGTAAACTTATCTCAATCATTGCCGGACATCAACAGCAAAAATGGATGACCATTCGCAACCGCAATGGTCCTCTACCAAATTGGATTAGATAATAGCCTGATCCCAGGGTATTTCTAGGTTGAGGCCAGTTTTGACAGTATCTAACCCAAAAATATAAAAGACCTCACGTTTTTTTCTAACTTTATCAGAGCAGATACTGGGTTTAGATGTGATTTTTTCCAAGACATACCATCGTATATCATCGACTGAATGGTTATGTTCGATAAAGTGTGGCACCATTGGTGAAGCTAGTTTTCTCGTTCTTATAGCTGATCTGTGTTCAGTTAGTCGCACATTGAGGGACCTCGATGTTTCGCCCACATATCCTTTGTTACATGGACATAAGAGCAGATATATGATGTTTTTGCATTTACAGTTACTTATCCCTGTGCTCGCAATGGTATGTCCATTGTAACTCAGTTCTTTAGTCTCAATAGATAGTGGGCATATTTTACTGGTGTCACATCTGAAATTGACATCCACTGGGTTCATGCCTACAATGCTTCGCTGTATTGGCTCTTTTATTTGACTAGGCATACGTGATCTGACAATTAGGTCCTTGATGTTCCTATTTTTACGATAGGCAAACATAGGTTTTGGAAATGCATCACAGGTAGATCTGTTGACATTTCATAGATACCAGTTGGAGCAAATTACCTGGCGTATCTGTTCATTCAGAATTGAATGTCTGGTTACAAAAACAAGTTTGGTGTCTTGTTTCTTTTTGGTACCTTGTAATAAATATTGACGGTCATAGAACCTAGCGCGTTTATATGCCTCTCTTACAACACGGTGAGGATAACCTCTTTGAAGAAATTTATTTTTCATCTCTACAGATCGTGTATCATAGTCATTCAATTTTGTGCAATTGCGCCGAAGGCACAAAAACTGCCCAAAAGGATGCTATTTTTCTGTTTCATAGGATGAAAACTATCATGATTTAAGATAGTATTCCGTGCTGTAGGTTTTATGTAGAGGTCAACAAAAAGCTGACCACAGTCATTGTTGGACTTGGCCCTTCTGGCAGGTTCACCCCTAAACTTTTTGCTTTTAATGGTGACCCAGTAGTAGTGATTTTTGGTTTCTGCGCACTTTCACTGTGTCCCAGTGGAAAGTGCATGCGCACTCTGAGTGCATGTGGTGAGATAGGCCTGCCCTCCATAGGAATGCATGGGGAATGTATGTGTCCCTGGTAGTTCCTGATGCGTGGGGTGTGCAGGCTTGAGTCTGGTATGTGCGGACTCGTGTGATTGAATGCTGCACAATGATGTATGCGGCGTGTATGTGTCTAGTGTGGAAGTGCCACTTCTAGACATGGCTGTGCGTGTGCTGTAAAGGTGCTGGCACGTGATTGGCTGGAGCTGGCTGGGGTGCCAGGCTCCATGAGTCATGATGGGTCTGCCCAGTGGTGAGTGTGGAGATTAGCATGCTGATGGCTGGGGAGGAGTGCACCTGGGTCCTGAATAGGGCTGGGCTTTCCCCACACAATGCTGGCTCCACCCCCTGTGGTGCGACTGATGACCCTAGCCTGCCTGGTGAATGGAAAGGGTGGCTGGGGAAAACAAAGTACTCCAAAACCAGCTGCGACTGGTTTCTCCCCCACCCTGCACCCTGAGACAAAGGATTTCATGTATAAAAAGGGGCTGTGTCTCCTTGGAAAATGTTCTCTTCTTGGATCCTTTTGATGAGGCGGGCTGCTGCTGCTGCTGGGCGCCAGGAGGACCGCCACTAGGGATTGCCTCCCTGCCTAGGAGGACCCTGTGAGCTGGCTCTGGGCCCAACCTTGCCCCCCCACCTACTGAAGGACTTTTGCTGGACTTTTGGGCCAGTAGCGCTGGGGAGCGCTTTGCTTTTACCCCTTTATCCCCACAGCGCCTGGAAGTGCGTGGTTTCCCTTGCCAGGAGCGCTGTGTTGCTGGCCCCTTGCTCGTTTTTGTGTGGGGGGAGAGAGCAGGTGCCTACCCTGCATGGGGCCCCGCAAATTGCTGACTTAAGGCGCGGGTGCCCACCCCGCTTATTTGCCGTTTTTATGCCCCCCAAGCGAGTGCCCACCTTGCCTCTGTGCTGCTCGTGGCACTTCGCTCTTTATTTAAATTAGAGGGAGCCCACCCCTCGTAGCACCGAGTTCACCGCCGCAGCCCAGGAGTGTTTGAAACGTTGCCGGGCCGCTGCCTAGTGCGATCCAGAAGTGCCCGCCTCCCTGCTCAGGGCCGCGCTGCCATTGGCGGCCCTCCGAGGCAGAAAGCCAGGCAAACTCCGGGAAGACGTGGGCGGAGCCTGGTCATGCCCTGGGTTCCACGGAGAGAGGAAGCCCGGAGCAAAGCGGAAGTGTGCTCGTTCCCCCGTGGGGCTCTCCCGAGGAAGAGAGCCCCTCCCGCCGCCACTATCAGCACCAGGCCCCTAGAAGCAGGACCGGGTGAAGAGGAGGCCGCCGCCCTCGTAGGAGGAAGCCTACAAGCCGGTGAGTGACTTGAAGGAGAGGGGGGCGTCGGGGCACATTGCCGGTGCCCGCCCCTCCCCTCCAGTGCAAGTGCCTGTGTGCTAAGAGGCCCGTGGGGCCTCACTTGATGCCGAGTCCCCCGAGAGGAACTCCACTGACCAGGCCTAATTGTGGAAGAGCCCACAGGGCTCTGGGGGCCATTGTTATTTCGAGCCTGATAGGCTCCACCGCTGTTTGGCCCGCATTGGTGTTAGAGCCCAGCAAGGCTCAGGGGGCACATCATTATTCAGAGCCAGAGAGGCTCCCACAAGGCGGCAATTGTTTGCAAAGAGCCCCCGAGAGGGCTCTAGGGGTATCACTTTGTTGAGGAGCCCACGAGGGGCTCAGGGGCATTGCTTTGCTGTAGAGCCCAGCGAGGCTCCAAGGGGACAGTTGATTTGGCCAAAGCCTGCAAGGCTCCAGTGTGTTGGCCACGTCCTTATCCAGCTGCCCAGCACTTAGTGGGCAGCTGCTCCGTTTAGGCCCCCCTGACTTTGGTACACAGGGCGTCCTAGCCCCTGCGAGGCCAGTTGGCCTAGGGTCACTCACAGGTGGTGACTAATGTGATTTCTGCGCAATTGTTCCTGCACCTCTGAATGTGTTGTTTATGCGTCATGTGCCTTGTTCCTACACCTCTGAATGTGTTGTTGATGCATCATGTGTTTTCCTTCCCTACACCTCTGAATGTTTATGCATCATGTGTAATGTTCCTATGCCTATACCCCTAAATGTATGGTGATACTTAGGTGGTTGTTTTTTCTCCTAGTACAGGTGTTGCTAGTGAGGTTCTAGTTCCCTGCATGACATTTTCCTACGGTGGTTAGGGTTGCATAGGTGGTACTTACCGGTTACCAGTGGTTACTGGTTGTGTGCTTTATGTTATATTTTGTGCTACATTTGGCCCTGTCTTGTACATATCCCCTGTAAATTCTGCCCGTGCCTGTTGGCACATTGTAAAGTGTGTGTTTTTATCTAATGTGTTTTGGTATAATACAAAGGCTATTTTTACATATAACCTTGTGTGGAGTTTCCTTTGTGGTGGGCCTTGGGTGTTGTTGCTGGGTGCGCGCGCAAACACTTAACTCACATTGCCTCCGAGTTTAGCCTTACTGCTCGTGCTACGTTACCAAGGGGGTGAGCAGGGGTTATCTTGGCGTGTAACTCCCTTGCCCTGACGTGGAAGTGGTGGTCTCTGACTGACTTTGGCGCGAGCCCTGGCCGGCCAGGGATCCCATTTCTAACAGTCATGTTTAATGGTCAGGTCCAAGAATTCAATCTCTCGCTGACTACATAGGGCCAGATGTAGGTAATCCCAGATTACCGATTCTTAAATACCAAATCATACCGATTCGGTATTTAAGAACTGGCAATCGGGATGTAGGTATTTTTACCGAATCAATTACCGAATCGGGAATATTCTGTAATTACCGAATCAGTATTTACAGATTCGGTAATTGCCATTGATTCCTATGGGCCCTGAGGCCCATAGGAACCTAGGGCAATTACCGAATAGGTAAATACCGATTCGGTAAAATGACCGAATTCACAAGGGGAACAGGGTGTCACTTTGACACCCTGTTGCACCCCTGATTCAGGCTTGTGTGCCATGTGACACACATACATGCCCTCAGGGCATGTATGTGTGCCACATGGCACAGGTGTACATGCACAGATGTGCATGTACACAGGAATTCGTTATTTACCATGCAATAGTATTACATGGTAAATAACGAATTCTTAGGGGCCTGTGGCACTGTTTCCAGTGCCACCTACATATAGATTTACCGATTCGGTATATTTACCGAATCGGTATTTTACAGAATCTGTAAATTTACCGAATTGGTAAATTTACCGATTCTGTAAAATATAGGCCCCCTACATCTCAATCACCAAATACGGGTCGGTAACGGTACCGACCGGTATTTGGTGACCTAGATCTGTCCCTATGCGAGGTAAATTGCAAGTTGGGGTCACATAAATTAAGCCACACAATAAAATCAGCGAAAGTGTCCTCATTGTCGTCCCATATGAATACAATGTTGTCAATATATTGTGACCAGTTTAAAAGGGATTCAAAAAATGGGACTACCTCATTGAAAATTAATTTCTCCTCAAAGTGGTCCCTAAAAAAAAAAAAAAATTCGGAATTTGTAAAGCGCACAGCTACCTCCACCGGAGGTGTCCCGGCGCTGTCCGTATACCGCTTAGGAACCCTTCCTGGCTTTCCTGGGAAATGTCCACTCCTGGGCACCCCCCAGGTGCAGCAAGGCATCCCAGCGCTTTTGGGGCCGTTGTGGAGACTAAGCAACCTATTGCCCAGAGTTGCAGCGTGGGACCCATGATCAGAACAGGCACTGAGGCGAGAATATCCAGTCAGGGGAATTAATGAGCCAGAGACCCGCCGAGGCGGGAATCAAACCCTGGTCAGAGCTCTGCATCAAGGTCTGCCTGCTCTAACCATTGAGCCACACTTCTCCACCTCACTGAGATGAGATTCTGTGTGGATTACAAGGGTCTCAATGCAATTATCAAAACTGATGCTTACCCCATACCAAGAGTAGTCCGTGTGAGCCAGTGTTTTGCGAGGAGCTGCGAGGGCTGTGCGAGGGAAACCGAAGCAGTTGTTGTGGCGTGCGGCGTGCGGAGTGCTGCCCGCACAAGCCAACTTTTCAACCCTTCATCAAGCCACCGAGCCCTCCGCGCCTACGGCCATCCCTGAGCTGTACGGACCCCAGCCGTACAGCAGCACCGGCGAGTGGGGACCAAGTGAGCGGGGTACTGAGGACATCACTACCGCATCACCACCGCAGCTCCCTGCTCCAGGCACAGGAAAGCGGCGGTAAGCCCCCGGGGTTTGCACTCAGGAGCGGGAGATTCAACACAGTGGCCATCCACACTCCCCCCCTCTGCCCCCCTACTGCTGGAGTGGATTAGAGCAGAGCAGACGGAAGCGAGTGGAGGGGGTGAGGGGGGAGTGGAGTCAGCTCTCTTCAGCCATGGAAGCCCCCCCTCCCTGTAGGAGATAGGCGGAGGAATAAGCAAGCCTTTGCTCCTGTACTGTCCTGTATTGTATTGTCCCCCCACTGACACTTGATTCCTGGGGGCCCCATCGAGCCATTACACCATCAGAGACACCAGAGCCTTGCACTGCCAGCACTTAAAGTGGGCGGAGTTGGGCCCACGCCGTGTTGGTCCACACCAATTCTCAGACCCTAGACCCCAGCTCCAAGTGCCTCAAACTCACCTTCAAGGGGGTACAGGGTGATAAGGAGGCGCAAGGAGGCATAAGCAAGCACATAAGGAGGAGACTGCAGCACAGCAGAGCACCAGTAGTGCTGGGAAACGACAAGCAGAGACAAGAAGACAAGAAGACCCCACTGACGTATAAAGGTAATCAGGGAATCATGACCACCATACCACCCCTCCTCGAGCTTGAGGTCTAGAAAAGCTCACTGCTCCTCGTAGGGGACCTAAGGAAACACGAAAGGAGTCAGGAGCCAGTGGCAGGGGTACTATCATGAGGTCTGGTAGAGTAAGAAGATCCTCCACAAAGGCCATCCCTCAAATCAAAAAAGAAGGCAGTCGTACACACAAACTATGGGGGTAAAGAAGCTCCATGAGACTACAACCCCAGCAGAGTAACATCAAGGACAATGACACCGTCTGTAAAGCCGACACCCAAGAAAAAAAAGTCTGCCCAACGGCCTGTCTGAAGGACAACCGAGTAAAGAACCCGTTACCTGCAACAGACTTAAGAGACGGAAACCAGCTACACGGTACCCCCAAGGGATCGAAAAAGAAAAAAATGGATGAGATTGTGGACATAGATATAGATGCACAATTTTCAACAAAGCGCACAAGTCTCTACCAGCCAAAAATGTATGCAAAATTAACTTTTCTCAAAGACCCCGGAAACGTAATCTACTCAAGCAACGACGTCATAAGTGGTCTACAATCCCCACTATGACCCGATGTAGCGGAACCTCAGCTAAAAACAGTACGCCAGACACCCAAGCGCCAGGAATAACGGTCGCTGAAATACACAACTTCCAAACAGAAATGGAGACAATAACCCATTTGAAAACTAGAACAGGGGAAGGAGCACAAGGGTGACAAAACGGCAATACCTTAGAAACAATTGCGGTGGACAGGGGCCAAACCAACTCTCCTCCATAAGTAGGGCACCTGGTAAAGAGCCTTAGGGGGCTCACACCCGTGAACGAGAAGGACAAAGAGAACAAGTGGGTCTAACAACTTGAAGATCTCCCCAAGCACCAGTGGGTTAACGATCCGAGTGTACATTCACCCCTTCTCAAATTTCCCAATCACATCAGAATCTTGAGCGTAAAAATGAAGGAGCAACCGCAACACCCCTTGTGACAAATTGTTCCTCTAATAAGCAATTAGCCACACATCATGGTAATCCAATACCCGAGGAATAGCAAAGGACCGTCGATTTACCAACTCACTCCCCACATCTGCCAACAGCGGACTTGAGCATACCAGACAGCGACATGACCTTTCTGGCATCACAAGAATGGGAAGACCTAGTGGCCTCATACAACGTAAGACCTACCCACAACAGCTCCACAGAAGAGATGGCCTCCTCGCTTATCGAAGGGAGTAACGGTCCCACCAATACATTTTGGATAAACCTATTAAACGCAATCCAACTATCAGCTACAGCACTGCAGTACCAACCAGACAAACTGGACATGCAGCTGACCGTCCTCCAGGCGCTAGCAGACGCTACCTCAGGGATAGAAAACAAACTACCAGACCTCAGAATGCATCTGCTCCCCGATAATCGACAAGCTATCAACACTGCCAACAATATTGGGGAACCTCCTGGTGGACTTAAAAGGAAATAAAACAACGCACCTAATTGCAGAGGCCAAGACTAGAAGTACAGGTCTCAGCGAAAAAGCACCTGGTGGTAATATCCATCGCTCCTGCATCAGGCAAGGAGACTCGTCCCCAAAACCCAAAAAGGCTTGTGACGATTCCCTCTTGAACGACTCAATTAATGACAGGGACGGCGCGGAGTCATCCACGAACGCACGTGACCATCGTAAAGAAAAAAGGAAGGGCAGGAACAGAAAGACAACTGGCGCGTGTTGCATCAATGCGACGAGTCAATCACAATGCCTGGGGACAAAGAAGAAATACGAAACAATGAGAGGCTCATGGAGGAAAAGAAGCCATCTCCCACAGAGGCCGAATCAACTGTTACAACAACTCTGAAACTAGCAGAGACCACTTCATTGACACAACCTAAAAAGGTAACCGGCAAACAACCTGAGCAGAAAGACATGGCCTCAGTAAATAATAAGCAACTTACTTTTGCAATAGATTCCGCATATGACATGTGGTGTATAGGTAGGAGAAAGGAAGAAACACCGCCAATAGCATCATAGCAAATAACGCAACATGGAATACACGCCGCATAGCAGGCTCCAGATGGTTTGACCCTACTCAACATAGACTAAATAAGCACCAGCCAGTCAACACACAGAGCAAATCTTCATATGGAGCCCACCACCCTGGCTAAACACGTAATCATCACTACAAACAACGATGCGCTACATAGTGAAGCACCCGTATATACTGTCACACAAAACATGTCAATAGCACACCGGCGTACACCGTCCCCTGAAATACGAGACAGACATTATTCTGTTCATTCCCGAATTCAAATCCAGAGAAAGAGTGGACTCCCTAAACAGGGGAAATATATTAAGACTCATCCACTCAATCGATAGCCTATCACACATTAACACAGCAGATCTGCTAGCAATCGAATTTCACTCTTCGTCTGACAAACGAGATAGCGAAATAACAAAGTAGGTATGGAAAACAAAAGACTTAGTACGCCTAATCCTAGGGGAAACGCAAAAATTCTCCCAATGGGGAATAAAACTGGAACCGGAAAAAAGACCAGCTTACCCCACCCCACTCCTAGAAGGAACTAATAAAGAATACCCGCAAAAAGTCAAATCGATTCTAAAAGGAGCACGCAGTATCTCCCCAGGACCGAATAATAACCTAATACCCTTGACAGCCCAACAACCTGATCCAAACTGGGCAAAAATACGGCGGACAATAACTGCATGCATCGCAAAGTGACAAAGGATACCAAGTCAGCCTTCCATAAAAACTGACACTTCAAAAACAAAAATGTGTAGTTGGAATATAAATGGTCTGACAAGCAAACTAGACAACCCAGAAACACAAATTACCTAAAATCATTCGACCTGATTTTATTCCAAGAAACCTGGGAGTAGAAAGAGTTCTCTATATAAGGATACTCAACCCAAATCCACCCTGCCATTCGATGCTCAGCTTATGATCACAGCCAAGGAGGCCTGGCATTGCTCGCCTCAATACTTACCATAGGAAAAATGGAACTCGTAAAGGCAAAAAGTACACCCCCAAGTGCCATACAGGCAACTGCAATAACGATCGAAAAAAATCAGATCGTCCAACAATTATACATAATAAATATATATTTACACCCATAGATTAAAGGGTCACCGAGGTGGCAAGACTCATGGAAGAAAGAGAAATGGAGAACTTACTCCTGGCAGGCGACTTTAACCTCCAACTCTTCGGAAATAAATTGGATGACGAAACAGTACAGGACCTCAATATCGCCTGAGGAATCCCTACCCAAGCCTCAGCCACTGTCAACAAGCAAACAAGAGGCTCAAAACAGCTATTAAGAGACCTAGAGCAGTTAAACCTGAGGGTTTTAAATGATCGATTTGCAGAGAACACACCTTCAGCACTTACTTATTTTTCCTCAAGTACCTTCTCGCACCTCGACTTCCCTCTCGCAACACTTCCTTTGTTTAATACTATTAGCTCATTCAAGATCGGTGTAAATGGCCAAAGCGACCAACTACCACAGGAAGTGGCATTACAAGTCATCAGAGGGAAAGACCTGGAAGTAAGAAAAACCGTTGGCATGGAGCACACCACCAATTTTAGACGGATAAGGTGCAAGACCAATAAAGTAGAAGAGCTAACTATGAACGCAAAAACAATCTTGCATCGGATCATAAGCTCGTCAACTAACCCTCTAGAGGCTTGGGAAGAATTTGTAACACAACTCGGAACAAAATTTGCCAAAGAGCAAAATACCATCACACCAACTTACACAAAAGCGAAAGTAACCTCACCGGAGATAAAAAAAAGTAAAACGGGTAATAAACCAGATCCTTAGGAAGCTCGGTATTCAACCAAACAACAATGCCCAGCACAAAGTGCTGCAATCCCTAAAGACTCAGCGCAACAAGTCGATCTGGGAAAAGAAAAGGCAAACTAATGAGGACCTCTGGGTGAAAATCGTATACGATTCACAACAGAAGAACAGCGCCAGGTTCTGGAAAACAGTTCAAAGAATTCAACGCCCAGGCCATAATGGAATAAACTCCCACATACCTGAACACGAATGGGCAAACTATCTATCAACACACTTTAACGGAAAAAACTCAGAGGGGGCTCACCAAGAGGAGAAAATCCTACAACCACGAAGAACACAACGAGCAACAGGCAAACAACACACATCCATCGAGTAAATGCAAACGAAGACATCACTACTGTGAAGACCTCGTGCAATCCCACAACGCTGGTGAAAGAAGGTACAGCAAGTTTTACAGCACCATCAAGGATTGAGGTCAACAAACATACGGTTACAGCAGTCAGTATTAAGTTACAAATATCTAAACGGAAATTGGAAGGTGCACCTGGGCCCAATGGAGTCCTGCCAATAATGTACAAACACAAGGCCAACTTCTGGAGTGAGATACTGGTGCCTCTTTTTCTGGAAGTTAGGGAAACGGCGATTTGCCCCTTAACCTGGAGAGGATCTATACTCAGCCCGATCCACAAACAGGGCAAAAGGAGCAATCAAAGTAATTACCATCTTATTGCCCTAATAGATACAGAGGCAAAGTACTATGCAGGTCTCCTCTTGGAGGAACTAACATTTTGAGCAACCCTAAATCACATCATCCCCATAAATCAAACCGGATTCTGCAGAGGACAAGGCACAACCACAAACATCATGGCGTTAACCCTATTGACAGACTCTGCCAAGACAATCAAGAGCCCACTATTTATATGTTTCATAGATTACAGTGCGGCGGTCGATAATGTTGACCGAGGCAAACTCTGGCAGAAACTGGACAACTGGGGGATACAGAAGCCACTCCTGCAGCAGCTGATACTACTCCATACCAATACTTGGGTCAAGATTAAACTTGGTAGGGGGATGCGTCTTTCAAGGCAAATTTACACCACTAAAGGTCTAAAGCAAGGATGCGTCCTTGCTCCCATGTTGTTTAACCTTTTCCTAGCAGACCTGCCTGGAGAATTGGATAAAACCAACTCTCACGCGCCTCGGCTGAGAGACACCTCGCTATCAAATCTCCTTTACGCGGATGACTTTGTCTTAATAAGTCGGTCCCCAATTGGACTGCAACACCTCTTGGATACAACCAACACATTTTCAATAAACAACACTTTGAAAATTAACTTAAACAAAACTAAGGTCATGTCAGTAAATTACAACAAGACAAAGAAACTGGCATGGTCCCTGGATGGACAGAGGCTGGATCGAGTCACCAAATATAAATATCTTGGCGTATTACTTGACAGCAGAGGCTCGTTCAAACCCCAGCTAGAGACCATAGCACGGAAGGGCACCACATTCCAATTCTCAATGAAGCCGCTAAAGAAAGCTCTCCCTGATCGATCGTTTGACCCCCCCCCCCTCCTACAGGTGACTAGAGCACGCCTGCAGACTATGCTTACATGTGGTAGTGTACCTATGCAAGGGAAGAAAACAATCAGTAGAGCATACAGGGCAATTTTTCATCTGCCAAACTATGTGTCCCCTGCCCAAATTCGCCTTGAATTCGGTATTCAAAAACAAACGGTTGAGAGATGAGGCGCCTATATAAAATGCTGGCGCAAAATCAAAGGAGCGGAGCAAGGAACACTAAACACTCATCTATGGACAGAACTGTCAATACGATCAAACTCACCCGCCATGAAATACCTTCTGAATTCATTGGAATACCTGGACTTAACCAGCCTTTGGGAGTCCTCGGCTGACAACAATACTTTTAAAAAGCCAGTAACAAAAGTTACTAAACTGATTTCATCTATCGAAGATAAAGAAACCCTGGCCAAGAGGGCGCATGGGTGGGCCGTGCTGAAAGATTATAACGCCCTTGAACCGCAGGAATACCTGAAAATGGGTCTCACATGGAAGACAAAAGATACAGTTTTAAACCTGCGTTTCTGAATCATACCAATTCTACCCCCTTTGGCACCATGGAAAAGGAGGCCAGAAGAACATCTTTGCTGACTCTGCAGATCAAGGAATGAGGACTTATTATACATAATCTGTATCTACCCTAACCTGATAGACATAAGGCGCGCCTTACTTTGACCACTCTGGAAACGAAAAGGCATAACAAGCTGCAGGGAAGCTGTGTTGATATGCTTTAAACCTGAAGAGGTCCAGCTAAATTGCAGACTGACGAAGTTCTTTGATACTGTCTCCACAAGACTTATAAATCAATCACAAGGCGTGGTGACAAACAGTATGCAACAACCCGCCAACTAAGAACTAGTCCGCAAGGTCAGAACAAGTCAATGCGTGCACCAGCCCTTTGAGGCATATCTTCTCTCCATAGGTGGATCACAGACAATGCAAACGAGTACGATGACTGTATAGGGTTTTAATCACCTTTTTCTTCCAAAAATATATGTGTAATTAAGTTTTAAAACAATTTTAAGAAGGAAATGTTATATTGTGTGTTTTAATTAACTGTACAATAAAGCAAGTCTAATTTCATACCAACAGCAGAGGAATTGATTGACAAGATGGGTGCAGCAAAATTCTTTGGAACCTTAGATTTAAAATCAGTGTATTGGCAGATTGGACTCACCCAGAGAGCAAATGAGATCAGCATTTTCAACTCTAGATGCCATTACTAATTGAAAGTGATGCCTTTTGGATTAAAAAAATGTTCCTGCCACCTTCCAGAAGTTGGTGAATATATTTCTTTCATGATTGGATGGCTTCAGTGCAGCATATCTAGATGATATAGCTATCTTTAGCTCCAACTGGGAGGATCACCTGGTCCACCTTGAGAGAGTGTTACAGGCCATGCATCAGCAGGGAGGTCTAACTTTCAAGACCAGCAAGTGCCAGATTGGGTAGAATTCTGTAGTGTATTTGGACCACCTTGTAAGTAGAGAGCAAGCGCAACCTCTACAACCCAAGATTCAGACTATTCTGGCCTGGGAAGCTCCCAAAACTCAGAGATGCCAAAAGGCCTTTGACACCCTGAAAGAGTCTTTGTGCTCCTCGACATTACTGAAAGTACCCGACTATGGAAAGGAGTTCATTGTCTAAACAGATGCTTCTGTACATGGGATTGGGGCAGAGTTAGCACAAAACAATAATGCAAACATTGCAAGTGACCGATGCTACAGTTTATCAAGGATTACCACCACTTTGCCAGCCCCAGTATTTTACCAAGGTTATCAGAGGGCAAAACACACACACACCACTCACCCAGAGAGATGCCACACTGATCTGCACACACAGTGATGTGCATGCACACACACATACACAGAAACCCACATACATGCATGCACTTGAACACAAACAATAAGCTTTTAAAAAATATCTATATATTTCTTCTTGATGTTTTTGTCCTGAGTCAAGCTTCAGCTCCTCATTGTTTTTTCTCTCCTCTCCCGCAGTTGTCTCCTGCCTCCTAATCAGGGTATCCGGTAGCTGTGGACTGGAGCACCTTGGAAGGCAATGAATTAGTATATTGGGTGGCTACATGGCACTTGCACATACATACATTTGGCCTTGTGAGCAGGATTGCCTTGGAGGAGTGAAGGGGAATGGACATGCAGAAGTGCCTTGAAAGGGGATGGATAAATCAACAGTGCCTGGATGGGCGATGGGGAAAAGGCCATGTGGGATTCCTTGAATGAGGAGAGCGGGAAAGGAGTACTTGCGTGGCAGAGTGGGGAAGATCAACAATGAGGAGGGTTAACTGGGCCATTAGTAGTGGGGTGTGGAAATAGGGCCATCAGTAGTGCTTTGTTGGCTATCAGTGCTCATCATATTTCCAGGGGAGCATCCCCTATGGTAGAGGAACTACTTTGTTTGGAGTTTTTCCTTAGTTAGAAAGGCTAGCAAAGGGAACTCTTGTTTTTTTACTCATTTTTACCTTTTGATTTGAGGATAGAAAGTACAGGTTCAAAGCAGTGGATTTTCCCTTGAGGATGTGCTAGGTGTCTATCAGGGAAAATAAATGCAATAGATTCCCCCAAGGCATCACAATGTGGCGCCATCAAGGTGAAACCTATAAAGACAGATTACAAGAATGAGGCTACCAAAGCAGAACAAGGTCTGAAGAAGGGATATCATTTAGATCTCAGGGTTTATTGCATTGTATTGTATTGTCCTTCATTATATTGCATTTTATTACGGTATTTAGCATTTCTATACAAAGCCATAAAGAGAACCAAACATTCTTACTTCACCACATTCGTATTTGAGGCACCCATCAAAAGAAGCATATAAAAAGGATTTACAAGGAACTATCTAACCCAAGTACCTTAAAAAAGGAGGCTTGCATATTTTAACAGCAATATGAGTTATTCAAATGCAAAATTTCTGCAATTCGCAAATCCACAACAAACACACTACGAGTATGTACTATTTCTTCTCCTCAAGAAGAGAAAAGACAAAGAGAAATGGAGATGTTTCTCCTCCTTACGCCTTCCGTGGAATGGCGCAGCATTTTGACTCATTACCAGGTCTACCACTAATGATAAAACTGAAAATGCACCAAAATCCAAGGGTGCGAGAAAACCCAGACTTCACCCAAGGAATGCCTCCCATGGGCAGTGTAATGCAAGACAGCGATTTGCGCTGTCTTGCGTTACTCCAGATTTATCACACACTGCAGGGCCACGCAAGGTGGCCTTGCGTGGTTTGATAAATCTGACTTTAGTGTTGCATCTCGCACCCCCTTGCATAGCACAAGGGCGACACAATACTATGGTAAATATGCCACCCACCTGAATATTAGCTAATGCTTGTTGTAAAGGGTGAATCACAGAGGAATATCTCTGCTCATGCAGAACCTGGGCCACACCTGAGATGTGATCAAAACCCCCAGCAGGTCAAGAAATGCTGGAAAACTGTTTTTTTTCTGGCTGACTTTAATTGAACATACCACAGAGGAGGGTTATGGCAACAGAATATCATTGTCAGAATATCGTCTGACATAAATAGAGCATCCTAAACATCATTCATATAAATATCAGCTTATTGGTGTTATTAATAGAAAATCTGACAGAATAGTTAAGTCAATGTATATAAGCCTTAAATGGAGAAATTGGCTCCACTGGAGTGGACTGAAATGAGGACGATACACTGTCTTTATATATTGGAATTTATGGAGTTGATGAAAACCCTCTTTACCAAGGAGAGTAGAAGGGGTCACAACCCAACAGACCTCCTGGGATGTTACCAGTGTGAATGCAAACATGTCAATCATCAATCAATCAATCAGGATTCATAAAGCGTGGGTAATTCCCCGATAGGATATTCAAGCACTTGCAGTCCCCGGGGGCTTATTCGAAAAGCCAGGTCTTGAGGGCCATTTGGAATTTCGAAAGTGAGGTGATGGTCCAAAGGTGCATGGGGAGGCTGCTCCAGGCCATTGTTGTGATGTGGCAGAAGGAGCGTCCTCCACATCTGCTTTATTAGGTGCAGGGAGTATGGGCAAGTGAAAGGGAGGTGGAGCATAGTCTTCTCTGTGGTTTGTGTAAGTTCAGACAGTGCTTAATGTAGGCGGGTCCTTGATTGTAAAGAGCCTTGTGTGCTTGGGCCAGCAGCTTGAATTGGCATCTCTTTATGGGGCACCAGTTGAGTTTCCTGAGGTGGGGTGTGATGTGAGTTTGTCGAGGAAGGCCATGGATGAGTCTGGCAGTGGTGTTCTGTATGGTCTGAAGTGTCCTTAGAAGATGCACAGCAATTCCTACGTAGAGGGCATTGCAGTAGTCCAGTCGGCTACAGATGAGGGTTAGTGTCACAATGAGTCTCGTATGTAGGGGTAACCACTTGAAGATCTTTTGTAGCATGCATAGAGTGAGGAATCAGGCAGAGAAGACGGTGTTGATCTGTGATTTCATAGTGAGCTTGTTGTCAAACGATGATTCTGAGGTTTTTGGCATGGTTGGAGGAAGTGGGTGCAGGTCATAGGTCTGATGGCCACCAGAAGTCATTCTATGTGTTGCTGCTGTTGCCGTCTTGTCTGTGTACAGCTGCAGGGTGTTGTTCTTCGTTCAATCAGCGACATTTGTCATGCATCTATGGAAGCTGGTTCTGGTGGTAGTGGGGTTGTCGGTGAGTGAGAGGATGAGTTGGATGCCATTTGCATAGGAAATTATGCTGAGATAGTGGGATCTGACTGTGTTAGCCAGCGGGGTCATATATGGGTTGAAGAGCACGGGCTGAGGGGTGATCCCTGGGGGGGCAGCAGGTGATCTCCTTGGGTTCAGAGGTGAAAGGTGGAAGGTAGATCCTCTGGGTTCTTCCGGTGATGAAGGAGTCCTTCTGAGTGTGTCCCCTTGGATGCCGATGTGGTGGAGTCTTTCAATCAGTGTGTGGTAGCATACGGTGTCAAAGGTTGCAGAGAGGTCAAGGAGCATCAATGCTGCTCTTTCTCCCTGGTCGAGGAGGGTTTGGATGTAGTTGGTCACTGCAATCAGGGCGGTTTTGAGTTGTGATTGTTGTGGAAGCCGGTTTGGGAGGCGTTGAGTATCTGATTCTTCTCCAGATGTGTCATGAGTTGATTGTTGATGATCTTTACCAGTACCTTTTCAGGGAATGGGACCAGGGAGATTGGTTGGTAGTTTTTGAGTTCACTTGGGTCGGCTGAGGTTTTTTTGATTAGTGGTCTGACTTTGGCGTGTTTCCAGGCATCAGGAAATGTTGCGATGGCAATATAGGTGTTGAGTAGGGTGGTGAGTTCTTAACCGATCCTTTGGTTTCCAAAGTTGAAGACTTGGTGCGGGCATGGTTCTGTGGGAGCTCCCTAGTGGATGGATTTCATGGTGGAGGTGGTGTCCCGGGTAGAGAGGATGTGTCAGGGGTCAGAGTGTAGTTCGTTTGAGTTACGGTGGAGGCGTATCTGTCAAGGAAGTCCTTAGGTATGGGTTGAGGTTCAAAGTTTCTGTATATGGTTGCAATCTTGTCATGGAAGAAGAGGATGAAATTATCACACAGCCCCAGTGAGGGTGTGATGTTGTTTCATTGGCAGCTGGGTTGCAGAATTCTTTAAAAAATGTAAAAGTTCCTCGGTGTTGGCTCCCGTTGGTTTTGATGCATGCAGTAATGGCTGTCTTGTTTCTTGCCCTCAGTAGGCCGTGGCAAAGTTTGAGGGAAGTCTTAAAGGTTGCCCTGTCAGAGGTGTCCTTGCAGGTGCGCCATCTCTTCTCCCTTGTCCCTGTCTCATTTCGCTGTTCTGTGTTCTTGTCAATTCTACTTACAATTCTGCAGGAGCAATTTGCAAGGAGAAAGGTCCCAACGTCCCTCAGGTCACTCACTGTACCTAACTACGTCAAAGCACTAGTGGTAAACTAGGGGAAGAAGGGAAAGGAGGAAGAAAGAGACAAGGTGTCCACCGATATTCCCCCAACTCAGGCACAGGACCAAGTAGCAGGATGTTCTAATAAAAGAAAGAGAGAGAGTATGAGTATGAGTATCTAAAAATGATATATTAAGACGTTCTGTAAGGATAATGGTGCTGGTAAGACTATCTCTCACTAACTACCTTAGTGAGTCCCTTCTTTCATTAGCCATCACACAACTGGTTGGGTGGTGGGACGTATGATTCCGTCCAAGGGAGAGACAAAGTAGCAGCGTCAGAGGTAATTCAATACTATAGAAGGAAAGGGGCTGAAAGGCAAACTTAATAACACCCACCCATGTCTTTCTTGTACTCTTCCCTTTGTATCAGGAGATCTTCAGCAAATTATAATGCCCTCCCCAGCAACTTGCTAGCACCAAGTGGGAACTCAATACTGGAAATTGCAAATAATTCTTCCTTTATTTTAGGAGTATGAAGAAAATAATATTGTCCCTTTGTTTTATTTAAGAGTTCAGAAAGATTAATACAAAAGAAAGAAACAGATCTCCATGGATAAACACACCAAGTTAAGATACGTAAAGCACCTTA
This sequence comes from Lissotriton helveticus, assembly GCF_964261635.1. NCBI lineage: Eukaryota > Metazoa > Chordata > Amphibia > Caudata > Salamandridae > Lissotriton > Lissotriton helveticus. Next base: position 872,424,860 of record NC_136065.1, on the reverse strand, counting down.
TATAGACTTTGAAAATCCTTTGATAGCGTATTCACACTTTTACCATCATTCAGAGTGACTGGTTGCTCCTTTGTTTTTATTCTTTCTTTGCAGGGCTGTGACAATTCAGGTTTTGAGACTGTGGACCCCGACGGAGCTCAGAGGAATGCAAGGATCCAGGAGCCAATGTGAGGGAGTTGAGACACAACCAGGAGGAATGCCCTGAACCTGCCGCAGAAACAGAAGGAGTATGCCAGGGACCGACGCAGGAATAAGGCATATACAGGTAAGTGGGGAAGTTAGGCTGTGACGAGGCCGAGCGAAGAACCAGGAACCCACCGCAAAAACAGGAAGAGACCAGAGGCAGAAGCGGCCTTAGTCTCGAAACGCTAGAACATGAATTGTTCTGTGACAGGATTGAGGCTGCTTTATACCTCACCACCGCCCGTCATGCGACAGGCCCAACAGTTCTTAGGTGAACCAGCTGGCCTTTTTGGAGGATTTTCTCTGGATGTTGCCCTTGAAGAGGATGATGCTGTCTGCGCAATTGGTGATCCAAGTGTTGAGGTTTTTCACTCCCTCTTCGAGGTTGGTGGTGGTAGCAGGGTTGGAGGTGTTGAGGGCATTCACCCATCTGGTCTCTGAGATGTTATTTCACCTCAGGTGGGGGGTTATTGGTCATCTTGGGAGTGGTGGTTCAGGGCTGGAGATGCTGAGGTGGATGTTGGAGTGATCAGTCTATGTAAGTTCTTTGACATTGCTCTAATTGATGCAGTTGCTAGAGGTGAAAATTGGGTCAAACGTGTGTCCTGCAGTGTGTGCAGGGTCGTGGATGATGTGGGTCAATCCAAAGCTGTTCATACCACTGAGTAGGTGTGCGTTGGTTTTTTCATTGTTATTGTTGATGTGGAAATTTAGATCACTGAGAAAGATGTAGTCCTTGGAGTCTAAGGCTAGGTAATGGAGTGTGGACCTGGGTGTCGGTATATGAGAGTGCTGCTGATGGGTGTATTGTTGTCCTTGTGGAGCTTGAAGTTGAGATGGTTCATGGTGGTGGTGGTGTTACACTGTATGGTCTCTATGTGGATGATCGCAGTTCCTCCTCCTGGCTTGGTGGTGTGGTCCTTGTGAGTAATTTTATATCTATCAGGGACAACTCTGGCAATATCTGGGGCAGACGTGGGGTTGAGACAGGTCTCAGTGAGGAAGACTGTATCGGGTGTGAGGGTGGTGAAGAGCTTCCATAATTCAGTGGAATGCTTGCATAGTGAGCGTGTGTTGAGAAGGGTGCATGCGAGTTGGTATTTTTGTTCAGGTGGTGTCTGTGGTGTGTTTGGTGTGGGGCTGGTTGGTGGGCGGGTGTGTGTGCAGTGGCAATTGAAGTGGTAATGGGTGAAGGTGAAAGGTCCTACCATGGAACGTGGCTCAGCGTTATGGCAGTGTGTATTGCAGCATCTGGTGTCGAGGTTGTAGAGCTCGGCGATGGTGTAACTTTCAGGTGTCGTGGCGCTGGCCACAGTCCAGGTGCGGACATGCACAGTGGCACACAGGCTGTGTGCATCCACTGCACAGTCTCGCTGCAGCCTGCATTAAGTTGGTTCTGGGGTGGGTGGGGCTTCTGTTGGCAGAAAGTATGGTGAGTGGAAAACCCCGGTCAGGAAAACCCCAGCTGCAAAACTGGGACAGCTGTGGTGTCACTGGATTAGTCTGGAACAAGCAGTTACTGGAGGCCACAGGCAAGTGGCAAGCTAGGTGTCCAGGTGCCTACTCATACATTTAAAAACAACTCATGTTGGAGCAGCAAAAAAAGGTGACTGTATGGCATTTAGTGTTTGCTAGAAAAGAGTATAGGGCCTATTTGATCCGGGCCAAAAGTACCTTGGAGAGAGACCAAATTGGATGAACTCGCAGACTCCCTACAGAAGGGGAACACTAAGGAATTTTGAAAGCTGATAGATTTTGGGTCACAGACTATAGATAACCATCTTGATGCAGTGGTCCAGCCACAGTCATGGGTAACCCACTTTGTTAAATTATTTAGGGACTTGCCAAATGATGTTATCCAGATGACGACTGGCCATACAAGTATTAACGCATTTCACAGGGGCGGGACTACTAAGAGAGGCAGCAATGACACAATCCAGATACTGACCATCCTCATTGGAGATAACCCAGCACACAAGGGTGCGATTGGTAATGAATGGTCAAACGACATGACTCCTCCATCTTCATGCACAACATAAGACCAGGGACAGTACTAGAACCCTGCTGGGCTTTTGGATAGCTGAAACAGCCCAGTACCTGAAATCAATGGGGAGAGAGAAAGCGCCTCTCCTGATGGCATTCCTGGTGATCTCTCCTTGTCACATCTGTAGATTTGGGTTATGTATCTGACTGCCCTGGGAACCACAATTGTGACAGGAGGAGATTCCCCCTACATGGAAGGGAGCTCTCATAGTCTTTAGTTATATTCAATTATAGGTCAATAAGCCTGATTGACAATAGGCTGAAAAGATTTTGCAGGCAGGTCTTAGAAAGTCTACAATCCTGGAAGTCAGACAACAAAATATTGTCAGATTGTCAAGCTGGGTTTAGGTCCAAGGTCAGCACCCCCGACTAGGTCCTGCGATTCAGTGCGATCTGCTGGACATATGTCACCATTAAATGGGACCATCTCTACGCTGCTTTCATAGAATTGAGAACGACATTTGATTTAGTACTCCAGGAAAACCTCTGGAGGCTACTAGACTTATACGGTATCGTTGATGATCTCTTAAGAATTTTAAAGTTCCTATATACTGACACATATGCGCAGATAAGGTGGAATTCTGGTGGGGACTTAACATCTAGGATAAATATAAATCATGGAGTTAGGCAAGGATGCGTGTTGGACCCTATGCTGTTCAGTTTGTTTATCAATTGAGCCGTAGAGTGGTTGGCAAAGCGCAGAAATGATGATCCCAAATCTGAAAGGACCGACTGTCCAATACTGATGTTTGTTGATGACACGCTTCTCATGTCTAGAACTTCATTTAGCCTCCAAACCCTGCTAGACAGCTTTTCAACTTTTTGTGAAGCAAGGGTCCTAGAAGTAAATCCCTCTAAATCCAAATGTATAGTGTTGAACCCTCCTTGGTCCTTTAGGGGCAGGATGAGGCTAGATGGGGTCACCTTAGAACATGTAACATATTTTGACTAACTGGGAGTGAGGCTGGCTGAAAATTAGTCCTGGTGAACACAGCTAGGAAAAAGAAGGACTATCCTGCACCAGAGGGCCTCTGCCATTGGCAGGAAATACAACGTCACATCCAGCAGAGTAGTAACACCTGCTATAGATGTCTACAGGATGTCTACAGGGCTTCTGCTGTTGCTGGAACCGTCTACGGGGCAGAGCTTTGGGGCATTTTCGATGTGTCTTTACTTATACAAACTGAAAACAAATTCATCAGATAATTTTTTAACCTGCGCCCATGCACTCCCCTTATACCTTTTGTATCAATCTTGCACTAAACCGAATCAACCAAGTGGTACTTCTACAACCCTTGATGTACTGTGTCCATTTGTGGACCACACCGGAACTGGCATCGTACAGGGAAGCACTGGTGGAATTATTTATTATTGACAAACATTGTACGCACCCCATGGCTGAGCAAAATGATATACCTAAGCAAAGCCATACTTAGAAAGGCATTCTCAGTATGCTGAGGTCAGTCTTCTGGGAATTCACTTTGCAGCTAATCTGGAAGGAGAAAGAAGTGGGTGGGGGCATCATAGAACAATTTCTCTCCGACAAATGCTATATCAGCTTTGAGCCTTACCTGGGAAGGATCTGCCCTTCCCAATTCAATAGCCTTTATATGAAGTTTAGATTTGGCACCCTTCCCCTTGAAGCTTTTATAAGTAAATGGGGCAAAAAAAGATTTTGATCAACAAATTGCCCGTTCTGCACATCTCACCTAGACTCAGATGAACACTTGCTCTTTTTCTGCCCTGCCTGTCCTCACACCTATATGGGTGGGTTATTGCGGTCTGCAAGCTTATGGATTTACAACACTACTGGAAAGCATGTAGGATTTTGAGTTCTATTCTGTGCCTGGAGAATTTGCTTAAGCAAATTGCATGGGAAGGGTGAGGATGTGTCTTAAAAGTGGCACGGTTACTGATGTTAGCTGCTATTCATTAAATGTCTCTGCACTTTACCTCATCTATCTTTGTAGCTAATAAAAATCATGTCAATAATTACTTATGTTTTTAGTATTTTTAGGTCGAGCATTCAAGACCTCTTGTATATACTTTAGTACTGACTTCTCTTGTGGGGTTAAAGCCATTTCATTCGTTTGTTTCAGTGTCCTTTAAAAATTCTTGCCTGCTAGTGGTCAGTCCTGCCTCTTTGTCCCTCCTTTTTAGGTTTCGCCTGGGGCACGGAGCGTTAGCTCCGCCCCCAGAGAAATCTCTAGTCTTCAGTAAGGGACTCTTGGAATACGCCCTCTGTTCCATTGGCTACTCCATTAATGGAGGCTAGCCATTGGAACAGCGATCTGTCCGTCAAGGCCGGACCAGATTCGGGGGCGTTCCCGAGATTTTTTCCCTGGGCGTTCCCTCTGTGTAGTCATCGGGCGGTGGGCGGAGTTTCTTTTTTTTTTTTGGGTGTTTGTGTCCGTCATTATGCCGACCACGGCCGCCGGAAGAAGTCCAGGTGAGTGCGTTCCTTTCCCGCCCCCCCCCTCCCGCTGTCCGTTTCTTTCCCGCCCCCCCTCCCGCTGTCCATGCGCAGTTCCCCCCCTCCCGCTGTCCATGCGCCGTTCCCGCCCCCCCCTCCCGCTGTCCGTACCCGCCCCCCTCCCCGTGTGCCCGTAGGTGCTTGTTTTTAAGCAGGCTTCGATAGCGCATATTGAAAAAAAAGTTTAGAACTCATTTTTTGTTCGTGTTATGTTATTAAACGACCAAAAATGCCCCCAGAGCCACGGAGACCAAACCGAAGGGGCAGCTAGCTTATTGGTGGCTGGCATGCAGGAGCCGTGCTCTGATAGGCTGCTGGCACGCGGGAGCCGCGCACCGATTGGTCAAGGAGCTCTGACGTCATCGGGGGGGCTCGCCTCAGGGCCACGCTGGGATTGGCCCATCGCTCGGCACCTTACATCACAGCCTCCTCGGAAACATTCGGAGGTTAACTCCTTGTTGGAATGCTTTCGGACGAGTTTTCGCCTTCGTTTTCCCCAAAGTTGCGTGCGGTTGCAAATGTATAGTACCAAAGGGAGAACAACATTTCCGAAAGCTTTGTAAACGATCTATGCCAAAGCGCGCAAAAGTCATGTGTTCTTTCCAAAACGTGCAATCGCGCCTAGCAGGCTCGGCTCTCTCGCCTCTTTCCTGCACTCTCATTCTGATGCTGAGCTTTAGGAGGCGTTTGTTTTTCCCAACACCGCCGGAAGTACGTCAGGTGGCGTCCGGAAACGGAGCGCGCGTGGCTGATTCGCTCTTCCTGCTGGCTCTGGTTTAGTTGCTACCAAGGCGCTCAAATGGCGGGTAAGTTCATGTTGTGGGAAACAGAAGGCACCGTTCTCGCTGCAACCTTGATCCTTTAAAAGACTGGTCGCTTTCGGATAGCGGTGTTTGCAGCTGTAGGGCTGGCTTGGAGGGCGTGGAACAAGAAGGCGCTGCAGAGCTCCCGCCATCTGACAGCACCTAACCCGGCTGCGCGGGAAAACAGCCCCACTTCAGCTTCCCTCTACTCCCCACGCTGACTCAACTGGACCGCGTGTACAATCTATATATCTCCCTCTGCAGCTGCTTCTCAGTCTGCGGTGTGTACTTAGAGATGCGCCACTCGTCTCCATGCATAGCATAGGGCAGCACAAACTGTTACAGCAGGACGAAAAGTGACGGAGCAGTTGTTCCGAGCCACGGTTGAACCCTCACCCATATCGATGTTGTGCCCCTCAAGCACCTGATAGCCAATCGAAACTGGCCTCCGAGCCATCACCTGCCAATCTCTTGTTGGTCTCCGCTTCTCTACTTGTGGCGTCTTCCACATCAACAGCTTTTCACCCGTGGTGGCCTCTTGTCACTCGCCTACATTATCGTATCTTCACTGGTTCACGGTGCCCTCCCTACGCATCAATGGGTACCCTCCCATTCACCTTGCTCCTCCGCACTTGCGAATCACGTGTGGTTTGTTTACGTACCATCACTTACCCACGATTTCTTCTTCACTGTCCCTCATCCGATGAGTCTTCTGCCCCTCGTGCACTAACCCTCCCTGCTTGAAAACTCGGATCCTTCAGTCGGCCACAGAATCCGCTCAGCCCGACTTGGCAATTAAAGCGCTTTGCCGGGCACAGAGTGGAGGAGATCCGTGGTGAAATTCGTTGTTTGATGCAGTGTAGGCTACAACTGCCCCCACCCTCCTCAATAGCTCACTTGTTTTAATTAATGTTCATTCGTTTGTATACTTGGGCAGCTTTTTCGTTTTTTGTTGTTGCTGTTTTAAATAGCATGAACTCGACCCGACGGTATTGGAGCGCTTTACACGAGCACCAGTTACCTTACACAAGGACTCGTTAATTTTTGTAAGCACGGGGAGATTACGTGATTTGTCCAGAGTCCCAGGATGTTCAGCCCACGCCGAGATTGCAACCTGGTTCCTCCGTTCTAAAGTCGCCAGCTCTGGTTGTTACGCCGCACCCGCTCCCTTTCTTTTCTTTTTGCTGTGCTTCAGAGCGGCAGGAGTTAAATCCCAGACGGATGCTGCAGAAAGGTCGCCTGTTCCTCCGCTAGACTGCTGTGAACGGGTAGCACTATTAATGGGAAGAACTCACATCACAACCCGATCAACCTTTATTTTACAATTTCACGAAAAATATGGTATGTCGCGTCCAGATGCTTCAGAGCAAAACCTGCAAACTATTCATGGTAGAAATATTATATTTAGGAATGGGTGTCTGGCTCTGTGTGTGTGTGTCTGGCTCTGTGTGTGTGTGTCTGGCTCTGTGTGTGTGTGTCTGGCTCTGTGTGTGTGTCTGGCTCTGTGTGTGTGTCTGGCTCTGTGTGTGTGTCTGGCTCTCTGTGTGTGTCTGGCTCTCTGTGTGTGTCTGGCTCTGTGTGTGTGTGTCTGTATCTGTGTGTGTGTGTCTGGCTCTGTGTGTGTGTGTCTGGCTCTGTGTGTGTGTGTGTCTGGCTCTGTGTGTGTGTGTGTGTCTGGCTCTGTGTGTGTGTCTGGCTCTGTGTGTGTGTGTCTGGCTCTGTGTGTGTGTGTCTGGCTCTGAGTGTGTGTGTCTGGCTCTGTGTGTGTGTGTCTGGCTCTGTGTGTGTGTGTCTGGCTCTGTGTGTGTGTGTCTGGCTCTGTGTGTGTGTCTGGCTCTGTGTGTGTGTGTCTGGCTCAGTGTGTGTGTGTCTGGCTCTGTGTGTGTGTGTCTGGCTCTGTGTGTGTGTGTGTCTGGCTCTGTGTGTGTGTGTGTCTGGCTCTGTGTGTGTGTGTGTCTGGCTCTGTGTGTGTGTCTGCCTCTGTGTGTGTGTGTGTGTGTCTGGCTCTGTGTGTGTGTGTGTGTGTCTGGCTCTGTGTGTGTGTGTGTCTGGCTCTGTGTGTGTGTGTGTGTCTGGCTCTGTGTGTGTGTGTGTGTCTGGCTCTGTGTGTGTGTGTGTCTGGCTCTGTGTGTGTGTGTCTGGCTCTGTGTGTGTGTGTGTCTGGCTCTGTGTGTGTGTGTCTGGCTCTGTGTCTGTGTGTCTGGCTCTGTGTGTGTGTGTGTCTGGCTCTGTGTGTGTGTCTGGCTCTGTGTGTGTGTCTGGCTCTGTGTGTGTGTGTGTGTCTGGCTCTGTGTGTGTGTGTCTGGCTCTGTGTGTGTGTGTCTGGCTCTGTGTGTGTGTGTCTGGCTCTGTGTGTGTGTGTGTCTGGCTCTGTGTGTGTGTGTGTCTGGCTCTGTGTGTGTGTGTGTCTGGCTGTGTGTGTGTGTGTGTCTGGCTCTGTGTGTGTGTGTCCGGCTCTGTGTGTGTGTGTGTGTATATTTGTGTGTGGGGCTCTGTGTGTGAGCAATGCCAATTGCTCTAACTTTTCCAAAGGCGAAACCATTGCATTGTAAATGCTTGTTCTCTTTTGTTCCTTCCAGGCAGCAGGGACCAAGTACTGAATGATTACCCTTTGGCTCTTCATTTGTGGTTTGAAGGACTATGTTTTCCTTTGTTTCCAGCTCATGTTTCGGTGGGTGTGTGTGCCACTTTGGCTCCCATAGCTGCTTGCATTTTATTGCAGCATTCCTCCAATCGCCTCCGTGTGTTTAATAGTAAGGAAACATCTTGATACAATAGCCAGTCATTTTATTCACATCGTTAACGGTGTGTTTGGGAAGAAACCCAAGCAAAGCCTGTACCGATAAGATTAACTGAGCTCATGTCAATCACGTCAAACTGTGGGTAAATATGTTGGCCATCTTGCATTGCAGGTTCATGTGGAAATGCAAAAGGTGGAGTTGTGTCCTCCAGCTTATTCGACAACTCCCCACAGGTCGGAGGGAGCAAACCCACCAGCACCCAAACAGTTTAAACGAGGATCCACGATAATTGGACTACCCTGAAAAAAAGATTAACCCTAGAGTGCCACACAGCCCCATGTGTTTGAAATGCAAAAGGTGCAACCAGGGGATGGATTATGTTGTTTTTTCATTACTTAATAATTACATTTATAATGACCTACGGGTGTTAATATTAAAATTATTTGTGTGTTTCTTAAATCGCCACCATTTTGTTTAATAACTAATTAGTACAGTCGTGTGATATTTTATTTCAAATTGTTATCTCTGGGATGTATTTCATATTGTTTATTCGGGCCAGCAGATAGTAGCAGAATTGTGGAAAATACCAGATTCTATGTCAGGACGGAGGCGAGGATTATGCAGTCCTTTCTTCTCTTTATTACAAACAGCAAATTCAAAGTGGACCAATAAGAAAACTTTTCAGGAACTACAACTCCCATGAGCACATGGGCTACAGTGTCCATAACCCCAGCCATCCAATCACGAGGGTCTCCACTGTATAACTGGTCCTGACGTCCCTTCCTCTTCCTCTTTCTTCTCTGCTCGTCAGTTAAGTCCACTTCTTTTCCTACTGACGCATTGTTGAGCTTATTATTATTTCTATTATCTGGATATGCTTAGTTTTAATTGTTACGACGTAACGTGCTTCTGTTTAGCTTGTTTCTACTTAATGATAGAGTCTCAGTTACGTCAGCTTTCCTACTGAAATATGGTTTGTCTGGTATTGCTGTGCGCTACTTTACTTGGATAAGCTCATTGTGATTATTATGACGCCGATATTGTCACTTACTTCTGTTTAGCCTTGTAGCTGGTTAATTATGGTATCGCGCCATGCTGGACTCGCACTTGTAGGAGTCGCTTGGTGACAGACGCGCGTCAGGCTCTGCTTGCGCCGTCAATCCTCCCGCTTATCGCGGACCGTGTTTGCGCGCTTCCCGCGCTTTCTCGGCTCTGTGGGGCGCCCGGCGCTACGGAGAAGCTGCCTGTCGGCGGTTTTTTCTGCTGGCGTGGCGGCGCGCTGAGGAGAGCGCCGCTCTGCCTCACCAACCCTCGCCTGACACCGGCTTCGGTGATCCCCTCACTCGCGCTACTGCGCAGCGACACCTGGTGGTGGCATCAAGGTACTGCGCCCAGTTTGATAGCTGGGTTGCTTGAGCACTGGCGAGGGGGCTACCTGCTGTATTTGTTTAAGGTGTATACGTGCTCTCACCCTCATCTGACGCTGGCATCTGTCCAGGCAAGCCCCTTAATTCAGGAGGCGGAAGAGATTTCTCTCTCAACCCTTACCGCTTGCAGTTGGTTGCGCGCGGTCGCTGGCCCTGGATTCTGGACTAGCCCCTCCGAGGGATTGGGTGGGCGCTCTCGCCCAGGGTATCCCCGGGGGGTTGGTTCCCCAGTGTCGGTGGACCGCGGACCTCGAAGCGCGCAGGGTGGGTGTAGAAGAGCGTCACGCGGGGCACCCGGGGAGCCCGACCGTTGGGGGTCTCCTCGCTGCAGAGTGCGCGGACGCTCATACATGTACCCTGCCAGGAGGGAGTCACACCCGGAGAGGATGGCGACGAGGTCGCTCTGGAGTGGCGACGAGGTCGCTTTCGAGACAGACCATGATGATGGTTTCCCCTTGGAGGGAGAGGGTATGTCCGGTGAAGGGGTTCCTCGACTGAGGCAGACTACACGGGCCGACCATGGCGCCCGGTGTCTCACTCATTGGGGTCCCAGGATGGGGATGGGAAGTCCTCCGATCTGTTTGACCCTACAAGGATATACCATCCTAGGTCGTCGGAGAGGTTTCCTGACCCCACGGTGGCGGCTTGTGTGGCGAGTAACATTTCGCAAACCTCGAGAAAAGGAGGTTGGAACCCGCATGCGGGGTGAATGCTCTCGATCGAAGCTAGAGGGCAGGGGGGCCGTCACCCCGGACACGGATGATAAACTCTTCAAGTTCTTTGCCAAGTTCACGTAGGACCCGACGTGAGACTTAGACCGCTCCTGGCGTAACTGTCGGGTCACCTCCTGGATGCCGTGGATCCCTTAGCTCAGGTCACAGCTGGCTGTGTCGGCCAAGAGTCGGGGTCTGCGTTATCCACAGAGGTCGTGGCAGTTGGGGCCCAAAGCGCCCTATGTTTCTTGGGCATTGCGCACTTCGCGTTGGAGACGTAACGTTAGCGGTCGCTTCTCATTACAATCAATCCTAAGCTTGGGGGCGAGCCGCTGGTCCCTCCGGCACCCTACGGATTTTGACCTGTATCTTCTGGTCAAGAAAAAGGACACAGGTTTCGGCCGGTCCCCTAAACTAAAGGCTTTCGGCCGGTCAAAAACTCGCGGGGATTCGAGGAGTGACTGGTTCCACCACTACAAGATGGAGGGGATCCATTTCCGACGCGGTCCCTTCTCCTGGGGGATCGGATGGTCCGTCTAGTCTTGCAGGACACGCACCTCTCGGTTCCCATCTCCCCGCCTCTCCGGTTTTCTCGCAGTTCCCTTGAGATGGTAAGGTTTCGTTTCTCAAACGCTGCCATTCTACCTCCCCTCGGCCCCGTGGTGCTTGACGAGGCTCCTTCGGCCGGTGGTTGGGACTCTGCGCGAGGGGGCGCTCGGCTGAGCGGATATCTCGATGACATCCTGAACTTGGATCAACTCGTCGGTCCGTCCCCAGGACACTTGAACATGACTACCGCTCTGCTCCCACTTCTGGCTTGCGTGCGGCATGCGCAGATAGCCGGGCTCAGGCCATGAGGCAGGTCTCCTTGGGTTCCCTATTCCATTCAGAGTCGGCCTCCCTCCACACTCCTTTTCAGGAGGTCACCGAGTTTCGCGGGGAGCTGTCTCAGGTCCTTCGGAAGGACGGCATCTCCCGGAGTCGGCTGGCCTGCAAAGTATGGAGGCGCAACACCTCAGCAAGGGCTCACGTACCCCAAACACGTCTCCCGAACGGAGGAGACGAGGACGGAAGTACGTGGGTTGATCGAGCGCATGTGTGCGCGGAACGGGCGAACACTCTCCGGCTCCAGCCGGATCTGATCATCGAGTCGGATGCCAGCCGGTCAGGCTGGGGGGGCCGTTGATCCGTGGAGGAACTTTGCCTTCACTTTACCTGCCTAAAACCTCTAGCGGGTTCCTTACGGTTGGACCTCTCACTCAGAGTGGAGTATCGGGCTGCATCCTATTACGCACGTACTTGGCGTCGGCGGTGCCCTACATCGATGGCCGGAGCAGCCCTCGGTCTCTGACCTGGGCAGAACTGGCAAATTAATTCTGGCATTTTTTTGCCTGGGAATGCCGTTTCGGGGTCGACGGTGTACCTTCCGGGACGGCGAACCGCGATTGCGTTCTGGCACTCCAGGAACTTCCGCGTTTCACCGATTGGCGGCTGGATTGGACGGCCTTCCAGGCTTTGATGACCTAGTGGGGTCAGTGCACTGGGAATCTTCCCTCCCAATCCTACTGTCAGCCCCGAGGTTTGGGAGCTAGAGACCAGTCCCGACGCCTACCGCAGGGGATGCGTTCCTGCGGGTTTGGTTGCTGGACCTACCATTCGCGCTCCCTCGTTTTCCTAGGATTCGAGTGGCGGCGCAGATTTGCCGACTACGAGTGTACATGACCCTGATGATGACTAGAGTGACGGCGCTGTTTTGCCGACTATGAGTATACATGACCCTGATGACTCCGTCTTGGCGGGCCCAAACGTGGTTCCACCCTTTTGGAACCGTTGTGGGACTGTCGGATTCCACTGCCCTTGTTTCCGTCGCTGCTCAAGGGTCCCTTGGGGGGGAGTCCCCTCCGTTGATTCCCCTGGAGACATGGTACCTCATGGCGAGCCTGGGCTCCGAGAAATGTCAGGAGGTATCGCTCAGCTTGGGGAAGTTGACATATTCGGTGTATGGGTAGACTCACCGATCCAGTGGGGGCGGACGTTACTCACGTCTTGATTTTTTCTGGCTGATTTGGCTTATTCAGGCTTGGCTTACCGGGTCCGCCATTTCGGCGGGGCATGCCCAAGTGGGTGGGACACCCGTAGGGGAGCACCCGTGGGTTTGCAAACTGATGAAAGGGGCTAGACTGCCTAGGCCCCCAGAACCCAGATACGACTGTCTCTGGGATGTCAACATCGTTCTCCGTCTACTCCGCTCATGGGGAGATAATCAGTCCCTCACTAGGCCGAGGTTGTCCGCCAAGCTGGCGATCGTGTTTTGTCGGGTCTCGTGCTAACGAGTCTCGGACGTGTGAGCCCTGGATTTTTCCGCTCGGGCGTACACCCCAGATGGAGTCACTTTTACGGTGCCTAGGAGAACCAAGACTAACATCAGGTCGGTACCGTACCCTACTTTTCCGGTTCAACCCACACTACCTGCGTTGTGAGGTGTCTTAAGGTGTACGAGGACATGACGCTCGAATATCGCCCTCCGGGGGATCGTCAGCTCCTCTTCGCTTTACAGAAACCGTTCAAAGAGGTTTCCTCTCCAACCTTCGCCAGGTGGGTCCGTTGGACCACGACCGAGGCGGGGGCGGATGTGACCAGGTTCGGAGCCCATTCCACGAGGGGAGCAATGGCTTCTAAGGCCGTGCAGCTTGGCGGCAGGCTAGAGGAGATTATAGCCACGGCTGACGGGCCCTCCGAATCCACATTTAAGAAATTCTATTTCAAGCCTATTTTTGGTGCCGCATAATTGGTGGTTGAAAGGCTTTAAACCTGCATAATCCTCGCCTCCGTCCTGACATAGAATGAAAAATTTCCTAGCTAACGTAACGGAAAGTTTCAATTCTATTAAGGACAAGGAGGCGAGGATTATCCCCCCCGAGACGCTGTGGTCTCTCCCACCCCAACTTCTCCGTAATTCCGGTAAGTAAATGTTTCAGGGGGGTTTGAGTATCTAAACGGCTATCCCTGCTTGGCAGCATTCACGCTAATTATGGAGTTCAGGTCATTCCTGCTTGCTCATGTTTATGTTTAAAATGTCTATTATACTAGTGTTCACATGTTATCTCGCTACTTCTCAGGTTAAAATGTCTATTATACTAGTGTTCAGGTGTTATCTCCCTACTTCTCATGTTTATGTTTAAAATGTCTATTATACTAGTGTTCACATGTTATCTCGCTACCTCGGGAGTTCAAGACGTTCCTGCTTGCTCATGTTTACGGTTCGAATGTCTATTATACTAGTATTCCATGTTATTTCGAAATAAAGGTTATCTCGTATTGCGTTTCCATGCTTCCGTACACGGATAGGGGAACACGATAACGGTTTGTCTTGTGTTGCTTTAGGACGAGACCAGAAGGTGTGATGAACGTCCTCGAGATCTTTCCTCGCAGACAAGAAGAGGAAGAGGAAGGGACGTCAGGACCAGTTACACAGTGGAGACCCTCGTGATTGGATGGCTGGGGTTATGGACACTGTAGCCCATGTGCTCATGGGAGTTGTAGTTCCTGAAAAGTTTTCTTATTGGTCCATTTTGAATTTGCTGTTTGTAATAAAGAGAAGAAAGGACTGCATAATCCTCGCCTCCTTGTCCTTAATAGAATTGAAACTTTCCGTTACGTTAGCTAGGAAATTTTTCATTTGTAAGGTTGCTTAAGGAAAGGCAGGGGAAGGCTAGCCCATCTTCTATTACCATAGCAGCCGGGGTCAAGGTTCACCGAGCCAGCTGAGCAGCGCCACCAGTGGTAATGTAATAGGCTGCGGCCTTTCAGAACTATGGGAACAATACATTTGCTGCTTAATTGCGCCTTATATTTGCTCTCAACATGGCTCCTGGGCTGCAGCTGCTCTTTGCCACTGTGGCCCAGGAGATGAAGGCGCCACAGTGCGCCTTGATATGGTTCGTGCCCTGTGAGTCGGAGTCGCAGGGCTAGGGCTGTTTGGGTGCCGGGGACAACGTAAGTGATCTAGTGTTTGTGCTTCCACTCTTGTTAAAGTTTTGCTTTCTACCAGTGGCAGACTTCAGTCGGAACCGCCACCCTGTCTTCTTTGTATTTATTACTTTACCGCAGCTGCACAGAAGAGCCTTGAATTTTCCCCTTTAACTTTGTTTGTTAACTTTTGTTTGTTAACTTTTTGCCTCTGATACACTTTGCAGCATTGTTCCAGGAAGCCACAATCATAGCTTGTAGAGCTTATATTTATAGTGTCATCGATATGGGAAGGGTGTTGCACATGGGCATGTCTGTCACTCAATCAATCAATCAAAATAATGTTATTCAGCCTAACTAAAGGCCATACAAACACAAAATAAATACAATCTTCACATTCGCAGTAAGAATAAAACATCAGTGAAGTAGAAATGAGTAGCTTATCCTAAAAAATACAACATTTTAAGACAATACAATTGTTAAATTAAGGCCCATCATTTTTCTTAACTTTATAGCATCAGTAATGTAACTAAGTATAGAAAAGCAGACTTCCGGAGTAGCTAGAGATTGTAAATATCTCATACCATCTTTGTATGAAGTAAAGTGCCTGTGCAATGAAATAGTACGTAAAATTGGACTCTTTATGAGCCATACATATTGCAAAATAACATAAAATGTGCAGTTGATTGTGAAGAGGCAGCATCACATGGGAAAGAAGAGAAAAAGGTGACCCAAGAGCCGGCCAAAGGAACAGCAATAATCTGATAGACAATATTTAGTCTGAGGGTTGATAAGTCAGGTTAAATAAGAATACAGACCTGAATGATGGCCTTGCATCCATCCAGCACTTCCCTCAAAAAGGCAGCGTTGTGAGTGCTCCATATCTTCAAGCACAATAATAAAGGAGCTTTCCCAGCCAAATCCTCCAAAAAGCCAATTCCTAGTTCTAGGTGAGAAATAATACGTGGGGTGGTTGGGATCTGCTAGAAGTCCACAGAGAAATGTATTCTCTGCTACCTGCAATTTCCCTGGAGTGGCAAACCCCCCACACTCCTGCACTGTAAACACAAATGGATAAATATATCTTATAGAGCTGGGTCGTCTCCCTAATTGGTTTATGGCCTAACCTACTGGCAAATCTAAATATTATTCACAAGCTGCCCCATCTTTTGTATTCTCTGATGAATTAACCTCTCCCAAGACCCACTAGCATCAAGGTGAATGCCTAGATAATAAAAAAGGACACCTTTTCTATTGGCATCCCCCCAATGTTAAAAGGTTCTGACTTGGTACATTTGGGCCCACAGATTTTTGATGATTCACCTTAAGATTTAATTTTATCATGAAAGTATTAAAACCATTTAGAAGATTCTGAAGGCAATTTGGCATTAATGCTACAAGAACTGCATTGTCTGCATATAAAAGTATCGGGAATGCATGGGTACCAATTTGGGGGACATCTTTACTACATAGCTTTAGAGAAGCATCTAGGGAGTTTACGTAAGATGAAAACAGAAAGGGGCTAAGATACATCCATGCCTTCTCCTCTAGTGACTCTTCTTGGTTTTGTGCAGTCCCTCAATTGTGTGTACCACACTTTAGTGGCAGTGTCCCAGTGAAGACATCTTATAAGATCCAACAGGGAGAGGTCAATGCCAGCATGAACCATTAGATCCCTCAATATCGTCCTGTTCACTAGGCCAAAGGCAGAGGAGAGGTCCATAAAGGCCATGTGAATGTGCCTCTCCCTGCCTTGACATACTTCCCCAGATAAGGTTTAAATTAAGGGTCTGTTCTGTAGTCCCTAAACAGGGTCTAAAACCATATTGGACTGGCGGAAAGAGGGAGGTAGTCTCTGCCCAATCCTTCAATTTACCCCGGATGATACGTCCAAGAATTCTTTAAAGGCTTTGGCGTGGGATTTGACACCACGGGATAAAGATTCACACAAGCAATCCCTGAAAGCTTATAGAGCAGCTATCATTGAAGAAAAGGGAAGCTACTATTCTAAGATATCAGAGAGCCTGACGTCATCTAAGGAGCTTTTTAACATCTTAACTCCCATGTCGCGGCCACGGTCTCAGATGCGATGAAGCCATCTCAGGCGCTCCGTGATAGGTAGGCCTCCTTTTTCTGCTCCAAGATATCGGACATTTATGATCAGTTGGAGATCCTAAATGCTAATCAGGCATCAGGTGGCCTATCGGAAACCTATCCTTGTGATAGTCCGAGAAATGTGGTATCGGCAAGTCTCTCTGCTTTTCCAACTCTTACTCCGGAAACAGTTGAGAATTTACTTGATGGAGTCAAGTCGGGGTCGCCCCTGGATCCTTGTCCTCTTAAGGTCCTGAAAACAGCCAAGGCGGCGCTTATCCCCCATCTTTCTATGGTTCTGAAATTAGCCATCCCACAGGGACAGTATCCCCTAAGACAGACTAATTTGCATATAGCCAGGTTCTGAGCTGGGATGGGGCAGTGAGCTAAATAACGGTGATGGATCAATCCCTGATCTTTGGACTGGGTAAGAGTGGTCTGCTTAATTCAGACACTCTGTTCATCACCACCCCCTTTTCTGAATCGTTTTTGGCCACTATAGGTGTGGCAGGGTATACTCAGACATGAGTCCCTTGCTCACTGCTCCATCAGGATTCAAGCAAGCCGGGCCGACGAGGCTGAAATGCCAGAAACCGGTCCCCGGTAGCTAGTATCCTTTCTGGTGAAGAATTGGCTTGGTAGTTTGGTCTGCCCTGTTCCCATGATGCACTGGGCCAGACTAATTTGACTATAGCCAGGTTCTGAGCTGGGATGGGGCAGTGAGCTAAATAACGGTGATGGATCAAGCCCTGATCTTTGGACTGGGTAAGAGTGGTCTGCTTAATTCAGACACTCTGTTCATCACCACCCCCTTTTCTGAATCATAAATGCTTGTGAACACACAAAAATGTTGCAGTTTATGAGCATTCTAAAATTATGATCCAGACCCTTCCCACCCTGGAAATAAAAGATTTACTACAGCACAGGGCTGGTATAACTTCCTTTCCAGGATGAGAAGGAGAATGGATCACTCCCACATTTGTTAGGGCTGTAAGGAAAGGCCTTCCTCCACACGGAAAAATATTTTCTTAGTGTAGGCCAAAGAATTGCCTATGCCCGAGAGAATCCATTCCCCATGTAGGGAGTTCTCTGACATTGAAAGCTCTGCACAGGGGGAATGGAAACAAAAGTCTGGAATTAAGTGATTCACAATTGGATCCACAGAGAAAACCTGTGACTTCTACAGCTTGATTCTAATATGAAGTAGTGAAATCTAAAAACAGTAAATCCGGATCCTTACATAGAAGTAAATCCGCAGGTTTATTGAGCTGTGATCTTACAAGAGGCCCGCCCCACCTGAATTACGGTTCGACAACTCGAAGGGCCCCTTCTTCCTGATTATACAAAAGGGGTGCAAAAGCGGGGTGCTCCTTTGCTGAAGTGAAGCAGAAACTCTGTGCACTGGACTTGCACTACATGCGTCTGTTCCCTGTTCATTTTAAGGTGTTTTTCCAATCTCGCACTCTTGTTTTGGACACACTGGATCAGGCTTGGAAATGGGCAACTGAACAGCAGTTGCTACAGAGACAGCTCCCTGAGCTGCACCGATTGGGAGCACAGTGGAGCATGCCAGATTGCTCTACCGCCGTCGGAAGAGGGGGGTGAGTCGCTTCCGAATCGGAAGCTCTGGGTCGAGCACAGGGCCAATGCGGAGGGCTCTGGTTTGGCATAAGATGAACTTGCATTGAATCCAGCCTCGCTGAGGGAGGTTGAGAACCTTTGGAATACCCTCATGATTTTTCACTCTACTGAGGTGGACCTGGGTTACTCATACCAACTTTTCACAATGCCACGATTCAGATGTTCATTCTCCAGTCAAATTGTTCATTCTCTTGTGGAGGAGGGGGGTGAGAGGGTCCGACAGAGAGGATGCCTGGTCTTGCCCCCTCCCGGCGGGGGCAATAGTCTGCATGACTCTCTCCCAATTCTTGACGTTAGTTCTGTTTGGTACCAAATGGCAATGCCATTTTCATATGGTGTAATCAGTTGTCAGGTGCTAGATCCTATTGTATGGGCACCTATGGATCACAGAAATTTCCTCCCCACTAGTTAGCTGTTTTGGATCATTCAGTCTGGGCAACTGATGCCTCCTGGGGTGAAGTGTGGGGTGGGAGGGGTGTTGGGGGGTGCGTATCACAGTTGGGCTACCGGGCCTGGATTATTCCTTTGATTGTTCTGTCTCAATAGTGTTTTTTCTTTTAGGTTGGTTACTGCAATCACACACTTCACAGTTGCTAGTTATGTATGGCATGGCACTGCAGGTCCTCAGGTTATCATATTCTACCGTGCTATCGGTGGGGGTTGTCCCTTGTTCTCCTGGCTGTGTCATGAACCCCCTAGTATAACAGTGCTTTCCTGGAATGTGAATGGGCTGCTGGATCGAATTATATGCTCTGCAGTATTGCTGTATATCAGACGACACAGGCCAGTGGTAGTCATCTTGCAGGAGACCCACCTATCAGGAAGGAACTGTCCCTTTCTCGGCCGCTTCGGCTACAACAGGGTTTACCACTCCAACTTTACACGTGGCTCCTGAGAAGTCACCATACTGTTGCATACATCTCTACCCCTAGCAATCACAGCACAGCACACGGACACTTAGAAATGCTATGTGGATATCGAGGGCCGTCTGGAAGTGAGGCATTACAATTTTGTATCCTGTTTTGTCCCTCCTCCCCTGCTGCAAACCTACTTGCGATCGCTGTGATCCTTCATCTTGACTCTCCCCCAGGGCGTTACAGTGGTTGGGTGAGATTTTATGCAATTCCAGATCCGGTCTTGGACGCCTCCTCTGTCCCATATCCTGTCAGGCATTACCGGTCGGTTTGTTTGTCCTAGTGGCAGATTCACTGCGCCTTTGCAATGCATGTCACTCTTGGCATCCTACCCAGCTGGTCTACACTCATCAGTTTGCGGTGCATGCAGCGGAATCCCAAATAGACTTACTGTGGTTATCCACAGGGTATCTCCTCTGGGTACAATCTGTGTGCATTCTCCCGGGCTGTATGTCTGATCATGCTCCGCTATTGTTGTCGTGGGGTACTCAGCCCCCCATCCTGTTCCCCACTTGGAGGTTCACTGCATGGTATTTGCAAAGCTCTGATTGTGATGCTTTTGGCAAGGCGGAACTACAACAGTTCTTTGAGCTTAACATAGGTTTGGTTTCCTCGGCAGTGAGACTGTGGGCAGTTAGTAAGCTTTCCTTGAGAGGCCCCGGGCTGAGGTGCTCAGTGTGGCATGCCTGACTGACCAGGAAGCACAAACACAATGTTTGAAGACTGCCCTTCATCACTGCGATACTGAACATTCCTATTGTCTCCTAGCCATAGCCTGCACAGAACTGCGACAGGTTTCCCTAGTAGAAGCCAAGCAATTTTGGATGGCCTCTATGCTGACAGTATACGCAGCTGCAGATAAATCCGGTAAACTGTTGTACTGGCTGGCGACATGCTGTATATCCAACCAAGTGATTCCGGTGATTTGGGACTCCCTGGGATTTTATTGCTGAGACCTTTGTTGAGTTTTACCGAGGCTGATATTCGCGATGCCTCCTGCCACAGACAGAAGTCGCAAATCCCCTCCTGGACAACATAACGCTGCTGACTGTACACAGTGACTGAGAATTGTGCCAAGCTCTAAGACTGGAGGAGATTGCTGTCTGGGTTGCAGGCAGGCAAGACAGCTGTCCCTGATGGATATCCCATTGAATATTATAAGCTCTTCCATGATATCCTATGCCCCCATCTTCTGAAATTTTATGCAGCCGCTCTGCAGCAGGATTCTTTTCCACATGAACTAGATTGTGCCACAATCTTAGTCCTGCCCAAAGAGGGTTTCCCTAGGGACCAATGTTCAACCTATCACCTGATTTCGCTGATTAAC
This sequence comes from Lissotriton helveticus, assembly GCF_964261635.1. Lineage (NCBI taxonomy): Eukaryota > Metazoa > Chordata > Amphibia > Caudata > Salamandridae > Lissotriton > Lissotriton helveticus. The sequence continues at coordinate 872,404,532 of NC_136065.1, read as the reverse complement.
ACTGATATCAAGATTTTTGCATAAGTGTTAGTGATGCGGCAGGGTGTTATCACATCTGATTCACTCGCCATTGTATTAGGAGAGATTATGTGCCGCTGTCTCTGGCGCAAGACCTCAATGTCACCCTGGTGCTCTTGCTAGTTGACTTCACCAAAGCTTTTCATACAGTGTCCTGGGATTTTATGGATGGAGTCCTTCACCGGGTCGATCTGGGAGAGGGGTTCCATTGAATGGTCCGTCTTCCCTACCATGCCCCAACTGCTCAGGTTCATGTGAATGGGGTTCAGTACCCCGCATTCCCTATCGAACGTGGTACATGCCAGGGGTGTCCAATATCCCCACCGCTATTTGCTTTGGTGATAGAGCCCCTGTTGTGGCTCATACGCTGTGATGCCCAGGTTTGGGGCTGGCGGTGGGGGAATAGACTTGTGTCTGCACAGAGTTATATGTAGATGATATTCTTCTGTTCCTGAAGGATCCCCAGCACTCTGGGCCCAGCTGTCTAGCAATTCTTGGGCTATATGGGGAGGCGCCCGGGCTCCAGGTTAATGAAGGCAAGTCCTGCCTAGTGGAAGTGAAGGGGGATGCTCTGGGGTGGGTTTGGTATCCCAAAATTCCTACCCGGCATAATTCCTTCAAGTATTTAGGATTCCATGTGTCCCCCCTCCTGGGTCTGGCCTGGGCCCTTAATTTCCAGGGGTTGGACTTGCGGCTTGAATGCAATCTCAGCCGCTGGGCCAATCTGCCATTGAACCCCATGGTGCGCACTGTCCTCTTTAAAATACCTGGGTGGGAAACCTAGATGATGAGGAATGGACAGAGGCGTGTATGGCACCTCAAGAGTTGGCATTTTCATCGCGGCTGCATATGATTTAATGTAACTAATTACATGCAACATATCTCACCCTACATCACTTACAACACCTGCCCCCGATGTGCAAGCGGTGTACCTGCAAAGCGCGCTTCCAGCGGAAGACTTTTTCCATGTGGCTTGGGAATGTCCGGTGTTGAAGCCCTCTTGGGAGGGGGTAGGTCAAGTACTTTTTTCTGTGCTGAGCTGCACCCTGGAGCTACACTCTTGCTGCACTTTTGGGGTTAACAAAGGAGATAGATGGCCCTAGAGCTAAGCCTATAGTTCTGGGAATGGCCTGTTTGGTTGCCAAACAAGATGAGGCCCATGTGTGGAAATAGCCTAAGCCACCGACTGGTAGAAGCTGGCGCACAGGGGTGGACTGGTGCGCTCATCAGGAGAAACCAATCTTTGAGGCTCGCGGCTGCCCTAAGAAGCACGATCGTATATGAGGGAAATGGTGTAGCTACAATGGTGTGCCGATTTGACTTTATAATGTTTTATAATACTGATGACTGGGCTTGCTGTAATGCTGTGCCTGTGCATCGATAATTTTTTTAACTATGTTATACTGTGTCCTGCCCCACATTTCTTGATAAAGTTGGTGGTAAAAAAGACAAATTTAAAGAAATCTGCAGTTGTAGATTGTCTATATTTTTTTGTAAATGGGCCCATGGTTAATATACAAACACAGATAGTGGGAACATAAACAAAGGAGTATAGAACCTGCCACAGTTATGTCTCTGGTCAAGCACAGGACTTTTCATAGGTGTGTGACATCAAACACACCTCCCCAAGTAATACCCTACGGCATTGTTGTAAATGTAGTCCTTGCATCTTTTCTTTCTGTTCTACTTTTCATTCTTCATTTAGAAGTAAAATAAAGTTTGGTTTTCAATGCAGTAATTGCCTTTCATTTCAACCTTTTTTGTGGGTTACATTTCTTCTGAGTTAACCTGCTGACATTATGATATTTTGCTTTTATTAAAATTCTTCAGATAAACTTTGTCTTGTTAGGTTCTTCAGAGAAACTTTACCTTTTAGGTAGCGTTGACTTTGAATGCTGCAGAACAATTAAAATAGTAAAATGCCAATAAACCTGTTTCATCAAGGGCAGACACCCTGGGTGCAGACCACTCCTCCCAGAAACTGCAAGTTCCAAACAATTGCATTTAATTGTAAATTTTAGTCTTAAAGAGGTTTTCAATAAATGGAAAGACTACTTCACCCAGGTATGGTAAGTAATATTTTGTTTTTCATTACTACAGAGCCATGCCATACTTTTCACATTTCCTACTTGTACACATTATGTAAGCAGTCCTTGTGCGCTAAAAGGCAACACTTATTGATACTTATGGCCATATTTATGGCCATGTCACGCAATGCAGTTCAGCAAGTTACCTTGCTGAGCTGCACTGCGTGACAGAGAAAGGGCTGTATTTAAGTAATTCCTACCTTTTCTGCTGTGCTGGCGATGCCTTTTTGGCTGGAGGGTTGTTTTTGTGCAAAAGGGGCACCTTCCTGCACAAAAAAATGCAATGATGCTTTTTCCTCTTTCTATGTATGCTTCAGAATGAAGCACATGTAGAAAGAGGAAGTTACGAGAATAAATAAGTATATTTCTCCTCCTTACGCCTCACCAGGGGAGGCGTATGTTTTTGGCGCACTTCCAGGTTTACCAATTCTGGTAAACCTGGTAACGCGTCACAAACCCTGGGAGTTGCGTGGAAGTACCAATGCAATGCCCATGGACGCCTTCCCAGGCAGAGTAACGCAAAGCAGTGATTTGCGCTGCGTTACTCCAAATTTTGGGAGTCACTCAGAGCCACTAAAAGTGTCTCAGCGTGGCTTCAAAATTCTGACTTACGGTTTGCATCGTGCAAGAGCAACGTTGCATGGTGCAAGAGCGACCCAAATCAGGTCATAAATATGGCCCTTATTTAATATTAAAAGTAGGCTTCTAAACATGTCAAAAATATTTATTTCAACACCTGCTGCCTGCGAAACCTGTTAACAGCTATGCAGGGTTGGAGTGGCAGTCTGATGGCTTGTTTTAGAAGGCTCTCTTGTGCATTAGGTAAACGTCCACCGTAAATCACATGGCATTTGACTTTAGTACCACTAAAACTCTATCAGCACATTCCAATCTAGCTACACTTAAAAAAAGTATGATATGCCAATAGGAATTATCCTTCTATCAACATGTTTAAGGGACAGAACACACGTGCTGGGAAGTATTAAGCAGCCTCCCAGTGGCCAAAGGAAATATTTGCAAGTAAATCCAGTCCGCCAGTAAGATAAATGCAAAAAATCTGTAAGCAAACATACTTTCTACTCAGATCATTTAAAGCTTTCTTATTTAGGTTAGGAGATATCCCAGAGTTTAGCAACTAGTAAGAAGGAGGACGCCTCAATCATGCAGGATTTGTGATACTAAGAATGGTCAGAGACGTTTCCTCGCGCAATAACCACTCCACGCATCAGTTAGCGTAAAAGGCCATTTATTAGGACAGGCATGACATTCAGAAATTAAACATAACATCATTAACTTAAACAATCCCCCAGCATCCTGCCTTTCACCCCATCATCCACTCACATGCTCCACCAGCCACTCCCAATTCACACCACAACCTCTTTGCATTCATTCACTTCCCCCTTTCACTTTCCAACTCCTCCGTCATCTCCATCCATCGCACTCCCGTCTACCACTCCCCCCATCCTGCACCTGTAACCCCCTCCCTAAAAGGGTGATTCTGCCCGTCATGGACTCCCCACCCCTCCCAGTTCCCGCAAACGCCCCTATCGTGCCATCCTGTCCTACACTGGCATGTTGCCCAACTTGGCAACTCAACAAACAACGCCCCCACGTCCCCCCTTTCAGCTGTGTAGGGTGGGTGGGTGGTAAAACTAACTTCTTCCCTGAGGCACGGGGGACAGGAAGAGAAAGTCCTTCCCCTGCTGTCCCCTTATATAGCCTCCTAACCCCTCCCACCCCTGACCTAACCCCCTAACTACTTCCTGCCTGTCCTAAGGTATCGCGCGAACACCCCGGGGAAAAGACTGGTCTGCCGACCTGCTTTCCCCGGGGGCCGCATCGCGCAATAACCACTCCACGCATCAGTTAGCGTAAAAGGCCATTTATTAGGACAGGCATGACATTCAGAAATTAAACATAACATCATTAACTAAAACAATCCCCCCCAGCATCCTGCCTTTCACCCCATCATCCACTCACGTGCTCCACCAGCCACTCCCAATTCACACCACGACCTCTTTGCATTCATTCACTTCCCCCTTTCACTTTCCAACTCCTCCGTCATCTCCATCCATCTCACTCCCGTCTACCACTCCCTCCATCCTGTAACCCCCTCCCTGAAAGGGTGATTCTGCCCGTCATGGACTCCCCACCCCTCCCAGTTCCCGCCACCCAGGGAACCCCCGGAGGGCGGTTACCTGCCCCACCAAGCGTGCACCTTTCGAACTCAGACTCTCCTACACCAGATCGATTCGTTCCACAGACAGCTAATTAGATCCCGCAACTCCATTAGGTAAAATGCATTTCCCATGTGAGAAAGGTGCACGCCGTCATCTCGGAAAAGAAGTGGCTGCTCCAGCTGAAGCCCGACATGAGCCAGCACTTTGATACCCTTATCTGCGCAAAAAAGTCTCATGGCCCTATTCAGTTTTCTGCGGGCCCTTTCAACAGCCGCAGGCTTGAATGTACCCCACCAAATCCGTCGTGGAATAAACTCAGTCCACACAATTCAGGCGCCAGCCAGATTGCGTTTCATCGCCTCCAAATCCCTCTGCATCAAATGCAATAGCGACACCCCCGATTGCTTCACCAAGTCGTTCTCTCCCAGGTGGATGATAAGTATGTCCGGGCAGCCCAGTTGCGACACTTTTCGTGTTAGCCATGGTAACAGTTCTCCCCAATGCATTCCGCTCTTACCCCACCATTGTACTTCGTGGTGGCTGCTCCTCAGGCCCAGGTTACGGCCGTACACCTGCCTGGCAGCTTATTTCTCCCCCCAGTGCACAAGAGTGCCCAACGACCCAGGTGACCGTCTTGGCCCCCGGTCCACGAACACAACCTACGAAGAGAAAGAGATTAGTACCCCAGCAGAACAAGAAAAAACAACAACAATCTGTGCAGCCGGCCAAGCAGCACGCCCCACCCTTTCGTTTACGCACGTAACGCTCACAGCACCGCGACCGCCATAGACCAATCCTCCGGATCTCCTCCCACGACCAACCCAAACCCGCTGCTGCAGTGGCTGCCCCAATCCTAAACAAATGCGTGCCAAACCACGCCGGATCCCTGCCCAGCCTTCGCAAAGCCCTCCGCAGAACCGCCAGCAACTGGGATGACGTCAAGCGCTACCGCGACGCGTGCACAAAAATCTCCCCTTCCAACCTCCGCACTCGACCATAAAACCCCAGCCATTCTCGCATCGGGCACACACCCGCACACCCACTCTTCGACAGCCATACCCATTTGCCCCGACCCATCTGGTCAGTCTTGGAACGCCCCAACCATATGCCCAACCAAACCCCGTCCACACGCACGTCCGCAAACATCCGACCCGGCGCCCCACGTGTCCCCAGCAACTCTGACACCCGAAACGCACCAAAAAACATCCAGATCATGCACAGGCGAAACAGCGCCACCTCTTCCCCATCATAACAACAGAAAGACAACTCCCTCAAAACCTTTTCCAACAAGTCAAACGTGACCGCCTCACGGGGCAACTCCCCCCCACCTGTCTCCACCCTCACCCGCCCCCAACCCTTCAACATCCGACTCAGTAGATCCGTCCTAGCCGGATCAAAACCCAAATACACCATGCTGTAGAACGAAATTCCTGCCAATTTGCCCGCAATCGGCGTCTGTGACAGCCCCTTATCAATGCAGTCCAACACAAATTGTACCACCCCTCGCTCACACACATCTCTGGGCAACCTCCACACTCCCGTCCCCCCCCCACAAAAGACCAAAACTCAGCCCATGCCAACCTGTACGCACGCCTAGTGGACTCTGCTATCGACCGCTCAACCAACCCAACCACTCTCACTCCCCCCAGGCCCAGATACCCTCCGGCACCTTGGTCTTGCAAGCTTCCGCTCCCGGCGCCAACTCCCTGAAGCGCTGCCACTGCGAACGAGATAACGCATCCGCAATTTCGTTACTCACGCCAGGCACATGTTGCGCGCGAAACAGCACATTGAAACGCAGACACAGCAGCATGAAACTTCACAGCAAGAGCAGCACTCGCAGGTCCCTCGCCCTTTGGTTGTTCACCAAGTCCACTACAGTCATATTGTCCACATGAAACAACCCAGACCTGTTCCTGAACTCCGGGCCCCACACCAACAATGCCACCAACAAGGGAAAAAACTCCAAAAACGCAATGCTCCTGCCCTGGCGCAGCCAATGAGCTGGCCACTGTTCCGCACACCAGCGGCCGTCCCAGAAAATCCCGAAACCAGCCACACCCGCCGCGTCCGAGTAGAGTTGAACCTGCCACACCATCCTGTCGCGCGCAAAATCCAAGGACACACCATTGAAATCTTCCAGGAAGACCAGCCACACTCGCAAGTCCGACCGGACCCCCAGCGTGATCCTGATCCTGTGGTGTGGGAGGGCCGCCCCCGACATGGCCATGCCGAGCCGGCTACAAAACGTCCTCCCGGCCCGCACCACCCTGCAAGCAAAGGTCAACAACCCCAACAAGCGCTGCACAGACCTCAACTCAAGCTTCCGGACCTCGATCGCACCTCTCAAAGCTTCCTGCATCTCCGCCACCTTACGTACCGGCAAACGCGCCTGCCAAGCCACCGAATCCAACTCAATCCCAAGGAAAGTCAGGCAACAACTAGGCCCCTCCGTCTCCCCCGGCGCCATCGGCACCCCAAACTCCTGTGCCAACAACTGAAACTGCTGCAAAGCTTCTCTGCAGGCGCCAGAGCGACCCGCGCCCACAAACAGAAAGTCATCCAAGTAGTGGGACACCAGCCGGTGTCCACTGCGGTCCACAAAGGCCCACTGCAAAAAGGAGCTGAAAGTCTCGAAAAGCGCGCAGGAAATCGCACAACCCATCGGCAGAACCATGTCCACGAAGATGGACCCGTCAAACTGCATGCCCAACAGGGGGAAATCCGCCGGATGAATGGGGAGAAGGCGAAAGGCCGACTTGATGTCACACTTGGCCAACTCAGCCCCCTTCCCACAGGACCTCACCAAGCCTATGGCATCATCTACCGACGCATACAGCACTCTAGAATCCTCTTCCGCAAAAAAATCATTCACAGACCCCCTTTCCGGCCAGGACAAGTGATGAATCAAGCGAAACTCCCCAGGCTCTTTTTTGGGCACCACCCCAAGAGGTGAAACAATGAGATCCGACATCGGCCAATCTGCAAAAGGACTCGCGATCCTGCCCTCCGAAACCTCCTTCTCCAATTTACGCGCCACCACCTCCGGCAACTCCTTGGCGGACCGCAAGTTTTCAGCCCAACGTCTCTCCCTCGGCCCCTGATATCCAATCCGAAAACCTTCCATGAAACCCCAATACAAACGCAAAGCCACTTCCTTGTCAGGGTACCGGGAGAGCCATGGACACATGGCCTCCACCTTAACCGGAGTATGGGCCCTTCGGCCCAGGCTGCCCCCTACCCTTGGCAAGTTTCCACTGCTCTGACGGCGAAGCCAACTTGAGGCACTGTGTGACTGCGTGCCGCCCCCCGCACTTTGAACACTCATGCTTGAACTTACAAGAGGGGCGGTTGCAGAAACCTTTATTGAACTCCCAACAGGCCCCCGAAGACACTGGCTTGTACTGCTGTCCCGCCGCCCCTGACCACACAGCCTGGTTCCCCAAACCACCTGAACCTCCTTGGCTACCCGCCCCAGACTGGGAGGGGCGCGACTGAAAAGACCGATAAGTAACCGGAAGACCGCTAGCCGTATGAGTGGAAGCCGCCGCCTGCGTCGAGGACATCCATTGAATCCAGAGTTCCTGGTCCACCTCCCCCCACGGCTTATCTGGATTAACGCTGACCCTGGCTCTAAACTCCTCGTCGTAGCTCAGCCAAGCAAAACCCCCGAAGTGCAGCTGCGCCTTCCTGATCACATCCATATACTTGAACAGAGCAATAGCCCGATCCCTGTGCTTCTCACAATAGATACTCGTGCAAATCAAGAAGGCCGACGTCCAATGCTCCATCGTTACCGGCACCCTCGACCGCCCGGTCAACTCCCACTCCTCCTCCTTAGACCCTTCCTTCGCCTGAATCTCTCTATGCAGCAGCTTAAACACATCCACATATTCATGCCTCCAAATCCTCCCCTTCGTCTTTTCCGACAAATGAGAACCCAGGGGCATGTTAACCCCATGTACGGCAGCTTCTTCCGGAGCTTCTCAACTCCTTCCTCCCTACCCCCCAGGTCCTCCACCTTGTCAGTCTGTGCACTGGCCGTCGTGACCGTCTTCCCCCCCATCAGCCGCCACCGGCTCCACCCCGACAGGGGACCCCATCCGCACAGACCCATCCCCCACCCCCACCGACCGGCAGGGATTTTTCCTCCCTCCTTTCCCCCCTTCCGTCCAAGCGTCCCACCACGCGCCCTCACCTGACAAGGTTGCAGGAGCGTCCATCTCCCGTCGCCGTGCGTCCGCCGGCTTCATGGTCCCTTTGCTGGCCCGACTGGCGCCATCCTTTGCCTCATGGAAAACACCAACCGTGGCAGGTGCCACCCTAGCCTTGCCCACACTCTCAGGCTCACGCAACTCACCCTCTTCCAAGTCATCCTCCTCATCCTCATAATCCAACCACTCATCCTGAACGTCCAGCGGCACCACTTCCGTCACCACTCTCTTAGCACCCTTCCCTTTCACTCCAGGCATAAACTCGCATTCCAGCATCGCCGGTGCCCGCTCCCTCGATGGAGGGCAGGCCGCAGCGGACCCCCCTGCTTCTTTGTCCCAGCGTTTGGAGGCCGTTTTGCTCCCCGCCGTGTGGTACTGAAAATTTTGGACCTTTGTTATAAACATCGTCATATTGAGAGAGCACAAATCTGAAAAATGTATAAGTGCACCATATTTACAAGCACGTAGTTAGTTAACATATACTTTGCACCAGAGTGTCTTATATTCAGTAGTGAAATGTGTAGAGTGTTTAAGTAGGGTAACCATAATCATAGCAGTGTGAGACTAATGTAGAAATGTTGGAATGAATATGAAAACCTCACGTTCTCATGTTAAAGGAATAATGTAAGAGTTGAATGGAACTTTGCGAACCAGTTAAATTGTGTAGGCCTCATGGCAATTCACAGAAAATCTAAACGTGCTGCTAAAATAATGTGAGGTGGGGTTAACGTGGTTCTTCCAAAATGTATTATCAAATCTAGTATTGAAATATATGCTTTATAGATGTGTTGCTTTTAGAAACGTATGTTAGTTAAGAATGCTGTTTAAATCAAGTTAAATGTTTTCAGAGTGCAGGGACCCGCTTCATGTAAATCAAGTAGGCTCGAACTGATAGTGATGTTCCTTTGATCTGCAGATGTGCTCGTTAGAGAAGAAGTCGAGAGGCGCCAAGTACTGTGCTTTCCATATGCTTTACGACCTATAGATATGGTGGAGCCTGGAATTTGAGGCCCACTGTAGGACGGCCTGTATGCAGGTGCGAGGGGTCCTAATCAGTCGAAATGAATGGAGCTTTGTTCACTGGCGCTTGACGCAGGCCTGTAGGAGTCTTCAGGAATTTCAGGGGGTACCGGCGCACTGAAGAAGAAGCCTGGGAACCAAGGTCAACTTTAACGAGGGTCTTGAAGAGTACCATCATGGAGTTTACCGCGCAAAGATGTACCACGTGAGGGGCGTCCCAAGGGGCGTTCCTATTGGAAATGTGATTTTGTATTAGGGAAAGCGACCCGGGAGGAGAGCAGAGCAGATGATTTTGGGAGCCTAAGAAAGCGGATGGGTAGGCAGATAGGCTGATCAGGAGAGACCCATTATCAGAGAAGAGACAAAGAGAAGTGCGTGATCTTCTTAGGAAGTCACCACGGCTGACACCTTTTGGGGTAAAGATCTTGTTAAGTAGGGATGTCACTTAGTCTAGTGTAGGGACAGACTAACCTGAAGTTTCTTTTCTGTAATGACTCTTAAGTTGCAACTTGTATCCATTTTGGCAACACTAATGATATTTGAACTTGTACTTATTATTCTGTTTTGTAGACTCAGATTATTCAAAGAATTCATGTTCATTGTGATACCAGTATATCTCTTGAATCTCATCTTGAGAAGTTTGTATCTTCAGTTATCTTTGACTTTATATTAAATTTTTGAACTTTATCATTGGTCAGTGGTCATTTAGAGTGGTGTAAGTTCTTAATTGACTAACCCAGTAGTAGATTATCTTTTACTCAATGACAGGTACCAACGATTCAGTCGACTTGATTTGGGATCTGGTAAAATAACTAGAAACCAGTAATCCCGCGTTAACAGTTGGTAGCAGTTTAGGATGGTTATCTTCTTGAGGAAGGTAATCTAGAGAGGTTAGTTTACCCCAAGGCCCCTAGACATCGAGAGACGAGCAGCGGAAGAATCGTGCGCCGAAGGTGCAGACGGTGCGAGAAAAGCAGCAGTATCGGAGGAGAGTGAGTATAACAAGGGTCATGCGGGAACAGATTGCGGTGTTTTGTGTTGTATTTGTAGCGTAATGTCTTGCGGAGTTGAATGCCTGTAGCGTGATTGTGAGAAGGTTGTGAGCGCGCGCAACCTGGTGAACTGGTTACCTGGTAAACGGGTGAACTGGCAAATCTTAAGTTCAGGCCAGAGCTTAAGTGGTTTTGGGTGTATCGAACATCCAGAGTAGTTGTCGACCATAGTACGGAAGTCATGAGGTACCATTGACCGCCGTGGGACCGAGATAGGGGGAGTGTAAGAGTGAGTGTATGAGTAACGGACGCTGGTCGAAAGTTACTGTGTGTAAGCAACCTATCAGAGAAGGCGATTGTCTGGACGTAAACGGAAAGACATTTCGTCAAGTTAAGGTGACAACTACAGAAAGACTGTGGGCGTACAGTCAAGAAAGGTGATCGCTTGGACGGAAGTAATCATTTTTCAGAGTATGAATGAGATGCATGCATGACCGAGGAGACGAGCTGAAAAAGGAGGGGAACTGCTGCAAAGGGGGACGGGTGACGTCGGGTAGAGCCGCGCTGTGATTGAGCGGTTGGTGTGACGTTAGCTGGAGCCGCGCTCTGGTTGGGCGGCTAGGGTGACGTCGGAGGGCAGCCGCGATCGGATAGGCCAGTTAGCGAGAACAGCGCGGTGATTGGTAGATTGTCATCAGGAAGTAAACAAACGCGGAGAAAAGAGAAATCATGAAGTGCTTTAAGTGTTTGAAAGGGATTTTTAAAAGAAAAAGAAGTGAACATTATTATGGGGAAGAGGCACCGCCGGAGGGTACACCAGCTCATTATATGGCAGCGAATGTGGGGTTGCATACGATATTGTGGATTGGGGCATGGAATAAGCTTACGGAAGGAAATGAGGAGATGCAGTTCCCGAAGTACGGGACGTTTAAGTTAGAGGTGTTACATCGGCTAAAAGCAACCATGTCTTCATTGAAACCCTCACCTAGACCAACCCAGTTTGAGGCCCTTAATGCATGGATTAGGGCGGCACACAATAGAAATTTGAACAGGCGTCAACAAAGATTGACTCGATCGGTAAGAGCAGTGCGAGATTCTAAATGGGATGAGGAAGCAAAGAGATGGAGGGTACAGGCTATTGAGGTAGAGAAGTTGTATCCAATGAGGGAGGTAGTAGGTGGGAAGAACCTCATGGAAGAGGATGAGGAGAGCGAGTCGGAGGACAATGTGATAAACAGATTGTTGATAGACAGACCTCCTCCGAGAGTAGGGGAAATTGAAGATAGAGGACTTGTCAGGGAAGATGGGACTGCCATAGAGGGGTTTACACCACTCCCTATATCGGAATGGACACCTATTAAAGGCGAGGAGACACCTCAAAATAGCACAGTACAGAGTGTAGTGGGAAGGTTTGTGGTACAAAAGACGCCAAACACCGAAAAGGTTGAGTCTTTTGGATTACCGGATGCTCTTCAAGTACCTGTTACCATAGGACCTATAGTGTCGATTTACAATCCAGATCATGGAAGAGGGGAAGAGCAGGCACGGTTAGATAGAGAAAGGATTGAGATGGAAAGGAGGAATAACACGACAAATGCATGGAAGCAATTGCCAGGATCGGTAACGTGGAACACCCCATTAGATACAACTGTAGGTCCCAACTCAAGACAGGGAGGTCAGAGAGGACCGATGGACCTAAGGGGACCGCGGCCAAAGTCCTATACAGAATTAAGAGCTGATTTGAGGGAATGGGATGGGTCCGCAGTAACCCCGAGTAACAGGTCAAGAACAGAACCAGAGTGGGAAAACAGAGGTAACGGGACTGTATCTCATTGTGGGGCCAGCGAAAGCAGTCAGGGGCGGGAAGGTCAAAGTCAGGAGAATAGAGGAGTTACAGGTCCTACGGATGAGAGAGAACAGCAGGAGCAAAATAGTAGGAGTGTAGAGTGTGAGGAGATGTCCCGTCTCTGGGAGAAAGGTGGAGACCAAATGGTACATGCTTCTCAGAATAGGTTTAGGTGCCTACATCATGCACTCGGAGAAGACGTCCAACATTGGAGAAAGGAGAACAGTGATAGGTCCCGCCATGCCTCGAGTAATCAGGAATCACAGGGAAATAGTGAGGAAAGGGGGAGCAATGGAATGCCTTACTATACATCCAGAGAAAACAGGCAGAACGGGGAAGGTGGGAATATGAGAAGCAATGGAGTATTTCACCACCCACCCCGAGAGGATGGAAAAGCCTGGGATCTAGAGAGGTGGGAGCATGGGAAGACTCCGCAGAACTCACCGGAGCCTAAACGCAGAACTCGGAGCTGGGATGGGAGAGATGTGGATGGAGTACCTCAATCTAGGGTGTTGAAAGCTGCAATTAAGGCAAAGAGACTTGATGTTACCAGTTTAAAATCAGATGTCGATGAGATAATTGATGGTACATTGCCTTTAGAAAGGATAGAATTGTATGAACAGGATGAGCTGTTGTTCATGGCAAAGGATATTACTAGGAAAGCTAGAGCGTTTCATGAGAAACTGACCAATTTGGCAGACAGGTACGCCGTAGATTTATCTAGGACAAGGGCATTGCAGAGTAACCACAGATTGCAGTACTCGGACCAAGACCTAGATGAGAAGAGAACTACCGGATTAAAAACACACATAAGAGAATTGGTATCAGGAATAAGGGTGTGGAGAGAACTGGACAAATGGGAAGAGAGGTGGTCGAAGAAGGGCACTGTTAGGCGGAGTACAAGTGTGATGACCCCAGAGGGAAGGGTAATGCAGATGGAGGCATTCCCTTTGCGAGAAATATCAAACGGAAATTATGTACATGTGCCCTGGAGTAGAGGAGACTTAGCTGCGTTTACCAACTCATTTCCGAAGTTAAGGGACAATCCAGTAGAGTGGTATAAGCAGGTAGAAAGGTTTGTAAAGATCTCGAAGGTATTGTGGATTGATTTGAACACGTTGTTTGACATCGTGGTTCCATCTGATTTATGGACATCATGCAAGACTAGTGTTGAATGGCCGAATACTGAACCAGTGAGGGATGCTCGGACTAATGGACCGTCCGAGATTGTCATGCAAAAGTATGAAAGGGTAATAGCTTGGCTGAAAGATAAGGTACCACCACAGGACATAGATTGGGTAAAAATAGACCGAACGAGACAAGAACCAAAGGAGACCGTTCATGAGTTTTATGAGAGGTTGTTGAAAACATTCAAGCAATACAGTGGACTCGATGTAATGGATCCCAAAGATATAGGGCAGTTTGTGTCAAAGTTTGTCTTGGGGTTGAGACCTGATATTTGTTTGATTCAGCAACATTTAATATGTTGGCAAAACAAACCACTAGATGAGATCCTGCGATATGCGAGATACTGTAGTGACGAAATAGATTCTAAAGCCAAGAATCTAAAGGAGAAATTGATGGTGGTGCAAATGCAGTCAGCCGGGAAGGGCGGACAGCAGAAACAGGGAACGGGGACAATGGGACGGAAGTCAAGTGGTCAGAACAAGGATAATGAAGAAGGTCAGAGACCTAGGGTAGACTTTGCCACTTTAAAGAAAACGACAAAGTGCCACCAGTGTCACCAGGTGGGACATTGGCGACGCGAGTGTCCCTTTAACCCTGAAAATGGAGAGCTAGAAGTAGAAGAGCAGGTTCAAGAAGTTCCAGCTCCAAAGGTGACAGTTCCAGGAAGCAAGGTGGCCAAAGGGGGGACTTCGGCTCCACGGGCCCAGTTCCCACAGCCACCGAAAATAGCGACAGGGGGAAAGGTCTTTAAACAAATGCCTCTCTTTATCGAGGAAGAAAAGTGTTATTATATTGATCCATTGACAGGACAACGTGTGAGTGGAGAAGAGGACTGTACCCTTGGGGCAGTCCTAGAGGTGGATCAGAGAGGGCCGTTTGTGGAGGCAGAAGTGGCAGGATGTCCTACAACGTTCTTAGTGGATACTGGAGCTACTCGATCAACTCTGAGGTCAGCGGTGGTTCCAGACTTGCCGATGTCAGGGGAAACAATTCAGGTGGTAGGAGTCGCAAACAAAAGGCTGACTAGTCCCTTGACAGAACCAGTGTCTGTGAAGATAGGAAACCATATGAACGAACATCAGTTTGTGGTTTGTGATTCGAGTCCTGTATGTCTGTTAGGAAGGGATTTGCTGTGCAAATTGAACTGCACAATATACTGCACCCCGCAAGGAGTGGAGGTACAGACTACAGACGATGATGCTACTTTCAAAGTAGCCAATTCAAAATCCTGTGTAGAACTATATCCTACTCTGACAGTAGAAGATCTTCCCCAAGACTTACGAGATGCAGTAGCGTCAGAGGTATGGGATTTCACAGGAGAAGAAATAGGATTGATTAAAGGGGTAGAACCAGTAAAAATAATGGTAAAGCCAAATGCCGAGTTTCCAAGAACGCCTCAATACAAATTGTCCCAGGAAACGATTGCAGGAATAAAACCTGTGATCGAGTCAATGATTCAACAGGGAATACTGAAAGAAATCGTGGGTAGTCCTTGTAACTCCCCGATTATGGGTTTGCAGAAACCTAGCGGGAAGTCCAGGATAGTTCAGGATTTACGAAAAATGAACAATATAGTCGTTTCATGTTGTCCCGTGGTACCGAATCCATCAGTGATACTGTTTCAAATACCATGTCAAGCAGAATGGTTCACAGTGATAGATCTTTGCCAGGCCTTCTTTTCAATCCCATTGGATGAAGAGAGCAGGTATCTTTTCGCTTTTAAAATGGAAGATCGCGTTTTAACATGGTGTCGAATCCCACAAGGATTCACAGACAGCCCATCTATCTTCAACCAGTTGTTGAAGAAGAATCTCGAAAATCTAGTACTGCCGCAGAATTCGGTTCTGGTCCAGTACATAGATGATCTACTTGTTGCGTCAGAGACTGAGGAAGCTTGTAAAGTAGATTCCATTGCCTTATTGAACCATTTAGCTGAAAATGGACATAAGGTATCTCCGAGCAAGTTGCAGTATTGTCTGACAGAAGTACAGTATTTGGGGCACCGGTTAGAAAAGGGAAAACGCAAGGTGTCCCCAGAGAGGATTGAGGCGATAATGAAGATGAATGCGCCTACGACACAGAGAGAAGTTTGGATGTTTCTAGGAATGGTTGGTTATTGTCGACAGTGGATAGTTAACTTTTCACTGAAAGCAAAACCCTTACAGAAACTGACGCACAAGGAGGTGAGTGATCCGGTGCCATGGGACGACGAATGCCTAGTGGCGTTCTTGCAGCTGAGAGACGACTTGTGTCGTGCTCCGGCTCTGGGGATGCCCGACTACGAGAAATCATTTTCACTCTATTGCTGTGAGAGGGAGGGATGTGCTTTGTCAGTCTTGGCACAGACCCACGGAAATGCCCGTAGACCAGTTGCATACTTTTCGGCTACATTAGATCCGGTAGCCGCAGCGTTGCCCGGATGTCTTAAATCCGTTGCTGCAACGGGTGTCAGCATTGAAAGGAGTGAGAGTATAGTGATAGGACACCCGTTAGTGGTGTATGTACCGCATTCTGTAGAATTGTTAATGACCAGGACGAAGACGCAGCATCTGACCAATAGCAGGCTCACGCGCTACGAGCAAGTTATCCTTGCCGCGGAGAACGTGACCCTCAGGAGATGCTCTGTCCTGAATCCTGCTACTTTGATGCCATTACCTACTGTAATAGAAGGCGAAGGATGTGAAGACCACGATTGCCTTGATGTGACTGAACTATGCACGAAACCCAGACCAGATATTGTGGATGAGCCGTTGTCTGACCCTGATGAGATTTACTTTGTCGATGGCTCATGTTTAAGAGACGATACTGGTCGGTTGAGAGCAGCTTATGCTGTTTGTACCATTACTGGAGTTGTGGAAGCCGCTTGCCTGGAAGGAGTACATTCCGCACAGGTAGCAGAAAGTATTGCCCTAACCCGTGCTTGCATAGCAGGAAACGGAAAGAGAGTCACCATATACACTGACAGCCAATATGGTTTCGGTGTGGTTCAT
The DNA here is from genome assembly GCF_964261635.1 of Lissotriton helveticus. Taxonomy (NCBI): domain Eukaryota; kingdom Metazoa; phylum Chordata; class Amphibia; order Caudata; family Salamandridae; genus Lissotriton; species Lissotriton helveticus. Next base: position 872,387,997 of record NC_136065.1, on the reverse strand, counting down.
GATTTCGGGCAGTTATGGTCTCAGAGAGGTTACATGACCTCTTCTGGTTCGCCCATTCGAAATGGAGAATTTGTGCGATTGTTGCTAGAAGCATTACAAGGTCCAGTTGCCATAGCAATAGTAAAATGTGTAGCTCATACTAAGAATACAGATTTTGTATCACAAGGCAACAGGTACGCTGATGAGGTCGCACGCTATTGTGCGGAACAAGATTATTCTTTCTCAAAGGTGGAAATTGATGGTGCTGAAGAAAAGACAGAATTAAGCATGATGTTGGAAACTGTAGACACTTGGGAGGATTTAAGAGTGATGCAGGAGAACGCCCCTGAAGCAGAGAAAAAGGCATGGGAAATAGCAGGTTGCGTGAGAAGCGAGATGGATTTTTGGATTTCAGCAGATGGGAGGGCTGTGTTACCTGAGGAACTAGCGAATCCCATGGCAAGGCAAATACATGGTCCAGTGCACCTAGGAAGAGACGCTATGATGAGAGTGTTTAGGCAGACTTGGTATTGCCCTAAATTTAGAATAGCAGCAGAATCAGTATGCAAGCGATGTGTTACCTGCCAACAACTGAACATAGGCAAAAGGACACCAGTCACACTGAGTCACATTGGGAGGTCGGGGGGGCCTTTCAATAGAATGCAATTAGACTTTATTGAAATGCCAAGAGTCAACCGCCTTAGGTATGTGTTGGTGGTTGTATGTATATTTTCCAGATGGGTTGAAGCGTACCCTACACGTAGGTGCGATACACTCACAGTAGCTAAATTGTTGCTCAGGGAGCTGATACCGCGCTTCGGGGTGCCTGCCTCTCTGGAATCGGACAGAGGAAAACATTTTAACAGCAAAATAGTGAAGATGTTATGCTCCACATTAAAGATCGATCAGAAACTGCATTGTAGTTATCGACCAGAAGCCTCAGGGATTGTGGAACAAGTAAACGGCACTCTGAAGAATAGGTTGGATAAAGTTTGTGCATCCACATCTTTGAGTTGGCCAGATGCTCTTCCTTTAGTGCTCATGAGCATGCGCAGCACACCTGACAGGAGGACAGGTCTCTCTCCACACGAGATTCTGATGGGGAGGGCCATGAGACTTCCTACAGTTCCAACTGCTGCCCTATTGAATATCACAGATGATCTGATCTTGGATTATTGTAAGGGACTGTCTGACGCCATCCATTCTGTGTCCCTTCAGGTGCAGGCGGCTGAAGTTCCAGCATCAAGGAATCTGTGTCATGATCTGAACCCAGGGGATTGGGTGCTGGTCAAGAAGCACGTCCGGAAGAACTGCCTAGATGTACGTTGGCGTGGGCCCTTTCAGGTAATCCTGATCACGAACACCGCGGTGAAGTGCGGAGGGCTGCCCAATTGGATTCATGCATCCCATACTCGAAGAGTTCCAGCACCTCTAGAAGAAACAGCTCCTATCCCAGACGAAAGTTCAGTCGTGGAAGAAGAGTCACAAGAGGGGATTGGATCAGCTGAGGGGGTGTCGGAAGAAGGTGGGAACGCATCGGATCCAGAAGAGGAGAGAAGACAGGACGGCAGTGAGACTGAAGACGCAACTGAAGGAGAGAGCTGCAGTGAATACGACTCAGACACAGATCAGTACCAGAGCGATCAAGAACCGAGTGTGAGGACGAGAAATAGGAGAACAAGGCTTGGAGCTGCCACTTGGCCGGAAAGAAGAAGGAGGCTAAGTTTAAGGTCGGCTCAGGAAGAAACGCTTGCTCCTATATCCGAAGACTCGGATCCAGAAGAAGATACCCAGGATCAAGCCGAGGAAGGTCCTAGAAGATCAAGGAGGGTGCGAGTGCCTAGCAGAAGGTACTCTACTCCTGATTGGACCTACCTCGTTGCAGATGTCCGTGGGACACAGAACCGGGAGGATCAGGGAAGTGAGCCTGATCAGAACTGATCCGATCATCACAGTGCAAATAAGATTCCTGCTACCAGGAGCGGAGGCCGAAAGGTTGCTGACACTCAACATCGTCTATCCTCCTCTCCTGAGCGGAATAAGAAAATTGATTTTAGAGACCGTTGATTTTCCGGTTTGCTGTTCACGATATCCAGTGTTGGAGGGAACTCTTCTTCGACTGGAAATGCTTGAGCGAGTAGTGGAAGTTCTTGGAACACTCATTGTCTTGGATTAATACCTTGTTGCAAATGTCTTCAAAGGGGCGTAGAACTGGGAAAGTGAAGAAGGGGATCTTGGTCAGAACGGACCCCTTTGTAACTGTGGGTGTAGAATTGATAGTACCAGGAGTGGAGATTGAAAAGACCTTAACTCTTCATTTTGTTCGTCCACTTGTCCAGAGTGAAATAAGGAGAATAATCCTAGAGACAGTCGAATTTCCGTGTTGTTGTGAGAACTGCCCAATATTTGAGGGAATCCTTCTTTGTATGGACATTTATGAAGACGTAGTGTCACTCCTTGCAACATTCATAGATTCTGATTGATAAAAGACTGTTGAAAAGGAATTGTAAATATTGCCGCGAGATAACCTAGCGCCGAGTGGAAGAAGAAAATGATAGGGTCTCACTTTTAGAGGATGGAGAAGGGCTAGGGTTGTCTATTTCCTACAGGACTTTAAACTGTTTTGCGGAGCAAATTGTCAGCTTCTAAGGGTTCAAAAGAGAGACATTGTTTGAAAGAAAGTCTTTGTTCGGAGAGAAGGAGAAGTTGATGCTGGAAGAACATCCAAAGCTACACTGTTTGAGATCATGGAGGCTGGCAACCCGAACCGTAGGGCAAAATGTATAGTTGGCACACTTTTAGGGGTGGTGATTTCACTTATAGTTTTAGTGGTTACTGTCTCATACATAGTGGGACATGAGAGAGATGCAACTGCAGTCAAGGAAGTCAAGGAAGTTAAGGGAGTGTCAACACAGAGAACAATCACTGTTAATCATAAGGGAAACATCAATGATAAATACAAAGCTTTGTTAGATGCGGAAATTAAAAGGTTACATACAGATGAATCACAGGGGAACTTCAGGTCAAATGCTTATGCCAAATTGCTTTACGAATACATTGATGTCATGGAGGCGAAGAATTGCTACGTTTGTATGCAATTACCAGCTTCGGTGGAGGAGGGTATCAGATACCATCATCTTCCATTGACATATGGAATTACATGTAGTTTATTGTTAAGCATATTCTATGGACGAGAGGGGTTCGAGTTTTATTTCTCGAACTTTGACTCGACATTGCCAGAGGTCCCAAATTACAAGCATCTGAACAAGTGGGACTATTACAAGAGCAAAGACAGATTACACAAATGGTTCATTCCATGGAAAACGTTAGATACTTCACATGCCCGAAGAAATAATCTGACTTGTCAAGTGTCAGAAATTGAGAAAAAGTTTATAGGGCAGGTAGATACTAGATACAGGAGGCAGAAGATTCTAAAGGCTTCAGGACAATGGGAAACAGATTGGACCAAGGAAGAAAGGATACATCAAAGAAAGGGTAGCTTTGGTCCAATTGCTTTAGACAAGGAAAAATGGGGGAAACTGTGCATTCACAGGAGTTATTCCTATTATGAGAATCTGTATGTAGGTCAAGTCAGTTGTGAACATGCTTTTCAATTGGAGTACTACTCCAAAGATTTTCTGAAAGAGATGCAAGCAATTTCAAATGTATATTTTGTATGTGGAAGAAATGCCTATGTGAAGCTACCAGATAATTGGTACGGATCATGCTATCTAGCAATTGTCTTCCCCAAAATATATCATGTTGAGAATTTGGAAACGATAAAGAAAGGAATACCAACTAGAGGGAAGAGAGGGTTAGGTGCAGCTGAAGTAATTGGGGATGTATTCGGTGCTGCATTCCCTATCTTGGGAGTGATACTGAATGACATCAAAATTAGGAGATTGGCTACAGTCGTAGATAGGTTATCTGCCAGTACTGCTAGATCATTAATGCTGGTGGAGGGTGAGATGCAATCGATAAGGGCAATGGTTCTTCAGAACCGACTTGCTCTAGACGTTCTGTTAGCCAAAGAGGGCGGAGTCTGTAAGGCTTTGAAGGTCCAGGAATGCTGCACTTACATTCCGGACAATTCAAAACCTCTAGAAAAATACATACGAAACATCACTGCGATACACCACGAAATTGAGGATCTGACAAAGATAAACGTGTGGGAAAAAGTAGGTCATGGAATGGGTAAAGTTGGAGGTTGGTTTGCCAACCTAGGAAAGGGTATCGTTTGGTACATACTGAAACCCATCATCATAATTGTGATTTGTGTAATCACTTTGTGGGGATTGGTGCGTCTGTATCAGTGGTATAGAGCAAACAGGTTGCAGAGATCTATGAGAGAACAGGAGAGTAGGTTGACAGCGATGCAAGATACACAATATAAGAGTCTGAAGGCATTGGAGACAATGAAAAGAAGTGGTACTGCCACGACTTCACTTTGAAGGGTCCTACATTTTTTTGTGATGGTGTTTGATGGTGATGACCCCTGAAGGTCATCAAAGGGGGGACTGAGAGAGCACAAATCTGAAAAATGTATAAGTGCACCATATTTACAAGCACGTAGTTAGTTAACATATACTTTGCACCAGAGTGTCTTATATTCAGTAGTGAAATGTATAGAGTGTTTAAGTAGGGTAACCATAATCATAGCAGTGTGAGACTAATGTAGAAATGTTGGAATGAATATGAAAACCTCACGTTCTCATGTTAAAGGAATAATGTAAGAGTTGAATGGAACTTTGCGAACCAGTTAAATTGTGTAGGCCTCATGGCAATTCACAGAAAATCTAAACGTGCTGCTGAAATAATGTGAGGTGGGGTTAACGTGGTTCTTCCAAAATGTATTATCGAATCTAGTATTGAAATATATGCTTTATAGATGTGTTTTTTTTAAACGTATGTTAGTTAAGAATGCTGTTTAAATCAAGTTAAATGTTTTCAGAGTGCAGGGACCCGCTTCATGTAAATCAAGTAGGCTCGAACTGATAGTGATGTTCCTTTGATCTGCAGATGTGCTCGTTAGAGAAGAAGTCGAGAGGCGCCAAGTACTGTGCTTTCCATATGCTTTACGACCTATAGATATGGTGGAGCCTGGAATTTGAGGCCCACTGTAGGACGGCCTGTATGCAGGTGCGAGGGGTCCTAATCAGTCGAAATGAATGGAGCTTTGTTCAGTGGCGCTTGGCGCAGGCCTGTAGGAGTCTTCAGGAATTTCAGGGGGTACCGGCGCACTGAAGAAGAAGCCTGGGAACCAAGGTCAACTTTAACGAGGGTCTTGAAGAGTACCATCATGGAGTTTACCGCGCAAAGATGTACCACGTGAGGGGCGTCCCAAGGGGCGTTCCTATTGGAAATGTGATTTTGTATTAGGGAAAGCGACCCGGGAGGAGAGCAGAGCAGATGATTTTGGGAGCCTAAGAAAGCGGATGGGTAGGCAGATAGGCTGATCAGGAGAGACCCATTATCAGAGAAGAGACAAAGAGAAGTGCGTGATCTTCTTAGGAAGTCACCACGGCTGACACCTTTTGGGGTAAAGATCTTATTAAGTAGGGATGTCACTTAGTCTAGTGTAGGGACAGACTAACCTGAATTTTCTTTTCTGTAATGACTCTTAAGTTGCAACTTGTATCCATTTTGGCAACACTAATGATATTTGAACTTGTACTTATTACTCTGTTTTGTAGACTCAGATTATTCAAAGAATTCATGTTCATTGTGATACCAGTATATCTCTTGAATCTCATCTTGAGAAGTTTGTATCTTCAGTTATCTTTGACTTTATATTAAATTTTTGAACTTTATCATTGGTCAGTGGTCATTTAGAGTGGTGTAAGTTCTTAATTGACTAACCCAGTAGTAGATTATCTTTTACTCAATGACAGGTACCAACGATTCAGTCGACTTGATTTGGGATCTGGTAAGATAACTAGAAACCAGTAATCCCGCGTTAACAATATCATGACGATTTTGATAGCAGCAGACCGAAAATGGCCAGTATACTATGTACAAGCATTTTCGTCATGTTCGAGTGACGATTTCACCCTGAAATCGTCATTTTCGGCCTGAACCCTTGGGTTCCATTTTATGTACGGCAGCCATTTTGTGAGTTGCCCTCACATAGGCCAATGATTAAGGCCAAACATGATTCTGAAGGACACGTACACCTTTGCTGACTTCTCTGCGACCTGGACAAGCTGATTCCACTGCCCAGGGCAGAACCTGTTTGGGCAGTTCCTCTCCCAGTGGCCGGTCGAGATAGCATCAAGGCACAACATGCCATAAACCTTTCCTCTCACACAAACCACGGCTAATCTTGCACACACCTGTCCCTGTTTCCTACTTTATGACTTGTTTTACGAGGAGGAGGCGCCCGTTTTATTGGGGGTCCGTCGATATCTGATGAAAATACTGGGCCTTGCCGGTTAATTGATTGTGGGCTGAACAAACTAAAATATGGGTTTGTCATCATGACTCTGCTTTTTCTTTGTAGTGAAAATATGTGAATGGTCAAACTGTAAAAATAGGAATGTTTGCCTTAAGCATAATATTTTGTATAAAAAGAGAAGGCTGGCTTTGTAAGATTGAGCAGTCTCCTGAGAATATACACCGTGTTGTACTTCTAGGACACCTGTTACTTGGTTGCAGCCAATAAACTCGATCTTTGACTTCACCTAGAAGACTCTGTGTTTCTGTAGTCTGAAACAGGAAGGACCCGAAGTCTTAGGGTGTTGTCCCTGGCACCGCTGGGTTACCGGTTCAGTACCGGTTCTGAAAAACCCAGTACTTCAGTTGGCGCCCAACGTGGGGCGATATCAGCGGTACCGGTACAAGCCAGAGGTTCGTGAGGAGCTTCGTGTGAAAATTCTGGAGGAAGGCCGCCACTTCATCGACCCCTGCATGTCGACGTGGTCCGAAAGTCTTTGCTGCGAGGTTCCCCGCTTCCCGACGGCTACGAAGGACTGCTGCCCTGACTATCGCCCTGTTTTGGACCCTTGATGATTGGTAGAGCGAAACAATAGACGAGTCTTCTGGTGAAGTCATCGATACCTCAGTTAAGTATAAGTGAAGCGTCTCCCAGTCCTTAGTTTGAGTGTCCCCTTGGGATCTTTGATTTGGAACTTGCAAGTACCAAAGCCGAGGGACTCGTGTATTCACGAGAATATCGTATTCGATAATCCCTTGAAGTTTGAAGCTAGACTAGTGAGCGAAGATGCCTGGTTTTAGCAGACTTGGAAATTTGTTTTGTCTTGGTTGTAATAGGGATTCCCGATTGGAGGACTCGTGTCCGGTTCCTCCAATTGGAACTCCAACCTATGAGCTCTATGTGAAACATGGCATAGGCCCCATCACATATAATGAAGTATGGATTAAATACACCAGAAAAGATGGTGTTTTAAAATGGCCCCAATATGGTAGTTTTGACACAGAGATATTATATAATCTAGAGGTTAGACTTTTCAAGAAGAAAGCCCGGCCGGCAATGTTTGACTCTTTCCGCCTATGGCGAAAGGAAGCCAAACAGAAGGAAATTAAATTAGCAAAAAGAAATAAAAGAGAAAAGCGTATTTCGATAATGCAAGCTGCTATACAATATAAAGATGATGAGGAAGAACAAGCGAGTGAGCAGTTGCACAGGCAACGTAAAATGATAATCGAAAAATGTTATCCAGTTTTGCCGTCTCTTCAGCAAGATGCAGCAAAAGACCTTGAAAAAGACCCCCTAATGTTGCATTTATTGAGTTCACCCCCCCTTATGCGCAGAATGCTACCGCACCTCCGCAACCTTTAGTCGTGCAACCCCCAATTGTTGTGCCTCAAGTTCTTCCACAGTCACCAGCTGCTCTTCAGTTGGCTCCTACTCTTCCGGTGCAGCCTCCTCAAGGGCCACCGGCTTTGACATCTGCTTTGCCTTTACTTCCTACAACTTTAACTACTATATCGACTCCCACTCCTGGTATTCCTTCTGACACTGCCTCTGCATCTGCCTTGCCTCCCCCTGCTTTTCCGCTTGTCTTTTCATCGAATTCTCCCTCTGTTCGACAGAGTGACCAGCACGGTCACTAGTCTTCTATGTCCCTTCTTTGGGGCAACATGTACGACCCCTACCTCAGAGCGTACACAGTTGCGTAGTCAACTGCCTGATTCTAGGGAGAAGGAAACGTTGAATTATTTGGCACATAAATGGGTTACCGAACCGACGAGATATGAGCTAGAGTCTGTTATGGATGTCTTCCATCAGTGGGAAGCACCAAAACAGAGATACGTTTTTGATAGAATGTGTACTTTCCTGAGTGAGGATTTAGAGGAGAATGATTTGGAGCCCAATCCACCTGAGTTATGTCACATACGGTTCGAGTTTGGGAAAGGCGCAATTGTGGGTTCAGATGTTGAGAAAGCCGTTGCAACATTGTTGTCGATTAGGAGTGAGGGTGTTTCTCGGTCGTTGTTTGAGTCTGATTCCTCTGTTAAAAGGAAAGCGAGGCAATATCCAATGAGAAAAGTTCCTCCGCTATGGAAGGAAGCAGTTAATGCTGGTCCAGGTAATAATCCACTGGATGTACCGGCTCATTTTCAGCACGTCTGGGTGCATGTTCCCTGGAAACGTGCTGAAGTTTTAGCTATTAAGCAGTCTTTGCCTGATCCACGCAAAAATCCAGCAGGGTACTACAAAGAGTTGACTCAGACTGTGGGTTCGTGTGTTATGAATTTGGCGGACATCAACATGTTGTTTGGCAATGTTGTTCCACAACCTATTTGGAGTAAGATTCGTCATACAGATCATGCGGTTGAATTGGGTGATACATGGGTTAATCTTAGAGATGCCGACAATAGGCAAGTAGGCGGTGCTAAACCTGAGGATTTGATTACCAAACTTCCTGATAAGATCATTACGTATATGAAGACTTTAATGCCTGAATTGCGTGTCAATTGGGACAAGTTGTCTGCATGTAAGCAGAAGAAAGATGAAACGGTGTCTGACTTTTTCACGAGGTTCGAAGAGACCTTCGTAGACCACAGTGGTCAAGATATGAGTACAGAAGGTGGTCAACGGTTGTTCGTTGACAAGTTTGTGCATAATTTGCTTCCCGAGTTATGTAAGAAGTTAAAGGATTCAGAAAGTTCTTGGGCCGTTTCCTCTTCAGCACAGATATTGGCTACCTCACAGTACTACGAAAATAGGGATAAAGATGAGAAGGATACAGTAGACAAGAAAACGAAAGAATTAAAAACGAAGGTTCTTCTACAACAAGCGTATCCACCACGTGGTGGGCAGAGTAACTATCAGCAACCTCAACAGTTTCAGAGAAACTCGCAAAGGTTCGAGTATCCCCAACAGCGTGTTCCTGTAGGCCCTAATCAGTGTTCATATTGTAAAGAAGAGGGTCATTTTAAGTATAGTTGTCCTATTTTGTTACAGCGCATGAATGGTGCTTCTGGTGCAAGAGGTCGAGGTGTTCCACAAGCGCCTAGAGGTAGAGGACGTGGAAATTTCCCCCAGAACGTGCGCCCATTTCCACCTCAGAATTCAATGAAAAGTTTTGATCAGCAGAATAACGCGTCTGGTAGGACGCCTCAGTACTATGCTGATGACTACTATGCAGAAGATGAGAATATGGAAGGTAATGATTGCTAGGACAGCCATAGACAAAGAGAGGGAGTTGTTTCAGTTCCAGTAGATCAGAATGGACCTTATGTTGAGGTGATTACATCAGGTGTGTCAGAGCCTTTTCTGTTGGATACTGGTGCTACAAAGAGTTCTATTATGCACTCTAAACTCCCTGGCGCACCTTTGTCTGGCGAAATGAATGTTTCAGTAGGTTTTTCTGGCGCCCCGGTTAGGAACCCGATTTCTAGTCCTATGTCCCTTTCTGTTGGACCTTGTGAATTAGAAGCACCCCTTATTCTGACAACAGGTTGTGGTGAAAACTTGTTAGGATTGGATCTGTTGAAAAGATTGTATGCGACTTTGTATTGTTCTCCTTCAGGAGTACAACTTACACTAGGTAAGAAAGTAGTCTTCCCAATGTATTTGTCGAGGGATAAACTCCCGACAGAATTGTCGTCTCTTCCTGATGTTCTTTGGGCTACTGGTCCTAATGATGTGGGTCTTTTGGAAATACAGCCATATGTTGTGACATTGAAAGCCAATGTAAAAATGCCACGTATTCCCCAATACAAAATCTCTAGTGAAGGTGAAAAAGCGTTGCTAGCGATCATTTATGATTTAATTGAAAAGGATGTAATTGAAGAGACAAGAGGCAACGTTTGCAATAGTCCTGTTCTGCCTGTTTTGAAGCGTACGGATCCTTCTCAGCCACCTGCTTACAGATTTGTGATTGATCTTAGAGAGGTCAATAAAATAGTTGTACCACAATTTCCAGTTGTCCCTGATATCACTGCCCTATTGACTATGATTCCAGCCTCTGCGACTTGGTTCTCGGTGATTGACTTGAAGAATGCTTTCTTCAGCATCCCGATTGCCGAGGAAAGTAGGGATATTTTCGGCTTCAGTTTAGGAGGTCGCAGCTTCCGCTTCAAACGCGCTCCCCAGGGCTAATGTGAAAGTCCATCGATATATAGTCAAGCTTTAAAAGCACAGCTTGACACAATTGTTTTACCTGATGGCGCTACCCTTATTCAGTACGTTGATGATCTGCTTGTTGCTGCAGATACTGAGAAAATCTGTAAAGAAGCCACGTTGTCGTTGTTGCATCATTTGTCTAATTTGCATCACAAAGGGTCTCTTTCCAAATAGCAATATTGTCGACAAGAAGTGACCTACTTAGGTCATCTCTTATCGAAGGAGGGAAGGAAACTGACCCCAGAGAGAATTCAGGCAATAGCGAAATTGAGTGTGCCTAGGACACAGAGAGAAGTGCGTGCTTTCTTGGGCATTACAGCTTAATGCAGACAATGGATACCAAATGTTTCTTTGTTGGCCAAACCTTTGGTGGCATTAACTTGTAAAGATACACCGAATCCCCTCCCGTGGTCTGAAGAGTGTCAGAAAAGTTTTTCCGAATTGCGCAATGCATTATGTTCGGCTCCTGTGTTGGGTACCCCCGACTACAGTAAGCCCTTTACATTGTATGTCCATGAGAAAGAAGGTTGTGCATTGTCAGTGTTGACACAGTTGTTTGGGAACCGGCAGCGTCCATGCGTGTATTTTTCATCGACCTTAGATCCGGTAGCTAAAGCATTGCCGAGTTGCTTAAGAGCCACAGCAGCAGCAGCTGTTTCTATTCGGCAGTCTGCTGGTTTAGTGATGAATAATACATTGATTGTGATGGTTCCACATGCAGTGGACACGTTGTTAAACAGAACCAAGACACAGCACTTAACTAGTGCTCGGTTGTCAGGTTATGAGTTGAACCTGTTAGCGAGTCATGTGCACATAAAAAGATGCAACACGCTTAACCCAGCCACGTTGTTGCCGATTGAAACAGAGTTAGATACTTCTGAACAGCATGATTGTCTTCTCAGAACAGAAGAAGAAACAAAAGGGAGAATAGACCTTCAGGACACTCCTCTTTCAAAGTGTGATGGTACCTTATGGGTGGATGGTTCATGCTTCAAGCTTCCGAATGGTGATACGACTGCGGCCTATGCTGTTACGACTTTGCATACGATTGTTGAAGCTGCACGTATCCCACATAATTCAGCCCAAGCAGCAGAGTTGATTGCACTTACGAGAGCGTGTGTGTTGTCGATAGGAATGAAAGTGAACATATATACCGACAGCCAGTATGCATTTGGTGTGGCCCACAGCTTTGGACGATTGTGGAAAGAACGTGGGTTCCTGACTTCGCATGGAGCCAAGATTCAGCATAGTCAATTGGTGAAGGAGCTCCTTGAATCACTTACTTTGCCCTCACAAGTTGCGATTGTGAAATGCAGTGCACACAAGAAGGTGACTGACGATATTGGTCGTGGGAATGCATTTGCTGATGAAGTCGCAAAAGAAACAGCGAGGGATGTGATGAGTCGAATGTATGTTGCAGGCCCAGCAAGATGGATTGGTGACGTTGGAATGTATGAAGACACAATAGAAAGTGTAAAGTCTATTCAAGCTGAAGCTACAGAGAAAGAGTTGAGTGTGTGGAGAGAAACTACGGGTAAAATGGATGCAAATGGTTGTTGGGTTGAATTGTCAGAGCATCAGAGATGGTTGTTACCCGATGCGTATGTGCTTGCAGTGGTTACAATGGCTCATGGAATGCCTCACATCAGTGTGAAAGGGATTTGTAAATTGTTGGCTCCAGTATGGCAAAATGCTGGGATTCCCAAGTGTGCAGAGAATGTGGTCAAGAATTGTATGGTGTGTCTGAAATACAATCCTGGTAGGGGAACCCCAACTCCAGCTGGTCATTTTGCGCCTCCTACGTCCGTTCGAGGCTTTGCAGCTAGATTTCATCCACATGGAAAGGTGCAACAATTTAAAATACGTACTCGTTGTTGTTTGCGCCTTTTCAAGATGGGTAGAAGCATACCCCCTGAAGGACAACACTGCCTTATCCACAGCTAAAGCCCTTGTGAAAGAGTTTTTTTCCCTAGGTTTGGAATGCCGAGAATGGTCTGGAGTGACAATGGGAGTGAATTTGTGGGTCGAGTGATGAAGAAAGTATGCGAAGGGCTAGGCATCCAGCAGAAATTCCACGCTGCAAATCACCCCCAATCAGCTGGACTAGAAGAATGCTACAATGGCACATTAAAACTGAAATTGGCCAAAATTCAAGCGAGCTCTGATCTTAAATGGCCTGACGCTCTGCCTTTAGCACTCCTATCAACCAGAATGACTGTGCATTCGCGAGTGGGGCTTAGCCCGTATGAAATCGTGTTCGGCCGCCCGGCCAACATTTGGGGAGTGCCAAGACCGACCAAATTTAGTGAAATCGAACACCCTGTACTGCTTGACTATTTGTACGAATTGACAGCTAAATTGCGTTTTTTACACCAACAGGTTCACGATACTCTGCCTCAGGTCTCTGAAGCTCCAGGACATCTGATCGACCCTGGATCCTGGGTGTTGGTCAAGAATTTCCAGCGAACAAAGAATGACCAGCCCCGGTGGACCGGCCCTCATCTAGTTCTTCTCTAAACAAGATCAGCTGTTCGAGTGGAGGGGAAGAAAAACTGGATCCACGGCGTACATTGCAAGAGGGTCCCTTTGCCTCTGCCGTACGACCGGTGGGTCCAGGAGGGTGTCGCTGACTCAGAGACAGAAACTGTGCCGCGATTTCTGCCTTTCAGTGATGCACGTGTGAAAGGAACAATTACTGAAAGAGAAAGTGACAATCTCTTGCAAGAAGCTGTGCCACCATCAAATCGATTGGACACTACGGAGCCTGAACTCCTGTTTAAAGACCAGACAGTATCTGGGAAACAACGCTATAATCTGAGGCCGAGAACTATGGACAAATACATTTTCCTTTTCTTTGCTAATTTTTGAAAGTGCAGCTCTCCCATCTGAGAAACTTTTTTATTTTTGTTTTTCGAACCACCATCTGGGTTCCGCTGTAGGGTCGCGGTTGCCCAAAGTCTTTGGGGTGCAGCTGAAGACGTTAGGTCGACAGTTCTGGTTGGTCTAAGGGAGTTGCCCTGGACTGACAGAAGCATTCCTTAGCATAGAACACCCTACCATCGCGAGCAGCATTTGAGAGAGAATGGAGTTTTTCGAGGTGGAGAGACCTGCCAAACAAATGAACTTTAAGACTACAATTTGCAGAATGATGACCAAGAAAAGTTTTTTAATATTATGTATTTTCATATTTTTCAGTGTAATAATGTTTTTTATAGGATTTGTTTTGTTCTCTTTTCGAGTGACATTTGCACCCACTACATCGCCCATACTTCCTCCTACTGTTTCCTCGCATTCTTTCCACCCTTTTCCTGAACACGAATCCGCTAGGAGATTAGAGTTTATTAATAACTCCTTCGTTCAGCTTTTGCACCAACACGTAATGAACACGACTAACTGTTGGGTGTGTGGTCTTATGCCTCACACAACGGATAAAGGTATCCCTTATCTGGTCCTGCCTTTCAGCCACAATGGTTCCCTGTGGGCATACCGAACAATGTTCATCCACGCACATGAGACCTACCCCCTACGTTCAGTGGAAGATAATCCCAAGAATAGTGCTCTAGTGAAGGGTATAGTAGACGTGATTAAAGAAGATATCTACTATGAGGCTATCCCGAGAGATGAGACACTAGTATATATAGGATGGAACGTGACCGGATATGGAGTTACTCTGAGTGAGAAACGGCAAGCTAAGAGATCTTCCCCGTTTTGGATTGTACCCCATCAGGGTCACTTATGTCTGCAAGGTATTGGCAAGAATCCCAGAGCTCAGTTAGGGAAGAGTATCTGCACTGAGACATATGTCTTTGCGTCTCAGACTTCCCCTCCGTTCTTAGCAGCTATGGGTACCTATTTCATCTGCCATGATAGAGCCTATACATGGTTGCCCCCTGACTTTTCGGGCACATGTTTTGTTTCGTTCCTGTTGCCTCCCACCTACACAGCGGCGCAAATTACCATAAGACAAGGATAGTTAGAGGTGTCTTCAGTGAAGAGGACACTGCAGAACAAGAATTTGGAGACTTCGGGAGGGGTTTTCTGCCGTTCTGGGGACCCATGGTTAACAGCAGGAACATAAGGCAATTGACAAGGGTGGTTGAATCCACCGTGGTTGAAACTGCTGGTGCCCTTAGTAACTTGACTGCTGAGCTCCAGTCGGATCGTCTTATGACCCTTCAGGACAGGGTCGCGTTAGACGTCATACTTGCAGACCGAGGTGGGGTATGTAGAGTGATCCAATCGAGTTGCTGTGTTTTCATTCCAGATAATGCTCCAACAGTGTACCAGGCCATCTCCAAACTGCATAAGATTTCCGAATCTATTCATGTAGACAAAGGAGATTGGTTGTTAATGGGATGGTTCTGGGAACTGGTATCCGGCTGGGGATGGAAAATTCTGATGGTCATTGGGATGGTCTTAGCAGTCCTTTTCCTGTTCTGTCTGTGCGTACAGTGTGCTCCTGCTATATGTGGCCTCTGTGCTACATCATGTGTAAGGAAGCCTGTATTGAGGGACGAGCTAAGTAATAGGATGATGCTACAACAACATCTCAATGACTATATGAATATAGACCTGGACTCAGATTAGCATGAGTATCGGTTATTGCCTATGTAAGGGTAAAAGGAGGGTCTGTGGTACTGAAAATGTTGGACCTTTGTTATAAACATCGTCATATCATGACGATTTTGATAGCAGCAGACCGAAAATGGCCAGTATACTATGTACAAGCATTTTCGTCATGTTCGAGTGACGATTTCACCCTGAAATCGTCATTTTCGTCCTGAACCCTTGGGTTCCATTTTGTGTACGGCAGCCATTTTGTGAGTTGCCCTCACATAGGCCAATGATTAAGGCCAAACATGATTCTGAAGGACACGTACACCTTTGCTGACTTCTCTGCGAGCTGGGCAAGCTGATTCCACTGCCCAGGGCAGAACCTGTTTGGGCAGTTCCTCTCCCAGTGGCCGGTCGAGATTGCATCAAGGCACAACATGCCATAAACCTTTCCTCGCACACAAACCACGCCTAATCTTGCACACACCTGTCCCTGTTTCCTACTTTATGACTTGTTTTACGAGGAGGAGGTGCCCGTTTTATTGGGGGTCCGTCGATATCTGATGAAAATACTGGGCCTTGCCGGGTAATTGATTGTGGGCTGAACGAACTAAAATATGGGCTTGTCATCATGACTCTGCTTTTTCTTTGTAGTGAAAATATGTGAATGGTCAAACTGTAAAAATAGGAATGTTTGCTTGAAGCATAATATTTTGTATAAAAAGAGAAGGCTGGCTTTGTAAGATTGAGCAGTCTCCTGGGAATATACACCGTGTTGTACTTCTAGGACGCCTATTACTTGGTTGCAGCCAATAAACTCGATCTTTGACTTCACCTAGAAGACTCTGTGTTTCTGTAGTCTGAAACAGGAAGGACCCGAAGTCTTAGGGTGTTGTCCCTGGCACCGCTGGGTTACCGGTTCAGTACCGGTTCTGAAAAACCCAGTACTTCAGCCGGCCCAACCCGGCCTCTGCCAGCTTGCTCCCACCCTTACAGAGAAGATAGTCAGTGCTGTAGTGGGCTGATCCATTGCCAATGGCCGTGTGCTGTACAGGGCAGAAAAACAATGTGAATGCCACAATACCAGTCTAATTAATGAAGAGGGCTGGCTGAAATCCCCTCTGGTGTACATCATTTTAGTAAAATCAAAAGATGTTGGATAATGCTATACCTAATAAGTAGACTTTGTGTTTGTTGTCTACTTATTAGATTGTTCAGTGGGTTAATACACTTCGCAAGTACATGATTGTACTGAAGAGATATGTCTGAAGGGCATGGTCTCTAATGAGGTTGAAGGATAAAAGATGTTGAAGAACATGATCTCTCATAATAATAATAATAATAATAATAATAATAATAATAATAATAATAATAATAATAATGCATTATTGCCAGCACCTCCAGACAATATTGGCTGTTAATTACCCTCCCTGCAGCTATAGTACTGAACCTTAGGTGTTGGTACATAATGAGGGCTGCAGAGGTAATTAACAACTATATCTGTCTTACAGGTAGAGTAATAAGGCCCTTAGTACTCCTTTACTACACTAAAAGGGTGAACCGAGAACTCAATTTATAACTCACCAGGAACTCTTGAAAAAAAGAGTTTGCAGCCTCACGGTGCTCATTTAATTTTCTCAGGGTCGCACTGACCTTTAGGGCAATTAGGCAGCAGCCCATGGGCTGGTTTGTCAGATTAGTGTTTGGGCCGGTATTTTAACCGTTTATGAGCTGGATGTTCTTGTTGATTTCCCCTACATTGCCACAAACATTGCCTGTTGCAAACACAAATGCACGCAGTTTGCCATACTATGCAAAATACCCATACAACATGTGTTTATAAGTTCAAAACGTACCTGATTTTCAAATCTGGGCCACTTTTTTAGCTCTCTGATTTGCTAATGGTGGCCACCTTTCTGGTGCCTAGGCCTATTTTGTGTCCCAGTCTGACTCTGCTCTTTCACAATATGGATCCTGCAGTGCTCCTCTGCCTCTGTCTCTCTTCACTGCATCTCATGTTCCATTGACCAGCTCTTATGTTTGTCAGCCAGACGCTAATCAGGGCAGTGTGCTGTATCAAAGGAAATTTGCTGTGCTGAGTCTATGCACAAACTCGCACCTGCTCATACGTGAAATAACCACCGCATGCCTGAAGCCGCAGGTCTGCATTTCATTTTGCAGGCGGAATCTGGCCTAACTTTCAAAGGGCCAGAGATCCCCCTCAGGTGAGTGCACTGAGTGACCACACTTGCCTGCATAGGTCTCCTTGATGGGCACCTAGGGGGCTCACTTAAAGTGCACCACCTCCATGTGCCATACATTCAGTCATTTTATTTTACCTATGCCCTTGAATCTGTAATAAGGTTGTCCTCATTTGCATAGGGATATAGCTCCATGAAAACGAGGGAATGCCCAGTGAGGTAACAGCCGTGCACATCCAGGACCCATGTGATCTGTATTACAGAAGGGGGTCGACACAAGCATGTGCGGTCCCTTCAGTAATACCAGAGTACTCACGGGGACAAAAAACAGATTTATATGTCCAAGGTACATTTTCAATAATACATCACAAGGGTTTTTGGAGCCGAATAAGACAACACACTCAGAATAGGCGTTTTGACCACTGCAGAAACGGGAGTAAAGACAATCCCAGCTATTGGAGTATTCTGAGAAATGAGCGGTGATTAGGTCCTGTAGTAGCGATGAAACATTGATAACGTTTCACCTGCACTTTAAGTTCTCCCGACTTGAAGTGTGATAACAGTTTTAACATTATAATGTGCTTTTTCAAACTCTTCCCAAACAGCTGTTTTCTTCCATGTGCAAGTCAAGGTATCACTTCTTAAACACTAAACAAGCCAGAAATGTAATGGCCCTATTTTGAGTACAGTATGCTGTTTGCACCCAAAAGGGATAATACCTGGGGCCGTATTACACAAGGTGTCCCAGGGGCACAGAGGGCATTTGCGCCTACTTTGTGGGCCTATAGGGCACTTTGGTATTACAGAATTGACTGCAGACACTTGTGCACCCCTTCTGTAATACCGATAACACAGGTGCACATACAGTACCAGCTCTATCTTCAGGGGGCGTTCCCTCATTTGTTTGGGGGCATGCCCAATGCAAATGAGGGAGTCTTTTTGCCTCTGCACCCACGTCCTATTACAGACGCGGGCTCAGAGGCAAAAAAGCCCTCAGGAAGTGCACTATCAGTGTGTCCTCTGAGAGCAGAACTCTGGCGGGGGGGTAAAGGGGGTGCCATGGATCCCCCCAGACATCCCCTTGCAGGCAGGTGCAGTCACTGACTGCACACGCCTGCAAGGCGGTCTCTAATCCCCTTCAAAAGTGCAGGCGGGTTGCCGCCTGCAGTGTGAAAAGATGGAGCGGCTTTAAAGCAGCAGCTCTGTTTTTCACATGAATGGAGTTTGCGGCTGCTCTGGGTGCAGCACATTCACCATAATGCGGCACATTTTCCCGGATTGCGCTGGGCACACCTTTTGAAAGGTATGCCAAACGCGATCCAGGATAATGCACACCATTCATAATATGGCCCCCGGTGCTAAAATGCAAACTTTGCTCCAGTTATTTGTGCCTAGGGTAATCTTCTACCAATCCTGTGACAATTGCATGAGCAAGTATCACAAATAGAAAACAAATTTGCTGTTTTGCACATTTAAAAGTGGGAAATAAAATGTTTTATTTACGGATAACTCCTTACACAAGTGAAGGAACATGCCACACTGATATTTACTGCGGCTCAAAAGGTATTTTACGATTGTATTGCATCCTTTTCTCCGTGCTGAAAGTGCCTTGTGCTGCTTTGCGTTGCTTATGTCAAGAGGACATTAATGGTAAATGTTTTGCTGGATCAGTGCAAACACCCATAGGTTTTGATGCAAAGTGCAATGTACTAAGACAGCCAGACCAGGTTTTGTGTCAAAAACGTACATCTCCTTGAAGCAAGCGATAACAAGGAAACATTTTCATTTTTCAAATAAACCTAAGCATTGCATGTGTGCTGAAGTGAACAGCAATCATACTGTGCATGGGGCCCTTCTGAATTATGTATAGGCACTGGAATTTGTACTGAAAGGGGAAGGTTTCAGTACAAATCCTACGCTGGACAGTGCACACTCACATCTGCACCGTGGTGTGAGGCTATATATCACCCAAGGCACCCTACTTAGAGTACTGGTGCAGTGGATACATGATGCAGTAGCTGGCAGGACAATATTTATAGAAATGGCTCTGTGCTCCATTTCAAAATGCAGTGCTGCACATTGAGGGGCAGATTTACAAGCCCCTTGCGCCACAGGTGAGTCACTTTTCGTGATGCATCAGTGTTTTTTTTAACACAAAATTTACAAGGTGACGCATCTATGGAGATGCATCACGGAGATGCGATGGAATGGAACTGAGTGAGAATCTGCTGCGTCACATAAGTATTAAAACATGCAAGGTAGGCGTTCCTATGTTAAATCCAATGCATTTCCAACGCAGGCATATTTACAACAATTCCCAGCGGTGGCGCATCTTTTGGATGCATCCTGCAACTTTGAAATTGCGCTAGCAAGCCTACGCCTCATAAACCCACATGCAGGATATGAAGTAAGTATCACATAAATAGAAGTCCAGCAGAGCAGTTTTGTAGCAGATCAAACAACATGGACCTCCTAGTGCTGAGCTGGGAGATGGCCTAAGAAGAAGACAACCACCCCCAGATCAAATACCACAACCTCACACTCCACGCTCACCACAAAGGCAGTGCAGGAGAAGAGAGCGCATCTACTGGCAAAGAACCACCCTCATTGGACCCTGTGAAGAACTGGCACATTACATGCCCGTGTGTCAGAATGATGCAATAAGTGAATGTGAAAATGCCAAACCACATATACACCATAATCACATAAAATACAGTCCAAAGCTGCATACATACATAGCAAAAAACAACAAGTGATGGACTGAATGTGGATCAATGTCACACACTCCCCCAGTCAAAAGATCTGGGCCCAAATCCATCGTTTTTTTGCACTCCACACCACCCTGGGTCAGATAATGGCTTTATGCAAATCAGCTCTGACCCTGTTGCCCCATGGGAACAGTCCAGTCCGAACTACAACAGCCATATCTTTCCCAGACCGGAATCAAGCATCCGAGGACCATTGATCCACATTCAGTCCATCACTTGTTGTTTTTTGCAATTGCCGCCCTAAGTGCGCTGGGGATGCCCAGACGTGGGTCCCAGGCACTCCACACCACTTGGAGTCAAGCTAGCCGGGCTGAAGAGAGGTGTTACCTCGAAACCGGTCCGGTCCTCGGATGCTTGATTCCGGTCTGGGAAAGATATGGCTGTTGTAGTTCGGACTGGACTGTTCCCATGGGGCAACAGGGTCAGAGCTGATTTGCATAAAGCCATTATCTGACCCAGGGTGGTGTGGAGTGCAAAAAAACGATGGATTTGGGCCCAGATCTTTTGACTGGGGGAGTGTGTGACATTGATCCACATTCAGTCCATCACTTGTTGTTTTTTGCAATTGCCGCCCTAAGTGCGCTGGGGATGCCCAGACGTGGGTCCCAGGCACTCCACACCACTTGGAGTCAAGCTAGCCGGGCTGAAGAGAGGTGTTACCTCGAAACCGGTCCGGTCCTCGGATGCTTGATTCCGGTCTGGGAAAGATATGGCTGTTGTAGTTCGGACTGGACTGTTCCCATGGGGCAACAGGGTCAGAGCTGATTTGCATAAAGCCATTATCTGACCCAGGGTGGTGTGGAGTGCAAAAAAACGATGGATTTGGGCCCAGATCTTTTGACTGGGGGAGTGTGTGACATTGATCCACATTCAGTCCATCACTTGTTGTTTTTTGCAATTGCCGCCCTAAGTGCGCTGGGGATGCCCAGACGTGGGTCCCAGGCACTCCACACCACTTGGAGTCAAGCTAGCCGGGCTGAAGAGAGGTGTTACCTCGAAACCGGTCCGGTCCTCGGATGCTTGATTCCGGTCTGGGAAAGATATGGCTGTTGTAGTTCGGACTGGACTGTTCCCATGGGGCAACAGGGTCAGAGCTGATTTGCATAAAGCCCTTATCTGACCCAGGGTGGTGTGGAGTGCAAAAAAACGATGGATTTGGGCCCAGATCTTTTGACTGGGGGAGTGTGTGACATTGATCCACATTCAGTCCATCACTTGTTGTTTTTTGCAATTGCCGCCCTAAGTGCGCTGGGGATGCCCAGACGTGGGTCCCAGGCACTCCACACCACTTGGAGTCAAGCTAGCCGGGCTGAAGAGAGGTGTTACCTCGAAACCGGTCCGGTCCTCGGATGCTTGATTCCGGTCTGGGAAAGATATGGCTGTTGTAGTTCGGACTGGACTGTTCCCATGGGGCAACAGGGTCAGAGCTGATTTGCATAAAGCCATTATCTGACCCAGGGTGGTGTGGAGTGCAAAAAAACGATGGATTTGGGCCCAGATCTTTTGACTGGGGGAGTGTGTGACATTGATCCACATTCAGTCCATCACTTGTTGTTTTTTGCAATTGCCGCCCTAAGTGCGCTGGGGATGCCCAGACGTGGGTCCCAGGCACTCCACACCACTTGGAGTCAAGCTAGCCGGGCTGAAGAGAGGTGTTACCTCGAAACCGGTCCGGTCCTCGGATGCTTGATTCCGGTCTGGGAAAGATATGGCTGTTGTAGTTCGGACTGGACTGTTCCCATGGGGCAACAGGGTCAGAGCTGATTTGCATAAAGCCATTATCTGACCCAGGGTGGTGTGGAGTGCAAAAAAACGATGGATTTGGGCCCAGATCTTTTGACTGGGGGAGTGTGTGACATTGATCCACATTCAGTCCATCACTTGTTGTTTTTTGCATACATACATAGCAGCATAACAGAAAGTGCTAAGGTATACCAGATAGAAATGCAAGCAAATATCCTACAAAAACCTGTGAAGACCAATAAGTCATACTGACCACATATGCACACATCTCATCTAATTCAATTTAACTATTAAAAGGTGTAATGCATTGTAAAGCATGCATAGAAATAGCTAACCAGCCAAATGGAATGTGTACGTGCATTAAGGTGTCCATTTGTGTACAAATATATTATACACAGGATGCAGGTATTAGTGCAAAGGTGCCTGTGCATGGCCATGTCAACCAAATGTGTGACAACGCAGGGGTAAAGAAATTGAAACAAAAATTCACAAAATGTGTTCGATCACTATGCCTTGCAACTGACTCATTTCTGGATAGACAAATCATTTGCTGCACTCACATATTGAAATGTGCCTAGATGTGCCATGCACAATCTGGGAAAGTGTGCATCAAACATAATAATTACACAGGTATCACTTGCACAAAGCAACATCCCACACCTTTCACTAAAAAAATCAGGCACTGCAAAGCACCGTCCCCTGTCAAATCAAACCAAATCAAATCAAATATCTTTATTCGGATATACATTATCCATAAAAGTACAGACATACACATGATCACGTACATAGTCCATCATTATTAATGATAACATCAGCATTAAAATATTCAAATAAGATATTACTAAGTTATCCATATCTTTGATGACAGCGACGGTATTAAAGTGACAGTGTGCAAAGTGCAATATTTCCCTTTAGAGCAGCTAGGAATGAACAAATCACTAAATCTCAGGTAGATTACAATTAGCAGCATCAGATAAAGTGTGACTGTGCATAGTGCAAAAATGTAAGTGCAAGCAATACAAAAACCAGTAAATACATACGATACAGCCTAATCCAACAATCATCAATTCATAGAAGCACGTGAACGAATGGCCATTTTCAAAAAGGTACATACTCGATATATAGTGTCATCATCTTTAAGCTGGAGAATAGTTTTGTATCCTACCTTGAAATCCTTTATGCCTTTTGCTCTAAAGAATGGTATCAATAACTGCATGCAGTAATTTTGATAAAAAGAGCAAATGAACAGAAAATGTAACAAGGACTGTTTCCCTAGGTTGCCACATGGGCAGGCCAAATTCTCAATATTGGGTTGATAGCCTATAGGGAAACACAGCAAATACTTTATTGATCCTGATCTGAGACGAAAAAGAAGGCTACGCTCCCAGCTTGTAATGTCTTTTAAAAGGTAACTAATGGGTAGGCACAAAGGGGGTCCACCATCACCTGTCATTAAAATATACTGTTTCACGGATACTTTGGCTGATTCCTGGGCGTATCTTGCATCCCCATAGTGTTTATATATAAAATTTTGCGGATAATCTTTCCGTCAATTCCATCTAATTGGTCAGGGTTATTAAAAATATGCTCAAGATTAACCACAATCAAATTCGCCCGTACCTGGGCCAGCCAGGGAATATCACTGCCCTTATCGCATTTTAGGCAATCAGTCAAAATGTCCCTACTCAGAGTGGCTGCTGGGTTTTTCCAAACCTTTAGCCAAAACAGGACAGGGCATGACCTGATATAGTCCTCCAGGTAAGACATTCTTAGCTCATTATGGCATACAAAAGTGGGCGATGAAATTGGTAAGACCAAAAGCCTCCTACAAAATCTATTTTCCTCGGCCTGAACGCTTTTCAAGTTTATGTAGCCCCAGATTTCAGCCCCATAGGTCATAGTGAGTACGCATTGTGTCCTATAGATTTTAAGTAGGGTCAGTACCACCTCCATTCTTTTTGGTTTGGGGAGGTCTAATAGCTCTTAGAAATGTGGTCCGTCCATAGGTCAAATGTGGAGTCCAAGACCCATTGTCCGAAAATTGTATGCCTAAATAAGGAAAAGTGCGAGTGCATATCAAAGAATCTTGGCCCAAAGTGATGCTATTAATAGACCGTTTCTTAGGACCACAACACATAAAAAAAAGATTTTTTTTAATTTGTGCAGAGATCCAAACTGTTCATAAAATCTGCAAATCCCCTAACTAAAAGTCTCAAAGCATTCGGTGTACGACCCATTAAAACAGCATCATCTGCATATAATAAGGCCGCCAATTTATTACCATTAATAATGGGCACGTCGGGGTTTGGTTAGACAGAGCATTGTGAAGTTCATTAATATATAAAATAAATAAAAGTGGGGCTAGAACGCACCCTTGTCTAACACCTCTATCGACCGCTATATCTCCTGACACTTCTCCCTCCATACTTATCCTTACTCGAGCCTTTAAATCTCTATGCAGATTTGCTAGAAAGTACACCAAATCTTTGTCTAGACCATAATCCAAAAGACATTGCCAAAGCCTCGATCGATTAACAAAATCAAAGGCGTACGAGAGGTCCATAAATGCCAGGTAGAGCGGACTGTGTCGGGCGATGGTATACTTCCCTATTATTAAATTAAGGTTCAAACACTGTTCCACAGTACCTAAATGACTACGAAAACCGAACTGATATTTATTTAATATATTTTCATCCTCTGCCCAGGTCCTGATTTTGTTAAATAAAACTCTCCCCAGTATTTTAAGAGTAATGTCAATTAGCGAGATGGGCCTATAGCAGCTTGGATCAGATCTATTTACTTTTTAAAAAATTGGGATAATTACAGAGGTTGACCATGTACTAGGAATATTTTTTTGATTAAATTGTTAAAAACATTTAATAACAAAGGAGCCCAGAACTGTGGCTTGAATTTTATGAGGTCGATGGGCAGCCCGTCCAGACCAGGGGCCTTATTTCCCGCACTCGGAAGTATTGCCTCCTCGACCTCACTTAAAGACATTTGGATTTGGGTGGGCATAACATTTTCAAAAATGTCTTCACATTGGGGCGGGGAAGCATATATTTTTGAGAAATGAGCGACCCACGCTTCACTACTAATATTACAGGTTAGGGGGGTGGATGGGTTCCCAAAAGCTCTCAGGGACTTAGTGGCAGACCAAAAATTGTTTGTATTATTAAGTTTAGCAGCGCAGGCCAGGTTGTTCCAATATTCCTTTAAGACTGTGTCACGCCTAAGTTTTATTACACATTTATAATTACACCTTAAAGTTCGAATAAGGGTAGGATCTCTTGGGGAAACTGATAAGGCTGCTCTCAGGTCCCTGTTTGCTCTGGAGCAGATATTGTCAAAACTACCTAGGATCAGATTTATGTGCAGCTGCCGGTCTAGAAATCAATTCATTAATGCCTGCGCATAGTAAAATAAAAGCGGAAACTGCCAGGGTAAGACAGGTCTCACAGAGGGAAGGATACGTTTTTACCGTCTTCAGGAAGGTCTCCCTACAAACCATACTCTTCCATTTGACTCTTAAGCTGTCAGTTGAGAGTTCTAAGTTTCCCGCTCCCACTTCTCTTCTAATGTTGGGACGTGGGGCTACCCTTAATGAGACCGCGATGGGATTATGGTCTCCAAAGGTAGATGACCTAACCTCCGCCCCGAGTAAGTGATCTTGTAATGACATAGTCTATGGTTGAGGCTCATCCTAAACCTCTATAGGTGGGAAGTGGGTTATCAGTGATATTTATGGCTGCAATATCCATCACGTTTAAAAAGCTGCAGCTTGATAGGTGATCTAGTAGCTCATAACCTCTCTTGCATGGATTGTTTGGAATAGACTGGGGAGAACTCCCAGTAATTCCTTTTCCTATCTTTGCGTTAAAGTCGCCCCCCAGGCATATCCCTGCCAGTTTATGCTTTCCCAGTAAATTATCCGGGTCCTGAACAAAATTAAAGAGGTGAACAAAATTAACATTTGGTGTAGTTAAAAAATCATTATTATAAAAATTAATAAAACAAATGGAGGCGCCCCGTGAATAGATTAAAACTTGGAAGTTATTATTCCCGGAGGGAATTGATTTAACTCTACCACCTGCGGCAATACTGACCCATGTTGATAAACCCCCCGATGGTCTACCATATTTGGAATTAGGGGGGATGATGTTAAAACACTCATACCCTTCGAAGTATAGCTCTTTAGTTACCCAGGTTTCTTGGAACATAAGGATGTCGAATTTGTTTATCGTGTTAGCCCAATCTTCTATGTTTAATTTTGTGGCCAAGCCTGCCACGTTCCAACTCAGAACCTTCAATGTTGAGTCAGAACAGTCAGTTAGATAGGACTGTTTCTCCCCGGGGCTATTGATAAGAATCTCCTCAGCTACCATGGAGACCGATCTAGTAGAGTGAATTTTAGGTGAAGGTCAATCGAGGGTGTCTAGGTCAGAGATAGCCGAAAATCAATTTACCCACAGATGGGAAGGGCTAAAAAGTGGACGCTGTGTGGGTGGTGGTTTAAAAAAAAACCCTAGGGGTAAGGCACAAATCTTTGTTGAAAAGAAGCTATTGGTTTCTTTGACTGCAAGTATGGATCCGACAGTCCTAGGCCTCGAAAAATTAATAACGATGCAGTCCCCCCTAATAGTTTTCGCTGTGGGTCCCACCCAACCCACCCTACGTACCCTTAAAATTTCATGCATGTCAGACCTCCTATACCCTTTATGTTTGGCCATCCAGTCCACACATTTATTCCGCAGTTGTTCCCAAGACTCTGAAGTATTTTTCTCTACTGGGGGTACCCCTGCGAGAATGAACACGTATGGGCAGGATTCAGGTGGTAAATTTAAGACATCCTTATTTGGTTCGGCTTGCCCCTTGTAACCAATATCGACAATACTCGTGCTAACTATCGGTCCACCTTGTGCATCATCAGGGTTTACATTTTGGGTGTTACCGAGTCATGTTGTTTTGTTAGAATCAATTAAAGTTGGCAACGACTTTACAGTTTGGGGCACTTGACGACGGGGGAGAGGGGGAAGAGGGGGATTTACCGGGATGTTGACCTGTCGATTTGCCTTGTTATGTTCCCTACAAGATGGTGTGGCCTTAGTATTTAAGGATTCCAGGCGATCTAGTTGCTTCCATAACTTATCAAAACTTTT
Organism: Lissotriton helveticus; assembly: GCF_964261635.1. NCBI lineage: Eukaryota > Metazoa > Chordata > Amphibia > Caudata > Salamandridae > Lissotriton > Lissotriton helveticus. The sequence continues at coordinate 872,361,002 of NC_136065.1, read as the reverse complement.
GTCCACAAGCCCTTTAACAGGATCGTACAACGTGTCAACAATGATATCTATGGCAGTGTCCCCAAGTGTAAAGTTTGAAAAAACAGTTTGCGTAGTTTTCATCTGGGTGGAATTACTTTGGGTGACCACATCAACTAAATCAATGGGATCACTACTTGGAACACTACTTGTGATTGGGTCTACAGAGTTCGTGGCACCCCTGATCCACGTGTTTAACGTTGTACGTTGAGAGTTCAAACATGGAGGCTGTCTTCGTTTGGGTTTGGGGCAGGTTGGTTTCAACACCTTCCTCTTCTTTCTTGTCCCACATATTTCTGGGTTAGGGGATGCAACCTGATTGGCTGTAATCAGAGATTCAGTTGGGCTGCGTCCAGTTTCAAGAACATCTATTGAACCTATAGAGCCATGACCTTCCTTGTCCAGCATAATCTCTCCTGTTAAGATTTGTGGCGAGTGTTCAATCGCTCTATGTCTCACTGACTGTGCCTCACTTATTTCTGTAATATCAGTACGATCTGCACATTGAGGTTTTAAGGGGCCCAAGGACAGTCTTCTCTCAGTTAGCTTGATTTCACTGCTAACCAAGTTCATTGCCTGTTCCAGCATGGTATCTATAGATGTTATTTTGCGTGCTTGAGTAGCGGCGCTGCGTTTGCCCATAATATCACAGCCTAATTTCAGAAGAATGCCAAATAATAAAGCACGACACTCACCACTTATAGTCCGATTGAAGGCTGAACTCAGATTGTTAGGGGGCTGGCCCAGCCCAGTCCCGACCTGCCCCAGACGGCCACAGATGGCCCGCCCTTTGCTCGGGCTTAGCCCGGCATCCGCCCGCGAGCGTCCCGCGTCGCGGGAGACCGGATGTAGCTAAATATCCCCGGTGAGAAGGGGGGAGGGGCTGCCGCTCCTGCTCGCGGCTCACTGACTGCTGGGACACCAAGTCCCTATGCCTGCTCCCGCTGCCGGTATCTCTGGGTCTCCTGGCGTGGTGTCCTGGCGGGCGCTGGCTTGCACACACACACGAAGCGTCTCCCGCGGAGCGGGAGGCACGAGTTGCTGATAAGGGCCTTGGTGGGAAGGGGGGAGGGGCTGCCGCTCCTGCTCGCGGCTCACTGACTGCTGGGACACCGAGTCCCTATGCCTGCTCCCGCTGCCGGTATCTCCGGGTGTCCTGGCATGCGCTGGCTTGCACACACACACCAAGCGTCTCCCGCATGCCCTGTCATGCACATCAATTGTTAGACAGCAAGTCAAGTGACATGTGTCACAAACAATGGGAAACTCAATGTTAAACACAGCATCTAATCATCACTAACAGAAATCACAATAAAAATATTTTCAAACATAATGTACAACACATGTCATATATACTGAATTCTCACTAAAGTGAACACATTTATCTTACTTTCAACTTACAGTTGATCAAGGAACTGGCCTACAGAAGTGGCTGATGACACTATTTGGCAATCTCCAGACTGATCTGCAAAAGGCATACAACCATGCACATTGCCAAACAAGAAACATCATAGAAAGAAGCTTTGGAATACTCAAGTCCAGGTTTCGCTGCCTGGATTTATCAGGTGGAAGGCTATTCTATTCACCAGAATTGGTGAGCAAGATGATCATGACATATGCAGTACTTCATAACATATGTGTCAAAATAAATGTGCCCTGGGATGAAGAGGAACACCCCCCTGAACAAATGGATGATGGTGATGACGAATCTGAAGCAGAAGGACAAGCCAAAGTCAACTCTCCTTCAGGGATAAGACGTCACACTCACATGTCACTCAATTCTTCACATGATGTAGCAATGGTACATTTGTAGCAATATGAATTAATGTCTCAATAAAAAAACCATTAGAAGATCACCTTAGTGTCCATTTTGTATACAGGTCATATGATAGAAATACATAATATGTAAACTGCTCTCTTAACATGTAACATCTCATGTCATGGTTCTTCAAAATGATCTGTGTATGTACCACGTGTGTACACATGGATTTGGGTCTCACATAGACAGAAATCAGAATGAAGGTGTTGCATCCGCTTGTGTGTGCACTACATTGATATAGATAGGACATGTAGATTCATCATGCCATCAACATCTACAGATGTGACACACAGATTGTCATATGTGCACCGCCACATGCAAATGGCAAACTACATCAGTCTTCACTAGCATGTCCACCTGCCTCAAGCAGTGACTGTCTAAATTGTTCATGAGAGGCATTGACATCAATATTACACATGTAGTCACACATCATGCCTATATGCAATGTCATTATAGTATGCAACAGTGTGATGTGTCACATCACAAACATTAACATCTATCATGTGAACTGCAGATACTGTGCAAAACTGACCCTGGGAATGACAATCAAACTATGCATGCATATTGGAAGACATTTGCTGAGTCAAGCTGGGTCATGGTTGATGCGCAGTCCTGCAACATACTCGCAAACACATGTTCTTCTCCGTGCATGCGCACAAGCTCTTGGCATTCGTTGGCAGAATCACACCTGCACCATGGTACAAGGATTGCTGTGTGGTGTGGATGACATGCATAGCTGAAGAAAGTGGCACCTCCCATTACTCATTAAAACATATTTAGTAAGGTAATTGCTTACGGTGTTTGATGTGTGAATCATCACATATTGGAGGAGTGAAAATGTATGTGTACCAAAAAAATTCATGTCATTGTGGCTTGAGCCATCAACGCAGGTGTTGTGTATCAATTGAATGCAGAGATGCTTGTATTCATGCACATAACTGTTGCAATGCAAAAGTGGACATGTGTGTTGTATGCATAATTCACAACAACACCCATGTCTACACCCAACGTGAAACGTTTGCGTAATAGGTGGTATTTGACACAGGCATATGTGAAGACACACAGGGGGACTGACTGTGATGGTAAGAAATGTCCTGCAGGTAGTGCCGATGCTGCGTGATGCAATGTTAACCACCTGCTGTGCAAGTTGACTGTAAAAGTACCCCAAACAAACCAAAAAATCAATTTCCCAAAAACTATATGGCTTATTTACAAGCCCTTGCACCAACGTTACGTCAATTTTTCCAATGTTAAAAGTGACGCACCAGCGATGCAAGGGCCTTGTAAATAAGCCGCTTCGTACACATATCCCATGATGTACGTGAATGTCTGTAACAGAAATAAACACAAGTCATCCAAAAATCATGCATCATGCTGAAAATTAGCTTATATATGTGCAATACATGACACATCACTTGCACAATACCACACATCTTCACCCATTCTTCGTTAAATCAGGGTTGAGTCAATCAGACACCCAAAACGTGTTGCATCTGACTGTAAAATGTCGCAAAAACAAAAACGGGTAGCATCTGTATAAATCTAGACGCAAATTTTAAAATGTGACACTTCTTATGTACAAATGCCTGTTACCGCATGAGGCCGAATGCAACAAAGCTGAAACACAGGCAAAACAGAAATGTAATGCATGCAGATGTGAACTGAAATGGCAATTGAGTAGGAAACACGACACTTCGTCTGAAATATGAGGCAAAACGTGTGGCATCCATGCAGGAAATGATGCAATGGCTGAGCCATGGTGAAAACCAGGAAGTACACTGTTAGTGTCAGACAATCAGTCTTTATTCGATTATAAACAATCATAAAAGACAAGTACAAAAAGACAAGTAAGAAAAACCAAATTGGCTGATAAAACATATAAAATATCAAACATAAAATCAGTAAAATCCATTTTTCATATCTTATCACAATACATACAAAAATTTCTATCATCAATGGTAAATAGGATCAAAACCCAAAAATTGATCCACAGATAAATGTAACTCGGAATTCACACGGAATAAGGACATACTAACCTATTTATATTAGAAAGTACAGGAACACCATACTCAGCACCCCTGTACAAGATGGAAAATACAGTTTACGGTGATTGCATAAATGCATAATTACATGGTTACGTGGTACCCTGCATCCTGATCCTTCTTATGGCCCATGTCCAACTCCAACATTTTGCCATAGCCACCAAAACGACTTCGCTGGTAGCTGATTTTATAATACGGAGTCATTTGGGATGATCTTGTTCCCATTTTGGCGCAAACAGGCTTAAGTCATTTTTTGCGAGGTGCCTTGTATGCAGGGTATACGAAAAGGATATGTGACAGAGTCTCTTCCCCACATAGACAGGAGTGACAAAGTGAGTCTTGAACAGACCCCCAGTTTTTGGTAAACGTTTTTATAGGGAGGCTTCACACTCTAAATTGGTGGTAGAGCTTCCTGTCTCCAGAACTGGTTATGATGTCCCAATATGCTTCCATACTATGCTCAATTTTATGGCACAGAAAGAGGCCTGTTAAGGAATCGCCGTTCACCTGGGAAAAGGATTTTTTCCAGATCATCTCCCTGTATAAGACTTTATATTCCGCTTTTGAGGGAAACAAGTTCCCTTCTGGGTCCCGCCATAAGTGGGCCAGGCCCTTACTTAAGAGAGCCACCTTAAACTGTTAATTTCACTTTCTCTTACTATTCCTATGAGTGTGCTTGGTGGAGGAGGCTGTTGTGGAGTGTTTTTGAACTTTGTACTATGTTTTGTCTGTTTTTTGTGCACTTTAAACATTTGTTTGTCTGTTATTTGTTGTTGAAAGTCTTTTTGTTGCCTAAATTGTTGTTTCTTGGGGTATGAGTGTCTATTGAGGGTAGATAGGTGTAGGTTATTCATTTGGGTTGGTTTTAACTTTTTTCTGACAATAAGTTTCATTTCTATTTTCTGTAAGTTTAATTTTTATTAACAACATAATAGTTTGTCATGTATGGCAGGTCCAAAAACCTGTCCCACAGACAGTTTGAGGGCCTTATATGGCTCATTTTTAATTTCCTGCACTATGATCAGCACAGGGGCAGGGGAAGCAAGGGCTACTCACCATCTGAACGGAGACAGAGGTGAGGCAGGGTCCAGCACCACATGGCCCAGATACTTGAGGTGAAACGCACACTTCACCAATTTAAACACCGCTGGCAGGCTCTCATCAACAGAGAGGGAGACTTGCTGGACCATTTTCGACTAGAAGTCGGTGGGCCAATTTGGAAGTAAATATCTAACATCAAATTTGTTGTTTACTAAGAGGTCTGCAGCAATGCCATACATTGCTCTGTCCATATTTTAAATTAGAATCAGTGGTGTTGCACTGGTCTCTGAGAAGATACATCAAAACATCAATGTCCAAATTGCATGTTGTGTGGTCACAGTTCCATATGTCGTTAATATGATATTGTTTTTGATTTTGACTGGTATCTTTTTACCTTTACAAGCACACAGTGCCGAGGGTGGAACACTTTGTGTGATGCAACAACAGAGCTGTTTGTGTCATCATATCACCAGTGATGTATGACGATAACATGTGTGGCATTCATTGGCCATGTAAATACGTAACTGTTATAACTGGGGGCATCTAGTTGGCTGAGATAGGTACCTTAGGGCAAATAGGGACCCTTGCTTCTAAGTCGGGGAAAGGAAGAACACCATCTCAGATAGCCCCTGCTCACCCTCTCGGTAGCTTGGCACGAGCAGCCAGGCTTATCTCCAAGGCAAATGTGTAAAGTATATGCAACCATGCTCTCAGCAACCCAATGATGACAGCACAAATGGACTCCACACAAGTTTCATAAAAAAAACAAGTATATGTTTATATAAAAACATATAGGATGAGACCACACAATAAAAATCCAACATATGCGTATTTGTAATATTTCACCTGGCCGGTTATTAGGCCATCCAGGCCTTGTAGGGTCTTGCAGTATTAATAAGCAATTCTAGATGATCCAAATGCAGTCCTAATGCAATGCTATGCAGTTTGTAATGCAAGAATCAGGAACTTCGCAATGCAAACCTAATGCAGTTTGTTATGCAACAATCAGGCAGTTCGTAACGCCAAAATAATGGAATTAGTTGTGCAACAATCAGATAGGTTGTTATGCAAAATAACGCAAGGCGTAATGCAACAATCAGGCAGTTTGTTATGCAGAAATAATGCAATGCATGATGCACAAATCAGGTAGTTCGTAATACCGAAATGATATAATGCATAATGCAACACTCAGGCAGTTCGTAATACCAAAAGAATGTACTCCGGCACCGATCAAGGTGCTCGGGACAGTCTCCAGGCCACTCCTGCTGACTTGCGGTCAGCTACTTGCAAAATATGCCCCCAACAGGTATGGTGTAACACATAGTGTAGCTCCACCCTTCGGCCCCGGTACTGCCACTCCTCGGCAAGTACGGGCCACGATATGAGCTTGAACGGAGGCTCGCGCTGTGAGAATGGGAAAGGCCAAGAGCGTTTCTCTCTGAGCCCACACACCGCCCCAGGCGGCGACACATGCACGCTCGCTGAGCGTTACCTGGGGGGTGCAACCTCGCTCTCCTCTCCTCGCGTCTTGGGCCTCTGATGTGACATTGTTGATTTGGGGAGTGGAATTCTGGGCCCCCCGATGATGCAGATGGTTCGAGGTCCCTCCTTGGCAAAAGGCAGGCTCCGACCGGCGGCACAGCTCCTCTGGGGATGCCGGTCCAGGCCGATAGCAATGACGAAGATTTCAGGCTGCTACAGGGCACATGCACACAGCGTCGCTGAGACTCACTTGAGCTCCAGGGGTGCAGGGTCATAGGGTAATCCTCACAAATGTCTCAAGCTGCACAAAGCACAAGCACCCAGCATCAATGAGAATTCCTTGTGTTCCAGGTGCACATGATCACGGGGCAATCCTCACGAAGGTCTCAGGCTGCACAAAGCACACGCACACAGCTTTGCTGAGACTCACTTGGATTCCGGGTGCACACAATCACAGGACGATCCTCACGAAGGTCTCCGGCTGCACAAAGCACGCGCACAGATTGTCGCTGAGACTCACTTGGACTCCTGGTGCCGACGATCACAGGGCAATTCTTTTGAGGGTCTCAGGCTGCAAAAAGCACATGTACACAGCGTCGCTGAAACACACTTGAGTTCCGGGTGCACACGATCACAGGGCAATCCTCACGAAGGTCTCAGGCTGCACAAAGCACACGCACACAGCATCGCTGAAACACAACTGGAAACTTTTGTGTTCCTGAGTTTCCACAACAGGGAGTGAGCTCTCCTCGGGCCCTTGGAGATAAGCTACTTCAGGACACAGGACACAGCAATGTCCTTTCAAGCATGGGGGCACAGCACACATCAAAGTCCCTTTAGCCTCTTCTTGATTAAAGCAGAAAACTGCAGGCCAGCCCCAGAACACACAGCAAGGTCAGTCCTTTTCATCAGTCTCTTCAGCTGTTTCTTCCTTGGCAGAGGTTCCTCTTGACCACAAAGTTGTTTCAATCCTTTTCAGTCTTGATCAATACATTCCAATGTTCAGGGGCTTCAGCTCTCATAGTTATACCCCTAAATGTCTTTAAAGTCTTTTTGTTCAGCGGGGTTCTGGGTATCTCCCTGCCAGTGACACCTTCTTCCTTTGATTAGTGGGGGTCTGGATCCTTAATCACTCAGCAAGAGATGGAGCCATTGTTTTTTGGTGGCAGCCCAGGCCTCTTCACCTCCAGGGGCTACTCCTCTGCCCTACACTCCAGATGCAGGTCAGCCTGTTGCTGTCTCACCTCCTCCCTTGAGTCAAGACATTCCCCAGATCCTATTACAGTTAAATCCAGACAGTCGATCCAGAGCCAGGCAGAGACACACAGAAATGTTAGTACTCAAAAAAATAGCCACTTCTAAAAGTGTGGTTTCTAAACACACAATGCAAAAAACACCTTCACAAAAAGATGTGTTATTAAATTGTGAGGTCAGGCATGCTAAACTTCACCTCTCCATCTTAAGCCTACGGGAAGATAGGCTGGAAACATATTACACAGCCTCCGCGTTGTGTACTATGGGCAAGATGGCCTTTCAACAGTGAAAAACTAAATGGAGAGTATCTCATTGACAGGACATGGTACACACCTCAGTACATGTCCTATCGTTCACATACACTGCACGCTGCCCAGGGGGGTACCCTAGACCTACTATAGGGGTGTCTGGTGTGCATAAAAAGGGAAGGGTGAGGCCTGGCAAGTGGGTGCACTTGTCAGAACAACAAGGCAGTTTAACAAACTGTGCATAGGCACTGCAGTGGCAGGTCTGAGTTCTCTCTTTAGGGCTACTGGTGTGGGTGGCGTAATTAGTGCTGCAAGCCCACTAGTAGCATTTGCATTACCAGCCCTGGCATGCATAGTGCACTTTACTAAGGACTTTACAAGTGAGGCAAACATACCAATCATGGACAACCAATTACCATTACACTTTACGCAGGGAGCACTTGCATTTTGACACTGATCAGCAAAGCACCCAAAGCCTCTAAGTTGGCAACACCATGTCAGAAAAAAGGTGTAGGGGGAAGACAAAAAGTTTAGGGAACTTTAGCCAAAAAGGACCAAGTCCAACAGTAACATATGTGTGTGGCACTTTCACATCACAGCCCTGTTCCATAGGTGTTGCTGTGTGTGTTCACAATCAACACCCATGGGCCATCTGACTTTTCATTAATGCTTTTGAAAAGAAACATAATGTAAGAGCATTGCACTACGCCAAGACTTGGGTGACATATCTATGCACTATGTTGAGAAAATGTCAAGTTTCACATTAGGCAGAATGTCTTTGGAAGCATGAGGCATCAATCAATCAACCAACCAATCAGGGAAATTATAGGCATGCTACTCACCCATGAGTGTCCCAAGGCGTAGGGGTGCAGCTCCAGCCAGTTGAATAGTTAGGTCTTTAGAGTTTTACTGAAGATGTGCAAGGAGGACCACCTGATGTTGATTTGTAGCACCTTCCAGGTCTTGGTTGCAATGTAGGGGAAGGTTCTTCTGCCCGTCCTAGCTCAGAGGTTGCATGGGTGTTCGGCGTGGGCACGCTCAGCAGATCGGAGGTTCCTCTTGGGGGTGTGGAAGGAGATTCTGTTGTTGAGGTATTGGGCTCCGGTGTTGTGGAGACATTTGTAGGCGTGGGTGAGGATCTTGACGGTTACTCTCTTCTCTACGAGGAGGCAGTGGGGGTCTCGCAGGTGTTGGGTGATGTGTTTGTGTTGAGGAATGCCGAGGATGGGCCTGGCTGTGGTGTTTTGCAAGGTCTGGAGTTTGCGTAGTAGATTTGTTGATCCGTAGTCCAGTCTGCTGGTTATGAGTGCGTGGGTGATGGTCTTCATTGAATTTGAGGGGATCCATTTGAAGGTCTTTCGGAGGATGCAGAGAGTGTTAAAGCAAGTGGAGGTGATGGAGTTGACATGTCGGGCCATGGAGAGGGAGGTGTCAAGTATGATGCTGTGGTTTCAGGCATGGTCCGTGGGGGTGGGAGGGGCGGCTGAGTGTGGTGGGCCACCAGGAGTTGTCCCATGCAGAGGGGGAGGGTCCAAGGATGAGGACCTCTGTCTTCTCCGAGTCCAGCGCCAGGCAGCTGTTGCTCATCCAGGATGCAACCTCTTTCATTCCTTCATGGAAGTTGAGTCTGGGGTCCTTGGTGATGGAGAGGATACTATGCTGAGTCTATGCTGTCTGTCAATGGCAGCGAGGGGGTCATGTAGATGTTGAAGAGAGTGTGTCTGAGTTATGATCATTGGGGTACTACACAGTTGATTTACGTGAGTTCAGAGAGGAAAGGTGGAAGTCTGATTGTTTGGGTTCTCCCGGCGAGGAAGGTGCGGAGCCATTTGAGGGCAGTTTTCTGCATGCCAGCTTTGTGGAGTCTGGTGGTGAGTGTGTGGTGGGAGATAGTGCCAAAGGCCGCCAAGAGATCTAGTAGGATCAGGGCTGCAGTGTGTCCTTGGTCGAGGAGGTGGCAGATGTTGTCTGTGGTGGCGAGTACAGCGGTCTCTGTGCTGTGGTTGATGCAGATTCCAGATTGGGAGAGGCCGAGGATGTTGATTTCTTTGATGAATTATTGTTAGCTGTACGTTGACGGTTTTCTTGGTGACTATGTCCGGAAATGGGAGGAGGGAGATGGGTCAGTAATTTTTTAGGTCCATGGTGTCTGCTGAAGGCTTCTTGGGTAGGGGTCTGACTTCTGTGTGCTTCCAGTTGTTAGGAAAGATGCAGGTTTCGAGTGTGGCATTGATGGTGCGTAGTAGTTCTGAAGTGATGGTGGTGGCTGCTCTGTGGAAGATGGGGGTAGGGGTCCGTAGAGGCTCCTGAGTGGATGCCTTTCATGGTTGATGTGGTGTCTTCAGTGGTGATTGTGGTCCAGGATGAGATGGTGGATTGGCTGGCGTTGATGGAGGATTGGGCAGTTTCGGAGTCTGATGTCTTGTTGTAGAGGCACTTGATCTTCAGGTGAAAGTAGAAGACAAGCTTGTTGCATAGGTCCTCGGGGGGATGTCTGTGGTTTTGCTGGGGGGTTGATGAAGTCCTGGATGATGCTATATAGTTCCTTGGTGTTGCTGGAATTGGTGAGGATCTTGTTCGGGATGAAGGTCCTTTTGGTGGATCTGATGCGTTGGTGGTATTCTGTCATTGCGTTCTTGTAAATGGTGCGGTCTTCTGAGGATTAGCTGTTTCTCCAGTTCTCCTCAAGGCATCTGAAGGTACGTCTGGATTCTTGGAGGTTGGCGGTGAACCAGGTGGCCTCCCTGGGCTGCTGTCTGTCTGGGTTACATAGGGGTGTGATCTCGTCTGAGCAGTTGGAGATTCATCTGTGAAGTTCTTTGTCTGCGAGGTTGGCGTTGGTCAAGGTGGTGGTGGTCGTGGTCGATGGTGGTATCAAGAAGACAATGATACATTGTTCAAAATGGAAATTCGGGAACAGAAAATGTGAAGATCGAAATATACGAGGAGTAATCACATTACGGCACCCAAAGTCATGGGAAAAATCTTCGAGATCCAAACACAAATCAGCAACCTATCGCAGGAAGTACAAAACACCCTGAAAGGGATAGAAAAACTACGTGATATCACAGAAAACACTCACACTGAAGTAGAACACATCAGAGAGCTATTAAATACAACTAAAGATATAAACAACAAGAGATCGATGCCTTTTTCAAACAGACAAAACAGACCGGATAGGAATCAAAATTATTTAACTGAAGAAGATATACTATCACTACTCCGGGAGTACGAGCCTTCGGACCTCATGAAGGCACAGGAAATCAAAAGAGTACCGATAGACGCCAACAGAACATCCACGAAGAATGAGAGGAAACTCAATCTCAACAACTTACAACAAATCCAACTAACCACAGATCCGTTAAACATGATCACAGTTAGAACTGAGAAATCTTTAAAATGTCTACTGCTCAACTGTCGATCTGCAGCGAAACATGCTTCTGACATAGCCGACATCATTATCAATCAGGAAATAGACATATCAATCCTTACCGAAACCTGGCTATCTGAATCCTCGTCCCCAGTCTTGGACCTTCTGGTGCCCATAATGAGACTGGATAGACAGAAAAAGACAGGGGGCGGTATTGCCTGTATCCACCGATCGAACTTAGAAGTTGGCCCATTTCAATCCGACCCTCTCGAATCATGCGAATACCTAGGGCTCAATATAAGATCGGCAAACAAACAGATTTGCAACTTACATGCCCTATATCACCCACCAGGAAATAATATGAACTTCATTGACCAACTGATGGAGATCAGTTAACGCCACCGACATTACGGGAGAAGATAAAAACCACTCAATCTAGCAAAATGAAAAGATGGATACGAGATACCAGAGACTCAAATATGGATCTTCTAATTGAAAGCTGCAAGAGAGACCTAAACCTACCTGACAACATGCAAAATGTGAATGATCTAACGAACCATTACATTATCTCAGTAACAAAAATAGTCAATGCCACCATACCACTCAAATTGAAAAGAGTAACGGAAAAGATTAAAAACCCATGGTTTAATGGTATATTGAATGAAGACAGGCGTAATCTGAGATGCGCAGAAAGAAAATGGAGACAACACCCATCTTCCCCTGAACTGAAATCCCTCAGAAAAATCAGAAATGAATATAACAAGAAGATCATCAACTCTAAAAAGCAATTTATCAGAACAGAATTGGATAACGCCAAAAACAGACCACGGAAATTGTTTGAAATCATAAAACAACAATCAAACAAGATGGCAAAATCTGCCCAAGAGGTCACTAAAACGCAACTAAGTTGTGAAGAATTCTCTACCTTTTTCACTAACAAAGCCAATAAGCTGGAAGAAGAACTTAGGATCGCTGCAGATAACACTGACTACAATACACCATCATCACAATCTGCATCGAATTATTCGGATAAGACGACAAAAAACAAAGCACACTGGGACACTTTCAAATTATTGGACCAGTATGAGATTGCTAAAACGCTAGCTGTCACTAAACCCAACAACCATTATAACGACTCACTACTATCAAAATGACTAAAAGAAATCAGCCATATTATGATTCCAATATGGACAGAAATTATAACTGCCTCACTTTCCCAGGGGGTCCTCCCAGAATGCCTAAAGACAGGACAAGTAGTCCCGATCATCAAAAAACCCACAGTGGACCCAGCAGATCCAAATAACTATCGCCTTGACCAACATCCCTTTTCTTGCCAAATTGATAGAGAAATGTGTACAGAATCAGTTGAGCAGGCACATCGACAACTTCTCATTGTTAGATGACTGTCAATCGGAATTCAGAGCAGATCACAGCACGGAAACAGCAATCCTACACATTGTCGATAATGCACTTCAAGCACTAGATCACAATCAATCTTGTCTACTCATCCTCCTAGACCTGTCATCAGCATTTGATACAGTTAACCACGAAAAACTTCTGAACAGACTTCACGACAGGATGGGAATGTCTGGCACCATACTGAAATGGTTCAAATAATTTTTACAGAATAGATCTCAGAGATTCCTAGTAAACCAATCACTTTCTCCTTCATGCCCAAACACAATTGGAGTACCTTAAGGATCTACTTTATCGCCATCACTGTTTAACTTATACATCGAACCTCTTACAGAAATTCTGCGAAAATCAAAAATCTCTTACCACATGTATGCGGATGACACACAACTATACATCAAGATTGCAAGCCTGGAAGACATAACCACAATGAATGAGGCCCTCAAAATGTCGCTAAAATGGCTAACTAACAATCATCTCAAGCTAAACGCAATTAAAACAGAATTCTTACTCATCACACCACAAAAGAATCAATCAGAAGTGAAGGGATGGTCCCAAATGATCACAGCGTTAAATTGCACCCCTACTCTAGTTGATTCGGCAAAATCACTCGGAATCACACTGGCAAAAACGCCCGTTTTCATCTGAACTACTTGAGAAAAATGAAATCTTTTTTAACGGAGACTGACTTAAAACTAGCTGTGCAATCACTGGTTATTTCAAGGATTGAATATGGGTGTACAACGCTAGCAGGACTACCAAAAATTTCCACAGCACCCCTAAAAGCATGCCTCAATGCAGCGGCAAGACTTATTACAGGTTCGAGGAAATTTGACCATATCTCCCCTCACCTGAAAGCTTTAAACTGGCTACCTTACGAAGCTAGAATACAGCTAAAAATGGCATGTATCTCCCATAAAGCGATTCATTACAACACACCTAGATATCTCGCCCACAAAATAGAAATTTCAGGAGGAAACAGACCTGCCCGGAGTGCCAATTATCTGCTCCTGAGACCACCGATCTTCAGGAAGAAAAAAACCTGTGAGAGGGCGTTCTCAGGCGCTGCCCCCAGAATTTGGAACTCCCTTCCCCCAAACATCAGAAAAATTACAAACACTGTAACTTTTAAGAGGGAAACTAAGATCTTTCTTATGAGTAATTTCCTCCCATAGGTAAGACAACTCGCCATCTAAGACTTATCATTGAAGTGATTACTAGATACAAAACATGGGACTGGAGATGATAAAGTCCTAAAGAAAATTCGTTAAAAACATTCAATTACTACCTCAGAACATGTTTTATTCGTGTTTAAATATGTACTGGCCCTTTATAGTTTTCTTTATATTATCTACCTATAGACTAGGTTTGGAAGTAGTACTAATTATTTTTACGATCTTATTGCTTTTTATATACATATTGTTGTTTTAACCCATTCCATGTGATGTTAAGCGCTCTGATACCTAAGGGTCATGTTCGCGCTATACAAAACTGTTAATAAATAAATTAATAAATAAATAGCGGAAGGAGTTCAGAGAACCAGGGTCTCTGGCGCTGGTCGCATGTGTGTCACGGACGGGCGCAGATGGGCTTGCCTTTGGTGCGCACTCTGCACACGTCCACTGCTCAGCCATGCATCGGTCACCATTAAATAGGGAAGGGGAGGGAGGCGCAGCTGGGAGGTGGGAATCGGCAGGGAGGAGAGCCTGCGGGAGCAGCAGCGGCAGGAAGGGAGCGGGAAGCAGGCAGAGAAAACAACAACAAGACAGGCACAAAACAAGGCCAACCGTGACAATCAAGGCACAATGAGGTATAAACAAAGGGCAACATGTTGCAAACATGCAGATAGTCCAACAACTATTGTGACTTATCATGGCCAAGAATGTGTTCATATGTCCATGTACAAACCAATTTGGAGAAGCCGACTTCCTTCCATCATTGTGCAAGTGTGTCTGTATAAGGGCATGTCTGATGATTCTGGAAAAGCACAGGCACACATCATTGTTTAACTCTCAGTAAATGGTGCTCTGGAAAGTGACCCAGCATTTACACTGTCCAAGTGTCAGTGGCACAACATTGCTGTACTTGATGTTAAAAGAGTTACATGGTCTGGGAGTTAGCTGCATGTGTTATGACAATATTCTTCGCAAAATGCATAGAGTGTATCTATATCCGGCATTCACAGCTGATTGTACTTCTGTTTATGTTTTATAGGTGGACCCTAGCCATATACACAAGGGGAGGTAGACACGTTTGAGGAACGCCATTCCATATGGTGAATTTTTAAGAACTCACAGAAATTGTAGTAATAACTCGGACTTTGCAAATTGTGCTACCAACATGGAATTAAGATTCCTAGCAAGAGGATATGAAAAACATGTCATACATAAAGCCAAGAGAAGAATATTCAACCTGGCCAGGAGTGACACTTTAAAAACCAGAGCTAAAATAGACTATCGTGGCTTTGCACCATTGAGATTGGTTCCAAGTTACCATCCATGTTCACATAAGGTTTTTGACAAAAGTTATGGGAAGGACTTGCACAGCTTGCTGAATCCAAATCTAACCTTTTTTTAATGGCCTGTGGCGTGCTCCCAGAGATGAACGCTGTCTGTGCCTACCAGCGTAAATAACAGAAGACTACTACAAGGCTCCCCCAACTTGGAGGATGGCTCCCCGGTGCACAGCGCTCAAGTGACTGAAAAGTCTTAATGTTTATGCACAGTTCATCATGAAATGAAATCAGCAAGGTTGAGAAATTCCACGTTTTTAATCAAAACTCATTGGTTTCATGAGTGAATACTTCATAGACGTTTGAGATATAGTTCTACAAACGAGTTCCAACAGGTATCATCCAAAATTAACGATCCCAATGCATTTCGAGCTAATCAGTAGCCCTTCTTCAGGGGAATGCTCTACAACATAAAGAAAGTATCAATCTGTCACTAAACAGTTCGAAAGAACACCATGATGTGCAGTTAAATGAACCAGTGCTAGTGAAAAACATGCTATCTTGCTTGAAAAGCAACGATGTGAATTGACCTAAATGGGTGAAATCTATTCACTAGTTCGGGCAGTGTGAGTGTGGTAATAGCGCGTAGGAGTTTACCAAAGGATAAATAAGTCATGTTACGCTGCACGATGAAAATCGCCTAACCAATGTGCTCATAAATCGACGCGACAGTGATCAACATGCTGGACACGCGCTAGACCGATATCGGTGCAACTCATGTGGATGATCACATCAGAGTCGAAACCAGGTCACAAGAACCTACAAAAACGTAAGTGCGCATTAAACGCTGCTGTTAAAAGTGCCTATACGTTACTAAAGTTGAGCAGTCCTCGGTGGAGGTACTTACGGTTATCTAACTACACGGAGTCCCTCATTCGGTAACCGGCTCGAAGAGAATAACCGCCAGTGTGTGGGGGAGGTTAGTAGACGCGCTGCGTGTTAACTAAACATAAACGAAGGACCACGAAAAGGTGAAAACCAAGCGCCATCTTAGAAGAGGCAAGTCTAATCAAAACTTGGTGAAAATGTTCCAACTACGAAACATAGTGAACAGAATAAAACATAAATGGTGATGTGCTGATAGCGATCTGTGAAATACTGCATAAACAGAATACTGATGATGAATGCAACATGGTGAATCAGTGAATACATGACAGGAATATCACAAATATCAAACGAACATTACAGTTAGCACAAAGTCTATAGGTAATACAGGAATTCCATCCTGTCGTTGAGTCCGTGCGGCTGCATCGTCGCCAAGAAGCGGATCCAGAAGTTCTCTCTTTTTAGTAAAGTGTTTTTATTGTTGTGGGTTGGTGTCACTTGCTCCAATACCAAATATTTTAATTGGGCTACTGTGTGGTTATATTCAAGAAAATGTGCAGCAACTGTCGATTTGATGTTCCCAGTTCTTATGTTGCTTTTGTGCTCCAATAACCGCACACGGATTTTTCTCTCAGTGTGACCAACATAACATTTCCCACAAGGACACTTCAACAAATAAATAACGTTGGCAGAATTACAGGTGGCATTAACTCGCAGTCTGATTGGATGACCCTTCATGGGATGATTGGTGACATTCCCTTGTATGCAATTGTTACAATTGCTACAATTGTAGCATGGTCTAAGGCCTTTGAACACTTCTGGTTTGAGCTGCTCTCTGGGTTTGGTTAAGATCCCTTTTAGGTTGCGTCCCCTGGTATAGGCAAACAAGGGTGGTTGTGAAAATGCTCCCTGAAAATCAGGCTCCAGGCTAAGTAAGGACCAATGTTTGGTGATGATGTTTCTGAATTGATTACTGATGACCGTGTACTTGGAGACTAACACCATCCGGGTGTTTTAAGTTTTGACTTTGACTCGTAGCAGATCCTCTCTTTTAGTCTTCTCACAACGGGCGACTGCCTTGTCTAGTGTCAGTTGAGGGTAACCTCGAGCTTTGAATTTCTCCAGCATGTTGGACATTTCTTGTTTGCACTCATTGTCTGATGATACAATGCGTTTGACACGCAACAACTTCGAAAAAAGCAAGTTTTGTTTCAACCCAAATCGATTAAAACTCCGATAATGTAGAATTGAATTGAAAACATAAGGTTTTTAAGATACTCACACGGTATTGGTATCTATTGACATCAGACCCCACATTACAGGCACACATCACCAAACATCCCAGTATTGCTTACTGCAAAATCAAAACTACACGCAATTCAGGCAGCCCAAGTTACCCCAATGTGGGTTCACATGAGCAGACATGGCTATATAAACTTAATGAGGGCTCATACAGATGTGAAAATTGCAATAGGGGTAAACTCTCTATTCATGGAATTTTCAATATAATTGCTCTAGGAAGTATCATATCAATCAACATACCGATTGTTCTACCAAGTTTGTGGTTTATGTAATTCTATGTGAATGTGCAAAAATCTATATAGGTAGCATTTGTAGATATCTCAAAGATCGCATTTCGGAGCATTTTAGGCCTCTTAAGAATTTGGACTCTAGATATCCTATTGTGACTAATGCCACTGAATGTACAGCACAAAGTAAACAGATATCCTTTAAATTCCATGGCATTAAATGTATACCTATTCATGCCAGAGCTGGAAATCAAGAGCTTAGAGTTAGACAATGCACAGCTCACTGGATTTTGGAATTACGTGCTGTGGAACTGAGCATCAATATTGACAACGAGCTTCAGTATTTTTTAGGATCAACGATGTTCAGATTGGAACATTGACTGTATGTATTTATGGATCTTGAAAATCTCTAATGAATAGATGTGTTAAAACTGTAAATATGTATCTACTCTCCAGATGATTTGATTGGAATATGTATCTTCGCTCCCTGCCTCATAAGAGGAATTAGTAACTTTTTCTCACTAAAATGCTTCTTCTCTCCCATTTATTTCTAAATCCCTCTTATCACTATATTTTACGTCTTTCTTATAATTTCTCTTTTTTCACACCATTGGTGGTTGGTTCGATTATAATCACTCAAAACTGTATTTCATTTTGATGATAAGCACTGTACTTGAAATAGCGTAACATGTGAAACCGTCTTGGGCAATATATGACCTATTTATATAGGGAGAAAAACTTGTGTACCGCCGTATTTTTAATAACGATATGAATTGGCCCTTTTTTCTGACTGGTTTCTCTATCATGATGACAGAGATGATAGGACTCTGCACACAGAGTCTTGCTTTACACTTGGCAGCGAGTAGCGCTGGAGCAAGAATTTGTAGCACTGATAGTAGCGTATGGAGCTTGGGCCACTAGCCGTGAATTGTTTGCTGACATTTTACACCTTTCTCAATTCAGATGTAAATAAGAATATTTGCATGTAATCAGCTTAGGAATAGGATTCACACGTATTACTATACTTAATAGATTGTTCAACTTGTTATTAAAAAATACTTGGTAAGTACTTTTTTTAATTTTCCCTCATTCGGTGAGTTTGTATTGGTATTATTTGTATTATCTATCAATTTATTACATATATGGTGACATGTTCCAAAATGATGTCCATGTGGGACCAATGTTAATTGCTTCCCCTAAACTGGTCCCTCTTCTAATTTTATGGAGTGGTAAGGTATAAATCGACAGTCCAAGATGACAAGGCTGCGAAACGCCATGGATACATGCGGAGCACTCTCCGTAGCATTTCTTGCTGCATTACGGTAACGGCATTTCACTTTTAATCAGGCGTGAGACTCTTTTTGCCTACTTGTAAGATGTAGGGCGTACTCTATTGGCCAATTTGGGGTATTGAGGCACAGCGGTAGCACGGTTTTACGGGCTCATTATGATAACAGGTTACATTCACAACAGTTAAACAGTTTGGAGAATTAGTTGAAGCTGCCTTGGCATTTGAAATTTTTGTCTGTCTTAGCTTTTGCATGTTTGAAGATTCTGTATTTATAATGGCTCAAACTTTATTGGCAATAGCTTTGTTGCTTGTATATGTGTAATATGGTTGTGCGATAATGATATAATAGGTTCATTATACATGCTTTGCAGGATATGTTTCGAATATTGAGGATACTGTATGAAGGTTTATGACAGATGTCACCATTCTAGTATTCCCTTATATATTGCTATAGGCGGTGAGTTTACTTAGTGTTGTTATGCCTAGAGTGTGCATGAGGTGTTTGGAGTCTTTATTTTAAGCACTGAGATTGTTATCTTAGTACATATTGGGTGTTTTCTTTATACACTTTCTGGGTGAAAAAAAAATTCTTGCCCTGTCTACCAGGGACACGTTTCATTTTTCTTAGTGTCCATCATGACTTGTGAGCTTATTAAACTCATGGTGGCTTCCCACATATGTATTTAACTTTGTGAAGCACTTTGCGATAAATTTCCAGATCTTTTTTATACATGTTGTAATAGAGCCGATTTGTCTTTTTGTGTTAGCCCTGAGAAAGTCTATGGTTAAATCCATAAAGATGAAACACCTGTTGGCTAAATCTGTGGCTAAATGTTGTTGATGAAGATTGGAGTGCTGATTAACATACAAACAAGATATGAAATTAAAGAGCAAAGAAGAACAACTTCAAAGATTACTGTGTGGAATTATATGTGCTTGATTACATGATTGCTGCTCATTAAATTGACTTTTCTCTGATATATATGTGTAGACCTTGGTCTACATTTCTTACAGCTCCGGGTGGCTGTTGTATAATACCCTTAGAGCACTCTCATTAACAAAATATTTCATTGTATACTTAGTTTCATGACCCTGCACAGTATATACCCTACTGCCCTTTCTCACAGATTACCTTCATAAATGAGGCCCAGTATATCTGCCCCATTAGAAATGGACATGGCAGGGCTTTTTCGACATTGCAAAGTGTGATTGCCGTATGTGATTTACTTACAGTAAGTATATTTGTGATTAGGGACAAGTCCTAGGACACCAAGATGCACACAGCAGACTGTGGCACAGGGACATTTCTATCTGTGATCACCACCATGACCCATTACTCACATATGTGCACTTGCTGTGACTTTCCCGTTGACTGTTCTTGACTTTCTAAGGCTGCACTGTCCTGTCCCGATATTCCAGTGACCAACTTCTCTGGTATGACAGCTGCCACACGCTCCTCTAGGAAATCCAGAACCTCCTGTTCTGCTGTGCTCCCTCCTCCGGTTTTTAAGGCTTCCTGATGGTTTGCTGCAAGCTCTTCATTTGTTCTGTGCTTGCAGTTTTGCCAGCGCTTTTTACAGTCAATGACAGTCCTCTTAGCTTGTCCTACACTGTTTATTTTCTGGACAATGCTCTGCCATATCACCTCCTTTTTGGTAAGTGGCAACTTCAAACTAACGAAGAACTGGTGCTGGTAATTGGTCACCTCAGTGACCAGTATCTCACTCTCCTTCTGACTAAAATTTGATTTGCATTTCCTCTTTGCCCCAGTCTCAGCCTGTGCATCTGGGCTTTTGCTGCTGGTGGTTGCCTGAGATTCTTGACTACAGCAGTGTCCTTCCTGGTCCAGTGCAGACTCCTCTGTGGTCCCCCAAGTTTATTTGGGGGGATTTGCGTGGTTTTTCAGATGCTTTTTTGCCACTTCATGCAGTGATGAGTGTCGCAGGGTGCTCGGGCTGGCATTACGTGACACAAAACTGCCTTACATGACTTTTTCAGCATATGCTTCATGCTGACTTGCGGCAGTTTTGCGCCACCTACGTCAGTCCTTCTGACGCAGGCAGCCACTTTGCGCCACGGTCCTCCAAGATGTAGATTCGGAGCATCCATGGAGATTTGCGTTGCTGCAGTGGCGATGCAATTTTTTTTACGCATCGCTGCGTTGTGGCAGTGATGCGTCACTTTTTGTTAATCTGCCCTTAGGGGCCTTATTTTCAAGATTTTGCCATAGTGCTATGCCGCAGGCCGCACTATCATACAGCAAAAGAAAAGGGCAGGAATGCGCCGTATCTATCAGATACAGCGCATTCCTGACGCACAATGGGCTGCCATGCAACAACACAGGCCCCTGTATACCATGGTGCAAGGGGGCCTGCTTTTGTGCAATAAGGGAAACCATCCTGCACAAAAACAATCACAAGTCTTTTTCCTCTTTCTATGTGTGCTCCAGAATACAGCGCCCACAGAAAAAAGAAAAACAAGGAGAAACAAAGCTATTTCTCTTCATTGTGCCCCGTTGGGAAGGTGTACGTTTTTTCTGCTGCCTCTGAGTTACGGTTCCTCGTTAATCTGGGGCAGTGTCAAAAAGCCATGGGTGTTGATGGGAACACCCCCAGCAACTCCTTTGCATGCCCCTTTAATGCAGAAAACTGTGTTAAAGGGAACAATATTTTCAAGGATGCATTAAGCCACACAAAGTTGCTTAGTACTGCCTGGTAAATATGGAACAGGCAGGGCTTTAAGTGGGCAAGGTCCTGCCAGTGCTCAGTATCGGCAGTTTTTAAAAGCCGGTGCTGAGACGGGTCCCTTTTGGGCTGTCAATTTTTACCCTCAGGTTAAAAAAAAAAACAATGCTTTTGATGTAACTTTAAAGAGCCTTGTTTTCAGTTTTACATAGCGCAAACTTGGAGTGCTTTACATGAGCACCAGTTACATTGCACAAGGACATAATACTTTTTTGAATCACGGGGCGTCAGGCTCTAACCTGATTTCTCAGCTCGAAGGCCGGCTGCTCTAGCTTTAGGACACAACCTCACCCACAAGAACCAAACTATTTTCAATATTATACATAACAAAGTCATAGTTGTTGCTTATTTATTTTATGCAACTTACAACCATTGTCAAAGCAAATAGTCCTTGCTTATTGCAGGTGTAATGTTACTTGTGTTATATATCTGGATAAATGGACAGAAGCACCAAAATACCAGTGAGGCAGCACACTATGATAAGCACCGATTTGTAGCTTAAGCTTGTTAAGACACCCCCTTAATTACACCGGCCGCGCCCCTATGAGAGACCCCCCCCCCCCATTTTTTTTTTATCCCACTTCAAGCCCTGAGGAACAGGCCTCTGCGCCACTGGAGCGTCGCAAAAAGTGACGCTATGAGGCCCTTAGTTGGTGCACTGTGTTGCAGGAGACATTAGTAATCTGCGCCCCCATGTCTTTGTAAACTCAGCACCTGCAATAACACAGCGCAGTCGTGATCGGGGCTCGTGAAGGGAGATAGGACCTTCCCCGGTAGCACGAGGCCGCCCATCAATTACCTGCAGTGGCTCGACGTCAAAGAGATTTGTGCAAAGAGGTACCTAATTAAAACGTAAGTGCCACGAGGGAGATCCAGTGGTGAACTCCGCGCTGCCTGATAGAATTATTCACTGCTTAAAAGAGGACGCCTCGCTCAGAAAAATGGTCCTGCAGAGGACGGGGCAGGCGCCGGCGGTGCATGCAGATCAGCTGCAGACAGCATGATGGATCGAAGAAGAATACATTCAAACCCTGCATAATTGCTTTCTGATCTTCACTGCCAGGCGGTCATCGGCTGCTCCCTGGCAGACAGTTTTGCTTAATTCATAAAAGCCTCACGTCACCTTTACTTTTTGATGTACCTTGCCATATGTTGACTTGGGGTGAATCGCTTTCGATGCAAGAAGCGGCAATCAGAAATGTCAGAAGCATCTCCCTAAACCGCACTTGTGAAGAAGGCCCCGAGCTGAATTTAAGGTTGTTGAACTTTAATGCAGCTCTGACCACATCTTTCAACCAGCATTGACAATGGCAAACACGTTGGCTTTTGAAGATTGTAAAGCTGTCAACCAGCTTGAGCAGTACAGAGAGGAGGTAGGAGGTAGAAAACTAGCAGATTTTTATTTCTCAAGAGTGGTAATCTTACACTGCTTCTGCACATTTGCTTATTCGATTTGGGCGAGAGACTTTTCGTGCTGTGACACCTGTCCTTAATCGTTTATTGTGCACTGCTCTTATACATGTGCAACCTGTGTAGTGTGGTAGTGAATCTTGATAAAAGCTCCTTTCCACTGTACAAAAGGACAAACAGCTCTGGTGGTTAATGGGAAAGTTAGGGAAGTGTCTAGCAGGGGAGAAGCACAGGGAATTCAGAGGGGGTTATGCAAAGCACAACAGAGTGCCAGCCCAGGATGAAAGCTTACCCTGCATATAGAACAAGAACAGTCATGTAATAGTTGTGTAGACTTCCAGCCACACAAATATATAGCACTTAACACATTGACGTGAGCAGTACAAACTTCCCTTGCAAGCACAGAAGTGGTGCTATCTGGGGATCAGGAGTGCCAGCATCTCTTGATTACGTAGATAACAATTACCACTTGTGAATCTGCAGTGACAGTTTCCGTCACACAAACAGAAAAAAGATATTATGTAGGCATCGCCCATGTAAGCTTCTCTCAGAAACGGCGACATCTCAAACTTTGTCAGAGCAAGCTTCCCTTGCACATATGAAACAGGTACCAAGGATTCCCAGGAGTGCAAGCTTATCTCAAACACATAGACAGTTACCACATTTGCATACGCAATTAAGGTTCTCCTTGTACACATAGGGCAGCTACCACAAAGGCATTAGTTGTGCAATATTCCCCTGGACATGCAGAACAGCTACCAATTCAGCGGTGGAAGTTTATTGAACACAAACTGAAATAGTACCATAAGGACAGCAGCAGCGTCAAGTTTGCTGAAACAAAGAGAAAAGTTGTGGCATGAGCATCCGCAACACAAACTTCCCAATCGGACTCACAGAACAGACACTACCTGGAGATCAGGGAGGCAAGATCCTCTCCTGTTAGACCTGGAATACTTGGCATGGTTTACTCTGTTTTTTTGACCCCACCTCTTGTTTTTTAGATGGTGTGCTGGACTTCGTTTTTGCAGTTTTATGTACTCTGAGCACTCTACCACTGTTGATCAGTGCTAAAGTGCAAGTGCTCCCTGTGTAAATGGTGTTTCTGATTGGTTCTCCATGATTGGCATATTTGATTTACTGGTAAGTCCCTTGTAAAGCACACTGTGTGTGCCCATGGTCTGTAAATCAAATGCTACTAGTGGGCCTGAGCACTGGTTGTGCCACCCACATAAGTAACCCTGTAAACTTGTCTCAGCCTGCTAATGCAGTGTCTGTGAGTGCAGTTTTAAACTGCCACGTCGACCTGGCAAGTCCACCCACTTGCCAGGCCCTAACCTGCCCTTTTACTACGTGTAAGACACCCCAAAGTTAGGCCCAAGGTGCCCCCATGGGCAGAGTGCAGTGTGTGTGAAAGGTAGGACAGGTACTGGTGTGTGTTACATGTCCTGACAGTGACATACTGCCAATTTCGATTTACACTATTGCAAGCACTAGATATCCCATAGGCTATAATTGGATCTGCCTTGTAACATGTTACAAGTAAAACGTTCAATTGGGAACAGCTAGAGATGTGCAATTTGGTCTCTTGGTGCTCAGAATTTAAAAACACATCCTTTAGTGACGGTGATTTTTAAATTGTGTGTTTGAAAATGCCACTTTCAGAAATTGGTCATTTCTTGTTTGACCCTCTGCCTGCATGTGGAATCAATGTCTGGTTTAGACTGACAGGGGCCTGTTTGTGCATTCACTCTAGACAGTCACACAAAGGTAGCTGAGGTGTGTCCTGGTTATCCTAATGGCCCATCAGCAAGCTGATGGGCCTTCCTGAGCTAGAGTGGTGGAAGAGTTGTCATTGACACCTGAATAGATCTGTGCCTGGCCTCTCAAAATGCTGTCTCCACCCCTCTGGATTGTGACTGAAGCCAAGACAGGTAGTGCAAAATGTGTGCACTACAAAGATAATCCTTTGAAGTATGCCTACTTCAAAGGCCAAAAGTAGTATAAGTATTGGACCTAAACCCCAGACTTTGAGAACCCTTCTAGATCAAGAGGAGACTCTGCCAAGGAGAAGATCTGAAGAGCTGTAAGGGGGGAGTACAGCCCCTTTCCCATGTGTTGCTTTGCTGGGTAGATCTGCAGTTGCTGCTTCTGCTTTAAAGAGGAAAAGGACTGAACTTTGCTGAGCATTCTGCTTGTGAAGTTTCTCCAGGGCTTGTGTGTGCTTGAATCATGTTAAGAAGTCTCAGGACCATCAAAGACTTCACCTGCAACATCCCTGAACTCCACTGGTGGAGCTCTGCCCTGCCAAGTAGTGCCAATTCCAGTTCTGGGTTCTTGGAGGTGGTTCCTCCTGCCAAAAACTACAAAAGACTTGAAATTCGACACTTCGTCCTTCCAGCACCTGTTTTTCCGATGCACCACTGCTGTGGATGAAAGGTTTCCACACACTGCCACCATATGGTTAAAGAAATCGATGCAGCACCTGCACGTTCTCATACTTGGAACAGATGTAACCTGGGCATCATGAATACCATGTTACACGGAGCAGAGAACACATGGCCTGAGCTTAACAAGTTTCCTCATAGAACACAAAACCTGTACCATTTGGTCATCAATAGTGTAAGCGTCCCCAGCACACACAGGATACAACCACGCCATGAACATCAAGAGAACAAATGTCCTGTGCACACAAAGAGAAAAAGTACCAAAGGGGAATCAGGAGCTCAACCTTTCATTACACACAGAATAGGGAGCACATGGACATGAGCAGTGTAATCAACCCTTGTTCAAAAAAGAGGTATTGCTGCACAAGCAGCAGCAGTAAAAGCTTTGTGTGTGCATATGCACACACACACACAAACCTACCAGGTGTCAAGCGGCATCAGAGGGTCAAGCTTCTGTCACACAGTAAGATCAGGTTTGGAATTGACCTCTGAAGTGCCAGCCTGCCTCTTAAAACATGAGCATAAAAAGTGCATATTTAACTCCGACATTGCAGGGTTTACACATGGGCATCAGGAGTGCAAACTGTACATCCATACACAGAAAACAGGTGCCACTTCTGCATAAGTAGTATTCGCTTCCCTTGCATGAAGAGGATAGGTACCAGATACCCATTCGGTTTCTACTGCATTATGATAAATTCCTAAAATGAAGAACACCAGCCTGACTAAACCAGCTGAAATAATTTGGTTTCAGGGAATTGAAATATATTTTTCATGAAAACCCAATGACTTTTTAGGAAACAATGTACCAGACCTACATTATAATCCCAGATTCAGTGTTTATATTTAAAACTTCTTACAACCCATAACATTTGGGAATTGTAAGAATAAATAAAGAAAAAAGGAATTGTGAATAAGTGCTTAATAACGGGCCAAGGTAGTCTTTCCTTTACGTTTACCACATCCTGGAATGAAGGGAAGTGAGGAACATGCGGCCACATGCATCATTGTAGGATTTTGCACTTCCTAAATTGCGAAAATTAAGGAATCGCAATTTAGGAACTGCAAAATCCTATGCATCAAGAAATCCTAAAAGTTTTTAGGATTTCTTAATTTTCGGAAATTGCGATTCCTTAATTGCGAATCGCAATTAAGGAATGGCATTACATTGATTCCTATGGGCCTAGAGGCCCATAGGAATCAATGCTGTTTTGCATTTTTTTTTTTTAGTACTTGCAATTTGTTGATGCATTGCAAGGGTGCAGAGGGGGTCCAAAGGACAAAAACAAAAGTAATTTATAAATATGTTCTTCTTTATTCAAAGGTTATTCGTGAAGCAAAGGCACAGCCAACGCGTTTCGTTCCCATTTGCCTTAAGGAACTTCGTCAGGGCTGTAAAAATTACAAACATATATATACACATAAAAATACAGAAAGCATGTTACATATGAACAAAATTGATCACAACACTAAACTGAATTAGACTAACCCAACAAACAACAAATCACAGAAAATATAATACAACAGTCAATATAGCCCATTTAAAAGAACGTCCGATTACATGTCTTCACTGATGCTATAGTAATGATACTAGTGGTTTAGGAAGATAGATTTAAATAATTATATTATATTATATTTATATTTACAAATACTTGTAGCCTGGGGAGGACTATTCCAGGCTGTTCTATTTACAACATAAAAAGAGGACTGACCCATGTCCGTATCCAAGTATATTTAACACTAATCACAAAGCAATAGATAAAGGATAAATTCAGACAAGAGACATATAACTAGAACCGGACATCTCAAGAAAAATATTTTAAAAACACACCAAATAGGGGTTTTTTCACTTGCGGGTCTTGCAATATATGCCCCTATGGCTGTAACAAGACCTATGATTTTGCATTTAACTCCTCCAAAACTTATAAAATCAACGAATTTGTCAACTGCAATACACTATATGTGGTATATGTTTTGGGTTGCAAATGCAATATCATCTATGTCGGAAGCACTGTCCGCCCACTGAAGACCAGGATTCAGGAGCATCGTAGAGCTATAATAAATAAGGACATCCAATATCCTGTCAGTGCGCATTACAATGACAAACATCCCAATGACCTAACCTTCTGGTTCTATGGAATCGACCATATTCCACAGGACAGTCGGGGTGGTGACCGTGAATTAGCACTTCGCCAAAGGGAAGCAAAATGGATTTGCCGCTTGAAGGCAACCCAAATGGGGCATAACACTGATAGGGAGCTTCATTACTTCCTCTGTTAACCCTAAATCTTAACCTCATCTTACTTTGAATCCCAGAATCATGTCTATAAAAGCGATGTCCTTAATATTTATTTTTGTCTGAAATTCTCTCTTGATACATATCTAGAATTGTCTCCATGTATATACTTTTTCTTTTCGTTGTATCTCTCTGTGTACTAAATGTGGCTGTTATAATTTTGGATACCAAACTTGCCATGTCTCGGGGACGGACTGAAAGTATAGCTGATTAGCAATAAGGGAATTGGTGATCCCTCTTATACCTGTTCTAATAATACTGTACTGATATTTTTATTACATATGCGTGGGAGCTTATTTTTGCAATCATGTAGCCCCCATTATGTGATTTACTGTGTGTTACTTGTTACTTTGCACCTAGTGGGAACTTGCATGATTTAGTACCCTGTGATATATTGCATTTTATTAATGCAATGGTGGGGTACTGTATTTCTTCTACAATCTTATTCTTTTTTACTTACTGTTTGTTGCGATTCTTCTATCTATTTCCTATACCTTTTTATTTCCTTTCTTGACTACATAAACATTACCATTCAGAATACAATCGCATTACTACGTGTGCTGTGGGTGACATACCGGCCATATCTTTATTACATTCCACGACTCCAATCATATCAAATGTCAGATTCCGAATGCAATTATTAGTATAATTTCAATACCTTTCTTCTTTAATTTAGGTAGTATCGCATTTTGAACGAATTAGGATTATTCGCACCGTTTAGTTTACGCTGTATAGTTTCCACACTACAATATGGCGCTGACCGAATAGTGGATCCGCGTTCTCTACTGTCACATGACAAGTCCTTGTGGGCGGGCTCCATTTGAATGAACACTGAAGCCGTGTTCTCTATTGCCACATGACAAGGTCCTTGTGGGCGGGTTCCACATGGATGAACGATTGGCGCGTTCCATATACTCCTATATAAACTGTATGGCGTCAGAATACTGTTTACAGGACGCTTCTCTTGTTGACGGCACGTGGAACCGGACCCTATCACAGGTAAGGGACTCGGACGGGGGCTCTCTTGGGGGGAGGGCACGCTCTCCGGGACGGGTTGGGGATCATGTCCTTTAACACCTAATTATATTATCGGACTTATCCTTAATACCGCGCTGACCTTTCCATTGATACAGGTGCGGTACTACAACTTCATATTACAACTCGGGTCATTACCTGACCCTCGGCGTTCACCCTACATTAGTGGGATATTTACAGAACTCTTATAGATATTGGATAATGGCCACCGGGCTGACGTCTTAGAAGGAGGTAATGATTTTTTACTTCCGAAGCACTACCCATTGGCATGTGATATATTAACTTTACTATGTTTGTCGCTTCTTGGGAGTTTTTAACAGCTAGACTACATAGCGTCATTGCAAGCATTTTTCCTTGTTTTCTCTGGATCTGAAAGTGATGTATTCCTATTTATATTTTTTTGATATGTTACAAATTTTTGTGCTCTTGTGTTTCTGACGTACCGTTATTCAATTTAACATGCCACAAACATTCATGTGTTTTACTACCACTTTATTGGGCTAATGCGCGTTTCTCAAATTGTGATTCTAGATCTAAGACAACACTATCCGCTCTTTTTGAACTGTTTCCTACTTGGGGTTTGCAATAGGTAAGATGTAGACCCTCTGGTTACCCCTTATGGCCCGTATTTGCATTATGCCTCTAGCACCCCATATTTAGAGACCTAGAACACTCTAGTATGGTGGTACTAGCTAACACGGTGGCTCCAGCTTTAATATTTAATATATAAACATATTTTTCAACCCGAACTTTAGGGGGTGACATCATTGTCCTTGTAAATTCTTTTCTAGCTATATGATTGTAGGATATGACACTACAGGGTCAGTTTCTTTAATTATCTACTATTGGTCTGTGTTCAAAACCCTTTTAGCATTTACAACCTAGAATTCGCCGCATCAACTGGATCTACTCATGGCCTTCGGGAAATTGGGTTGAAATTTCCCCATCAAGGTATAATTTTATTTAAATCGTATAAGTATTTCTTTCAAACAGCTAGGATGTTGCCAACCTATGATTGGCGAGATATTAATCACCAAAGTTACTTTATATTTTTAATAAACCCATTGTGCCCCAATCTCAAGCGATATGCTCTCTGCGTCGTATCTACCCCTTACCCATACAGGGATTTTATTGCCCTGCTTCTTGGTATATCACTAACTCTGTCTAGCACGTCCCAAACTACAAGTACTCCTTGTATATTGATGTTACCTGTATCTCCGGGATGGTATGCTATGAAGCCCTTCTTCGCTTGATACCCTACACTAAATCACGTTTTTTCTTAGGTCACGAGCTATGACTTAGCAAGCAAGTGATTCCTTCCGGCTCATCTAATTTGGTTGACTCACGAATTCTGCCCTTTAGGAAACCTATCTCGGGAAGAACTTATTACACATTGGTGTATCTATCTGCTTCTTCCTTATGGTTTTTCTTTCTGGACCTTGGGCTTTTTTTTTTCTCTCTTTTCTTGTACTTTTAGGTCTGGATTATCTTTTCTCAATCGCACTTACAACGTTTCTTGTGATCTTAAATAACTAATTTCCTTTTTTCCTCTTTTTTCCTCTTATTTGGTGTGTGTTTTAAATATTTTTCTTGAGATGTCCGGTTCTAGTTATATGTCTCTTGTCTGAATTTATCCTTTATCTATTGCTTTGTGATTAGTGTTAAATATACTTGGATACGGGCATGGGTCAGTCCTCTTTTTATGTTGTAAATAGAACAGCCTGGAATAGTCCTCCCCAGGCTACAAGTATTTGTAAATATAAATATAATATAATATAATTATTTAAATCTATCTTCCT
Source organism: Lissotriton helveticus (assembly GCF_964261635.1). NCBI lineage: Eukaryota > Metazoa > Chordata > Amphibia > Caudata > Salamandridae > Lissotriton > Lissotriton helveticus. Next base: position 872,330,430 of record NC_136065.1, on the reverse strand, counting down.
AAACCACTAGTATCATTACTATAGCATCAGTGAAGACATGTAATTGGACGTTCTTTTAAATGGGCTATATTGACTGTTGTATTATATTTTCTGTGATTTGTTGTTTGTTGGGTTAGTCTAATTCAGTTTAGTGTTGTGATCAATTTTGTTCATATGTAACATGCTTTCTGTATTTTTATGTGTATATATATGTTTGTAATTTTTACAGCCCTGACGAAGTTCCTTAAGGCAAATGGGAATGAAACGCGTTGGCTGTGCCTTTGCTTCACGAATAACCTTTGAATAAAGAAGAACATATTTATAAATTACTTTTGTTACTGACTTCATTTGAGTGCACCTTCCATTTTGGTTCCTTTCAATTAATATCACTTTATTTATTCTTTATCTACAAACCAAATTTAAAGTACACAAAAATGAAAATTTCCAACATTATACTTATATCCTAAATTTATAATTTTTGCAGTAAGTCTAGTGTGGCTAGCAAGTTCAAACACCCTGTGTATGCAGGTGCGAAAGTTATAATAATTTGAAGGTGTTGCGCAAATTATAAGTTAAGGTTATAAATTCAGAAAATTTACCATTTTGTGCAGTTTAAGTTTGGTTTGTAGATTAAGGACGGGTGGAGAACTCTGCTCCACCAGCGGAGTGTTTGGAGATTTCCCTACTCCCTGCTCTGCTGAGAACACGGAGTAGAGCAAAACTCCGACTCCACAGTGGAGTGTAGTTAGCCAGCCCCACCCCTCGCTAAATTGGCTCCCCACCTCCCCATATAAAATAATACTTACAACCTAATTTAAAAGAAATAAAGTCACTTACCTGTATTGCTGCGTCCCAGGTCTGCCTTCCTACTTTTCATCGTACATCTTGCTCGAACAGGGCATGCACATTTCTCACAAGACGTCTTGTGAGAAATGTGTATGCACGCGTGCATGCGCTGTTCATGCAAGATGTACGGCAAGTAGGAGGAGGGCAGCCCGGGGACGCCGCAATTCAGGTGAGTGACTTTATTTCTTTTAAATTAAGTTGTAAGTATTATTTTATTAGGGGGGTGGAGTCGGATGGCAGAGCATAGCGGAGTTCCACTGAGTTTCTCCCCAACTCCGTGGACCTCCGTGTAGTTGCACCCACCAGCTCTGCCCGGGGTTATTGTAGATAAACAATAAATGAAGTGATATTAACTTGAAGGTGGTACGTAAATTATAAATTTAAGGTATAACTATAAATTAAGAATTTGTAATGTTTGCTTTAAGTTTGGTTTGCATAAAAAGAATAGTTTTCCTAACTGTAACAAAGGTTTAACCTTAGGTTTTTTCATTGAGTTTCAATGTTTTTTTAATTGTTAATAAAATTGTGTTTCAAATTGTAGAGTTTCCTGTCAGTGAGTGGAGTGTCATTAAGTGGAGTGTACTACAGTACAGTGGTGGAGAGTGTCATACAGTGTAGTGGTGTATAATATAGAGTGGAGTAGAGTGGAGTGAAGTAGATTGGATTGTCATACAGTGGAGTGGCATACAGTGGAATAGTGTAGAATGGAGTGGTGTACAATGGAGAGTTGAACAGAGGAATGGGGTACCGTGGAGTGGAATAGAGTGGAGTGGTGTAGAATAGAGTCGAGCAGAGTGGAGTATCATAGAGTATACTAGAGTAGAGTGGAGCAGAGTAGGATTTAGTAATTTGTTATAAAATGGAGGGGAGTCTTGTCCATTACCATGGAGTGGTGTGTCATAGAGTGTTGGAAAGTGTCGTAGAGTGGAGTAGAATGTTGTACACTGGGGTGAAGGGGCATAGAGTAGAGTAGAGGGTTGTACACTGTAGAGTAGGGGCATACACTGGAGTACAGTGTTGTATAATTGCACAGAGTGTAGTAGAGTCTTGCAGAGTGGTATTGCATAGTATGAGTAGTGTCTGGTACAGTGGGGTGGTGTAGAGTGGAGTGTTGTACAGTGACATAGAGTGGGGTAAAGTGTCATGCAGTGGAGTAGAGTGTGGTGGAGTCCAGTGGGGCAGCATAGCATAGAGTTAAGTAACATGTTAAAGAGTACAGTGGCGTGCAATCGTGTAGAGTGGAGTGGCATATTATACTGTGAATTAAAGTGTGTGGGACAGTGGAGTGGACTGGCATGCTGTAGTTTTGGAATGTGTCACAGAGTGGAGTAGAGAAGAGTGTCACAGAGTGGATTAAAGCGTTGTACAGTGGATGGTATGGAGTAGAGTAGTGTGTGGTACAGTATGGTAGTGAGGAGTGGATTAGACTGGTGTACAGTTGTGTGGCATAGAGTAGCATACAGTGGAGTGGCGTAGGGTGCAGTAGGGGTGTACAGTGGAGTAGTCTCACAGAATAAAGTATATTAAGTGGGGTGAAGCAGCATAGAGGGAGATGTGTAGACTTTTGTACAGAAGAGTAGAGTGTTATAAAGTGCTACAGAGTAAAGTAGAGATCTGTACAGTGGCAATGACAGGAGTAGAATGTTGCACAGTTTAATGCTATACAGTAAAGTATAAGGTTGGACAGTGTATGGTCGACTACTGTTGTTGAGTGGAGTATAGTGTTGCTGAGTAGCGAATAGTAGAGTGGCGTGGAGTGGAGTTGGGTAGAGTGGAGTGACGTAGAATGGAGCAATGGAGAATAGAGTGGAGTGGCGTAAAGTGGAATAGCATAAAGCGTAGTGCTGTACAGTGGAGAGGAGTGACATACAGGTGTAAAATACAGTGGAGTGGCATAGAGTGTAGTGGCAGTCCCTATATTTAATTTTTGTTGTTTTGGTGTCTATTTGTTCATTAAAAAAATAAACACATTTTTTTATAAATTGGAGTTGGATTTTTATTGTGTGTTGTATCTTACTTATTTAATGTGTTGGTGTTTTAAAATGTTTTACATGTCTGTCTCCTAAGTTACGCCTGCCTGCTCATTGCCAGCATTAACGGGTTGAGCAACGGAAACATTTATTGAGACCTTGGCTGACTCCTTTATTGTGTTTGTGGTTTTATTACTAGTGGAAAGTCGCTACTTATCACTACTAATAATCCACTTTCCAACATTTGGTGTTCAGCCACGAGGATACATACTTGTGTTTAAATTACACCTTACAGTAAATTTAAGTTAATATCTTTAATTTGGACTGAACTTTTTTTAATCTATTTTATGATTTTTCTAAATTTGTTCTAATTACGAATAATAGTTGTGACCCAAAATGTAGGGATACCATGGAGCTAGATCTGGCTAACCTACCCAAACTCACTGTTGGTGAACTTGGAGGGGGTGCGTAGGGCTAAGGAGTTGCCAGCTGCTACTACCCTGCAGAAAGCAGAGTTAGTAAAGTACCTAGTAGCCTGGGCAGTGGGTCAGCTAGTGGAGAGTACCTCTGACACAGAGGAGGCTCAAGAAGAGGTAGGAGGGGAGGGGGTGAATGACCCCTCCAAAAACATCCGACAGGAGGATGATGATATGTATATCCCTTCCAGTACTATGTTCATGCTTACAGCTAGGGGGAGGAGAGAGCATTTCCCCACAGAGAAACCCAAGTTGTCCCAGGAATAGAGACAGCTAGCTGTAGAAGAGAGAAATATAGCCATGGCAGAGAAGACGCTGGAAAGACAAGAGAGAACAAATGGTTGCAGCAACAGTGAAGGTGAAAATGATGAGATGTCCAGGGGTGGTGGGTTTAATCCCAGGCTCCCCAAAGGAATAGTGCCCTAATACCAGGAGGGGGAAGACATAAATAAATGGCTAGCAGCATTTGAGAGGGCCCTTAGGATGAAGAGGGTCCAGTAGAGATTCTTGGGCTCGCTCCTGTCGGACTTGGTTCACGTACTAGGAGGGATAGGCTCCTGACCCTTGAGGGGGATGAGGCAGAATCCTATCCACATGTGAATAAATGCTTATTCAGGAAATATGGTCTCCACCCAGAGCAGTACAGGGTGAAGTTCAGGGACACCCAGAAGGTAAGCACACAGACCTTGGTGGACTATGTAGACAGCTCGGTGAATGAACTAGAGGGCTAAATTGAGGGTAACCAAGCAAGTACATATGAGAGGCTGTATAACGCAATTCTTAAGGAGCACATGCTAACTCATTGTGTACAGGAGACATTATGCCAGTATCTAGATGACTCGACACTGTCAGATCCCAGAGAGCTGGGAGAAATAGCTGATGAGTGTTGAGAACCTGAATGTTCAATCAGCATCAGGGGGAAGACTCCAAGAAGGGGGGTTAGGCCCACAAAAACCTAATGAAGAGGTGGGAAGCCCACCACAGAGATGACCTCAGTACCACAGAAACCTAAAAGGAGGAGACTAGATCCCATCCCCACTCTGATAAACAGAAGCAGGGGGATCCTATGCTTAAGATGCACTTGGGCGACAGGTTGTGTTTTGACTGCCAACAGGAAGGTCACTTCAGGGGTGACCCCTCCTGTTCCAAGAAGGTGAATCGAACATGGCTGTCCAGTTTAGTCAAAGAGATGGACTCCTCAGATGAGGAGATCCTCCTAGCATTCTGTTCGGAGACAGGGCCAGATGGTAAGCTGGTGATCCCTAACAGTGGGAGTAGGCACTTCAACTCAATTTTGATTAATGGGTTCCCAACTATTGGCCTGCCAGACACATGTGCCAGTCACTTCTCATTCCCTCCTTGGAATATATCGGTGTCATTTTGTTCTTAAAAAGATACTTTATTTTTCTAATTCAGTTTGGGATTTTTTTCTATTGTCGTTTTGACTTTATTATTGTTCTGGTACTGCATAAATACATTACACATTTCTCCAAGTTAAGCCTGTCTGCTCTGTGCCATAGCTACAAGGAGTTTGAGCTCAGGTTAATGTTACATTTTGTCTTTGCTTCTAAATATTGTAAGCAAAGAAATTCGGTCACATTGAGACTTACTTCTTGTAATAGAATTACCAATGGCGTAGCTAGGCCTTGGGCCTTTGCCGCCCACGGCGGGCGAATGTAAGAGCGGGGGTGCTGGCGATTCCTACGATGGCTGCAGGTAAGAGCAGGGGGTGGCTGGGGGGCTGCCGCCCCAAAATCTCGTGCCCCTGGGGCAGACCATACCCCTCCCCCCCTTGTTATGCCACTGAGAATTGCTGATTATCCATGTAATTCCTCACTATTCAGGGAATTCATCTTTTTTCATTCCACAAAACATGAGCCCCCAACAGTGCAGAATTAACATCTCCACATCCGCGGAGCTTGTAATGAGATCTTTTGCTTCCTTTATTAAGTTTTAAAAATTCTCCATTAAGGGTGCTTATTGGGTCAACTTTCCACATCAACATCTTCGTTTATGAGCTGTCCCATCACAGCATCAGAACAACAGTCATTGGCTGCCCAAAGTCATCGCCTTCCTCCCTACCATTCGAGTAGAAAGAACATTTACATGCTGACTCCTCAGCCTTACGGGACTGCTGTTTTATGATTGCAAAATTACGCCTGAAAAATTGAATCCCGCTGACCAAATGAAGGCAGCCAGGGTCCAGTGCAAAACATGAGCTTCAAATTACCAGTATAAATGCCATTGGGGCGTTTGATCATTTAGATGCAGCATATATTGGCTGCCTGTTAGCTATATATCTTGTAATACATGCAGTGCCCAGAGATTCATCTGATGTGGACTGCATTGTTTGAAAATCAGCATGCTGGGAGACATGGCAGCCTACGATTCTATCCCCGAGGCTCACAGTGCACGATCTGTATCAAAAACACACAAAATCGCTCTTATGCGCAACAAGGCCATCTGGCCACCTGGGACGCACCGAGCATATGAAGCGCTGAATCCATTCAAGCTGTGTGTGTGTGCCCACCCCACTGAGCATCAAATGGCTTTCTTTCCCCGGGACATCATGCTAAACAGAATTTCCCGCCACATTTGACAACGTGGACAGGGCCAATAATGTATGCAACGCTCGGATAGCAAGTGACGGAAGATCACAGAGAGGCCTTTCCGCTCATCCACAGATGGGAAGGACTAATTTGATTTCTTTCGTTGTTTTGATCAACAGTTTCTACGATCTTACACTGCTATAAATCACATTTTAAGGGACACTTCACTGAGAACTTTGATGGTTTCAACAAGCGCCTCAGAATTGATTTATTTCGCACAACTCATTCATTTTTCTTATCTCTTTAGTGCTTCGGAGGGAAAATGGGACCTCCGTGATTTCACCGCACTTGCTCCCCGAAGGTCAGTCTTGTATGCAACACGTACAGGGATTTATATACTGCTGGAAGCGCTTTCTCTTGAATTATCTATGATAATGACAGGTGCACATGTCAATTGCTCTCAACAGAAGCTGACATATTGTCATCTTTTGCATCAGCGCGCGAAGTTCCCTGTCACAGAAGCAGCATGATAATCTGTCCTTTCTCCGCGCTGTCATTTCTCTAATGGATGGCACTCAGGATAATTTATCATCTAAACTTTTTAAGGGGAAAATGGCGGCCCGGGGCGCAGGCTCAGGTTTGTGAACCTGCGATTACCATGAAAATGGCTAAGTGGTGAAACGACGCGTGTCTGAAGGGGAATATTGTGCTCTTCTAATAGGGAGATACCACAGGGGGGTTTCTAGATTGGCGGACGCGATGAAAGCCTGAATACCTTCTCTCCTCGGTGACGAGCCCTGGGGTGAATTTTTTCTGCGTTAACCATGCTCCACTTCTTGCAGATCTCGTAAACTTCACTTCACTCCGAGAAATCGGTATAAATGCAACTTCCTCACTACACACACAAACCCCCCCAAAAAACACCAAATACTTCAGAATGCTATTTAAAAAAGATTTAAAGATAAACAGCTGTATTTGATAAAGAAACTGTTTGAAAAATGAAGGTTTCGCTCCCAAGTAGAAAGGTTAAGTCGTTTTCTACTCCATTAATTCACAGTTTAATTTGATTTGTCCAGGCGAAATATTTTCTTCAGATTTAAAAATCTTAAATAATGCACTGTAATTGAGATCTACTGCATTCTTTTTTGTGTCCCAATATGCTACTCCTACCGTTGTAATTTAGGAAATGTCAAGGCAACTTTCAACATATAATGAAAACTGTCCAGACAAGTTGGAAGAGGATGTGCAGTCATTTGTAGAAAGAGATTTACAGCTTCAGCTATAAAAACAAAACAGAAAGCTTTGGTACAAAACTCTTAGGGCCTTATTTATGAGGCCGTGCAACACTTTTACGCCGCAGTTGCGTCACTTTTTGTGCACACCAGTGGCGTAAATAATGCGTCACGTTGCGCTCTATTAACAAAGTGATGCATCTAAGCAGATTCATCACTTTGTAAAGCCCTGCGCTACATTATACCTGCGTCAGGTGTAATGTATGCAGGATAAGCGTTCCCCCGCAAAAAGCCTCGTAGAAGTGGCGCAGTGAAATCTATCAGATTTCACTGCGTCACTTCTAGGACGCTACTGCATCAATATCTTATGCCTGCCTCACAGCAGGCCCTTCCAGATGGGGCTTGTCCCATGTGAAATGACTTATTGTTGGAGTTGCTGGAGTTTTCACTGGTAAGTATAAGTGCAACACAAACCTGGCCACTTTTATGTTCTATGTTTCCATTTTGGCATTAGGGCAAAAAGCAGCGAGCTAATGAGGTGTCATCGTTCCAGAAAGAGAAACATTGAAAGCACAAGTACTAAGTAGGTCTGACCCCAGAAAGTGTTTGTTCCTGAAGCAGAATGATTATCATTACACACCTCTACTTTCTCTGGTAGCTTTTTACAGCTTGGAATGGAATGTTAAGACACCATGATACTCAGGCATGATTCTCTCTCCTAAATCATAGGGGCTTATTAACAATCCCCTTGCACCACCAGTGCATCACTTTTTGTGATGCACCAGCGTCAGTGCAACCTCCTCCCCCATATTTACAAGGACAAGTAAAGCCACCTTGCTTGGCTTTTCGTGTCATTGTAAATATGGTAAGGGCATGTAATGGGTGTGGCTGTGGATGTTTCCACGCAACACCCATGGCTTCTGCCACATTTCTAGGTTTACGAAAAATCGTAAACCTGGAAATGCATAGGGAGGCGCAACGAGGAGAAAAGATTTCATTTCTCCTACTTTCTCTCCTCTTTCTATGCATGCTGCGTTCTGCAGTACACACAAAAGGAGGAAATCACCTCTTGTGATTGTTTATGTGCAGGAAGGTGTCCCTTCCTGCACATAAACAATAATTCCCCTCAATGCAGGCACCCTTGCACTGTTGTGCAAGGGTGCCTGTGTCAGTGCACGGCAGCAAACTGCGCGGCAGCGCTGGTGAGAGCAAAGGGATCAGTCATATCGTTGAAGATATAACGCATCCCTGTGCTTCAGAATTATCACCGCGCGGCGCAGCCAAATGGCTTGCGGCTCCGCTCTGCATTAATTCCTTGTAAATAAGGCCCATACTATGTAAACTTCTGCATCCATGAAACTACATAGAATACATCAATAGGAAATGACAAAGCTTGTAAATTTGGCATACACACACACAAACACACATTGACAGAACACTTATACATACATCTATTCGCACGTGTAGGCACTTGTAAATGCAAAGCTGGCAAGAAGACCAGCAGATTAACAGATACATAGGCACCCATATCTTCAGGCACCAAGACCATCGGAGCCACAGCTTACCAGACTTGTAATCCCCTGGGCACATAGTCGACCATACTCATTTGTACCCAGGCAAACATACCAAAACAGAGAATCAAACAACTTCAGAATACACATAGAAACAGTACAAAACAACTGAAATGAAATCACTCAGCATTCAAGCAGTCTGAGGTCTCCTTCCTATGCTCCCTAGAGCCTGAATAATCTGGTGAAATGTGTTAGGGAAAGGACCTGGAATGAAGGAGAAACTTGCTGGACTCTGTGAGGCCCCCAGATATTTCTCCCATTCGTCAGCGGAAAACCAGCAATACAATGGTAAGTCTGCACCTGGGATTTGGTGTACGCCATAGTATCAGTATTCTGAGTGCCACAGAACAGATACATTGTTCTTATGTCACTTTTATTGACGCCCATAATCCTTAACTCCTCCGCTGAGGAAATACATTTTGAGGAGGAGAAATTTGTGGAGTATAAAAAATATAACTGTAGCATCTTGCTACAAAGAACCACAGACACAGGTTCTTATATTCAGGAGCTTTATTACTTACAACTCATCTCGATCCTGTCCCTACACTAACTGCCCGGTTCCTGTCCCCGGCTCCTCCTGTTCCTGCTCCTCCCATAACTCCGCCCCCCAACCACTAGACTACCTCACACAATTCTACATCTCCCCCTTTCCTAACAAAGTGAGCTTAATGTCCTCAGTGTTTGCAGTTCTTCAATCCACCACACGGGTTGGCGGACAGCCTGTTCTTCAAGCCTCAGTAGTGTCGAATCAGTGGTGGGCTTGGCTTTGGTCAATCTTTCCGTTGTCTTGATCAGGGCATTCTTGACCACGTTGCATGTAAACTGTTTACTCTCACAGTCTGCAGTCCTCATGTTTCCTTCCGGTGGTGTAACTATGGTTAGTTCAGATGCTCGATCTCTTTCATGAGTGGATAATGTTCTCCTCTTCCGAGCGCCCGCATCTACTTTTACTTCCTTTTGTCCTGTCCGGCCGAGGGCAACACTGCCCTCCAATTCAGGGTCATGTATGCCAGACAGTATGGTGCTATCTGATGAGACTGTCTTGGTTTGGTTCGATAACTCATTCACGGCCTCGGGTTGTTTGGCGAACTCGTGAGCTATCTGTGCATAGGCATGTTTCTCTCTCATCTGATAATCTCTCTCTACTGACACGTCCGGCTTTCCTTGCGGAGTGACTGGCTGGTCCCTTCCCATCCGGTGACTAAGGTCCACTGTCTCTGTTTTCCTTTTGTAGGTCCTTTGAGTCAGCCTCGCGGACCCCTTCAGGGGTGACGGTGTCTGATCTGTGTCTGGATATACTTGTGACTGACATGACAGGTTGTCCTGTGGAGTGACTGAGTATTCAGAGACCTTAGTGTGTGACATGTTGCTCTTGACGGGAAGGATGTCCTTTGGTTCCGTGGTGCGTTCGAGTGGTTGACGCCATGTCTGTTGTCGGGACCATGACTTGGTCGACTCATGGGATTGAACAGGCTTGCTTTCTGGTTCAGAGAAGTCCCTTGTCGACTTCCAGGATCGGACAGAGGCGCTCTCTGAATCAGAGGAGTTTCTGACCATACCCCTTTTAAAGGAGCGGACAGACGCGCTCTCCGAACCAGAGGAGTTCCTTGCCATGTCCTTTTTAAAGCGTTCCTTAGAGAGGGTATCAGGTAATGGATTTCTGCAATGAGTAGGCCGTGACACGTTGTTCTTTGACTCAGGGTTGTCTTTAAGACGCTTCTCCGGGCGCCTTCGTCGACTTGTCTTTGACGTTGTTTCATTTGAGAAGTTGTTCAATAACCACGTGCTCGTTCTTTGTGTTTGGTCTTGAGGTTTTCCATCTTTGCCTTTCTCACATATCAACGACTTCTTCTCCGTTTCTTCATTGTCCTGAGTGCCATTGATGCGTTGGTCTTTTCCTGTTCGTTGTTGGGGAGGACCAGTTCGTCTTATGCAACCTATTCCTTCTTCCCGCTTGTTTGGTGCTCGGACACCCATGATACGGGTGTGATGTGTTCTCCTGCTGGATGTTCCCTCAGACTCATCTTCGCGACTTGACGAAGAGTGTTCCTGCGCCGACTTCCAGTTTTGACCATTTTGATCTCTCCTTCTATAGTTTGTCTTCCTTACTCTCTTGTTGTGTAGGTTGCCATCTTGTGCAGGGGTGCGATCTGTCCCACTTGACGGTCCCTCCTCGTCAGACTTTGAATGACACCTTGAGGGTGAAGAACTCCTTGAGGTTGTCCTTTGACTGATTGACTCGGAGTATTCCATGTCACTGTGTCTCTCCCATTGGTCAGACTTTGAATGACACCTTGAGGGTGAAGAACTCCTTGAGGTTGTCCTTTGACTGATTGACTCGGAGTACTCCTTGTCACTGTGTCTCTCCTGTTGTCTTTTCACTGGTCTGCCTTCCCTCTCTCTCTTTTTTGTTTTGTCTGTTTTCCGAGTTTCATCTGTCCAGGCATCTTGACAATTTGCCTTCAGATCCGGGTCCTTTGATCTGTCTCTTGCCTTGACGTGCATTCCAATTTCGGCCTTCCTAATGATTTCTTCTAACGACCACTTTCCTCGCAAGATCTTGAGCTTTGTGTCGGGGTTTGCGCAGCCTTCAATTATCCGGAGTCGAACTGCGTCCTCATTCGTAAAGGTGTTGAAATGGCAGCCTTGTACCAGGTTTTGCAACCGAATGATGAAAGTTGGCAATGGTTCGCCTGGTTCCTGCCGAGCTGTGTTGAAAGCGATGCGATCATGATCCACCTCTGCTTGTGCGGAGAGACGGGCACATAGCTTCTCTTGAAGTCTTTCATAGATTTCTGTGTCTTCTTTGGAGAATGTTCTGATTGGGCATGGGCCTTCAGGACCTACCAGATGGAGGAGTAGCATCAGACATTTTCTCTCTCTTTGTTCACCATTGGCGTCCAGGAAGTCACCCAATGTCGCCAGCCATTGGTTCCGTTCGAGACACAGACTCCAAGTATCATACTGCATTCCTGGGGGTGGTGCTTTGATGCAAGGGTTGCGTTGTTGTGCTACTTCTTCCCTCGCCATGAGAGGAGGATTCTGATTGATTGTATTCGGGCGGGTTGTTCACTCGGCTTCTCGTTGTTTTAGTTGATCCTCTTTAGTCGAGGCCTTGGGTCTGGTCATCCGCTGGGGCGTTACTAATCCTTGCAACCACCACCGTATGCGCCAGTGACTAGAACTTGGGTTTCCTGCATTCCGAAATGTCCACTATCCAGCCGCACTGTGCTAGTCACAGGGCTCCTTCTCTTTCGAATCGCATGCTAGTGGCAGGTGGTTACTGACTTTTTCCGCGGTGAAGCTGGGCGTGTTTGACATCTTTGTTCGTTCGGGCGTTCCCTTTACCCCAGTGCAAGTCCTTCAGTCACCTCCGTGTATGTTGTGCTTGTTTCTGGGACCGTCCTTCGCAGTCTTGCCTTCTTCTGAATCTCATGCGATTTTGTCCTGCAGCTCTTCTCCCTTTCTGCGCTCTTCGGTATGTGTTCACGATCACTTTTACCTATTGCTCGTATTTGCCTACGCTTGTTTGCTTACTGCACCTCATGCAGGTGTTCGTGCTTGCTCGGTGTCAGTCTCTCGCGTTCACTCGTGCTTGTTTCCTTGTCGCACCTCTTGCACTCGCTCGTGTTTGTTTTGTGTCGACTCTTGTGTTTGCTTCATTTTGTCCTTACCAGTGCTTGTTTATTTACTCTTGCCAATGCTTGTTTATTTCTGCTCACCAATGCTTGTATATTCCTTCTATTCGTCAATGCTTGTTTATTTGCTCTTATCAAAGCTTGTTTGTTTCTTCTCGCCAAAGATTGTTTATTTGCTCTCGCCAATGCTTGTTTGTTCCTTCTTGCCAATGCTTGTTTATTTGCTCTTAGCAATGTTTATTTATTTCTGCTCGCCAGTGCTTGTTTATTTCTTCTTTCCAATGCTTATTTCTTTATGCCTGACTTCAAGATGGCCGCCTAAAGTTTGCACAGGGAAGGTGTCCCAAAAGTTGCCTGACTCAAAGATGGCCGCCTTGGTTATCTGCAGGCACTACTTTCTCTCTCTTCATTCGACCCCGTTTCTTCACACAGGACTCACCGGCAGTCGTTTTCAGGAGCAGCACCCTCCAGATTCGGCTCCCTCTGGTCACTGCTACAGTCAGGTGAGGTCGGGGTGGGCTCCCACCTTACTTTGCAGGGTGCCAAAACTCACGCATTCGGCGTGAGGTTTTCTGACGTCAGAACTCACTCGGGCTCCAATTTCACCGCGCTCAGCAGCGCTTGGCAGCAGACCTTCGTGGGGGCAGTCTACACCAGGATTCACTCTTCTTCGGCCACAGCAGCCATCAGGTGAGGTTGGGGTAGGCTCCCAGCTCACTTTCTAGGTTCCCGCTCTTCGGCGCCGATAGCGTGCCAAAGCTCACACATCGGGCGGGACTCGCGCTTTCGGCGCGAAAGGCTTCTTCTTTTCGAGCGTTTCAGCGCTCGTGGTAGCGGCTCCCTCGGGGCTCCCACAATCACGGGAGAGGCAGGGTCACCTTCTGCTGATCTCTTCTTTCAACTAGCAGCATCACACGGCAGCGGATTCTTCTTTTCGACGCTGCAGGGGACAGGGCGCTCTGATGGGGTTCTGTAGGCTTCAGTCATGCCGATCCCACCCTCGTCGCCAGTTGTAGCATCTTGCTACAAAGAACCACAGACACAGGTTCTTATATTCAGGAGCTTTATTACTTACAACTTATCTCGATCCTGTCCCTACACTAACTGCCCGGTTCCTGTCCCCGGCTCCTCCTGTTCCTGCTCCTCCCATAACTCCGCCCACCAACCACTAGACTACCTCACACAATTCTACAATAACTAAAAGTCAAAATTAGTCTGGGAATTGCGGTGGCGACGTGCAACACCTACAGCTCATAGCACATGCTGTATGAGTGCATCCGTTCTCTTATCCAGTCACAAAGCTCTACCCATTTTGCAGTACAACCACAAACAGCATTGTGTTCTCCAAAAATAATATGCACTTGTCAATCCAATAGGTTTGTCCCCCTACTATAGTATATTACTTTCTTATGAGTAGTTATTCGCTTGCAGCATTAGTGTGCATAATGTGTGCTACACATGTGTTGCTTGCAAAAAATGCAGCACATTTCAGATGTGAATAGTACCAAATGTTTGACACATTTACACCGCCAACGCATATGTGTAATTATACTCGTCATGATGAGTGGCAAATGTCCATTGTCTGTTTCTGGATGTCCTTGGCCAGTACGTTTTGGAGCGTTGAAGGAAAAAAAAGAAAAACCATCCTGTTTTAATCTCCTGCAGTCATGCTATATTTTTTCGCTGTAGCCATAGTAGTGCTTGGCGACGTGGCACAGAGAAAGCCTGTGTGACGTGATTTGGGGGTGGGGTCTGAGCAGGCCATCAGATGCCACGTAAGTGGGTGCTGGGCAAGGTTTGGGCAGGGGCTTCTGAGACTTCAGAATCTGTCTGGCAGTCCCGGATCTTCCCACATCGATGAGCAGAATTGCTGTCTAGAGGCATCAGTTTACAAACCCAAAAGTTCTAATTGACATGGAGACAAGAGGCAAGAGTTTCATTCTGTATCCCTGTTGTCCATTCGTGGGACTGCTTGATCTCATCCCAGAAACATATCATGCATTCAGCAACACGTGATGTCTCCTCGAAGCTCTATCACCTTCAGGATATTTCATCCACTTTAACATGCGAAACTTACATTTTAAACCTTTAAGGTGACAAAGGTTCCAGGAGATCACTTGTTTCTAACTAAAGGTATGTCTTTCTGGAGTTAGGCCTGTATACTACTAGATGGACAACACGTATTGACAAAGCCCATATCTCTGACTTTTTATTAGGTGAAGTGTTTGGTAGTAAATGGGCGACTCCTTGTATGTTACCCCACATGTCCTAGAGAGAATATCTCATATGGAGACAATATCATGGCTACAAGCATTTGAAAGATGGCAGTAGACTCCCTTGGCTGAACATGTTACAATAGCAAAGACATGGTGTATTTTCAAAGAAGAGTGTCATGAAAAGGAGTCCGGAAATGAAGTGTGTATTGTAAGTGGTGTACCTAAAAGACATACATAGCTTAAAATTGACATTAGATGCCCAAGAGAACGGGCCTTAATGTATAGTCACTTATTTAAGAACCCTACATATGCACACGTCTTTTTTAACAAAAAAAAGCTATAAGCCCATCAACATGTTAATCATTACAGCAAAGTACATCAAACAACCTGGGGTGATTAGTGAATAACACTGTGCCTCTATGACAGGCTAGTGTCTCAAAACAGCAAGCTAATCCTAAACAAAAAAAACAATAACCCATTAATTAAATATCTCAGGCAGCAAAATGTGCACATCAAAGAACACACACTGACTCAAATACACACTGCACATGATATCACATCTCCTTACAAACAAACTGCTACTTAATGCCCCTCCACCAAAACCTATTGGGAACATATAGGTACAATGTGAACAACCAATAAAGGCCACTGAATTGCTGGACAGTCCATCAACCATTGTCAAACGTTGAAAAACACATGTAAGACAAATGCTGAAGGGGGTTGACCCAAGACCACTTTGTCCCTTTTATTACTATTGCACTGTTTCGAAGAACTAATGGAGTAAGGTCTTCCAAACTGCTAAAACTGTCTAGAGCTATCCCTGAAAAAGGACTGTCTGGAATTGGGTTATTAATTTGGGTTAGACCCCCACTATTTTAATAAATGCAATCAATTAGGACCAAAACACTGTTCTTAGAGACTCTCTGCTCAAATCCTGGTAGGTATGGCACCAGCATTAGGCAAGCCCCGAGTTAAGTTCAAGTAGTCCCAACAATGTTAAAGACAAGAAAAGAACACAATAATGTTCCAAAACAAATTTAGATAAAAAGAGACACAATAATGAGGAAAAAGACAAGCCAATGACTAATATTAGAAAAAAGTATTACAGATATGAATATTTTAAGTCATGGTTTTTAGCGCTAAAAGATCCAAGTGGGACAAAGCTGGGTTTCTTAGGTTACAAGGTTGCTTCATTACTGAGATGAAGTTGCCACCTTGTCTCAGTCTAAGCTTTTACCTCCAAGTGGGACAAAGCTGTGTTTCTTAGGTGACAATGTTGTTGCATCACTGGGATGGAGTTGCCACCTCACTCCAGTCTCAGCTTTGTCCTTCTGGTTTGGTCACTTTTTGGTTCTCGAAATCCTGCAGATGGGAAAGGCTGTAAGTTTTAGCCATGAGGAGTTTCTTGAGGCTGGATACTTTTTCCGCAAGGTCTGGCTGAACTTGTGGCAAAAATGTCAGAGTCAGATGTACCTGGTTTTCTAGCCCGCCTTACGTGCGAACTGCCTAGGAAAACCTCATGACTTGTTCTCGTTCTCTGAAGGTTGAAAAAGTTAAGTCCTGGGGGGAGGAGCTTCGCGAGCATCCGAGATGACCGCGTGAGCACAGAGCTCCCGAGACCCTCGCCGCCCTTCGCATATATCCTGGAAAACATCCTGAATTTGAATATGGGCTTTTGAAGACGAACTTTGGCTGACATTACTACTCTTTCGAAAATTTAATTTGGACTTCGGGAACCGCAACTACGTCGATCTGAACTTTTGTGGCCTGCCCTGGTACGAGACCGGGGGCTCTGCTAGCCAGGAAGCCGTGAAGTAGTTGAACAACAACGGCTAGAGGGGTTCTCTCCCTGGCAGCCTCTGTTCTACTTTCGGTTTCGCTTGCTGAGTTTGGGCATTATCTGATCGTGAGGCGGCTCAGATTCACCCTGGATCCGGCTTGGCTCTGCTCTTCCCGTGTGCCTATGTCTGCAAGTGCCTCGTGTCGAACTGGGTCGGCATCTACGCCACTTTGCCCCACTTTTGAAGACCTGTGGCCTCATTTCCTATGGCCATTTTCACCAGGTCTCGAGGGCCCCTCCGGGGCACTTTTTCGAATATGGCCACCAGACCCGATAATGAGAAGCGGAAAACTAAGACGCCTCTCCGAGGGGGACTGACTCAAACCAACGTTATGGATCGTTACACTCAACCCAAGGGATCCCCGGGTCGGACCAGCCGCACTCCTGAAGACCCCACGGTTGACCCTGCCGTTCCTTCTGAATTGACCCTCCAGGATGTTATGAGCGCCATCGCCAGCATGAAGGCCTCCATGGGTCAGCAGTACGAAGCCCTTGCTCTAAAGATTGACACGGTGGCTGTCGACGTTACCTTGATCAGAGCCGACCTGGCGAAAACCAATGAAAGGGTCAAGCCATTGGATTTAAAGACCTCTATCCTCACTACTGATGTCTCAGACATACAGACCGAAGTCGGTAATCTGCGCTCTTCCAATGACCTTATGGCTCACCGACTTGAGGATTTCGAAAATAGGGCCCGGCGCAATAACGTACGCATTATTGGTGTCCCTGAAACCCCCGAAAACTCTGCAACTAATCTCCTGGTGGAGGACCTTGTATTGAATCATCTCGCCCCCACCGGACTCAGCAATTTTTTTGCTGTAGAACGAGCCCACCGTGTTCCGGGTGGGAAGCCTAAGCCAGGTGCCCCACCGAGACCTATCATTGCCAAACTCTTCCACTTCAGGGACAGAGATGCTATCTTACAGGCCTCGCGGGCGGGCGGCCCCGTAAAGTTTGACAATGCATCAGTGAACTTTTACCCGGACTTTACCCAGCTTGTTCAAAGGCAGAGGATGGGGTTTCAGGGAGTGAAGCGACGATTGCGAGATGTAGGCCTGAAATATGCTATGCTGTTTCCGACGAGGCTTCGAGTCGAATACGAGGACCGGATATTTTTCTTCGACCGCCCAGAAAATGTCAGTGACTGGCTGGATTCTTTGCCTAAAAGGGATGATCGAACTGGGCACCCTGGTGGTGCCGAGGGCGGGGTACCGGACCAAGAGTGACACTGTGGTTCCCGATGTCTGAACACTTCAATTGTCTTACAGCTGAGTTAGATGATTCTCGTCTTATTATGTTTCCTTAGCGATTGACCCGAGGGTGGCGGGGGAAAGGGGCCTCTTTCCTCCTCCGGGTTTCTTTGTGTAGATTAGTTTAATGTCAAGGCGACAGGCACACTGCAAGTTGGGGTGGCTTTTTAGTAGTACGCAGGGGTGCAGGGTGGGGGGTGTTGTAACGGGTTCCAGTTGGGGGTTGGTGGGGGGGTGTTTGTGTGTTTATTGTTTTTCACAAGGCAACGTATTGTTTTCTCTTTTGATCCGATCATTGTGTCCGGTGTGGGGTGGACTCTGCATTCCTTACCGGGATGGGGGTAGTGGGTTGAGGCTATTGTCTTGGAATGTCAACGGGTTGAGAGATAGGATAAAGCGGGGGTTGTGTTACAGTTCCTGCGACATCTTTCCCCCGATGTCGTTCTTCTGCAAGAAACGCATTTAATTGGTAATGCGTGTCAAGCCATGAATAGACAAGGATATCGCCTTGTCGCACACTCCGGTTTCACCTCTGGCTCTAGGGGTGTGGGTGTTCTTGTTCGGTCCTCTCTCCCTCTGGAAATAGACGAGGTAATCCTCGACGATAGAGGGCGCTATGCCGCTCTCACTGGTAGGTGGGAGGGGAAGACACTCTCTCTGATCACAGTATACTTTCCCCCGGGTCTGCAGACTTCCACCTTCGCTGACATCGGGCGGGTGGTGTTGGGGCTTCCAGACGGTCTCCTGATTATGGGTGGAGACCTTAACTCGGTTATCTCCGGCACCTTCGATCGTCACTCTCCCAGGGATTTACCTAAGTCCCAGTCTTGGCTGAGTGGGTTCTTGGAAACCTTTGGTCTGATAGACTGCTGGAGGTTAATGCATCCTGTGCAGCCACAATATACTTTCCAATCCGGGGCCCATGGGAGTCTTTCCAGGCTTGAATACGTGCTAATGCCAGCAGCCCAATCCTCCTCGATTAAAGAAATCAGACACCTTCCCCGGGGCATTTCGGACCATTCCCCCCTGTGGCTTTGCATGGAAACCGGGGTGGGTAGTGAGGGACGAGTGGTTCCCATAAATCCTTGGTATTTTCGAAATCCCACAATCCGTTCCGAGCTGATAAAATCCATTGACCATTATTTTCTTGATAATGTGGGGTCTGTGTCCTCATCTGTGTCATTGTGGGAGGCTTTCAAAACTGTTATACGTGGTCACTCTTTGTCGCTAATTGCTGGTGCTAAGAAAGCCAAATATGAGGAATTGGTTCGTCTTGAGACAGACATAACTGAGCTGGAGAGTGACATTGAGGTGGGTGTCACTCGTGCTAAACTCCATTCCCTCGGCCTGAAACAGCTGGATTATAGAGCCCTGGTTACCGATGCTGCTAAAGTAATGAACAGAGAGCAACAGGGCAGATTGTATGATGTGGGAGACAAGGGTGGTAAGTTGATTGCATGGCTTGACAAGAAAGAAAGAGCGAATCGTGTTGTCCCTGTGATTGAGAGGCCGGATGGAGTGAGTGTGACTGACCCAGCTGAGATTGTAGAATGTTTTGTTGACCATTTTCGAGAGGTTTATTCTTCGGTCTGTGGTAGGGATGAGGAGTATTCCCATTTGTTGCTGCGTGACATCGCACTGCCCTGCCTATCCGAGGCTGATAGAGACCTAATGGATGCACCACTCTCGGCAGACGAAGTTGCCGTCGCCATTCGTTCTTTTCGTCCTGGTAAGGCTATGGGTCCCAACGGACTGCCCATTGAACTGTACAAATTGCGACCTGACAAAACGGCGCCCTCTCTTAGGGATATGTTCCTGGAGTCGCTAGACTCTGGCTCCCTCCCTAGTGATCAGCGGCTTGCTATGATCGTTGTCATCCATAAAGGGGAAGCCGCGGGACTGTTGTGCTTCCTATAGGCCCATTTCGCTCTTGAACGCTGAACCCAAAATTTTAGCTAAATTGTTAGCTAACCGGTTGATCAAGGTTATCAGCGACTTGATCCACCCGGATCAATCCGGTTTCATCCCGCATCGTAACACTGCGCTTAATCTCCGGCGTTTACATGGCGTTCTTGCGAGGGCGGAGTCTCTCCCCGAGCCGGCCATTTTGGCTTCCTTAGACGCCACGATGGCCTTTGATACAATCGAATGGCCATACCTCTGGGCAGCTCTCGCGAAATTCGGGTTTGGCCTTGTATTCATTGGTTGGGTGAAACTTTTATATGAGAAGCCCTTGGCTCAGGTTGTGGTTAATGGTAGAGCTTCGTACTCTTTTACCCTCAGGCGTGGCACGCGGCAGGGCTGCCCGTTGTCCCCCCAGCTTTCTGGCCGCGCTCTGGAGCCGCTAGCTGCCTGGCTTCGTTGGGAGCCTTCGATAAAGGGTATCCGGTTGAATCCTGATTTGGAGGATCGCATTTCGCTTTATGCGGATGATATCCTGTTGTACCTAACGTCCCCTCAAAAATCCCTCAACGTGCTTTTTGATGTTCTTACTTCTTTTGGCAAGAACTCAGGTCTCGTTATCAATTGGACGAAATCCTGTGTCTATGTACTTTCATGGGGTCTCCCTCCACTGCCTTGTCGATTCCCTATCCAGATATCGGAGACGGGTTTTAAGTATTTAGGGATCTACATATCCCTGGACCCCGCTGTTCGCTATGACCGCAATCTGCTTCCCCCATTCCAGAGGCTGAAACTTGATGTTGCACGCTGGCGTCAGTTACCACTGTCACCGCTTGGGCGCGCCGCCCTTTTCAAAATGATGTCACTGTCGCGCTTTCTGTATGCGCTCCAGAACTCCTTTGACGTCATTCCTTCTAGTTATTTTCGTGAAGTGGAAAATCTGCAGAGACGGTTGGTTTGGGATGGGCGTGCACGCATTGCCCTCTCTAAGCTCACGCGCCCTTGGTATGATGGAGGCATCGCGCTTCCGGATATCAAGCGTTATTATTGGGCCTCCCAGCTGAGTGCGATTAACCATGTAACTTACGCGCCCGGTTTTAACCCGGCATTTGAGTTGGATACATTTTTGCTACCGGGTGGGAACTACAATAGGGCGCTTTATTCTACGGTGATTGTTAGGAAGCTGTCTGGACCCACTAAGATTGCTGTGAGGATTTGGCACGATGCTAATGCGGCTTTGGGATGGAGAGATAGGCTGACTCGTGCAACTCCGTTGTACGCATCTGAAAGATTGGGATGTCTGTGGAAAATGAAAGGTTTCGAGAAATGGGACATGATTGGCATTAGCAGAGTGGGTGACCTTTGGTCCAAGGGAAATGTTTAAGCCTTTGAAGCCTTGAAGACGGTGTATGAGCTTGGCGATAGGGAATTTTTCAGATATGGGCAGGTCCGGCATGCCCTGACTTCGGTTTTTGCTGCGGGCACCGATATTTCCGAATCTTCTCCCCTCGAGGATCGTATACTTGATGGTCACGTGCCTGACAGCACAATCTCACTAATATATAAGAAGTTGATCAACAACCGGGCTGATATGCTTGTGCGTCTCAGGGCATTTTGGATTAGTGATGGCTTGGAGCTGGATGACGAGGACTGGCAGTCTGCGTTGTTCTCGCCCAAGGAGGTGGCTATACCTGCCCGTCTTCGGCTTGTCCAACTTAAGATCCTCCACCCTGTATATGTCACTGGTCCGCGTTTGGTTCGAATGGGCTATTCTCAGGATGGGTTGTGTAAGCATGGCTGCGGTATGACTGGTACTTTCCTCCATATTATATGGGAATGCCCGGAGGTGGTTGCGTTTTGGACTCGTGTGCATGCAGTGATGGAGAGAGTCACTGGGGTGCCTCTACAACCTGAGGCCAGGCGCTGCCTGTTGAATGTGTGGGAACCGAATGACTATAATGCTGCTCAGACCCAGTGGGCGACCCTTGGGAACATTATAGCTAAGAGAGACATCGCACAGCTGTGGGGCTCCCAGCGGTCGCCCATGGTATCGGTATGGAAGGAAAACATGGATTGGTGCATGTTTAGGGAGAAGACAGTTTATTTGGCTAGTGGTAGACCTAGAAAATGGAGCAAGGTCTGGTCCCAGTGGAATGCCTATCGGGGGAATATATGTACTCCCCCTCACGATTTAAACTCAGACGTTTCCCTGTCTCCCTGAGTGACATCCAATGTACTAGATATCGTATGTAATTACTGCACTGCTTCACCGCTGCCCCCCCCATCCCTTGCTTTAAATGTTTGAATTATAATGACTCACTCAGAGACCCATACTGTATGGATGCACGATTGTAAATATTATGACTATTGCCTTGTTTTATGTTATTGTTTTCAATTTACCAATAACATTTAAAAAAAAAGAAAAAGAAAAAGTTAAGTCCTGCTTTTCTCAAACTGTTGGAAAAGTTCTTCTTGGTCATACCTGAAATTCCTAGGTCCTCATTGCTGGTTTCCTAGCCCCAAATCTCTCCCCAACCAGGGCTCCTGCAGGGTTCAGTCCTCAGTAGTAAACTTGGACTCGTTGGAGTCAGTGGTCCTTTTGCTTTTTATGTGCCTGGAGCAGACATAGCAGAGGTCTGCCATCTTATCCTTAGAACACTCCTAGTCCCGGTTTGCCCGGAGTCTTCTTTCTTCTGCCATGGCTTTCTTCATCAGGGGTAGTCTTACCAGAGCGAGTCATTTTGAGAGAAGGTGGTCCTGTGGTGTCAGTCTTATCTTGTGCACTAGTAAAGTGATTGGACATTACCTCCCTCCCTCGCCTTCCTTCAGTACGATTGAGGCCCCACCTCCCACCCAGACCCACCCCCAGCATAAAAAGTCTGCCCGCCCCCACCTCCACCTGTTTTTTTCTGTCTCACTAGTGAGACTTACTCTTTTAGTTCCTCCCTGTGGCGGTGCCGGGGAGTCTTCGGTTTGGTTCTCTGCTGCGTCGGTGCCCTCTGCTGAGTTCTCCTGGCGGTGCCTCCTCTCCTCGCCTCCCTCGTGGTAGGGGGGCGCAGCGGTGGCTCAGGAGTCCGCAGCGGTGTTTTGGCGGTCCTCCTGTGGCTGGGGCTGTGTTTCCGGGTCGGGCTGCGTGGCTGCCACCTCCCGGTGTGCTGTCTTCCAGGAAACCAGGTAGAACGGGTTTGTGCCCGTTTTCTTTTTTGTTTCTTGGCAGGGCGCGTCGCTTCTTGCACCCGGGGACTGCCACTCTGCCAGCTGCCCGGTGAGGGGCTGGACATGGCCCTGCCCCCTTGCTGTGGTCCCACTGCTCCTCTGATGTACACTGTGTAGGTTGTCCGGGGCTTCCCTGTGCCTTTTTTCCATCCACAGGGCTCCTCGGCTTCACGTGCCGACTGGAATTGTGAGCCGCTGACAGATACTTCGCAATGTCTGCTTGGGCGTTTTTCTTGCCCTGTGGATGATGTATTCCGGCCTTGGGGCTGTGCCTCAGTGAAGACCTTTGGTGGCGCTGGTTTTTGCTGGATGGCTTCCGTTCTTGTCCTGCTGCTCCATGTTCCCTTTGGTGGTGGCCTTGACGGTTGTCTGCCACTGGGTCTGCTCCTGACAGGGTCGCATGGGGATTGGGTGGGGGCGTGCTGGTGTCCTCTTCCTCTGCTGCTGGGTCTCCGGTCCCCCTGGGGTGCCCTTGTCGCACGGGGCTCCGTGGGGGGTGTTCTGCCTTTCTTGTCTCATGATGGTGCTGGACTTGATTGTGGCTGCCCTGTCCTGTGTTCTGGGGTTTGGTTGAAGCCTTCTGCTTCCCATCCTCAACCGGCTAGTCCTGTGTGCGACTGGTTCCCGTCTGGGTCCTTGGGTGTGGTTCCTTCTCCCGCCTCTGCTCTGCATGTTGCTCCGGGGTGGTGAGCGTTCGAGCTGTGGGTCGCTGGACTCCTGTGCTAGTCGGCAGGGTTTTCCTCTTTCCTGCTGGACAGGGCCTGTGGGTTTCTTTCCTTGGTGTCCCGGTTGGGCTTGCCTTTTTGGGGTGGGGGTTGGTGCTGTGTGTAGCATACGTTGCTCGTACTTGTTGTTTGTGCGTGGTGCGTGTGGCTTTGTCCGCTGTGGTGCTGCCCTGCTGACAGTTGCTTGTCGGTTTCCTGTGCGGCCTGCCGTTGGCGGTCTCTTCTCTGCCCTCCTTCTTCCTTCTGCACTGTGTTGGTCCTGATTGGTTTCAGGTTTCTCTGCGTGCCCGGTTTGCGCAGGTGCGTTCGCTTCTGGGCTGCACGTCCTTATCATCCTCCAGTGGCTTTGCTTCTTTGTGGCCTGTTGTTCTGCTTGGCTGCTGCCGTGGCACTGGCTGGCCTGTTCTCTGCTTCTTCTGTGCCCTCTTTGGTGCAGGGTTTCATGGAGTTCGCAGTGGCGGTTCGTGGTGGCTGCGTGTTGCCACCTTGGGCCCTCTGCTTGCCTTGCCTTGGTTGGGGCGTCCTGCCTTTCTCCCGTTCCTTGCACTGGGGCCTCTCCGTGGTCCCTGCTGTGGGTTTCTCCTCCGTCTTTCGGGTGGGCACAGTTTTGTCAGTTTTTTTGCCCTGGCTGGCTGCCTCTTGGTCTGAGTGCCTTGCCCTGTTGGGTTCCTGTCACTGCTGTATGTTCTTGGGTGCTGGGTCGGCTTGGTGCGGGTTCCACCGGTTTGGAGAGGGTTTGGCTGTCTCCAGTGCCTGTCTCCGGTTCCTGCTGGGTGGCTCTGCTGGACTGGGTGTCCTGTTTGCTTGCCATGTGTTCCGTCTGCTGGGTTCCTGTCGGTGGGGCTTGGGTCTGGGGCCCGCTCCATTCTGTTGCTGGCCTGGGGTGTCCGGCGGCTTTGTGCCTGTCCTGGTTCTCCTGGGGGTCTGCTACTGGATTTGACCTGTACACTTCCATGTGTTGTCCCTTCGGGCTGCCTTTCCATGGGCCCTGCCTGGTGGTTTTTGACATTCCTGTGTTTTGGGGTCGCTTCTCTCCTCTTCCCAGTCACTGTTTCTTTTCTGCGTTTCCTGCGGTTCTATGTGGGGTATTTATTTATTTATTTATGTATTTATTTATTTATTTATTTTAAACACTTTTAGAGCGCGAACGAAGGCCCGTGGGCATCTCAGCGCTAAGTATCTGCTGAATTCAACCAAGATGGAAGGTGGGATCATTGATTAAAAAGCCAGGTTTTGAGGTGCTTTCGAAAGGACCAAAGGGATGGGCTGTTTTTTATTGCTGGTGGCAAAGTATTCCAGAGCTTAGGTGCTGATACGAGGAATCTTCTATCGCCCCAAGAGACCAGTTTGGTGCGGGGTACCACCAACTGATACAGATCGGAGGATCGCAGGGACCGGGTGGGCCGGTAAGGAATACGTTGTTGAGTGAGAAAGGCTGGTCCCTGGTTATGCAAAGCCTTATAGACAATGCAAAGAGCTTTACATTTTATTCTATTCCTGATAGAAAGCCAGTGGAGTTCTCTAATGGTTCCCGACACTGATTGAAACTTGGGAACATCACCCAGCAGTCTGGCAGCGGCGTTTTGAATAACTTGCATTTTATTAAGAACTCTTTCTTGAGTATTCAAGAAAAGGGCATTGCAGTAGTCCAAGGTGGACAGAACCAGGGACGTGATCAAAGTTTTGCCTGCTGAGGCCGGAAGGAAGGGAAGAATTTTCTTTATGAGTCGCAACTTATAGAATGCCGAGGAAGTGATCTGGTTAGCGTGAGGGAGGAAAGTGAGACGGTCGTCAAACATGACTCCCAAGTTCCTCACCTTGCTAACTGGAGTGGGGGGAGGGCCCATGGACTGTGGCCACCAGCGGGAAGACCATTCCGGGGTTAGATTTCCAAAGATAACCACCTCGGACTTATCTGAGTTCAATTTGAGGCAATTAGAAGCCATCCAGTTCCCTATGGCTTGCATGCCCAGATTGAAGTCATCAGCGATTTTTTGGCCGTCATTTCTGATGGCTAGGACCAGCTGGGTGTCATCAGCGTAGGATGTAAGGCTCATCCCGTGAGTTCGGATAGTATTGGCGAGGTCCGACACATATATATTAAAAAGTGTCGGACTCAGGGATGAGCCTTGTGGTACTCCGCATGGCAGTGATAGGGTGGAGGACTGAAATGGTCCTATAGTAACGACCTGGGTTCTTTCTGCCAAAAAGGAGGCCAAAAGGGTCTTGGCCCTTTGCTGAACACCCATGCCTTCGACACGGTCGATCAGGATGGTATGATCGACCGTGTCGAAGGCTGCCGACAGGTCCAGCAGTATCAAGACTGCTGTTCCCCCGGCATCCCGAATAGCTCTAATATCCTCCGTGGCCTTGATCAGGGCCGTCTCCGTCCCGTGGTGTTGGCGAAAACCAAACTGGGAGTCATCCAGTAGATGGTGTGCTTCTATGAAGGCTGATAGTTGGACATTCAAAGCCTTTTCGACCATCTTTGCCAAAACTGGGAGACTGGCAATGGGTCGGTAGCTCTTGAGTTTATCCCTATCAAGGTTTGGTTTTTTCAACAGAGGTTTTAATAGAGTTTTTTTCAAAACTGATGGATAAATGCCTGTGTTGATCAGGGTGTTGCAGATGGTAGTGATGGCTGGGAGCACTACTTCTATGACTGGGGATAATACTTTAAAGGGGCAGGGATCAAGGGCGGAGCCTGTTTTAATGGAAGACATAATATCCCTGATCTGGGTAGTAGAGACCTCCGTAAACTGAGAGAGCAAGGGGCTAGTCCTGGGGATACAAACCGGCTCAGGGGGAATTTTGGGAGAATTTTTTACGCTGTTAGCAAAGGCTGCATAAATATCATTGACTTTATTATAAAAGAAATTTGCCAGCGCATCACAAAGTGATTGGGAGGGGGGAGGTTGTAAACTGGGCGAGCAACCGGCTAACTGTTTGGTGGTCTCGAACAAGGCCTTGTTGGAGTTTTTAGAAAGTTCTATTTTCTCACAAAAGAACTTCTTCTTGGCCTCCAAAATCATAATTTTATATTTGGTCACCGTTTCTTTGTATGTGATTTTGGCCTCTTCAGAGTAGTATCTGCGCCAATTCCTTTCGTTCCTCCGACACAGCTGTTTTTGTGTCCTTAGAGTCTCAGAGTACCAGGGGGCTGACGGAGATGATCTATTACGAGAGCATTGTTTTGCCTGAACCAAAGTGGAGGTAGCGGAGGCCACCCATTCATTAAATTGAGTGATAGCAATATTGGGATCCTGTGAAAGGGATGGGCTAGATGTGATCAGGAGAGATTGTAAACTATCGCTATCGATGTCATTCCAGGCAAAGAACGTCCGGCGATGGTTGGCACTCGCCATGATTGCTCCGGTATCGTGGGTGGTCAGTGTGGCCGTTATGACATAGTGGTCTGACCAAATGAGGGGAAAAATGTCAATGACCTGTAAGTCATTTAGGTTGGTAAAAATGCCATCAAGAGTATGGCCTCCTTCGTGAGTAGGGGCTTTAACTAACTGGGAAAGGCCAAAAGTTGTCAAATATGTCAGGAGGGCGACTGTATCATTATCTTCTGCTTTATCAAAATGAAAATTGGAGTCGCCTAAGATGGTAAATGAACCGTCGAGGGCAGACACTTCCAAAATGCGACTAATGTCGGAAATGAATCCCAACCTTTGCCCTGGTGGACGATAAAGGAGGATGCCTTTAAAGTTAACCGAGGGTGTTAGTTTAATGGAGAATTGAAGAGCCTCACAAGAGAGGAGCGGTATCACGTTGGTTCTAACCGCATATGAGTCCCGGGCAATTATTGCTATCCCACCCCCTTTCTTGCGTTGTCTGTCCAATCTATAGATTGAGAACCCGTGGGGAACAGCGATTACTAGATCCGGATCAGAGGCGTTGTCCATCCAGGTCTCTGTTAGAAACAATAAGTCTAACTTTTTGTCATCCATGAGTTCGGCTATTTCTTGTCGGTGCTTGCCGAGGGGTCGAACATTAATGAGGGCCATAGAATAGTCACTCAATGTTTTTTTGGGTTTACATCGAGGGTGATCCTGGTGGTTTGATATGGGTGCGGAGCAGTTCGGACAGCAATGAGAGGCATTTCCCGCAAGATAATTAGGATCAAATATGGTACATGAGTGGTCTGGAGGAAGTCGGCAGTCCCGAAGCTGGTTAGATGTATAAATCCCTCTTGGAGGTAGGGGATGAAGACCAAGGGGGGTGGCCCTGGGCACGGTCCAGGCGCGGACGGGCGCAGACGGGCTTGCCTTTGGCGCGCCGCCAGCGCGCCCGCTGTGCCCGCCCGCTGCGCGGACGGGTAGGTCGGTGGTTTAAATACATCTTGATGTGTGGGAGGAGGGTGGGAGGGGCTGAGGTCTGCAGCGCGAGCCTTCCCCGGCCCAAGATGGCGGCTCGAGTTGCTAGGGGAAGTGACCAGCGCCTAGCAACAGCGGCGCTGTGTCATACAGTGGGTACGACCCTGGCGATGTGAATCTCGCTTCAGGTGGGGGCGCCTAGTAAAAACTCCTCATTAAAATATTTACAGCATTTAAAAATAGTTATTAGTA
Organism: Lissotriton helveticus; assembly: GCF_964261635.1. NCBI lineage: Eukaryota > Metazoa > Chordata > Amphibia > Caudata > Salamandridae > Lissotriton > Lissotriton helveticus. The sequence continues at coordinate 872,302,446 of NC_136065.1, read as the reverse complement.
TTCAATAACAATTTACTAGAAAAGTCAGCGTTTCCTACAGCAGCGCGCAAGGGAGCGCAGAGTACCCCCGGCTTCCGCCTCAAGGGTGAATAGAGCAAATCTCCCGAATGCGAGTGGGGAAGCCCTTAAGTATCCTGGGAGGGCGGGAGGGGCTGAGGTCTGCAGCGCGAGCCTTCCCTGGCCCAAGATGGCGGCTCGAGTTGCTAGGGGAAGTGACCAGCGCCTAGCAACAGCGGCGCTGTGTCATACAGTGGGAACGACCCTGGCGATGTGAATCTCGCTTCAGGTGGGGGCTCCTAGTAAAAACTCCTCATTAAAATATTTACAGCATTTAAAAATAGTTATTAGTATTCAATAACAATTTACTAGAAAAGTCAGCGTTTCCTACAGCAGCGCGCAAGGGAGCGCAGAGTACCCCCGGCTTCCGCCTCAAGGGTGAATAGAGCAAATCTCCCGAATGCGAGTGGGGAAGCCCTTAAGTATCCTGGGAGGGCGGGAGGGGCTGAGGTCTGCAGCGCGAGCCTTCCGCGGCCCAAGATGGCGGCTCGAGTTGCTAGGGGAAGTGACCAGCGCCTAGCAACAGCGGCGCTGTGTCATACAGTGGGAACGACCCTGGCGATGTGAATCTCGCTTCAGGTGGGGGCTCCTAGTAAAAACTCCTCATTAAAATATTTACAGCATTTAAAAATAGTTATTAGTATTCAATAACAATTTACTAGAAAAGTCAGCGTTTCCTACAGCAGCGCGCAAGGGAGCGCAGAGTACCCCCGGCTTCCGCCTCAAGGGTGAATAGAGCAAATCTCCCGAATGCGAGTGGGGAATCCCTTAAGTATCCTGGGAGGGCGGGAGGGGCTGAGGTCTGCAGCGCGAGCCTTCCCCGGCCCAAGATGGCGGCTCAAGTTGCTAGGGGAAGTGACCAGCGCCTAGCAACAGCGGCGCTGTGTCATACAGTGGGAACGACCCTGGCGATGTGAATCTCGCTTCAGGTGGGGGCTCCTAGTAAAAACTCCTCATTAAAATATTTACAGCATTTAAAAATAGTTATTAGTATTCAATAACAGTTTACTAGAAAAGTCAGCGTTTCCTACAGCAGCGCGGAAGGGAGCGCAGAGTACCCCCGGCTTCCGCCTCAAGGGTGAATAGAGCAAATCCATTTCTGTGTTGCGTCCTTCCACTTTGGCCTCGGGCCTTCGCCCAGGGTCTTCCCGCATGTCCGGACGCTCTTGTGGCTCTCCTTCAGTCTGTGCTCAGCCCCGTTCCCTTGTCCGGCGGGTGCCTGGTCTCTCTTCCTTCATGGGTTCGGGCCTTGTGGCCCCGGGGGCTCCTCCGGCATGTCCTGTGGCTGCTTGTGCTGGGGCGCCTGGCTTTTCAGTGTTCCCTGGGCTTGTTTTCTTCTTCTCAGCCTGTCCCTCTGGCTCCTGTTGGGTTGGTCTCCGGATTCTGTTGTCCCTGCTGCCCTTGTCGGTCGGTCCACGGGAAGTGCTCTCCTGGTGGCTCGGCCGCTGTTGCCTTCTGGCTCAGTGTTCGCTGGCTCCTCCGGCTCGGTTGCCGGCCTGTTCGGACTTGGCTGGGTTCGGGTTCCTGTTCTGGTTCCTGCTGCTCTCCCGGGGGGGTCCTCTTGCTGGTGGTTGTTGCAGCGTTTTGGGCTTGCCCTGGTGCCCTTTCAGGGCTCTCTGCGGGTCTGTGGGTGTTGGATCCGTCTGACACTCCGGTGGCGTTGTCCTTTGCCACGTCCGGGGTGGGTCCAGGTTTTGGTCCTTGTTCCTTGGTTGCCTGCATCCTGTTTCTGTGGACTCTGGTCTGGGTGCTGGGGCTGTCGGCTCTCTGCCTCTGTGGGTGACCTGTGGTCTGGCAGTTCTGTTATGCTGGGTCCTTCCTTCCTCCTGGGTTTTCTCTCTCCTTCCTTGTGTCTGGCCTGTTGGTGGGTCTTTGGGACCTCCCTGTGGTGGTCCTGTTTGCGGCACCAGGGTCGGCCTGGGTGGCCAGGTTCTGGTCTCTGGACTGGGGTCCCGGGTCTTTGGGGGGGTGGGGCCCTCTCCTAGGCCTCTGGCTCTTCTGTGTGCCTTCCCCTGCCCTCCCTTTTACGGTGCTCAGGCCTTTCTGGTGCGGGCTCTGTGCTCGGGGGTTGTTGGTTGCCCCCCGTTGGCCTTGGGCTCCTTGTTTTCCTCTCCTGTCGGTTTGTGTGTCACTCGGTGGGGGTTCCTTCTGGTGGCTCCGTGCCCTTTGGAGTTTTGTGTCATTCCCCTGGGTTCTGTGCGGGGTTTGCGCCTGCTGCCTGGCTTTTGTGCTGCTGGACTTGGCTGTGTTGGCGGTTCCTGTTCGGTTGGCGGTGGCTTTCGGGCTTCCCCTCGGTCCTCCTCTTGGCTGTCCTGTGCTTGGTGTTTGCTGGCCTTTTTTTTTGTCCTGCTGTTCTGCTCTGGGTGTTGTTCCCATGGTGCTGGCCTCCTTTTGGTGTGGAGGTTCCCTCCGGCTGGGGTCCTGCTGGCGTTGTCGGTGGCCCCTCTGCGGGTGCAGTGGGCGGCTTTCCGGCTTCTTGGTGCTCCTGGCTTCCTTGCGTGTTGCCTGGGGTCTGTTGCCTGGTTCTTTTTTCCGGGTCTGGTGTGTTTGTTCCCCGACCTGTCGGGTCCTTCCCTTCGGGGTCTTTGCTGCTGGTGTTGGATGTCCTGTCCGGTCCTCCCTTTGGGCCCCTTGGGGGTCTTGGGTTGCGGCATTTGCCTTTGGGTCTTGTTTTTTGGTTGCCATCGCCCCTGCGGGGCGCTTGGGGGTGTTCTGGGCCCTGTCTTGGATGTTTCCTTTCTGTCTGGGCTGTTCGGCTCTGTTGCTTTTGGGTCCAGTTCCGTCCTTTGTCCCTTCCGGTGGCTCGGCGTTTTGGCTCTGTCACGGGTTGGTTTTGCCTGTGTTCTGTCCTGCTCCTTTCTTGGCTGTGGAGTCTCGTTTGCTCAGTTGGGCTGTCCAGCGTCTTTTGCTGTGGGGCCTGCTGGTTTTGGAGTCCTTCCAGGTGGGGGTCTCTTTGTCTATTCGCTGTGGTCCGTCTCTGGTTGTGGGTTGCGGTCCGCAGTCTTGGTGGCTCTTCCTCTTGTGGAGGTGGTTCCTCCTTTGGGGGTTCGGGCCACGGGGTCTTGTCCTCTTTGCGGGGCCTGGGATGTTGATATGCTGTGTTTGGGGGCACTGTTTTGTGTTCTTTGTCACTCAGTTGTCCGTCTCTGTTTTCTTCTGCTTGCTATGTCCTCAATCGTACTGAAGGAAGGCATGGGAGGGACGGGAGGTAATGCATCCATTTCTAACGATAATGGCATTACTCCTAGTCCTACTCCCTCGCCTTCCTTCAAGGACCCTCCCTCCCTCCCGGTGCGGTTCAAGTGAGTGCTAGCTCGGCTTGTTGTTGTACAGGTGGAGGTGGGGCGGGCAGAGTTTTTATGCTGGGGGTGGGTCTGGGTGGGAGGCGGGGCCACAATCGTACTGAAGGAAGGCGAGGGAGTAGGACTAGGAGTAATGCCATTATCGTTAGAAATGGATGCAATTTTCACTACCCAGTCCTATCAACCCTCTCAACCTAGGTTCACTTCCTTTTGAAGTGCAGCCTTTTTTTCTTGCACGAACTACTCTCAGAAGTCTTCAATCAACAATGGCTGAAACCTTCTACCACCAGTAGATTTTTTTTGGGAGAGTTTTATTTAGCGTGAACTCGATTCGAAGGTACCAGAACACTTTACATGAGCACCGGTTGCATTACAGATGGACACATTAATTTTTGTTAGGCATGGGGAGATTACGTGATTTGCAAAGAATCACAGGATGTTGAGTGTCCCTGCCGAGCCTCGAACCGGTTCTCCATCTTCGAGGTCCACCGCTCTAGCCATTAGGCCACATCCTCTTTGGCTTTCTCCATAACCACTGCACTTTTTAAATGAGGTCTTATCTTCTCTCCCATTGTCCAAATTGGTTCTAATTCCTGCTAGGGTTGGTGCTAAATGGGTCTACGATGGCTCCAGGAACTAATATTTGGCATCTCCAAATCAAGGTGGGAGTCCTGTGTGCTGCCATTTGTTCCTGCCTCCTCCCACATTGCAAATCCCTGCTCAGTGGATATTTGTTAACAACTTCCCTGTCTTCCTGGGACCAGAGGTCAGGCCATTGTTCTGTGGTAGGGAGAGTAGCGTTATTCATCTAGGAATTTGCAATGTCATGATAGGCAGCAGAGCTGGTTTTCAGTCACTTCAGGCTCAGGCATCAAAAAGAACATTATTCTAAAGTTGCCTTTCCACTAATGGTATCAAAATCGGAAATCATCATTACATTGAATACTGAAACCTATGGGAAAATAACGTTTAATGCTTTTGCTAGCCTTTTTCTATGTGGAGGTGTGAATTTGTATATTTTTTAACATAGATAATCTTGTACTTGCAGAATGTAGCCTAAACCTGGAAAATGAAAGCAGCTTTTAGGCCTCCAGTCACTGTGAGAGCATGTATTTAAAATGTATAGTGTGCCACATGTGTATATATTAGACACCCTACCTTCTTGGCTTGCAATGGAAGACTTTAGGGCTGACATTACTATATCGAAATAGATTTCATTACATGGCAAAGACATTTTCCCTTACATGTGTCACAGCAGTGCTTTCAAACTGCAGCCTTGCAAGAGCACAGAGGAGCTACTGGCAGCCATATTCTGTTGACATATATTTAGGCGGTGTCAATACTCACTGCAACACACATGACATTTAACTTGCCTGCCACTGAGAAAGTGCTGCGCCATCTACAATGGTCTTGTTGGAGAGATAAGTAGATATATACCCTCATTACAAGTAGCCAGTTACTTCTGGTAACAGTAAATCTGCATCAGTCCTGAGGGCTGACCAGTGACCTTACACCACTGTCTTCATTTTCTTCCACTGTCTCCATTTGCTTTCCTTCACCACCCACTTTCTCTAACGACAGGACTGTGGCATACAGCAAGCCTCTCAACCTCTGCATTCCTCTCCTGTATTTTAAGGTGGCGAGGTGAGCCCTTTCCTCTCCACCCACCCTTCTGGACACCAGGCTCCATCACTAAATTACCATCTTGTCCTATCTTACAGTGGGAGCCCAATCCGATAATTCTACCCTTACTTACTGATATTTGTAATTTTAACTCAAGGCTACTCTCCATGTGAGGTGCCCAACTCTCCTCCTTCCTGCCATGTCCTTTCTTTCATCTGTTGCATCTGGGCTCATTCCTCCATATTCCTTACCTGCACAGTTTTTTCCTTGAGCCTCCCCATTCCCTGTTGATCCTCTCTTTGCTCTGCTACTTTGAACCTCGTTCAACCAATTCCTTAGCAGCCGAGGCACCCGTTCTGCCACTTTATTCACCCGAAGGCCATTAGGCCTCATGTTTTTTCACCCCTTGTTGGTGCCCTTGGTATCTTATCCTTGGAGACCCATGGCGAGACACTGGTGTGGCTCTGACTGCTTCCTTGTTTTTTTCTTAGAGCCATGGCTCTTAAATGCAGCTACACTACCTAAGCTCCAAGTGTTGGACTGGCCCATTCTGGTGGCCCAGTCTGGTAGGCTCATTTGTTTTGCCCATAGTTCCAAACACTGGCCCTTCTAAGCTGGTCCATATGGCAGTGCCAGACTGCCTCAATGGCCAGTCCAACACTGTGCCCTCCATTCCTATCTTATAGAGGGAGATAAAGACCAACACTTGAGCCACATCCATCGCAGACCCAGTTTGTATGGGCCTACCTGCCACTCTAGGCACTACAGGGGTCTCACCATCCTACGACCATTGCAGCTACCACCTGTCTTTAGCCAGAGCTCACCTTGAAGCAATTTTCTCTGTTCTAATACACAGATGGAATTAACTTTGTGGCCATTCCGCCACTCTGGAATTTTGCTGTGGGCCTGCATGTGAGGAGGCTGCTTTCAAAGCTATATTATCAAAGGAGGGGGAATAGTTATAGGCTTTTTTGAGGTCCAGCGTACATGCCCTGTACGTATTTCTAACAAAGAAGAGTACGCAGTTCGTAGGTGAAGTAATGGTCACCAATAGAATGCCATAGCTGGAGGTGTCTGGCAAAGTATTACAGGGGGTCAGGAAAGGAGGGGGGAATTCCTCATTTCGGAACTAGGGCTCTCACACACCCAAGCCTAGAAGGTGGCGCGTGTTCAGGTAAGGGTGCAGGGCCGCGCTGATGCTGGGGGCGAGTGGAGTCGGGGGTTGTGGGAGGTGGGGGTGCAGGCGGCAGGAAGGAGCGACGGGGGAGCGCTGCCAGCGGCTCCCTGCCGCCATCGTCGCATATGGTGGAGGTGGGAGGGGCCAGGAGCCGTGTTGTGGGTGACATGGGGGAGCACTGCCGGCGGCTCCCCGCCACCCGCAGGACTGACAGGCGACCACCCCGGTACTTCAGGAGCGGTCGAGCGTGGAGGCGGGGCACGATGCGGAGCACAGAAGCGCTCAGCTCAGGTCTCCGAGCGATCGGCTGGAGGCCCGGGCACGGAAACACAGCATGCGGCGGGGGCGGGGTGAAGGGCGTCCCATCTGCAATAGGAGAAGGCTGTGTCTGGCCGCCCCGGTAGCACGGGGCAGCAGGTTTGGCGCCGGTGGGGCCTTGGGGGGTGGGGGATGTTGGCAAGTCGCGAGGGGGGGAGAAGCGGGGTGAGGCTGGAGGAAGGTGTGAAGGCAGGGGTGCGCGTGGGTGCAGGGAGAGCCCATCCCCCCAGGAAGGGTAAGGGGCAGGATCGGGCCAAAGGGCGTCAGGGGGCAAGGGGGGGATCTCCCAGGGGGCACAGGGCATGACTATAGTGGGGCACAGGTGGAAGGGGGGGGCTGAGCTGTCCATGGGAGAGTTGGGGGTGCAGGGGAGGAGGCGGGGGGGAGGGCCTGGGGTCTGTGGGGGGACAGGAGGCGAGTGGGGGGATGTCTCCTTTGTTGTTGGAGTCCGAGTATAGCGAGAGGGAATGGAAGGGGCTAGATGTGTTCGTCACCTGGGAGGAGGGAGTGTGTGAGGCGCGGGGTACAGTGGGGGGAGCGGGGCACCATGGCGGGGAGGTGGCGGGCTCGTCGTGGTGGGGGGAGAGTTCGGGGTTTGCGGGGAGGGGGTGGGAGAGGTGTCCTCGGATGAAGGAGGGGCGGGGGCAGGGGAGTTGGTTTGGAGTGACGAGGAGGAGGGGTCGAGTAGAGGTTGGTGGTTCAGGGGCAGTAGGTAGGTGGGGGGGCGTTATGGACGTGGCGGTGAGGCTCAGTTTGAGGGACCCAGCCCACCGGACCTACCTTTTATTTTGCAGGAGGATGCTCGCTGCGGGGTTCCTGACTTGGCAGGGCTGGGGACGGCCCCTCGATGCCAAGGTGAAGGGAGGGCTGAGCCTCCCGCGGCATGCCCGGCACCGGCGGGAGATCCCGTCGCGGCCGGCACAAGAAGGCCCATAACGGGCTCGCTGACCCCTCCACCCACAGGGCCTCTACGGCTTGGGGGGCACCGATGGAAGAGGAGCACCGCTTTGAATGTTTTTATTGGCGTGGAAGGGGCAAGGGATGTGTTTGGTGTGTCTAGCAGAGTACAGTCGGCGCCGCTGGCCGGGCAGGGTTAAGTACATAACGGGGTGCAAGTAATTGACGATGATGACAATTTAGAGGAGGAGAGTTGAGGGATGATGAGGGTGGCGGGGGGTCCTCTAATTGTGTTGATGTTTTGCAGGTGTCACGGGGCCCACGGGAAAGGACGGCCTGGACATCTTATCGGAAAAGGATGGCGTCCCTATACCGGAGGGTTGATGAGCGGCGTGCAGTGTCCTTGGCAGCAGGTAATCGAGTGGCGCACATGGTGTCTGTTGGGGTGGGGGGGGGAGGGGGGATCGCCTGAGGAGGAGGAAATATGTGGTGGACAAGGGAGTGGGCCCGGATGACGGGGCCCAGTGGTGGGTTGTTGGAGGATGTCGGCAAGAAGGCAGCGGTGCCTGAGAGCGCTGGTGGCTCCTTTGCTGGTGGGGCAGCGAGCGGGGATGTCATGGCGGGAGCGGGGGCAGCTGCGGAAGGTGCGGCGAAGCCTCAGAGTAAGGAGCTGAAGATTAAGCGGCTGCCGTACATGGGGGTCACAAAATCGCTGGGCGCGCATCTGATGATGTTGACTAAGGAGCGCATATGGAAGGGGGAATACGTTGAGTTACTGAAGCTTTTACATCGGGAAGTGCGGGCGAAGGAAGGGTCTAAAGAGGAAGAATACAAACTGCCGAAGAGCCTAAAGTGCCTCTCACGATCGAAAACTGGACAGCGGCCTTTTTAATTTTCGACAGCGTGTATTGTGAGAAATTCCCAGAGCGGTCGGTGTCCCTGTTTAAGTACATGGACGTCATAAGGAAGGCCCAGATCTCAGGGAGCAGGTATGCGTGGGCTCAATATGATGAGGAGTTCAGAGCCCGGATGGCGTGGAACACCGAGGCGAAATGGCGTGAGTTGGATTCCTATTTATGGCAGCACACAATGGGGCTGGCTGGGTCAGGAAAAACTATTTATATGGCAAGCGGGCTGCCCAATATTTACCAGCCCTTTCAGGGCCGCCCCACCCGGGGAGGGGTGGGGCGGGATCTAAAACTCAGTCAGGGTCAGTGGGGTCCTGTTGGGACTACAATAAAGGGGTGTGCGCTAGGGAACATTGCCGGTTTAAGCATGAGTGTTCTGGTTGCGGTAAGTTCGGCCACCCCGTGGTGCGATGTTGGGGAGCGTCGGGGTAGCAACACGGGACGCAACAAGGGCAGGCTGGGGGAGTACGATTGAGGAGCAGTCAGCAATCTCGAGGAGGTAAGGGTTCTGGGCTGAAGGGCTCTTACCCCAGTTAGGGCGGATCGTTTGGTAGCGGCCCTGCAGGGTTACACTCACAAATGGTTGTCGGTGTTGCTTGCCCCCCTTCCCTCCCTCCCAATGGCTCCGCTGTGGCAGCAGATTACTAAGGTACAATCACACTTGTGACAGTGTGAGCAATTAGTGTTATAAGCTGTATTACAACACATCTTGAATAATGTATATTATTGTAAGCTGTATTATGATATTGCTGTATATTTTATTCTATGTCTGCGATAACACACTGTTCACATGATCACATAAATAGTATGCAAAATGGCATTGACGGTGTTGACAAAGGCAAGTTTTTCCCAAAATGCATCTTGATGTTACTTGGATACCGATACCATTAAAAATCAATATTTGAACTTTACACACTGCCTGAGTGCCGACCTTCCTTTGGGGACCCAGGAAGAGTTGAGGAAATATATATGCGCGCGTGTGTGTGTATTATATTGTGCAGTTATAATTAGGACCTAGCAATCATAGGAAAAATATGTTTTGTTTTGCTATTAACTGTAGCACTATTTGCCGAATCTTCACAAAACTTTCCAAAACAATTGCATGTGGTGAGTTGCACTAAGGGCCTAGCAACCAACCCCACACCGCACATAGCTAAAGGCCACCCATAGGGTGTTGGATGAGGGGCCTGGCTGAAGCCCCGTGCTGCTGAATGCCATGCGCAGTGATGCATCCGCAAGCCACATGGGGTGCAAATGGTAATACCTTATTAATTTACTTTAAAAACCCTAAAAATTCATTTTAAAAAACTAAGGTTAAAGTGACATTATAATTACTGTGATAAAATATCTTACTTAACAATTAAAAAAAATAACTGGGTAAAAACTTTTAAAGTGGTATAATACGTGACATTTCAAGTTAAAACGATAAACAGTTACAATTGTGTTTTTTAGAATCAGTGGAAACTTCCTCTGAATTGGGCTGTTGAAATGAGTCCATATTCAACCTTCACCGCCCTCCATTGCTTCCATTCACAGTTCACTATTCACTGTCTCTGTTCACTCCTCATACTCTCCTGTTTCCGTAGTTGATGCATTAGTCACCCCTCATAAACCAGTCAATCTTCATTTGAAGTTTACCCACCAACCATCAGTTACCATTCACTCTTCATTCCCCATTTATCATTCTCCGTCTACCACGGATTCATCATCCATTCGCCATTTATTTAGCATATATTCATTTACTCATGCACTACCTTATGGTTCCATGCATCCTTTTACCAATCCATCCACCAATGTAACTATCGATCATTTACTCACGAATCCATCCTCTTTACTCACCAATGCATACTAACCTTTAACAATCCACCATCCCTTTATATTTATATATATACTCTCACGCACCCATGCACTTTCCCGTCAAAGCATTTAAACATCTACACGTTCAGCAATCTACTTAGCCACTCTCACTCACTCATCCCCTCACTTACTCATCCACACTCTAGCTAACCATTTAATTCATCCACTAGTCCAACCACACAGGCCCACAAACTCACTCATCAATAAGCAAACAAGAGCTTTCCCACAATACTTTGACTGGACCACTCCGAACTGGACACAATGATCCAGAGGTGTGTTGGGTGTTTGAGAAGTTTAATAAAATAGTTCAGACCATAAACAGTCAGAAATATTGCCATTGATAATGCCTGTTTAACTCAGTAGTTCTACCAATGCTAGCATGGGGCTAGCCTGCAATGAGGAAGGATGTACCAAGGGACCATTGCGTTATTTACATAAGTGTCCCACAGCAAATGAAAGATTGGACTAATGAGAAAAATAAATGGTCTGCCCATCTGGTATCCATGTCAGACACCTGAACCTCCAATAAAAAAATAGACTCTCATTGCAAGAGGGCCAGTGATTCCAAATCTGGATTGCAAATGGTGTGCACATTTTGCACGTGTTTCCTGTACAGATAAATCCTGGCACAGTGCTTTACATGGGCTGGTACTGTCAAGTACTAAGTACCTGCACTTGTTTAATTTGAGAAGGAGAGAACCTGCTCATCTCAGCAGTCCTGCAATAGGGCCATGTTTATGGCAAAGTAACACAACGCAGTGCAGCGCAGAAAATCACTTTGCTGCGTTGTTTTACAGGGAAAGGGCAAGAATGCGCTGTATTTAAGGCACTGCGCTGGCACCTTTTTGGCAGCCTAGCGCCAATGCAGGTACCCTTACATCATGGTGCAAAGTTGCCTGTTTTGCAAGCAGGATTGTTCCGGTGCAAGAAGGTCACTTTCCTGCACAAAAACAAATTGAGAGGCAAATTTCTCTTTCTATGCAGTATGAAAGAGAATATGAAGAGGAAGTAACCAGGAGTAAAAAAGATATTTCTCCTCATTATGCCTTACCCGGGGAGGCGTGTCTTCTTGAAGCTTTCCCAGGTTTACCATTTCTGGTAAATCTGGGAATGCATAAAAAATCAAAAAGTTGAGTGGTAACACCTCCCAGGTGCAGAATAAGGCAATGCAGCGTTTTGCGCTTTATTGCTGTACTTGAGATTTATGAAGCTTTTCAAGACCACGCAAGGTGGCCATGTGTGGCTTCAATCAACTCTTTTTAGAGTTGAGTCGCTCTTGCACGACATTGGGCCTGATTTGGATGTTGGCCGGAAAGCCTCCGACCCCCGGTTGGTGGCAATCTAAGACCGCAGCCGTAGTTTAAACTGTCCGGTTAATCCAACTGGCTTCTGACGGGCACAGGGAGCCTGTCAGCCAGTCGGAAGGGCCTCATAATCCCTAACGGACGGCGTTTATGCCGTCGGGATTATGATGGCACTTTCCAACAGTAATTCCATGACAGCCTTTGTTACATGGAACTGTTGTTGGAAAGTTCCTTTGCCCCCCTTCCTCTCTTGCCCTTTAGTTGTGGCTCTTGGGGGCACTCACGGTGCCTGCCACACGGTGCAGGGATGTGCAAAAACTTGAATTTTTCAATGGGAGCTTGTGCTGCGGGCAGTTCCATCCCACCGCACAAACTCCCATTGAAAAATGGAAGTTTGCAACTGCCCCATGTGCGACCGCATCCTAATTCGGGGTGCCCGAACCACCGACCTATGGTCGGGCGGTTCCCTCACTGAAATGGCGTTGTCCACCCATAATGAGGTCCTTTGTGTGGTGCAAGAACGACACAACGGGCTCATAAATATGGCATTTAATGTGAGAGTACCAGCACTTCTCAGGAGCAAACAGGTAACCTTAAATGGTCAACACCTGAATGTCTATTTTTCCATTTAAAACAGTGGTCTGGAAGAATTTGTGCAGTGAAAAACTGCAATACTCTGAGCTTCACAGCCAGGAATGGAGAAAGCGTGCCCTATTACTGCATTATCCTCTATTCCAAGGTTAAGTACTGGGAAGGGAAGGTCATCCGACACCTGACCTGGTGGATGTTAAACCTGTGGCATCTGTACTTCCTGCTTGCGGTGTTATCATTCCAAATAATGTCTCATAATGAGGCTATTTGTGCTTAAATACAACAACCGCTCAGTCAGTTTGAAATGCACACAAGCTCCACTCTTAGCATCCTTCTCTGTGCAAACTACTGGTTTTTACTTACCTTGGGAGTGTTTGAAAGGAAAGTAATAAAAAACAGCTCGTCAACCCACACGCCTTCCAATAAGATAATACCCTTCGCTCTGTGTCAGATGTTCGCTAGTGATAAAGACAGTGAAGAATGAGCATTTTATAAAAAGCAGAAGACAAGGGCGCCAAAGTGGCAATTTAATGTGAGTCCCACACTCTGGTTTTGAAAAGCAGTCATGTTTCGAGGACAGCAGCCTGTCCCCTGTCCTTAGCTCAGCCTGGCACACCACTACAGCTCTAGAATATTAACACCAGTTTCTCTAAAGGAATCACGGTGCTTTGCAGACTATCCTTGGTTCAATTACAGAAATAAGTTGAAGGCCCTCATTAGGAAAGGCATGGTAAATGCTCTGATATTTAGGGCACCTGATGGAATTTGGCTCTGCCAAGGCGCAATTTATTAGATGCGATAAATACCGCCTAATTGAAAATTTTGGGGGGAATAACATGTTGATTGTGGTACTTCTCATAAAAAAATAGGCATGTTCCAGTCAATGCCCAGCATATTACCCTGATATATATCCGCAAGTTTCACCTGTTGATATTTATCAGTAAAATCATAATATTTATTGCAAAACCAATAATTGCAATATGTGCATTAGCAAAAGTTACTGCACATTCCCTTATAAAATAGGCTGCTTATAATTTGTTCCTAAATGTTTCATGAATTCCACCCCACGTGTCTAGTGTTTTAAAACAGGGAATATATACTCACCGGCATTAGCCCCCCATCTACTTGTGTTTCATAGGCTGTCTCCCATTACCTACTCTTGAGTACTTTTTTGTGTAAGCGTCATCTTTCCTGAGGGCTCCCTGTAGCGATAAGAACAGCAAACCAGTGATGCGAAGACGTGAGGATGCTGGGGCGTGGCGATCGAGGTCGAGGTCTAACCTGGCTGTCCTCTCTACCACCCGTCCCCTGGCCCTCTCCCAAGATTCTGCCGGACTCAGGTGTTTGTGCGCAGCAGTGGCCACCCGCTACTGCTACCGCCATTACCCACCATCACTTTCAACTGCAATTGACGGTAACCTTAGCGAATGTGGTTGGCAGCCACAGAGGGCGGGCTGCAGACGGGCTGCAGAGATGGCCTGTCTAGGTTCAGGTGCAGTCTGCGGTCGCCTGTTGGTCCCCACTTGATTGTGGGTGGAGATAGCATTGCAGCTGGACCAGGTGCCGGAGCAGAACCGTGAACACGCCAAAACTGAGAGAACGGCAACCGCTGCTGCACCTGCTTACTTCCCAAGCTTGGCCCGACCAGACCAATTGGACCTTACTGACCAGACCTTGCCTTCCTCAATTCCACCAGCATGGCAGGTGGGCGTATGCTGTGAATGCAGTGTTTTGTTGTGCAGAGTAGTGGCTGAGCTGCGGCAGAGCAGTGACTCGAGGGAGCACATCCTAACAGCCATACTCATACAGCCGGTTGAAGTGGGGAGTGGTGAGACACAGCCCTACTGCGCACCATGCACCCTACCCCATGACAGTCACCCAGCCACCCCGCCACACTGTCATACTGCAAGGTGCAACAAGAAGGCAGGGCGGCGTACTGGGAGTGAGCGCGGCAGCTGTACCCAACGTCTGCCAAGTGAGAGCTCCAGGAGTTCCACGGATGGAGGCCCAACTAGTACCGGGTGCAGCTCGTGAGCTCCTGTAGTGAACCCCACTCGCGCCTAGGATAAGGCCTTTCCAGCCTTCTGCATTACACCCTCTCATCCAGACGTCTACACTGCGGGCCCCGCTGCGTCCCCGCCTCACCCGAGAGCAGTATCATTGAGATGGCATGGCGCGGCACAGCGAGGAGCTACCTCAAGTTTCCTCGAGGAAACAGTGCACTCTCTGTAGAGACAGAAGCAGAGGCAGCAACAGTAACAGTGAGCAGGGGATCGGGGAGTGGCAGTGGCAGCGGAGTCCGGTGAGTGGTGGGGGCAGTGGTTAAGCCTCGGGTTGAGCCTCAGGCAGCCTCTAGCACAGAGGTCTTCAAACTTTTCTAGGTTGAGCCCCCCAGTTGAATTTGTTTAGATGTTGGGCCCCCCTCCACCTGACAGAAATTTCTGGAATCTGGTACACTACATAATCGACTGTCACGCGCATATCACGGGCCATATCCAGCAAATAATGTTCAACACAATAAGAGTGTTTAGCAAACTGCAGGTTTGTGAATGGGTGTGGTGAAATGACAGAGGCTTATTACACAACTCAAAAATCATTTTTCCAGGATAAAATGTGCACAAATTATTTTTACTAGGATGCTTTGTTTTACACAGGACATAGATTAATAATAACACCACCAACATAAATGTGATGGTGTGTCGGTCTTTAGCCACATAGACTGTCAATCTGTGGATGGATTTTTGCTACTGCCATCCTCAGATTGTGCTCCACATACAGTCTTGAAAGGTACTTAGTCTAATACCCCAAGTGCTGAGAACCCAATCTCACATAAATAGGATGAGCTGAGAGTGAAGAGAGTTTTGATAGCTTTTTCTCTCAAAGCAGAATATTCTGCAGACATTTTCAGCCAAAACAGTGACTGTAAGGGAGACAGTGTTATCAGATTTTTTCAGCACTCCCTAGCTCAGTTGGTATACGAGAAACAATTCTTCTCTAGAAACGATTAACAATTGTTTTAGGCATTATAAAGGGATTATTGCCCACCAACCAGTTATGGATCCAAAGAGAAAGGTGAAAGTTCACAGAGAGGCACAGAAAGGTCACCTAATTGAGAATTCCTTAGTTGTAAAATCAGTTGCTTGCCTGAAGCAGTGGGGGTTTAGGACACATCGGGCTTATGTTTAAAAAAAAGAGAACTGATAATAAATTAATGATGTTGCCTATTTTACTTCAGAGCAATGTTGTCTGACAGACTTCGTGGTGGCAGGGACATGTTAAGGAGTTTGGGTGCCCTTGGCCAATACTATTTTGGGGGCCCCTGTTCAGAACAGCTTTGAGATTAAATGATTCACTTTCAGCTCTGCCATACGCTCTTTAGCCAGGCTACTAACGGTGTACAGGCGCCATGGTAGAAAATTCTAAAAGTGTTCACATATAATAATCAGAGATAGTGATGTGTGTTTTCACTGTTGAAACAAAGCAGCAGCCCACTAATTTTACAGCGAATAATATCTGGGATATCCTCCAATTTCTCAAATGTGAGGACTCGTTTTGATCTAAAATTTACTTTTTTATGGTTGTTGCCTGAAACAAAAACATTTCTCTGCAAATAGTGATAGACTCTCTCACATCAATCCCATTAAAAAGAAATTAAACAAAACAGTATTTACAAGAATCTGTTTAGGAATTATTCCAGTCCATCAGGGCAAAAACAGAGCTGCCTCTATCAAGGAGCCCCCTGAAAGGCTGGATTGCAGTGCATGTAAATATGTTCTTTTGTAATTTAGAACAAAAATCTTGATGGGGCAAGACATATCCATACAGGGGCGCAACTAGACCCGAACTTCAGTGGGGGGCTAACACTCCCATCCAGGGCTGACCCTACCACTGGTCGCACACAGTACAACGGTCTGTTTTGGTGCCCCCTCCCTCATTTCCTTCTTCTCCATGAATTTCCTCACTACCACTCACCAGCAATGCACCCCATCTCGCTATTGCACCTTTCTGGCAAACATTTTTTTTTTTGCGCTACTCATAGTTTACCCACACTCAGTTCTTTGATCTGGATGGTACACATCCTATGTAGCAGGTGCATTAAACTTCTGCGCTGTGTGGGTTGCTGGAGTACCCATATGAGTGCAGGACGAGCCATGCAACAGTGTGAGAGTAGGGTAAGAGGAGTGACTGCAGGGTGAGTGAGGTGACCATATGAATTTGGGTGCGGATGTAAGTGCAGAGTGGGACAAATGAATGTATGGTTAGTGATGTCTTATTTGAGTGAGTTTGCACATTGAGCAGTAAGGGGGACATGTGAGTGAAGTGTTGCATGAGTGCAGGGAGAGTAATATGCTTGTGTGACTGCAGGGTGAGGTACAGGGTGAACAACACAAGTGCATTGTGAGTGCAGAGTGATTACTGAGTACAGGGTGAGCGGGTGAATGGTGCGAGTGCATGGTGATCAGTGTATGTGCATTGTGATCGCTGCAAGTGCAGGGTGAGCATGAAAGTGAAGGGCGAGAATGAGGAGCGAGTTGTCTGAGTGCATGGTGCATTCCAAGACAATTGAAGTAACTCAGCAGGTTATTGACGGCAGCGTAGGGTTTCGGATAGGTTAAACTATTGCTATTATGGCATTAACCAGGGATCAGAGTGGAGGAAATACATGTGCTGATCTTGCAACAAACTTCCAGTTTTATGATTATAGTTGCCAGCTCATTATTTTGATGTCCCATGCAGTACAAAAATAAACACACCTAAAGATGTATTGTCAGCACTTGTCTGAGTATACTTTGAACAGCAAATATAAATAGTAACACTTTTAATTGTGTTCTAGGGCTGCCTGAATGGTCCATGACAGATGATAAAATGGAACAAAGACAAAAATGTCAGATTTCAAATGAATATATACTTATTTAGTTATAAGCATATTTAGTGTCAAGACAAGCAATGTTCTGGCTGATTAAGAAACACATGGCTGGCTGGCATTTTTCTTTTGGTAACTTGAAGCCCTGTGGGCCTTGCAGCGCCTGCCTGTGTAAATTTAAAAGAAACTTTGTCTCCTTTCTGCCTGCTTAGAGCTAACCCTCCCAGGACGGGTTAAACTCAGAGCTGGAATGCTTCAGCTGCAGTGGGAGGCAGGATGTCTCCTCGGCTAAAACTGAAAGGAAGAACAGACAGTCATTTCAGCTGCAGTGGGAGGCAAGAAGTCTCCTCTGCTTTGAAATCGAAGGCGAAGGAACAGGATTGTGTGTTCGTTTGCTTTGGGTTTTAGCAGAGGAGACACTGCCTCCCACTGCAGCTGAAGCATTTCAGCTCAACTAATTAACCCCCTCCTGGGAAGGTTAACTGTTAGCTCTTTCCAGGACAAAAGTGCAAGTCGTGCCTTATCTATTTCCCCTTCCTCCCCCCTCCAACCCTCTGTTACCAGAGCTCGCCAATAATAAATTCCCATTTAAAATGGGTGAAGACTTGCGACGCCTCGGGACAGTAAAGGACCCACAAAGGTAAAATCTTAGTGTCAAGTGTGCACCCCCCTGAGATGGTGTCGCGCCCCCCTGGGGGCACGCCCCACAGATTGAAGAACTCTGCTCTAGGGGTTGCCACTCCTGTTCCATCTCTCACACCCCACTACCCCCCTCCCCACTCCCTCCCACCATGCCCCGCACATAGGGCCCCGGGCCCTGACTTGCAAAACTGATAAGGCCTATAACGCCATCAAGGAGGTACTGACCCCGCAGAAGAGAGCTATAAGGAAAGTTCCCAATTATACTGATCACTCCAGTGCGTGTTGGTCCACCTAGCATCTACCCAGCATCTATCTAGCCAGCAGGCTTACCCGACCAGCCCATGTTGGTTCAGCCCTTACAAATCTCTGGGTTCCCACTATTAAGCAACCCGGCCATCACCAGAGAGATCTCTTTAATTATTGTGTTGACCATTCCTGGAAATTGTAAATACCTGTACACAATTGTATTGATGCACTTTGTCACCAGCACTGAGCACTTATGTCACTTTAAAACACTTGTCACTTGTACATTTTGTCTCACTATTGACAGCCCTTCAATATGTATATTTATGATATCTTATATAATTTAAATGAAACAAATAGCAATGATTTTTTGCAAGTACATTTCAGTCCTCCTTTTGTACTGGGTTGTTCCAATACTGTGCTTTTGCTTTGTTGCGCGCACTGATTTACTCTATATGTAGTATTTATTCAGTAAGCACATGAATTAATATTGGAAATGATTTCCTCAAGTTAGCACAGCAATTGATTCTACCCGACAGAGCCACTGTAGTTTCCTATATACTTACCCAGGCTCTGAGGGACACAGGGTTACCCCATTGTGCCATACCCCACCAGCCCAGGAGCTCATTCATCAAAGTCGGCACAAAGCCATCAGCCCATAGGAGGTCGTAGGGAGTCCACCGCTATGAGGTCAGGAAGGAATAGGGACCAACCCCTCCCCGCAGGGACCCAAAGGCAAAAGGAAGACCAGGGCAATAAAACTTAACCAGGCAACCTCTGCCGAAGACCTAGTAGACGTAACCCCCCCCCCCAGGTTCAGTGTCACAGAGCCCCCAGCAAAGACATCAGGGACCTCCAACAGTAGGTTCTCCTATGGGGGGAGGCCAACCACACACCTCTACCAACCACAAATTTACTCTGGATTCCACTTCCTTAAGGATGTAAGTTGCTCCATATTTTCCACTAGTGGTATAATCCAAGACCTTCAGAAGCCTCTTTTCCCTATCCAATTAAATATTCAACCTGCTGGCCAACAACCCAGCGAACTACCACCTTCTGAGCAACTCACAGCGGCTTCCCGACCAAGGGAGAAGGAGGTGGACCCAGCCGCAACTAGCAAAGCCGGCCAATACACAAGGGAAAAAAGAAAAGGACAGTACTCCAATCTAAACCTCACTCAGTCCTCCCAGCAATCCCCCTGGACAATCAGCCTATGGACTGGGCACACCAGCTTACTCCCCCATCCAAGCAAGCATCAATCAGGACTGGGAAATAGCTCAACTACTCACACATCATCAGTTGGGACTTAAAGCACACAGCCCCGAAGAATGTAAAGAAGCTCATTCCAGTGCTCCACAATCTTGCTTGGTCGGCATTATTGAAGGCTGCCTTAAAATCGATGAAACAGAAAGGGATCACCTGTTTTGTTGATTTTACCCAGTCGATGAGCAGCGACATAGTTAATATGTTAGTTGAGGTACCTGTATCTTTGCAAAACCCAGTTCGATATGGGGGGATTCATCAAATCTATCCCACCGACAACCCAGTTAGCAAATTGAAAACTTTAATTGACAATATTTCAAGCTCCTTTTCATCTATTGCCAGATACATGCCATCTAACGAGTCTAGGGATGAAGGGAGGGCCCCTAGTGCACAGTGGACTGAGTTGAAACTGTTAAAAAAATCCACAAACAAATTACTCAGTTCCCTGAGGTACCACCCTGGAGACCAGAAACTAGACCTATTATTACATCAACAGAAAGGTAGAATCAAAAAACTTAAATGGACATCAACAGGTCGAATGAAAATGCATCTTGGGCAAAACTTCACCATGACTCCAAAGCAAATAACAGCTGACACTTTTGGGCCACCGTCAACAAAGCACTTCATCTGGCCCCTGGAGGGCTAACATCACATATAACAGAGGAGACCTGGACAACCTTTTTGGAATCCCACTTCAACCAGCAATCACCTGGATCAAGATCCAACTCAGATATCCAACCGACATGCATCACTCAAATCGAATGGAACCTGGAGGAAGCAGACAATCGAATCTGTGCAACAACCATTAAACTGTTCAGTGCTTGTTTCAGCCAACCGCCGACGCAAGCACTACCTCCTTGGTGCTGCGCACGTCCGTTGGCCGTCGCAGACCCGCCTTCTCTTTAATTCTCCCCCACTGCAGGAGAATTTGTGCCGCGGTTAAGGGGTTAAGAAGCAAATTGCGAAAGGAAGGATGGAAGGGGCCCGGGGCCAAACGGGATTCCACCAGCCATTTTTAAACAAGATCCAGGCATCCTGGCCCCCCCCTCCAAAGCGTCAGACAGTTCGGGCAATTACCAACCTCCTGGCAGGGCCCCACAATTTACCCAATTTACAAGTCGGGCGACAAAACCTCCCTGAACAACTATCGATTGATTGCACTACTAGATATTGAGGCAAAATCCTTTGCCGGTACTCTACTGCTAGATCTCCAGGACTCCAGGACTGGGCTAAGGAGAAGGATTGAATCCCCCCATATCAAACTGGGTTTTGCAAAGATACAGGTACCTCAACTAACATATTAACTATGTTGCTGCTCATCGACTGGATAAAATCAACAATACAGGTGATCCCTTTCTGTTTCATCGATTTTAAGGCAGCCCTCAATAATGCCGACCAAGCAAGATTGTGGAGGAAACTGGCAAATTGGGGCATTCCATCAGTACTTTTGAACCTTCTAATACCCCTCCACATTAACACATGGGTACATATCAAACTAGGCAATGGCACACATCTTTTGAAGTGCATACCAACTAAAAAGGGACTCAAAGAGGGTTGTGTGCTAGCGCTAACCCTATTTAACCTGTACATGGCAGACATGAAATCATTTTTAAGCACCTGCAACGCCCACGCCTCGATTCGATGGCAAACCTAGCTTCTGCATCTGATATGCTGATGACGTGGTACCGTCAAGCCATACCCAGGTGGGGATGCAACGCCTACTCGACAAAACACATGAGTATGCAGCAGAAAACCACCTAGAAGTGAACCTTGAAAAACAAAAACCCTGACAATTAAAAACGGCAAACGACGGCCCCATACTTGCTACCTGCAAAAAACGCCAATCAAGAAAACCCCGGCTTACAAATACCAAGAGGGAATTACCGACGAATGTGGTCAATTTGCCAGTCAACTCAAGACAATCGGAAGGAAGGGGATGGCAACAGCAAAACATCAAGGCAGTTAAAAACAAAACTAACAGGCCCTATCCTTTCTCCCCTCCGGGTAGCCCAAGCTAAAACTCTGCCTACCATTACTTATGGCAGCAAAGCCCTGAGATGTAGGGACTCAAAATCCTTGGATATCACAATGGGCAGGGCCACCAGAGTCTTGTTTAAGATTCTAACTTACGCCTCACCTTCCCAGATCGGGTTAGAGCTTGGCCTAACCAAACAACTTTTGCCAAGGAAAGGCTCTTATATAATCTGCTGGCACAAAATTAGGAACTCACCCCCAAATACATTGAACTACCAGCTTTGGCAAGAACTTTAGTACAGATCATTTTCGCTGGCCAGATAATATTTAAAGGACTCCCTGACGACCACCGGTTCAACTGACCTTTGGGAAATGCCTTACCTCTATCAGTATTTTTATGCCCAGCCCAGACGGACTTTATGCAGCTGTTTGTATGCACTGCGATTTGCATTCCATGTCGCATTAGTAAATATGTATCACTTGTCACATTGCACGAGCACTTTTTTTGCACTTTTTATAAGTGAAATGGAGCAACTGATATCATCGTTTGAATTACATGTATAAGTGTACAAATACCCACTATATATACAATATCTTGCAAAGTTTGACTCTGGTGTTGTAATTATTTTCCCGTTTTTGTTCTCAGACAGTCTGGGGTCACAAAAGGACTAGGGAGGGGACATGAAGGGGTCAGGTTCAAACACAACACTATCAGGGGCCTGCCAAGTGTCACAACATGAACTGGGAATTCAGGAATACTGATCACAGTGAACACGTGTGCAGTCATACAGTTCATAACACAGAGCTGCAAGGCTTTCTGTATGTTGGGGTCTATGTGCCTGTGGCACCAGCCCATGGGCTGGTTAACTCAATCACAAAGCTGCTTCAAATGAATGTACCTACAATGAGTTTAACGTGACCGAGAACAAATATTTTAATGTGAGTTCAAAGGCTCTCTATCACTAGACTTTCTTTTCGCCCAACATCGAGTGTCACTTTTTTTTAGCCTTTTCTGTCTTGAACGTCTGGCATGTGTCTGTGCTGTCTTCATGGAGGAACGCACATCACTGTTGTAGAAGATGCTGTTCATGGAGGTAGATTTCCCTGCTTCCAGGGCTTTAAGCAGGGATGAAAAACGTGGGAAATCTCTGAAAGGGGTGTGGCCCAATAAGCATAACTAGGAATCCTACCCAAGAGGCATAGTCTATGACATTAAGGGCATGGTTTAAAACATGTACACTAACATTCTGTGCTTCCCATTGTATGTCACCTAACCATAATATTGGTTCCTTTCTGTGAGCTTTATGTCATTACATCCAGACATATACCACAACAAGGGACATACACCTAAACAAACAGGAACTATTGGCTCTTCCAATGCTTGTTAGTTGTATGAGATAAATGAGTAACAGTAGTTTTGTTGTGAATAATTTCAATGTTAAAATTCTCAACATTTGAGACTGTGAATTAAACATTACTAAGGTCTGTGGCCTTTGTAGTCTCAATTACTCCCCTTCCTCCATTCACTCCTCTTTCCTTTGCAGATTCTCTATGTTAGACACCTACACCATTTTTCTCCTTACATCTTTCTAAAATCCTTCATCACATCTCACACCTCATCTCTTTCCTCTTCAGCACCCTCCTTTCATCCTCTTCTCTATGTCTGCCCTCCTTCTCCTTGGCGTCTCCATTCCCCTCACACATAACAACACACTGTTTCACCTATAAAGACGGCATTTTCTTTACTGCCGCCCTGTCAGTGTTTTGACAGCTCGGTACCTCCTTCATACACGTCCCCACAATTACAATTGGCACATATGTGAACATCACTCACGCTCCCCGGGGAGGGCAAGAGCTGGATGAGATGCATTCTGAACAGTTTTAAGGCTCATTGTCAGGCACTGAAGAACCATTACTGCCTTCAGCCTCAGCTCCAGAATCTCAATCGAGACCGTCGTAAACACCTGGACACTATCTGAACTCACCAAGACACCTGGAGGTGACTCAGTTTAAAGTACCAGTACTCAAGAGTAATATGGCGCATGAGCAAAAAACGACAGAAACAAAATATTATGGAAAAAGCAAGCATGGTTAGGGAATGCAAGATCGATTCAAACACGTGTTCATTAAAAAGGAACTACAGGCATGGAATCCCTTATTTTCGTTTTTACAGTCATTATTCAGAAATCGAGTAGTGTTTCTCCTGTAGAGTTAAGAACATGAACATAGGTTCCGATAGCTATCCATTTCAAGGTCAGTTTTTAATTACCGCCAGGACTAGGACCCGGAGGGAGTGCCCCAGTGGTTAATCTGTGAAATAATAAGTGGCGGGGCTCTCGTCAGGAGGCAGCTTGCACCAGCCCATTTCTCCTGTTAGCACTGGCTAAAACAGAACCAACTACACAACCATGAAAGTGGGGAGAAGATGTGGCGCAATGGTCAGAACTGCCGACTTCAGAGCTAGGGAGCCACTTCCGAATCTGGGCCTCAGCCCAACATCTGTGATTCTGGGTAAATTACTTAAGCTCCCCAAAAATGATTTTGTCCTTAATTGGTGCTCATGAAAAGCGCCGGTGTTGATGATTAATGGCCCGATTGTTAGGATTCATGTGTAGTCCTCTTTTTGTGACCATGTCCGTGTGCTCATGTGACCTGCTGGGGGGAGTTATAAGCTGCCTTCTCCCTTCCCACCTTGCTTGTTATCTATTCGTGTGGTTTCTGGTCTTGGGCTTGGGACAGTTTTGGATTCGGAGCGCTGTAGCTGATGTTCACGGGCTCGTGAGCATAATTAGGCACCTTTACTGGCTCTTTGGATTTCCTTGCCCCTTCCTATCCTGTCCCCGTTTTTTCCCTGTTGTTTGGTTCCTGTAGGAGTTTGGTCCCCACCCTTGTTGTTGTCTCTTGTTTGTTGAGCCTTTTAGCCCGGATGGGTTATGGGGGTTGCTGGGGCTCCAGCGCTCTCTTGAGCAATTGATAGTAGTCCGGCCGGATTACCGTAGTGTACTACAAGGAGCAGTGGGAGTTACGTTATATTCCGCGTCTTTTCTACCACATCGACATCGTTGTGCTGGGTGGAGTGAAGTTTGGGCGCTTCTGGATAAAGCAGAAGCAGCGTTGGAAGCCGGCGGTGTACAGCGTCTTTGCCTGTTCATTTTCCCCGTTCTTGGTGTGGGTATTTTATGAATCCCAAGGAGGTTTTTTCAGTCGTCATAACGACTTTTTCCTCCTTTATTGACTGGCTCTGTGTGTTACAGAGCATCTCCCTAGTTTAAAACATCCCCTCCATTATCCTGCTCTGCAATCGATACCCCTTCAACTCTGGATATCTCCACAAGACGTCTGACACAGCTATTGCGGGTAAGGAAGTTTCTGGGTGTTACTGGGCATGATCACAGTGAGAGGTACTATGTTTTTGTAGTGACATAAGTGTTAGACTGTAACCATTACCTGTTTTGTAGGTGCAGTCACGTGGAGACAAGAACACTCTGGTCATTGCAGATGTCCCTAGAAGAATTCCTGGGGTCCCTTATTTGTCTATTCCCCTTCCCCGCCCCCTGTCCATTGCTCCTCTGCTGACCCATTGTTTCACCTTCAGTGGGTCGCTTATGGGCAAGGGTAGTGGATCGGGTCATTCATCGTTCCTGCAGTGTATGGGCATAGTCAAAAGTAACCAACACCGATTCACAGAACTAACTTAAAACAAAATCTTAAACTTACTACCATTTTGGTATTCACAGAAGGCACTTACTCATTTTGGTAGTCACAGAAGGATCTTACTCATTTCGGTACTCACAGAAGTTAGGAGTCCTAACTTTAGGACTCCTACATGCCTTCTGTGAATACTGAAAGTCCTAAAGTTAGGATTTTTCTCAGTTTAGGAGTCCTAAAGTTAGGAGCAGGGTAAAGACTGATTTTCATATGGCTGGGTCTAAACTGGGGTGGTGTACCATTAGTTGCTGCAGCACATTTTGCCCTAAGTGGGATCGTATACCCAGATGTCAGTCTCTTGCTCTCTGTGCCCCTGGATTCAAGCTTGCCTGATGTGGGGTAGTACCCCAAAACTTGTTTCTGGTCCAGGGAGGACCTGGCTTGGTAGCTCGGGCTGGACTGATCCTATGAGGAGCAGGGTCAAGACTGATTTGAATATGGCTGGGTCCAAACTGGGATGGCGTAGTGAGCAAAAAAACAATGGATTCAATGTAAGTCTCTTGACTGGGGTGAATGTTTGATTGATTCAGGATTCCGTCCAAAATTTGTTGCTGCAGCACCTTTCACCATAAGGGGGATGCGATTGCCCAGACGTGGTCCCTTGCTCAAAGTGCCACTGGATTCAATCTAGCCTGGCTGATGAGGGGTACAATCCCGAAACCGGTCCCAGGATGTTTGATTCTGGTCCAGGGAAGACCTGGCTTGGTATTTTGGGCTGAACTGTTCCCACGAAGAGCAGGATCAAGATTGATTTGCATATGTCTGGGTCCAAACTGGGGCGGCGTAGTGCAAAAAGAACAATAGAGTCAACCCAGGTCTCTAGACCGGGATGAATGTTTGATTGATTCAGCATTCCGTCAATCATTTGTTGCTGCAGCACTTTTCACCCTGAGTGGGATGGTTATGCCCAGACTTCGGTGCATTGCTCGCTGTGCCACTAGATTCAAGCTAGCCTGGCTGATGAGAGTTAATACATCGAAAGTGGTCCCAGGAATCTTGTTTCTAGTCCAAGGATGACCTGGCTTGGCAGTTCGACTGGATTGTTCCCATGAGGATCAGGGTGAAGACTGATTTGCATATGGCTGGGTCCAAACTGGTGTGGCGTAGTGAGCAAAAGAATGATGGATTCAACCTAGATCTCTTGACTGGGTTGAATGTTTGATTGAGTTAGCATTCCGTCCATCATTTGGTGCCGCAACACTTTTCACCCCGAGTGGGATGGTTATGCCCAGATTTCGGTGCATTGCTCGCTGTGCCATTAGATTCAAGCTAGCCTGGCTGATGAGAGTTAATACATCGAAAGTGGTCCCAGGAAGCTTGTTTCTGGTCCAGGCAGAACCTGGCTTGGCAGTTCAGGCTGGACTGTTCCCATGAGAAGCAGGGTCAAGATGATTTGCATACGGCTGGGTCCAAACTGGGGTGGCGTAGTGAGCAATAGAACAATGGATTCAACCTAGATCTCCTGACTGGGGTGAGTGTTTGATTGATTCAACATTTTGTCCATGATTTGTTGCAACAACACTTTTTTCCCTAAGTGGGATGGGTATGCCTCAACGTGGATCCCTTGCTCACTGTGCCATTGGATTCAAGCTAGCCTGGCTGATGAGCGGTAATACCTCGAAACCTGTCCCAAGATGCTTGTTTCTGGTCTAGGGAGGACCTTGCTTGAAGATAGGACTGGACTGTTCCCATGAGGAGCAGGGTGAAGACTGATTTGCATATGGCTAGGTCCAAACTGGGGTGGCGTAGTGAGCAAAATAATGATGGATTTAACCCAGATCACTTGACTGCAGTGAATGGTTAATTGATTCAGAATTCCGTCCATCATTTGTTGCCACACACACAACTCTAACTAAGGCCTGATATCTTTCCACAGATTTGTCATTTTATGAATATTCTCTAGACACTAGACAGAATCCAGAAAACCTTTCCCAGAAAGCTGAGCTCCAATACTTTATCATACTAAATTCTTCCATCACAGTGTGGGGCAATGAGAAACAGTTGTGCTTGATCCTCTTTCACCTTCTGCTGGACCTTCTAAGAAAAGGGAGTGGGAGGGTTTGCATAGTGATCAACTGAACCAGAAATTGTCCCCTAGGCAACTAAGCACCAGGATGTGCCACGAGGAGAACAGAAGACATTTCTTGTTCACGGGCATGAAAAGAAGTCTACTCCTTGACATTTCAGTCAGGAGAAGATCATGTCTGTCTCTTCGAAATGGACATCCCATGGATGATTCTTCAGAGACTGGTAACTCAAGTCATATGCCTTCAAAATCAGAATGCCTGCCAGAAGAGCTGCCATTGAGAAACTGTCCTATTGCAAGCTCATGATTACACATGCAGGGCTTCACATAAAAGTGTCCTGAAACCTATACTCCCCTATTGGTTCTTGCTATGAACAGTGGTAATGTGTGGAAAACCTACCCAACGCATAATGAGATTGAGGCAAGAAACACCTTCAGGGCTAGGCTTACTGCCTGAATTTCAACTTATTAGTCCAGGCATTGCTCTGACAGGGACCAAAGGGTACACACTGCCATCTCCCCAGATGAGGACCCAAACCGAACACGATAGCATCCATATGAATGGTGGCCTGCAAAATCAAAGGGCTCAAATTGATTACCCATTGATTTGTAGCGGTACAAGAGAAAACACCTAAGAGGATAGCTTAAAAAATTTCCACATGACCTGAAAGATTCCACTGATGGTGGAACCACTGCCTCCTGAGGCATCACTAAAGGGAAATCATCCAACACCTTTTGCCCTAAGTGGGATCGTATACCCAGATGTCAGTCCCTTGCTCTCTGTGCCCCTGGATTCAAGCTTGCCTGATATGGGGTAGTATCCCAAAACTTGTTTCTGGTCCAGGGAGGACCTGGCTTGGTAGCTCGGGCTGGACTGATCCTATGAGGAGCAGGGTCAAGACTGATTTGAATATGGCTGGGTCCAAACTGGGATGGCGTAGTGAGCAAAAAAAACAATGGATTCAACGTAAGTCTCTTGACTGGGGTAAATGTTTGATTGATTCAGGATTCCGTCCACAATTTGTTGCTGCAGCACCTTTCACCATAAGGGGGATGCGATTGCCCAGACGTGGTCCCATGCTCGCTGTGCCACTGGATTCAATCTAGCCTGGCTGATGAGGGGTAAAATCGCAAAACCGGTCCAAGGATGTTTGATTCCGTTCCAGGGAAGACCTGGCTTGGTATTTTGGGCTGAACTTTTCCCATGAAGAGCAGGATCAAAATTGATTTGCATATATCTGGGTTCAAACTGGGGCGGCGTAGTGCAAAAAAGAACAATAGAGTCAACCCAGGTCTCTTGACCGGGATTAATGTTTGATTGATTCAGCATTCCATCAATCATTTGTTGCTGCAGCACTTTTCACCCTGAGTGGGATGGTTATGCCCAGACTTCGGTGCATTGCTCGCTGTGCCACTAGATTCAAGCTAGCCTGGCTGATGAGAGTTAATACATCGAAAGTGGTCCCAGGAATCTTGTTTCTAGTCCAAGGAGGACCTGACTTGGCAGTTCGACTGGACTGTTCCCATGAGGAGCAGGGTCAAGACTGATTTGCATATGGCTGGGTCCAAACTGGTGTGGCGTAGTGAGCAAAAGAACGATGGATTCAACCTAGATCTCTTGACTGGGTTGAATGTTTGATTGAGTTAGCATTCCGTCCATCATTTGGTGCTGCAACACTTTTCACCCTGAGTGGGATGGTTATGCCCAGACTTCGGTGCATTGCTCGCTGTGCCATTAGATTCAAGCTAGCCTGGCTGATGAGAGTTAATACATCGAAAGTGGTCCCAGGAAGCTTGTTTCTGGTCCAGGCAGAACCCAGCTTGGCAGTTCAGGCTGGACTGTTCCCATGAGAAGCAGGGTCAAGATGATTTGCATACGGCTGGGTCCAAACTGGGGTGGCGTAGTGAGCAATAGAACAATGGATTCAACCCAGATCTCCTGACTGGGGTGAGTGTTTGATTGATTCAACATTTTGTCCATGATTTGTTGCAACAACACTTTTTTCCCTAAGTGGGATGGGTATGCCTCAACGTGGGTCCCTTACGCACTGTGCCATTGGATTCAAGCTAGCCTGTCTGATGAGCGGTAATACCTCGAAACCTATCCCAAGATGCTTGTTTCTGGTCTAGGTCTTCTGGTCTAGGGAGGACCTTGCTTGAAGATAGGACTGGACTGTTCCCATGAGGAGCAGGGTGAAGACTGATTTGCATATGGCTAGGTCCAAACTGGGGAGGCGTAGTGAGCAAAATAATGATGGATTTAACCCAGATCACTTGACTGCAGTGAATGGTTGATTGATTCAGAATTCCGTCCATCATTTGTTGCCCCACACACAACTCTAAATAAGGCCTAATATCTTTCCACAGATTTGTCATCTTATGAATATTCTCTAGACACTAGACAGAATCCAGAAAACCTTTCCCAGAAAGCTGAGCTCCAATACTTTATCATACTAAATTCTTCCATCACAGTGTGGGGCAATGAGAAACAGTTGTGCTTGATCCTATTTCACCTTCTGCTGGACCTTCTAAGAAAAGGAAGTGGGAGGGTTTGCATAGTGATCAACTGAACCAGAAATTGTCCCCAAGGCAACTAAGCACCAGGATGTGCCACGATTAGAACAGAAGACATTTCTTGTTCAGGGGCATGAAAAGAAGTCTACTCCTTGACATTTCAGTCAGGAGAAGATCATGTCTGTCTCTTCGAAATGGACATCCCATGGATTATTCTTCAGAGACTGGTAACTCAAGTAATATGCCTTCAAAATCAGAATGTCCGCCAGAAGAGCTGCCATTGAGAAACTGTCCTATTGCAAGCTCATGATTACACATGCAGGGCCTCACATAAAAGTGTCCTGGAACCTATACTCCCCTATTGGTTCTTGCGATGAACAGTGGTAATGTGTGAAAAACCTACCCAACGCATAATGAGATGGAGGCAAGAAACACCTTCAGGGCTAGGCTTACTGCCTCAACTTCAACTCATTAGTCCAGGCATTGCTCTGACAGGGACCAAAGGGTACACACTGCCATCTCCCCAGATGAGGACCCAAACCGAACACGATAGCATCCATATGAATGGTGGCTTGCAAAATCAAAGGGCTCAAATTGATTACCCATTGATTTGTAGCTGTACAACAGAAAACACCTAAGAGGATAGCTTAAAAAATTTCCACATGACCTGAAAGATTCCACTGATGGTGGAACCACAGCCTCCTGAGGCATCACTAAAGGGAAATCATCCAACACCTTGCTCGTGACACTGATAGCCATCAAGCCAAGAACCTGTCCATGTGGCTGAGATTTGACCCTCAAACCAGGGAATCATATTTAGAGTATTCAAGATCCTCTGAGGCACAGAAGGAAGTTCTCATGCAATCTGTGTCCAGGACATCTCAATTGAAGTTCAGCATCTGAACAGAGATGAAGTGGATTTTTTGATGAATCATGGAGAGGCACAGGCAATGGGGTAATGACAGGATGCAATCAAGATGGCTAATACAAATACAGGAGATCCTATCTTCAGCCATCAATCATCCACCTGTGAGCAGCTAAAGTTAGAATATGAAAATAAGCATTTTGGAGAACTAGGGACACTATTTAATGCAACTCCTTTGGTTCAGGAGGACCTGGTTTGGAGACAGTATGTTTGAACTTGTCCTATGAAAGATATAATCAAAAAGTGTCAAATCCAAAGTAGGACTGAGACCCCAGTCCTCCTTGGGGACAAAGAAGTAAAAGGGATACAATGTTGTGGCCCCCTTCTCCAAGGGCAGCAATTCAATGGCCCCTATGTGCAGTAGGGTGAGAACTTTCACCTCC
Source organism: Lissotriton helveticus (assembly GCF_964261635.1). Classification (NCBI taxonomy): domain Eukaryota; kingdom Metazoa; phylum Chordata; class Amphibia; order Caudata; family Salamandridae; genus Lissotriton; species Lissotriton helveticus. The sequence goes on along the minus strand of NC_136065.1, from coordinate 872,271,870 downwards.
AACAATGAGGCACGCACCAGGATGCATCTCCAGGCAAAGATTGGTGAAAAAGGGAAATGGGCTGAAACGGAAGTGTGTAGCCCTTTGCAGAAAAGCTCCAATGCCCAGTGATCCATCGAAGAGGACTTCCTATTGGTCAGAAAATAAAACATCTTTCCCACCTCCATAAGCTGATGTTATAGAGAGGATGAATAGAAACTGTTCAAAGCAGAAGATACATTGGACTTTAAAGGGACTGGAGCTGTTGATACTGCTATTGTTGACGTCCTTCCCAGTCCACATCTCCCTCAAATAAAGTAGGAGAACTGTTGAAGGATCATAACAACCTGGGGAGTTTACCACTCCCTGGGATGGTTGGCCTCTGCAAAAGCCTTGAAATCAACCATATTATTGGTGGAACTGATTGGCTAAGGAGGCTAGTCCCTGCAAGGGCAATGTAATCTAACTTTTTTTAAGCGCTCCCCATGGGAGCTTTCTTGCCAAGTAGACTCTCACCATCAATGGGCATGTCCAAGAATGTATCATGGACGTATACAGAAGAGCACAGGGAAAACATCCAGGTGTAACTGCAGACAGTAACCATGGTTGCCATGGAATAAGCCATCATGTCAGCTGAGTCTAGGCTGTGTTTCAGAATTTACTCAGAGGCATCCAGACTGGCACTTATTAGTTCAAATGATGGGTTCTTCATGTGATCTGGTAGGCTAATAAACGCTAGTTTGGACATTCTCACTATGTGTGGAAATACCGCCCGAGAATGCATGTGGTATTAACAGTGTGCAGGCCCAAACTGCACTATGCAAATGTTTGAACCTACGAAGTAAAGCCTGTTGGACTTATAGCCTGGTTGTGCTCCATCACAGATATTTTACTGTTGGTAAGATGTTGTAGACAAACGGTATGGACTCTTACGGCACTGATTTCGAACAAGGTGCTCAGGGATCGGAAATCTAAGTTGTGTGATCATTATAACACCCCTCCTGTTTTCCCTTGGAATAATTCTGTAGGTGAAACAACGCAAAACAAGCGGAATTCGTTGTGCCACTTACCAGTTCTGTGTGTCATGCCTTGTTTACATGTTCAAAACTAAGAATCGTAGATATGTGCCACACTCCGGGGTGCTTTGCATATTTGTCACAGTTCATATTCAGAGTTAAGAAGCTGCCATTAGAGTCTGTACTTCTCTAAATGTAAGCATCAAAGCACCGTTTCTGCAGCAGCTGTTAGGATTATTTATTTATCACTGGAATTGGACTGGAAGCAATGAGATAAGAGTCATATTTTATGAGCACTCAGCAGCAATGTGCCCAACAGCAACGGGCTTCTGGCATCTGCTGGGAGATATGTCTCATCATAAAATGGTGCAAGCTTTTCATTTGTGTAGACATATTACTCACAGATTTTATCCCCCTCTGAGCTTCTGTTGACACTGTAGAATCTGATTTATCCCAGTGTGTCAGCCATTTCCTCCTTCATTACACTCTATCGTCTCTAAGAGCAGAGGCGACATGCAGGAAATGTGGAAGAAATAGGTAATGCCCCCAGAGGTTTCTCACACCAGACACAACCAATTTCCAGAGCGATTATGATATCCCTCAAACCGAAAATGTACAACTATGCAAGGAAAGTTCTGACGTGAGCAGATAGCAGCATTCAAGAATTGGAGTTGAGTAAACTTTCAGGCTCAGGGCTACACTGGCATTAAAAGGGCCTTCCTCTTTCTTGACCCCATTTACCTTGCCTTCTTACACACAACACATATACATTTAATTCAGAAATGTGAAAATAGCCGTATTGTTGCACTCGTTCTGACTCTCAGCTGGCTTCATTGTAATTTGAAGCATAAAAGGATTCATAGAAATATTTCACTTAGCATTAATTCCTGAGAATTTTTCAGGGCAGCATTCCATTCCATTTTTGTTATAATTTATGATTGCCAACGTAGAAGGTGACTAACCATATGTAAATCGGTCCCACCCCGAAGAAGCAGTCCAGCCGAAGTAGCTAGGTCATGTCCTCTCTTAACAGGAACATAAGCAATCAAGCCACGTTCCAGCGTCGTCAATGAGATGCAGCCAGTGGCGGCTCCTCCACTAAGGCGGAGGAGCGTCGCTCCACTGCCAGGAGCAGCAAAGAAATAAAAAAATAAAATGAAAATAACGAAATGTTATTGTAATTTTTTTCCCGCCTTCTGCGGCAGTGCTGGAGGGGGTGGGGTGGGGCGTAGCTGCAGAGGAGGAGTGGTAAACACTCCTGTGCACAATGACTGTTTGGTCGGCCCTCTCGGGCTACCCAAAACGGTTATGCGCACTCCCCTGTTCTCCATGCAGGCTGCATTATAGGCTGCATGGAGAACATGCCTACCCCTACAGCCCCTGGCTGAGCGCCGTGTTATGGCGCTTAGGCTAATCAAAACGCTCCATTGGAGCATTGTGTTTGGCTTAGGAGTAGGAGCATGGCTGCCTGCTTCCTGTTCCGACCTGGAGTCGGACACAGGCGAGTTGGCGAGAAGACGCAGGATCCGCCGGCAAGGTATGTTTTTTTTTATTATTATTTTTTTTAAGCAGCCTGCAGGCCCCCCCTCCCCTTCCCCCAACTAGAGAGCCATGCCGGCTGCCTCTGGATGCAACTTCAGTTCTTATGAAGAACCCTCTTACTTAGGTGGCCTAATCCCTTTTTAAAAAGAAGGGGTTACATTTGCCTTGGCACGGAGAGAATATTCAGGGTTGTGGATTTAAGGGAAACAATGCATTCTAAGGTTGGTAGTCAGGTGCAGCAGTGACTGTGTTGGGTTTCAGCAACACTCACGGGGCAAGTGCATATATGTCCATATATGTCCTGCTGAACCTTTGAAGTGTTCGAAGCCTTCCCCCTCCCTCCCAAATACTCAGAGCAGATGAAATTAAGAGAATCATTAACTTATTGATTCGATAATGCCCTATTAGAGAGAATCAATTCTCAATTACATCTTGCCTTAATGTTCTAAGACAAGGGTCTGGATCAAAAACATTTTTTGACTGGTGCTATTTCATATCCTTGGTGGTTAGTTTAGGCAGTGCTTGGCCCAAGCAGAATGTACCCCCATATTATTAAACAAAAAGAGTTTTGGAAGTGGTGATATGAGACTAGAAAGTGTATGCATATTTATTGTGTGGCATTTTGTTGTGGTAGGTTCTGTTGTTTTCCAGGCTGCCGTGTGTAAGAGCTTGAGGACCATACTAGTGCCCAATTAGTGTATTCTTTTTAACTATCAAACCTAAGACCAGGAACCTATTTCATTGCTTGCATTATGACACAAAACACTTTTCCTAAACCACTGTGTGTTGTACTGCAGTTGTGCTGTGCTCTGTTTTGACTGTTCTGTTGGGCCCTGTTATGTCTTAATTGTGTTGCTATATTGGTTTGGGTCTGCTATAGTATTATGTTAAGTTGTTTACTTTACATATGTCAACAAATGCTGCTACATTTCCAGCTAAAAGTCCCATATGCCTTGAAAGATTCTGTGAGAAGCAACCATTTACCACTTTGCAAGGTGGTAAAATAGGACCTCTCCAGCACTACAACTATTAAGGCACCAGTCACCCCAAAATTGTGGCAGATTAAGTTTTTTAACTCAGCCACGGCCCATCATGCAGGTAAGAGCAGTGGGGGTGGGGGTTTTACTGGGGGGGATTTTGACAGGTACGACAAGGGAAAATTAATTATTTATTTATATATCCTTCATGGCCATCTGTCAAATCGCCCCCAATCTGGCCCCACTGCACTTACCTGCACGGGCCGCAGCTGGTTTAACTTAGCGCTTACACTGTTTGCTTTATATGATATGGCCCTAGAGGTTTTCACTTATTTTTTGATTGTGACTTTGAGGATCGCATGCACACAATATCTAAATATAGGAGAGGGGAGATCAGAGAATATCAATGATTCCCTCTTTGGCAGCTCGTCAGTTTTTTGGGAAGGGAGAGGTTGTCTAGCTCAGCAGAGCAGAAGTACTTCCCAACTCTCCTTGCCTTCCTATTTTTCTAAGGAAAACTTGAAAATGCACTTAGGAACCACCTTATATTAGTTGACCTTTCCACTGCCTCCCTGTTTAGCAAGATTACCCTGACTTTAAGATCTATGATTGTTACATTTGTAAATAGTTTATACCTTGTTCCTTCTTAAGAAATTATTGTGCTGGTTACTGGAAGGCACCATTTAGTGTTGGTGGAGAGTGCAGTAGTGCAACAGGCAAAATGTTCATAGTGCACAGGCTCTTGCATACAATCTCAAATCTGTGAAACATTTTTATTAACATGATATTGAAATTCTCCTATTTTGACTTTGGATCCTGTAGATTTAGGTTATAAACCTGGTTCGAGCACTTGACCAATACTTTTTTGCTTGTAGGCAATTAGCTTGTTCCCCCTGTACCTTGATTTATAAATATGCGGAATGTATAACTGTATGCAAAGTGACATCTCAGGGCCTCATTTACGAGGTTTTGGCACAGGGCAGTGCCGCAAGGAGTCTTGCTGCGCTGCCCTACATCACAACAAAAGGGCAGGAATGCACTGCATCTATGAGATATGACACATTCCTATCTTTTCCCTGCGCCGGAGCACAATTGGTGGTCATGCACAAAATCTATCAATTCATGTGATTTCCTCTTTCTATTTGTGCTGCACAATGTTATTCTAAGGGAGAGGTAGGCCTTGCAGTGCTGAAAAATGACTTAATCGTTTTTCACTACCAGGACGTGTACAGCCTAAAGGTACATCTCCTAATTTTTACCTGCATTGCACCCGGGCCCTCTGGGCTGTCCAGGGCCCACTCTAGTGTTAAGTTATGTGTATAAAAAGAAAGGTTTGGGCCTGGCAAAAAGTTTAATTTGCTAGTTTGACATGGTCGGTTAAAACTGCACACATAGGCTCTGCAATGGCAGGCCTAAGACATGTTTAAGCGACTACTTAAAAGGGGTGGCACAATCAATGCTGCAGGTCCACTAGATTTCGGGCTACTCCATGCCCTTCTTAAGGGGTCACTGTAAACAATCAGAATACAATAAATAATTAACACTACTTTTCACAAGTGAATGTAACGCAACATGTTCACAATACTCTCGTATCTAAATAAAAGCATGCTAATTTGGTACTTCATTTCAGTCACTCTCCCTCTATGTTCCTCTCATACGTTGCACCAATCTCCCCCTCTCCAGGTGTAAACCAACCATGCACCCGCCCATTTCCTTCCTGCATTATAACCTCTCCAAGTTGTCAGTCCGTCACACCCATGTTCGAATCCTGTTCGTGTTCCCAATCCCACTCATATTACCCTTACATAGAACTAATTGCTAACGTTTTAACTAGCTTCAATGTGCGTATCGTGTTGCCATTCCCGCTCTTAAAGAACACAAGGTTTCACCCTTATTCTACACATTGGATATTTAAATACAAGCGTCACTTTCTCTACTCAGCTTACCTCTTTGCTTGTATCCCGTAGCCTTCCATCCCCACCTTGTGCCTCCAACGATAACATCCATCAGTTCCCACCCACTCTTTTAAGTACCCATCACCCCTTGCTCTCTTTCCCGATTGGCTCAACACGCCCTTGGAACCCCGCCTTTGTACAACCTCAAGATGAACTACTTTTCCCAAAATGCACGCCTTCAATATCGCGTAGTCCTTCATAGTGATTTTATATTAATTCCGAAAAACATATCAACGTCATCAAGTCCATATTTTTCACGATGTGCCATATTCATGTGACTTGCGGCGAACTTCGATGTTCGCCGCAAGTCACATGAATATGGCACATCGTGAAAAATATGGACTTGATGACGTTGATATGTTTTTCGGAATTAATATAAAATCACTATGAAGGACTACGCGATATTGAAGGCGTGCATTTTGGGAAAAGTAGTTCATCTTGAGGTTGTACAAAGGCGGGGTTCCAAGGGCGTGTTGAGCCAATCGGGAAAGAGAGCAAGGGGTGATGGGTACTTAAAAGAGTGGGTCGGAACTGATGGATGTTATCGTTGGAGGCACAAGGTGGGGATGGAAGGCTACGGGATACAAGCAAAGAGGTAAGCTGAGTAGAGAAAGTGACGCTTGTATTTAAATATCCAATGTGTAGAATAAGGGTGAAACCTTGTGTTCTTTAAGAGCGGGAATGGCAACACGATACGCACATTGAAGCTAGTTAAAACGTTAGCAATTAGTTCTATGTAAGGGTAATATGAGTGGGATTGGGAACACGAACAGGATTCGAACATGGGTGTGACGGACTGACAACTTGGAGAGGTTATAATGCAGGAAGGAAATGGGCGGGTGCATGGTTGGTTTACACCTGGAGAGGGGGAGATTGGTGCAACGTATTAGAGGAACATAGAGGGAGAGTGACTGAAATGAAGTACCAAATTAGCATGCTTTTATTTAGATACGAGAGTATTGTGAACATGTTGCGTTACATTCACTTGTGAAAAGTAGTGTTAATTATTTATTGTATTCTGATTGTTTACAGTGACCCCTGAGGAAGGGCATGGAGTAGCCCGAAATGCATTGGGTTTTTTATTTGACAATAAATCTTTGCTTTTGACGGACTTCTGGCATTTATCGTATTCTTTTTAAGTAGCCCGGATTGGCACGATTTGAATACTAGAAACTTGAAAATTGGCCTTATACCGTACCGTGGATCATGGATGTAAAAGAGTATGAATATATTGGAGCACGTATTCAAAGTATGGGTAAAAGTGGAAAATATAGAATAATTGATGAAAGAGTGGAGAAAACATGCACGCAAACGATGCGGCATGATGCTGTGCGATTGGCTTTGGGGCTATATAGTCCCATTTCTTTGCAATGTTTCTTAACTTCTGGCAGTGGGGCATGCCTGTAAACCTATTCTGCACGCAAAACTACGAAGGAAAGACAAAATTTGAAACAAAAAATAACTGGATTAAGAATAAGGTGTGCATTCCCTCACCTTACTTGACACATATCTTAACTACAGCCCTACCGAGGGATTGCACCCGCAACAAAAATCAGAGAACTTGATAAGGATATTATGAACATGAACCGGATCCTATGGTTGGAGAAAACATCGAAGTTCGCCGCAAGTCACATGAATATGGCACATCGTGAAAAATATGGACTTGATGACGTTGATATGTTTTTCGGAATTAATATAAAATCACTATGAAGGACTACGCGATATTGAAGGCGTGCATTTTGGGAAAAGTAGTTCATCTTGAGGTTGTACAAAGGCGGGGTTCCAAGGGCGTGTTGAGCCAATCGGGAAAGAGAGCAAGGGGTGATGGGTCCTTAAAAGAGTGGGTGGGAACTGATGGATGTTATCGTTGGAGGCACAAGGTGGGGATGGAAGGCTACGGGATACAAGCAAAGAGGTAAGCTGAGTAGAGAAAGTGACGCTTGTATTTAAATATCCAATGTGTAGAATAAGGGTGAAACCTTGTGTTCTTTAAGAGCGGGAATGGCAACACAATACGCACATTGAAGCTAGTTAAAACGTTAGCAATTAGTTCTATGTAAGGGTAATATGAGTGGGATTGGGAACACGAACAGGATTCGAACATGGGTGTGACGAACTGACAACTTGGAGAGGTTATAATGCAGGAAGGAAATGGGCGGGTGCATGGTTGGTTTACACCTGGAGAGGGGGAGATTGGTGCAACGTATTAGAGGAACATAGAGGGAGAGTGACTGAAATGAAGTACCAAATTAGCATGCTTTTATTTAGATACGAGAGTATTGTGAACATGTTGCGTTACATTCACTTGTGAAAAGTAGTGTTAATTATTTATTGTATTCTGATTGTTTACAGTGACCCCTGAAGAAGGGCATGGAGTAGCCCGAAATGCATTGGGTTTTTTATTTGACAATAAATCTTTGCTTTTGACGGACTTCTGGCATTTATCGTATTCTTTTTAAGTAGCCCGGATTGGCACGATTTGAATACTAGAAACTTGAAAATTGGCCTTATACCGTACCGTGGATCATGGATGTAAAAGAGTATGAATATATTGGAGCACGTATTCAAAGTATGGGTAAAAGTGGAAAATATAGAATAATTGATGAAAGAGTGGAGAAAACATGCACGCAAACGATGCGGCATGATGCTGTGCGATTGGCTTTGGGGCTATATAGTCCCATTTCTTTGCAATGTTTCTTAACTTCTGGCAGTGGGGCATGCCTGTAAACCTATTCTGCACGCAAAACTACGAAGGAAAGACAAAATTTGAAACAAAAAATAACTGGATTAAGAATAAGGTGTGCATTCCCTCACCTTACTTGTCGCCGGTCCACTAGAAGCATTTCAATTCCAGGACTTGGGCACACGTAGAACCACTTTACTGGGGACGTACAAGTAAATTAAATATTCCTGCTGGGGATAAGCCAATATTCTCATGTTTGAAGGAGTGAGCACATGTACTTTAGTACTGGTTAGCAGTGACAAAGTGTGCAACGTCCTAAAGTGCGCAGAAACTAGATCAGAAAAATGGAGGAGGAAGGCAAAATGTTTGGGGGAAGACCACCCTAAGGCTGACAGGTCTCACACGTGTCCCTCCTGCTGAAAGTGGGGAGAACTACCCAAACCATTGAGACTTCTCATCACTAGGGTGGAAGAACCTGGATAGACCATCAGCATTGGTGTGGTCCGTCCTAGGACGGAGTCCCATCACAAAGTCTATTCCCTGTGGTGAGATGGACCACCACAAAAGTTTGGTAATTTCATCCCTCATTTGCATGAGCCATCTGAGGATCCAGTGGTCTGTCTGAACCCAAAAGTGAGTGCCAAACAGGTAGGGCCCCAGCTTCTTGAGTGCCCAGAACACAGCAAAGTCCTCTCTTTCAATTGCACTCCAACTCTGTTCCTGTGGAAGTCACCTCCTGCTAATGGTGAATACAAGTTGGTGTAGGCCATCCTCATTTAACTGTGCTACGACCATCCCTATGCCATGCTCTGAAGAATATGTCTGCACTATGAACACCTTAAAGAAGTCAGAAGCCTTGATTACGGGTGCTGTACACGTGTCCTCCTTGAGGCCATCAAAGGCTTTCCGGCAGGCCTCTGCCGAGATCACCTGTCTGGGTTGATTATTTGAAGTCAGCTCCGTTAAGGGGGATCATTGAACCATATCCCTTAACAAACCTCCAACAGAATCCTGTGAGACTCAAGAAGGCCCTCACCCCAGTCTGTGTTTTAAGGGGTTGCCAAGCCAGGATAGTTTCAATCTTAGTCTGGAGGGGCTGAACCTTGCCCGGGCCAACATGTGGGCCATATAAACAACAGAACCCTGCCCTATCTGGCACTTCCTGGTCCTAATCGGCAGGCCTGCCTGCTGCATGGACTCAGGTACCTCCTGGAGGTGGTACAGGTGTTCCTCCCAGCTGGAGCTATAGTTAGCTATGTCATCCATGTAGGTGGCATACCATGCCTCCTTCCCAGCCAGTACTTTGTTGACCAACCTCTTAAAGGTGGCTGGGGAATTCTTTAAGCCAAAGGCCATTTCCTTAAACTGAAAGTGGCACTCTAGTGTTGAGAATGTAGACTGATCTTTTGCCCCGTCAGCCAGAGCAATCTGCAATAGTAAAATAAGTAAGTGCTTCAGACTTCCTGATGGAATTAAGGCTCCTATAGTCCACACAGAACCTAAGTTCTGCGGTGGGACCTGATGGGGCATACTTTTGTACCAGCACCACAGGTCTGGAACAGGGACTGTTAGAGGACTCAATCATACGTAACACCAGCATCTACAAGACCTCTTACTTGATGCTTGCTCTCACCTTGTCTGAAAATCTGCAAATCTAATCCTTAATAGGTGGACTGTCGCCAGTGTCTACGTCTTGAACATCCACGTTTGTGAGTCCGGGGATGAGGGACAACAGAGAGGCAAACTGCATCAGTAGCTGCCAGAAGTCACTCTGTTGTTCGGGGGTCAGTGTGGGGGGAGAGGTTGACACCCTACAATGACCGATCATGTTCATGGGCAGACAAGAAGGAGGTCAGGGAGAGACTTGCTCTCATCTTCCACTCCCCTATCTGTTACCAGGAGCATGCTCATTTCAGACTCTCAAAGTGTGGTTTGAGACAGTTCATGTGGAGCACCCTTAAGAGGTTTCTCAGGGACTTGAGATCCACCAAGTAGGTGGATTCAACTTTGGCTCCTTCACCTCATATGGGCCTGCCCATAAATCCTGAAGAGCCCTGTACTCTACTGGCTCCATAACTCACATGTTCTGGCTAGGTTCAAACTCTTCCAGAGTGGCCTTCTGGTCATACCAGAGCTTCATAGTCTCTTGAATGGCCTCAAGGTTGCTTTTTGCCTTTTTCAGTAACAGTGCATCTGGTTGCAGAGGGCCAACATATAGCTGATCACATCCTGAGGGGTTTTCCTGGGAGTTTGCTCCCACCCCTTTCTCACAAGGCTAAGTGTTCCCCATACAGGGAAACCACAGAGGAGTTCAAAGGGGCTAAACCAAACCCCCTTAGTGAAGCGGCCTGTCAGAGGGGTTTGAGAATGATTGCGAATGAGATTGAATTTAGAAGAAAAGATCATTTATTGCAATTTATTAGTAATTCTAAAGTCTTTGGTACAGGCGGGCTAGGTAGGTTTAGAAAATGTGGAATAAATAGACAGGACAGTACCCGACTGGATACTAGTCTACTACTAGTCGATCTGATTTAGGAAAGTTCGATGTTATGCAATTGCCATTTCCTGTCACAAAATCTTTTTGGAGAGATTATTTATTTACCACCAATTATTTTTTGTCTCTTTAATTATGTCTTGCATCAGCATCCAGGGGCAAGAGGTCGTCCGAGGCCTGTGCGGGAGCTAGCTGTGCCCCCCAAGACAAACTCTCCCAGCAGATGGCTCTGCTGGCCCCAGTAAGTCCTCCTGTTGTTAATATTAATGTATATTTCCCTAATTTGTACCGCTCCTTATTTTGAACTATTTATTTCTACCAGTATCCTAATTTTTTTCTTCCCATATTCTCTTCGATCTATCCATTTCTAAATTCTTGTTATCCCTGCATTATCCTATTTACCAAGTTATTTTATGTTTCTAGTGTCCGTATTTTACATCAAACTGTCTCTCTCTGTACTAGTCTGTCTGTAGTTTCCTTTCTTCTGGCTTTTCAGTCTGCTTTCCCTCTCCCCTTATATAGTTTGTGGACTGCCTAGTGGTGGTACTGTAAGACTCAGGGAACCCATTGGTTATGGTCACTTACTAGTACTAGTACTGTGACTACTATTCTGCTGATCAGATTGCATCCCCAAGTAAGGTATTCTACGCATGCTTGTTGAGATGAGAAGGCTCTCTTTTACTTCCGCATGTAATCAGGAAAACATGGGAGTGGTCATGTCACGTTGGACTCCCCAAAGTTGTGTCTACTTCTTATCCAGACCTAGTACTGTTCAAGAAACTTTGTTCAGTTATATTACATAATAACCATAAAAGTTTACACTTAATCGCAATTTATATTACAACAATTAAAATATATAATTCATACAGCATACAATGTTCATAATAAAATGCCACAGTTCAATTACAAGTAAAATCGTATAATAATTGATTTCCGAAAATAAAAAGCTCTTTTTAGAAAAGCAGAGACTGATGCCACAGTAAAAATATCATCTAATTTCAATATTGCTAAAAAGGCAAGCCGGCATTGTCTTAGCTCTAAATACCTTAATATTGGCAAAATCCACCTTTTCCTTGGTTTGGAATAAAATTTGCAGATAAATAAGATGTGAATGTCTGATTGTGTAGACGAGTTATCACAAGGACAATTACAAATGTTACTACTCCAATTATTGATAAAGGGAAAGCTCAGGAGTCTAAAAAGAATACCAAATCTGAAACGGATGATCAAAAATCTTTCATGATCTCTCATCTGCAGGGTTAAATACGGTTGAATAACCTGCGGAGTAAGTATCAGTTGGTGAGAGATCACAGTTTTCTTAGTAAGCTCAATTTTCTCCCTACATTGTTCCAAATAAGTTAAACATAGCTTTTTTAATACTTTTCTTGGAATCTGATCCATTAAAAGAGGGTCGTCATAATACTCAGGGTGGTCAATGTTAACAAGAAACGTCTTTATATATCTCAACCATTTCACCCGGTGAACACAGTCCATTTTCAATATATCTCCCAAGATGAGACGATTTAGATGGCATTCTTTAGTTATCCACACCCTATGCCAAAGAAGAACTGGCTGAATCTTGATAATATCCTCTAAGTAGGGTAAGCCTAATTCAATATGGCAGTTATAGGTGGAAATGCTTTCAGGTAACGATAGAAGATATCTGATGAAGCCATTTTCAGTTAGCTGAAGAGTAGAGACATTTGCATCTCCCCAGATTCCCGCTCCATACGTAGCAACAGCTACACAACTAGAATTATATATATAGAGGAGCTCTTTCACTGGTTTACTCCCTAACCTTTTACTAAACAGTTTAAGGGCCATAATTGATTTAGCAAATAACAGGTTCCTACTTTTGACTGCACTACTCCACTGTCCAGTGCAGTCAAAAAGAATTCCTAGATACGGGAAGGTTTGGACATGGTCTAAGGGTTTAGAGTCAATAAACATTGTTCTTTTTTTCAAATTAGTTCCTCAACCACAGTTCATGCTGAAAGTCTTTGTACAATTGACCTTCAGGTCCAATTTAGTTATAAAGGTACTGAATGATGATATCATTAATTGCATAGCCAGGGGGGTCCTTGCCATTAGAATACCATCGTCTGCATAAATAAGTGCAGGTATTGATCGTTTTTTTGTGCCGTAGGCATATCATGACAATCTTGAAGCAGGACACTCTCTAGCTCATTAATGTATATGGAGAATAGGAAAGGTGCGAGAATGCATCCTTGCCTCACACCCCTCGCTATATTAAACATTCTAGTACACTCCCCTCTTTTGCCATATCTAATCGTGGCCCTTGCACCATTATATAGTTCTCGAAGGAACTGAATGATGTTATTGTCCACACCCAGCCGAGTCAAAATCAACCATAATTTGCTGTGTGTTACACAGTCGAAGGCGGATGTTAGGTCCACAAATGTTAAGTATAACCTACCTTCCTTCACCCTAGTATATTTCTCTTGGATAATAAACAAATTAAGGCATTGGTCAACTGTCCCTATCCCGTCTCTAAAACCGTATAGGAGGTCACTAACAACCTTATGCTCCTCAGCCCATAACTGCAGCCTATTTAAGATGACCCGTCCAATTATTTTGATTGTTGAATCAAGCAGAGATATTGGGCGATAGCATGCACAGCTAGCCCTGTCCCCCCTTTTAAAAATAGGGACGATAATTGATTCATACCATGTACTGACTAGTCCCACCTTATCTGTAGCATTAAATAATATTGTAAGTAGAGGCGCCCACAAGGCTATGTTATTCTTTAAAATGTCCACAGGAACACCGTCCGGTCCGGGTGCCTTACCACCCAGGCTGGAATTTATCCCCTTAGTTACCTCTGCTAGTGTAAATTTCAACTCTTCTTTATGTTTAATCGGAAAAGTCGAATCCTTATCCGAGGCTGACATGTCACTCAATGGTAATCCCTTAATACATAGGGAGTCATAAAGTGTATCAAAATAGCTCACCCACTCATCTTCAGAGATGGCAAATTCCAGCCTTGCCTTAGTATTATCTTTAAAAGAGGGTGCGTTGACAGCCTTCCAAAAGGCTGTCATGTCTTTCATTCGGGAGGCGTCAATTAATGCCTCCCACGCTTCCTTCTTCATCATATCCCTTCTGTTATTTATAGCAGTTTTATAAGTTCTTCGAAGATCCCTGATCAAACTCTGATCCCTCAATTGGCATTTCAAGGCCCTCTTAAGATTGGAATGTGCCTTAGTGCATACTGGGTCGAACCAGCCTTTAGGTTTACTTTTTGGGTTTTTTAATTCTACCCATAAATTATTTTTAATACATGTTGTTATTTCCCTAAAACTGGAGATAATTTATGCATTGTGAGCACCCATATCCAAGCAGATATTAAAACTCCTTGTACAGGCCCTTATAATTTTACCTAAAAATTCTTCAGGCACCACCTTAGTCCACTTAAGTGCATATCCATTTTGCCTTGAAATGTCAATATGTCTTGAGTGTAATCTAGAGACAATTTCAGTAGTGCCGGGATCTGCTCGCGGATCTGTTATATCCACCCTTATAGGATAGTGATCACTGAGGGTAATATCCAACAATGAGTAATGGAGAACACTATCTTTATAACATGTAGATATCAGAATGTAGTCAATTACTGATGATAACCCTCTACCCATGAAGGTAGCAGAGAAGGGGATTTCTGGTTGACACAAGATATTTGCAAAACTGAGGTCATTCATAAACATTATTTCGTTCAGAATATTCCCCGCTACTGTATGTTCAAAGTGGGCAAATGAATGCTCTCTTTCTCCTGTTAAGCCACAATTCCCCTTTCCTATTCTGTTACAGAGGGCAACATTAAAATCGCCCACTCCATATAACTAGAAACTCTTTGCTATCATTACTAATTAGATTGCTAAGTTCATGTTTCAGGGCTTTAAAAATCCTAGGGATATCTGCTGAAGGGACATTATTGTACAAACTCACAATCAGAATACAAACAGTATTGTTCGGATGTAACCCTACTATATGATAAAAACAATTATTGTAAAAAGTCTCCATGCTTTTACATTTAAAGGAATTTGAAACATAGGCCATATTTGGCTCTGCCATGTAATGAGCAAATGGCAGGAGTAAATATTGTCTTAAAACCATTTAAATGATACGCTTCCCTTGCCCGTGTCTCTTGCAGGCATATGACGTCGTAATCATTAGTCATTTTTACCCATAAAGGGTTGTCCAGTTTAGATCTGAGGCCTGCAATGTTCCAGGAAATAAACGACCACTTTGTCCTTTCCTTACTGGTGCCCCCTCTTTAAAATTCACAACTTTTTCTGTCTGATCAGATTTTATATCATCGGTCAAACTTTGACTGGACACAGTAGTCATATCAGAGCATGCGGTCACTATGCCCACATGTCCTGTAACCAATGGGTCCAGGGGATCGAGAATCTCCTGTATATCACTGTCTAGCGGGGAAGTCATTTCCACATTATAACTAACCTTTGGTGTCTCAGCTGTTGGTCAGTCCACCCCCCCCCCCCAAGCCCAGATAGAGGTTCAAAGCTATTACTAGTTTGAACATTAAAGTTATCCCCACCTCGAGGATGGTTTCCGCTTGGGTAAAAGTCATGTGGGACAAATCCTGTACATCTTGTCAGTGCGGATGGGGCCTGGAATTGGTGACCTTGACGTGAATTTTCCCTTATATAGTGTCGATTGTACGGCCGTGAGCCACTGTTAGCTGCTGGGGTTGTTGAATAGAAATAGCTCAGGTCAAGGGAGAAAATGCTACCCGGATTCTCATAATTGGTGAAACTACTAATATACTGTGCCACTCTAGGATCTCTGAAATTAACTATAATACAGTCTCCATTAATTTCCTTTATTTTGTGTCCCACCCAAAGCGCCCTACGTACATTTAGGATTTCCCCTTGCAGGTCTGGTCTAAGGGGTCTATTATTAGTTAACCAAAACGTGACCTTGTTTTTTAGCTCATGAAATGATTCAACCTATCATGCATCCATTCTGGGACACCTGTCAGTATGATAACGTATGGGTAGGAATCTGGGGGAAGGTCAACTCTCAACCTGGGCCCTTTATGTTGACTCGTTACTACTTTATTTCTCCCAGGGGTAGTTTCTAATGTCTCAGTGTTCTTAACTACTCTATTTTTTGGTCCCTCTTGTTGCCCACCCTTTGCTTCACTTGTGATCACCGTTTGGACCATATGTGCAGTGTTTCCACAGTCTAACTTTGGTGTGTTTTGCTCCCTGCATGCCTTGGTTTCCCTTTCGGGGCTGTCACCTGTTTAGCGGAAAGTGATATGGCAGTACTATGTGTCTGTGTTATGGCCTCAGCCATCTTCTCCAACATCATTGAGTTGGCCTGAGTAATTATTTCAATTACCCCTAGCTGGTCACTGATCCTTTTTGTGCGTTCCACTAACGGCAAAATTAGCGATCTTACTAGGTGTTCAATATTTTTTAAGGAGCATTCTTTGCCGCTCAGTTCTTTCTGTGGTGTTTCCTCAATAACTCCGGGAGGACTACTTGAGTTGATGATAGTAATCCCTGCTTGTTGAGTCTATCGATCCTATCTCTAATCAACTTATTAAATACTTTAGGTGGGAAAACTTTGTGCTTCTTAGAATGTCCACCCTTCTGTATATTGCCGCACCGTTTCCGCTTTAGATGAGTGCCTAACGCATGTACTTGTACTTGGGGATTTGATGCTAGGGATGGTGTATTAGCTGTTTGCATATTATCACTCGGGGCAGTGGTTGTGGATGCTCCGGGTAGAACCATAAATGATTCTATTCTTAAGTCAGGTCCACTAGTGTCTAAGATGACAGATAAATCTTGTTGGTGCTGTGTAGTGATTACGCACTGTGGACTTAGGACAATCGGTTGTTCAGGAGAAGGTACTAGGGCTATTCCCCCCAGTGAGTATCTCCTCAGAGACATAAAGTCAGAGGATATGCGCCGTTCAGTTTGAACAATCTCCTTTTCTAATATAGACGCAGCCCTGGTAATAAACGCGTCAAGAGTGCCAGTTACCCCCATCACTTTATTTCCTGGCTTGTTTCCCTTTTGGTTTTTTGATGCCATTGCCATTGACAGGGTCTTATGCTTAAATCAAGGCTTGGGAAGCAGTTCAGAAACAGTCAATAGAAAAGGAACAATTAAAAGGATATGATTAAACACATAAATATAAAGTCTCACGGATTTGGGGAAGATCAAAGGGAGTGGCCCAGTCCAGTCTCTTCCTGCCTCTGATGGCCACAGTCAGCCTGTCCTTTGCCCGGGCTTAGCCCGGCGTGCCCCGCGCGCGTGATCCCGTGACACGGGTGTGGAGCGCGATTTATAGCACCTCCAGGCGCGTGCGATATCATTGTCGGCTTGAGCCGCAGTGCCCCCTGGGAAGGCTAGTCCTCCTCTCAGCAGCCGCTCCAGGTGACAATGCGGCGGCGGAAGGACTAGTGGGCGAGCAAGCAGCAGGGGGTAAGCAGGTTCCAAAGTTCCAGCGCGAGCCCAGAGTCAGGTTATGCCCAGCAAGTATAAGGGAGACACCCGCTCCACCGATGTGGAGCGCGATTTATAGCGCCTCCAGGCGCGGGCGATGACGTTGTCGGCTTGAGCCACAGTGCCCCCTGGGAAGGCTAGTCCTCCTCTCAGCAGCCGCTCCAGGTGACAATGCGGCGGCGGGAGGACTAGTGGGCGAGCAAGCAGCAGAGGGTAAGCAGGTTCCAAAGTTCCAGCGCGAGCCCAGAGTCAGGTTATGCCCAGCAAGTATAAGGGAGACACCCGCTCCACCGATGTGGAGCGTGATTTATAGCGCCTCCAGGCGCGGGCTATGACGTTGTCGGCTTAAGCCGCAGTGCCCGCTGGGAAGGCTAGTCCTCCTCTCAGCGGCCACTCCAGGTGACAGTGAGGCGGCGGGAGGACTAGCGGGCGAGCAAGCAGCAGGGGGTAAGCAGGTTACAAAGTTCCAGCACGAGCCCAGCGTCAGGCTATGCCCTGCAAGTATAAGGGAGGCACCCGCTCCACCGATGTAGAGCGCGATTTATAGCGCCTCCAGGCGCGGGCGATGACGTTGTCGGCTTGAGCCGCAGTGCCCCCTGGGAAGGCTAGTCCTCCTCTCAGCGGCCTCTCCAGGTAACAGTGCGGCGGCGGGAGGACTAGCGGGCGAGCACGCATCAGGGGGTAAGCAGGTTCCAAAGTTCCAGCGCGAGCCTAGAGTCAGGTTATGCCCAGCAAGTATAAGGGAGACACTAGTATTACAGTATTACTAGCAGCAGTTGATGGTGGACTGATTACCGTGCACCATGGCTGGAAGAAAGTATGAGGAGGAGGAGAACATCCCCATTGCATTTGCCAACCAAGAAGACTTTATTTCTTTTCAAAACTCAGATTCATCAATAGCTCTAGCCACTCAGTTCAGTCCTTTACAGGTTGTCTACTTGAGAAGCTTTTCAAAAATTGCCACTAACAAAATACCCAACTGGATATTTTTGACAGAACATATCGTCTGTATCTGAATTGTACTGATGTGTGTGGTGTATGTATTTTCAATTTGCTGCAATAAATAGGGTAGCCGTATTTTCGCCTACCCTATTTATTTATTTTTGTAACAAATTGAAAATACATACACCACACACATCACTAAAATTAGGATACAGACAGTAGGTTCTTTTATTTTTTAACAGAGTATGGCCTTCATAGGAAAAGGGATAATTGTCTAATACAGATGCTCAACCTGCAGACAGTAGCAATAAAATGCAACACTACGATGTCAGTCTAGGGCACAAGCAGAGCTGTCATGCCTATATTAATTTAGCTGAAAAAGAGAGAGAAGAGGAATACTTGTATACTCCATAGTGCTTAATGCCTCAAACTCTAACCACATCAAAATCAAATGGTCCGAGGAATCGAGGATACCACCAAAGTTATGTACTGCTGGTACTACTGTGCCATTATACAATTTTATGTGTTACTGTTTTGCTTGGAGTATCGGTTACAACTTGTCTTTTTTCTTTCTTGATATAGCTACTACTGCCAATCTATCATTATCTTTTTTACAACAACTCAACAGGCAGGAGATAGCAGTCAGGACCCGGCAAAGGAAGCTGGAGGCCATCAGGGCAGAATATCAACGACTGGTGGTCCTGGAGGAGGATGAGGCAACAGCAGCTGGAGCCTCCAATGCCCTGGCCCCACCTAGGTCACAGTTCCTCTGGTAGTCTGGTACCGTGGTCAGGAGCTGCCCACTGCCATTCAACAACTGCTGCACTCCATACAGACTCTATAGAGACTTTCAGCGCTGCATGCTCCAGAGGATGGTGTGCCTGGAAGCCAGTATAGAGGAGCATTTTGACTTATTGGGGAGGAAGCCCTAGTTTGCCGCTATGCTTCTTCTTTTTTAATCTTTTGGTTGATGGATGGGACTCGTTGGGGAGACGGTGGGAATGTGGGAGTTAGGCCATTCTTGGGGTTTTTCACGTATTTATTTATGGACATTTATGGACAATTACGTTTTTTGACTTTCTTTCTATTACTGTTCACATTGGTTAGGGTTATGGAGAGGTGTGGGCCAGGTGTTGTGGGTTTTCTAGTTTATATTTGTTAGGGAAATACATTTTTTATAGTTGTACATATGATTTAAATTTGTTTGGGGGTTACTCTTTTACTTTGCAATGCTTCCTTTGCTGCAGGCTCACAGCCAGTTTCACAAATCTACTAACAGTGTAACACCAGCAAATAGTTATGCCATACCCTCACTTGTCCTACTACTCTCTCCTCCTAGTCTCTGCAGTCTGCAACTATATGTTTGCTAAGGACTCGGAAGGGGTATGGGGTGTTGATTTCCATTGTATATAGTTTATTGCAGATCAACAATGATTATCCCACAGTTCTTATCTTACCTGCGATTAGACAAAGCGATGGTTGCATGGTTTCTCAAGGTGCTAAGGTGGTGGCAGTAGACAGTAGCAGCATGCTAGTGCACCAGTCGACTAGTGAAAGTACCGGATCTAGTAGTGAGTTCCCACACCTTTCTTGCCAAACTCAAACTGTAGGATGAGGAATATTTATTGCCGGGAATTAATTACATTGAAATTAAAGTGAGTTAAAGCTGTTTTATTTGTAGCTTAAAAAAAACAGACAGTCACCAGAGGGAGACTACAGTACTACTAGGACACAAGAAGAAGCGAGCCAAATGAGAAAATATGATAAGCAGTGATAAATAAAAATAATCTGAATGGTGAGATATTAAAAGTTACAACATGAAGTCGACTTGAGCTATGAAGTGGGCAAGCGTAACCTTTGAGGCACGCAATACAGTGCCGGAAGATTTGATTTGATTTGAGATTTATAAAGCGCGCGATTGCCCCTAGGCGTCTTGGCACTGAGTAGACATAGTAGACCAGTTAGCTTCTATTTAGGGTTAAAAGCTTGAGGTGAACAGCCAAGTTTTTATCTCTTTTCTGAAAGAGAACAAAGAGGGGCTGTTTTTGATTGACATTGGGAGCATGTTCCATGTCCTGGCTGCATGTAGCCGAAAGCTTCTCCCTCCCCACCGGAACTGATTAAATCTAGGCACCTGAATAAGTTTTTGATGGCTGGATCTCAAGGATCTGGAGGGCTCATACCATTTCAAATGATTTTTCAGGAACTGACAACCTATTCCATGAAGGGCTTTGTATGTCAGACACAGGGATTTGAATGTTAGTCTTTTTCCAATTGGTAGCCAGTGGAGAGCTCGCAATCGATGCGCTGGTTCAAACTTGCGGATCTCTAGCACCAGCCTGGCTGCTACATTTTGTAAAAATTGTAATGTTGCCAACTGCTTGGCCTGAATCCACGCATAAAGTGTGTTTCCGAAATCCAGCCTAGACAGCGCCAGAGCTGTTACCACTGTCTTGCGTGAAGCCTGGGGAATGAACTTTAAGACTTTTCTAATCATTTTGAGAATGTACCAGATGGAGGAGGCTAATTTGTTCGTTTGTGCCTCGTATGTGAGCTTATCATCCAGGAGAACTCCCAGGTTTCTAACCTTGTTAGCTGGGGATGGACGTTGGCCCAGGCTGTCAGGCCACCATTCCTGAGACCATGTTTGCATGTCCTTCCCCAGCAGCATGACTTCGCTTTTGTCCCCATTTAATTTCAGGCAGTTACCCTGCATCCACTGGAAGATTTGTTCCATGCATTTCTTAAATCTATCGGCCGTCTCTTTGATGTTATTTGTGATTGACACCATGATTTGTGTGACGTCAGCGAAAGAGACTGGGATAAAGCCGCAGTCCCTTATTATTGCCACCAGGGGTGCCACATATAAGTTGAATAGAGTGGAACTTACCAACGACCCCTGGGGAACACCGCACAGGGAGCTGAAAGGTTTGGATTTTGCCTCTCCTTGCTCCACCGTGAAAGTCCTGTTTGACAGGTAGAAGGTGGTTAGAGTTTCGAGCTGACTTGTGCAATCTTGCTTCACTGAGGCGACAGAGTAGGATATCGAGGTTTACCGTGTCAAAGGCCGCCGAGAGATCCAATAAAATCAAGGCGGCCTTTCGTCCGGCATCCAGTATATTCCTAAGTTCCTTTGTGGCCATCAACAGGGCTGTTTCTGTTCCATGTCCTTCTCGGAAGCCAAATTGTGAGTGGTCTAGGACATGTGCCTCCTTGAGAAATTGGGACAGCTGCCTGTTCAATAGTTTCTCCAAAACCTTAGCAGAAAAGGGTATTCTCGCGATGGGTCTATAGTTGCCCGGTTCTTGTGGGTATAGAGTGGGTTTCTTTAAAAGTAGCAGTACTGACGCTGTTTTCCAAGCCTCAGGGAAGTGGCTAGTTTTAATTATTTCAGTGAAGAGCTGCCCTAGTTGCTCACTCAATAGTTCGGGAAAAAGGTGCATTACCTTTGGTGGACAAGGATGAGCCTCCTGATTTCGTTAGCCTAACTACCTGAAGAATCTGTTCAGTAGAAGGTGGGTGAAATTGGAATGAGTGGCCGATTATAGGTGGTGAGAGGAGGTCATTCACTTCCCTATTTGGTTGTTTAAAAATAATTAGCTGTACTTTTGAAGGACTCATAAACCCTACCAACTTACTGGCCCAGGACATGGGCAGAACTCTGTATTGATTTCGGGCTGGCGCAGAGTTGTCATTTTTTGTTAATTTTTTAACTATGGTGAAGAGTTCTCTGCTCGAGTCTTTTGCATCCTCTATCTTTTGGGTAAAGTATTTACTTTTTTCTGCTATTATTAATTTCTTCTAGGTAGCCAGAGAGGATTTGTATTTCTCTCGTGGTCCAGACTCATAGTTCATCCTCCATTTTTTTCCCATTTCCTCCACATTTGTTTTTGTGATCTTAACATGTTTGTGAACCATGGCAGGGAGGGCGTTTTCCTTCTTAATGTATTCTTTTTGTTTGGAGCTGCTACTTTTATGGCAGTGTTGATCCAGCTTGAAATTTGGTTTGAGGCTATGTTACAATCTTTGTCAATTTCTGGGATTGATTTTGTTAAATGTTCCTCGAGAATCAAGGGGTTAATTTTAGACCAGTTGGGGGAGAAAGTGTGCTTACCGGATGGCACAGCTTCTGCTAGTGATTTTCCTGCTTTTATAGCAAATATTATTAGCTTATGGTCTGACCATGGTACTGGTAAGATTTCTAGCAGTGAAATAGTCTTGTTGGATGTGAAGATCCCATCTAGCGTATGGCCTGCATCGTGGGTGTTTTGCGTTACGATCTGTTTCATATCTAGATTTGACATAGCATCTATCAATGTTAATACACTGGTGTCATTACTTTTTTCCAGGTGCAAGTTGAAGTCACCCAGAAAGGTAAAGTCTGGGTTCTTCACACTTGACTCCAAGAAAGGGCTCGGCAGTTGTGTTAGATGTGTTTTAGCCCTAGGTGGTCTGTAGATGAGTAGGCCCTTAAACATATCATTGTAAGTTATATTTATTTGAAAGTGCAGCACCTCACAATCTGGATTACCGCCCTCATTTAGGCCCTTGGTCCTTAGGATATTTCGATGGATAATAGCCAGCCCCCCCCCCGTTTCCCCTTCCTGTCTGCTCTAATTATTGAGTAGCCTTCCGGAATTGCTAATGCTAGGTCAATATTGGAGGCTTCGTCTGCCCATGAAGAATATCGAGGTTTTGGGTTTCTATAAGTTCCGCAGTTTCGGAGTTGTGTTTAATTAGTGATCGTGTGTTGATTAGCCCTGCCCTGAAAATCCTGGGAGGCAAACTGTTGGTCTGAAAGCCTCGGGTGCTCGACCTTTTGCTTCGGGACGGATTCAAGGATAAGTTGCAGCTTGAGCATGATTTGGTATCTAGCGGCCATTGTAGTTTGGGGCAGGTTAATTTTGGTCTAAGATCGAGTAACTCTTTCCTTGAAAATCGGATAACAATTGGATCTGTCTTGAAGGGAGTAGGGGTTGTGGTCCTGGGCCCGGTCCAGGCGCGGCCGGCGCAGACAGGCTTGCCTTTGGCGCTCCTGCGGCGCGTCCGCTGCGCGCGCCAGCTGCGCGCATCCGCTGCGCGTCCGACCTGACATTGCCTTATGAAGCGTCTGGGCGTCGGTCGACTAGACCGCTCTACGCCCGCAACGCCGGAAGTAAGTCAGCTCTGGCCCGTCTCCACCCTCCGTTCAACCGGCACTTGCCGTGACGGACTGGGGTGTTAGGGCAGAGCTATCAGGACTTGCGGGGTCAGGAATTGCAAAGTGCAAAACAGCAGGTAAGATTTTTAAAAATATAACATTTAATGAAAGCGATTTACAAAAAGGAGCGTCACCGTAGCAGTAGTTGGTGTTGCCGTGTTTAGTTTCAAATGAGCAGAGTGGTCTCTAGTCAGACCTGCACTGCATCAGCCAAGCCTTAAGAAGCATCTGGGAGTCGGTCGACTAGACCGCTCTACGCCCGCAGCGCTGGAATTGCCCCAGCAGGAAGTGAGTCAGCTCTGGCCCGTCTCCACCCTCCGTTCAACCGGCACTTGCCGTGACGGACCGGGGTGTTAGGGCAGAGCTATCAGGACTTGCGGGGTCAGGAAGTGCAAAACAGGCAGTAAGATTTTTAAAAATATAACATTTAATGAAAGCGATTTAAAAAAAGGAGCGTCGCCGTAGCAGTAAGTGGTGTTGCAGCGTTTAGTTAGAAGAATGATGATGCTGGCAATTATGAATTATTATCAAATACTGTGCATGGGTGGCTAATCTAAATATAAAAAGTATTGCCAGTGTGGGCTTTACTTAGAGCTGAAGAAGATCCCTGCCCTACCTTGAGTTTGTATTACTTTCTCCACATCCACCCCACAAAGTGTGTGATCAATTAATTATGTAAATTTAATTTAGTTACACCTCAATAAATCACACATCCCGGGGGAAGATAGTTAGGGGTTTGATGAATGGATGGGAAGGGGGATTTGAGGGAAAGGTTTGACAAAGAGAAGACAAACACTACTTAAGGACAAATTTGTCTTGGCAGCCGACCATCATAAATCTGTTATGGGAGGAAAAGGAAATGCATGCATGATGATGCGTACCAAATAAAATTGCCCATCTGCCCCCAGAGAGACCCAAGGTACATTATGTTCTGCTGTGCCGAAGTTTGAAAGATAGCAAATTAAATTAAAATATCTGTAGGAGTCAAGTAAACAAACATAAACAACACACACAGTTCTAATGTCAGTCAGTCAAGACCACTTCATTGGGTTAATAAAAACCATAAAAGTACATGACATAAAACATACAACACATCAGAATAATAATAATAAAAATGCAATTCATCAGTAAGCTTGGGTGACAAAAAACATTTTGTGACCAGATTTCATGGATATACTAATAAAACAAATTACTGTCAGTTCATAAATGGGCACATACCTAAAATATATGTTAAAAAAAACAGAAACTCAAATCAGAGAACAGATGTTAGGGCAAAGTACATTAGATCATTCAAGTACAGCCAGATCACATGTCAGAGGATGCTGTTTTCTCCTGTGCCTCACAGCAGCGACTAAATAACTAATATTAAAATCTCCCAAGGATCATTCAACAACTGTAGATAAAGTAAGGCAGGTCTAACCTGTAAAAAAACTTTTCCCCTTAAAATTGGGATTAAAAACCTGCTGTGAATATCACTATTATGATCACAAAACATTATAAAGTGCATGGTATCCTGGGTTGAAAAATTATCGCATGTGCAGGGGCCCAAATCACCACCCTGCTCCAACCCTGTGAATCAGTTAGTAAACAAGGAATACGATTAAAACGGAATCTAGTTAAATGAAGGCGTGGAAAAGCTTGGTGACAATTGTCAAATAAGGTTCTATATGTGATGTGGTTTTTAGCAAAAGATATGCTTTAAAGGAAGGTTTCTTTAACTCGGTCACCTCTCTCTCTAAAGATGACAAATTTAAAAAATGTGTCTTTACCCACACCAGGTCCTCTTTACTTATTTTTCCCGGGAGGTCAAAAAGTTCTGGGCGCCCTAATTTATATAAAATTGACTTCACCTATTGTAACCACTGAACATTACCTGCTCTCTCCAAAGAGACACGATCCCTGACAGTCTCTTGGTTGAGCATTAGTTCTGGATTGGTCCAGGTGGTTAACCAACATACCACCGGGACCAGCCTTATCAAATCAGAAATATAGCCAATGCCTAACTCTTGATGGATGAAAACAGGTTGGGGTAGATTGAGGGACCAACAAAAGCATTGATAAAAACTTGTTTTCAACTATCTGAAGCCCCTCCACCGTATTATACCCCCAGATCGCGGACCCAGACCTCGCAATAGCTAAGCATATAGACCTATAAATATTGAGCATAGCTGCGATTTGCTTGGCCCCAAGTCGCAGAGTGAAACCATGGACAGCAGCTATGGAGTTTGCATGTCAATCTTTTTTGCCTTCTGTTGGGGGACCCACAAACCCTCCTCATCGAACAGTATCCCCAAATAAGTGAAAGAAGTCGCCCAAGACAGCTCTGCGGCTTCAAAGTAAAAGGTTTTTGGCTTTTTGGGTCTCTGTCCCACGATCATCGTGTGTGATTTAGCTATATGAACAATTTGATTCAGGGATTGCATAAAGGCAATCCAAAAGCCTTTGGAGCCCTACAGCTGTACGAGTCAACAATACAGCGTTGTCTGCGTATAGGAGGGCCGGGATTGCCCTATGCTCTACACGTGGAATATCTAAACTGGCGGATCTTATAAAGTTACCTAGATTATTTATGAATAGTGTAAAAAGCAAGGGAACTGAGATGCAACCCTGACAGATGCCTCTACCAATCTTAAAGTGCTGTGTGCATTTACCATCTTGACCTACTCTCACCCTCCCAGAGAGATCCCTAAGTCGGCCAGGAAGTGAACTAAACACTGATCTACTCCCATTTCAATCAATATGGACCATAGCTTCGATCTGTTAACCAGATCGAAAGCCGGAGATAAGTCCATAAAGGTCAGCTGAAGGGTCCCCACCTTAGCCACTGTATATTTCCCTGCTAATAAGTGTAAATTTAGACACTGGTCCAATGTACTTCTTCCTTTTCTGAAGCCATATTGAAGATTTGTTAAGACAGCACTCTCATTCAGCCAATCCATTAACTTACTTAAGATAACCCTCCCTAGCACTTTTACAGCTAAGTCAATTAAAGATATAGGCCTATAGCAGCTTGGGTCCCCTCTCTGGCCTTTTTTAAAAACCAGGATAATAGTAGAATACGACCGTAACATCAGAAGTTGCTGCTCACTAGCAACATTAAAAACGTTTGTTAACATTTTGGCCCAGAAAATTAGGTTCTGTTTGTACAGATCGGTCGGGACACCATCCGGGCCGGGGGCCTTTTTACTAGTAATTTGCTTTATTGTTAGCACAGCATCTCCTTCATTATAAACCATTACAGAGCTGTTCAATTCATGTTCTAAACCAGTGTTTCCCAAACTGTGGTCCGCGGACCCCCAGGGGTCCGTGACACATTCCCAGGGGGTCCGCAGGCAACAGTTTTAAAAGCACAGAAACGTTTCTTGTCTAATTAGCAGCTTTCCAGCAGCAATAAAAGTGTCAAGATAAAGCCAGTGATTAATGTACCTGCTGGAGCGTGAGGAGAGTTTTGTTTAGTGGCAGCTTTGACTTAACTAATGTAGCACAGAGGGTTAATGTGCCTACTGCAAAGAACGTGTAACATGCATTTTAAAAAGCAGCATTTTATGTGCATAGGTTCGTGGTTACTGCTTTTGTCACAGAGATTCTTTTGTCACTGTGCACTTCACAAGTGAAATCGTAATGTAGCACAGGGACCTATAAACTGTCATCAAAGAGCTGCTTGCAAACTGCATGGTACCAGTTAGTAACTTTTGTTTTTTCCCAGCTATTCATTATCCTGATGCTGCTAAAAAGATTCATTTGGGTGGAAGTACATTTTTAATGTTAAAGTCCGTGCTAGCCACTGTGTTAGGTTCTGAATCCTGAGTTTGTGCTTTTCCAGACCAAGCACTCTTTAAACACTTTATATACACACTGTTTTACATGTACGATTCAATGTCTCTATATGTGTGTGATGTAAAGTGCTCTGACATCCTACAATGGTATGAGAGATGCTATAAAACAAATGAAATACATGTGACAGAGGGGCTATTACTTCAATATAAAATACTAAGGGCCAGACGTACGATCCATTTTTATATGCGTGAACGGGTTCGTGAACCCGCTTTCACTTGCAAAAACGTATTGGGCCATGTACATTGCCTATTTCGCCAGTCACAATTTGTTTGCGACTCGCTAAATAGGTTTTGCAACTTGCTATTTGGAAGGGGCATTCCCTTCCAAATAGCGAGTCTTAAAACCATGTACAAATGTTTTGCGGTCGCAAAACACTCACAATTACCACTTACTTCAAGTAGATGGTAATGCATTTGCAAATGGGAAGGGGACCCCTTCCCCTTTGCAAATGCATGCAAAATTATTTGTTAAGGGCAGGCAGTGGTCCCAGGGACCTCTGCCTGCCCTTAGAAAATGAAACGAAAACGTTTCATTTTCTTTTTTAATGCATGGTAAATGGGCTGCATTTTTTTTAAACTGCTTTATTTAAAAGCAGTCCCAGACAAGGTGGCCTGCAGAGCCCAGCAGGCACCATACCTAGGAGGGCTGGCATTCCCAATAGGCTCGCAAATTGCGAGAGGCTCATTATTATTAATGAACCTCGCAATTTGCGACCCCATTGAGAATCCGAAACAGTGTTAAACACACTGTTGTACATTTCATTTAGCGACTCTCAATTTGCCACTCGCAATGTGTCGCCAATTGCGAGGCGCTAAATGAAATGGTCGTACATCTGGCCCCAAAATCCTTAGAGGCAGATTTACAAGCCCCTTGCTCCTCTTTTATGCCACCGTTGTGTCACTTTCGTGATGCAGCGGCGACGCAAAAGATGTGCCATGGTGCAGGGTATTTACAACGTGACGCATCTGAGAGATACGCCACATTGTAAAGCCCTGCGCCTCCTAAAAGTGGCTGAGTGAAATCTACAAGATTTCACTCAGTCACTTTGGGGGGGCCATGCTGCGTCAAAACCCTGCGCCTGCTTGAAGCAGGTGTAAGGATTGACGCAGCAGTAACAAGATTCGGCCCCCCAGAGCATTGCTGGAGCTGTGTCGCGCTTGCGACGCAATTCCAGCAATGCGCCACCTTTACAGCACAGATGCGTCATGCATCTGTGCTTTTTTGCCCCATGAGGCGCAGCATTGTAATTGCGGCGTATCAATGGTGGCGGAGGCATGGCGCACAATAAGTGGCGCATCCCTGCTGATATGCATGGATGCGTCACTTATTGTAAATCTGCCCCTAAGTACTTTGAGTATTTGTTTTGTGTGCACACGTGTGTATTTTTTTCGAATTACTGTTTTAATATTTGAAATTTAACTCATACAAATTGCTTGGGGGTCCCCGGCTTCCAGTGGTGACTCAATGGGGGTCCTCAGGAGTCAAAAGTTTGGGAACCACTGTTCTAAACAGTTGGGGGATTCCAGGCGATGAGGGACCTCATATATAGATTTAAAGTGGGATTACCATTGTTGCTCTGTAATATTGCATTCTAGAGGAGAATAGCCCAAAATCTGGAACTATCCTTTCAAACCTCAACTGCTAATAAATCATTCCAAGCTTCCTCTGTAAATTAGTTTTTACGAGTATTTTGAGCGTATTTATATGCCTTTCTTAACAGTGCTATGTAAGTTTTGTCTTGTGGAACCTATTTCAAGGCAATAACCAACTTATGATGTACTCCAGAGCAGTTACTATCAAACCATCTCTCACCAGATTCTTGATAGCTTCTGCTGGGCAGGAAGAGACCTATCACTACCTGCGCGCAGATACATTCAAATGCTGTGAGTACCTCAACCCCCCGAGTCCTGGAGGAAGAGGTCCGGAATTACTTTAGCCCATTTTAACCTGCGTACCTGGCCAGTAGGTTTTAGGCAGGTGTCAATAGGATGCTTTCCATGATTGAAGAGAACAAATGATACTGTATTGCCAAATTGTAAGTTGCATCTGCATTCCTTGTGGACTATCCGTCAAGCTTGGGTGCCTGGCAGATGAGGTTCGGTAAGGTAAGTGGGAGTATGTTTTATTTATTCTCCAGTATTTTGCAGTTTAAAGGGCCTGTATATTGAACAACAAAAATGATATTGAAGAATCAAGGAGAAAAAGTTAAACTGCCTAAGGTGTGAAACGAGAAGACTCAGAGGAAGCATGGCTAAATGTCTATTTCCAGTTACCTACAGCAACAGCCCCCCCACCCAACCACCATTTACTGTTGGATTTGAGCCAGATAGCCCTGAGCACACACATACACAGCAACATGAAATTTTCCCAATCAAGTAAAAAATCAATGCACCGCTTTCAGTCACCACTCACCACACAGAGTTGTGCATGTCTGTAGTTTACCTTTACTTAAAAATCCTCCTCCAAAGTGGTTGGTTTCAGTGAATTTGAACATTTCCATCTTCTTCTGGTGGCAGTTCTCAAAGTAGTCATGCCCACGCCCTGAGTCATTCCATCATCTCTGATCTTCCTGAGTCTGACTCCGAGTCTGTACCAACTGTGTCCCGAGTCCCGACCCAGATGCAATAGATCAACCTATAGTACAATTTTGTTGTTAAACAACAAGAAGGGAAAGTTGAGTCACTTTTGTGTAGACTACATTTATGCTTGCATTATCTAAGGGACTGGTCAGGTCCTATTCTTTGAGGAGTATAAAGCAGAAAACAATAAAACAAAGTGGTGTGGAATGTGGAGTGGACCAGATGAAGGAATATCACTACCTCTCAAAGGTGAAGGGAAAGAAATAACCTTCAGGGGAAATGATTGATCAGCCGTCGGTAGACCACCAGCATTGTGAATCATCGCTAATACATTAAGCGTAATAGTTACAGATAAACAAACACCCAGTGCCACACTGCCTGCCACCACATGAATCATCTCTTCTCAGCACACATGATGATGACACATCACAATAAGTTCACATCAAAACAAACAGAAATCAGACGTGGGTCCCGTGCTCACTGCGCCACTGGAGTCAAGCTATCCTAAAAGTAGAATTCCTAGGATGCTTGATTCCAGTCCAGGGAAGACATGGCTTGGCAGTTCGGGCTGGACTGTTACCATGAGGCACAGGATCAAGACTGATTTGCATATGGCCATGTCTGAACTGGGGTGGCGTGGTGAGCAAAATAATGATGGATTAAACCCAGATCTGTGACTGAGGGTGAATGTTTTGCCAATGTGCAACATTCCGTCCATCATCTTGTGTTTTGCTGTTCGCCCTATGTGGGAAGTGTATGCCGAGACGTGGGTCCCGTGCTCACTACACCACTGGAGTCAAGCTATCCTAAAAGTAGAATTATGTCCATCATCTTGTGTGTTAAACAGCAATCACTCAGCGTGCAATGCATGCCATCATTTATCTATTCTTCCGGTATGGTCAATGTGATCGATTCGTGGTAGAGTGTAGAAAGCACATCCGTTTGTTCAAAAAGGAGAGAATTGCCAGTGTAAATCAAATTATAATGTCACATGTGAGGCAGTCGTTCTAGGGTAGGAAAGGTTAGGCAATCATGGCCCATGGTTAGAGGCAGGCACACATTTGTTTGTATTCTCCGTCCAATACCTGGCTTGAGGGAAATGGGTTTGGCAGGGGTGAATTGGTCAACCAGACACACGCAAATAATAAAGTAAATGATGTTCCCTGTTTGGAGTCAAAGAACGAAAGAAAGCAGATCAGTGATGCACTAGAGACTGAGAGAGAACGTTCTTTGGTTGTTGTTGGCCCAGGACTAGTAGTCAGGGAAGTAGAACTCATACTCAAACTCTGGTACTTCGCCTAGAAGTAGGTCATCTAACACACTACTTACATTACCTGAGTCTCCCTCATCTTCCTCCTGTGGTACTTCAGGTATGGTATAAAATGATGGTATAATGTGCTGATTTATTTTGATTATGGTTAATCTCGCCACATTTTGGGGTGAGAGACTGGTCCTTCTCATTGTGACAACGGCACCTGCGGCACTAAAAGTACGCTCAGCTGCTGAGCACTGTCCATTGGTGCCTCTTCCCATACCATACACCAATGGGTTTTGATCAAGCTAGACCTCTGTTTTGTCATCCAGTTAGCTCTCGGCCATTCTCTCAATGTTCATTGCTGGTGCTCCACTTTGCTCGACCTCTTTTGCTTTCGCCTCTGCATTGGACTTAAGCCAAGCCAGTAGAAACCACTAAGTTGCAGATTTTGGGACTGATTCTCCTGGTCTTGTTGTTGGTGCTCTTGTTGTTGGGTTTGGCTGCTGTGAGCCAACAGCACTGCTCTCAGGCTCTGAACGTGAATGCTGCCCCACTGGACTTGTGCCCTGGATGGTTGGGCCTCTAATTCCCTGCCGTTCTTTTTCTAGCTCACTGCCTTGCTCAGCTATCCATATTTATATTTTCTAACATCCCCGTCTGAAAAGGAAATGGCAGTGGACAGTAATGGTTTGTGCCATGGATCGAGAATGGTGGCACAGATGTAGTATTTGGAGCACACAATGTCTCTTTGCACCCTTGAGTTAGCAGACAAGCGAAGGATTAAGCTCTTGTACGCATATTTTTTTACTTCACACCTGTGTACACTGCAGACACCTCCTTTAGCTGTTCATGTAGCATGTGCAGTAACGGGCTAGCTTAGCCAATAGTACTGTCCTCTTTGCTGACTTCCTGTGTGAACACCTTAAAAGGAAGCAGCATCTTTGTCAGGCATTTAACTAACTAGGCCCCTTTGGTCCATCTCAATGATCATGCCTTTCAGAGTTGCTCTTTGCATGACATATTTATTGATAGGTCTGCACTGCTCAAACAGGCGTTCAAGCATGTAATAAGTGGAGTTACAACATGTTGGCACCTCCTGTATGAGTACGCTAACTGGCATTCTATTATCACACTGAATGACCCTCAGCTGTTTACGGGCTTTAAATGAATGGCTGAAATTAGTGCAGATTCTTCTCCAGGTGGACAGTAAGTTGCTTACTTGGTCTTCTTTTTTGAAAAAGTCCTGTACAATGATAATGATGCAAGGTGCCAAACACAGACCCTGAAATGACCAACATCGGCCATGGCCTTAACTATATTACTGCCATTGTTCATGGCAACAAATCCAATCGGATGCCCTCTTGGTTGCAGCCATTCCAACATCTTGTTGTTAAAGCCTTTCAAAATGTTTGCAGCTGTATGGGATTTCCCCACGACAAACATCGCTACTGTTGCACGCTTTAGAGCAGCATTAAAAATATCAGCAGTGTCAACACCTGCAGATATTT
Organism: Lissotriton helveticus; assembly: GCF_964261635.1. Taxonomy (NCBI): domain Eukaryota; kingdom Metazoa; phylum Chordata; class Amphibia; order Caudata; family Salamandridae; genus Lissotriton; species Lissotriton helveticus. The sequence goes on along the minus strand of NC_136065.1, from coordinate 872,239,403 downwards.
TTTCTCTAGCCCTCAAAACAGAGATTCAGTGTAAATTGGATGTATGACGTTATAACGCATACTTTTACTCCGCAGACCATTACAACGCGACTTTTACTCCGCATACCATTACAACGCATAGCGCCTTGGGGCGCTGGATAGTGGTAAGTATAATTTACTATTCTAACTCCAGTCCCCGTGGACCCTAGGGAAGGTGTTGGATAGTAAATTATACTTATTCCCTATCCTAGAGCGCCCCCCAGCGCAATGCGTTGTAATGGTATGCGGAGTAATGGTCGCGTTGTAATGGTAGTGCGGAGTAAAAGATCCGTTGTAACGGGTGTATACCGTGTAAATTGATGCACATGTAATCAGTTACTTGGCAACTGGTCCACATGTCTGTTGTTAGATGGATGCTGTGAACAGCACTCTGTCACAAAGCTTGTCCAAGAGATTCACGCACATTGTGATGTAGTGCTGGAACAGCAACTCTGGCAAAATAGGACTGGCTGGGAACCTTCCACCTCAGGTAGATGGCTGCCAGAAATTCAAGAAAACCCACCCCTTCCACAAAAAAAGGGAGGAGGTGCAGCGCTAACAAGTAGCCAGCTTCGCATTGTACAAAGGGAGGAGGTCCAGCGCTAACACTTTAGCCAGCTTCGCATTGTACAAACGTGTCATTGGGTGGTTGCGTTGATACTGCCCCTCCAGCCTAAACATGGCAGGAATAGTAGCCTGAATTTTTTTTCTTTTCTGATGCCACTAATGTAGGTGACTTCTTGAGAGCAGGTGGTGGTAGGCTCAATGTGCTTTTCAGTGGGACAGTCACTGTTCTCCGTTACCTTAGTGTCTCGACCAAGTTTTGTGCCATTACGATGTTGCTGACGTGGGCAAAACTAGTCCACTGCTGGGGAGAGGGCTGCTGTGCATAATGAAGATGTCTTCCTCTTCTTAACCTTTCACTGTGATCAAAGTCAGATTCCCTTCTCAGCCAGCTTTCACCTCCTCCAACAACAACACTTGCAGTTTTATGGCCGCTAAGGTGTGCCTCCCAAAGGATCATAAGGTGCTTTCTCAAATGGGCTATTTGGCCCGCGGTACCATAGTTTCTACCAAGCTTACCCCAACTACATTTGCTCCGCACAGGAAGCATATGGCAATGTTTGCCTACTTCTGGCTAACCAAAAAGAAGACCCAAACTGGTGAGCTCAACTTTCTGATGCTGGTGCCACTGCCAACGTCACATAAACTGGCAGTAGGTAGGCGTTTTGATGTTTGACTTTTTGCAAAACCTACTTCAACTGAGGTGTTTGTGGCTGTAGGTCGCTGCCGGGACTTTGCAAATATCGCAGCCGGCGGTGATTGGATCTGTGGTGCCACTGCCACATACCCCCCCGGCAGCTGGGATGGGGTGAAATCAGTCCCCACTGGGGCTGGTGCTAACATCCATGATGACTGGCTCGTCATCATCCTCCTCTTCTACATCTGCGTCCATAAATCTAAGGCTTTCTGGAACCTTCCTTTTCCCTAGTTTTGTCTTGTGGCAAGTCTCACTCTGAGACTGAGGTGGGATCCAAGTGGTGTCTAGATCATCAGAATGGGGACTTGAAAAAGAAGATGATGCACCACTAACCCTCCTTTTTCTAGCTGGAGATCTGGAAGACCATGAATCTTCTGGAGCAGATTGCTCTACTTCCTCAGTATGTAGCTCAATCACTTGAACTGCTCCTACTTCAGGAGAAACTACTATTGGTGGTTGTGGCCGTTATTGTTGTTGTCTACTTCTCTGAATTTCCTGCAATCGTTGGGTACTACTTTGTGATAGAGATAAGTCAATTTCAACATCCCTTCTCGTTGGCGTTGACTGATTAGACTGAATGCCACAGTGACAGACATGAGCTTGAGCCTAGATTGGGGTGGATCCACTGATTTGAGGGTGCTGCTCCAGGCTTGCACCCCAGAGGCCAGTGTGACAGCCACAGTTTTTTGTTTTCCAAAAAAGATCTGGGGCGACATGCCAATGGTGGTGGTGGTAAGCTCCATCTTCTTCTCACTGGCCACTTTCTTGGTAGCAGTTTTAGCACTTTCTTTGGTGCCATCTTGAAGCTGTCAGTTAGCAGTGGCACTTAGCTTCACAAGCTGAAGAGATGTCTGTGATGTGTGGGTCACTCACACATCACACTGTGCACAGGCCTTCATTCTGGCAGTACTGTGGGTGATGTTGTCTCTTGTGCACCTAAAAGAAAAGAAGCAAGAAGGGCATCAGTGAAACATGGCATTGTTGCTGTTCAATTAGTAGTACAAACAAACACAACATCATTTAGTGTGGTCACTGGTTATTCCCTAATATAAATGATGAATAATACAGTGTATGTATACGAAAAATCACACCAACATAAACTTTCATGGTGACTGACTGTACACTCCGGAAAGATAAGAGAGAGCAAAAACAACAGCACCATACAGATGAAACTTTTTACTTTATGTGCGTCACATGATTGGCGTCATTCATGTGTGATGTGGATCTCAGGGAGGTGCAGCTGACAAATGACAATTAAAAGAATAATCCCTAGACAATGAATACTGTTGTGAACCTATAGCAGCCTTGGGGTTGACTTGACTGATGCCAGATGTAGTGGAAAAGTGGTACCTATGAAACAAAAAAATTAAAATAAAAAAATGATAACAAAAACAAAATTGAAAAAATAAAAAATATAATTGACCAATTAATAAAAAAATTGGGAAAATTAAAATTACAAATGTAACGTAAATGAAGTTATCCTCAAAGATATAATAACTTATTAAACTGCTATCTCATTTTCAACCATCCATGCAGCCTATGGCAAAGGGCCAAATTTGGTTGGACACACAAAATGGCTGCCAGCCATTGCCACATTGTCATCAACAACAGCATTGAGTAGGAAGGCATTGGAACCAAAGAGAATACATGCAGCCCTATAGGCTAAGCACGCTTGCTGCCTATCCTACAGAAAAAAGGCCAGGCACCGACCTCATGATCACAACATGAGAACACATGCAGGCCTATGGGAAAAGCAGGACTGGCTGCCTACCCAAAATGGCCACCAGTCACATAGTCACAACAAGAACAGGAGGCCTAATACATGCAGGTCTATGGCAAAAGCACACTGGCTGCCTACAAAATGGTCAAGAGACACAAGGCCACATCAAGAAGCAGGAGGCCTAGAACAACAAACTCATGCAGGCCTGTGGCAAACGCACACAGGCTGCCTACACAAAATGGCTGCCAGCCAAATGGTGACAACAAGGAGCAGGAAGTATAACGCATGCAGGACTACGGCAAAATAATATTGGCTGCCTACACAAAATGGCTGCCAGCCACATGGTCACAACAAGAAGCAGAAGGCCTAAAACAAAGAATTCATGCAGGCCTATGCAAAAGCACACTGGGTGCCTACACAAAATGGCTGCCAGCCACATGGTCACTCACAAAAAGAGGTAGGAGGCCTTTAAAACAAAAAGCACATTCAGGTCTAGGGACAGTCCACTGACTATACCAAATGGCCCCTGGCCAGTTGCCACAGGGTATCTGGAACAAAGGCAAATGGTGACCTATGGCAAACACACACACACTGGCCAGACAAAGAAAAGTAGGGATGGCAAAACAAAACAGAGAACACAGCATTAATTCAGCAATGCCAAACAGTAAAATTAACAGGGCTATGTTTACAACAACACATATCCTTCAAAGGCATTACCCCACCTAGTCCTATACACTGTTTGCAGGAAAATAATATGTGAAATACCACATAAAAACACATTTTGTATTCAATCCAAATCCATCCATGTCCTAAATGATGTTTCAAATTCAACAGACACCACAGAACCAGTTGTTTCATGCATCCATGACTAGCACTGGGCCTACTGGTTGGAAGGCCAATTGGCAGACTAGGCCATATAGTGAATTGAATTAATATTGCAAATGTATTAAAACAAAGGGAGAACATGTAGTAAACTGTGAAACATTTTTCCTTTCCAAAAGAAGAAAAATAAAATGTCAAGAAATCCGTGATCGCTAGGCCCCTACTGAAACAACAGGCCACCCACACAATACAATATAAAAATTCATTACAAGTACAATTAAATCCAGGTGCATGGTCTTTTTCAACTTACTTGTGAAATCTGAAATACAAAAAGTTCTTAAATCCAATGAGATATGGAGCAGACACAAAAAGTGATCCTTTCAGCTCCAAATCCAAACAAAAAGTGGCCAGGAAATAGCAAAAGAACTGGAAGGAGTCTGCTGAATAGGAGCAGGAAGCTGGAGACTCTGGGGCACCTCATACCAGTTGAAAAAAATACTGCTCGCAGAAAAAAAAAAAACGCCAAATGTCAATTTGAGGAGGTTCTTAACACCAAATCGTCAGTTCGGTAAGATTTTGATGCTTTAGGAGGACAGAATCTTTCCCCAGATTGCCACTGAGGTAGACCCTGCGGGTTTGGGATCGCGTAAAGAAGAAAAACATCCGCCGGAAGTTGCTGCCATGCCCAAAAGACGCGGTAGGCGACCACAAAATCTCGTGGGAGCAAGCGGCCTTCTAGCAAATTTCACAGTACCCGTGTTACAGCCCTGAAAATCTTGTAGGCAGTCATGAGCGCCCTACAAGTTGCCCCCCTCGTGCCCAAAATGACAATTTACGCATGCGGACGAAAAAAAAACTCTGCTCTGTTGCGGAGTGAGGAGTTTAATGGTAACTCCACCCTCTCCATGGAACGCGGAGCTGCCGAATTCCACAAACTCCACGAACAGAGTGGAGATTTATGCCCAGGCTTACTTTTAGATAGTCTGAGACCCTCCCCACTCAAAGGGGACCAGAGCAATAGGTAGATGACTCTCACAATTGTCAGCGATTATGACTTTGTGCAATATGTTAGGGGAGCACTGCTCTGAGGACATCAGTTGACACCTTACAGGAGTCATGCTGGCTACTATGTCCCTCAGAGCCTCCAACTATTGTTCATTGACAGAGACTCACTGCCTGTACCCAAACGTATTGGCAGGCATATTAATATTGAAAAGTCAGTGTTAATATGAAAAAAGATACATTGATGTATGAGAATGAAATTGCATCTTTATTAACAAATTTCCCCGTTGTGAACTACACATCAACCCCCAACTCGCAAATACATAGTCAGGCAGGCTCTGAGACCTTGGACCCAGATGACTGATTAATAGTTCACAGGTGGGGTGGCATGTAGCGTGCAGAGAAACTGGTGGTGCTCTTGGGAGGAAGTCCACACTCCTTCTGAACTCCTTGAGCTCCTTCAGCTGGGCAACAATGCAGGCATCCATGTTGGCCAGCTCAAATTCAATTCTTGCAGGAGTGGCTTTAGAAACAACAGACAGAGGAAACATTTGGAAAAGAGAAAATTAAGTGAATCAAGGAGAATTTAAACTAGTATTGGGCTTAGATATGGGATGGTAGTGTACACCAAATCATTGTATCGGCACTGCACACACACTTGTCCTTATCCTCACCACTTATCGCCAATGTGGAAAATTGGGTTACTGGTTAGCTGGGGTGTGAGCAACCACAATCCTTGTCAGGGTAAGGTCATGCAAACCCCAAATTAATATGTGCTCAACCCCCTGGTAGCTTAACACAAACCAGTCAGGCTTAACTTAGAGGTAATGTTTAAAGTCTTTGTGCAACACTTCAAACAGTAAAACAGTGAAAACACCACACATAAAAATCCCACACCAGGCTAGAAAAATAGAGCAAAATGTAATAAATAAAACAAGACCAAAACAAAAAAAAATCCAATGAGTAGAACCAAAGTTGGTAATTATTAAAGAATAAAGTGAAAAATATCACCTAAAGCATAAATCGCCAATCACAACTATCTGGTCACGCTGGACCAGGTCAAAGTAAAAAGTTTAAGCCAACCACGATGGAGTGCAGATTGGATACAGTCCCAGAGAAGTCCCACTGAAGTTTGACCTTCTGAAGTTTTGTGCAAAGAGTTCTGTTCGCCTTGGAGAGGGTCTTAAGGAGCAAGGAGCATGTCGCAGGCGGTTGTCCTCATAGCACAAATAGTAGGCTAGGCGTCATGGAGGGCTGGCACTTCGCGTTGATGGTCCCTCATGAGTGGTCAATACTGCAGTACAAATAGAGGGGCTGGCCGTGGGCTCGTGCTGATTATCAGTGTGAGTGGCGCAGTCTAGGAATGAATGGGCCTGTTCATGAAGAGTACAAAAGCTTGATTTAAGCTCACTTAGTGACACCAAGTGTCCAGGGCCTGAAGAACACCACCTAGGGGTCAGGAACTCGTTGCAGCTGGCTCCAGGAGCTGGTGGAGCCATTTATGTCCCTGAAGCTCTTATCAGGAGGCAAGCAGACTAGCCCTTGGAGTCACTCTGGGGTCATGGGTTCAAGATGAAGTTGCAGGCCCAGTTCTTCTTCCCCAGGAAAGATGCCAGCTGGCAATAGGTCAGCATAGCAGGGCAGCAGTTTCTTTAGAGCAGCAATCCAGCTGATTGGCAGTCCTTGAGGCAGCACAGCAGTCACTCTTCCTGGCAGAGTATCAAGAAGGAATATAGCATGTTACTACGCATGCTATCACATCGTGTTCCTTTACAACAAGGCCGTTACAATGACCGCATTGTTAGAACGCGATACCTTTACAACACAAGTCATTAGATCGACTTGCTGTAGGGGACTCGCTGGACTTAGGAATAGTATCAGTTACTTGTTGTAAATAACCTTGAGCCAGGTATATATAACAAGCTGGATTTAAAAAAGCTTAGTTCCAAGTTCAAGTTCATAAGTTAACATGATAAAAAATACCCCACCAGGAGTAGCCTCCCTGCTGCTCAGCCTGCATCCACCAACTGCCACTCCACAGATCTCAAGACTCCCAGGCATCCCATGACATCACACACATCCAACATTCCAAACATCATCAAGTACACAAGCACACACTCTGGCTGAGCAGTAGGGAAGAGGCACGTAAGTATAACATATCCTCCTTCCTTGGAGAAAGTAAAAACAGAAATGATGCACAAGGATATAAACATCATTAAATCCATTACATAAGAAGTGATGGAAACAACTCACAATATGCATGCATAAAATTGAAATGATGTAGATAAATGAAAAACATAATTAAATATAAGACAAAATAAATAATCAAATTATTTCAGCAATACATGCATGAAAAAATTATGGAATAGGCCAAATACGAAAAATAAAACACTAAAAGAGATTAACCCCCATCCCCAATAAATACAATAATGGAGATTAACCCCACCCCCCTCCCTTAGGAAAACAAAAACACAACTCACCAAACATACAGGGCGGTGAAACAAAACTGGGTCACAAACCACCCCATAACTGCAACACATACTACCAACCGACAAACTACCCAAACTCACTGGGGCACTGACCACCCCACAAACTTACCACCGTAGCGCACTATCCACTCTAAAAAACAAGCACTGGGGTACTCACCACCCCACAAACTGACCTCGATAGGACACACACCACCCTAAAATAAACAGCACTGGGGCACTGACAACCCCACAAATTCTCCACCAGTAAATAAGTTAAGGTGACAAAAGCCCCACCAGGAGCGGCCTCCCTGCCACTCAGCCTGCCTGCCATCAACTGCCACTCCACACAAGCCAGGCACCCAGGATTCTATTATGTCATCAGGCATTCCAAGAGCCACACCAGCTGAGTAGCAGGGAAGTCACCAAAGCTAAGTATAACATATCCCCCTTCCTTAGGGAAACAACAATTCACAAGTGAAGGAAGGAAATGTGAACAACCATCATAATATACAATGAAGATATACAATGCATAGTGAAAAGAAAGTATTTACATTGCATTCTAAAGAGAAAAACATTATCTCCCAAAATAAGCAATGCATTTTCAAACTGAACATTTACATTGCCCATCCCCCTCCCTCAGGATTTTTTTTTTAAAACAAGCATAAATGACACTAGTTAGCATAACAATAAATGCATGAAAATCTAGTAAATTTCCAGAAATAAAATAAACTGCACGGGGTACTCACCACCCCACAAAACCACCACCAGAGGGCACTCAGCACCCTAAAACAAACTGCACGGGGCGCTCACCACCCCAAAAACTCACCAACATAGGTCACTTACCAGCCCACAAACTGCACGGGGCACTCACCACCATAGGGCACTCACCACCCTAAACAAACTACATTAAATTAAACAAGCGTGTTATATATACCTGGCTCCAGGACTTCCTTTAATTACAACAGAGTGGTTTATCGTTCTCTTTCCTTTCAATAGCCAATATAGCAATATTCTCCGACTTAGAGACAGTGTTCGATTTTTATTTAGCGGTGGTAGCATACGGATGTTCTGAGGACTCAATTGTTTTAGCGGTAGTTGCATGGGGGCGTTCTAAGGACTCAATCTGGGGCGTTCTGTGACGATATATAGGGGGCTGAGTCATAAGGGTAGCCGTCCCAGGATGAGGTGTTTTTGAGATATTTAAGGATTTCAGTTTATCACTGGTGTAACACAAAAATTTTTAAACTAATAAAAATAACACACCCAGGCAGGCAACCTAGATATACAATGTGATGAGACCCAGACAACTGAAAATGACATGGAACAACAAAGTAGTATCTGTTTTTAGAAAATTCTTAGCGTTTTAAAAATTATCATATACATATGAATAAAAAGTTTTACATACAAGATGTTTAAACATAATAAAAGTACATTGCATGGACAACAAATAACATAAAAAAATGTTTTTTTTTTAAAGTGGTGCAAATGAGGTAATGACGAATTCTTCTCTACGCGTTTCGACAACAAGTGTCTTCGTCAGGAATTTACCATCAAGGGACTTTTTAAAAAAAATCTGAAAGGGGCACGAACGCTGGTGCTATAGAACAATCACTGATATGTGTTGTCTTGTAGGTAGTGGTCCCTGTATTTATAGAATGCTCTGTGGCAGTGCAAGTCCTGCAGGAGGTGGTGTTCTGAGTAGATTCACTTTCGAGTGCAGTCAGACTTGGTTTAAAAAGCAGCGTTGCAACTTGCCGAGGATCTGGCTGCTATTATGCGAAGCTGGATATGTTCAATTTCTGGTGCATTAAAAAACTCGGCTAGTGGATAAAGGCGACGTGTCAGCTTGCTGAAGATATGGTTGCTGTCACACGAAGCCGAGTGAGGCAGGGATTGCCTTTCGTCATCTCTCAAGTCTGCTGGTCAAAAATAGATAAATTTTGCAAGGCGGCTTACCTAGTGTTTTAGAGTAAGACAGGAACAAGGGTCCAGGCGGCGGGCGGCGGCCGCGCTGAGGGTAGATTTAAATGGGGAGGAAGGCGGGTCAGTTCTGATGACGCTGGCCAATCAGAAAGTCGATTGGCTTCAACTGGTTACCTGTCCCTCCGCTCAATCGGCACACGCCGTGAGGGACTGGGGACCAGCAACCAGAAGGAAGAGCAGTGTGCAAAAACGCAAGTAAACACAAATCACGATTAAAACTAGCGAGCAATATTTAAAGCAAGAGGATACTCCTAAAAGCACCCTAAGATTTGGAAGAGGTGGGCAGAGTATCGTGGATTAACCTAGAACCTATTCCAACTGTCTCCATAGATTAACACTGGATGAGATGGAAATGATGTGTGATGAAAATGGTTGTAAAGGTATGGCTATTGGATCAGGGTGGCTACACTGGACTAGCACTATATTATGTATCAGATGATAACAAATACCCCACCAGGAGCAGCCTCCCTGCTGCTCAGCCTGCATCCACCAACTGCCACTCCACAGATCTCAAGACTCCCAGGCATCCCATGACATCACACACATCCAACATTCCAAACATCATCAAGTACACAAGCACACACTCTGGCTGAGCAGTAGGAAAGAGGCACATAAGTATAACATTACTATTCCAACTCCACCCTGCACAACAGTAGGTAAGGTGTTGGAATAGTAAATTATACTATTCCTTATGTTAGAGCGCCCCTACAGCAAGTCGATCTAATGACTTGCATTGTAAAGGCATCTCGTTCTAACAGCGCGGTCGTTGTAACTACCGCGTTGTGAAGGAACTGCGATGTGATGACTGCGTTGTAAATGCCGCCTCCCATCCAGAAGTGTACTGAAGTGGTGGTGTCTAAGGGCCAGTATTTATACCTGGTTGTGTCTTTGAAGTGGGGGAGAGGCTTCTAGAGGCTTCTCTTTGAAGTCCCCAGGCACCTTGCCTACCCTGCCCTGGCTCCAGACTAGCTACAGGCGGTAGATAACTCTTTGTGTGGAGGCAGGACACAGCCTAGTCAGGTGTAAGTGGGGCTGTGCCCAGCTCTTCCCTCCCATCCTGCCTGTGATGTCTCATCCAGACCCACCTAAGCTCCATATTGTGTGAGGCTGTCTAGGGGAGATACAACTTTCTAAAAGTGCCATTTTTAGAATTGTAATTTTAAATCTGACTTTACCATAAGTTAGGATTTTAATTTAGGATTCCAAAGACGCCAAACATGGACTGTTTACCTTTTCCCATTTGGAAATTACACTTATAAAAACAATAAGGTAATTCCAATGTTATCCTATGGGAGAGGTAGACCTTGCAGTAGTGAAAAACAATGTAATAGTTTTTCACTACCAGGACACATAAAACTTACATTTACATGGTCTAATTTTTAAATACATTGCACCCTGCCCTCTGGGCTGTCTAGGGCCTACACTAGGGGTGTTTTATAAGGAATTATAAAAGAAGATTTGGGCCTAGCAAAAAGGTTATTTTGTCAGGTCAACATGGTAGGTTACATCTGCACATAGAGGCTCTGTAATGACAGTCCTGAGACAGGTTTAAAGGGCTACTTAGGTGGATTGCACAATCAGTGCTGCAGGCCCACTAGTAGCATTTAATTTACAGGCCCTGGGCACATGTAGCACTACTTTACTTGGGACTAATAAGTAAATTAAATATGCCAATTGGGGATAATCTAATATTACCATGTTTTTAGGAGTGAGCACATGCACTGTAGCACTGGTTAGCAGAGTCCTAAGACCAGCAAAAATTAGATCAGAATAATGGAGGTGGAAGGCAATTTTTTTTTGGGTGAAGACCACACTAAGGCTGACAGGTCTAACATTCATAAACAAACACACACAGCAGGAGCATTAGCCCATCAAGTTCCTTACTGGCAATGGAACCTGTTACATGCACATTATGCATATATTACTTTGGCCGACATTTAACACCTGAGCTGCCTCTTTGGACTGAGGCCTGCAACATGCTAGCAATATTGTTTCTATACTATTTTAATGGCATGTGCTCTACTAAACAATCTATTAACAAGCTATCTTTCTCAAGCTTTCTTTAGCCAGCAAACAAAAAACTAAATGTCTGGATACATAGTAAGTGCTTTTTGAATGTTCTTTAGCTTTTCGATCGTCATTGCCCTTTGTCACCCCATATTTTTTAGCTAGATACATCTAAGTTATTGTTGGGTAGTCTCACACTCACTCAATCTCAATTATAAGAAGTAAGACACGCTCTCGGTCTATGCCAAAATGACTGCCATTGCATCACAGAACATCTCTTGATGCATGTGCATGCAAGAAAGCATGCTGTGGCCATGGTTTCATTCCAAGAAGACCACTTGTGCGTCACAATTAACATGTCCTTATGTGCTGCAATGCAGTGGAAGTCATTTTGTTTTCTTTTATTTTGCTTTTCCAAAATGGCCGACAGCCATGTTAGAAAGGAAAATAAACAAATACCAAAATAAGTGACCAGAAGCTCAAAAAAAGAAGCAACTGGCCCAGTACTACTTAGCAGTAGCCAGGTCCTCAAAAATTAAATTAAATTAAAACTAAATGGATAACAGGTAATGGATCAGCTGAAAGAGGTAGAAGCAGAGTTCGAGTCAGCATGGGGCAGGAGTCCTCCTCATAAAAACAATTAAATTATAAAGGAATTAATACCAAAATGCATGGGTAACTTTTTAATGAGTTCAAATCCACAAAATACTGTGGGATCTTATTTGCACTGATGGAGAATTATTTTAGCCTGTGCTTAAAGTCAACTGATAGACCTGTCATCATTAGGGTGGTTTTTCCCTCACACCTTTTGCCTTTCATTTTTGCTGATTCTTTTTGTTGGCCTTAGGACTCTGAGCACCTTACCACTGCTAACCAGTGCTAAAGTGCATGTGCTTCTCCCCTAAACATGATGACATTGGTGTATACCCGATTGGCATATTTGTTGTACTGGTAAGTCCCTTGTAAAGTGATATACCATATACTCAGGGCTTGTACTTAAAATGCTACAAGTGTACCACCCTCAGAAGTAGCCTTTCAAACCTGTCCAAGGCTTGTCACTGCAGTGCCTCTGTGTGTAATTTACTACCACTTTGATTTGGCTTTTAAAACTACTTGCCAAGCCATAACCTCCCTTTTTATTACATATAAGTAATGTCTCAGGTAGGCCCTATGTAACCCTAAGGGCAGGGTGCTATGGAAGTATAAGGTAGGACATGTATCTTCATGTTTGTCATGTCCTGGTAGTGATAAACAGCCTATTTCAGTTTTCTCAACAGTGAGGCCTATCCCTCTCATAGGCAAGCATTGGGAATTCCTTTATATATTTTCAAGCTGTAATTATTGATCCGAGAGGAGTTGCTTTTTCATGTTTGGTATGCTTGGAATGGTAATGATACATCCTCCTTTCTGGTGAAAGGGGACATTTCTCTTACTTATTGCTCTTTGTGCCTAACAGCCTGTCTCTAATACACATCTGGGCTCGGTGACGGCTACACTCTGTGCATTCCCTCAAGACAGCCAAAAACACAGGAAGGGCTAGGTGTGACAGAGGACTCATCTGCATTCATCTGCATTCTGATAGCCTTCCTCGGCAGGAAGGGGTCTGCCTAACAACCCTGTACCCTGTACCCAAATTCGGGTTCTGCTATGCAATTCCACACTGATCCCCACATTTTCAAAGACTAGAGAAATTCAACATGGCCAAAGTTCAGCTTGTCCAAAAAAAATCTTAAGAAAATCAGCCACTCTAAACCTCATGCCACAGAATGCACTTCTCATTACCACATATGGGGAGCTCTCCTAAAGTGCTGATCAGCAACCCTAAAGCGGCCGTTATTTCCACTTAATGCTGGGCTGTGCTGGCTCAACACGTATCCCAGCGCCTGGTTTCATGTGCCTTCACTGTGTAAAGTGAATTAACTTAGCCCACAATTTCCCTGAGTTAGGGTGGTATCTTCAGACTGAACAGCTTGGAAAGAGTGAGTAAGGACAGTGTTATATCCTAAGGTTTACATTCTTATGTGAATCAGCCTAGGTCCTCCTAGCTGCTCAGCCAGTGTGAGAGATGGTGACGGAATGTTGGTGTGACTCTGGTGAATGGAATGCCTGGGTGCCTGTGTGGATGAGTGGTGACAGTCGGAGATGGGCTGAGCAGCTATGCAGGCTGCTCCTGGTGGGGCTGGTGTAGGATATATGAGAGCTGGGTTAAGAGCTGTTACATGGCTTATCCTTATTTGATACCTCTTGACATGGATTAATAAAGAAGACTTTAAGAACTTACAACCTGGCTACCAGTGTCTTCATGTACAGAGTGAATGAATGAATGAATGAATGAATGAATGAATGAATGAATAAGGTATTTATTGAGCGCACTGTGGCCAAGCGGCTTCCTGGCGCTGAGAGCTCTAAACAACAGAGACAGACAGGGCCAAGGAAGTTAGCAGGTGTAGGCCTGGGCAAACAAAAAGGTTTTGAGTACAACATATTTTTGGCGACGAGCGGACCAGAACCCAAGCGTACATATGGATTAAACAGAAACCCAGAGGCTATGATGAAAGCATTGTAACCAGCGCAACTAAACAGGAAAATAAAAGTAGAAGAATGGAGTAAAAGGCAAGCCAGCTCCACCAGTGTCCTGTCATCAGACGGCCCCAACCTGTATCCTGCCTGATCTTACTTCATGGACTTGACCACAGGTATGGTCTGTATGTTAGGGTATGAATGTACTGACTTTCACCCTATGACTTTCCTTTGAACCTGCTGTATGGATGTATCTACTGCGCAAGGGAACTGTGGCTGTTCAAGATATGAGTTATGGTCTAACTCAGTGAATTTATTCACATGTACCACACAGGAACGATATGGTTATGCCAAGTTTGGTGTCTTTACTACGTTTGGAGAGGTGTAATTACATCTGTCAACTCCGGCAGTTTGTAAATTTTGCTCTGCATATGGATTCAGTGAGTTGGAGATGAAGTAAAACTTCGGCCAGATGTAGGTGTTACAGCCACGGCGTTTTTTTATTATAAAAAAAAAGGGATTAAGTGAGCTGTCGGAGTAGTTACCCTACAGCCTCTTCTGGTGTTCCAGTCACGGTGTTTTTACAAAGACTACAGCAATGTTAAAGGAAATTCGTATTTTGGAAATCTGATCTAATGTGAATACATATCAGCGCCACACAGGGGTGTTGTGGTTCTGTCAAGATTGGTGTATTCTTCACGCATAGATAGCACAATTAAGTAGCTAGTTGCTTGTTGTTATCTGGAGGTGTACAAATACTGTGTTTGCCCTGTGTGAGATGTTCCTACCACAAGGAGTGGTTCCACAATGTGTGCTTATTCGCAGTCGTGTCATTTTGGGATGGTGCATGTTGAACTGACTGGCACGGAGACTATCTTTGACAATTTCTAATCGGTAAATACTGTTCTGATGCAACCTTTTGGAGAGTCTGGAAATTCTGATGTGGAATACATTGACACATCTAATGCTGTTATAGAGGGCATCTGAGGTGAGCTTATTGATTGTTTTTTTCGATCTTGACTACAGATTACGTTTGCTAGTATAACCGCTGTTTTGTGGTTTGAAAACCTTGGGGCGTGCTCCCACAGCCGCACCTAGCCTTACCTGTTGGTATCACGTGCAGCTGCTGTGTGATCTTCTGTGACGTCCTGGTGCCTTCGGAGATGCAGGCTGCTTCTAAACGCTTCGTTACAGCAACGTGCCGTGAGCCATCCGGCATGACGACGAAATGTCATCTTGTGATTGTCTTCTAACCACGTTGCCATCCACGCTGTTCATCGTAGTTTGAATAAAGTTTCAGTGACTCCAAATATGTCTGGTGACAACGCGAGGAATACTACATCGACAATTCTACTTTTCTGAAGAGATTTTGGTTACGGCGCGAGATACTGTCAGCTGTGCAGTGGACATTTCTTTTATGGACAGTGTGGCAGCAGAATTTTCCAGTGAACTATGGGAATATGTAAGAGGTGGTTTACACGTCTTTTCTCTGTTTCATGTATGTCAGAGGTAACCAACAAGCCATTTATGCCTTGTTAGTAATGTATACTGCTATCACAAAAGAGTATTCTCCGTTTCATGTATGTTGGAGTACATTTTCCTTCTAGCTTTGAAATGTCACTTTTGTTTTGTTGCACTCATGACTGGCCTTATTTCAAGTTTTGTGTATATTTCCACAATCTGTGATCTTTCTACAGCATCTGATTTTCTCTAGATACTTCCTGTTTTTATCTATTCTCTTGACTTTTGTCATGTGTGGGACTAGGACATGTCATTTTATTAGTACAAGTTGCACTTATTGAGTGTTAATAACATTATAGTGTTTCCACTGTGCAGCACAACTCGGGTGAGAGATCGCTCACCGGCGTGGGGCACAGTTCACTAGTTCTAGTGTTAGTGGATTTGTGTTAGCAATTAATACTATTTTTCAATTTAGTATGTACTGATGCCACTATTTTACGCTGTTTATTTTGGGACATCTTTGTCTCCTGGAGGGTGGACATCACATGTTATTCCCACTTGAGGGTGGTTTTGGTCTTGGTGGGTGGTTCCCATCTTCTTATGTTGTGTTGGTAAGTCGCCTTGCGCTGCACTTCTTATATGTTTGTATGTGTGTAAGTCGCCCTGTGCCTCACATGTTGTCCTGTGTAAGTCGCCCCGAGCTTCAGATGTTGTTGTGTGTAAGTCGCCCTGCGCCTCACTGTGTGTACCCTCTATGTGGTCCATATTGTGGTACACGTGTATTTGTAGTGTTGGTTCACCCTTGTTGTCTGTTTATGGCCTCGGGTGTAAGTTTTGGGGTGTGTGCACCTTTCACTACATTATTTTCTTTTGTGTTTTTGGGAAAGAATGGGGTTATTGCTAGTTTCAAATGTAATATTGCTGTTTTTCCTTCCCAATTTGGCATTGTTTGATGGTTTATATCTAATTAATTTTAATAATTTTCATGAGGGAGGATGGGGAATTTTGATGCATGTTTATAATATGTCGTATTATGCTCATCTTTTCTTGTTTGCTTTGTTCTCTCTTTGGTGGTGTTTTGAATTCATTTTCATCCGTTAGTTATGAGCATTATCGCCTTTTGTGTATAGTTCCTTTCTTTAAAATTGTAAGTTTTGTTTTCATTTTAAAAGGAAAGGGATAATGTTATATCCTAAGGTTTACATTCTTATGTGAATCAGCCTAGGTCCTCCTAGCTGCTCAGCCAGTGTGAGAGATGGTGACGGAATGTTGGTGTGACTGTGATGAATGGAATGCCTGGGTGCCTGTGTGGATGAGTGGTGACAGTTGGAGATGGGCTGAGCAGCTAGGCAGGCTGCTCCTGGTGGGGCTGGCGTAGGATATATGAGAGCTGGGTTAAGAGCTGTTACCTGGCTGATCCTTATTTGATACCTCTTGACATGGATTAATAAAGAAGACTTCAAGAACGTACAACCTGGCTACCAGTGTCTTCATGTACAGAGTACAACAGATAGGCTCTTTCTGTTTCTGAGCTGAGCTGTCTGAAATATTGCACAAACTCAGAGAAATATTAGGTTGTGTAAATTCACTTTACACACCCCTGGCGCATTAAAATAAAGCGCTCGTCATTGCACTGAGCCAGAGCAATTCATCAAGCTAGGGCTCCAGGAGGACTGAAACCAATCCTCATTTTCACTTACTGAAACATGCTTCAAAGCCTCCTCCAACCCATTATTTAACCAGATATTGAACCCAGGTTAACACATATTACATCTCAATACAACAGAAAAGAATTGGTGGCGGATTGCCCCTATCCATAAGATTCCTCTTACTTTTCAGGTACAAGTGGAAGTCTTCCAAACCTCTCCCTGTTTCCAATGCGTTACTATTCACATTACTAACATGATATCCACCCAAAATCCTCCCTATGAAATAAAAACATAATATAACCCTGCACCCTACCAACACATGAGAAGGGATTCACCATTGACCAGGGACAGTGGAATTATGTGATTCTGCAGCCTTGGCATTTTCCCCATAATTATGGAGTTGCTGCATTTGCCTCATAATCCATCACCTAGTGCATAGTTTGCAGATTTGACCAAAAGTAAGTTTGTTACTAGCTAAAACGGTTCAAAAGTTACCAAAAGCATGTCACATGTTGCTGTACAGGGGATGAGACTTCAGAAAGTTGCATGGTCACCTTTTAATTGTCTACTGCTGTATTTGATAAACTCCTATTAATTAGGTAGATCCTTTGCCCAGGCAGTGTTAACAGCTGTGAAGAAAGGCAAAATTATACTGTAATACTATCAAAATGTGCTGAATTATGCTGCATAACTTGCCTCCCCTTACCACATAATTAAGTCAACCCTGCCACATAATGTTGTCCTCCCCGTCGCATAATTACATGGCTCTGTCCTTTACCTATCCCACTTCACTTTCCAAACTACTACATCATACCTTCTGTGCTACTGTATCAGTCTTTGTTCACCTACCCCTCTCCCTTTTCTCCTTCCCTTCAAGCGATTATGTTCACCACACTTTAACATATTTGCACTGTAGTTATGAGTCTGTACTATGTAAAAGTCTCATAATCAATTATGCTTAAGATAGGCCATCTCTTGTTTTAGATGAAAATATTTGAGAACTGTCTGTAATAATCCGAAACGGTAGTGATCTACTCTTTGGAGTTGTGGGAAAAGTCTTTGTAAACTGATCTGAAACAGTGGTGAATGGTTTTGACTGTGCTATAACAACAATTAACTTCATATGTTAATTGTTATTGCCAAAAACACCTAGCTGATTCCCTCCGTCACAGGCGAACCCACAGCAGCCAAAAGCAACTTCCACACGGGTTGAAGGCAGTCACCACCTGGATGAAGGACAGCTGCCTCAAGCTTAACTCAGACAAAACCAAAGTCCTCATCCTGGGCTCCACCCCCTCTGCTTGTGATGACTCTTGGTGGCCCGCAGCACTCAGAACCCCCCCGTCCACCCACTGACCATGCACGAAATCTCAGAATCATCCTGGACTCCCTCTCTCAATGAACTGCCAAATCAATGCCGTTCCCTCCTCCTGGTTCGACATACTGCATCTGCTTCTTAAAATTTTTAAGTGGATCCCCACCGAGTCCAGGAAAACAGTCACCCATGCGCTTGTCAGTAGCAAACTCGACTATGGCAATGCACTCTATACTGGCACCACCCAGAAACTTCAAAAGAAACTGCAGAACATCAGAATGCCTCCGCCAGACTCATCCTGAACATCACACGCTGCAGCCACATCACCGGCCACCCGAGAGACCATCAGGGGCTACCTATCAACAAGAGAATTGCCTTCAATCTCATCATGCATGCCACACAAAACCCTTCAGAGAGCTGGACCTCCATACCTCAATCACCGCCTCTCCTTCTACACTCCCACCACACATCTCTGCTCTGCCCAACTGGACCTGGCCACCATATCATGGATCGGCAAGACCATGACTGGACAAAGATTCGTCTCCTACCTCGCTGCGAAGACCTGGAACTCGCTGCCTCTGCACCTCAGGCAATCACCATTGCTGCCTCAATTCAGGAAGGACCTCAAGACCTGGCTCTTCAACTAAACCACAGATTCCCTCTCCCCCACCCCAGTGCCTTTAGACCCTCACGAGGTAGTAGTCGCGCTTAATAAGAAACCTGATTGATTCATTCATTCATTCATTTAGAGTTATAGATGGGTAACAGTAAATAACAGGAATGTTTTTCACTAAGGGGTTCTGAGTGACATCAAATAGCCAATGAGAGCATAGTTTGAGTTTTCTATTATGTCATTCAGAACCCGGAGATGAAAAACAGCCCTATAATTCACTTTTTGACACAAATGGCCCTCAAAATCATCTTCCCTTATTTTCAACTGTTACGCTGGGACAGAAAAGTAATTCGCATGCCATACATTACATGGCATCTACTCTCTGAACCTAATGTGAAAAAACACACCTTATGTGCTACCCATTACTAACCCCGGGAGGAGATCTCTGCTCCGCCACCGGAGTGTGCGGAGATTTGCCTCCTTTGCGTTTTGCGGAGAACGCATGTGCAGTTTTCTCCAGGATTACCGATCCTGTGAGGAAGAGGATGAGGGCAGCATGGCGAAGCCGCATGCCAGGTAAGTGGTTTAAATTTACTAGTACATAATGTAAATTTAATTGATAACATAGGGGGGTGGAGGCAGGTGGCGTAGTGTAGCGGAGTTCCGTGGAGTTAGTTTGCAACTCCATGGAACTCCGCGTAGCTCCGCTACTCTCACTACGCCTGTGGTTACCGCAGCCAGATTAATCTTGGATTTGTCTCCTAGATCGCCATCCGGACACAACCTGAAACTCCTTCATTGGCTTCCATTTAGGAAAAGAGGGCAGTATAAAATCCTGTGCTTAACACATAAAAGCTTCTATGGCATTGGTCCGGGTTATCTTGGAAAAAAATTGATAACAAAACAACCCACCAGAACTCTTAGATCTAACTCCAAACTTCTCTTACTTCCCCTGCGGGTTCGTTCTGTGCGCAACGGTGGCCAATCTTTTTCTTATCTCGCCCCTCACCTCTGGAATCACCTCCCGCCCTACCTTACCTCCGTCCAGATAACCGACGTTTCTATAAAGAATTAAAAACATGGCTGTTCTCTAAATGAAATGAGACAGAACTCAGGTAATGGAACGGTCTGCAAACGCCTTGAGACCTAACGGTGATCTGTGCGCTATACAAGACTTTCTGGCTTTGACTTTGGCTTACCAAACTCCACCACCATCTCTGTCTTCCTTCTCCCTCCTGCAGCTGTGCTTTCTGCTTTTAGTCAAACCATACAAGCAGGACTGCACTGACAGGCTTTCAGAGAGGCTTGGCAGCCTGGTCTGGAAGGCCTTTATGACACAGCATCAGATGACAATGAAGTTTGCTATCATTGCCTTTTCTCTTTGTCCTAAATGTAAAATAAAAATACATTACTTCCTACACCACCACACTCTGTGCTGTAAACTCCCTACCTTTCAGAAGCCTGCTTTCCAGTGCTGCTCTGCCAGGCTCTCAGAAAGCCCAGCCAGAGCAACCTCAAATTCCTTTTTTGATGTAGAAATAGTGAGTTAGAATTTTTGTCACCCACTGTTGTTTTTTTAGAGCAATGCATGATATAAAAATAAGGCTTGTTCTCCAAGAAATGCCTCTGGGTAAAGAGGGCCTGTGTATGTCTTTTCATGCTGACAGGTCTGTTGAAGTGAATTTCCTCATTTTAAAACAAAAATGCATTTAACTAAAAAGTGCAAAATTGTATGCTAATTTACATACATATGATAAATGCAATTTTTGTTGTGGTTAATCATATTTAGGCATTGTAAGCATAAAGTAAGTAACGTAATATTAGTTAGGCTAACTACTGATGCCATATTAACATAGAATTGAAAGGCCTGCTTTTTTGTATTGAACTGTTGTTTTGCAGAAGATGTTTATCTCTTCCACTGTAGATGTTGTATGTTTCCAGAAGCTTTCTGTTAGCTAATGAATAGACATCTGTTATGTATTAGACAACTGAAGTGAGGTTCTTACCAGGAGGAGAAGAGATGGCAGGAAATATGACTCATGGGAACAACTGTGTGAACCGTGATTTGTGGATGAAGTGTCTTTTCAAGAAAGTGATTCTGTGGCCTATTGTGAATTTGTGAGAAACTAGGGAGCTTACCTGCTGCTAGGGTTTTACTGAAACCCCAATGGATGCCGAGTGCGGGGAATGCATCAACTGTAACCAACTATGTTGTAGCAAATTTATATTAGCCTGTGTTCATAGAGTAGGTTAGGACTCTCTTCCTGGGAGTCTTAGGTTTACCTCTCTATAGGAGAGATCCCCTTTGAGCCCATCTCTTTTCAGCAATGTCTGCTGATTTATAGCTGAGAATATTTACCAGCTTACAAAATTCACTACCCCTTGAATGCAAAGGCTTCATGCCACAATATTCATATTCTCTCATCACAACTCATTTGGTTTCTTGAACTGACTACTTTTCTTGCTTATTGAAGAAATTACCACTCTCATAATACTGTGATGTGTCTGTTTGTAACGCAACTGGTTCTCATGTAAAGCGCTCTGACACCTTCGGGTCAAGTTCACGCTATATAAAACTCTGGGGGAACAAAAAAACTAAATTAGAGAGTTCCTTTATGAAACATGCTTCCTGTATTATTTTAATGTTTTTGTAATACTTACTAACTTGGTATTTTAGCTTTTTTGAACTACCAACTAATGGATTATTTAAATTTGTGATAATGATGACTAAAAGATTAATGTTTACAGAATAAAACAATTTGAACTTATTAAAATTGTTATGTTAAGAAAACATTTTAACTCACACTTTAACTCCCGTCGGCCGTGGGCCGATGGGAGCACAGAAGCGGTTAATTAAAAGTCAAAACAGTACCCTTTCAGGCACAGAGTGACACATAAATGATGCAAAAAAGAAGCAGAGAACTCTGGGTGGTTCTCAAGTTTAGGTGGAAAGCAGCACTCTCAGCACCAGAGACACGCTAGATCTGCTCACCTCAAATGTCTGCTTTTCTATCAAAGCCGTTAAGCATAGGATTAGCACAGTGCCATCCACGCCGAGATAGAAAAGGACAAAGTCTTTTGCCATTTCTACAGCAAAGTTTTTAAGGATAGTACTAGCACCAAGCACCAAGAAGACAGCTTCACAGGGGTGAATAGGTTCCCACAGGGCTTTAATGGGATGAAAAAATGGGGGGTCTCCAAAAGAGTGTGGTCAATGTAATTAAGGGCGTGGCCTAAATATTTGTGCTTAGAATAGTGTGCCGCCCGACTTGTATTTTGCTATTTCTGTCATTGCATCCAGTTATGATACAACAAGTAACATCATACCTACAACAAGTCAGGAAAATCGGCTTTGTCAATGCTTGTTAGTTGCCTAAGATGAATAAGCAGAAACTATGGCTTGTATATAATATTGAAAAAGTTTCCTCTTAAAGCCCTGATGACACCATTACAGTGTTGCTGCTCCTGGATTTCAGAAAAGAGAAGGGTACAGAGGGAAAATGACTTTCTTAAAAAGATTTCCCTTCCCCTACAACGCCCTCCTGGCATGACGTCATGGCGTACCTTCTCCACTAGTAAGAAAAGCAGTGTGAACACATGCACATAGATGTGCTTGCAGTCACTGCTGTCCAGAAAAAAATGGACTGCGCCTGTGCCAGGGCACAAAACAGAGCCCGGCAGAGACCCGTTTCAAGGCCTACTGTAATAAAAACTGCTGGTGCTTAGCTCCGGTGAGAACCGGCCGACTTAAAGCCTTGCGTTCCTACCCAATTTCGGGTGGGAACTTGTCAATAGTTTGCAATTGCAATTACGAAGCATTGATGCAAGTCATTGCATCTAGCTGGCACGTTTAAACTCGCCTCTCTGTGCGATGCATAACAGGTTACAAAAGGCACTTTGCTAGTCAGAAACAAGCACACTATTTTGCTGATGTAAATTCTGCAACCGCAAATGATTTTCGTATGCCATGTCCTTAAATCTTAACCTGGAACTACCACTGACTGGCCCAGTCTTCGTCATTGCTTGGCCTCTCATAGGTTCTGAGCTGAGCCCCACCTGTTCTCGGTTTTCCATTCAGGACTAGAACTAACGAATGTTGACTGGCATCCACCTACACGTTGCTTTGGCAACAACTTGGAGACATACTAAACCTAACAGAGTCGACCACGTACAGTCGTACACTGTCACAAATAATTCCCATCGCAAATGTTTGGTCCTGTGCCTCCCTCTAGTGGCCAAATAACTACAGAGCATTTGTTGCGATCAGTAAGTAAGCGATCTTTTATTTCTTTACAACTGCACTATTCCCTCAATGTTATGATTGTAGTAGGCATCAATTTACAGGCTAATTAACAGTCTATTTTGCACAACTTACTCACGAGCCTTCATGTCATTCTATTTTTTAACGAGATATCTGCGTCTACAGTTTTTTTCAGCTTTAACTTGTCCACCGCTTTTGTACAATAAACCTTGCATTGATATATTTTTTTTAACGTTGTTTGAAGCGCCATTACAATCTCCAATACGAAAGCGAACTTCGCTACTAGCACTTTATGTGTTTCAAACCAAATTACCTCTAAGAACATGACTTGGGAAATGTTCCTGCGTCTCACTGCAATGCACAACCTGACAGAATTTTAGAACAGACCAGCGTTAAAGTCATAAGTTCCCTGTTGCAGCTCGCAAATCGCAAGGCTGCGGTTCGCACAATGCACATCTCAGCCTGGGGCTTGCATACTGCAGTAGGATCGGGAGTTGCGCATAAGAGTGCATTACTGACACACACCAGGAAATAGGATCCTAATTAAATGGTCCGGGATAAATATCGATCCCCGTGAATGAGAGATTGATGAGAGTGCACACAGAGAAGGTACGCTTTTCCTTTTCCATTCATAACTGAAGCACTGAAAAGAAAAAACTGCAACCTATGCTCATGTTTTGTGCGAGCTTATCCATACGAGGTCGGCAATAAAGGTACATGTCTGTACTGTTACATCTTCCAACACGTCACAGGGTGATTGCGTGTTGCTCACCCGTATGCATGGGAGTATTAGTTCAATTGTATGCGGAACACGTAGGCGATAATAAAAAAGTTCAAGGGCTTGGCTTGATAGTTACGTGCCAACCCTTAAATGCAACAAGTGTCCCCGTGCCTTATTGGTTTATACCCACAGGGTTCCCATAATAGCGTAAACCAGGTTTGCATTGGGATTACAAATCGGCCCGGGCATGCTGAAAAAAAGTGGCCCATATTTACATATTGCCTTTCTACAAAACACTGCTTCGGCGAAGTTTTATAAACACCTGAAAACAAGTGAGGCCACTTTTGCTCAGGTCCCCTGCCCCCTCTCAATATGCATACATTAATTGGCCGGCCCAGAGAAAGAACGGGTGTGGCACCTCTGCCCATTGATAAAAGCACTGGCGTAACGAAAATTGAGGGGCCTCCCTGCACGGTACGAAGAGGGGCCCCCTCCGGGCTTTATCAGGAGCTCTCTGGCCAGAGTGCAGTACAGAGGGGGCCACCTGGAGCTTGGGCCCCCCGGCACCACGGGGGCTGCGGGGGCCTGTGTTATACCCCTGGATAAAAGGGAGGTAATGGACGCCCATCTGCCTCCAGAAAGGCCACTAAGGGCCCCACTGGGCTGCTGACGACATCTAACTCACCAGACACAGCCCAAATAGTCCCCCAGGCTGCCAAAAAGCAGCCACAGCTGGAACTTTGATACCGGCCCCTCGGCCATTTCCCGAGTGCCCACTTTACCAATCCAACCCTGAGTGTAATAGGCCAACTGTACACTGTCGACGTGGAGGGTGCTCGACCCCATGCCCTGCAACCACCTGTTGCTGTCGTCTCATCTGGAGCTGGCCGCCTGTTTCGTCGCAAGACTACAACCTGGCCGACAGGAGTGGCCACAGCACATCAGCATGCCCCCACCCTGCATCTTGCTCTCTGTGCGCATAGTACCATCATGGCAACAGGACCCCCCCCAATCTTAGCATGCATCCAGCAAATAAATACACGCCACACAAGTATTAACTTGGGAAAAACTGCTGCAGGTTTATTACATGCAACGTTATGTAATCTGTGGGTTAGCTTACGGGCGATCTAAGGGCAGGCAGCATTCTCGCCACCTGCCCACCTGATGAGCTAAGCAGCACCATGGCGAACCACCTATGTACTGCCCCTTCTGGTAATCCCCTCCCAGGATCACATGACCATTGGTCCCTTATACTCACGCCCCTTTCGGTGCGGAGCTAGGCAAGCCCCCGGTTGCTCAGGCCCACAACCGCACGAAGGACTAACGGGGCGCCGACACAGGTTCCAGGAACCTCCCATGAGGCCCCTGGGGTTAGGCTCTGGCACCCCTATGTGCCGCGCTGAGGTACCCTTCTGTACCCATATGCTTCCAGATCGCCTTGTAACTCCTCCACAGTCCTGGAGGCGGCCACCGTCGCCGCCAGGGCCCCCCGCTGAACCGTTCTTGTCCTGGGCATGCCTCTAAATGATAGTGGCCTCACACAGCTGTAAGGCCAGAGACACACCTTGTTGGAAACCGGCTATTTCTGGTAGGCTAAGGCTGATGCCAAAGCCAGGCAGAAACCACCATTCCATACTGGGGAATCCAGACACACACACTACACTCAGGGAATAACCACCCTCCTGAGCAAGCAATTTCTCCTCCACCCTCCCTCTCTTCCATCTACCCACACAGGGACAGGAATAGGGATTGGACACTGGACCCAGCAAGGGATTCCTAACCTATGGGAACCTCCCCTATCTACTGGCGTCCCGCCCTGTCATTTTCTCTCATCTGCCACTAAACATAAAGCACAGGAACACCATCTGAAAATGACACTTCTGAGGAAAAACAAAATCAAAAACAATAATCCCAAATATGTGACTATCTGAAAAACGCAGAGTTTTTGTAATGTAGCCAGTTGTCGCCATGGCACTGGGCAAACGCAAGTCCAAATCCCACCGCTGCCACCAATGTTGGAAACCGGCTATTTCTGGTAGGCTAAGGCTGATGCCAAAGCCAGGCAGAAACCACCATTCCAGTCAGGGCAAGGAAGTCACACGCCAAGATAACCCCTGCTCACCCTCTAGGTAGCATGGTGCGAGCAGTCTAGGCTAAACTCGGAGACGATGTGTAAAGCATTTGCGTCAGCGCACAACAGCAACAACATACTAGGTACACCACAAAAGAGACTCCACACAAGGGTATATTAAAATAACTTTTGTATTGTCAAAACATATCAGATAGAAATTACACATGTACATTGTGCCAACTGGCACGGCAATATTCACAAGGGATTATTTACAAGACAGGGCCACATGGGCCACTGTCTGAATCAACACTTTGCAGATATAGAAATACTTGTCAGAAATTAGAATAAAAGTATATAAACTTCACTGTAACACAAAGTAACAGTTATAGATCACATCCAGTAACTACTGGGAACAGGTAAGTACCACCTACGCAACCCTAAACTCCTTGGGAGACTGTCACGCAGGGGACCAGGACCTCACTAGGACCACCTGTACTAAAAGAACAACCACTTAAGTATCACACAGCATTTAGGGGTCTAAGAAAGAACACATTACTCATGATGCAATAAACCTACATTCAGAGGAGTAGAAAAGACAACCACCTAAGAATAAACACATTTAGGGGTATAAACCAGAACACCTTACCCATGATGCATGAACACATTCAGAGGAGTAATAAAGAGAAACACATGAGGCCTAAAGCATTCAGAGGTGTTAAGAATAAAGCACATGATGCAGTAAAATACATTCAGGGGTGCAGCGCAAGAAGACACAGGATGACTAAACATTCAGAGGTGCAGCGCCTGGAAAGAAAGACACATAATGCATAAACATTCAGAGGTGCCATAACATAAGTCCATAGCGCAAAAACACACAGTAGGCAATTACTATTAAAAGCATAGAAATCGCATTGCGCCAACACTACATAAACCACTACCTGTGGCAGTCCCTAGGCCAACTGGCCTTGTGGGGCAAAGATGCCCTGAGTCCAAAGTCAGGGTACGCTGCCATGCAGCGCCAGTCTCAAAGTACAAAAAGCCTAAACGTGGCAGCTGCCCACAAAGTGCTGGACAGCTGGAAAACAACAAAACTGCGCCAAGGCCCTCACTGGCCCTTAGGCGCCAACTGCGCCACTGCTGGAGCCACACAGGCTCTGGGCACATCGCACATGCCCCAGACGTTGGAGCTCTCAGGCTCAGCAGACAATGCCCCCTCGAGCCTTCCTGGACTCTCCAAGCGTTGGGGCGACCCACTGCCAACCGGGGCCACCCTTGAAACCCTCGTGGCTTCACACTTACCATGAGCGCGAGCTCGCGCTACGGGGGAGGGGCGGACACCGACAATGTGTCCCGGCGCCCCTCCCTGCTCTTCTGCCATCGTGGGAGCCATCACGTGCCCCTACGGAGCCTCTCGGGGCCCTCAGATAATGCCCCCAGAGCCGTCTCAGGCTCTACACACCGTTGGGGCGGCCCGCTGCCATCCGGGGCCGCCCTGAAGCAGTGCCTCTAAACCGGCACCAACACGAAGCAAGGCGGGCCCTCAATAGCCCCTCGCGGGCTCTTTACTCACGGTGGGGCGACCCACTGCCATTCGGGGTCGCCCTTACTCGGTGCCTCGCACGGAGCTTCCTGGCATGTCCCCAGAGCCTCTCAGCGGTAAATCACTGCCATACGGGGCCGCCCAATCTTCAGGCCCACAGCTGGTGCCTCGCATCGGCACCACCACAGCCTCGCGGAGCCCCCCCCAGCCGCTTGCACTCACCGGCTGTCATCGGCGGGGGCTCTTCTCTGCAGGCCGCCCTCTCGCTCTTCCTCCTCAGATGCCACCGGGCTCCCTCAGCTCACGGGAGCCCGGCCGACCTGCCGCCATGCGTCCTCTTCTCTCCCGTCCTTCCCCGGGCTCGCGTTCGCCATTCCTCGGCACCCGGGCTGTGGGGCGGGACTTCCGGCCGGCCGCGCTGGGATTGGCCGGCCGGCCAGGTACTTCCGGGTCGCCGCGGGCAGCGCGGCGGCCCGATTCAGGCAGGCAGGCGGGCAGGCATTAAAGATATCGGCGCGGGCAGCCGAAATACAAATACCGATAAGCGAGGTGGGCACTCGCAATGTAAATAAAGCGCTCCCAGCGCTAAATGACGACCCACAGCGCTATAATCCAAATAAAGCGCTCTACAGCGCTAGAAATCAGGCAGAGCGCTCCCAGGCGCTCAGGGGGAAGCACAGCGCTTCCTTCAAGCAAATGCAGCTCCTCCATGCTGCAACACGGTCCCAGAGGTTCCAAGGGGGCAAGCAAAGTCCCCCCATCAGCCCAGCAAGGCAGAGGGGTCCCCCAGGAGTCCAGGAATGTCCATCAGAGGTCCAGGAGCTGGGCAGGGCTCAGGGATTCCCTGAGCCCAAGCATCAGCACGCCCCTGGCAGATTCAAGTCAGAAAACAAGAACAAGTTGGAAGGGGCAGAGCCCCTTCTTATCCACAGAAAAAGCTTTGAAGTCTTTAGAAGTCTTTGTGTAGGCGAGCCCTAAGCTCTGGGAGTATCTGGTTTCCCTCTCCTGTCAGCCTCAGGTCAGAGGTGACAGGGGGCCATCGGGAGGGAGAGTCATCCAGGGTGGGCCGACAGACACAGCCTGGCACCACCAGAGCTCTTTCCACTCCCCCCTAACAGCAGATGGGGGGCCTTTCATCTACGGCTTGACTCAGACCCCCTCCTCCAGACAGTCCATCTACCAACAGGCACAGGCATGCCTGGGCCAGGCCCATCAGCCAATCACGTGCTAGCAGACTCACTACACAATTATGCCAACTTCCAAAAGTGGCGCTTCTGGACTAGATACAGCCATGCCGCATACACCATTCTGCAGCATTCATTCTCACGAGTTCATACATATCAAACTCGCCCCTGCACTCCCCACGCATCAGGAATCTACCATGGGCATACATATTTCCCATTCATTCCTATGGGAGGGCAGGGCGCTCACTATCCATACACAGAAAGCACACGCACTTTACACTGTACCACAGTGAAAAAGTGCGCAGAGGTCTAAAATCACCAATCCAGGTTCCAAAAACAGGCTAGGAAAAAGCAAAAAGTCACGGGGTAAACCTGCCCAAAGGACCGGGTCCAACACACCTCATAAATCTATTTACTGGTTCTTGCTACTTGGCACCCTTGTGGTTGAAGCTCTGTGTTTGAGCAGCGCGCGTGCCCGCGGGGCACAAAGTTACTGAAGAGTTGGTGTCTGTTACCCACTTGCTGGTACTTATCTACCGCTAACTGACCTTACTTGGATTGAAGAAATGCTGCATGCTTCCTAAGGACTGTAGGCTTAATGATCCCACCAAGTTTGACCCCATAGCTTGGGGAAGACCCAAGTAGTAATCAGGCCCTTCATGGTACATCTACCCCAGCGTAGACTATCAATGTATTTGGGACACCAGGGCAGAAGATGCCCCTTCAAGTCTCAGGCTCTAACCCATAGAAGTAGAACCCAGGTGACAGGTCAGTCTGTGGGAACCAGATGTGAACTTTCAGTGCAAATACCTGCCCCATCCTGAATATTGAAAATGCCGAAGTCAATAAATCCCTGTCGCCATATGGCTCTAACGTTGCGTTTACCAAACTTATATGCACCGCTGTACACCTGTTAGATGACACCTACACCTCCCGCCTGGTGCCCTGGCTAAATCGCGGGTAAATAAGTCTTAACTGAAGTGACCTGAAACCTGCCCTTGAATGCAGAGGAATGCCCCCCAGTGTATATCTGGACATGTTTCTATATGGTGCCAGCCTATGTTCGAAGGGGAGGGATCACTTGTCCTGCGTGAACCAGGGTATGCAGGAGATCGTACAACGGTGTCTCCAAATAAAAACCCTCATGCACGTGTTGGGTAGTGTGGTAAGCGGTATATCTTGGTTCTCCGCTCTTCAAACACGTGTGTGCATAATCATCGGGTTAGTTTCGGTATGCAGCCTCCACCAGGAGGATCTTACCCTCGGTAAAAACAGTAGTGACCCAGTGATGTGAAGGGAGTGTAGAACTGGAGCATTCCCCTAATGGGATCCACCCGAACCCAGACCTAATAAAATTCCTACCACTGGGTCTCCGGGGGATTTTTAATTGTTCTACACTCCCTTCACATCACTGGGTCACTACTGTTTTTACCGAGGGTAAGATCCTCCTGGTGGAGGCTGCATACCGAAACTAACCCGATGATTATGCACACACGTGTTTGAAGAGTGGAGAACCAAGATATACCGCTTACCACACTACCCAACACGTGCATGAGGGTTTTTATTTGGAGACACCGTTGTACGATCTCCTGCATACCCTGGTTCACGCAGGACAAGTGATCCCTCCCCTTCTGATTATTTGTAACTACCTAAGGAAACTGAGGGATCAGCGTTTTCCTTCTCCCCCATCCATTTGATTAGCATATGCCAGCCTATGTTCCTCATAAAGGCTCTCGTAGCCAATTGCCCTATGCAGTCACAGCCTTTCGCAGCGCCTCTTTGTGCATACCATTCTAGGGTGACTAAGTCCTAAAGGGCCCCCCTTACCTGGAGGATCCCCAGTACGAGGGTACCGACTGATGACCAAATGCTGCGACAGCCAATAAACATGTAGACATGGCACGCATTTACACTACCTCATGCCCTACAAGGCCGCTCGGTGTGCCACTTCGCCTAAATCAAGGCAAGGGTGGATTACCCCGTCCTTATAGCCTGCAAACCCATCCGTCATTGGCACTGACGGATGCTGTGTCAGCACCTCCTGGATCCATGGTCAATGCATATGTGTGTGGGTGACCCATACGCTGGCATTTTGCATAAGCTTAGTGTGCCACCGGCTGGCACTTCGCAGTTTCTGTTCTTGCCTCCAGCTGTATACGCACAATGACACTATACCTGCAATACGTCACTACCATTTTCTTGTCTAAAACCTGCTTGTTTAGTTGCATAAGGTATATTAGGCCCTAATTTAAGCTTTGTTGCATAGCACATTGAGAATGCTCCATTCTCTAATGGTGGGTCTGTCACACTTAATGTGTTGACCATTGAATAAAATGTCTCAATTCACTCAAAAGCAAGTTGAACCACAAATGAGATCATTACCACTAAGCAACCTCACATCACGAATCAACTGAGATCCTGTACCTCCCCATGAAGAAGCTAAATTTGTGTAAAACCAAGCGTCGCCAAACGAAACCTCTAGAAGCAGTCTATCAGGGAATCGTAGAGACCACTGGAGTCCCTCCAGACCCTCGGTACTTCCACAACAGCCAGACAGGTTACCTGCGTGCATGCCAGGTGCCGAAACCAGAATGCGGCAGCAGGTTTGAAAATATAATGGCAGTGCACAATCCTCACATAGGAGACTAAATTGGCTTGTGCCGGCACCCACCCCACACTGGGCTATCTCTTTTATTCAACCATGGTTCTTACAACGAACTGGAAAGACATGGAGGAAGCTGCATCTATCCTTAACCTGGCAATTCTCACCGGCACCACACAGCTCGGTACCCGTGAAGCAGAAGTCAACAACCCTGGTGCTCCAAGGCCCAAACTGGTAAAACCAGGCACGCAGCCTTCCCTCAATTACCGAGAGGAGGCCTCTGTACATGTTATGCTTCTGGCGAGAAAACACACCAACCCCACTTTGCAGCACCCGACAGCGGACTTTGCAGCAATCTAGTGAAAAGATTATCGCCATGTTTCCAACCTCTCCACAGCATCCGACCTAGTAGGAGCGCTACACGGAGTAGTAGGATCGATGGAGGACTAAAGTATTAGTGCCAATTAAGTGCAGTCAGAACCCTTCACAGTGGGCATTAAAGAACTGCACTGTGTCACTTAAAGCCGTTTCAAACCAGTGCCCCCAATGATTTGGCCCAGGGCAGCTGTTAGTACTGCAGCAGTGGGTTGCTTACAAGTAGCTGCACTCCTGACCTCAAACCCCCAGGATGCCATTTCTTTAACGTGTCAGCACCCCCACACGCGTGTTGAGGGATGGAGTGCCTAGCCTGTTATTTAGCCGCTATGTCCATCCATCCCAGTATTTACTGCCAACGGAGAACTACTCCTACGAAAAGCCCATCATTAGCTTAGTTAATGCTCATTAGTTGTATAACATAAATAAGCCACAATTGTTGCTTTGTTGCATAGCCCACCGAGAGCTGACCGCCCCCTACATAGCTGTCAGGTTTCAATTGCCATGTGTGATCTTTCTATCATTTCAGTGCATTGTGAGTGACCTTGCCTGATTGACAAATACACAGTCTGTCTGAAAACCTGGCACCGTCAAATACCGGAGATGGGCACATACAAACTGCGAGCCTTGCGCAATGCATCCCTCTTGCGCTGAGTGGGAACACCGGCTAGTGCCGGCTTAGCCTCATACTGAGCAAGCCACTCCCTGACCCATGGTACCTTCAGCGAGCTGCAACCGAACCACCCCCAAAGCAGCAGCTGCACCTAGGGAGCCCAAAAGACCTTTATTTTGATTGTCTCGCACATGACATTGCCTCAGCTTCAATTAGGTCAATGGGGGTAATACATTCACCTGTTTTTTGGGGGGGTTTTTGTTGTTTTTTTTTAACCTCAGGAGGATGAATGACTGAGTGGCCCAACGGGGATCCAATCCTGCACAAGGCCTATGTGAAATAGGCCTAAAGATCATCCCTTTCAAACCTTCCCCTTCACGTTTTGCAAGGCGATGTTGCCACCGATTCCAACCGCTTAAACTAGTGACTAGTGTGCTGCCCTGATTTGTAAATGGCATTCAGAATGTGAGAGACCCTGCCAGGCCCGCAACCTTCATCCAACAGTTAGCATGGTCCTGTCCCAAAAGTATCTTAAAGTAACAGCACAACCGGCCTATTATATTTGACAATGGATGTTGGTTGTCTAAGGGGAAATAAACAAGTCTGAAAATGGGGAGAAGAGTGACATAATTCCTTGAAAATAGTTGTTTTCAAGGTGAGCGCGTGGAGGTTTAGTGATTTGCCCAGCATCACTGGATGCTGAGAAGACCCCGAGGCCCAAACCCGGTTCCTCAGCTCCAAAGTTGGTAACTCTAGCCGTGAGGCTCCGTCCCTTCCCCTTTACTTAATTGCCTTCTTTCAGCTCCTACGACGACGGTTGCTGCTCGAGTTCGATTCATAAAAGGGGGTGGTGATGGACAGAATATCTGAATTAAGCAGAATACTCCTACCCATGTCAAAAGATCAGGGCTTGATCCATCACCGTTTTTTAGCTCACTGCACCATCCCAGCTCAGAACCTGGCTACATGCAAATTAGTCTGACCCTGGCCCAGTGCATCATGGGAACAGGCCAGACCAAACTACCAAGCCAATTCTTTACTGGAAAGGAAACAAGCTGCTCGAGTTCGGCCGCGCCAGTAAACCCTGGTATGCCACAGCACTTAGGGTCGCAGAAGCACAAACGCGGCACGGGAAAATGAACCAAACCGCAGCATGGAGCGCCGATCCCACCATTCCAAGCCGAGGTAAGCCCGCGGCCATGGAAGGCCCCCCACCCCCTTCCCAAATTGGCACCTGCCTGGCGCCCAACTCACTGCTGAGGGGAAGGGTGTAGGAACAGCGCCTGGGATGGCCACCAAATATGATAACAGCCAGGTGGCAAGTTGGAGGTACCAGGGAGGTGAGGCGGGGTACGAGGCCCTACCGGGCACAGAATACATGAAGTGGTGACCCTCATGCAGTGAGTTGGAAGCACTGGGGACTAGCGAGGGTTGCGCGTGGGCTAAGCAGCAAGGAGGCGGCCTCACTCATTGCCCCGGTAACACTCCGTGCATGCCCTCTCTCGTTACATGCAGCCCCCACACTGCTCAGGGAACGCTGGATACTGGCTGTCACAGAAGGAAGGTGGGGTGCCCACAGACAGGGGTGGAAAACAATGGAACAGACGCGAGCCTCCACTCTAGGCCCGAGCTCCAACTGCGTGTCAAGCGTCAATCATTAAGCAGTAATTAAGCGAGGACAGCGCCCCCGTTGTATTTGCGTACATACCCATTCCGTACTTCATAATAGTGTACAAGTGAGGCTGGCCTGAACAACATGCCCGGCATATCAGTCTGGGCCAAGGCTCTCTGTACAACCCAAAGCCCCTGCTCTGGGCAGCCACTCGGTCGGATCCAGTGGTGAAGTGGGACAGCATAATAGCTCGACCCTTCGCTGCCAACCCGACACCCTCATATCTCCGAACTCTGTGACACGACGGCACCCACATCAAATCTAAACCGGTGCGCAGCAACACAGTCGTCCTGGACAGCTGTGTCCAAATTAGTGAGATAAATCGGCCAGGCATGTGTGAATTGTTAAAGTACTTGACTGAAGACAGTGGGTGTCTAGATGACGGTGACGTGGTCAACTGTGATTTGATGACCTCAATGCATGTATCAGTTTTAACCATCGGAATACCTTAGATTGTTGAACTTACCCAAGATAACAAACCACTGCATCCTCAACGCAATCGCAGCTGTAGTATCTGGGAAACATACCTATAAGTCCACCTTGATACATGTAGAGCGTACTCCCACCCGAGCTCTCTCGAAGCGGTGTACACATTACTTGCTCTGTAATTCGTCGACATCGAAGCAGCACAGGGGCACGTCGTTCAGGCAGTTTTTTACAGCTATTATTATTCCGGGCCTTTCCTGTCCCGTGAGCCTCACAAACCTTGAAATATTGTCCTTGTTTGCTTATGATACATGCACAAGTGCCACCATTGCCTCATGTAATGTAACGTTTGTTCTTGTGTTTTCAGCATCTGACATTTAGTGCAGTATTATACCTCTATTTGTACTTTGTACGCTTTTGTAACATACACACATCACTTTCTTCCTCCTGTAACGTATCGTTTGCCACCTCTTGTATTTTGCTTATTTTATTTATTTATTTATTTATTTGATTTATAAAGCGCACTGTCACCTTGCAGGCATCCTGGCGCTAACTGGCTCAAAAGTGCGGGCGAGTATCAGGCGAGACGTGACGGAGCAGTACAATTACTTGGGAAACAGCCAGGTTTTGATCTTTCTCCTAAAAGGGAGAAGTTCCCTGGTTTGCCTAATCTCGAAAGGGATCATTGATAACAATGGGGTAGACCCAAAAGATCAATAGGTGACAAGCTTGAGAGGACTGTGCCTTTGGAGATGGGCTAACAGTTTTCCGGTTTGTCTTTACCTTTGATAGGTGCATCGCCCAACTGATCTGGAATTGCGACACCTTCTAATTTTATTTGGTAATGTACCCAACACTTCTTTTAATTAATCCCTTCTGATTAGAATATCTATTATAAATGGTTAAAATATTTACACTTACCGTTACAGGTGCTTCCCTGTCCCCCCCTTCCCTACTACCGTCCTGAAGAAGACCCGCAGCAGAGGTCGTGACCTTCCCTTATTGCGCCAGGGTCGAAACGTCGACGATCCCCCCAGTTACCCCCTTAAGCCTACACCTGCCCCTTCCTGTCCCCTTGTATATTATTGTATATAGATTGTAAATGGGTAGGCTTTACATGTGCAATGTACATATAAATTCTCTGTTGCACTAAATTACTTTGTAATTCTTTTTCCTTCACTTGAGCACCAACTTTGTTTCCTTTCCTTTTTTCCTTGCTGAAATTTTATGAATTTGTAAATAAATTGCAGTAGAAATTGTCGTATACATTGTTGTGTTGGGTTCTTCTGTTTTTTGAGCTGAATTAAGCCAATAATACATCTCCTTGTGTTTGTATGTTCAGATTTAGTCTGATTTTGTTGTTTTTTTGACTGTGAAGAAATAATATTCATATCATTAATTGCGTTTAAATTGTGTATCTAGGACCACTTTTTTCATATATATAATCTCGAAAGGGAGCAGATTCCATAATTTGGCAGCGGCCACCTCAAAGGTTCTACCCCCTGCTCTGACCTTCCTAAATCTAGGCACCTTCACCAGCCTAGCCGCTGAGGATCGAAGCTGCCTGGTTGGTGTATACCAAGCGAATTTCGATTGCAGGGAGACAGAGCCAGTTCCACGGAGGGCCCTAAAAACCAGGCAAAGGGCCTTGAATTGTACCCTCTGTCTCAGAGGTAGCCAGTGCAGTTTCGCTAGGGCAGCCGGCCCATGTGCTCTTCTAGGAAGCCCCAAGACCAACCTAGCAGCCGCTGATTGCATTCTTTGGAGCCGATCTAACAGAAAACCAGGGGACTCCAGCAGTAGGACATTACAATAATCCAGCCTACTGAGGATTGTGCACCTTGCCACTTGAGCACGTGCCTGAATTGATTCATGCACAATTGTCACTATTTCCTTATACAACGCACCGTTTGCTTTTGTAACATGCTGACTTGTACTTGTTTCTCATGTATCACTACTGTTCCTATTGATAAGCGCTCTGAAACCTTTGGGTAAAGTCTGCGTTATATACAAACACATTATTTCAATAAATAAAACAGGGGAAGGGGCATACTCCTTTGAAGTTAGGGACATGTTCATACTTAACTCATTCCCTGCCTAGCTGAGCCACGTCGGGAGTGATGAAGGGAGTAATCAGGACATCAGCCCCAAAGCATCTGTCCAGACCGGCCACTAAGCACCAGGTCAAAATTGAGTGGGGCCACTGTAAGGTGTGACCCCTCCGCCGAAAGCAAACACCAGCGGTAGCCCGCGTGCTGTTCTCTAATAAAGTGGCACTCTGGTTCTCACCAGCGCGCCAGGAAGGGGTGGCGCTGGCACATCTGTTGCACACTGCAACACCAGGATGCCCCAGTAATGGAGTGGCTACAGGATTCCCCACCTTGCCAGACGGGCAGAGGGGGGGATGCCCAACCGGAGGAGAAGGCCCCCTGCGGTGGCCTCGGGCAGCCGCAAGTGTGTTGGAACTAGGAGTGCTCCCGGCTTCCCCACGTGGTCAACAGTTTGTGACCCTGCGCAAATCACAGTTTGCCACTGACTGCAATAGCGACAAAAGCAAAACCGCACATGTTCACCGCAGAGTGAAACCCTGCCATTCTCAGGTGAACATTGAGACTATGTTCTCTTTAAATAAATAACCACAGCTCGTGGTGCATGGGACAAGTGGAAGCCCTCTGCAGAAACAGGTCAGGTTTCTTGCACTGCTAACCGATTATTGGAGTTGAATATTAATCTTTGGTGATAGGTCACCTTTTAAACTACTATTTGTGCAGCGTTCCTGTCACACATTAAAAACCCGCCACTCCCAACCAGAGTGCCAGGCAGCGGCTTGCGAGCTGGCCGGCACTCCAGGGCCCACGCCACCCAGGGCACCAGTGCTCGCTGTAGGGGAGGGAGGGAGGTTGGAGTGTTGGTTTGGGCACGACTAACCTCACTTCCAACTCCGGCCCAGAGTTATGGGGGACCGGAGAAATATAACAGCAGGGTCATTAGCTAGTGACAACCCCATCTCACCTGCCCTGAAACGCGAAGCCGCCTGGGTGTGCAACAGCTGCTGGCTGCGGCAGAGGACACATCTACTGACCGGAAACTAAAGAGATTCGGGGAGGCCGTGCTGAGGAGATCGTCGAGGCGCTAGGGAGTGAAAACAAATGGAGTTTTCCCCCGGCCACACGCAAATGCGTCGGCAGTTCAACCAATTTGCACACGGATCGAAGGGGGGGGGGGGGGGCGATTCAGCATTGTAAAACATGCCAAGTTGGGAACCGAACCCTGCTAGGCAAGCGCCGGAGCTAAGCGCCCAGCCCTCGAGGCTACACAGGAGGGCTCAGATGTCGAACTCGGGGGGGACCATGCAAGAGAGGAGTTAGAAAAAGCTCCTTCGTTTGTGGACAATGCTGCGCTGCGCGGCGAGATGCCTTGTGGCATAAGCCCATCCCCCCCTGAACTACCCCCGTCCCAATCCAACACCACAACCCTGTGGGCCGGGGTCTGAGAAATAGCTCTTGGGATGGGGTCCCACACAGGTCATGGCCAGCATGGTGGGGCCCAAAGAGGGGGTGGCATCTGGGGTAGCACTCACCTCGCTACTAACGCACTGAAGTACGACCTCAGTACACCGAGGCCCGCAACAACCCACAGTGCGACCAACAAACAGCGTGTCCACGGCGCATCCGGTGCATCAAAAGGCAGAGACATGGCGAGGGGGACTTATATACCCCTCACCCTGCCTGGTGCACCGGACGTGATGTAGCACGTCCACGACCCCTGAGGAGAGTCCTCTCTTAGCCAACTCCCCCTTTCGTGGAAGAAAGGGGGGAAGGGGAGGGGGAAGCCCAATGGCACTAGAGGGCCGCCCTCCTGAGTGGCCCCCTGTGGTGGCCTCGGGCAGCCACCGATCACAGCCGCGCCACATCCAGCTATTTGACCCACCATGGCATGTGTAGCATGTTGCCACAGGTGGTGAGTGCCCCGTCTCCCCTGCACACCAGTCCCCCTTGCCCTGTGACCACGTGACATCCAACATCAACGGTGGCAGCCCCTGCGGGAGCATCGCAATGTTAGCCCCACCCCCAGCAATTGCTGTGCGGTTGAGCATCGGGCCAAATTACTAATAGGGGCATATGATGTTTATGGTGCATACGTGACCCACTCTTCGTCCATATCCTCATGCTAAGGCACAAAGCACAGAGACTGTTTGCCCATAAGGGTGTAAAGGGCCCCAGTCAAGGAAATTAGGCCATTGCGCTACCCACTCCACACCTCCAGAGTGGCTGATAGCCCTGTTTTAAGTTTCCACAGGGTGAGGAGGCCCTTGGACAGTTGCTTTGCCACACCACTTCACATGGCTCAGCACTCGTGCCGAAAGGTGCCAGAGATACAGCAGGATTGCAAAAACACACAGTGCCCACACCACAATTACTCATTCAATATTCAAGAAGGGTAAGAAACCAGTTTATTGTAACCACCCTTAGACAGCATTACTCAGTGTCTATCATTTTATGCTTTTTTTCAAATTTAAAAAAAATCATAACAGAATAAAGGACTACGTATTGGAATATTTACAAGACTAAATACACTTTGTACATACATCAAAAAACAAACATTATTTACACACTAAAAAACGTTTCTGCATCAAACATTACAAAATGTTTTAATTACATCACAACCAACAAATATTACAATAAAAAACATGAAGAAAAATGATTTCCAAGGGGGTATAAGCAACTTAATAGCTTGTAAACGCTTAAATACTGGACCATCCAGTCCTAGTGTCGTGAAGTTGACAATTTATTCCACCCAAGAAAGACTGCAGTCTTTCTTGGGTGGAATACATTTATTTTATATTATTATTTTTATATAAATTATAATTTTTTGTAATTTTTGATGCAGAAACTTTTTTTAGTGTGTAAATAATGTTTGTTTTTTGATGTATGTACAAAGTGTATTTAGTCTTGTAAATATTCCAATATGTAGTCCTTTATTCTGTTATGGTTTTTTGAAAATTTGAAAAAAAGCATAAAATGATAGACACTGAGTAATGCTGTCTAAGGGTGGTTACAATAAACTGGTTTCTTACCCTTCTTGAATATTGAATGAGTAATTGTGGTGTGGGCACTGTGTGTTTTTGCAATTTAAATATAAGGTCTAGCCCCCACTACTTGTTTATGGACCTATCCCCTTTTGGTTCTCAACAGATACAGCAGGAGGCGCCCATTCATCCTCAGGATCACACAGCATGATGGCATCAATTCCAGCCATAAAGCCATTGATTATAGACAGTGCACCATCTGCATTAGCTCCATAATGTGGGGACTGGGTAGAGCGCCTTCAATTCTACTTTAAAGGCATCAACATTGCAGTTGAACAGAGCAGGGCTCTCCACCTACACCTAGTAGGAAGGGACATTCACAAGGTATACAAGACTTTGGTCGAAGCAACACCCAAAACATATGCAACTTTATCCAGGGCTCTCAATGCACACCTCGAGTCGATGGCGAATAGGGATTATGAACTCTTTATGTTCCGTCAGGCACGCCAGGAACTGGAAGAATCAACAGACGCCTTCAACTGTTGCTTTAAAGAATTAGCAAGCAACTGTGGCCTCCATGATGAACAGGAAGAGATAAGAGGTCAGGCAATGCAAGGGTTCCCCTCACCAAAACTGAGAGAGATGATTCTCTAAGAATCGAGGAAATCGCTCCGGGGCATCCTGAAACTTGGACGGTCGCCAGAGCTTTCAAAAGCGAGAGATTGTAATATGGAAGCTACCCTCCACTTGTCAATTAAATCAGAAGCAGATATGTCATCCAACCACTCCGCAGTCCAGCAGCCCAGCAGCCCAGCAGCCCAGAAACAGCCTCCAGAAAAACTCAAAGACTGAGGATATTGTAGAGGACCTCCTCACTAGCTAGCAGAGTGCCCCACAAAAAAAAGAGATGTTACACCTCAGAAAATATAATCACTTCTCAAAAGTCTTCAGGTCCTCAAAGGGAAAGCCCCAGAAAGAAACAACCCAGGCCATTGACTCTAGCCGCACTACACCAGAGGACATGGATAATGACATTGAAGAGTACACTGTTCACACCGTCTTTGCAATTGATGGATACCCGATCAACTCACCACCCGCTCCCACAGTGCCAGCTTCTAATAGGGACATAATTGGTCACAGCAACCATTGACACCGAAGCATCCATCAAACTAATGTCAGCTGAAGTATATTGCTCCCTAGCTGAAACCTGGGAGCTGGAAAAGGCAAAGATCAGGGTCTTCACATATGGACAAGCACATCCCATACCCCATTTTTGGGTGTTTAAATTCACTGGTGTCCCAAAAGAGTGCAAGTATCAACACCGTCATTTACTCAGCTGAAAAAGGACATGGCATGCTGGTTAGCGGGATAGACTGCCAAAGCGCTAGACCAGATTGTAGTAATGATGACACGCTGGTAAGTTGTAATCCAAGTAGGTTTATTCATATAAGTAGACAGGTCATTAATAACAGGTATATAAATCCTGTAAGGCAGTCTGTAAGCTGAGGTAAACAACCTTTACAACGCAACTTTTACCACGCAGTGCCTTTACAACGCAACTTTTACAACGCAAACCGTTACAGCGCATTGCGCTGGGGGCGCTCTAGGATAGGGAATAGGTTTAATGTACTATCCAACACCTTCCCTACTATCCACGGGGACTGGAGTTGGAATAGTAAATTAAACAATTCACTATCCAGCGCCTAAAAGCACTATGCGTTGTAATGGTATGCGTTGTAAAAACCACGTTGTAAAAGCATGCGATGTAAAAGCATGCGTTGTAATGTCATACATCCGTAAGCTGACATCAACAGCCCCACCAGCTAGCTGCTCAGCCCCTCTCACCAACTGTCACTCCTCATCCAGTCGCCCAGGCATTCTACTCAAGGTCCACTCACCAACATTCCATGCAGAAGACATACATGCAGGCTGAGCAGTTAGAGCAGAGAAACATAGAGAATGAAACATCATGTAAGAACACTACACAGATCTTGTTTGCCCTCGGAGTACAAGAGGAAGAACTATCCACTATCCTCGACTAGTTCGCAGAACTGTTCAAAGGCATCGACCGCCTCCGAGGTTAAGAGGTGAAACTGCATATCAACCATTCCATTCAGCCGATAGCTCTATGACATCAGCAGATCATGTTCCATCTCCATCTTCCATCTCCAGTGAAAGATTGAAGAAAAACTGGAGAAGTTGTAACATGCAAGCATAATTGAGAAGGTGACGGACGCCACCCTGTAGGTCTCACCCATCATAATTGTGAGGAAGCTGAAATAGCCTTTATTGGTCCGCATGGGTATGCGACTTCCCAATGTCACCATCAAATGAGAACGCCATTCACCTCCCACAGTAGACGTGATCCTGAGAGAACTAAGTGGAGCAAAGTGGTTATCAAAGGTTGATCTCTGCCCCACATACCATCAGCTACCACTTCAGCCAGAGTCAAGGTATATCCCTACCTTCTCCAATCATGTCAGTCTACGAAGATATAACTGCCTCAACTTTGGCATATCAAGTGCCTCTGAAGTCTTCCAGAACACCATTCAAGAAAAGCTCAGTGTTCTGGAGTCATCAATGTCAGCGATGACATTCTCATATATGCCAAGGTAATAAGACATAATATCGAAGTAAAAATATAGAATGGACAAAATATCGAATGGACATAATATAGTTGTTAAAAATATCGAATTGAAGGTAAGTAATATGGATTGTCAAAATATCGAAGTTTAAAATATTGAAGTTTAAAATATCGAAGTATATAATATAGGCATTAAAATATATCGAATTTTTAATAATATCGAATTTTTTAAGTGTTTTGTATGTTAGTATATGTGTGAAAAGTGTATATTATTTTTGTAATGTATGTTTAATTTTTTTTAAGTAATGAATTTTATGTTATTTAATTTTTGCGTAATTTAATTCTGTAGCGAGTTGTGGGTTTATAGGGGAATAGGGTGGGAAGTAATTTAAATATATTAAATTAAATATACATTTTTAAAAATTATTAATTATTTTTAATTTAATTTTGCTTTTTAGTTCTGTAGCGGGTTGTGGGGTTATAGGGGAATAGGGTGGGAAGTAATTTAATTGTAATTAATTAAATATTTGTATTTATTTATTGGTATTTATTTTGAATTTATTGTTAATTACTTTTTTAATTGGTAATTAATTTTTATTAATTGGTAATTAATTTGTATTAATTGATTAATTGATAATGATGTTAATTTTATTAATTTGTTTTCCATAGCGGGTTGTGGCTTTATAGGGGAATAGGGTGGGAAGTAATTTAATTGTAATAAAGTAAATGTTTTTTATTTATTTATTGGTATTGATTTTTAATGTATTGTTAATAAATGTTTAATTGGTAATTCATTTTTATTAATTGTTAATTCGTTTTTTATTAATTAATTCTTTGATAATTATGATCATTTTATAAATTTATTTTCTGTAGCAGGTTGTGGGTTTATAGGGGAATAGGGTGGGAAGTAATGTAATTTTAATTAATTGCATATTAAAAATACTTTTTGTGTATTGATAATTAATGTACTGTTAATTAATTATTAAGTAGTATTAATTTGTATTAATAATTAGTTTTTGATATTGAAAATTAATTAGTTGTTAATTAATTATGAATAGGTAATTGATTTTTAATAACTAATATTTATTTGTATTTCTAATTAATTAATTATTACATAATATTAAATTGGTGATTAATTTTAATTAATGTTTTATTGGTATTGATATTTAATTTATTTTTATTAATATATTAAATCATTACTTTCCCTACTGTTTAACTCACTGGAGTGGGAATAGTAAGTTTTATCCCTATGCTATCCAACGTTTTCCCTACTATTGCACTCACTGGAGAGGGAATAGTAATTTGTACCCCTATGCTATCCAACGCTTTCCCTACTGTTGCACTCTCTGGAGTGGAAATAGTAATTTTTACCCTCCTGCTATCCAACGCTTTCCCTACTGTTGCACTCACTGGAGTGGGAATAGTAAATTTCACCCCTACACTATCCAACGCTTTCCCTACTGTTGCACTCTCTGGAGTGGGAATAGTAATTTTTACCCCTACGCTATCCAGCGTTTTATCTACTGTTGCACTCTCTGGAGTGGGAATAGTTATTTTTACCCCTACGCTATCCAACGTTTTCTCTACTGTTGCACTCACTGGAGTGGGAATAGTAATTTTTATCCTCCCACTATCCAACGCTTTCCCTACTGTTGCACTCACTGGAGTTGGAATAGTTATTTTATTATTTTATTTTTTTGTAGAGTTTTATATAGCGCGAACTAGACCCGAACCGAATCAGGTATCAGAGCGCTTTACATATTTTTCCAGTTACGTTTTACGTTTTCCAGTATTTTTACCCCTACGCTATCCAACGCTTTCCCTACTGTTGCACTCACTAGAGTTGTAATAGTAAATTTTACTCTCCCGCTATTGTATGGTAAAAATATGGTATATTTTTTATTAATATTACGTTAATATATATATATATGTATTAAAAAATAAAAATAATATTTTTTTAACTTACATTAATTATCCATTTTAAGGTTATTTAAGTATTTTAAGTATGTTTAAGTTAATTATATTTATTATTTCATTAATTTTCAATTAATTTTAAGACATAAAAAAATTTGATATTTTGACTAACTATATTTTTAACAACGATATTTTTGATTCGATATTATTGTACTTACCTGTTTGTAGATAGGAATTCGATAT
The DNA here is from genome assembly GCF_964261635.1 of Lissotriton helveticus. NCBI lineage: Eukaryota > Metazoa > Chordata > Amphibia > Caudata > Salamandridae > Lissotriton > Lissotriton helveticus. Next base: position 872,195,329 of record NC_136065.1, on the reverse strand, counting down.
TTTTGCATTCTATATTTTTTCGTCTATATTTTGGTAGGTCTGTATTTTGGTATTCTATATTATGTCAGTGATCCATATGCCAAGACTGTGGCCGAACACCTCCGACACCTCAGCGGAGTCCTCCAGAAGATCAAAGATTCTGGACTCACTCTCCATCGTGAGAAGCATGAGTTTCTGAAACAACGTATCAGCTTCTTCGGGTATCTATTTTCAGCAGATGGGGTGGCATCAGACGTCGAAAAACTCAGAGATGTACAAGAGGCCCTGTCACCCGCCAACATCTCAGAAGCATTGAGCCTTCTTGGAATGGTGGATTACTGTGGGAGGTTCATTCCAGACCCTGAACGTCTCACCCAACTAATTTGTAAACTCACCAAATCAAGCACCACCTGGACTTGGAATACCGAGTAGGATGAAGCTTTCCACAAGACTTAAGAACCTCTGTCCATGGATACCACTCTGTCCGACTTTGATCCTCAGAATCCCACCAATATTGCGGTGGATGCCAGCCGAAAGGTCTTGGGATGAAATCACCCAAAAACCAGAAGAAGGTTGAACTCCAGCTGCGTATGCAAGCTGGTTGCTCACAGAGACAGAACAATACTCCCAAACATAAAAAGAAGGCATCACCATAAACTGGGCATGCAGGCACTTTCACCTCTATCTTTATGGACAGCCATTCGTAGTCATAACGGATCAGCAGCTCCTGATGCCCCTGTTCCATGGATCTGTTTCCAAGCTGCTTCCTCACATCGAAAAATGAATGCTTCGACTACAGGAATATGACTGTCAACTCGAATACCGACCAGGTGCCACCAACCAAGCTGACTATCCCTCTCGCCACACTGGTGCCACAACTCCCCAAAGAAGTCGAAGAGGCTGAGGAGACAGAAGAGTATGTCTGCTACATTAAAGAGTGGCCCATGCCACTTCCCCTTCCACTGGACACCCTTAAACATGCCACTCAGGAAGATGAGTGCCTCCAACTGGCATTCACTGTAGTCCAGTCAGGAGAATGGAAAACCCTAAAGACACACTTGCTACAAAGGACCCCAGAAGCCAAAAGGGTCTTAGAGCCTCTGCTCAATGTTTGCCAAGAACTCTCAACAGATGCAAGTGTATGCCTACTCCGATGACTGCGCTTGGTGATCCCAAGGAGCTTTATGGGGCAAGCTGTACAACTATCCCACCATGGCCACCAAGGAATTGTTAAAACCAAAAATAGGCTTCACACCAAAGTAGGGTTCCCAGGTATGGATGACATGGTGGAAACTGTAGTAGGATCCTTCACTTGGTGCCAAGTCTCTTGATCTCCAGAAGCCCTTGAGTCAGTACACACAGAGGAAGGTCCACAGCAGGCTTGGGATTGTGTCAGTTGGAATTTGGCCATCTACCGGATGGAAGACACGCATTCATCATGATTGATGACTTCACAAAAATACCCAGAAATTGAGCTCATTGGGTCGCAGGCAGCCTCTGAAGTCACTACAAAATTAAAAAAGATAATCACCACTCATGGCCTTATGAAAGAGATGAGGGCCGACAATAGACTTCCTTTCCAAATCCTTGAATTTGCAGAATGCCTTTGCTCCTGGGGCATCAAATATCCCAGGATAACACTGTGCTGGCCACCAGCAAATGGAGAGTTGGAGCGGATAATGCGTACTTTGAACAAGGTAATCTGCATTGCTCATGACTACGAACAACACCTGGAGAGAGCGGTTTATTGATTCCTATGAGATCACCGGCAAATGCCTCACTCCACCACTGGAGAAGCTCCATGGCATGCCAGCATGGGACGTATATTCAGGGACATCATCCCACATCACCCAGAATAGACCTCAGACCCCAATGATAAAGAAAGAGCCCTCAGCAGAAGAGTCGCGACCAGTCAGCAAGCCTGAGACAAATGGAGAGCTCAGCGTTCGGACTATCAGTCAGGAGATTCAGTGTTGGTCAAGGATAGGTATCCAGGTAGCAAATTCCGATTACCATTCAAGTGCCAACCATGGTCAGTAATGATGCTCCATGGCAGCATGATAACTGGCTGGAGAGGTGATGAAGAATTCACTCTCAACATTTCCTTCTTCAAGAAAGTCAACAGGATACTTCAAGAAACTAGGGATGCCTCCTCAGACATTGGGCGGAGCCGAAGGATAGGTTACCTTCATCATCGGCGGCCCAGTCCCCAAGAGTATTTCCTCCGGATCTAGTTGAGACTCAAATAGACTCCACCCTGAGAGGTGCAGAGACATCACAATTCATCACTCCAAGGTCCTCAGGCTGAAGTGACTACCAGAGGTACCACCTGCGAACCAAACCAAGACCATCCACCCACCTAAAGAACTTCCTGGTTTAATGACCTGATGATGCCAGCGGATGCACATCCAGGAAAATAACTGTTCCCTGGGAAAGGTAAATTCTATCTGTAATTTCATAGTACAAAGACAAATGTTCTTGCTATGTTTTATTAAAGATGGCGAGAAATGTACTGTTCCATCTCCTAACATGTCACAGGGTGATTTTGTTTTGCTCACCCGTGTGTGTGGGTGTATTGGTTCAATCCTACGCAGTACGCATAGGAGATAATGAAAAGTTCATGGGTATGGCTTGATAGTTAGTTACACGCCAGCCCTTAACTGCAGCAAGTGTCTCCCTGCCGTATTTGTTTATAACTAAAGAGCCCCCTGTTAGATTTGGTGGTCTCTAGTTGGCAGAGGTAGGTACCTTTGACCAAACAGAGACCCTTGCATCTAGTCAGGCTAAGGGGATACACTCCTAAAATAACCCCTGCTCACCCCCTTGGTAGCTTGGCACGAGCAGACAGGCTTATCTCAGAGGCAGTGTAAAGCATTTGTCAACATATACAGTAACCCAGTGACAACACTACAGATGGACACCACACAAATTGTAGTATAAAAATAAGTATTTTTATATAGACATAACACATGACCACAAACGAAAAAAATCCACAATACTGTACTTTAAAAATGGTAGAATTTTCTTAGTTCTCTTAAGATGTAAAATGCGACACTTTGAGTTCTATGTACCTTAGGATGCGTAACGCTATACTACAAAAGTGTTGTAGGGAAGGTGATGCGTTGGTTCCTTACATGCAAGAACGGTGATGCGTCGGGTCCCTACTGATGCGTAGGGAATGCGTCGGTTCTTCTATGCGAGGGGAGATGATGCGTCGGTTTCTTACTGCGCTTCGATGGCGATGCGGCCCGCAACGCCCTGATGCGATGAAGATCCGGTGCAATGAAACAAAGATGGCATCTTCTCTTGGATGCAACACGATGCGTGCATGCCCAACAGCTGTGCGGCGACTCAATGATTCTTCTGAGCGGCGACAGGCCCTGCGACACGCTTACCGTTGATGCTGCGGCTTCTGATATGATGTCGATCCTCTTCTCCGGCGATGCGTGGCGCTTCAGCAACGATGCAACAGCTTGCAGCGGTGACACGCTTTTCCAGCGATGCGAAGACAGTGGCTACAGCTGCGACGCGCTTCCCCGATGATGGGACGGCATCTGGTGCGACGTCGATTCTTCTCTTTGGCGATGCAAGGTGCTTTCACGTTGTGAAGCGACTGCGGCCGTTCAGAGACACGCTTCTCCTTCGTGAGTCGTGCTTCCAACTTCTTGTAACACGCAGTCCCTCTGAAAGCCCAACACAACTACAGGCACTTCCAAAGAACTCTTGGGTAGCTGGTTGGTGAAGTCTGTTGTCCCTGAGACTTCAGCAGGAGGCAAGCTCTTCCTCAAGACCTTGGAGATCCTTCACAAGTTGATCAACGCACACACAAAGCTCCTCTCTCCTTTCTTTGGCAGTCAGGCAACCACTGCAGGCCAATCCCCCAAGCAGAACTTCAGTCTCTCTAGTTCCTTTCCTCAGAAAAGGTTTCTTCTTGTTTCCCAAAAGTGATCTAGAGTTCAGGGGTCTTGGTCCCCCTTTTAATAAACAGTTTCTCTTTGTTCTCTGAAGGCAGAGAGGCCTTTTCCTAGTCCAAACCAGTTCTGGTCAGTCCTGGGGCACTTTGTTTACATGACTCCTTCTTTCCTTTCACAGCGCAGGGCAGGGACATCAGACGCACCACAGGAGGTGGAGCCAGCATTGTGGAGGGAAGGCACAGCCCTATTCAGGTCCCAGGTGCAACTCCTCCCTCCCATCCGCATGCAGATCTCTCTATTCAGCTCTGTGCTGACTAACCCTGTCTCCTGGAATCCACCAGCCCCTGTCACTCAAACTCCAGACAAGATATACACAACCTAGCAGAGGCAAGCTTGGATAGGTAGACAAGAAAATACCTGCTTTCTAAAAGTGGTATTTCCAAACACAGAATGTTAAAACCAACTTCACTAAAGGTTGTATTTATCATTCTGAATTCAGGCATACTAAACTCAAATTCATGCCTAGTTCCCTGATTCACTTAGGATTATAAGATGTAATAATCAAACTGTCCATTCTGGCCTATGGGGAACAGGTAGTGCACTGTACTAGGGTCTGACAAGTAAACCAAACCAACCAATCATGGAATCACTAATCCATACATCTATTTACCATAGGGAGCACTTGCACTGTGGCACTGGGCTGCAGTGGCACAGTGCCCAAAGCATCTATACCCAGCAAAAACACACGAGGCAACAGCAAAAAATAGAAGGGAGACCCATGCCAAGGTGCCAGGTCTAACATGTGTCCCCGCCAGCTGAAATGTGGGGAGAACTACCCTACCTCCTGAAAGTTCTCATCACTGAGGTGGAGAAATCTGGACGGACCATCAGCATTGGCGTGCTCTGTACCAGGGCAGTGTTCCACTGTGAAATCCATGCCCTGTAGGGAAATGGACCACCTCAACAGCTTTGGATTCTCACCCCTCATCTGTATCAACCATCTGAGGGGCCTGTGGGTTGTCTGAACCCGGAAGTGAGTCCCATGCAGGTATGGTCTCAGCTCCTTCAGTGCCCAGACCACAGCAAATGCCTCACGCTCAATCGCACTCCACCTCTGTTCTCGTGGAGGTAACCTCCTACAGATGAAGGCTATGGGTTGATCTAGGCCCTCCTCATATATCTGTTAAAAAACAGCCCCCACACCATGCTCTGAAGCGTCTGTCCGAACAATAAGTTCTCTAGAGAAGTTGGGTGCCAGGAGCACGGGCTCTGTGCACATGGCAGTTTTCAGGGCCTCAAAAGCTTTCTAACAGGTGTCAGTCCAAATCACTCTCTTGGGCTGCTTCCTGGGAGTCAGCTCTGTCAAGGGTGCAACAATGCTGCCATACCCTTTGACAAACCTCGTGTAATACCCAGTGAGTCCTAAAAAGGCTCTCACCTCTGTCTGGGTCTTGGGGGGCTCCCAAACCAAGATGGTTTCAATCTTGGGCTGAAGGGGCACCACCTAGCCGCTCCCAACCTGATGTCCCAAGTACACCACGGAACCCTGCCCGATCTGGCACTTCCTTGCCTTGATCATGATGCCTGCCCTCCGCAGCACCATCAACACTTCCCAGAGGTGGTGCAGATGTTCATCCCAACTGGTGCTAAACACTGCAATGTCATCCAGGTAGGTGGCACTGAACTCTTCCAGTCCAGCCAACACCTGGTTGACCAACCTCGTAAAGGTGGCAGGGGCATTCTTCATCCCAAAGGGCATAATCCGGAACTGGTAGTGCCCATCTGGTGTGGAGAATGATGACCTCCCCCCTTCCCCATCAGTTAAGGTGATCTGCCAGTACCCAGACGTCAGGTCAAACATGCTGAGGTAACGTGCAGCCCCGAACCAATCAATGAGCTCATCAGCCCTGGGGATGGGATGAGCGTCAGTCCTCGTGACTGAATTGACCCCTCGGTAGTCCACACAGAACCGGACTTCTGGTGTGGCACCCGATGCAGCAGCCTTTGGGACCAAGACCATTGGGCTGCTCCAAGGACTGTTAGAGGACTCAATGCCCCTAACGCAAGCATCTTTGAGACCTCCTCTTTGATGCAAGCTCTCACCTGGTCAGTCACCCTGTAAGTTTTTTGCTTCACAGGAGGACTATCTCCAGTGTCCACATCATGGATGCACAAATCTGTGACACTGAGAATCAGGGAGAACAGATCAGAAAACTGTCCCAGCAACTGGCGGCAGTCATTCTGTTGCTCAGGGGTCAGGGTGGAAGAGAGGTTCACACCATCCACTGACCCATCCCGCTCTGTCACCAACAGGAGGTCAGGAAGAGGCTCAGTCTCCTCCTCCATTCCATAATCTGTTGCTAAGAGCATGCCCACTTCTGACCTCTCCAAGGGGGCTTCAGGTGGTTGACATGCCAGACCCGCAAGGGGTTCCTGGGGGACCGCAAGTTCACCAAGTAGGTAACAGAACTTTTGCGCTATACTACCTCAAATGGTCCGGTCCACTTCCCGTTTAAAAAAAAAAATTGGCAGACCCTGAGGGATGGGGTCCCCAGGGCCAGGAGTGGCCTTAGGTAAGGGCCACGCTGCCCCCTCCAAAAAATGTTTACAAAAAAATAAGAAGAATGGTCGGGAACGAGGGATAGTGTCCCAGGGGCTGAAATTGGCCTCAGGAAGAGGGCCGTACAGCCCTCTTATTGTTTAAAAAAAAATGTGGCAGGCTCTGGGGGATGGGGTTCCCAGAGACCAAATACATTGAAAGGAGGGGGGCCACAAAGTCCCCCTTCTATAAACATTTTTAATAAAAAGTCAGCATCTCACCGGAGCATCCGCCCCCCGCCCTGCACCACTCTGCAAACGTGCCCACTGGTGCATTCTAAGTTTGAGAATTAAGTCCCCTTGAATACTGAGGGTCCCTGGGGGTCAACTAGCCCACCAGGTACCTCCGGTAAGCGCCATACAGCTGGATTGCCGAGAGGTGGTCTGAGGCCATGCTCCTTTTTACACCACTCTGCAAACCCGCCTCTTGGTGCACTGCTGATGGGGCGATGAGGTCCTCTTGTGTCCTGAGGACCTCAGGACACAAGTGAACTTCATCCGCAGAGCAGCAGTGCACCATGAGGTGCGTTTGCAGAGTGGTATAAAAAGGGGGCATGGCCTCAGACCACTCTCAGCAATGCAGATGTGTGGGGCTTACTGGAGGTACCTTTTGGGCTAGTTGGGCCCCAGGGACCCACATGAGGAGAGGGGACTTCATCCCCCAACCAAGAGCGCGCCAGGAGGCGTGTTTGCAGAGTGGTGGAGAAAGGGTGTGTGGCCTGTGTTCACCTCTCAGCAATTCCACTGTGTGGGGCTTACTGGAGGTAAGAGGTAGAGTAGTTGGCCCTTAAGGACCGCCAGCAGTGAAGGGGACTTAAATCCCCATACAAGAGCGCACCAGGGAGCATGTTTGCAGACTGGTGGGAAAAGGGGGCGTGGCCTGATATGAGAACTTAGCAATTCTGCTGTGTGGTATTTACTGGAGGTAATAGATGGGGTAGTTGGGACCCAAGGATGTCCTTGGGGGCCAACTACTCCTCTTATTTCCTCCACTAAGTCCCACACAGTAGGATTGCTAAGACCTCTTTGGAGGCCATGCCCCCTTTCTCCACCACTCTGCAAATATACCTCCTGGCAGACTACAGGATGGGGGATAAAGTCCACTTTACTCCTGATGGACTTTGGGGGCCAAGAAGCCCTTCTGGTACCTCCAGTAAGTCCTACACAGCGGAATTCCTGAGCGCTGGTCGGAAGCCCAGCACCCTTTCTCTACCACTCTGCAAACGCGACTACTAGTTAAAGAAGCATCTTTCTGCATATCTGACCTATAGGTAGTTTTAATCCCCTTCCCTATTATGTACTAGGCTCTTACAGGGAAGGTCATGCCAATCACAGGGGTACATCAACCCATAGAGTACCCTAGTGTATGTAGGTGTTTTCACTGTATTATAAGTAAGGCTCCCGGTTTTCCATTTAAACGGATTTATACATATAAATACAGATGGAAAACCTTTTGGTTTTTGTCTGTATTTATATATAGAAACGGGAAAATACTTCCAAAACAGATGCTCCTGCCACCTCTATGTTCCTCTCTAACATCTGAGTCAGAGGTGCACAGGGTCTGCCAGAGGAAATCGTAAACTGCTGCCCTCAAACTGCTGCTCCAAAGAGGGGTGACCAAGTGCATCTGGGAGCACAGTGTCAACAGAGGCCCTCCAGGACCCCTCACAGCGGTTGTCAGGCAAGGTGTAAATTGTTGGAGCAGTACAAGCAGCTGATGTCCATTAAGAGGTGTGAAAACACCCAAGGACATCGGCTGAAACCTAAGCAGCCTTTTGTTAGAGTTGTTGTAGGGGAGGGGGGAAGCAGGGTGATGTGGCAGGGCACAGAGGGGGCAGACGTGCCTCTAACCACGAATAGCTCGCACGGAACGGAGGGGGTCAAAGGGTCTGCATTAAGAACACCATTTATTTTAAAATGTAATAGATTGTTGAATGTGGAGCGACGGTCCCATGAAACGGAGGATGGGTCGTACGAGGGAGTGAGGCACCCCTGGCAGGGACCAAATGAACCCAAGATTACGCCTCCCAAAACGGATTGAGTGACTCAGATATGCCTTGCAATGCCAGCGATTTTCAAATGAGGTGAGCCCAACACTGATCCCTCATATCAATACCACACAGGGTGTGCAAGCCTGGGGCATGTGATGGCGACAAAATCCAGCGGGTATAATAGAAAGGGGGTTTTATTCCGGGATCTCCGGGCCATGAGTATTGCATATTGCTCTTGTCTCCATAAGTCATAGGCGCTAGAGAGGTTTCTCTTCTCTAGTTAGAGATGGCGAGGGCCTCCCCTCGCCCGTCAGCCACCAGACAGGTGAGCATGCTTTCCCTCAGTAGGGTCATAGGGGTGGAACGATCTGGGGTGGGTGGGCGGAATGCCTCATCAGAGCAGGAATAAACTTGCCTGCACTCTCCAATGAAGGCAGGGAAGCTGCCAATGTGAATAATGCATTTAGCATAGGATCCAAATTTTTAAAAACTGCTATAACAACCTAGTGCAAATTTGCATGTTAATTTAAATAAATGTGGTAAAATACTAGTTTCAGCCTCTTTTTTTTTCTTGCGACAAAAATAAATGTGGATAAATACAGATAAAATGACAAAAAAATAAATATGAATACAGACGGAAATGTTGGAAAAATAAATACCATAACACTGGGAGCCCTAATAATAAGTGTCTTTTAGCATATCAGTGGCTCTAGGCCTGTTTAGTCAGACTCAGTGACCACCAATACTTGTCATGCAAAAAGTTGGGGGCATAGGATGACTTTGCAACAAGGCCTATTTCTGCCCCTCTGTTGGTTCTTTCTGCATATGTCTTGCTTCTTTCTGCACCTTTCTTTGTCTTTCTGGACTTCTGTTGCCTCTTTCTGCATTTCTCTTGCTTCTTTCTGCGCCTTTCTTCCTCTTTCTGCATATGTCATAACATTGTAGGCATAGTACAAAAACCTTTGAAATTCACTGAAAAAACCACAGGTTTCAGGGTTGTTATAGTTAGAAATTAGCATTTAAAAAAACCTTTAAAATTCACTGAAAAAAACATAGGTTTCAGGGTTGTTATAGTTTGAAATTAGCATTTAAAAAAACCTCTGAACTTCACTAAAAAAAAGAACTAGGTTTCAGGGACGTTATAGTTGGTTGGACATTTCACTCGTACAAAACCAGAGAAATTCGGCAGTTATAGTTAGTTGAGCTAACGATAACTTGCGCCCCGCAATGCACTGTTGATGACTTTACCTATTACATCACTCATGACATGGTCAGTGACATCACTGATGACATCACTGATGACAGAACTGATGACAGCACTGATGACATAATCTACGTGATAATCTGATGCACCTCCTCACACCCTTATATAACCTTTGATACACCCACTCTAATACAGACTGCCAGTCTCAAAACAATAGACACACCAATACTAATTACTACATACCCACTCACTGATTCCTAGGTCGACACACACATCTACTTCCTCATCCATACAGTCACTCATAAATGCATCACTCATCAATACAGCCACTATCGTATGTACTCATACACCCCTACAGACACTGACACACTACCACTCACCCATAGAGGTACTCACACAGCTAGTCAGTAATGCAAAGAATCAATCACCCTCCCATTTACTCACTTTCACAGTTATACACACACCACCTCACTTATTTACACAGATACTAACTCATAGTTACTCTTTTATACAATCACTAACACAAGCACACACTCATCCATATAGCTACTCTCACACGCACTCACTCTCATATATAATCAATTATATACTCCAACACTCACATATACTGCCTTTCAAATATGTAGTTACTCACACATGTACCACTGAGATATCCATTCACTCACCAACACAGCTATACACACACTCACCCACCCATATAGCCCCTCACAGATGTACTCTTGAACCCATACACCCAGTGAATCACCCACTCACAAATCCATGCAGGGAGTCACACACACCCCACCCACCCACACAGACTCTGAGACACCAATTCAGGTACTCAGACTGTCAGTGGTTAGATCCAGATGTGCCTTCATTGCCCAGTACAGTTTGGTGGGATGAGGCTTGGACTACAGGTCCCATAATGCCCACGATGGAAGAGGAGTGTCTTGATGCATATCAGCCGATGACGCATGCCGAGTGGCGTGTGTAATTCTTGCTATTGAATTCGGACGTGAGGCTGTACAGCTGCATGAGTCTCATCTTTCAGTGTTCACTTTGTTTCGTGTGGATGTTCTTGCTGGTTGGGGTCTTCGTGTCAGCAGGATAACCTCCAAGACTGTCTTGGCTTCCGGAACCAGTGAGGCTTCTTCTCGCAGCAGACAGCTGTCTGTGCGCTTATACGTTATTTGGATATTCGTTGTTCCGAAGGCTGTTGTTGCTCTGCTTGGAGAGCGAATCTCCAGCTTTCTCCTTCTTACCTGCTACTCAGGATCGAGTGGCGATTTTGGCATTTCTGGTTTGGGGACACATTCAATTATGGAGCGAAGAAGTAAGGTACAAGTTTCAACTCCAGTACATTGTTTCTTTATTAACTTATGACTTAACAAATTGACTATTTGAATTAATAATTTTATCTTGGTAACCAAGAAAGTTATTATGTTTGACTATTGCAGAACCCTAGGTTAAGGTAAAGACAAGGCATCTTTTTTTATTTGTTCTTGCTACGTCAGTGCACTATTTTATTTTCTCCTGTTCGCTGCTGCCCTGGAACTTTCCCACTGGCATTTTGGATTGCATTAATTGGTCTGGGAAGCAAGTACTGTCGGGCATGGATTAGTGCATTTATCTAAGGATTGAAACCAGTCATTTGCTAGATTCTTTTGTTTTGTTTTTGCTTCTTCTCCATCTTTTTCTATTATGAATAAAAGAAGATGATATGCGTGAGAGATGTTTGGTTTATGCATTAGTAACTATCGATGTGGATGGTGGTATAACATGGGTGTGTTTTATTGCTGTAGGAGTTGACTCTTCCAGTGAGAGAGAGGTATCTCTTCTGGTTCATGAAAAGGAACACAGAAATTGTGTTAACCTGGCTCAAGGTACAAAGCACCTTAGTGAGTCTCTCTGAGAGTAGCCATTGTTTGCGGAACTGTATTAATAGTGTGTTCTCTCTCTACATGTATCCCATTCCCAGCTGTTCCTACCCTAATTCCCTTTCCCTCACTTGATCGCCTCAATACGTGTGTTGTTTTCTTCAGAGTTGAGGATGTCAAGAGGTGGACCTCTTTGTGCATTGTCCCGATTCTGAGGAGCTCCTGTGAACGTTACACAGACAACCAATCAAAAATTCATATATAGATACTCATGTAGCTACTCACCAACCCAAGCGTTCACTTATACACCAATTGACAGACTGATACAGACATGCATACAGATTAGTCAGTTACCCATGTATTAGTAAGACACCTTTAATCACTTACTTATACAGTCACTGAGGCACCTATTAAATCATCCATTCAGACACTCACATACCCACTCATTCTTCAATACACCTTGGCGTATATATGTATGAAAAATATTTAAACTTTTTATAAAAACTCAGTCACTGGATGATGTTATCTGTGATGTCATTTGAGATGTCATCAGTGATGTCACTGACCATGTCAAAAGTGATTTAAAAATGTTAACTTAAAAAATTAATTCAAATACAATACACACATAACTACCCACATCACTGCTTTAAAAACATATTTGTACACATGTATTGGGAGTAACTTAAAAAAAAACGGTGTTTGTAACCTGCTTCCCATTTTTGCGACTATGTCGAGAGTTGCAATGACTCCGGTAACCACTGTGCCTTTTTAGGGGGTGCAAAACACATATATGCACACATTTTACAGTGTTTTGGACACTAGGGGTTTGTTACTGCACTGTTTAAAGTCATATTTCTATAGAGAGTTTGAATAAAAACAACCATTTAAACCTATTTTTTATTTTCACGGTGATGCAGAGCGTCATGATGATATCAGTAGCTGCAATCACTGCAAATATGTCGCAAAATAACAAAACAAATGCTGACATTCAATAGCCACCACCATCTTCAAAAAGTATATCTGCAAAATGAATTATAACCAACACACTAAACAAATTACTATCTAAATGACTGTATAATAGCATGTATTGTTCCCTTACTATCTCTATAACACAGTGCATAACCTTTTCAGTGTAATCTATGACTGCATGCATCACTGTATCACTAAGTCACTTATTAATTTTATAAGTATTTGAGGGGATCTGTGAGACGATGCATCAGTCTGGCAATCATTCTGTAACAAAATGCGTGACAGCCTTGCATTACTCTATATCTATGACGCCATGCAAAGCCATGCAGGGTGGCTTTGCATTGCCTCATAGATATAATTCAGAGGCCTGCACCATCGAGTGTCAAAAAAAGGGATGTTCCAGCGGTGAAGGCCTCTTGTAAATAATCCCCTGAGTTGTTTGATTTATAGTGGTCTTTGTCTTGGATTTTCCAATCACTGTGATTGTATTTCTTGTTTCATGCTGCAGAATGAGAGCCCTTCTATGCTGGTTCTCCTGCTCCAATTATAATAAGCAGGACCTTGTTTTTTTCTGTGAATCTTCCATGTTTGGGACTGTTAGAGCTACTATCATTTAGTCCATTTAGAAAAACCCATGCTTCAACAGCAACTCTTGGGTAAGGTGGCAGACAATACATTTCTCCTCAAGTAAAAACGGGAAGGAGGTAGTGGTTGGCTTCAGGGTTGGACAGGGCTTTACAGCCTGCATAATATATGTTATGCTATATGATTTATAAAGTGCATGGCTGTCCCAGCAAAAGGACGTCCCAGCACTAAGAACCAAGAGAGAGAATAAATTAAATGAATAAACTACTGAAATAACCATGTCTTTACTGCCTTTCTGAACACCAGGAGATTGGGAATATTCCTTATAGCAAGAGGCACTGAGTTCCATAAGATAGGAGCTCACCCCTTAAAAGAACGTCCTCCTGCTCTGGCTCTACGGAAACGCTGCACCCGCTTCAGATGTAAATCCGCAGAGCGCAAGGCTCGGGAAGGAGGATTATGTTGGCCCAGGTTTCTGAGAATTGCCGGGCCGGAGTCAGTCAAGATTTTATGAATGACCCAAAGTGCTTTGAACTTGAATCTTTGCTCCACGCAGAGCCAGTGGAGTCAACACAGCACCCCTGAAACCGAGCTACACTTAGGCAGTGCAAATAAAGTACGAGCTGCCACATTCATGGCGCGTTGGAGCCTATTGATCACGGATTTGTTAGCTCCTAACAGAAGGCTGTTACAATAATCCAGCCTTGCCAGGATCATGGCCAATTTCTTGTATTCCATTGGATATTGTAAGTAGTATTCCTCCATGGTGATGAGTGTTGAGCAAGTGTGGCAGTAGGGCAGTACACATATGTTACTACTACTGACTGATGGGAGAGTGGGTGCTCTCAGGTGACCTCAAGTCATGAAGGGAAGAGGCAGGGGTAATGCATCAACAGTTTTCTAACAGTGATTGCAGGAGGGTGGCTGGAAGCATGCATTCGAATTAGCCTTGTGGTAAAGGAGCTCAAGTTATGTAAAGAGAGACTAGAGGGAATAGAATGGCACTGGATCTTTGGGCAATGTCATTATGAAAGACCTTTTTCAGGGCTCAGCATCTACTCTCACGAAAGGTAGGTGAAGCATCTTTGTTCAGGGTATTACCATAAAAAGTGGGTTTAGTGAAATGGCAACTAAGAATGAACACTTGTAAAAATTACTATAATAATACATTTAAAAAACACATAAGTAGGAAAAAATAAAGTGTTTATCTTTTCAAAATATAAACCTACCCACTATACCCACAACATATCCATCCCTTCCCCAAATACATTAAAAACCAACAAAACTAAACTATATTAAATCTAATCTATGTACCCCTTCTACAACTGTTCCCTACAACACTGCCCATGATAGGTCCACACCTTTTCCTAAATCTCTCAAAAACCCACCAAACTTTAGTATACTAAATCTAATTTACTCCACCCCTTCCCCAACAGTTCCCATCCTCACCACCAACAAGAGACCCACCACTCTCCCTAGTGATGTCCCTCCAAAAAGGTCAGATGTTATTTAATGTCCCTCTGGTCCTTCTTAAGTTCTTGAATGCCTTTGAGGCCCTTTCAGAGGAGAACCTCCAATATTGACGGGGGAAGTGAAGAAGCTGCCTGTTGATGGGGACTCTGTCGACGAGCACCCTCTCCCAGTGCATACAACACACGAGAACACATCCGGATTTTCTTCAGATTGATTTACTTCAGCAATCTGCACATGCATGCAATCAACAAGGAGCAGAAGTCATGGGGAGCAATTGATTTCGTGGAAAACAGAGTTGTCGATAGCCGATTGCAGCGAGCAGCAAGCAGGAGCAGGAAGACGCCGAAGAAGCGAACCGCGAACCACGGCTTCTCCGCTGATTACCGCTGCCTCTCTCTCTCTATGGGGGCCAACATCCAGCCATGAACTGCGGGCAGCTTGCAGACGGGCAGCCAAGCCAAGCGAGACTAAGTGTGTTGAGTCTCAGCCCCCCACAGTGCTCCACAAATTGCCGCAAAATGTTCCCCAGATCGGCAGGAGCCGTGAGCCGCCTCCTAGAGTGGCGGGAGCCGCAAATTAATTTCTCATGCGGCCGGAGCCGCAATTCTCCTTCTTGTGTGGAGGGAGCCGTGAGTTGCCTTCCAGTGCAGCGGGAGCCGCAAATTGCTTCAACGTGCAGCGGGAGCCACGTGCTGTCTCTAACGTGGCAGGACCCGCAGGACATTGCTGAGTGCCTCACAGTGCAGCAGGAGCAAAGTGTTACCTTCCTGTTAGCCGCGGATTCCCTGCGTGGCGAGGCAGAGACCGTGTGGGCTGTGTAGCCTTTTCATTGTGGCAAGAGCAGCAAAAAGATTACCAAATGTGGCAGAGTTGGCTTTTTACTTGGCAGGAGCTGCAATGTAACTCATTTTGATAGTAACAGAGCAACAGAGCAGAGCAAGGATGCTGAGAAGACACTTTGAGGAGCTACACACAGCGTGGGAGGTGAGGAGAGATTGTGAGTACAGGAGACGGTGGTCTAGGTGAACAAAGGGGTGGCCGTGAATTAAGTCTACCACTGGCATTTGCCTCTAATTACACCTAAGTGGCCATCTGTATTTATTATAGTGCCTTTCAAGGCCCTGATTGTGGCTTAAGTCTAATCTGGAAACAGGCTTTAAATACCAGGTTGCTTGAGCAGCAGGAATAACCAACGGTAACATCGTTAATAGCAGTTCAGTTACCAACAAACTAAGGACTAATGATTAATGACTAGTGCCTGTGAAAACTGTATAAGCGCATAAGAAGCTGAGAGTCCGGGAGTGGAAACTTGGTGCTAGGTTCGGTGTTGCATGAGCGGTGCACCGGTATATTGGCGCTTTGGAATTTAACCTCCCTGATTGGGTTGGCTGCCATGGGCCAAGGGCTTTTTTAACGTTGGTTCCTGTTGGCTCTGAAAAGAGTACACTACTGTATAGCGCTATGACCCCGCTGGATCAAAAAAAAGTAGGGGGGCAGCAGGAAACAGTAGGATCAAGCGCACGGCTGTCCACGATCCACCAGGTAGTGCCCACTTGTAGTGCCCACTTGGCATAACCAGGAAGACCGAAAACACGACTGAAATTATACTGTTATTTTCTGCACTCTAATGGCATATAAAAAAATAAGATCGAGAACTATCTTTATGAAGAGGATGGAAACAGAAGAGGCAACTAGAAAGAGCGCTGGGAAGATGATAAGAGCCGGAAAGACTATATCGATCACTGGAATTCAAAAATACTTCGCAAAACGAAGCTCAAATGAACAGGGGCAATTACAAAAACCTCATAAGATAGACCATCAAAAAAAAGGGAAAAATGAGGCTGGAAAGAATGGAACACCTACGTACGATCAATCTCAAATTCAAAATCAAAGAACAGCAGAGGTCTCCCCAAAATGTACCCTAATAGATCTGGAGGAGTCAATCCCTAACCTCACTGTATTGGAATCAATAATACCGGGATCATTCCAAATACAGCAATCTCAAGAATATGACATCATTCGTCCAGATATTAATATCAAAGATCTAATATTGCACATGGGATCCCAAAAGGAGCCACAGACCATTCAGAATAGCACTCCACAAAAACCATTTAATCAAGAGGGATTCCTCGAAAAATCACCAGATCTTTCTCTTTATAAAACCACAGGGCTCTCTAATAACTATACCCCAATATCCAAATCTCTGTTCACTTTGCAAAGCATCCTTGAATCAGTTCTTATTCAATTAGGGAACATATTGGAAAATTCCGATCAAATGCTTTATACCTAACTAGGAATGTTAAAATATCTAGTAGAGAAAAAAAGGAAGAAAGAAGTATTACAATCAACATCAATAGAAGGAGATTGTGGTAAAGGCAAAGTGGAAAATCCCTCCAAGCCAAAAGCTGAAATTATAAAAGCTCTTTCCCCATTTAAGAAAGAAATTGCTACTCAAACTGGAAGGAAACTGCATAAGGAATTTAAGGACAAACAGGATCATAACCAGATATATTCACTCAGAAAACTTTTCAAGGAGGAAAACAAATCAGAGACTCACAAGCAGGAAATGCCATATTATCCAATTTTTACGAAAACGAAACCACAGCTGAATTTGAGCAGTCCGGCAATTCCACATTTTAAAGCAAACGGCTGATACTGAGCTTCCAAACAATGCCGCACAGGGCGTAGAAATTTCAAATCGCAAAAGAAAACAAAAGGAGACAAAATCGAAAAGGAGAAAGGCGCTAAGAAGGATTGAGAAAAATAAAGCCCGTACAACAAGGTTCCAGAATATTTCCCCTACACCAATCCGATCACTAGATAAAGAGGAAAGTGAAGAAATGCCTCGCAACCCAAAGGTAAAAGAGCAGAATTCACCAGTCAAAACAAAAAGAGGCAACTCTAACCAACTCTACAAACTTAATCCCAAAGCAACAAGTTTCTCATTAGTAGATCACGGTCCTATGACCCCGGCATTAAGAGATAGCCCAAAAATAACTTTTACCATAGAGAAAAAGAACCCACAAGTAGAGGAGATTTGGCCAAACCATCTGAAAATTACAGATCTATTTCCTTCAGGTAAAGCTCCTCTTAACCGCGACCGCATTATCAGTCTGCTTCAAAAGATACAGCCGTTACACTCACTAGCGAGAAATGAAATAAAACTAGTTATGTTCCCAGAAAAAAAAAAACAACAACAGCGATTGTAGAATTCTGGTCTCCAGTAATACCAGGAATTATATTAAAGGAGAGTGAGATCCTCCACAAATATGGCTATGATTTGACTCCAGTATTAAATTGAGAAGTCCAAAAGATAGAAATAACAAAAGAATCTCTTAAAATGCAGCGACTGAATGAAAGCTTTAATACTATGAACAACCCCCCAGACCCCTATACAGAAAATATATTTGTCTCCATAAAGAATAGTGAAAGAGGAATTTGGAGTAAAAATTCCCCTAAGAGGGAAATAACAATGAGGGATTACTGATGGGCCTGGATTTCGGAGACCCTGAACAGTAACAAACAACTTAAAGATAATAAATCTTCAGTTTACAATAGGCTTGACTATCTCATCTTGCAACATTGCCGGAAGAACTCAAGATAAGATGACTGAAATAATAAAATACTGTCCAGCGATAGTGGCCCTACAAAAAACCTGGTCTACATCAAATTTCGATCAAGAAAAATTCTACGTATATGAAATTCCTGCAGAGCAGGTTGATCGGGGTCATGCGAAAGGTGGAATAGCAATTTTACTTAATGAAGATTATATGTGGGCTCAAGAAATAATTCCAACTAACACAAAGAATTTTCAATGTATCAAGATTAAGTTTGGGATAAACACACTAGAAACCCTAAAATATCTACTAATTTGTAATGTTTATATCCCCCCTGGAGCAAAAATGCATGTACTTGCTATAGAAATCCTCGAGGATATCGAAAAAACAATAGAAGGACAAGGTTATCCATCGTTTTTCATTATGGGCGACTTCAATGGGAAAATATCGAATGAGGTGCTTCAAAAATGGGCAAACTGGCACAAAGAAGAGGCTTAGGAATCTCCATTCCACTATTTCCTAAAGAAAATAAAGTGGATAAAAAAGGGCAATTTCTAGTAGCTTCACTCCCATTATTAAGTGGAATAATACTAAATGGTAATGTAGAAGGCGATATTTCTGCATCAAATACAAGACTAGGGAACTGTAGTCCCTCACTCCTGGACTACATGATTTGTAGCGCGGACCTTTTTGGAACAGTTTCACAAATTAAAATTAATTTTGTTCTTGGCAGTGACCATGCTATCCTGCAAGCAGACACAGAGTGGAAGATACAACTTCCCTCGTCAAGCCATATTATGTACATTCATAGCACAGTTTTGGTAAATCAGGCCCAAAGACGGGTACAATGGAATTCAGCAGCACTCAATAAAATTATTACCATAATCGATACAACACAGCTACTGCAAATAACTCATTCTATAAATCTGATAATAAATTTCAAAATGGCTATCAAAAAGTTATTACAAAAACTACAGGAAAAATTAAAGCAATGGAGTACAATAAAGAATCAATACGAAAAACCAAAATTAGCTACTAATACAAAACATTTAAACAAACTGATAAGATCTCAGTTTCTCGAATACTCAGTATCCAAACAGCTAGAAATTGACAAATTAAAAAATCAACGTAGGAGAAAAAAGGCAAAAAACAAGAGAATAACCCAGGATAAAAACTGGGTAGATATGCAGATAGCAGCAAAACAAAATAACCAACTCGCCTATTGGAACATAATTGCTAAAGAAACGGGAACGAAAAAAGCATTACAAGCCATCCCGGTGCCTCCGACAGAATAGGAATTATACCTTGCCAATCTATATAAACTAAATACTAATCCAGAAATAACTAATAATTTGGCAAGAAATCCAGAAGTGAAATCCTTAAATATCGGAGCACCAAGTCCCTTCTCAATTGAGCTATATATAAAAAAGGGCAAGAACGACGGGAGCAATGGGGCCTGACCAAATCCCAATTAGGGTTCTCCGATGCAATCCCAAAGCATGGAGCAAGATGTTATCTCCCCTTTTTAACCATATCTTTACCACCGGGGAAATCTCCAAATCTTGGAAAGGGAGCATTGCAATACCCATACACAAAAAGGGTTCAAGGCTCCATCCTGGCAACTACAAGCAGATAGCCCTTCTAAATGCACCAGGAAAGATTTTCACAGCAGCAGTATTAGACCATCTTAAGGACTGGGCTTTTTCATCAGGACTAATCCCCCTATATCAAGCCGGATTCAGACCAAAGCACTCTGTCATTGAGAATATTGCCTTGCTTCAAACCATCTTAGATAAATATGTGGCAATAAAATCGCATTTGACAGAGCAAAATGGGTATCCGGGATCAATTACTCCATATAATAACAACATTAGATTCCGGGACTTGGTGTCAGGTTCAAATGGGGAGAGAAAAGGGTCTCACAAGCCCTATCCCGACTCCAAACGGCCTTAGGCAAGGATGCCTTCTTACTCCCCTATTGCTTTCCCTTTATCTCAGCGACCTGCCTGAATGTTTCAAACAGATATGCAACTTTCCACCTAAAATTGCCCTCCATAAAATTCATACCATGATGTATGCAGACGATTTAATCATTTTAGATTCAACACCATTTGGTCTGCAAAGAAGCCTCCAAGCACTCCACAACTACACAGACGACAACTATTTAATCAGACCCCCCAGGATATAGCGGCATGGATTAGCAAATTTAGCGGCACAAAAATGGAAATTTAGCGGCACAAATATGGAAATTTAGCGGCAATTTTGCGGCATTTTATGTGGCCATTTTTCCTACAACAAACACAGATATCTTCGTTTTTTTAGTTATTTAACAACATGAAGCTATGTATATTTGGTTTCTTTACAATGTAGACACTTTGGGGCAGATTTACAAGCCCCTTGGGCTGCTTTTACGCCGCCGTTGCGTCAGTTTTGTGACGCAGCGGCGGCGCAAAAGATGCACCATGGTGCGGGGTATTTACAACGTGACGCATCTCCCAGATGCGTCACGTTGCAAAGCCCTGCGCCAGAAGAGGCGTACCATTGCAGGTCAGTTTGTGTCTTGCAATAGCCTTAGAGCTTGGTGCCACTGTACCTGCTGCACTAATGATGGCTATACCTATCGGCCCTTTACAGTGTATTTTGAACACGACCTGATATCCCACCGGATGCCCGTTCGACAGACCTAAACACTAGAGAAAGAGCAGTCAAAACCGCCAAGTGGTCACTTGTTAAACAGTAGCGAACTGCATGTTGGTACTTGTAGTTTCGTTGCAAAATGTCAGCCTGCAAATCGTCTCCGATTTAAAAGCGGGGACTGGTTGAAGTTGACACCCATGACATGGGGCTACTTGATGCCCGTGTTAAATTTCTCGCCTCTAGGATTTTTCCCATGGCTCACTCCCAGGGGGAAATGGTCTGCAATAGGTGAGCTCAACCCTCTGACTTCATCCCTTGTCCAGCGCACCTCTGCAGATACCCCGTCCCGTGTGCGCCTCAGCTCTCTCGGCTGAGTGGTTCAGTCTGTTTATCTTGAGGGACAGACATCTCTGCACGGCGCTCCGTCTCCAAGCCCGCGAATAGGGTGACCAACTGGCATTGGTGCAAATTCAGGACGGTGAGTGTAAAAATTCAGGACAAAGGGTCAAAATTCAGGACACAAAATCAGAACAGGAGGTCAAAATTCAGGACAATAGGTAAGTTTTACAGACACATCAGAGGTCGCGCAATAGTATATAAGTAAGCCCAGCCATTTCCAAACATATTCAACCGTTTGCAAACCTATCCATCATGTATCCTTCCATCTATCATTTCACTCACCATCCCTTCATCCATCCCCTCATCCATCCTTTCACTCATCTCCATTATCCATCCACCCTTTTACCCTATCCATCTGTACACTTATCCATCCACTCTTCATCCCATCCATCCATTCACTCATCCATTCAGCCATTTACCCTTTCACCAATCCAGCCATCCTTTCACTTACTAATCCTTCCACCCATCCACTATTTTAGTCATCCATCCATCCTCCCTTTCTCTCTCCATCGACCCTTTCACTTAGCCATCCTTCCTTCCATCCATCCTTTCACCCACCCATCATCCATCCATCCATCCATCCATCTGTCCTTCCCCTCATCATCCATCCTTCCCCTCATCACCCATCCATCCTTTTCCCTCATCATCCATCCATCCTTTTCCCTCATCATCCATCCATCCTTCTACCCACCCACTCTTTATCCATCCATCCTTCCCCTCATCATCCATCCATCTATCCATCCTTTCACCCACCCCCTCATCATCCATCCATTCCCTCATCATCCATCCATCCTTTCACCCACCCCCTCATCATCCATCCATTCCCTCATCATCCATCCATCCTTTCACCCACCCCCCATCATCCATCCATCCGCTGTGGAGCCAGAGAACCAGGTTAACAGAGCTGCACTGGCGCCAGAGTCACAAGGTCATAGTTCAAGCGCTGTCCTCCCAAGTGGGTTTGTAAAGCTGCCAGGTGGAAGAAGCACATATACAACTGGAACAGCTGAGCAGGGGCACTTTCACACTTCTGTGCAACAGCTATCTTTGTTTGACTTAGTAGTTTGTTGAGTAGCTTTGGTGACCGGTGTATGTAGTCAGAATATCTTTCCCCTCCCTTAACCTCTTTTACAAATTTGATTTGCATTGCAGTACTAATGTATCCTGTAACTGTAGTAGCTAGCGTTCTGATAGCTCACCGTGCCTAATTGAAACCAGTAATATGATCTATGAAAGCTGCTATTCACCAAAAGACTTACAGAACAGTTGTGAAAATTGTCATGGTCCGATACTCAGTTAAATATAATTATAGTTCCTCTAGCATAGCAGATGTAGCAGTTTCAAAATCTGACATTTTTAATCCGCATTCACAGGGCCAAAAACAAAATTTAGCTAACCTCTCGATTGGGCATCCACATTGTAATTAGCACAGCAAAACAATTCTATGTATGAAATGTTAGCTTATTCTCCAGAAGGAAGAATTGTATGAGCTGACGAAGGTGCGGAGTGCAACTGCACACAAGGAACCCACCTGAAGTCAGCTGGAGCTCCACGCCACCCAAAGCTCCACGCACACTTCTAGAACAATTCTGAAGATCAAATTCCTTGCAAGTAAGAGCAAACTAAAGTAATTGTCAGACCCCATTCGGGTGCACAAGCAGAGGGCAGACGGGCTACTGCCACCAACTGGGGTGATTACGGTAATTAGGCAAACACAAAGAGATGTACGGAGCACTGAAGCTTTTCAGCCACTCGCCCCCAGTCACGGCGGAGACAGATACACCCTCCTTTCCATTGGCTCACGGCAAAATGGCGGATTTCGCGGGCGTTTGTGCAAATATCGCGGCATTTGCACGGATCGGCTGATTTCGAGATTTTTTTGCAAATCGCGAAATCGCGATAAGCTGGAGGGTCTGTTTAATACCGAACATCGCAAAAACAAAAATAGTTCAGTTTTCAGGAAAGAAACAGAGTGCCAAATTCAATTGGACTTTAGGGGGAAAATCATTGGAAGTGGCAAATGAATATACCTATGTAGGTTGAATCTTCACAAAGTCCCTACAAAACATGCCCCATACTCAGAATCTGATTCACAAATCTGACGCTCATGTGGGGGCACTTTCACGCTTATATGCTTCAACTGGTCAAAGACACTTTTCTTCTCTGCTTCAGGTATACAGCGCCATGATTCCACCAGTGCTGTCATATGCTCTCGAATACATCCCAATATGCTGGTGGAACTATCTTGACCTAAAAGAAGGGAAGATCTTACGGAAGCTAACAAAGCTGTCTCAAGCTGTACCGGTACAAGCTCTCCGCCTCGAGTTCTCATTAAACAGCTCCTATGCCAGAGGAATTACCAATATTATTAGTTGGGCATATAATCTCCTCCATGCGGAAGAAGGAACGCTTCGATCTCTTCTTAAAAAGAAACATTTGAAAGAGAATCTTCTAATCTTGTATTCTCAAGGAATATTTTAACTGCTTTTAAGCTATCTAATGTCAATATTAATTTGTTACAACCGTGGACACCTGCTCAGCTGAAGCTCTTTTTAAAACATTTTACCCCAAGACTCAGCTTTGATCTTGATTCTCAACACTGCATTAAATTGTCTGTATATAAAAAATTCACAGAAACTATCGTTTTTAAGAAAACACAAAAGTATATTAACTTTAATTTAAAGCACGGGGTCAGGAGATCAATTGTGCTGCTTCCATTTTGGATACTTCCTTTAAAATCTTATACGTATAGGTGGCTACCAAAAGAAATGGTGGGGAGCAGGACTTGGATCATTTGTTGTTCATTTGCCCAAATGCTAAAGTGGTAAAGGCAAGGAAAATATTTTTACGACCAATTTATACAAAATGTAGAATTAACTCGGTACAGGAATTAATCATACTATGTAAGGCTGCGCCAAATGAGTTTGTCTGCTACAATCTATACAAATTTTTAAAACCTATTTTAACTTTGTATAAGAATGAAAAACTTTCCCTTTCAACAAAATTGTTTTAAAATGTTATTTAATGTACTGAATATTTGTAGTTCTCAGTGGAGAACTAAATCAAATAAAAAATTAACTTGGACTTGAACTTGAACTTGAACTTGACGGGGGAAGTGATGTTGGGAGGGATTAGGATCCACTTGTTTGCCCTTGGTGACTTCGGCAGTGGCACCTTGCCAGGTACCTTGCCCTCAGTTCCACAAACTGGGTACTGGTCAAAAGGACTCCTCCTTCTCCAATATCACCATCTGGTGATATATCACCACAATCACATCCATTTTTTTAAGGCAAAGCCAAGTGGATATCTCTTAGCGGCACCTGTCCTCCTTGCTGGTATGTGTGTAGCTTGGGGATGGACCTTCAACAGGAACACTGGGATCTGGTTGTGAGCAAAGAAGAAAAGAACATGGATTGTAACACCCATTGTAAGCACATTTATATAGTCAATCAGGCAGACTGCAACAATGAACCTGTAGGGAAACTTGCATTTTTTAATGAGATTCTGTGTCTCTGTGACTTGCACATTAT
This sequence comes from Lissotriton helveticus, assembly GCF_964261635.1. Taxonomy (NCBI): domain Eukaryota; kingdom Metazoa; phylum Chordata; class Amphibia; order Caudata; family Salamandridae; genus Lissotriton; species Lissotriton helveticus. The sequence continues at coordinate 872,170,637 of NC_136065.1, read as the reverse complement.
TCACATCATTTTTGCTGTTTGCAGTACTTTGAGTTAATCAACCCATCACAAGTGGCTGCATAATTAAACAATATTTAGTTTTCTCTCAAAGGGAATAAACAAAAATAGAAAAGTTTCAATAAACGATTTCTTGCGGTGACAATTTATATGACCCGACACTTAATTAATGCGTGTTTAAAAAATTGTCTAGACTGCAATACCAAGCCTTACCTTCAAATTGTTGGTGCTTTAAATTCATGCTGCACAAATTATTTTACTACATCATACAACATTAATGGAGCTAACCTGGTGAGACAGCATCACATTTGGACAATTATTGGCACATAATAATTCAGATTCCCTACTCTTTCTGTACTCTGAGTCCCAAGACATACCACACGTCCAAAAACGCATACCTTCACCCCTATTCATTACCAGTACAACAAATGTTGTTCTTGGTTAGGGAGCAAGTATGTGCTGGGTAAGGTTGATGTTTTAGGACAGGGATTGGGCTAGGTTTAGGTAGGGCTATGGCCGGTTAGACAGATCAGGAAGAAACGTAGGAAGAAGCTGAGAGAGAAATTTGGGGCAACTGCCATGAATAGGTGAAATTGGAAGTGATAGATATGGTGTGGGTGGACCATGGGCACTAGACAAGGGCAACATGAACACACCTCTTCCTATTTTAATTTAAATGGTTGAAGGGAAGAGACAGAAATGTAGGAATAGGATCAATAAAAAATGTTTTGGGATCAGGCATAAGAAGGAACTAGGAAGGAAATGAATACCTTAACAAAAAATTAAATGAATGCAACAGTTGCTTTTGAGAGGGGAATGGCACCTTGTCTTACCGCTGGACCCAGCAGTCACTTGCTCTTCCTCTTCCACACGATCTTCCTCATCATGGCCCTCCTCCTCAGTAGCTTCTTCAGCGGGTTCTAGAAAACAAGGCACATATTTAGTAATGTTACCAACAACAACAGTGTTTTTCACGAGTAAAAAAATATACCTAACAAATCTCAATGTATTGTTGAGCAAAACATCACTTTGTATGGTTTATGACTTGGGATTGAGGTTTATAACTCAATCCCAAGCACATAGGGAGCGCTACAGAATGTCACATACGTAACTAGTAGTTTGTTATGTTGAAAATTCAACACAGTCCATCAAGGTGGATGAATCTTTCTTCAGTCCATTTATACGCCAGAGCCATAATTTTTATTTTAACGTTTTGCTTTATTCTCCAAACATCAATTTCCAGCCCGGCCAATGCATTTAATCCTTTCAATAGGACTTCATCAGGCCTGTAAATAAACATATATATTAATTCTTAAAATAACATGAAACAACTTTAAAAACATTAACACCCATTATGGCTCCCCAACCCTTCCAATACCTTAGCCTATTGAACAATAAAAGTACAGGACTGTACCATCATTATTCCAATACACATGTTCATTATGTATACAAATAGTATATTATTTAATCCTACATAGGTACCACATTCATAAATATTTCTACCAAAAATACATGTTGTATAGTCACCTTGTATGCCATTCACAAATGTTGATAGAGGAACACAAGAAGCAAATCATATATAACACAATAACTTGAGCAATCATTGTTTATTTTAAATCTTTGTTTAGCCACAATTCCCCATAGGGTACTTATAAATGTTTTCATCAACCTATCTCAATCTTCCTACAAATAGCATGTTGACCAGCATCAGCTGAGGACCACATGACTAATATTCACCATGTAGGCCCAAAAATCAAATCACTAATATAGACATTCCTTCTTCGTTCAACAATCTACATAACTACACACTCCTACATCTGCAATAAACTATCATTTACTACCACTCTCCTTTAATCAATAATTCATATCAACCACTATGCCAAAGTAAAATAGGCATTAAAACCATCATACCACTCCCATATTTCAGTCACCTTTACTCTCCCATGTACAACTATAAATACAATAAGATTATATCCGAAACATTCACCAATCCCAAAACAACCAACCGTCTAAACACCAATTCTTCCACACTTATATCAATTTCCCACCTATCCTCATAATCTAGAAACTCAACATTTAAGCTGATCAATTAAGATACTGTGTCAAACATATCTAATCCGTGCCTCTAAATATCCATATTATCCACTGTAATATTCTCAATTGGTTCGGTCCAATTAGATCCAACATGGCCCATAAAAATGCTTATAGTTCTTTATCTATGTATAGGACTCATCCAGCCCACATCAATCAAGCCACAGCCCTCCAAGGTTCTCATTACCACGTTAGCAAACATCTATCCAATCTTCTATGACGATGGCATCTTGTCTCTAATGCACCTGTACATATATATATATATATAACCTTAGTTATAGTTGGGACCTATTATGCATAGGAAATCCGCAACATTCTATTCCCAATAATTTGGCGCCGATTGATGAATCTTTGCGAAATTTTCCAAACTTTTGGCCAGCTCTGGTGAGCTCCTATCCTGAAAGTTTTGGGGTGATTCGTCAAGTGGGGGCCGAGAAAAAAGGGGGGTCCCAAAATGTGTTTTCCCCATGCAATTTCCCATAGGACCTTTAGCCACAGCTACAGCCCGAACGGCTGAACGGAATTACACCAAATTTGGCAAAGAGGTAGTCCTCAGTTCAGACTTGTGACTTTTGCTTAAATGGTGTCAATCTGTTCAGTAGTTCCTGAGAAAATTACAGTTAAAATCATTTATATATAAATGGGTGTGGTGGATCCACTGACTGTGCGAGGATCGTCATCGTACTATAAGAGCACCCTTCTGATCACGCGCTGAATGCTAATTGGCTGTCAAGTTTTTGTCAACATTCGAAACCAGGAACTGTTGGCAGCCATTTTGTGCCTCGGTAGAAGCGAGGCTGAGGAAGTCAGTGGAATATGTGTGCAAAACCTAGAAAGGGTGCAGGGTAGAAATAATTTTACCCTCTAGACCAGCCTAGGAGGTCCCAGAAAGACCCCCGGGGCCTACAAATTTATTTTTTTTTAAACCCGGCAGGTGCGTGTAGGGTGCGCAGACTCTGCCGTAAAATAAATAAAATAAAACTGAGCTTTTTTTATAAGTAGCACCCGGGGGGGTAATAACTGGGCGCCAAATTAATACATTTTATGGTGCGGCCTCGGAAATCATCACCCCCTGGGGATAAAAAGAAATAAATGGTGGGGGTAGGGGTCCAAGGTCCACAAAGCTGGGGGGACCACCACCCCCGGGGCTTTATGTATTGTGGGAAGGGGACTGCGTGGCCCCCTTCCTGGAGCACTCGACGGCCCGTTACACCGGGCTACAAAAAAAATGGGTGTGGGGGGCTGCAAGGTCACCAAAGCCCCGGGGACCACCACACCTCGGGGCTTTATGTATTGTGGGAGGGCCGGCTCCTGCAGTGTCCCGGGGTGTCCATCCCACCCTCCCATAGCAAGGAAATCTGTTCTCTCTTTCACAATCTAAATGAGATTGCTTTTCCACATGGGAAGCTGCATGTTAGTAGCCTCGAGGGCCCTGGGGCATGGCAGTCCCCAGGGCCCTCGAGGGCTCCAGGCGGAGGGCCACGCAGCCTCCCTCCCGCAATACACAAAGCCCCGGGGGTGGTGGTTCTCGGGGCTTGAGGGGGGTCATTGAGGCCCTTCCACTTCTAATTTTGCAGGGGGGGGCTTTGGAGCCCACTCCAACCATTTATTTTATAGCTCTGGAGGTTGCTCTCACTGTTGTATACCAAACAGCAATGTTGGGAAAATCTTTTGGTAAGATAACAGATGATTTTGAAGTCCATTTTCAACGTTAGTTAAAGCTGCGACAATTTTAACTCCGTCTTTGTAAATATGCCACTAAGTTTTGTAATGTCGACAATCTCATCTCCCATTTAAATAGGCACGAAGTATTTATTGAAGTGCATTGTGAATCGTGAAGCAACGCTGTCTAATTGTGATCGATAAAGAATTGAATGAGTTGTGTACTTCTTTTGCTTGTAATGTGCATAGGGGCAGATTTACAAGTTCATTGCATTACTGTTCCATCAGTTTTAAGATTGGAAAAGTGATGCGAAAGTGGCTCAAGGGGCTTGTAAATCTGCTACACAGTGTTCTGTCTTACTTTGCTTTCCTTTCTGTCATGTAGAGGATTCTGTGTAAATATAGCGGTTTCTGTACAGTCAGTACCTTTCAACCCTACCTCCAAACTGCTTACTGCCAGTTACCAAAGTAACAGTTCACGGAACACTTAAGTGAGCACAGAGGTTAGAAGTTCACCACACTATGTTGCTAATCAAAACAGTTACTGTGCTGGAGTTTTAAAAGTTTTCCATAGGAACCGTTAGTCGTAGAAGAAGTCAGTGGAAAATATAATAAAGATAATAGCGGTGGTTCGCTGGGGCCCCCATAGTTCCGGGGCTTCACTCATGTTGGGAGGGGGGTGCAGTAGGCTGTGGTGTAAATTATATCAGGAAAATACTAATGAGGCTTATTGCTACTTTTCTTTAATATAATGTGGAATAATTTTTATTTATTAGGCAGTGTTTACTTTTGTTACGTATAGAGTCACTTTGTTACAGGAAATGTATCAATATGTAGGACGGGGTGTTCTGTATGTGTGCGAGGAACAAATTTAACATTTAATTGGCTAACGTGTTCAAACAACAAGCTTAATGTTCATTGGGTGCGAACTATTGAAAGTAGAAGTGTTTTCTGCAATTGACTTCTGCTCCGGAGAGTAGCAAGGACATCTAATTGGCTTAGATGTTGTAAGGAGCACTTTCCTGAGCTTTATGTTGGTTGGTTGCGAACTATTGAAAGTAGAAGTGTTGCCAGCCATTGACTTCCGTTTTGCGTAGTAGCAGGGACATCTGATTTGCTGACGTGCTCCAAGGAGGACTTTCCCAAGCTTAGGGGCCGATTAGGATGGAGGATTTTCTGCCTCCTCCGGGCCGGCGGAAGCCACCTCCGGCCCGGAGGAGGCGGAAAATCCTCTGCGGAGTCACCAAAGACCCACCGCCGCATTACGATGGCTGGTGGGTCTTGGTTTCTGTCCGCTGCTTTTCTGCCGCGGTCGGATTACAACCGCGGCGGAAAAGCTCTCATTTGGCTGGCAGTGTCTATCAGACACCGCCAGCCAAATTAGGATGCATTAGTAAACATGCTTTTCCGCTGCGGTTTTTCCGCCGTGGAAAAGCATGTGTACTTTTGATTTTGGGGGCCCGTTGCGGGCCCCCAGGGTGTAGGCGGGTGGGGGGTGCAAATGGGGGGTACCTATGGTACCCCCCAGTATTTACATGCACAAAGCGGCAGGCACCGAGCGGTGCCTGCCGCTTTGTGCATGTAAATGTAAAACATGCACTTTTAACATTGTGGCGGGTGCTGCTTGAAGCAGCACCCGCCGCAATGTTAAATATCCAGGATGTGACCGCCAGGGTGGCGGTCACATCCTTATTTGCACGGAGGGACCGCCGCAGCCCATGCGGACGGTCCCTCCACCTCTGGGATGGCGGACGGACGCAAGTCCGTCCGTCATCCTAATCGGCCCCTAAATGTTGATTGGCTGTAAACTGTTGAAAGTAGAAGTGTTGTCAGCGATTCCTTCCCTCTTCGTGGAGTATTAGGGACATTTCATTGAGTAACGTGTTCCAAGCGTGACCTTACAAAGCTTAATGTTCATTGGCTGTGAAGCATTAAGAATAGAAGTTTTGGCAGTCATTCCTTTCTCCTCTGCGGTACATTTTATTGGCTAAAGTTTTTCGAGCACAAGTTTGCTCTCTATTGGGTGGGAACGGTTCACTGTTGTTAGTGATTTTGTGATGCACTTTACAATAGAACGATTGATACCATTGTTACAGGAAAAAGAAAAGGAAAATAAAGTTATCTATTTAACAGAACATCCATAACGAAATATTTTTGAGCGGTAATTATTTTCTGAGCTTCTTTTCTCCGGGAGGTCAGAAAGTTTGATCTTCGTTGCGACGGGTCATAAACTCCTTTGAGATCATGACTGTGAAAATTATAATATATATATTCACAGTATATGATCAAAAGGGGGGAACAGACTAAAAACCAGAAGCTGGTGACGTTGCTTATATATCTTTACTCTTTATGACGACGGGCCATGAAGTCCACTGAGATTAGCATAACTGTTAATATATACATATTAACAGTATACAATCCCTAGGGGAAAACACACTAACAACTGGAAGGTGGTGATGTTGATTGTAGATGTTTAGGGTTTGCGCCGACGGGTCACCAACACCTCTGAAGTGAAGTACAGTGTCAATATTATAATATAGAAATTCCCAATATATAAGCTGAAAGGAGGCAGAAAAGGAGCAATGTTTGTTGTAATCTATCTGTTTCTGAAAAGAAGCTGCTGACGTTACAGAGAAAAAGGGAAAACATGCAATAACACTTTTTTCTAGAAATAAATGTTAAATATTGACAAAGAGCCACAAATTATAACTATCTACTATGCCATAATGAAAAACTTAAAACTCCGGAATATGTTTGCTGACGCAAAGCAAGAATCGGATGCTAGAAAAGGGATCGGCATCACAGATTGGTGATGCAGAAATAACTCGCGAAAATGAAACTAATCGCACAATAGGTGTGGTTTATATAGTTTTTGGTTGTTTAGTAGTCTATGGAAGAAAGATTCGGCTCCGCCTATGTAGTTGTCACGTTTTATAGTTTACACGTGCTCACATTTGAACTGTTTTACTTGTGCACGATTTGGGAAAAGTTACAAACTGTGAAGCTGTAAAGATTTCGGTTTCCATAGAAACACGTATAAGGGCCTTATTATCTACATACGTTGGAGAGTTTAAAAAGTGTTACCCGGTAAACTGTGTCCTTTGCATTCTCATGATTAAAAACATCTAAATAGAAGATATTAAAAAAAATATATTGTTTACAATAGAAGAAAAAAAAGAACGTATTAATATTTGTTATCACTATGCTTTTTAATTAAAAAAATGCCAGCATTTGTAAAGCGTAAAGCTACTCCTGGAAAGGTGTGCCAGCGTTTGGGGTGTTGGGAAGATTAAGCAAGGTGTTACCTACAGTGAGATAGTGGTGGGCTAAGATGCTGATCGAGTTTAAAATTGAACTGTGAACGCTGTTCTTGAAAGTGAGGTATTATAGGTGCTGCATCATACTTTTACCACACTTATATGGTAATTACTGCTAATTAAGTTGAAAATATTCTTAAATTATAAGTAGGGCTCCTTGATTTTTGTTTTTATTGATTTTTACAGATAAATACAGACAGAAAAGTATTTTCCTCTCTGTATTTATTTTAAAGTGTGGATAAATACGGAAATTGGGTTATTTTTTGAGCGTGTGTAAATGCTATCAATGATGAGTAGTAGGACAATAGGTCTGTCGTTCTAAAAGTAAAAGGGTAAAAACAATAAAAGACTTTCAGTAAAGAGCCTTAAAGAACAATATATATCCTTGTATAAGAAAACTTGCAAATTTTACTATGAAGGTTGTGTATAGTTTATCATCTAATAGTGTTTACATGAGTGAAAACGGTCAGTCTTTCAGCTACGTGTGCATATTTATCAGTAAAATAAATGTGGAAATATAAATATACTAATTTCAGATTCATTTTTTTACAAAACTCGAAATATATATTGGTAAATACACCTACAATTATTAAGTTATACTAAGGAATTATCTTTAAAAAAACCTTGCTCAGCCGTGAGTCCCATGCTCTCCACACCACTGGAGTCAAGCTATCCAGGCTGATGAAGGCTGATAGCCAGAAACCGGTCCTTGGATGCTTGATTCCGGTCCAGGAAAAAAAAGGGCTTGGCAGTTCGGGCTGGACTGTTCCCATGAGGCACAGGGTCAAGGCTGATTTGCATATGGCCATGTCTGACCTGGGGTGGTGTGGAGTGCAAAAAAACCGATGGATTTAGGCCCAGATCTTTGTACTGGGGTGAATGTATGACATTGTTCTGCATTCTGTCCATCAACTGTTGTTTTGCAGAAAAGGGAACCGGCATCACAGATTGGCGATGCAGAAATAACTCGCGAAAATTAAACTAATCGCACAATAGGTGTGGTTTATATAGTTTTTGGTTGTTTAGTAGTCTATGGAAGAAAGATTTGGCTCCGCCTATGTAGTTGTCACGTTTTACAGTTTACACGTGCTCACATTTTAACTGTTTTACTTGTGCACGTGTTGGGAAAAGTTACAAACTGTGGAGCTGTAAAGGTTTCAGTTTCCATAGAAACACGTATAAGGGCCTTATTATCTACATAAGTTGGAGAGTTTAAAAAGTGTTACCCGGTAAACTGTGTCCCTTGCATTCTCATGATTAAAAACATCTAAATAGAAGATATTAAAAAAAAAATTGTTTACAATAGAAGAAAAAAAAGAACGTATTAATATTTGTTATCACTATGCTTTTTAATTTAAAAAATGGCAGCATTTGTAAAGCGTAAAGCTACTCCCGGAAAGGTGTGCCAGCGTTTGGGGTGTTGGGAAGATTAAGCAAGGTGTTACCTACAGTGAGAAAGTGGTGGGCTAAGATGCTGATGGAGTTTAAAATTGAACTGTGAACACTGTTCTTGAAAGTGAGGTATTATAGGTGCTGCATCATACTTTTACCACACTTATATGCTAATTACCGCTAATCAAGTTAAAAATATTCTTAAATTATAAGTAGGACTCCTTGATTTTTGTTTTTATTGATTTTTACAGATAAATACAGACAGAAAAGTATTTTCCTATCTGTATTTATTTTAAAGTGTGGCTAAATACGGAAATTGGGTTATTTTTTGAGCGTGTGTAAATGCTGTCAATGATCAGTAGTAGGACAATAGGTCTGTCGTTCTAAAAGTAAAAGGGTAAAAACAATAAAAGACTTTTAGTAAAGAGCCTTAAAGAACAATATATATCCTTGTATAAGAAAACTTGCAAATTTTACTATGAAGGTTGTGTATAGTTTATCATCTAATAGTGTTTACATGAGTGAAAACGGTCAGTCTTTCAGCTACGCGTGCATATTTACCAGTAAAATAAATGTGAAAATATAAATATACTAATTTCAGATTCATTTTTTTACAAAACTCGAAATATATATTGGTAAATACACATACAAATATTAAGCTATACTAAGGAATTATCTTTTAAAAAACCTCAGAAATTCAATGAAAAAAGCATATATATATATATATATTCACTGAAAAAACCATAGGTTTTACACCAGTTATAGTTAGGAATTAGCATTTAAAAAACCTATTAAATTCACTGAAAAAAACATAGGTTTCACACCAGTTATAGTTAGCTGGAAGTTTTACTCGCATAAAACCATTGAAATTCACACGTTATAGTTAGTTGGACTCACTATAACTTGCGCGTGCAATGCACTGCTGATGACGTCACATATTACATCACTCATGACATGGTCAGTGACATCACTCATGACATCACTGATGACACCATCCAGTGAATGTGTGTCTTTTAAAAAAATAAATATGTGTTATATATGTATATGTAAAAGTTGATGGAAGAATAAATGTTTAAATAAGTGTTTACATGGATGTTTTCTTTAAAAAAAATTGATTGGTTAACTGGTTTATTAAGTGTATCTTACTGAATATATATATATTAGAGAGTAATGTGTAAATATTTAAATATATGTATTAGTGTTTCACTTTGTGTGTAAGTGGCTGCATGGGTTGGTGAGTAGCTACATGTGTATGTATATGGGTTATTAGATGTTTTTTTAATATCAGTATGAGTGTCTATATGGTTTGGTGAGGGTATTACTTAGCACATAGATGCATGAATGACTAACTCTCTCTTTGTATGTGTTTTGAAGACAGCATATGTGCAGGACTGTATGGGTGGATGAGTGTGTATATGTGTGTGTTAGTAAGTGAATGACTGTCTCACTAGTGTCTTTATCAGTAACTACATATGTTTTAATCTAGTATATGTGAATATTAATGTATATAAGTGAGTATATGTGAGAGTGAGGGATTGTAAGAGTTCCTGTTTAAGTAAGTATGTTTTTCTATAAGTGATTGTTTAACAGAGTAAATATGTGTATGTTTTCTTAGAAGTAAGGTGGTAGTGTGTGTATAGTTGTATATGCAAATAAATGGATGTTCAATAGTTTATTTGCATGTGTGAGTATGTGTGTGAGTAACTTTTGGATGACTGTTGTTGTGTAACAGGATATATAGGTGTATCACTATATATGATGAGTGAGTATATGTATGAGTGACTACATAGAACTGTTGGTGAATGAGTGGATGTGTATATAGATGGTGGAATTACTAAATTGGTTGTTGTAACTGGTATGGGTATCTCCATTTTTTTGAAAATGTTAGTTTCTATTTTTGAATATATGGTTCAAAGGTTACATTACAGTGAAAGGAGGTCTGTCACTCTGTCACAAGGATGGTGTCATCAGTGATGTCATGAGTGATGTCACTGACCATGTCATGAGTGATGTAATATGTGACGTCATCAGCAGTGCATTGCACGCGCAAGTTATAGTGAGTCCAACTAACAATAACGTGGGAATTTAAATGGTTTTATGCGAGTAAAACTTCCAGCTAACTATAACTGGTGTGAAACCTATGGTTTTTTCAGTGAATTTAATAGGTTTTTTAAATGCTAATTCCTAACTATAACTGGTGTAAAACCTATGGTTTTTTCAGTGAATTTCAATGGTTTTTTAATAGCAAAACTCTATAGGTATAAAAAGTAAAAAATTTTAAAACGAATTTTATATTGTATAATTATGTACATTTTTTTATTTATTTTTTTATTTTTTTTGCCCCGGGGCGCTCCCGGGGAGCGTACCGGTGAACGCACGGGTAAGCGCAATAATACGGCGCGCCCCGGGGCGCGTACCGGTGAGCGTCCCGGTAGCGCTATTCCCGCGAACGAAAACAACATCGTGACGTATCGCGTAGCCGCGTGATGCATCATATGACGCACAGCGTAAGCGCACCTGGAAGCCCCGAGAGCATACCATCGCGCAACGTCCTGATGTGCTTAGGCTACGCGCCCCCGAGCGTGCCCCGGAATGCGACTACGGGCGCGCCAAGGGGCGCGTAGCGTAAGCGCGTCGGGTCATGTGACCTGAAAATAACACTTTCTATTGGTGCGGACTGTTTGGAATGTTTACAGACACCCGAGAACCAATCAGCTTTCCGGACGCGAACTCGCTTAGCGCGCCCAGTGAGCTCCCCGGTGCGCGTACCGGGGCGCAGCTATAGATATATATATTTTTTTAAACCCAAATTACTCAAAATCCTCTGGAGCACATATCTTGAGACATAGCAAAGGCACATCGGGCTACCAGTCCCTACAATTTTGCCAAGTTTGGTGAAAATCCATTCAGCCGTTCGAGCTAAAAGTGAGTCCAACTGCCCTACGGAAATTAACATGAGGAAAACACGTTTTGGGACCCCCCTTTTATCTCGGCCCCCGATTGACAAATCCCACCCAAACTTTCAGGGAAGGAGCGGAGAGCCGCGAGGCAAATGTGAGGAAAATTCCAGGCAGATTCCTCAACCGGCGCCAAAGTTATTCCCAATAGAATGTTGCGATTTCCCTATGGAAAACAATCCTAACTATAACTACCTACTGGCGACCGCCAGTAGGTAATATATATATATATATATATGTATATATATATATATATATTCACTGAAAAAACCATAGGTTATAGACCATATATAGTTAGGAATTAGCATTTAAAAAACCTTATTTTACTCACACAAAACCATTGAAATTCCATATATAGTTAGTTGTACTAACTATATATCGCGCACCCGCAATCCACTGCTGATCATGTCACATATTACATCATTCATGACATGGTCAGTGACATCACTGATGACATCACTCATGACATCTCAAATGACATCACTGATGACATCACTGATGACATCTCAAATGACATCACTGATGACATCACTGATGACATCTCAAATGACATCACTGATGACATCTCAAATGACATCACTGATTACATCACTGATGACATCTCATTTGACATTACTGATCACATCACTGATGACATCATTCATGTGATAATACGATGAACCTCTTCAGACTCTAATATAACCTTAGATACAATCAGTGTAAACAGACACTCATAGACTGTCACTCATCCATGGAGTTACTCAGACACTTAGTCAGTCATACAAAGAATCAATCACACCTCCATTTCCTCAACTATACAGTTATACACACCTTACTTATTCAAACATATACTAAAACATATTTACTCACTTATACAATCCTGGATACAAGTTCACAATGATCCATACAGCCACTCACACATTCACTGGCTCTTATGCACAGTTATTTATATATGTCAACTCTCACATGTACTGTATTTTACATATGTACTTACTTTAACATGTAGCACTGAGATATCCATTCACTCACCAATACACTCATGCACACAGTCAACTGCCCATACAGCTGTTTCCACATGCACTTTTGAACCCATACATCTAGTCAATCAACTGCTCACACATCTATGCAGAGAGTCATACACCTCCCAGCCACCCACACACACACTCAGTCTCCCATACAAATGCTTGGGCAACCAATCAATAACCCATATAGTTAATCATATAGCTACTGATCAACACATGCAGCAGTTTACAGAACAACAGACATAATGATGCACAAATTAAGACAGTTTAGTCACTAACCCATGCACTCAGTGAGACACATTTAATCAGTCACTCATACAGTCAGTCATGCCCCTACTAAATCCTTCATCCAGACACTTATACATCCACTCAAGACATATTTTAACTTTACAGAAAAATACAGTCACTGGATGTTGTCATCAGTGATGTCATCAGTGATGTCATTTGAGATGTCATCAGTGATGTCATCAGTGATGTCATTTGAGATGTCATCAGTGATGTCATCAGTGATGTCATTTGAGATGTCATCAGTGATGTCATCAGTGATGTCACTGACCATGTCATGAATGATGTAATATGTGACATGATCAGCAGTGGATTGCGGGTGCGCGATATATAGTTAGTACAACTAACTATATATGGAATTTCAATGGTTTTGTGTGAGTAAAATAAGGTTTTTTAAATGCTAATTCCTAACTATATATGGTCTATAACCTATGGTTTTTTCAGTGAATTTTCAAGGTTTTGTAAATGCTAATTCCTAACTATATATGGTCTATAACCTATGGTTTTTTCAGTGAATTTTCAAGGTTTTGTAAATGCTAATTCCTAACTATATATGGTCTATAACCTAAGGTTTTTTCAGTGAATTTCATTGGTTTTTTAAAAGCTAATATCTATAGCTGTAAAATGTATTCTTCTTTAAATCCAAATATATATTTTATATGTTTATTAATAATTTTTTTTTAAATATTTTTTTTGTTTCGCTCCCGGTTCGCGAACCGGGAAGCTTTCCGTTAGCTCAATTTGATGCCGCGACCCGGTCCGCGAACCGGTAAACGTTCCGTTAGCGCAACTGCCGCGTTAGAAATCAACATCGTGACGCGTCGCGGAAGCGCGACGTATCACGTTGTCGCATAATGCGTCTTATGACGCGCTGGGTTAGCGCACCCGGAAGTGCTCCGGTACGCGAACCGAGGCGCGAAGCGCAGCGACCCGGAAGCGATCCGGGGCGCGTTCCGCAGCGCGTAACATAAGCGTGAGAGGTCATGTGACTTGTTAATAAAACTTTTCATTGGTTCATTTAACTTTTGGTTTCATAATCATGTAAGGCTAGGTCAGGTGACCTAAAAATAACACTTTTCATTGGTTTAGAACTATTGTTTTTCCCAAATGATGAAAACCCCTCCTTCTTTCCTCACTCTGACTTTCATCTTTGTGAGAGGAAGACCTTATTTCATACTAGAGCAATGGCTTGAATGGTAGCTTCAGCTGGTGGACCCCCACCACCACCACCACCTCCTCATGGGAAGAGAGGACCACCTCCCCAGGTCATCACCAACACAGAGGAGGAAGAGGAAGAAATAGAGGAAGAGGAGAGAGAAGGACCACAGTTCTTGGAAGAGGTGCCCCGGGTTTCCCATAGGAAAGCCAGTTTCATTTGGCAGTTTTTTTCAATGCCTCCAGGCCAGAAGAAAGTGAATGCGAGGTATGTCACCTGCCTCATTTGCAAAGAAAAATTATCAAGAGGGACTGATAAAAAGTATAGTTATGGGAACTATACTATGCATAGGCACATGAGCAGGTGGCATCCACTCAATTACAGCCGGGCGGAAATACGAGACATGGAACAGAACCCAACAGCAACTCCTGTGGCCAGGTCAACTTCGTTGATTTCTTTGACAGCAGCAGAGGCACGGGAAACCGTGCCAAACATCCAGGATAATTTTGGACATATGAAGTTTACTTGTCTGCACTGCGGTGCATTGATATCATGTGGCAACATGAGTATCAATTCAATAAACCTAGCTTACAACAATTATAATTGCCCTAACCGCCCCACACAGTAATTTTTTTTTGCTCCTGTTGAGCCCTTTTCAATGCCTGTTTTTTGTTGTTTCCCCCCAAAAAAACCAAAAAATATATAAAATTGTTCAAAAAATACAAAAAAAAATAAAAAATAAAAAAAAATATAAAACAACAAAAACATTAAAAAAAAAGTTCTTTTCAGAACTACCTCCCCTTTCAAAAAAAATTGCTAGAATGTTTAGCACTCTAGCAAGCTCTATTTCTTTTAGTTCGCTCCCAGTTCGCTTCCCGGTTCGCGAACCGGGAGCGAACCAAAAAAAAAAAAAAATTAAAAAAAAAGAAGAGTAAGTATAAGGAAAGTAAACAGAGAGTGATGTTAAAAGAAAGACAGCTATAGGGAGTAAACCAGAGATACTGTTTAATAGATATATTTACCGAAGAAAAGACAGAAGAGGGTATAATTGTGGAAAACAAAATAGATAAGGAAGTGAAAGAAAAAAAAGAGAGTAGAACAATAACAAAGAAGAGTTTTCTTGGAGAATGTGAGTGAATGTTCAAAATAAGATTAAAACATGGGGAATAACAGAGAGAAAAAATAGAAAACAGAAAACAAAAAATAACAGAAAAAGATTAATTGAAACAGCAAAGAAATGTAAATAACATAGAGCCATATCATCAACATAGGCAATAAAAGTTTTGCAGCTTTTATCGGCAGAAATATGTCACCAAAGCCGCTTTTGCGGCAGAAAACTGCCGCTAAAACCACTTTTGCACCAGTTTTCTGCCAATAAAAACAGCAATAATTTTATTGGCTGTGTTCATAATATGCCCCTTAGTGTGCTTCAACTACACAGAGAAAGCATTATGAACAAGTAGTGAAAAAGTGATCAGTCAAAGACACTAAGAGTAATAGAGACGGAGTGAGTGAACAAGAGTGAGGAACTATGAGAAGAGAGGGACTGAGAAAAGGAGTGGAAGGAGTTGAGTAAGTAGGTAAAAGAGAAAGGAATGAGGAAAGTAGCAAAGGCAGGAAACTGAGGGTTAAAGAAATAAAGCTGTGGAACTAATAGTAGGTGAATGTGATAGAAATGTAACGAAAAGAATACAAAACATTTACCTTATAATTGTCGTTAAATTACTCACTTTTTGTTTTTATACTTTCAATCTGTGAAAGAGAGAACAGACATTTGAAAAATATTAAAACATGTATTTAAAAATTACAAAAGACAAGGGGAAAGATTGAAGGACAAACAGTTTTTCAACAACTTTGACACTGACAGAAGCTTCTGCTTCTCCAGGCCCCCTACACAGTCCTAAAGATATACATTTTAAACTAACAGTATCTTGATGCAGATGAAGTGAGGCCTATCTTAAAACATGGTGCATCTTTTGCACTGCTGTTGTCTCAGAAAAGTGTCGCAAGACACTAACATTTTAAATGATTGCTTCAGGATGCCAATAAGATGTGTCCTATCCAGAGGTTTGTTTGAGGTGAGACCTACTCAGGGTTCCAAATGAAATTTTGAGTTGTTTGAAGAGAACAGAGGACATAATACATGTGGAGGCCTAAACCTCATCTACACAATGTGGTGTGTAATGTTAGGAAACACAGGTAATATAATTGAAAAACATGCAAATTTTTTTGCTCATTCCACAATCATATGACCTGTGTTTCCTTTGCTTAGGTATCTCATTGTGGAAATGTAGTCTATCATATGAAAGACTACGTAGAATATGAGCACTGTATGCAAGAACTTTGACACTTACAGAAGCCTCTCCTTCTCCATCCCTCCTACACAGTTCTAAATGTACATCATAAATGGAAACAGTACAGAATTAATTATACATGTTAAATGGTTTATTTTTGCTGTTCTCAGAATGTATCAAATTTCACTAAAAACAGTGACTTGAAGGTATTCATCATATAACAGCGGGGAAAAAAAAACACAATCAAAATGATTGTGTTTAAAAAACCCATACAACATAACAAATCAGAATTCAGAACTCCTTAAAGTTAACTTACTTTCCATGACGTCAAAGGATGTCCTATGAACAGCTTACACTCTGTTGTGCTGTTATTACTTTCAGCCCGCCACTTTCTGAAAGAAAACCTCCATCGTTTTGAAAAACATGTTACATACAATAAATGACTTCTTGCTCTCTACCACAAGTTTCCACAAGGCCAAATCTTGTCAGAGCCATTTATAACTCTTGGATTTCTTGTAAGCGAATCCCGTCATTTGGCATTTCCGCAACTTTCAGAATTAAAATGTTGAAGATCATTTTCACAATCCTGGACTAGTAATATCTTCCCCTTCTTCCTCAGTCATGTTCTACATTTCCTATGACACTGATACTGCTTACTATGAAGCAGACTTACACTACCTCTATGACTACTACAATTATTTAATTCTCTACATCACTTTTAATCACAAAGCAATGTAAAACAGTAGACAGCATTGCAGACTTACATTACCTCTACTCTATGTTTTGATTGGCTGCTTCAATTAGCTTATAAAAAGAAATAGTTTTTCTGAACTCATTCAAAGTGCACTTATTTCTCCATGACGTCCAGTCTTGTGGTTAGAAGTTATGTCTCTGAACTACACTCATCCTCAAGGCCAAATCGTGTAGGAGCCATTAGAACTTCTTGAAATTCCTCAGAGCACATCCCGAGATTCTTTCCCTAAAATTTTGGTTTTAAAAACACCAGGTAAGAGTTTTTAAGGTCATACGGCAATTTTTTTTTGAAAATTAAAACAGAATCATTGCAGAATGACCAGCCATTTCTAGACTTTAAATAAGCTGTGTAATGTCCTGATGTTATTGAAGGACCGTCATGATATATAATTGCTGCAGTTACAAAAGTCCTTCCTGATATTGACAACTGCGAAGCCACAAAATTTTTAATTAAAGTTGTCAATTTTGTTCCATCAGGCCTACATCGTTGGAACATTAAAATGACATACTGGCCATATGTTTGTATAAATAATGTGGACATCATTTCAGATTTACATTGGCTACACTCCATGTTGTGATCAGCTGCTTTTACTAGCTTATTAAAGGAGACTGATTTACTGTCTGGCAAAGTTAAATATATAAATCTTTCTGAGTCTACACTAGTAGTACTTGATACCATACAGTTCTCGCAGTCATGCTGCCATTGATAAGAAAGCCCAAACAGCTGATCTACATCTACACCTTCAGCATGCAATACATCAAGCATATACATTAAAAACTCCTGACAATCTTGCTGAATATTTTGAGAGAATTGTGTTTGGCCTGAACATCTGTCTAACAGATTTCGAATTTCAGACACACTTTCTATGTTTGTTCTATCAGTGCTACATTTTTCTAAGACAGAATTTAACAAACTGCAAAATCTTTGATCAGAATTGACCACAATCTCTTCTTTTACATTTTCTAGAGAAAACAAAACATTAACCACTACATTAGCATAGCAGTTGACACCAGAACTGTTTTCAAATTGAAAACCAACAACATCTTCAACAGAATCCTTTTTGTTTCTGCTTATAATTTCAGGTTCATCGACTTTTCGTGTTTTTGCTACAACCTCCCTAGTATTGGTCACATTTCTTCGTTTCCGGCCTACCACACGTTTCTCAAACAAAGGATATTGAGGCAAATATGGCGCATACTCTCTTCTTAACCTATTGTATTCCTTAACACAATCTAGATCCGCACAAATGTTTGTGACATCACACTCAATCAAGTACAATCCCGATAAAGTTCTAACTCGTGACAATGCCACATATGCCATACCCTCCTTGAACACAGAACTGCCAATATTCACCAATGCACTGTCTACACTTAAACCTTGCGATTTATGGATTGTCACCGCATATGCCAAGCAAACAGGAAACTGCTTACGGCGAACATATACGTCTTTTACAAGCAAAAATCTAGCAGAACAACGACCAATTAGCTGTACTTCCTCAATGCCATCAAATTTAATTTTTAAAAATTCAATTCCATCTCTATTTCTGTATTTCACAAAATCAACAACATTACCCATTGATCCATTTACCAGACCTCTTTCAACATGTTAATTCCTTCTTAAAATTATACGGCAGTTCAAGCACACATTCAGAGTCTTTTCAAAACCTGCAGTTTTAGATATACTCTTCTCTAATGAATCCAATTTTGTTTTCAGATTCTCAGACAAAATAATTGTTGATCCCATATGCTCTACTCTGTCAATAGCTTCCAGTTTCACAATCTCTTGCTTTTCTAAATGCAACATTTTGTTGTTGAATTTGGCACATTCTGCAAGAGTTGGCATCAAACATATTCCAGATTTCTTCTCAGTAATTTTCTGAAAAATATTCTCAGGCACAACATCTTGTTCTGGATATAAATTTGACAGTAATCGTGCATGTAAAGCTTCTTTCCCATGCTCGGTCACTTTTCCAATTCTAACATCTTGTAGAATAGTCTTGTAAACTTCATCCTTCGCCTGACGCATATTTTCATGCAGTTCAGCATAATTTTAGTTTAACCATATATTGACGTTGCCAATGCTGCCTAGGCACTTCCTGGTATCTTCATGCGTGCGCATTTTGAACACAGGTTGCCTTTTCACTGGTGTCAGCTGCAGAAGATCTCCGAAAACAATGATGTGTTTGCCACCAAATAACACATCATACTCTGTTTTGAGAACTTCTTGCATTCTCAAATGCACAAAGGCAAGCATGACATTGGAAACCATGCTTACTTCGTCAATGATAAGAAGTTTCATTTTCCTCAAGATTCTTGAAACTTCAAAACAAGCATCTCCAGATAGCTTGTGATATTGTAATTTGTTGTCATGCTCCACTGGCAGCATCAGTAAACGATGTAAAGTAATCCCTTTAATGTTATGTGCTGCCAGTCCAGTTGGAGCGGTGACAACACAAGACAGCGATGACTCTGTCCTTTCCTGCAAATAACATGAAATTACTTTAATAAGGAAACTTTTTCCAGTTCCCGCTTCTCCACTCACGTACAGTCGGACAGGCTTCAACGACGTACATGAGCACTCTTTCTTGTCATGACTTAATCCATGATCAATTTGCATGGTAACTTCGTCATATATTTTCCTCTGCTCAACGTTGAGTTGTCTTTCCAACTCTTCTAAGTTAACCGCATCCTCCTGAGCATGTGCCATGGCTCTTTCCACTTCATTCATAGCAGTGGCAGCTTCATTTTCGATAACAGGTCCTCCTAGTGGATCCTGACTCAATGAAGCAGAACTCTGACTGTCCTGAGAACTGTCTCTGGCAATCTCGGCTGCAATCATTGCTTCCTGCTCAATTTCCGCATTCAACATTTCTACATATTTGGGAAAAGCAGGACATTCTATGGTCTCCTTGGCGGCATTGAAAGAGTCTTCGTAACAGAGAAAATCTCCAAGCAGTTCCTCTTCTGCACGCCAAGGCTTGAAAAGTTGCAAAAGTGCTAAATAGAAAAACTCCTTTTTTTCAGGAGATTCGCCACTCAATTTTCGATGGTTTACCAAGTGGCATTTTCTTTGCTTGACCAGACATCCCTCACTTCCTATTACAGCATACACTCCTTTCTCATTATCTTCTTTGATGTTCCTCTTGAATATGTAATTTTGAAGAACCTCATATAAACAAACATTCTCGAGGTGAATGCTTCGATTTGGATAATATGTATCCAACATGTTGGTCTTCAAAATGTCGGTACTGTTTGGCTCCTTTTCCGCCAAATACTCAATTTCCTGCACAGGTTTGAGAACTCGATTACGCGTTGCAGCAAGACCAAGACTCGCCCAAATGATACTCCTGGACTTGGCATAGAGACTTGCTGAAGACAACCGGTCAGAACATTCGTACGCTCCAATTTCTCGATGCGACAACATCTTCAGACTGAAACTGTACAACTTCTTGCTGAGGCTCTTTTCATGGGAAATGTCCTCCCACATATCCTTCAATTCTGTCTTCTCTTTTTTGGTGATGTAAGACGTCACATACCGAGCCACAGCCATACAGTTATCAGCCACAAACTGTATATCCATGTTAGCATTCCACATGGACAAAATCACCGGGTTGTAGTCGTTGATGTACTTGGACTCTTCGTTCCTCTTCAAATTGTATGTGTTTTTAGGTGATTTCTTCATCACATTATGTCGCAGCGAAGACATCAAACTGTTTACTCTTCCTTTAGAAATCACCAGTCGTGGAAAGCCGAAACGACATTTGGTGTAGAACTTGTCCTTGTTTCGGAATTTACGACGACAGTACTTTCCACATCGATGGCTTTGGAAACGCAGAACTTTTTCTCTTAGGCTTTTCTTCTCCTTTGCGTTTGGAACAGCACACGTAGAATACTCTTGTATAAAACTCATCACTGAGTCTTCTGGATCCGTTCCAAATTTAGGTGCATCCTTGATCCACAGCAACATATGTATATGAGGAGCACCTCTTGCAACATATGTATATGAGGAGCACCTCTTGCTTGGTACTCCTTTCTCCAGAAGACATCCAACACCTCTCCAAGAGGTGGATTCTTCTTATTCATGATGAAAGACATCATAGCTTCAAATCTATGATTGAAGTACCTACATACATTGACTGGATCCAAAGAGCACAGTTCTCCGGGTGTCTTGAATTCGATGTTTTCTACGTTAGCATTTGCCTCTCGTAGAAATTCAAGTAAGTCTTCCCAGCCATACTCGGCACAGCTCAGAGTGAGGAACCATGTGGGAGTTCCTAAGTTCCTCAGCATACATTTTAAATCACCATGACGACGGTACCAGTACTCATTAGTACCACGCTGACACGCCATGAGATTAATCAGGTGAGAATCCAAAATACTGTCTTGGACATTGACTTTATCCATAAAGTCACTTGCCGAGATGTTTTGCATGTGTATACCACTTTTCAAGATGTGGTTCACTGCATATGACAGTCCAGACAGATCGCTTTCAAACAGGAGATGAAACAAATAGGGAATGCATTGTCGAAACCTAGCATCTCCTGCATACAATCGCAAAGTCCGGTATTCAGAAGCAGGAATTTGATGAGGTCGCTCATCATATCTTCCTCCATGACCTGTTGGAAAAAGCTGTGGGAAACACCGAGCTTCCAAACTTTCCTCCCAAACACTAATGGGACTCCCTTTGGCTTGTTTCATTTGAAACAACTCAATAGCATTCCCCATGACTTCCTTGGAATGCAAAGGATGAACACTATAATGTACATATATTTCTTCACTAGTAGAGGGTTCTACTTTCTCAATTTGACCAGCACACAAATCGCTATCCTCTTCCTCACTTACTTCCTCTTCTGCAACATATACATTCTTATAGTATTTATTATTTTTTTTCAAATACAATGTTGCCTTTTTACTTTCCTAACATCCACTAAATCTTGCCATATTTTCTTATTCTTTGTCGGAACCCCATTAACTAAGATAACCAGAGGTTCCTCTTCCACTTTTTCTACTCCAATTGTGTTAATTGTTTTTCTTCAAATCTAGAGGCAAATAAACAACTCTTCCCTTTAATCCTCTCTGTAAATCTGATGGAGGCAATTTCCCTGTCTTTGGCTCCATTCTTACAATAGCCTGAAAGGGATGGATACTTTGAATCAAAATAGATTCATAAGTATTTAAATCCTTCAATTCAGAAGGAATCTCAACCAATTCCAGATTATTATGAACTGCTCTAGCAGGCATCTGGTTTTGATTTAATTTGCAACAACAATAAGTACACACACGTTGATCCAATCCCAAATCAAAACAATTTTCTACCATCAAGTATGTTGTGAAATCCTTCCATTCACTATTATTTTCCCTTTCACTTTTTGCATATAAATCCACTAACTTAGTCTGATTCTTATAATAAGTGCGTCGACAACACACACAAGTGAAATTTGGCCTCTCACTTGATTTGACCTGAAACGTCGCAATTTCCCTCTGGAAATTATCTGTACTGGAAACCTGTACACTATCTTCCACATTACCCGCTTCTTCTTGGTCAATTTCAACATTCTCCTCTTTACTTCCAAAGTAACAAAACTCAATTTCTTCACATATATTCTTCACATCTATTTCAGAACCATGCAAAAGAGCAGCGCATAATTGTTTAAGCATAATTGCTGGACTCTTAGCATAATACAACATTCTAACTAATTTCCTCACTTTATTATGATGCACTGCTAGCATCCTGAAATGATGAAAAACACTCTGGCATACTCTCCTGGAAAGACAAGCCAGTGAATGACCATGCAAACCTGTCACTTCTCTCACTCTGCAAGGATCTAATTCTTGCAACAACCTCATTTTCTGCTTCAAACTTTTCTTATTAAATGACCGTACAAAATCACAAAGTAAATTGATGGAATCCTGTCGCACACTGCAAATACTACTACACTTCCAGGTGTACACAGGACCCTTAGCACGTCTTCCTAAAACCTCATTACCTAACACCTCTTCTGCCTCTGTTGTCACAAGTTTTTCTTTTTCAACTGGACAACCATCTTTCACTTCATAAGCACGACCACTGGTGTCAACTGCATGCACCAAATCATTATCCTGGAAATAACTCTCCTCATTAAAAAATGCCTCACAGCTTGAACTATGCATCCATTCTCCAGAAAAAACTTCACAAAAATTACTACGATTAACTATTCTCTTCCATCTACTATTTCTTTTGAAATCATAAATTGCCTTGTTTAGCTTCCTAATTCTATTGATTATCAAAATAAATAACTTACGTTTAATTTCAAATGCCTGATCAATAACTTTCTCAACTTTTTTTTTTCTCTTATAAAAAAGCACTTTCTGTTGACCTTTCTTAATATTTTTTACAAATTGCCAATTATCCTGTTGCGGAACATTCGTTTACGAATGTCCCTAAACTGTTGTTTCCTTCTACTATCATGCACAGAGTTATCTCTTGCTCTAGCAGTAACATTTTTGATTGGCCTTTCCTTTCCGTTTGAATTGCTTCTCTTTTTCTGGACTGAAACATTTTCTGTAGTAATATTTTTTTTACTACAAATATTTCTTATGAATGTTTTTGTACTCTTACCCGGTGCTTTCTTGGTGACTTGACGATTTTTTTTTGTAGAGGACTGCTGCTGTAAATGATGGACCTGCTGTCTTTGACGTTTTGTAGCCTTTCTCATTCTCTCCTTAGTTGGCATTCTCAAAATTTGAAATTATCTGCAGTTGAATCTGTGGTAAAATATAATAAAAAATGTTATTAACCACTATTACCAAACAGTAAATCAATAACAGTCAACAAAAACTTAACACACTACTTAACATTTTTACATATAATATTTTTTAGTGCTTTGGCAAATTTAGAATACAGAAATAGCAGAAAAGAAATGGAATTCTTCTTCATTTACCTGTCCTGTTTTATATGTGAATCTGATCTAATTTTATGAGCATATTGTAATATTTTATTGAAGACACTACACATAACCTGTTTTTGAAGGTGTGTTTAATTTAAAATTAAACAGTTTACATTTTTACTTTTCATTTATTGTAAATTTTAAAAATAAATGTTTATAGTTCCATAGGCTCAAGCAGGTCAGCTTCCCACCCTATGTCATATAATTCGGACAAATCTGCATCCTCATCACGTTCTTCTTCATCCTCAGGATTTATATCATCCAAGGGATCAACATCCACTGATGTTTCAATTACGAGTTAAATGATGAGGTCGAAATCAACTGATTGCTGATTGTCGCTCATGTTGATGTTGTCTTTATCTTTAAAGAAAGATAACAACAATGAGATGTTGCAGAGTAAGAGACAAATCTCAGAGATTATAATAGTAAAATTGTTTAACAAGAGTAACATTTTGCAGCTATTATTTAGCCATGTCCAGCGATGCTGAGCAGGTGAAGCCTATGTCTAATTTTTCAGTGAACAGGACTCATCTCTTCTTAACCTTGGATAAGCCTCACCGACTCTGTGTCCCCTGCACATACTTAAATGTAAAGGGGCAGATTTATGTTAAATGGCACATCCCCAGGCATGCACCAGTTAACGTGCACCACTGCTCTGCCACCCATGGTGTGCCGCATTTACAATCAGATAGGAAAAAGCTGCGTCAAAACCCTGCGCCTGCTTTAAGCAGGCATAGGTCTTGACACAACATTGTGGAGATGGGGCACCCCTGAGCCTTGCTGGAGCTGCATCGCACTTGCGATACAACTCCAGCAATGCGCCACCTTTACGGCACAGATGCGTCACGCATCTGTGCCATTTTTGCCCCATGCTGCGCCGCATTGTAAATGCAGCACACCATGGGTGGCGGAACAGTGGCGCAGGATGACTGGCACATCCCTGGTGATGCGCCGGTCATCATAAATCTATCCCTAAGCTTCTTATCTTGTTACAGATGAACCGCCATATGTATCATCAAACTATTTTGCATTTCCTAAATAGCGAATTTTAAGGGATAAATAGCGATTCTTTACCATTCCTAATTTGCGATGAGCAAATTGCTAATTGCAAATTACCCATTCATTTCCATGGGCCAGGAGGCCCATAGGA
This sequence comes from Lissotriton helveticus, assembly GCF_964261635.1. Taxonomy (NCBI): domain Eukaryota; kingdom Metazoa; phylum Chordata; class Amphibia; order Caudata; family Salamandridae; genus Lissotriton; species Lissotriton helveticus. Next base: position 872,145,656 of record NC_136065.1, on the reverse strand, counting down.
ATGAAGGTGCAATTTGCTATTAGCAATTAGCTCATTACAAATTAGGAATTTTTCCAAAGGTGCAGGGGTGTCTCAAGAACACCCTGCTGCACCCCTGAAAGAGAAATTTGGGGGCATATGGCGCACATACATGCCCTAAGGGCATGTATGGGCGTCATATGGCACCTTTTGTTTTTTGGAAAAAAAGCTTTTTGAAAAGAATTCGCAAATTACCACCAACTAGAAGTTGGTGGTAGTTTGCAAATCCTTAATGGCATTTTTTGCATATTTTTTGTTTGATACATTGCATTTAAGGAATCGCAAAATTTGCAAATCCTTCAGTGCATTCGCAAAATAAGTAATAGCAAATTTTGCTATTCCTTATTTTGCATCAAACTTGTTTGATACATACCATTTGTCTAATTAGCATTCGCAAAGGCCGAAATTCGCAGAATTTTGACCTTTCCGAATGGTAATTAGCTTGATACATATGGCCCCAAGTGAGGCCTGTCTTGCAACATGGTGCATCTTTTGCATCACTGCTGCATCGGTTTCATGTGGCACGTTTTTTTTACACCATGACACATCTGCCTAAATGCATCAATTTGTAATTTTGTCACCTCATAGCAAATCTTTTGCACCACCGCTGCATCACAAAAGTGACGCACAGTGGCGCAAAAGAGGCATACACCTATCATAAATCTGTCCCTAGCATTTTAAATGATTAATTCAGGATGACGATAAGGTGTGGCCTATCCAGAGGTTTGTTTAAGGTGAGGCCTACTCAGGATTGCAGATTAAAGTTACGCTTGATGAAGAATACAGAGGAGATAATACATGTAAAGGCCTACCAATGAAGTAAGTAATGTCCACTTTATTGCGCCAGTCATCATAAATGTATCCCTAAGCTTCTTATCTTGTTACAGATGAACCGCCATATGTATCATCAAAATATTTTGCATTTCCTAAATAGCGAATTTTAAGGAATAAATAGCGATTCTTTACCATTCCTAATTTGCAATGAGCAAATTGCTAATTGCAAATTACCCATTCATTTGCATGGGCCAGGAGGCCCATAGGAATGAAGGTGCAATTTGCGATTAGCAATTAGCTCATCGCAAATTAGGAATTTTTCCAAGGGTGCAGGGGTGTCTCAAGAACACCCTGCTGCACCCCTGAAAAAGAAATTTGGGGGCATATGGCGCACATACATGCCCTAAGGGCATGTATGGGCGTCATATGTCACCTTTTGTTTTTTGGAAAAAAAGCTTTTTGAAAAGAATTCGCAAATTACCACCAACTAGAAGTTGGTGGTAATTTGCAAATCCTTAATGGCATTTTTTGCATATTTTTTGTTTGATACATTGCATTTAAGGAATCGCAAAATTTGCAAATCCTTCAATGCAATCGCAAAATAAGGAATAGCAAATTTTGAATTAAGGACATTTTAAGTCATTTTCCCATGTACAGTGTTTTCAAATTATGATTTGAAAATCGTTTTTAGGGAAAAGGAATGGTTTGTAAATTTATGACAAGGACATAATGGTGTATGCTTCTTTATAAGGAATTTCAGTGTCTCTGATGTCATTTTTCCCATATTACATTAAAAGACCTTTCCCCGTGGAGCACATTCCTTGTAAATATGCTCCCACCTGTGCATGGTAAATTTAGATTTTGACTGTTTGAGTTACATAGCCATGTTAAAAGTGACCCAAAAAAGTTGCAAAGGCTTAAAAAAAACACTTTCATGTGTCTTAAGGACATTTTAAGTCATTTCCCCGTGGGCAGTGTTTTGTAAGTGGCGCAAAAGAGGCATACACCTATCATAAATCTGTCCCTAGCATTTTAAATGATTAATTCAGGATGACGATAAGGTGTGGCCTATCCAGAGGTTTGTTTAAGGTGAGGCCTACTCAGGATTGCAGATTAAAGTTACGCTTGATGAAGAATACAGAGGAGATAATACATGTAAAAGCCTACCAATGAAGTAAGTAATGTCCACTTCATTGCGCCAGTCATCATAAATGTATCCCTAAGCTTCTTATCTTGTTACAGATGAACCGCCATATGTATCATCAAACTATTTTGCATTTCCTAAATAGCGAATTTTAAGGAATAAATAGCGATTCTTTACCATTCCTAATTTGCAATGAGCAAATTGCTAATTGCAAATTACCCATTCATTTCCATGGGCCAGGAGGCCCATAGGAATGAAGGTGCAATTTGCGATTAGCAATTAGCTCATCGCAAATTAGGAATTTTTCCAAGGGTGCAGGGGTGTCTCAAGAACACCCTGCTGCACCCCTCAAAAAGAAATTTGGGGGCATATGGCGCACATACATGCCCTAAGGGCATGTATGGGCGTCATATGGCACCTTTTGCTTTTTGGAAAAAAAGCTTTTTGAAAAGAATTCGCAAATTAACACCAACTAGAAGTTGGTGGTAATTTGCAAATCCTTAATGGCATTTTTTGCATATTTTTTGTTTGATACATTGCATTTAAAGAATCGCAAAATTTGCAAATCCTTCAGTGCAATCGCAAAATAAGGAATAGCAAATTTAGCTATTCCTTATTTTGCATCAAACTTGTTTGATACATACCATTTGTCTAATTAGCATTCGCAAAGGCTGAAATTCGCAGAATTTAGGCCTTTGCGAATGCTAATTAGCTTGATACATATAGCCCCAAGTGAGGCCTGTCTTGCAACATGGTGCATCTTTTGCATCACTGCTGCATTGGTTTCATGTGGCACGGTGTTTTTTACACCATGACACATCTGCCTAAATGCATCAATTTGTAATTTTGTCGCCTCATAGCAAATCTTTTGCACCGCCGCTGCATCACAAAAGTGACGCACAGTGGCGCAAAAGAGGCATACACCTATCATAAATCTGTCCCTAGCATTTTAAATGATTAATTCAGGATGACGATAAGGTGTGCCCTATCCAGAGGTTTGTTTAAGGTGAGGCCTACTCAGGATTGCAGATGAAAGTTACGCTTGACGAAGAATACAGAGGAGATAATACATGTAAAGGCCTACCAATGAAGTAAGTAATGTCCACTTCATTGTGCCAGTCATCATAAATCTATCCCTATGCTTCTTATCTTGTTAGAGATGAACTGCCATATGTATCATCAAACTATTTTGCATTTCCTAAATAGCGAATTTTAAGGAATAAATAGCGATTATTTACCATTCCTAATTTGCAATGAGCAAATTGCTAATTGCAAATTACTCATTCATTTCCATGGGCCAGGAGGCCCATAGGAATGAAGGTGCAATTTGCGATTAGCAATTAGCTCATCGCAAATTAGGAATTTTTCCAAGGGTGCATGGGTGTCTCAAGAACACCCTGCTGCACCCCCTGAAAAAGAAATTTGGGGGCATATGGCGCACATACATGCCCTAAGGGCATGTATGGGTGTCATATGGCACCTTTTGTTTTTTGGAAAAAAAGCTTTTTGAAAAGAATTCGCAAAATACCACCAACTAGAAGTTGGTGGTAATTTGCAAATCCTTAATGGCATTTTTTGCATATTTTTTGTTTGATACATTGCATTTAAGAAATCACAAAATTTGCAAATCCTTCAGTGCAATCGCAAAATAAAGAATAGCAAATTTTGCTATTCCTTATTTTGCATCAAACTTGTTTGATACATACCATTTGTCTAATTAGCATTCGCAAAGGCCAAAATTCACAGAACTTCGACCTTTGCAAATGCTAATTAGCTTCATACATATGGCCCCAAGTGAGGCCTGTCTTGCAACATGGTGCATCTTTTGCATCAATGCTGCATCAGTTTCATGTGGCACGGTGTTTTTTACACCATGACACATCTGCCTAAATGCATCAATTTGTAATTTTGTCGCCTCATAGCAAATCTTTTGCACCGCCGCTGCATCACAAAAGTGACGCACAGTGGCGCAAAAGAGGCATACACCTATCATAAATCTGTCCCTAGCATTTTAAATGATTAATTCAGGATGACGATAAGGTGTGCCCTATCCAGAGGTTTGTTTAAGGTGAGGCCTACTCAGGATTGCAGATGAAAGTTACGCTTGACGAAGAATACAGAGGAGATAATACATGTAAAGCTCTACCAATGAAGTAAGTGATGTCCACTTCATTGCGCCAGTCATCATAAATGTATCCCTAAGCTTCTTATCTTGTTAGAGATGAACCGCCATATGTATCATCAAACTATTTTGCATTTCCAAAATAGCGAATTTTAAGGAATAAATAGCGATTCTTTACCATTCCTAATTTGCAATGAGCAAATTGCTAATTGCAAATTACCCATTCTTTTCCATGGGCCAGGAGGCCCATAGGAATGAAGGTGCAATTTGCGATTAGCAATTAGCTCATCGCAAATTAGGAATTTTTCCAAAGGTGCAGGGGTGTCTCAAGAACACCCTGCTGCACCCCTGAAAAAGAAATTTGGGGGCATATGGCGCACATAAATTTTAACAACATTCCTTTACGTCAAAAACGATTTTCAAGTCATAATTTGAAAACACTGCACCCGGGGGGAAATGACTTAAAATGTCCTTAAGACACATGAAAGTGTTTTTTTAAAGCCTTTGCAAGTTTTTGGGTCACTTTTAACATGGCTATGTAACTCAAACAGTCAAAATCTAAATTTACCATGCACAGGTGGGACCATATTTACAAGGAATGTGCCCCACGGGGAAAAGTCTTTTAATGTAATATGGGAAAAATGACATCAGAGACACTGAAATGCCTTATAAAGAAGCATACACCATTATATCCTTGTCATAAATTTACAAACCATTCCTTTTCCCCAAAAACGATTTTCAAATCATAATTTGAAAACACTGCACATAGGGAAATGACTTAAAATGTCCTTAAGACACATGAAAGCGTTTTTTGATTGCCTTTCCAGCATGGTTGGGTCACTTTTAACATAGCTATGTAACACAAACATTCAAAATCTAAATTTGCCATGCACAGGTGGGAGCATATTTACAAGGAATGTGCCCCACGGGGAAAGGTCTTTTAATGTAATATGGGAAAAATGACATCAGAGACACTGAAATGCCTTATAAAGAAGCATACACCATGATATCCTTGTCATAAATTTACAAACCATTCCTTTTCCCCAAAAACGATTTTCAAATCATAATTTGAAAACACTGCACATAGGGAAATGACTTAAAATGTCCTTAAGACACATAAAAGCGTTTTTTGATTGCCTTTGCAGCATGGTTGGGTCACTTTTAACATAGCTATGTAACACAATCGTTCAAAATCTAAATTTGCCATGCACAGGTGGGAGCATATTTACAAGCAGTATGCTCCACAGAGAAAGGTCTTACATTAAAATGGGAAAAATAACATCAGAGACACTCAATTGCCTTATAATGAAGCATACACCATTATGTCCTTGTCATAAATATTATAACCATTCATTTTCCTCAAAAACGATTTTCAAATCATAATTTGAAAAGACTCCACAGCTCCTATGCACAATAACACCCTGTCAGTACTAATACTTCACATTTTCTCCAATTACATTTTGTCAAAGAAACAAAATCTATTTGTAAAACACTTGAGACAAAGCAACATTTGAAGAACACAACTTTCTTCATAATTTTCTCCTTAAAGCACACTATTCTCTATCTAAATTAAAGAAATCTTTTCTCACCTTAGCAAATACTTTGAGTTTCAAAACAGTCTCAGAAACACACCAATTTGTCTTCAGCAGAGCAAAAGGTATGCACTCCAGAGTCTGCAGCTATCAAAAGCACAGAAATGCTGTAATTCTTCACACATATCTCTCATGTCACCCAATCAAAACTCTTCCCTCACTTTTTTCAAATCAAAACCCTTCCCCCCTCTGCCATTTCATGCATTTTCTGCATGGCAACCACCTCTTGGAAGACCTCTGGTGTTTGCAAGTTCACACAACAATGTTGCAATTGAACTCTGAACTCTCAGTGCACCTCATATCCAGTGCATTCTTTCATTTAATGATTTTTTCTTGACCACTCAAAATACATCTTTCAAACAACTCATCCATGCACCCTAACTTTCTGTTTTCAGCAATCAAAATCCACCAATCACTGTTACTGCTTCATTAACACAGAAACTCCACAGTTTTTTTCATTTTAAACTCTTATTTTTTCAACTGCCATTTCATTGCCACACTTCATCTGACTGCAGGAGAAGCTTCTCTCACCATGTTTTCTGTCTGGATTGTTGGACATAGTTACATCTATTGGGCTCAGAGGTATGCTGAGAACAGGAATTTACCTAACCTCAATCTACAAGATGTGGAAATTAAGTGGTTTGGCCACAGAGGATTAAAATGTCACCAATTGATACCATTGGTGAAAACCTTTATGCATTTGCCAAAACCTGACCTGTTAATTGTGCACTGTGGAGGTAATGATTTGGGCACTTTGACTGGGGTAGGTCTGGAAATGCTTTTAAAGGACACCTTTGAGCAATTGATGGCACTTTTTCCTCAGACTGCCTTGGTATATTCAAATATATGCCAAAGACAGAAATGGAGGTGGTCAAACCAATTTTGTCCACAAATTGAGAAGTCGAGGAAGCATGTAAACAAATCTGTTTCAGCTTACATGAGAGACCATGGAATGGGCTCCCTGTACAACAATAACTTGCGTTACTACATGCAAGATATCTACAGAGGAGATGGAGTTCACTTCTCAGATGAGGGCAACAGAATTTTCATTCTGAATTTAAGACTGTGCATTGGTACCTACTTATAAGTACCTAAATGTACCATAAACCCAAAAGCTCTTCTCAGAGCTACCCTACATCTGATCACTCACAATTATTATTTTACTCTAACATTTTTCACTAATTTTCAACAAAGTACGCTCCCTGGGGCGCTACCCGGTACGCGAACCGGGAGCTAACCTCGCTAAATTTAAAAAAAAAAAATGTTTTCGCACATATGGGCCTCCTCAGCCACCCTTAGAAAACCTAGGGGGTCAAGATAAGTCTACCGTGCCCCCTTCTACCCATTCTGAACATTATTTGCCCTCCATCTTGTATCTTAATTCGACCGAAACACAAAATGGTGGACTCCCGTAACGCTTAAGGTTCGCGAACCGGGGCGCTCACCAGTTCGCGTACCGGGTCGCTCCCTGGGAAGCGCACCATCAAAAAAGGTGGGAAAGTAGTTTACAGAAAAGCGACTGGAGACAATTTCACCAAATATAGATTAGCTCATACTACATACCAATGCCTACCATTTTCACAAATTTGATTGAAATTCCATTTAACCATTTAGCCTGTAGACCTCTCTAAATACCCTGAGGTAAATTACTTCACAAAACACATCTGAAGTGTTGGAATTGACAACCAATTAAAATGTTACTTTCATTTTCTACTTTTTTTACCTGACATTTGATTCGCTATGTACCTGAATATATATAAAGAAAGAGAGAGAAACACAGCCATTTTGACTACTACTTCCTGAACTACATTGCAAGATAATTTTCACTCACAACTTAAACTTCTTTTTAGAAGGTGAGATATTATTTTATAAATTTGAAAACATTTTCAGATAGTTATATACTATCCCTCTGTAAGAGTTAGACATTGAGAAAGGCTTCTTTATTATAATTATGGATTGATTTAGGTTTCTGTGGTATAATTATGAATTTACTTAGGCTTCTTCACAGGCACTTTTTAATAGTACTACTTGACGCCTGAAACCATACGGTGCCCATAGATTACTTCTCTGTTATAAACTCACAAGTACCTGTCTGAACTTAAACCCAACAGTGACCTATCTCTACTGATATATTTATTTTTTATGCAAATTACAGCAATAAAATGGAAGGTGAGCAGAATGTTTCCTTCGAAATTGTTCTGGAGAACAACACAGAAAAAGATATTGAGGACAATGATGACTCAGATTTCATGGATGAATCACGGGACCATGAATTAGTTCAATGTGTAGAATCTGTGGATCATTTACTTCATTATGATGACGGTCAAATGTGGGAACTTATGTTCACTCAACAAGAGGACATATCGGACAGTCAAATGCTAGACGTTCTATTAAATTTTGAAAAACAATCCGAAAAATAAAATTGTATGTAATATTAAAAAATTGTTTGAGTCTTTAATCATTTTTATGTGTAATTCATAAACTAGTTAAATGTTAGAAATGTTATTACATTTTCAAACACAATCACAATAATAAATAATTGCTTAAAAAATAAAAAAAATTAAAAAATAATCAACAAAACCAACAATCAATTAACATACAGTATTTGAAAAGTCTATCATTCTCTTTTCCTTATAGTACGCTGCCCAGAACGCTTCCCGGTTCGCGAACCGGGCGCTACCCACGCAAAAAAACCAAAAAAAAAAGTTATTTTTTTTTGCTCTGCGGGGCCCTTTTAAAGCCTCCACATTAAACCTAGGGGGTCAGGGAGGATCTACTATGCCCCCTTATGGTCATTTCCCCCTTTGTTTTGGCCTCCTCTTGTCTCTCGATCCTACCGAGAGACAAGATGGCGGCCGCTCCGGACTGTTTAGAATGTTGACAGACACCGGAGAGCCAATCAGCTTCGCTTCGCGAAGTTCCGTTACGCGTAAAGTCCGCGAACCGGAGCGCTGCCCAGAGCGCGCTTACAGATATATATCTTTTTTTAAACGTTAATTTCTCAAAATCCACTGAAGCACATATATTGAGACCTAGCAAAGGCACATCGGGCTACCAGTCCCTACAATTTTGCCAAGTTTCGTGGAAATCCATTCAGCCGTTCGGGCTAAAAGTGAGGCCAACCGCCCTATGGAAAACTCAATGTTAAAAACACGTTTTGGGACCCCCCTTTTTTCTCGGCCCCCCCTTGACGAACCCCCCCAAATTTCCAGGGGCTGCTCAGAAACAAAATGTTCCATTTTCCAGAAAATTTCAGCCAATTCCGTCCACAAACGCCAAAGTTATTAGACATAGAATTTTCAAAAATCCCATAGAGAAAAAATCCTAACTATATATACCTACTGGCGACCGCCAGTAGGTAATATATATATATATATATATATATATATATATATATATATATATATATATATATATATATATATCTATACCACCAAAACTCCCTCACCAAGAAGAAGCAGGACCCTGAGGGGAAGGTTGGAGAGGCTTAATTGATCCAAACAACAGATTCCAGCTAGGCGAATGCATTTCGACAAACGTCTTCTTCAGCGCCCTCCGCCAGACCAATGAGTCATCATGGTTGTTTCCTGTTGCCTTTAATTGATAGACACGGGCCCGTTCCTCCCCTCTCCGATGCTGTTCACCTGATGTAGTTTGTTCGCCATACTGCAAACTACATCTCCCAGGATGCCTTAATCATACAGCCGCCCAGGTAGGTGAAAATGTCAGGGAGAGTTGAAAATGAAAAAGAATTTCACTGCTGCGGGACCCCTTTAAAACAGGGCATGGTGACACATTTCGCTGTGCCCGGATCCTTCAGCCCTTCCTCGAGTCCCCTCGTACCGCCACAGCCACCGGAGATAGAAGTTCAATGTGCTGGGGCTACGTTGCAATGCACAGTGCCTACACGAGGTAAGATACCTCCTGCTACTGTTCTCCTACCGCAGGGGCGGGTGCCAGACACATTCCACAACTGAAAAGTTCCCAAATGCCGGGAGGCGTGCCAGATCGTGTCCGGACCCAGTTGCGTGGCGTGGGTACCTGTATTGCGCCTCTGGCCGGTGCCGTTAATGTCACCAAAACTCCCTCACCAAGAAGAAGCAGAACCCTGAGGGGAAGGTTGGAGAGGCTTTATTGATCCAAACAACAGATTCCAGCTAGGCGAATGCATTTCGACAAACGTCTTCTTCAGCGCCCTCCGCCAGACCAATGAGTCATCATGCTTGTTTCCTGTTGCCTTTAAGTGATAGACACGGGCCCGTTCCTCCCCTCTACGATGCTGTTCACCTGATGTAGTTGGTTCGCCATACTGCAAACTACATCTCCCAGGATGCCTTAATCATAGAGCCACCCAGGTAGGTGAAAATATCAGGGAGAGTTGAAAATGAAAAAGAATTTCACTGCTGCGGGACCCCTTTAAAACAGGGCATGGTGACACATTTCGCTGTGCCCGGATCCTTCAGCCCTTCCTCGAGTCCCCTCGTACCGCCACATCCACCGGAGATAGAAGTTCAATGTGCTGGGGCTACGTTGCAATGTACAGTGCCCACACGAGGTAAGATACCTCCTGCTACCGTTCTCCTACCTCAGGGGCGGGTGCCAGACACATTCCACAACTGAAAAGTTCCCAAGTGCCGTGAGGCGTGCCAGATCGTGTCCGGACCCAGTTGCGTGGCGTGGGTACCTGTATTGCGCCTCTGGCCGGTGCCGTTAATGTCACCAAAACTCCCTCACCAAGAAGAAGCAGGACCCTCAGGGGAGGGTTGGAGAGGCTTTATTGATCTAAACAACAGATTCCAGCTAGGCGAATGCATTTCGACAAATGTCTTCTTCAGCGCCCTCCGCCAGACCAATGAGTCATCATGCTTGCTTCCTGTTGCCTTTAATTGATAGACACTGGCCCGTTCCTCCCCTCTACGATGCTGTTCACCTGATGTAGTTTGTTCGCCATACTGCAAATTACATCTCCCAGGATGCCTTAATCATACAGCCGCCCAGGTAGGTGAAAATGTCAGGGACAGTTGAAAATGAAAAAGAATTTCACTGTTGCGGGACCCCTTTAAAACAGGGCATGGTGACACATTTCGCTGTGCCCGGACCCTTCAGCCCTTCCTCGAGTGCCCTCGTACCGCCACATCCACCGGAGATAGAAGTTCAATGTGCTGGGGCTACGTTGCAATGCACAGTACCCACACGAGGTGAGATACCTCCTGCTACCGTTCTGCTACCGCAGGGGCGAGTGCCAGACACATTCCACAACTGAAAAGTTCCCAAATGCCGTGAGGCGTGCCAGATCGTGTCCGGACCCAGTTGCGTGGCGTGGGTACCTGTATTGCGCCTCTGGCCGGCGCCGTTAATGTCACCAAAACTCCCTCACCAAGAAGAAGCAGGACTCTGAGGGGAAGGTTGGAGAGGCTTTATTGATCCAAACAACAGATTCCAGCTAGGCGAATGCATTTCGACAAACGTCTTCTTCAGCGCCCTCCGCCAGACCAATGAGTCATCATGCTTGTTTCTTGTTGCCTTTAATTGATAGACACGGGCCCGTTCCTCCCCTCTACGATGCTGTTCACCTGATGTAGTTTGTTCGCCATACTGCAAACTACATCTCCCAGGATGCCTTAATCATACAGCCACCCATTTAGGTGACAATGTCAGGGAGAGTTGAACATGAAAAAGAATTTCACTGCTGCGGGACCCCTTTAAAACAGGGCATGGTGACACATTTCGCTGTGCCCGGATCCTTCAGCCCTTCCTCGAGTCCCCTCGTACCGCCACATCCACCGGACATAGAAGTTCAATGTGCTGGGGCTATGTTGTAATGCACAGTGCCCTCACGTGGTAAGATACCTCCTGCTACCGTTCTCCTACCGCAGGGGCAAGTGTCAGACACATTCCACAACTGAAAAGTTCCCAAATGCCGTGAGGCGTGCCAGATCATGTCCGGACCAAGTTGCGTGGCGTGGGTACCTGTATCGCGCCGCTGGCCGGCGCCGTTAATGTTACCAAAACTCCCTCACCAAGAAGAAGCAGGACCCTTAGGGGAAGGTTGGAGAGGCTTTATTGATCCAAACAACAGATTCCAGCTAGGCGAATGCATTTCGACAAACGTCTTCTTCAGCGCCCTCCGCCAGACCAATGAGTCATCAAGCTTGTTTACTGTTGCCTTTAATTGATAGACACGGGCCCGTTCCTCCGCTCTACGATGCTGTTCACCTGATGTAGTTTGTTCGCCATACTGCAAACTACATCTCCCAGGATGCCTTAATCATACAGCCGCCCAGGTAGGTGAAAATGTCAGGGAGAGTTGAAAATGAAAAAGAATTTCACTGCTGTGGGACCCCTTTAAAACAGGGCATGGTGACACATTTCGCTGTGTCCGGATCCTTCAGCCCTTCCTCGAGTCCCCTCGTAACGCCACATCCACCGGAGATAGACGTTCAATGTGCTGGGGCTACGTTGCAATGCACAGTGCCCACACGAGGTGAGATACCTCCTGCTACCGTTCTGCTACCGCAGGGGCGAGTGCCAGACACATTCCACAACTGAAAAGTTCCCAAATGCCGTGAGGCGTGCCAGATCGTGTGCGGACCCAGTAGCGTGGCGTGGGTACCTGTATTGCGCCTCTGGCCGGCGCCGTTAATGTCACCAAAACTCCCTCACCAAGAATAAGTAGGACCCTCAGGGGAGGGTTGGAGAGGCTTCATTGATCTAAACAACAGATTCCAGCTAGGCAAATGCATTTCGACAAACGTCTTCTTCAGCGCCCTCCGCCAGACCAATGAGTCATCATGCTTGCTTCCTGTTGCCTTTAATTGATAGACACGGGCCCGTTCCTCCCCTCTACGATGCTGTTCACCTGATGTAGTTTGTTCGCCATACTGCAAATTACCTCTCCCAGGATGCCTTAATCATACAGCCGCCCAGGTAGGTGAAAATGTCAGGGAGAGTTGAAAATTAAAAAGAATTTCACTGCTGCGGGACCCCTTTAAAACAGGGCATGTTGACACATTTCGCTGTGCCCGTATCCTTCAGCCCTTCCTCGAGTCCCCTCGTACCGCCACATCCACCGGAGATAGAAGTTCAATGTGCTGGGGCTACGTTGCAATGCACAGTGCCCACACGAGGTGAGATACCTCCTGCTATCGTTCTCCTACCGCAGGGGCGGGTGCCAGACACATTCCACAACTGAAAAGTTCCCAAATGCAGTGAGGCGTGCCAGATTGTGTCCGGACCCAGTTGCGTGGCGTGGGTACCTGTATTGCGACTCTGGCCGTCGCCGTTAATGTCACCAAAACTCCCTCACCAAGAAGAAGCAGGACCCTGAGGGGAAGGTTGGAGAGGCTTTATTGATCCAAACAACAGATTCCAGCTAGGCGAATGCATTTCGACAAACATCTTCTTCAGCGCCCTCCGCCAGACCAATGAGTCATCATGCTTGTTTCCTGTTGCCTTTAAGTGATAGACACGGGCCCGTTCCTCCCCTCTACGATGCTGTTCACCTGATGTAGTTTGTTCGCCATACTGCAAACTACATCTCCCAGGATGCCTTAATCATAGAGCCACCCAGGTAGGTGAAAATATCAGGGAGAGTTGAAAATGAAAAAGAATTTCACTGCTGCGGGACCCCTTTAAAACAGGGCATGGTGACACATTTCGCTGTGCCCGGATCCTTCAGCCCTTCCTCGAGTCCCCTCGTACCGCCACATCCACCGGAGATAGAAGTTCAATGTGCTGGGGCTACGTTGCAATGTACAGTGCCCACACGAGGTAAGATACCTCCTGCTACCGTTCTCCTACCGCAGGGGCAGGTGCCAGACACATTCCACAACTGAAAAGTTCCCAAATGCCGTGAGGCGTGCCAGATCGTGTCCGGACCCAGTTGCGTGGCGTGGGTACCTGTATTGCGCCTCTGGCCGGTGCTGTTAATGTCACCAAAACTCCCTCACCAAGAAGAAGCAGGACCCTCAGGGGAGGGTTGGAGAGGCTTTATAGATCTAAACAACAGATTCCAGCTAGGCGAATGCATTTCGACAAATGTCTTCTTCAGCGCCCTCCGCCAGACCAATGAGTCATCATGCTTGCTTCCTGTTGCCTTTAATTGATAGACACTTGCCCGTTCCTCCCCTCTACGATGCTGTTCACCTGTTGTAGTTTGTTCGCCATACTGCAAATTACATCTCCCAGGATGCCTTAATCATACAGCCGCCCAGGTAGGTGAAAATGTCAGGGAGAGTTAAAAATGAAAAAGAATTTCACTGCTGCGGGACCCCTTTAAAACAGGGCATGGTGACACATTTCGCTGTGCCCGGACCCTTCAGCCCTTCCTCGAGTCCCCTCGTACCGCCACATCCACCGGAGATAGAAGTTCAATGTTCTGGGGCTACGTTGCAATGCACAGTACCCACACGAGGTAAGATACCTCCTGCTACCGTTCTCCTACCGCAGGGGCGGGTGCCAGACACATTCCACAACTGAAAAGTTCCCAAATGCCGTGAGGCGTGCCAGATCGTGTCCGGACCCAGTTGCGTGGCGTGGGTACCTGTATTGCGCCTCTGGCCAGCGCCGTTAATGTCACCAAAACTCCCTCACCAAGAAGAAGCAGGACCCTGAGGGCAATGTTGGAGAGGCTTTATTGATCCAAACAACAGATTCCAGCTAGGCGAATGCATTTCGACAAACGTCTTCTTCAGCGCCCTCCGCCAGACCAATGAGTCATCATGCTTGTTTCTTGTTGCCTTTAATTGATAGACACGGGCCCGTTCCTCCCCTCTACGATGCTGTTCACCTGATGTAGTTTGTTCGCCATACTGCAAACTACATCTCCCAGGATGCCTTAATCATACAGCCGCCCATTTAGGTGACAATGTCAGGGAGAGTTGAACATGAAAAAGAATTTCACTGCTGCGGGACCCCTTTAAAACAGGGCATGGTGACACATTTCGCAGTGCCCGGATCCTTCAGCCCTTCCTCGAGTCCCCTCGTACCGCCACATCCACCGGAGATAGAAGTTCAATGTGCTGGGGCTATGTTGTAATGCACAGTGCCCTCACGTGGTAAGATACCTCCTGCTACCGTTCTCCTACCGCAGGGGTGAGTGCCAGACACATTCCACAACTGAAAAGTTCCCAAATGCCGTGAGGCGTGCCATATCGTGTGCGGACCCAGTAGCGTGGCGTGGGTACCTGTATTGCGCCTCTGGCCGGCGCCGTTAATGTCACCAAAACTCCCTCACCAAGAATAAGTAGGACCCTCAGGGGAGGGTTGGAGAGGCTTTATTGATCTAAACAACAGATTCCAGCTAGGCAAATGCATTTCGACAAACGTCTTCTTCAGCGCCCTCCGCCAGACCAATGAGTCATCATGCTTGCTTCCTGTTGCCTTTAATTGATAGACACGGGCCCGTTCCTCCCCTCTACGATGCTGTTCACCTGATGTAGTTTGTTCGCCATACTGCAAATTACATCTCCCAGGATGCCTTAATCATACAGCCGCCCAGGTAGGTGAAAATGTCAGGGAGAGTTGAAAATGAAAAAGAATTTCACTGCTGCGGGACCCCTTTAAAACAGGGCATGGTGACACATTTGGCTGTGCCCGGATCCTTCAGCCCTTCCTCGAGTCCCCTCGTAACGCCACATCCACCGGAGATAGAAGTTCAATGTGCTGGGGCTACGTTGCAATGCACAGTGCCCACACGAGGTGAAATACCTCCTGCTATCGTTCTCCTACCGCAGGGGCGGGTGCCAGACACATTCCACAACTGAATAGTTCCCAAATGCCGTGAGGCGTGCAAGATCGTGTCTGGACCCAGTTGCGTGGCGTGGGTACCTGTATTGCGACTCTGGCCGTCGCCGTTAATGTCACCAAAACTCCCTCACCAAGAAGAAGCAGGACCCTGAGGGGAAGGTTGGAGAGGCTTTATTGATCCAAACAACAGATTCCAGCTAAGCGAATGCATTTCGACAAACATCTTCTTCAGCGCCCTCCGCCAGACCAATGAGTCATCATGCTTGCTTCCTGTTGCCTTTAATTGATAGACACGGGCCCGTTCCTCCCCTCTACGATGCTGTTCACCTGATGTAGTTTGTTCGCCATACTGCAAATTACATCTCCCAGGATGCCTTAATCATACAGCCGCCCAGGTAGGTGAAAATGTCAGGGAGAGTTGAAAATGAAAAAGAATTTCACTGCTGCGGGACCCCTTTAAAACAGGGCATGGTGACACATTTCGCTGTGCCCGGATCCTTCAGCCCTTCCTCGAGTCCCCTCGTAACGCCACATCCACCGGAGATAGAAGTTCAATGTGCTGGGGCTACGTTGCAATGCACAGTGCCCACACGAGGTGAGATACCTCCTGCTATCGTTCTGCTACCGCAGGGGCGAGTGCCAGACACATTCCACAACTGAAAAGTTCCCAAATGCCGTGAGGCGTGCCAGATCGTGTCCGGACCCAGTTGCGTGGCGTGGGTACCTGTATTGCACCTATATATATGTGAAAGCTCCAAAGTTTGACCAAGCAAAGAGCGGCACTCAAACACCAGCGCAAGGTAAGAAGCAGCCTAATACAGGGGGCGTGGAAATAAGAATATATAAGTGGAACTGCGACCAGAAACAGCACACATCCTTTTCTGTGTGAAGCCTCTTAGGAAGAGGTGACAATCCTTGAAACGCGTCAGGCAATGCATAACGGAATCACTGCCAAATGGAATCGGCAGATGGGACACTGTTTATATCTTTAAATAAAGGCTCATAATCTTGCGCTGGTGTTTGAGTGCCGCTCTTTGCTTGGGCACACTTTGGAGCTTCCATTTTTGCCGGTAGTCCAGCCGCCAAGCGAGCACCACCCTGTTGATTGTGCGGCCCATAGTCCGGTATTTTACTGGGTTTGCAGTGGAGCAACAACGCTGGATTTGGAATAGGCTCCCGTTTGCTGAGGCCCTTCCAGGGCTGGGAAATCTTTTTTTTTTAAGTTCAAAAAGAGTTTATTGAATAACAAGAGGTGTCAATACAATATATATAGGCAATATAAAGAAAGAATAAAAGCAATCTAGAAAAGTATTGCATGAAGAACAAGAGGTAGACTGGCTGAAAAAAAATGAAAAAACAACAATGATAAAATCTGTGAAAAGGTAAAATATGTTGGAACAATAAGGTCAATCAGGGGGGGTTTGAGACTTCTTGTTGAAAAGGTGATAAATGAAATGATTTTTTAGCACAAGCATCAAAATGTAGTGTTATAGGAAGCCATAAATTGGCGTGTTTCGTTGCCATATGAAGAGGGAAAACAAAGGCAGTATCTAGCCTATGGTTATGACAAACATTATACCACCAAGCTTTAAAGGAAATATTCGTAAAATTCTTCCAATGAACAGTAATTTGTTGGAATGCAACTGCTATCAATAAGTCAATGATTCGCACATCAACAATAACGTGATCCCAACATGTAGAGAGACTGCCTAGAAAAATATGGGTAAAAGAAAAAGGAATTTGAGTGTGAAAGATAACATTAATTTGTGACCAAATTTGTTTCCAGAATTCATGAATGACATTGCAAGAAAAGAGCATATGGGTGAAGAACAGGACCAGCAGAGGTCAGGGACAGAAGAGAATTTCATACTAAGCAATTGTGGTGTAAAAAGGAGTCTGTTGTAGATGAAAAATATTGTCGGAGTTAAAGTGGCAGATCTAGAAGACTTGCGAATATTGGTCCATAATTTGTCCCACAAAGGAATTGGCCAGGAGGTAACAAAGTCACGCTCCCATTGTTCCTCAACTTTAGACTTTGGTAACTGCTAAAAAAGAATGTAAGTGTGAGCTGAGGTTAGCAGACGGAGAACGGTTGTGAGAGTGCTGTATCTGGGAGTAAGTAGACATGACCGAGTCTTTAAGTGTGAGGTATTTGCGGGCAAAGGAAGCGGGGAGATTAAAAGATTGGCTAAGTGTTGAAAAAGGTAAGAATGTGGAGTGAGAAAAGAGTTGAGAAATCCAAATTAAACCCTTCTGCCTCCAAGATTTCCAATAAAAAGGTTTGTTATTGATAAGGAGACTTTTATTGTGCCAAATGGTAGTGGATAAGAAATCAGCAATGGTGGAGGGAGGGGCTGGAGCAGAAGCTAAGAGTAACTTGACAGTAAATTTGTGTATAGGAGTGGATAGTAGCTGTGGTTTACGAGAGAAAGAGAGAAATTCAGCAAAAGTAAAGGGGGAAAGGGAGAGACGTTCTACCTTAACCCATAAAGGGCAGGGCTCAGCAGGGTCACGTAACCAAAAGGAGGCCTGGCGCAAGAGGAAGGCCTTGTGGTAAGTAGGGAAATCAGGGAAATTGACACCACCCTCTAATTTAGGACGTGTTAACATAAGGAGAGACATACGAGACTCTTTGCCCGACCAAAGAAAAGAAGTAAGAATGGCGTTAATCTTCTTATAAAACTTCATGGGAATGGGAACAGGAATATTAGAAATAGTGTATAGGACAATAGGGGATAGCATCATTTTAAAGGTATCAAGGCGCCCCCACCACGAAAGATAGAGTGGGTGCCATCTGGCCATGAGAGCAGAGAGTTTCTGGGTGCATTTGTTGAGAAAAAGTGAAACCGTATCAGCGATAGAGGGAGTGACATGTAAACCTAGGTATTTAATGTGGGAGGGACTCCAGGTGAAATTAGAGGCAACAAAATCAGGTTTGAAGGTGTACTCAGTAAGGGGTAAAATTTCGCACTTATCATTGTTCAGCTTGTAGCCAGAAATCTGCGAGTACTCACGCACTTCAGCAAGGAAAGCGGAAATAGTGTCAGTGGGGTTGGAAATAAAGAGCAAAATGTCATCTGCATAAGCAGCAAGTTTGATGTGAGAGTGTGATGTTTGAAAGCCTTGTATGTTAGGTTTCTGTCTGAGTTTGGAAAGAAAGGGTTCCAAAGCTAAATTAAAGAGGAATGGGGATAAAGGACAACCTTGCCGTACACCTCTGCCCAGGTCAAAGAAAGAGGAAACCAGGCCATTTGCACAGACCGCTGCTCTGGGATTGGAATAAAGAAAGGAAATTAAGGATATAAACTTAGGGCCAAAACCAAACCATTCAAGGGCAGAAAAAAGATCGGTCCATTCTACCCTATTAAATGCTTTCTCCGCGTACAGGGCAATAGCCGCCAACGAATTTAGGAAGTGGGAGGATTTAGATAAAACATTAAAAAGAAGTCTAGTGTTATCAGTAATAAAGCGTCCCTTAACAAAACCAGATTGTTCGGGACCAAGTAGGTCAGTTAAAAAGGGGTCTAACCGAATTGCAAGTGATTTAGCATAGATCTTATAATCAATGTTGAAGAGAGAAATAGGTCTGTAATTTTTGCAGTATTGAGCGTCTTTCCCTTCCTTAGGGATAATGCAGATATGAGCATCAGAGAAGGTACCTGAAGAACTGCCAAGGGTAACAAATGAATCAATAAGGGAATGTAATTTAGGCATTAGTAGTTTGGAAAAATGAAGATAAAATTCAACAGTGAATCCATCAGGCCCAGGAGCTTTGTCTTTTTTAAGAGATTGTAGAACAGAAAGCAATTCTTGCTGGGAAATGTCCAATTCCAAAGAGGCTAAGTCAACAGGGAAATGGTCTGGTTGATGAATAGAGGAGAAAAAATCAGAAAGAGATTGGAGAGAGGGATGGGTCTCAGAGGAGTAAAGGGTAGAATAGAAATGGGAGAATTCATCAAGAATGTCACTATCCTTATGTTTAAGAACAGCGTTGTCAGCAAATACAGAGTCAATATTCAACTTATTGTGTTTGATTTTCAATTAATTAGCCAGAATTTTCCCGCTTTATTTTTCCCACCATAAAATTTCGAACTAGATTTCAATAGGTAGAGAGAAGTATCATCAGTGGATTTTTTGTTAAATTTCAACTGAGCATCAATAAGTGCTGTCAAGCTTTCCTTCGAGTGAGAGGTATAGTCGGAGTGCTCCAAACCCTTAATTTTGTGGAGAAGATCGCTCGTAAACGTACGAGCGATCTTTCGTTTTTTTGGCCACATAGTTATTAATAAAATCCCTAGCAGTGGCCTTAAATGCATCCAAAATAATGTGGACAGGGATGGAAGGGGTATCATTAATGGCAAAATAATCTCTGAAAAAGTCAGCGAAAGAGGCGGTAAATTTAGGAGCCAAAAGTAAAGAATTATTAAAACGCCATCTTTTGGGCCCGTTAAGCTTGGGTAGGACATCAATATTAATAGAGACTGGGGCATGATCAGATAATAGAATAGGGCCAATTTCTGAATGGGTGAGGGATTGGGATAAATGATGGGAAACAAAAATGTAGTCAATACGTGATTGGGAATGGTGAGAAGGAGAATAGAATGGAAACTCTTTGGTCGTAGGATTACATAAACGCCAAGCATCAATACGTTTATGCTGCGAGACTGCCTGGGTAAAGAGTTTATGAGGTTTATTCGTGATGAAGGAAGCTTTAGAATGACGATCCAGAAAAGGATCAAGAGGCTGATTGCAGTCTCCTGCCATAATGAAATTATCATCGATGAGAGCGGTGATGCGAGTAGCCATTTCACGACAAAAAATTGGGTCACCACTCGTGGGAGCATAAACATTAAGAAGAGAGAGTGGAACACCCCTTAAGGAAAGCTTGACATATAACCACCTACCATCAGTATCAAGTTCATTAGCTAGCAGGGAATACGAAAGAGACATACGAATTAGAATGACAACACCATTACGCTTGCCATCACCAGGAGCAAAATACACCTCCCCCACCCAACCTCTCTTAAGCTGAACAGATTCTGCTTCAGACAAATGAGTTTCTTGTAAGAAAGCAAAATCCACATTCAATTTGGCAAGATGAGAGAGAATTCTTTGTCTCTTAATGGGAGAATGAAGACCTTTAACGTTCCATGAAACGATACGTACTGACATTAAAAATAATAAGGTAGAGGATAGTAAATACAGTAAGAAAAAACCTCAGGAGAGAAGAAAGTAAGAAAAAATGAGGCGAGGAAAAATAGAAATAGGAAAATGGATAAAAGATATGTACTCACAAACAACATGCAATAAGGTAGAATATAGAAGTCAAGAAAAAAGAAAAGTCTTACATTAATTAGGAGAAGAAGAACAAAAGAACAAGCAATGCCTACATTATGAGATAAGGCAATGAAGTAAGGAAAGTAATGAGAATAAGAAGAAGGGAGAAGGAAGAACAATACCTGACGGAAAGATACTAGCAAACAAAGATGGTGATAGTAAGGAAAGAAGAAGGAAAGAGAAGAAAAAACAGGAGAATGAAGATATACAAAAACTGATGAGCAAAGAAAATGAAACCAGCGAATGATAAGAATGTTGTAGAAAGACAAGAAGTAAACAAATTGAAGCAAGTAGAAGAAAAAAGACACCTTGAAACACAGGAAGAGAAAGGTAAAGGTTAGGAGAAGGGGAATATGAACATGAGCAAACATTGCAAACAAGGAATGAAAAAGGCGTACTTACAGGAAAGGAAAGCAGGGAGGGGCAATCAGGGAAAAGATCGAACGAGAGGGAGGAGGGGGATAGAGCCAACTGGAGAAGGCGGGACATCCAAGTTCAGCAAACCGTCCAGCCAGGAAGACAACACGGGACGCAAGACAAATGCTGTGGAGACATGAGGTGAATGTCAAAAGGACAGATCAGTGAGGAACCATGGAGAATTAATACAACCAAATACAAGAGGAAGGAATATGATGACCAAGGAAGAATTACTACAAAAACAAACCAGCATATGGTAACAGGAAGGGATACAAGAACAAGGAATTAAGTGATGTAGTGTGAATAATAAATGTAACAAGCTAGATTGGGAGAAACATGCAGTAATTCAAGAAAGTCACGGAGGGAAGGACGAAGAAGAGCCAGAGACATCCATGCGAGCTGCTTGACAAGAATTTAAGAAGCTCCGAAGCCGAATAGGATCCTCATAGGTCGTTGTTTTGTTGTTGGAGGTAACCCTAAAAAGACATGGATAAAAGAGGCCATATCTAGCGTCAATGGAGCGGAGATCTGGTCTCATGTCCAGAAAGGCTTTACGACGATTGGCTGTGGCTTTGGCATAATCTTGCGCAAAAAACAAGGAGGATTCTGACCATGAGAGACGAGGAGAAGCTCTGGACGCTGAGAGGACTTTCAAAAGATCAGTGTATTCTAGGAAGTACATGATGACACCTCTTGGTCTCGGTGAAGTGGAAGTAGGCGAGGCAGCCCGACCTAGTCTATGAGCCCGCTGTATATTGAGTACCGTGCCCTCTGGCAAATGTAGAAGTTTGGGTAAAAAAGATTTGAAGAAAGCAATAGGGTCGCTTCCCTCGCAACCTTCCACCAGGCCATAGATACGTAGATTGTTGCGTCTATTTCTATTTTCGAGCTCCTTCACCTGTTTTTGAAGGGAGGAAATTTGTGAGTGCATGTGAGAGACCTTAGCAGACGATTCTTGGAGAGAAGAAACACTTTGCTCCACAGACGTGACTCTAGCTTCCATTTGCGACCAGTTATCGGTCAAAACTTGTAGCTTAGCATTGGTTTCTTCCATAAAGGGACGTAAGGCTCTTTTTTCTTCCAGGAGCAGTTCCATAGAAATTGTCGGGACGGAGTTAGATGGCGAGGGAGGATCTTTCTTTAGCCGTTTAGTAGTAGCTTTCCCAGAGGGCTGCACCGAAGACTCCATTTCAGACGGGGAGACGAGGGCAGTAGATGCTTGAGAGGCTTCCAAATGAGCCAATGCAGAGAAAACTTTGGAATTTTTGATGAAAGTGCGCTTTGGGAGCTTGTTAGTGCAGTCCGCTGAAGGTCTATTCATGAGGTACTTGTTGGCAGCAAGAAAAGGGGAGAGAAAAAAATCCACCAAAGGATCTGTATACGCTGCAGAAACGACCAAGGGTCGAAAGGCGCAAAAAAAAAAAAAAGCAGAGCAGCTGATAAGATCAACAAAGGCTGTGAAATGTCAGTGGTAAAAAGGCTGTCATAAATACAAGTTCCAGTAAAGTGCGCTTGAAGTCCTAAAATGGTCGTCAAAGCAAAGAGAAGCAGTAACAACCTTCATGTGCAAGCAGGGAACTAATAAAGATAAAAAAAATTAAGAAAGAGGTGACAGTCTATCTTGCATGGAGAAATTGAAGTCGTACATTGTGAGGGGCCATGAAAGAGAAGAAAGTGTCACGAAAAAGACGCACTTCAGGCACACACAATGGCCACCAAAATCGTGAAGGGTTATAATAATGTGAAAATGCGGGCAAAAAATCAGGAAAGCCAGTACATTGCAGGAGAAGATGATATGAGCCCACCTTGCAAGAGAAAACTGGAGCCAGGCACTGTGGGGATCCGTTGGAGGCAGGAGAGCGTCATTGAAGAAGATCGCGGCAGACACTCAAAATGGCGGCCGCGGCCGTTGTGAAGCCGCGGCCGGAGAAAGCCTCGTCCAAAGAAAGAGAAAGAAGCTGCGGGGAGCCTCACGGAGGATAACAGGGCATGCCTGAAGTGTTCCTTAGACTGGGGTCTTCGTCCACGGGCGAAAAGGAATGCGCGAACCGCCTGTCTACCTCGGCGGATGCGGAGCGCTCACCAGGACGCCAGGATTCTCTTCGGGCGCTAAGCCACACCCCAGGGCTGGGAAATCTTTTTATCCGGCAGAGAATTAGTGTGGCCATCTGTGGTTTGAATAGTTTAACACACTGCATTACCCACAATGCTCCACAGACTTAAAGAAACAGCCTAATACAGGGGGCATGTAAATAAGCATATATCAGTGGAACTGCGACCGGAAATAGCACGCATCCTTTTCCGTGTGAAGCCTCTGAGGAAGCGGGGACAACCCTTGAAACACGTCAGGCAATGCATGACGGAATCGCTGCCAAATGGAATCGGCAGATGGGACACTGCTTATACCATTAATTAAAGGCTCATAACCTTGCGCTGGTGTTTGAGTGCCGCTCTTTGCTTGGAAAAACTTTGGAGCATATATATATATATATATATATATATATGTATATATTACCTACTGGCGGTCGCCAGTAGGTATATATAGTTAGGATTTTTTCTCTATGGGTTTTTTGAAAATTCTATGTCTAATAACTTTGGCGTTTGTGGACGGAATTGGCTGAAATTTTCAGGAAAATGGCACATTTTGTTTCTGAGCAGCCCCTGAAAATTGGGGGGGGGTTCGTCCAGGGGGGGTCGAGAAAAAAGGGGTGTCCCAAAACGTGTTTTTAACATTGAGTTTTCCATAGGGCGGTTGGCCTCACTTTTAGCCCGAACGGCTGAATGGATTTGCACGAAACTTGGCAAAATTGTAGAGACTGGTAGCCCGATGTGCCTTTTGTAGGTCTCAATATATGTGCTCCAGTGGATTTTGAGAAATTAACGTTTAAAAAAAGATATATATCTGTAACAGCGGACCGGGCAGCGCTCCAGTTCGCGTACTTTTCGCGCAACGGAGCTTTGTGAAGCGAAGCTGATTGGTTCTCCGGCGTCTGTAAACATTCCAAACAGTCCGTAGCGGCCGCCATCTTGTCTCTCGGTAGGATCGAGAGACAAGCGGAGGCCAAACCGAAGGGGCAAATGACCATAAGGGGGCATAGTAGATCCTCCCTGACCGTTTAGGTTTGATGTGGAGGTTTTAAAAGGGCCCCGCGGGGCAAAAAATAAATAAATAATAATAATCGAACAGCTGAATAGATTTGCACGAAACTTGGCAAAATTGTAGGGACTGGTAGCCCGATGTGCCTTTGCTAGATCTCAATATATGTGCTCCAGTGGATTTTGAGAAATTAACGTTCAAAAAAAGATATATATCTGTAACAGCGCACCGCTTCGCGTACTTTTCGCGTTACGGAGCTTTGCGAAGCGAAGCTGATTGGCTCTCCGGTGTCTGTAAACATTCCAAACAGTCCGTAACGGCCGCCATCTTGTCTCTCGGTAGGATCGAGAGACAAGAGGAGGCCAAAGCGAAGGGGCAAATGACCATAAGGGGGCATAGTAGATCCTCGCTGACCCCCTAGGTTTGATGTGGAGGTTTTAAAAGGGCCCCGCGGGGCAAAAAAAAAAAATAATAATAATAATCGAACGGCTGAATGGATTTGCACGAAACTTGGTAAAATATTAGGGACTGGTAGCCCGATGTGCCTTTGCTAGGTCTCAATATATGTGCTTCAGTGCATTTTGAGAAATTAACGTTCAAAAACAAGATATATATCTGTAACAGCGCTCCGCTTCGCGGAGATAAAATTATATCTGTATTACCTAGCTGTTGCTAACACCAGTTAGCGACGGCTAGTAGGAGATAGCGACCATCCTGGGCCCCACTTTGCATGTGAGTGATATTTATCACTAATGACATGCAAAGTGGGCATGCCAAGATGTTAGCGACTGGAAACAGTCGCTAACATCGCTATCTCCTATTATCAACTTTTGGAAATATTCGAGATAAGCGCGAATATCTCCAAAAGCTAGCACCTGCCCTGAGCAGTTCTTAGCCATGTTATCCAATGGGAGGTGGATAAAATGGCTAAGAGCATTAGCTCGGTAATGCATGAATATCGCTGAGTTTTCAGCGATATCAATGCATTGCGGTCGTTTTTTATCGTATTTGCGATAAACCTTGATAATAGCAAGGTTTATCTGTGATAATTTCTGACGGTAAAAAAATCGTTGCTAAGCATCGTTAGGGATAAATATCGCTTAACTTTGGTAATATGCCCCAACGTCTGTTAACGTTCGATTCGAAGGAAATCAGGAAGTGTTGAAAAACATTGTCTGCGCCATCTTGTCTTTTTTCAAATGCCACACTTTTGTCGTGCACGGCAGCCATTTTAGATGCCTTGACCAGACCCACTCTGTGCACGCTGTCGATCCTTAGCATGGCTCCCCACCCTCGCAAGCATCTCCCCCAGGCAGTGGTCACCCCCGCTCTCTGTCTTATGCATGGGTAATAAACCTCCCCCCATCTGCGCTGCTCTTCCCTGAGAATCACACCCTGTGCCCGCCCGACAACTCCCTTTCGCCCTATTCACTACCGCACCCTCTGACACTCCTTTTCCTCTGTGTCCGATTGTCCAGGCTGGTCCTAGGGTATCAGCTAGCCCTGCAGATGTAGTTTATGGCCACAGCTGTAAAGAATCACCCCTCTTCAAAGGAGTTATAGTAGATCAAGGCCCACACTCGATGAGATCCGTCACAGCAGAAGCGTTGCTATTATCTGAAAACCATCCTGTATTGTGATTGGGGAGGGGACCGAGCCTGAAGCGGAAGATTCCAGGGATGACTCTTTGTACATCAAAGTTTTTACAATTATGTGTCACATTAAAAATATATAGCACTCCGACAAAGTAGTAAGATTATAAAACTTTAATAATTTATAAATATATACAAGAAAACAAAAACAGTAATAACATATAAACATTTTTAGGGAAAAACAACGAAGTAGCGGTCGGCTGTGCGAATAGTCCCAACGCAGCACAACGTCCAGATTTCCGGCCTGGGGCGTCGCGGGGGGTGGGTCATCAGTAGCAAACTGTTGTGCGAATAGTTCCAAGGCAGCAGAACGCGCTGAAATCTAGATGACACGAAAGTGATGTCTAGTAAGTTGCCACCCAGCAAATAACGGCGTGGGGCGTCGCGGGGGGTGGGTCATCAGTAGCAAACTGTTGTGCGAATAGTTCCAAGGCAGCAGAACGATGGCACCAAGGTGATGTCCAGTAAGTTGCCGCACTGGTTTTGGTATCCTACAATGCTGCTCCGAATAACGGCGTGGGCACCCCGGGGGAGGCGGCGTGAACGGGCCTCTCCAGGTGGAGTGTCATCTGTTGTAGTGGGGCGCCCCTTTACCGTTTTAGTTGCCATTCCGTCCGTTTTTGGTCCACTGTGTCAAAAGCCGCAATTCAGCTGAGTTGCGCCCACTCTTGCGGTGCAGCGATAGGCGGCTGTCACAGGACTCTCAAAATGGCGGCAGGCTCTTTCCTTTTTGGGCCTGGTCCACTGAAATGGCCCTGGGACACCTTGGAAATCGGACGCTTGTCTGCTAGGTCTTGGACCCCATTCTCGAAAGCGTCCCCTCCGCCTTGAGAATTCATCAAAAGTTTTGGGGGCCCCGACTCCTGCAGGCTTCTGGTGGGGAGCGGCTGCCATGATTGCTCGCGGAATGACCACGACGGAGCTACGAGATGGTGGTGCTCTCATGCTGACGCCAGCTTCAGTCTGAAACATCCAGAAACAAGGTGGGGCTTTCATCGTTTGGGAAAAAAAAAAGTTTTCATCCAATGAAAAGTGTTGTTTTTAGGTCATATGATCAAGCCTTCCATCATTAGGAAACCAAAAGTAAAATGAACCAATGAAAAGTTTTATAAACAAGTCACATGACCTGTTATGCGGCATAGGGTATAAAATGCGGAGAAAATACGTTGGCACGTGAGGCGGCGTCAGTAGCGGACCGATGTGCGAATAGGCCGAAGGCAATACAACGCGCCAAGATCCGGATGGCACCGAGGTGGTGTCCAGCAAGTTGCAGCACTGGTGTGGCCATCCTACAATGCTGAAAGTCGGCGTGGGGCGCCCCGTTGGCCTGTGAGTTTGCGTCAGTAGCGGACCGATGTGCGAATAGGCCGAAGGCAGCACAACGCGCCAAGATCCGGATGGCACCGAGGTGGTGTCTAGTAAGTTGCCGCACTGGTGTGGCCATCCTACAATGCTGAAAGTCGGCGTGGGGCGCCCCGTTGGCCTGTGAGATGGCGTCAGTAGCGGACCGATGTGTGAATGGGGCCGAAGGCAGCGCAACAATATTTTCGGAATAGAAGACACCACTAGGCGCTGAGATGCCAAGATCCGGATGGCACCGAGGTGGTGTGTAGCAAGTTGCCGCACTGGTGTGGCCATCCTACAATGCTGAAAGTCGGCGTGGGGCGCCCCGTTGGCCTGTGAGTTTGCGTCAGTAGCGGACCGATGTGCGAATAGGCCGAAGGCAGCACAACGCGCCAAGATCCGGATGGCACCGAGGTGGTGTCTAGTAAGTTGTCGCACTTCTGTGGCCATCCTACAATGTTGAAAGTCGGCGTGGGGCGCCCCGTTGGCCTGTGAGATGGCGTCAGTAGCGGACCGATGTGCGAATGGGGCCAAAGGCAGCGCAACAATATTTTCTGATTTGAAGACACCACAAGGCGCTGAGATGCCAAGATCCGGATGGCACCGAGGTGGTGTCTAGCAAGTTGTGGCACTGGTGTGGCCATCGTACAATGGTAAAAGTCGGCGTGGGGCGCCCTGTTGGCCTGTGAGATGGTGTCAGTAGCGGACTGATGTGCGAATGGGGCCAAAGGCAGCGCAACAATATTTTCTGACTGACACCACAAGGCGCTGAGATGCCAAGATCCCGATGGCACCGAGGTGATGTCTAAGTTGCGGACTGATGTGCGAATGGGGCCAAAGGCAGCGTAACAATATTTTCTGTATGGAAGATACCACTAGGCGTTGAGATGCCAAGATTCGGATGGCACCGAGGTGATGTCTAGCAAGTTGCTGTACTGGTGTGGTCATCCTACAATGCTGAAACTCGGCGTGGGTCGCCCCATTAGCCTGTGAGATGGCGTCAGTAGCGGACCGATGTGCGAATAGGCCGAAGGCAGCACAACGCGCCAAGATCCGGATGTCACCGTGGTGGTTTCATAGTTGAGAGGCACTTCATCTGCAGTGGGGCGCCGAGATCCGGATGGCACCGAGGTGATGTCTAGCAAGTTGCTGTACTGGTGTGGTCATCCTACAATGCTGAAAGTCGGCGTGGGGTGCCCCATTAGCCTGTGAGATGGCGTCAGTAGCGGACTGATGTGCGAATGGGGCCAAAGGCAGCGCAACAATATTTTCTGAAGAGAAGACACCAAAAGGCGCTGACATTCCAAGATCCGGATGGCACCGAGGTGGTGTCTAGCAAGCTATGCAGTTGAGTTGTGTGCGCACTTGCGGCGAATAGGTCGAAGGCAGCATAACAATGTTTTCTGAATAGAAGACACCACAAGGCGTTGAGATTCGGTTACCACCGAGGTGATGTCTAGCAAGTTGCCGCACTGGTGTGGCCATCCTACAATACTGCTCCGAATAACGGCGTGGGGTGCCCGAAGGGGGGGGGGGGGGAGGCGGCGTGAATGGGCCTTCCTAGGTGGAGGCTCGTCTGCTGTAGTGGGGCGCCCCTTTACCGTTTCAGTTGCCATTCAGCTGAGTTTCGGCTGCTCTTGATGCTACAGCGACAGGCGGCTGCAAGAGGACTCTCAAAATGGCGGCCTGTTCTTTGGATTTGGGCCTGGTCCACTAAAATGGCCCTGGGACACCTTAGAACTCGGACGCTCGATTTTTTTTTCCTTTCCTGTACATGCAAAAAAAGGTAAATGCCCGGTACGTTACACGCTTCATCTGCCACAATGAACTCTTCAGAGGAACCGAAAAAAAATATAGTTGTGGTAACTATACCATGCATCGTCATATGGAGAGGTGGCACCAATTAATTATAGTGCTGCATAAAAGAGAGATTTGGAGGAGAACCCCTGACCTGCTAGTACATTCATCAAAGAAGTGGCACTGAGAGCTTCAGAGGCAAGGGAAACGGTCCCAAATATTTAGAAGAACTTTGGAAAGATTAAAATGACATGTTTAGATTGTGGCAAATTAATTTCATGTGGACAGATGAGTGTTACTCTAATAAATACAGCATATGAACATCATCATAGTCGATGGTTGGTAGAGACATTTTGACTATATCCTGGACCTGCCCGTCCTCGCCCAAAATGGCGCCGGAATAAATGGGACTCGTAACTCCTGGTTGTGTACTGGTTGCAGAACCTTGAAATCACGAGATACGTATGCAGTTTTGAAGCACATGGCGGGCGGGGACGAGAATTGATTGAATATTTTGACATCCCTATTGATATTAAGTTCTGATGTGTTATTGATTACTGTACTGTTGAAAGTTCGAATTAACGTCACCCATGGTACTTGCCCGCAAATGTATATCTAGATAATTTTATTGTAACTGGCCCTGTCGTATTTTAATTATAAAATGTACGTCCACCGATTCCGTAACTGTTAGACACCTTAGTTCTTGCAACCTAATGGCCCGCCCGTTACGTTCCTGTACAGTGTAAATGTCTATTCATCATATACGATTACAGTTTGCTCCGTGGCAGGCCCACGTGGTTATAGGCTCGTATTTGTATAATGAAATTTTCACAATAAAGGTTTTTAAAAGAAAACATGGTAGTAGTATATACATTGGTAAAGTTTTTAATAATAGTCACTGTTTTAGAATCATTAAAAGGCAAGTGAAATAAAGCAGACCAATTACATGAAGGGTAAAAGGTATAATACGAAGGAACGCAGTAAAGATAAATGGTCAAGGGCTGTTGTGTTTTCTATTCCTGCAACATAAAGTGATCGATAAGAATCTCATATTCAGGCGTATCGGCGACTAAGACAGAAGGTCGACCCTCTTTTGCTCAACGGCTCCGTCATGGGACGAAGAAACGCTCTTTTTCTCGAAAAAAGAATATATTTTACTTGCAGGACAGTTGTAAAATTTCCGGGAAAGAACATTAGCCTGGAACATTATAACATATATTTAAGAAAAAATAATGTTCGGAAGTAATGAAAAGCGTAATTTTTAGGTCATATGACCAAGCCTTTCATCATTACAATAAGAAAAGTAAAATGAACCAATGAAAAGTTTTATTAACAAGTCACATGACTTGTTATGCTTACGTTACGCGCTGCGCGCCCCGGATGACTTCCGGATGCGCTAACGCGGCGCGTCATATGACGCATTACGCGACAACGCAGGTCCAGAATATAGTCAAAATGTCTCCACCAACCAGCGGTCGGAACACAACCCCTTTCAGCAGGCTAAATAGTTCTGTTAAATGACAACAGAAGGGACAGGCAACAAGAACCATCAGTCAAAGAGGGGAGGGCTAGTTCTTCTCTACCGGGTTACATTGGGGCGCTACCGGAACTGATCGAATTGGTAGTCTACAGTGTTTCTGGATGTTTCAGACTGAAGCTGGGGTTAGCATGAGAGCAGCACCATTTCGTAGCTCCGTCGTGGCCATTCCGCAACCAATCATGGCAGCCGCTCTTTATCGTTATTTTGGGCGGGGTGGGTGGCGGAGCCGAGCTGTTTTGCAGCCATCATTGTGTGGAGTTCAGTTCATCTCACTAGTTTTGTATTTGTCATGAGGGGTTGTTCCTAATGTTTCTATTTTAGCGAGGTCAAAAAGAGATCCCATTAGTGGCCTACTGATTTTGCTCGATTCCTTTTCTTTTTTTTTACACGATTTTTCGTTATCTGCAAAGACTAAACAGAGTATTGCGACTCTGTGTTTGTTTGTAAATAGAGAATGAACCAAAGAGAACTAATTCTAAAACAGTAAATACTTGGATAACAATCAATCAAATGGAGAGAGAAGCAGGCACGACGGATTACAACGGGGGCAAAGGCCTGCGTTAACTACCTTTCACTATCTCCAAAGAGAGAGTACTCCTAATAGAAATGAGGGGGGGGGGCACCATTCAAAGCAGATCAGTGTGCATAAACACGAAAATGTTTTCACTTACCACGTACTTGACATTCGACAGCTTATGATATTTGCTATTAAAAAACGATTGAAATTCACTGAAAAAACCATAGGTTATAGACCATATATAGTTAGGAATTAGCATTTACAAAACCTTGAAAATTCACTGAAAAAACCATAGGTTATAGACCATATATAGTTAGGAATTAGCATTTAAAAAACCTTATTTTACTCACACAAAACCATTGAAATTCCATATATAGTTAGTTGCACTAACTATATATCGCGCACCCGCAATCCACTGCTGATCATGTCACATATTACATAATTCATGACATGGTCAGTGACATCACTGATGACATCACTGATGACATCTCAAATGACATCACTGATGACATCACTGATGACATCTCAAATGACATCACTGATGACATCACTGATGACATCTCAAATGACATCACTGATGACATCACTGATGACATCTCATTTGACATTACTGATCACATCACTGATGACATCATTCATGTGATAATACGATGAACCTCTTCAGACTCTAATATAACCTTAGATACACTCAGTGTAAACAGACACTCATAGACTGTCACTCATCCATGGAGTTACTCAGACACTTAGTCAGTCATGCAAAGAATCAATCACGCCTCCATTTCCTCAACTATACAGTTATACACACCTTACTTATTCAAACATATACTAAAACATATTTACTCACTTATACAATCCTGGATACAAGTTCACAATGATCCATACAGCCACTCACACATTCACTGGCTCTTATGCACAGTTATTTATATATGTCAACTCTCACATGTACTGTGTTTTACATATGTACTTACTTTGACATGTAGCACTGAGATATCCATTCACTCACCAATACACTCATGCACACAGTCAACCGCCCATACAGCTGTTTCCACATGCACTTTTGAACCCATACATCTAGTCAATCAACTGCTCACACATCTATGCAGAGAGTCATACACCTCCCAGCCACCCACACACACTCTCAGTCTCCCATACAAATGCTTGGGCAACCAATCAATAACCCATACAGTTAATCATATAGCTAATGATCAACACATGCAGCAGTTTACAGAACAACAGACATAATGATGCACAAATTAAGACAGTTTAGTCACTAACCCATGCACTCAGTGAGACACATTTAATCAGTCACTCATACAGTCAGCCATGCCCCTACTAAATCCTTCATCAAGACACTTATACATCCACTCATTCTTCAATATGTAAGACATATTTTAACTTTACAGAATTATACAGTCACTGGATGTAGTCATCAGTGATGTCATTTGAGATGTCATCAGTGATGTCATCAGTGATGTCATTTGAGATGTCATCAGTGATGTCATCAGTGATGTCATTTGAGATGTCATCAGTGATGTCATCAGTGATGTCACTGACCATGTCATGAATGATGTAATATGTGACATGATCAGCAGTGGATTGCGGGTGCGCGATATATAGTTAGTGCAACTAACTATATATGGAATTTCAATGGTTTTGTGTGAGTAAAATAAGGTTTTTTAAATGCTAATTCCTAACTATATATGGTCTATAACCTATGGTTTTTTCAGTGAATATATATATATATATATATATATATATATATATATATATATATATATATATATATATATATATATATATATATATGACTGAAACTCCTCCCATGACTGAAGAAGCAGAGACCACAGCGGGGGTAGCGTTAGAGACACTTTTAATAGTAGAATCGGCATAATGCATTTCGGCCAGAACCGGCCTTCCTCTGATGCCTTATTTATATATATATACATCCCACCATCAGGAAACACACAAAAGAGGGAGGCCACAGGAAGCTCTAATAGTTCACTTTCTTTAATGGTATACACCTTGCCAGCAGGCGCCCTCCAGAATACAGGCATACCAGGAAGCCTTCGACAGACACGTTCCAGGAGTCATTTTCCTTTCATCAGTGGCCGTGCATACAATGAATGCCGCGCTGTTCACGTGCAGAATTATAGAGTTCAAACAAACCGCCCCAGTGGGCGTGGCATACCTTAGCCTTATGGATGTCGTAGTCCGCATCATAATCTTTCCCCAGTGGGCGCGCCATTCATTGTCTCATCTTTGCAAAAATAAAAAACCAAGTGGGTTGGTGCACTGTTCCTGCGTCGCGACTGCCCCGCTTTCTAGTTGTCACCTTGAACTTAATGTAGGCGGCAGCCCTGTACTGCCATCAAACATCGCTTCCTCCCGGTATCACCAGCTCCTGCCTGGAGCCAGCACGGACCCGCTTCACCGCAGTGGGCCTCACTCTGCGGCTGTGTGAAAAGCTGTTTCAATCCCACCATCAGGAAACACACAAAAGAGGAGGCCTCAGGAAGCTCTAATCGTTCACTTTCTTTAATGGTATACACCTTGCCAGCAGGCGCCCTCCAGAATACAGGCATACCAGGAATTCTTGTCCAGACGCGTTTCAGGAGTCATTTTCATTTTCATCAGTGGACGTGCATACAATGATATATATATATTTCTTATCTGACAGAAATGTTTGTTTTAATGAACACACTAAAATGCTGCTGCGTATGACAGAACTTTGTCTAAGTAATAACTTCTTTATTTTTAATAAGGAATTATATCAGCAGCTACGAGGTGTTGCAATGGGGGCGTGCTTCTCCCCTAGCTATGCGTGCTTGCACGTGGGCTGGTGGGAGAAGCACGTCCTTGCCCAGACCTTCAAAGAAGAGTTCTCTGATCACGTCATTCGATGGTGGAGATTCATCGATGATGTCTGTGTTATTTGGAAGGGCTCCAAAGAATCTGCTTTGGAGTTTGTCAATAAGATCAATGTGAACTCATTAAATCTCGAGTTCACGGCTCAAATTACTAACATAAAAGTTGAATTTTTAGATGTTGAAATGTATGTGGAAGAGAATGTTATTTGTACTAAATGGCACAGAAAGATCACATCTGGAAATTCCATACTCCATGCCAGCAGTGCTCATCCTAAGCACCTTATTAAAAGTATCCCCTACCGGGAGTTTTTAAGAATTCAGAGAATCTGCAGCAGAAAAGATGATTTGGACATTTGTCTCACTAAGTCTATGGATAGGTTTCTTGCGAGGGGGTATGACCCTAAAGATTTACAAACTGCATTGGCCAAAATGACGAAAGGGACAACATCGGACGATGCGCTTAACATAGACTAAACGACTTTACAACCAGTTGTTTCAACTAAACCTGTGGTGAGACTTATTACTACGTTCAGCAGCCAAGACAGAGAAATAAGAAAAATTGTCAGCAAACATTGGCCTATTTTAAAAACGGATTTGACATTAGCTCCCGAACTTACAGCACAACCAACAATTACTTTTAGGAGAGCACCTTCTATGGGGGATGCGTTGGTTAGAACAAGCCCTGAAACAGTTAGCCCTGTAAACTGGCTAATAATTAAGAAAGGTTTTTTCAAATGCAGTTCATGCCATGCATGTAAGTTTGGGATTAATAAACAGACCTTTGTAGATCCTTTTTCTAATATGTCCAATCAAATTACAGGCTATTTTACATGTAAAACTGATTTTGCAGTTTATATTCTTGAATGCAATTGCCAACTCTCCTATGTGGGCAGTACTAAACTTCCTGTGTTCAATCGCATTTTGCAGCACTTGCGGGCAATCGTTAATTCGGACCCTTCCTATCCGGTTGCCCGACATTTTAAACTGGTGCATCAAAATAATCTTCAGGATTTGAAATACTATGTCATTGACTCCGTTCCCAAAACCATAAGGGGTGGAAATCGGGAGAAGAAATTACGTCAACTTGAAAGACAATACATTGTACGTCTGAATACTAAAATGCCGCATGGTCTTAATACTGGGGAGGATTTGGTAAATTTCCTTTAAACTGTCAAATATAGCCTGTTATTCCAAAATCAATTAGGAAATGTTTTTTGATTTTATGATAACATACAAAAACTCTCTGTGGCTCTGTTGCAGATTCAATGAAATTACAATGGACAAATAATTTGGGGTTTTTAATATCTGTGTGTATATATATCAATTATGAATTTTTAGGTATCATGATGAGGTATGTATTGTATTTAATTGGTTTTATGAATTTCATCTAATACTGTAGAGTTTTATTAGTTTAACTAGGTTCTTAGTTTTACTAGTATTTTTCTCTGGCAGGGGTGTAATGAATTCTCCAATTGTAAACCTAATTATTGTGACCTGTATTTTTCACATATGATTGTTGCATTTCAGATTTTAGAAACGTTGCCTAAGATTTGCTTAAATATTCTCTAAATGTTTTTCAAATATTTTCTAAAAATCATTTAGAGTGTTTTGACATCGTGTTTTGCTGCTTTGCTTTATATTCGCATCCGCCTATTTGATTTTAATTTTAATTTTGACTAGTATTGGAATTATTTTCTGTACTTAGTCATCACATTTGGGTGTACCTTAATGTTGGCTCTTTTTCTCCCCCGAAGAAATCTAGAAATATGAGAGAGATACTTGCTGCTATTATTATTAACATGGGCACTAGCCCCGGATTTGACACTGTATTTACGAGCGTAAATAATATTGTGTGTTATTTGTCGAGCACTTTATTTGTAAAGTCTGTTCTCTATCTCTATGAATTGTTGGGGAGTGTTTTTAATGGAGCCATGTGGTATTTAAGGGCGTGGGCTCTCTAAGCATGTCATGTGATCAAGGCCGGGGCAACCTGGTTGAATCGCGTCATGTTGGAGAAAAATAAAACTGCACTTTAAGTTGCGGTCCGTTCCTGCGCTGGGTGGAGTGTTGCCCTAATTCGTGCTTCTCAAGGACTTAGTTGTTATATATATAATATATATATATATATATATATATATATATATATATATATATATATATATATATATATATATATATATATATATATATATATATATATATATATATATATATATATATATATATATATGTGTGTGTGTGTGTGTATATATATGTATATATATATTCACTGAAAAAACCATAGGTTATAGACCATATATAGTTAGGAATTAGCATTTAAAAAACCTTATTTTACTCACACAAAACCATTGAAATTCCATATATAGTTAGTTGTACTAACTATATATCGCGCACCCGCAATCCACTGCTGATCATGTCACATATTACATCATTCATGACATGGTCAGTGACATCACTGATGACATCACTGATGACATCTCAAATGACATCACTGATGACATCTCAAATGACATCACTGATGACATCACTGATGACAACATCCAGTGACTGTATTTTTCTGTAAAGTTAAAATATGTCTTACATATTGAAGAATGAGTGGATGTATAAGTGTCTTGATGAAGGATTTAGTAGGGGCATGACTGACTGTATGAGTGACTGATTAAATGTGTCTCACTGAGTGCATGGGTTAGTGACTAAACTGTCTTAATTTGTGCATCATTATGTCTGTTGTTCTGTAAACTGCTGCATGTGTTGATCAGTAGCTATATGATTAACTATATGGGTTATTGATTGGTTGCCCAAGCATTTGTATGGGAGACTGAGTGTGTGTGTGGGTGGCTGGGAGGTGTATGACTCTCTGCATAGATGTGTGAGCAGTTGATTCACTAGATGTATGGGTTCAAAAGTGCATGTGGAAACAGCTGTATGGGCGGTTGACTGTGTGCATGAGTGTATTGGTGAGTGAATGGATATCTCAGTGCTACATGTCAAAGTAAGTACATATGTAAAATACAGTACATGTGAGAGTTGACATATATAAATAACTGTGCATAAGAGCCAGTGAATGTGTGAGTGGCTGTATGGATCATTGTGAACTTGTATCCAGGATTGTATAAGTGAGTAAATATGTTTTAGTATATGTTTGAATAAGTAAGGTGTGTATAACTGTATAGTTGAGGAAATGGAGGTGTGATTGATTCTTTGCATGACTGACTAGGTGTGTGAGTAACTCCATGGATGAGTGACAGTCTGTGAGTGTATGTTTATACTGAGTGTATCTAAGATTATATAAGAGTCTGAAGAGGTTCATCATAATATCACATGAATGATGTCATCAGTGATGTGATCAGTAATGTCAAATGAGATGTCATCAGTGATGTCATCAGTGATGTCATTTGAGATGTCATCAGTGATGTCATCAGTGATGTCAAATGAGATGTCATCAGTGATGTCATTTGAGATGTCATTTGAGATGTCATCAGTGATGTAATCAGTGATGTCATTAGTGATGTCATTTGAGATGACATCAGTGATGTCATCAGTGATGTCATCAGTGATGTCATTTGAGATGACATCAGTGATGTCATCAGTGATGTCATTTGAGATGTCATCAGTGATGTCATCAGTGATGTCATTTGAGATGTCATCAGTGATGTCATCAGTGATGTCACTGACCATGTCATGAATGATGTAATATGTGACATGATCAGCAGTGGATTGCGGGTGCGCGATATATAGTTAGTACAACTAACTATATATGGAATTTCAATGGTTTTGTGTGAGTAAAATAAGGTTTTTTAAATGCTAATTCCTAACTATATATGGTCTATAACCTATGGTTTTTTCATTGAATTTACAAGGTTTTGTAAATGCTAATTCCTAACTATATATGGTCTATAACCTATGGTTTTTTCAGTGAATTTCATTGGTTTTTTAAAAGCTAATATCTGTAGCTGTAAAATGTATTCTTCTTTAAATCCCAAAATATATGTTATATGTTTATTAATAATTTTTTTTTTTAATATTTTTTTTTCTTCGCTCCCGGTTTGCGAACTGGGAAGCTTCCCGTTAGCTCAATTTGATGCCGCGACCCGGTCCGCGAACCGGTAAACGTTCCGTTTGCGCAACTGCCGTGTTAGAAATCAACATCGTGACGCGTCGCGGAAGCGCTACGTATCGCGTTGTCGCGTAATGCGTCTTATGACGCGCCGCGTTAGCGCACCCGGAAGTGCTCCGGTACGCGAACTGAGACGCGAAGCGCAGCTCCCCGGAAGCGATCAGGGGCGCGTCGCGAAAGCGCGACGTATCGCGTTGCCGCGTAATGCGTCTTATGACGCGCCGCGT
The DNA here is from genome assembly GCF_964261635.1 of Lissotriton helveticus. NCBI lineage: Eukaryota > Metazoa > Chordata > Amphibia > Caudata > Salamandridae > Lissotriton > Lissotriton helveticus. Next base: position 872,107,347 of record NC_136065.1, on the reverse strand, counting down.
TAGCGCACCCGGAAGTGCTCCGGAGCGCGAACCGAGGCGCGAAGCGCAGCGACCCGGAAGCGATCCGGGGAGCGTTCCGCAGCGCGTAACATAAGCGTAACAGGTCATGTGACTTGTTAATAAAACTTTTCATTGGTTCATTTCACTTTTGGTTTCATAATGATGTAAGGCTAGGTCAGGTGACCTAAAAATAACACTTTTCATTGGTTTAGAACTATTGTTTTTCCCAAATGATGAAAACCCCTCCTTCTTTCCTCACTCTGACTTTCATCTTTGTGAGAGGAAGACCTTTTTTGATAGTTCAGCAATGGCTTCATTGGTAGCTTCAGCTGGTGGACCCCCACCACCACCACCACCTCCTCATGGGAAGAGAGGACCACCTCCCCAGTTCATCCGCAACACAGAGGAGGAAGAGGATGAGCAAGAGGAAGAGGAGACAGAAGGACCACAGTTTTTAGAAGAGCAGCCCCGGGTTTCTCATCGGAAAACCAGTTTTATTTGGCAGTTTTTTTCGATCCCTGAAGGGCAGAAGAAAGTAAAGGCCAGATATGTCACCTGCCTCATATGTAAGGAGAAGTTATCTAGAGGTACCGTAAAAAAATACAGCTTCGGTAACTACACCATGCATCGTCATATGAGCAGGTGGCATCCTTTAAACTACAGCCGGGCAGAGATGCGTGACCAGCAGGACAACCCAACAACTCCTGTGGCCAGGTCATCATCACAGATATCTTTGACACCAGCGGAGGCACGGGAAACCGTGCCAAACATTCAGGACAACTTTGTCCATATGAAGTTTACCTGCTTGTATTGTGGTGCATTATTGTCTTGTGGTAATATGAGTATTACCTTAATCAACCGAGCTTATGAAAATCACAATTGCCCTAAACGCCCCAGACAGTAATTTTTTTTTTTGCTCCTGTTGAGCCGTTTCCAATGCCTATTTTTTGTTGTTTCCCCTCCATCAAAAACAAAAAAAACCCATAAAACTGTTCAAAAAATACAAAAAAAAAAAAAAATGTTCAGAAAAATTAAAAAAAAATATAAAACAACAAAAACATAAAAAAAACAGTTCTTTTCAGAACTACCTCCCCTTTCAAAAAAAATTGCTAGAATGTTTAGCACTCTGGCAAGCTCTATTTCTTTTGGTTCGCTTCCCCGTTCGCTTCCCGGTTCGCGAACCGGGAGCGAACCAAAAAAATAAAAAAAATAAAAAAGAAGAGTTAGTATAAGGGAAGTAAACAGAGAGTAATGTTAAAAGAAAGACAGCTATAGGGATTAAACCAGAGATACTTTTTAATAGATCTATTTACCGAAGAAAAGATGGAAGAGGGTATAATTGTGAAAAACAAAAGAAAAAAGGAAGTGAAAGAAAAAAAAGAGAGTAGAACAATAACAAAGAAGAGTTTCTTGGAGAATGTGAGTGAATGTTCAAAATAAGATTAAAACATGTGGAATATTAGAGAGAAAAAACAGAAAACAGAAAAGAAAAAATAACAGAAAAAAATTAATTGAAACAGCAAAGAAATGTAAATAACATAGAGCCATATCATCAACATAGCCAATAAAAGTTTTGCAGCTTTTATCGGCAGAAATGTGTCGCTAAAGCCGCTTTTGCGGCAGAAAACTGCCGCTAAAACCACTTTTGCAGCAGTTTTCTACCAATAAAAACAGCAATAATTTTATTGGCTGTGTTCATAATATGCTCCTTAGTGTGCTTCAACTACACAGAGAAAGCATTATGAACAAGTAGTGAAAGAGTGATCAGTCAAAGACACTAAGAGTAATAGAGACGGAGTGAGTGAACAAGAGTGAGGAACTATGAGAAGAGAGGGACTGAGAAAAAGAGTGGAAGGAGTTGAGTAAGTAGGTAATAGAGAAAGGAATGAGGAAAATAGCAAAGGCAGGAAACTGAGGGTTAAACAAATGAAGCTGTGGATCTAATAGTAGGTGAATGTGATAGAAATGTAACGAAAAGAGTACAAAACATTTACCTTATAATTGTCGTTAACTTACTCACTTTTTATTTTTATACTTTCAATCTGTGAAAGAGAGAACAAACATTTGAAAAATATTAAAACATGTATTTAAAAATTAGAAAAGACAAGGGAAAAGATTGAAGGACAAACAGTTTTTCAACAACTTTGACACTTACAGAAGCTTCTGCTTCTCCAGGCCCCCTACACAGTCCTAAAGATATACATTTTAAACTAACAGTATCTTGATGCAGATGAAGTGAGGCCTATCTTAAAACATGGTGCATCTTTTGCACTGCTGTTGTCTCACAAAAGTGTCGCAAGACACTAACATTTTAAATGATTGTTTCAGGATGCCAATAAGATGTGTCCTATCCAGAGGTTTGTTTGAGGTGAGGCCTACTCAGGGTTCCAAATGAAATTTCGAGTTGTTGAAGAGAACAGAGGACATAATACATGTGAAGGCCTACCAATGAAGTAAGTCATGTCCACTTCACTCTTGAACAAAGGCCAGACCTCTTCTGTGTCCGTGGACAGACCTAAAGTTCATCTGCACAATGTCATTCGTAAACTTAGGAAACACTGGTGATGTAATTGAAAAATGTGGAGTTTCTTTTCCTCATTTCACAATCACATCACCTGTGTTGCCTTTGGTTAGGTATCTCATAGTGCAGATGGAGTCTAGCATATCAAAGAGTACATAGAAGTTGAGCAGTATATACAACAATTTTGACATTTACAGAAGACTTAGCTTCTTATCTTGTTAGAGATGAAGTCAGGCCTGTCTTGCAACATGGTGCATCTTTTGCATCACTGCTGCATCGGTTTCATGTGGCACGGGTTTTTTACAGCATGACACATCTGCCTAGATGCATCAATTTGTAATTTTGTCGCCTCATAGCAAATCTTTTGCACCGCCGCTGCATCACAAAAGTGACGCACAGTGGTGCAAAAGAGGCATACACCTATCATAAATCTGTCCCTAACATTTGAAATGATTGATTCAGGATGACGATAAGGTGTGGCCTCTCCAGAGGTTTGTTTAAGGTGAGGCCTACTCAGGATTGCATATCAAATTTATGCTTGTTGAAGAATACAGAGGAGATAATACATGTGAAGGCCTACCAATGAAGTAAGTCATATCCACTTCACTCTTGAACAAGGGCCAGACCTCTTCTGTGTCCGTGGACAGACCTAAACTTCATCTGCACAATGTCATTCGTAAACTTAGGAAACACAGGTGATGTAATTGAAAAATGTGGAGTTGCTTTTCCTCATTTCACAATCACATCACCTGTGTTGCCTTTGCTTAGGTATCTCATAGTGCAGATGTAGTCCAGCATATGAAACAGTACCCAGAAGTGCAGCACTGTATGCAACAACTTTGACACTTACAGAAGCCTCACCTTCTCCATGCCTCCTACACAGTTCTACATGTACATCATAAATGCAAACAGTACAGAATTAATTATACATGTTAAATGTTTTTTTTTTGCTGTTCTCAGAATGTATCAAATTTCACTAAAAACAGTGACTTGAAGGTATTCATCATATAACAGCGGGGAAAAAAAACACAATCAAAATGATTGTGTTTAAAAAACCCATACAACATAACAAATCAGAATTCAGAACTCCTTAAAGTTAACTTACTTTCCATGACGTCGAAGGATGTCCTATGAACAGCTTACACTCTGTTGTGCTGTTATTACTTTCAGCCCGCCACTTTCTGAAAGAAAACCTCCATCGTTTTGAAAAATATGTTACATACAATAAATGACTTCTCGCTCTCTACCACACGTTTCCACAAGGCCAAATCATGTCAGAGCCATTTATAACTCTTGGAATTCTTGTAAGCCAATCCCGTCATGTTGTATTTCCGCAACTTTCAGAATTAAAATGTTGAAGATCATTTTCACAATCCTGGACTACTAATATCTTACCCTTCTTGCTCACTCATGTTCTACATTTCCTATGACACTGATACTGCTTACTATGAAGCAGACTTACACTACCTCTATGACTACTACAATTATTTAATTCTCTACATCACTTTTAATCACAAAGCAATATAAAACAGTAGACAGCATTGCAGACTTACATTCCCTCTACTCCATGTTTTGATTGGCTGCTTGAATTAGCTTATAAAAAGAAATAGTTTTTCTGAACTCATTCAAAGTGCACTTATTTTTCCATGACGTCCAGTGTTATGGTAAGAAGTTATGTCTCTGTACTACACTTATCCTCAAGGCCAAATCGTGTAGGAGCCATTAGAACTTCTTGAAATTCCTCAGAGCACATGCTACAGCTACAAAAGTCCTTCCTGATATTGACAACTGTGAAGCCACAACATTTTTAATTAAAGTTGTCAATTTTGTTCCATCAGGCCTACATCGTTGGAACATTAAAATGACATACTGGCCATATGTTCGTATAAATAATGTTGACATCATTTCAGATTTACATTGGCTACATTCCATGTTGTGATCAGCTGCTTTTACTAGCTTATTAAAGGAGACTGATTTACTGTCTGGCAAAGTTAAATATGTAAATCTTTCTGAGTCTACACTAGTAGTACTTGATACACTACAGTTCTCGCAGTCATGCTGCCATTGATAAGAAAGCCCAAACAGGTGATCTACATCTACACCTTCAGCATGCAATACATCAAGCATATACATTAAAAACTCCTGACAATCTTGCTGAATATTTTGAGAGAATTGTGTTTGGCCTGAACATCTGTCTAACAGATTTCGAATTTCAGACACACTTTCTATTTTCGTTCTATCAATGCTACATTTCTCTAACACAGAATTTAACAAACTGCATAATCTTTGATCAGAATTGACCACAATCTCTTCTTTTACATTTTCTAGAGAAAACAAAACATTAACCACTACATTAGCATAGCAGTTGACACCAGAAGTGTTTTCAAATTGAAAACCAACAACATCTTCAACAGAATCCTTTTTGTTTCTGCTTATAAGTTCAGGTTCATCGACTTTTCGTCTTTTTGCTACAACCTCCCCAGTATTGGTCACATTTCTTCGTTTCCGGCCTACCACACGTTTCTCAAACAAAGGATATTGAGGCAAATGTGGCGCATACTCTCTTCTCAACCTATTGTATTCCTTAACACAATCTAGATCGGCACAAATGTTTGTGACATCACACTCAATCAAGTACAATCCCGTTAAGTTCTAACTCTTGACAATGCCACATATGCCATACCCTCCTTGAACACAGAACTGCCAATATTCACCAATGCACTGTCTACACTTAAACCTTGCGATTTATGGATTGTCACCGCATATGCCAAGCAAACAGGAAACTGCTTACGGCGAACATATAAGTCTTTTACAAGCAAAAATCTAGCAGAACAACGACCAATTAGCTGTACTTCCTCAATGCCATCAAATTTAATTTTTAAAAATTCAATTCTATCTCTATTTCTGTATTTCACAAAATCAACAACATTACCCATTGATCCATTTACCAGACCTCTTTCAACATGTAAATTCCTTCTTAAAATTATACGGCAGTTCAAGCACACATTCAGACTCTTTTCAAAACCTGCAGTTTTAGATATAGTCTTCTCTAATGAAACCAATTTTGATTTCAAATTCTCAGACAAAATAATTGTTGATCCCATATGCTCTACTCTGTCAATAGCTTCCAGTTTCACAATCTCTTGCTTTTCTAAATTCAACATTTTGTTGTTGAAGATGGCACATTCTGCAAGAGTTGGCATCAAACATATTCCAGATTTCTTCTCAGTAATTTTCTGAAAAATATTCTCAGGCACAACATCTTGTTCTGGATATAAATTTGACAGTAATCGTGCATGTAAAGCTTCTTTCCCATGCTCGGTCACTTTTCCTATTCTAACATCTTGTAGAATATTCTTGTAAACTTCATCCTTCGCCTGACGCATATTTTCATGCAGTTCAGCATAATTGAAGTTTAACCATATATTGACGTTGCCAATGCTCCCTAGGCACTTCCTGGTATCTTCATGCGTGAGCATTTTGAACACAGGTTGCCCTTTCACTGGTGTCAGCTGCAGAAGATCTCCGAAAACAATGATGTGTTTGCCACCAAATAACACATCATACTCTGTTTTGAGAACTTCTTGCATTCTCAAATGCACAAAGGCAAGCATGACATTGGAAACCATGCTTACTTCGTCAATGATAAGAAGTTTCATTTTCCTCAAGATTCTTTTTTTTTTTTTTTTTGAAAACCTTTATTGAGACAAAAAATAGGAGATACATGCGCAAGCCCACAACCATCACGGCCGGCCGCAAAGATAGGCGAGAAAAACAGGAGAAAAGTACATCAATATACAATCAGGATATTGCGAAGTACGTCAGAAGTGATTACGGGGTGCGCAACACAGGAGAGGAGGTTTTCGTTTTAAATTAGATGAAGCGAGGGGGCTGCAACAGGAAGGACTACACACCTTACATAAAGGGACACAAAAGAAACGCAGCAAGAGGGGCGTACCCCATTCACAATCGAAATTAGGCTATAAGTACAGCAACTATATAGGCTAAGCAACCGCAACAATGAAACCGGATAATAAGCAGCATTACAAGAAAACAACAGGTCCACGCGTAATCCCAGAAAGCCCACCCCCAAGAACAGGAAACAAAGATTTATTGAAACACAGGAAGAGAAAAGGCGCAAGACCCAGAAACAGCCAACCCTACGAAGAGGAAAGAACCCTCCCAAAGCCGGAAAAGAGCGATAGGGACCATAGAACAAAACAAACTAAAATAACAAACCCCCCCCCACACCCACCACCCCGCACTCCTGTAATGGCTACGGCCAAACCCACTAACAGCGTGCCTGTCGCCCGGAACTGCCCCATTGTAGGGAAAATATAAAGATATAAAGAGTGGAGGAGGAGAGAAACAGACCCGCACCCGGCATGTAATATTCGGGCCACCCATCCCTAGACCCAGCCACCGATACAAAATGAACGTACAGTATCCCCGGCTCACCATCAGCATCCCAGCATTACGAGCAACAACAATCCTGACACAAGAGGAGACACCCTCAACCCCCCCCCCCCGCGGCCCGGCGTAGCGACAAAGTCCAACTTCATAGTAGCGTCCACCCCCTGCAGCCCCGACAGTATACGCTACCACAGTCATTGATAGGGGGAGCTCAGCCCTGGCCCTTGCGATCGGGAATATCGACGTGGTTCAGCTGCACAGTAGCCATCTCGAATGGGACAAACAAGCAAAGTGACCCCAGCAGAGCACAGCACCGTCCAACAAAGTCTGTCCATTCCAATGTCATGTGTGCGACAGCGACATAAAGGTGGACATCGCACTGTAACAGTCCACCCGGCCAGGGCAGTAGCAGCAGCTGCAGAACAACGTAGGAAGCGTCTCCGATAATCCACAAAGGAGTATCCAAACATGGCGTCCGAGGACGAGACCCCATATAATGAACAAGCACGCAGACATCAGACCGCTGCACCTCCATCGCAGACAGCATCTCGGGAACATCGGGAGCATATACCTCCAGCACCTCCGGGCACCCCCGGGCAGGCAGTCCACAGAAGTCGGACACAAGATGTGGCTCAGCGTCCCGCAGTCGTGAATGTGCTCGGTCAAGCAAGGGCACAGTAGCGAGAACAGCATCCAGACGGTGCCCCAGGTCACAGGCGTCGCCACATAAAGCAAATCGAAAAAGATCCAGGGCTCTCAGAATGTCCGCAATCCGCACCGGTGCCTTAGGAGGGGAGGATGTAGCAGATCCCTGCACACGGGGCTCGGAAATTCGTTGCAGCCCACAAGACTGGTCATCCACGTCGCCATCACAAAGCTGAGCACCACGCCGGTGAACTGTAGAGCACCACCTGTCCGGGGGCACAAAGGGAACACAGACCATGCTGCACCATGCAGGTGTAAACGTAGCGACCACAGTGGCCATGTCACTAGTTGCAGCCCGGGATCGTGAAAAACAAGGTCCAGTTGCTCGGCCTTTAAAATGGCGCCCACCTCATCACGGAGCGAGACAAGAAGCAAACAAAGGCATACACAAGCCTGGGCGGTGACACATTGTTGCACTCTCAGCCGATATGCCTTTCGCGTAGAGATGAGTAGAGCGGACAGAATGTAAACACCCAATTCAGCCGCTGCGAGCCGTCGGCCGGCTCGACTCCGTCCACTGCGGCCGCTGTTATTGTGGGCGAAGGCAGCCAGAGTCGAAGAACAAAGACCCGTCAGCGCCGGGCAGCGTCCGGGAGAAGGCGAGAACGTCCCACCGCTTCCACCGCAGGGAGCGCTTAAGAAAACACACCATTGGAGTCGGGGTCACCTCCCGAACCCGAAAATATAACTCAGGAGCAGGATTGATGCCAGGATTGGTCCCGGGACGGGAGGAAAGCGAAAGGGTCGGCGGAGCCGAAGGATTAGGCGGCCATCATGGTTGCAGGCTAGGCTCCTCCTTCTTCCTCAAGATTCTTGAAACTTCACAACAAGCATCTCCAGATAGCTTGTGATATTGTAATTTGTTGTCATGCTCCACTGGCAGCATCAGTAAACGATGTAAAGTAATCCCTTTAATGTTATGTGCTGCCAGTCCAGTTGGAGCGGTGACAACACAAGACAGCGATGACTCAGTCCTTTCCTGCAAATAACATGAAATTGCTTTAATAAGGAAACTTTTTCCAGTTCCCGCTTCTCCACTCACGTAGAGTCGGACAGGCTTCAACGACGTACATGAGCACTCTTTCTTCTCATGACTTAATCCATGATCAATTTGCATGGTAACTTCGTCATATATTTTCCTCTGCTCAACGTTGAGTTTTTCTTTCCAACTCTTCTAAGTTAACCGCATCCTCCTGAGCATGTGCCATGGCTCTTTCCACTTCATTCATAGCAGTGGCAGCTTCATTTTCGAAAACAGGTCCTCCTAGTGGATCCTGACTCAATGAAGCAGAACTCTGACTGTCCTGAGAACTGTCTCTGGCAATCTCGGCTGCAATCGTTGCTTCCTGCTCGATTTCCACATTCAACATTTCTACATATTTGGGAAAAGCAGGACATTCTATGGACTCCTTGGCGGCAGTGAAAGAGTCTTCGTAACAGAGGAAATCTCCAAGCAGTTCCTCTTCTGCACGCCAAGGCTTGAAAAGTTGCAAAGTGCTAAATAGAAAAACTCCTTTTTTTCAGGAGATTCGCCACTCAATTTTCGATGGTTTACCAAGTGGCATTTTCTTTGCTTGACCAGACATCCCTCACTTCCAATTACAGCATACACTCCTTTCTCAGTATCTTCTTTGATGTTCCTCTTGAATATGTAATTTTGAAGAACCTCATACAGACAAACATTCTCGAGGTGACTGCTTCGATTTGGATAATATGTATCCAACATGTTGCTCTTCAAAATGTCGGTACTGTTTGGCTCCTTTTCCGCCAAATACTCAATTTCCCGCACAGGTTTCAGAACTCGATTACGCGTTGCAGCAAGACCAAGACTCGCCCAAACGATACTCCTGGATTTGGCATAGAGACTTGCTGAAGACAACCGGTCAGAACATTCGTAAGCTCCGATTTCTCGATGCGACAACATCTTCAGACTGAAACTGTACAACTTCTTGCTGAGGCTCTTTTCATGGGAAATGTCCTCCCACATATCCTTCAATTCTGTCTTCTCTTTTTTGGTGATGTAAGATGTCACATACCGAGCCACAGCCATACAGTTATCAGCCACAAACTGTATATCCATGTTAGCATTCCACATGGACAAAATCACCGGGTTGTAGTCGTTGATGTACTTGGACTCTTCGTTCCTCTTCAAATTGTATGTGTTTTTAGGTGATTTCTTCATCACATTATGTCGCAGCGAAGACATCAAACTGTTTACTCTTCCTTTAGAAATCACCGGTCGTGGAAAGCCGAAACGACATTTGGTGTAGAACTTGTCCTTGTTTCGGAATTTACGACGACAGTACTTTCCACAATGATGGCTTTGGAAACGTAGAACTTTTTCTCTTAGGCTTTTCTTCTCCTTTGCGTTTGGAACAGCACACGTAGAATACTGTTGTATGAAACTCATCACTGAGTCTTCTGGATCTGTTCCAAATTTAGGTGCATCCTTGATCCACAACAGCATATGTATGTGAGGAGCACCTCTTGCTTGGTACTCCTTTCTCCAGAAGAAATCCAACACCTCTCCAAGAGGTGGATTCTTCTTATTCATGATGAAAGACATCATAGCTTCAAATCTATGATTGAAGTACCGGCATACATTGACTGGATCCAAAGAGCACAGTTCTCCGGGTGTCTTGAATTCGATGTTTTCGATGTTTCCATTTGCCTCTCGTAGAAATTCAAGTAAGTCTTCCCAGCCATACTCGGCACAGCTCAGAGTGAGGAACCATGTGGGAGTTCCTAAGTTCCTCAGCATACATTTTAAATCACCATGACGACGGTACCAGTACTCATTAGTACCACGCTGACACGCCATGAGATTAATCAGGTGAGAATCTAAAATACTGTCTTGGACATTGACTTTATCCATAAAGTAACTTGCCGAGATGTTTTGCATGTGTATACCACTTTTCAAGATGTGGTTCACTGCATAAGACAGTCCAGACAGATCGCTTTCAAACAGGAGATGAAACAAATAGGGAATACATTGTCGAAACCTAGCATCTCCTGCATACAATCGCAAAGTCCGGTATTCAGAAGCAGGAAATTGATGAGGTCGCTCATCATATCTTCCTCCCTGACCTGTTGGAAAAAGCTGTGGGAAACACCGAGCTTCCAAACTTTCCTCCCAAACACTAATGGGACTCCCTTTGGCTTGTTTCATTTGAAACAACTCAATAGCATTCCCCATGACTTCCTTGGAATGCAAAGGATGAACACTATAATGTTCATATATTTCTTCACTAGTAGAGGGTTCTACTTTCTCAATTTGACCAGCACACAAATCGCTATCCTCTTCCTCACTTACTTCCTCTTCTGCAACATAAACATTCTTATAGTACTTATTATTTTTTTTCAAATACAATGTTGCCTTTTTGACTTTCCTAACATCCACTAAATCTTGCCATATTTTCTTATTCTTTGTCGGAACCCCATTAACTAAGATAACCAGAGGTTCCTCTTCCACTTTTTCTACTCCAATTGTGTTAATGTTTTTCTCCAAATCTAGAGGCAAATAAACAACTGTTCCCTTTAATCCTCTCTGTAAATCTGATGGAGGCAATTTCCCTGTCTTTGGCTCCATTCTTACAATAGCCTGAAAGGGATGGATACTTTGAATCAAAATAGATTCATAAGTATTTAAATCCTTCAATTCAGAAGGAATCTCAACCAATTCCAGATTATTATGAACTGCTCTAGCAGGCATCTGGTTTTGATTTAATTTGCTACAACAATAAGTACACACACGTTGATCCGATCCCAAATCAAAACAATTTTCTACCATCAAGTATGTTGTGAAATCCTTCCATTCACTATTATTTTCCCTTTCACTTTTTGCATATAAATCCACTAACTTAGTCTGATTCTTATAATAAGTGCGTCGACAACACACACAAGTGAAATTAGGCCTCTCACTTGATTTCACCTGAAACGTCGCAATTTCCCTCTGAAAATTATCTGTACTGGAAACCTGTACTCTATCTTCCACATTACCCTCTTCTTCTTGGTCAACTTCAACATTCTCCTCTTTACTTCCAAAGTAACCAAACTCAATTTCTGCACAAATATTCTTCACATCTACTTCTGAACCATGCAAAAGAGCAGCGCATAATTGTTTAAGCATAATTGCTGGACTCTTAGCATAATACAACATTCTAACTAATTTCCTCACTTTATTATGATGCACTGCTAGCATCCTGAAATGATGAAAAACACTCTGGCATACTCTCCTGGAAAGACAAGCCAGTGAATGACCATGCAAACCTGTCACTTCTCTCACTCTGCAAGGATCTAATTCTTGCAACAACTTCATTTTCTGCTTCAAACTTTTCTTATTAAATGTCCGTACAAAATCACAAAGCAAATTGATGGAATCCTGTCGCACACTGCAAATACTACTACACTTCCAGGTGTACACAGGACCCTTAGGACGTCTTCCTAAAACCTCATTACCTAACACCTCTTCTGTCTCTGTTGTCACAAGTTTTTCTTTTTCAACTGGACAACCATCTTTCACTTCATAAGCTCGACCACTGGTGTCAACTGCATGCATCAAATCATTATCCTGGAAATAACTCTCCTCATTAAAAAATGCCTCACAACTTGAACTATGCATCCATTCTCCGGAAAAAACTTCACAAAAATTACTACGATTAACTATTCTCTTCCATCTACTATTTCTTTTGAAATCATAAATTGCCTTGTTTAGCTTCCTAATTCTATTGATTATAAAAAAAAATAACTTACGTTTAATTTCAAATGCCTGATCAATAACTTTCTCAACTTTTTTTTTCTCTTATAAAAAACCACTTTCTGTTGACCTTTCTTAATATTTTTTAACAAATTGCCAATTATCCTGTTGCGGAACATTCGTTTACGAATGTCCCTAAGCTGTTGTTTCCTTCTACTATCATGCACAGAGTTATCTCTTGCTCTAGCAGTAACATTTTTGATTGGCCTTTCCTTTCCGTTTAAAAGGCTTCTCTTTTTCTGGACTGAAACATTTTCTGTAGTAATATTTTTTTTACTACAAATATTTCTTATAAATGTTTTTGTGCTCTTACCCGGTGCTTTCTTGGTGACTTGACAAGTTTTTTTGTTAGAGGACTGCTGCATTATATCCTTTACCTGCTGTCTTTGACGTTTTGCAGCCTTTCTAAGTCTTTCTTTAGTTGGCATGCTGAAATCTTGAAATGATCTGCAGTTGAATCTGTGTAAAATATAATAAAAAATGGTATTAACCACTATTACCAAACAGTAAATCAATAACAGTCATCAAAAACTTAACACACTACTTGACATTTTTAGTGCTTGGCAAATTTAGAATACAGAAATAGCAGAAAAGAAATGGAATTCATATTCATTTTACCTGTGCTGTTTTATATGTGAATCTGATCTAATGATTTGAGCATATTTTAATATTTTATTGAAGACACTACACATAACCTGTTTTTGAAGGTGTCTTTATTTTTAAATGAAACGGTTTACATTTTTACTTTTCATTTATTATACATTTTTTAAAATAAATGTTTATAGTTCCATAGGCTCAAGCACGTCAGCTTCCCACCCTATGTCATACAATTCTGACAAATCTGCATCCTCATCATGTTCTTCTTCATCCTCAGGATTTAAATCATCCAAGGGATCTACTTCCACTGATGTTTCAATTACGAGTTCAATTATGAGGTCGAGATCAACTGATTGCTGATTGTCGCTCATGTTGATGTTGTCGTTATCTTTAAAGAAAGAGAACAACAATGAGATGTTGCAGAGTAAGGCACAAATCTCAGAGACTATAATAGTAAAATTGTTTAACAAGAGTAACATTTTGCAGCTATTATATAGCCATGACCAGCGATGCTGAGGAGGTAAGGCCTATGTCCAAGTTTTCAGTGAACAGGACTCATCTCTTCTTAACCTTGGATAAGCCTCACCAACTCTGTGTCCCCTGCTCATACTTAAATGTAAAGTGGCAGATTTATGTTAACTGACGCATTCCCAGGGATGCACCAGTTAATGTGCACCGCTGCTCTGCCACCCATGGTGTGCCGCATTTACAATGTGGAGCACCATTGAGTGAAAACAGCACAGATGCGTCACGCATCTGTGCCGCAAAAGCAGCACATTGCAGGAATCACGTCGTAAGCGCAACATGTCTACTGCAATGCACAGGAGCAAGCCACACATTGCATGGTGCATCACTCCTTATGCCTGTTTCAAACAGGCGTAATGATTTGATTCAGCAATGCTATAAAGCTGAGTCAGTGAAATCTTCTAAATTTCACTGTGTTAGTTTTACAGGGCTTTCTTGCAAATTAATGCATACCTTGCAACAAAACACCTATATGAAAACTGACGCAGGTTTCATGTGGCACAGGACTTTACAGCATGACACATCTGCCTAGATGCATCAATTTTTAAATATGTCGCCACATAGCAAATCTTTTGCACCGCCGCTGTGTCACAAAAGTGACGCACAGCGGCACAAAAGAGGCACACGGCTATCATAAATCTGTCCCTAACATGTTAAATGATTGATTCAGGATGACGATAAGGTGTGGCCTATCCAGAGGTTTGTTTAAGGTGAGGCCTACTCAGGGTTGCAGATTAAATGGAGATGGGGCACCCCTGAGCCTTGCTGGAGCTGCATGGCACTTGCGATGCAGCTCCAGCAATGCGCCACCTTTACGGCACAGATGCGTCACGCATCTGTGCTGTTTTTGCCCCATGGTGCGCCGCATTGTAAATGCAACGCACCATGGGTGGCGGAACAGCGGCGCAGGATGACTGGCACATCCCTCGGGATGCACCAGTCATCATAAATCTATCCCTAAGCTTCTTATCTTGTTGGAGATGAAGTGAGGCCTGTCTTGGAACATGGTCCATCTTTTGCATCACTGCTGCATCGGTTTCATGTGGCACGTTTTTTTTACAGAATGACACATCTGCCTAGATGCATCAATTTGTAATTTTGTCGCCACATAGCAAATCTTTTGCACCGCCACTGCGTCACAAAAGTGACGCACAGTGGCGCAAAAGAGGCATACACCTATCATAAATCTGTCCCTAGCATTTTAAATGATTAATTCAGGATGACGATAAGGTGTGGCCTATCCAGAGGTTTGTTTAAGGTGAGGCCTACCTACATTCATGGGGAAATGAATTAAAATGTCCTTAAGACACATGAAAGCGTTTTTTAAAGCCTTTGCAGCATTTTTGGGTCACTTTTAACATGGCTATGTAACTTAAACAATCAAAATCTAAATTTGCCAAGCACAGGTGGGAGCATATTTACAAGGAATTTGCACCACGGGGAAAGGTCTTACATTAAAATGGAAAAATGACATCAGAGACACTCAAATGCCTTATAAAGAAGCATACACCATTATGTCCTTCTCATAAATGTTAAAAGCATTCCTTTTCCTCAAAAACGATTTTCAAGTCTTAATTTGAAAACACTACACATGGGGAAATGACTTAAAATGTCCTTAAGACACATGAAAGCGTTTTTTGATTGCCTTTGCAGCATTTTTGGGTCACTTTTAACATGGCTATGTTACTCAAACTATCAAAATGTAAATTTGCCAAGCACAGGTGGGAGCATATTTACAAGGAATTTGCACCACGGGGAAAGGTCTTACATTAAAATGGAAAAATGACATCAGAGACACTCAAATGCCTTATAAAGAAGCATACACCATTATGTCCTTCTCATAAATGTTAAAAGCATTCCTTTTCCTCAAAAACGATTTTCAAGTCTTAATTTGAAAACACTGCACATGGGGAAATGACTTAAAATGTCCTTAAGACACATGAAAGCGTTTTTTGATTGCCTTTGCAGCATTTTTGGGTCACTTTTAACATGGCTATGTAACTCAAACTATCAAAATGTAAATTTGCCAAGCACAGGTGGGAGCATATTTACAAGGAATTTGCACCACGGGGAAAGGTCTTACATTAAAATGGAAAAACAACATCAGAGACACCCAAATGCCTTATAAAGAAGCATACACCATTATGTCCTTCTCATAAATGTTAAAAGCATTCCTTTACCTCAAAAACGATTTTCAAGTCATAATTTGAAAACACTGCACATGGGGAAATGACTGAAAATGTCCTTAAGACACATGGAAGCGTTTTTTGATTGCCTTTGCAGCATTTTAGGGTCACTTTTAACATGGCTATGTAACTCAAACATTCAAAATCTAAATTTGCCAAGCACAGGTGGGAGCATATTTACAAGGAATTTGCACCACGGGGAAAGGTCTTACATTAAAATGGGAAAAATAACATCAGAGACACTCAAATGCCTTATAAAGAAGCATACACCATTATGTCCTTCTCATAAATGTTAAAAGCATTCCTTTTCCTCAAAAACGATTTTCAAGTCATAATTTGAAAACACTGCACAGCTCCTATGCACAAAAACACCCTGTCAGTACTAATACTTCACATTTTCTCCAATTACAATTTCTCAAAGAAACAAAATCTATTTGTAAAACACTTGAGGCAAAGCAACATTTTAAAAACACAACTTTCTTCATAATTTTCTCCTTAAAGCACACTATTCTCTATCTAAATTAAATAAATCTTTTCTCACCTTAGCAAATACTTTATGAGTTTCAAAACAGTCTCAGAAACACACCACTTTGTCTTTAGCAGAGCAAAAGGTATGCACTCCAGAGTCTGCAGCTATCAAAAGCACAGAAATGCTGTAATTTATCACACATATCTCTCATGTCACCCAATCAAAACTCTTCCCTCATTCCACAACTGAAAAGTTCCCAAATGCCGTGAGGCGTGCCAGATCGTGTCCGGACCCAGTTGCGTGGCGTGGGTACCTGTATTGCGCCTCTGGCCAGCGCCGTTAATGTCACCAAAACTCCCTCACCAAGAAGAAGCAGGACCCTGAGGGGAAGGTTGGAGAGGCTTTATTGATCCAAACAACAGATTCCAGCTAGGCGAATGCATTTCGACAAACGTCTTCTTCAGCGCCCTCCGCCAGACCAATGAGTCATCAAGCTTGTTTACTGTTGCCTTTAATTGATAGACACGGGCCCGTTCCTCCGCTCTACGATGCTGTTCACCTGATGTAGTTTGTTCGCCATACTGCAAACTACATCTCCCAGGATGCCTTAATCATACAGCCGCCCAGGTAGGTGAAAATGTCAGGGAGAGTTGAAAATGAAAAGGAATTTCACTGCTGCGGGACCCCTTTAAAACAGGGCATGGTGACACATTTCGCTGTGTCCGGATCCTTCAGCCCTTCCTCGAGTCCCCTCGTAACGCCACATCCACCGGAGATAGAAGTTCAATGTGCTGGGGCTACGTTGCAATGCACAGTGCCCACACGAGGTGAGATACCTCCTGCTACCGTTCTGCTACCGCAGGGGCGAGTGCCAGACACATTCCACAACTGAAAAATTCCCAAATGCCGTGAGGCGTGCCAGATCGTGTGCGGACCCAGTAGCGTGGCGTGGGTACCTGTATTGCGCCTCTGGCCGGCGCCGTTAATGTCACCAAAACTCCCTCACCAAGAATAAGTAGGACCCTCAGGGGAGGGTTGGAGAGACTTTATTGATCTAAACAACAGATTCCAGCTAGGCAAATGCATTTCGACCAACGTCTTCTTCAGTGCCCTCCGCCAGACCAATGAGTCATCATGCTTGCTTCCTGTTGCCTTTAATTGATAGACACGGGCCCGTTCCTCCCCTCTACGATGCTGTTCACCTGATGTAGTTTGTTCGCCATACTGCAAATTACATCTCCCAGGATGCCTTAATCATACAGCCGCCCAGGTAGGTGAAAATGTCAGGGAGAGTTGAAAATGAAAAAGAATTTCACTGCTGCGGGACCCCTTTAAAACAGGGCATGGCGACACATTTCGCTGTGCCCGGATCCTTCAGCCCTTCCTCGAGTCCCCTCGTACCGCTGCATCCACCGGAGATAGAAGTTCAATGTGCTGGGGCTACGTTGCAATGCACAGTGCCCACACGAGGTGAGATACCTCCTGCTATCGTTCTCCTACCGCAGGGGCGGGTGCCAGACACATTCCACAACTGAAAAGTTCCCAAATGCCGTGAGGCGTGCCAGATCGTGTCCGGACCCAGTAGCGTGGCGTGGGTACCTGTATTGCGACTCTGGCCGTCGCCGTTAATGTCACCAAAACTCCCTCACCAAGAAGAAGCAGGACCCTGAGGGGAAGGTTGGAGAGGCTTTATTGATCCAAACAACAGATTCCAGCTAGGCGAATGCATTTCGACAAACATCTTCTTCAGCGCCCTCCGCCAGACCAATGAGTCATCATGCTTGTTTCCTGTTGCCTTTAATTGATAGACACGGGCCCGTTCCTCCCCTCTACGATGCTGTTCACCTGATGTAGTTTGTTCGCCATACTGCAAACTACATCTCCCAGGATGCCTTAATCATACAGTCGCCCAGGTAGGTGAAAATGTCAGGGAGAGTTGAAAATGAAAAAGAATTTCACTGCTGTGGGACCCCTTTAAAACAGGGCATGATGACACATTTCGCTGTGCCCGGATCCTTCAGCCCTTCCTCGAGTCCCCTCGTACCGCCACATCCACCGGAGAAAGAAGTTCAATGTGCTGGGGCTACGTTGCAATGCACAGTGCCCACACGAGGTAAGATACCTCCTGCTACCGTTCTCCTACCGCAGTGGCGTGTGCCAGACACATTCCAAAACTGAAAAGTTCCCAAATGCCGTGAGGCGTGCCAGATCGTGTCCGGACCCAGTTGCGTGGCGTGGGTACCTGTATTGCACCTATATATATGTGAAAGCTCCAAAGTTTGACCAAGCAAAGAGCGGCACTCAAACAACAGCGCAAGGTAAGAAGCAGCCTAATACAGGGGGCGTGGAAATAAGAATATATAAGTGGAACTGCGACCAGAAACAGCACGCATCCTTTTCTGTGTGAAGCCTCTTAGGAAGAGGTGACAATCCTTGAAACGCGTCAGGCAATGCATAACGGAATCACTGCCAAATGGAATCGGCAGATGGGACACTGTTTATATCTTTAAATAAAGGCTCATAATCTTGCGCTGGTGTTTGAGTGACGCTCTTTGCTTGGGCACACTTTGGAGCTTCCATTTTTGGCGGTAGTCCAGCCGCCAAGCGAGCACCACCCTGTTGATTGTGCGGCCCATAGTCCGGTATTTTACTGGGTTTGCAGTGGAGCAACAACGCTGGATTTGGAATAGGCTCCCGTTTGCTGAGGCCCTTCCAGGGCTGGAAAATCTTTTTTTTTTAAGTTCAAACAGAGTTTATTGAATAACAAGAGGTGTCAATACAATATATATAGGCAATATAAAGAAAGAATAAAAGCAATCTAGAAAAGTATTGCATGAAGAACAAGAGGTAGACTGGCTGAAAAAAAATGAATAAACAACAATGATAAAATCTGTGAAAAGGTAAAATATGTTGGAACAATAAGGTCAATCAGGGGGGTTTTGAGACTTCTTGTTGAAAAGGTGATAAATGAAATGATTTTTTAGCACAAGCATCAAAATGTAGTGTTATAGGAAGCCATAAATTGGTGCGTTTCGTTGCCATATGAAGAGGGAAAACAAAGGCAGTATCTAGCCTATGGTTATGACAAACATTATACCACCAAGCTTTAAAGGAAATATTCGTAAAATTCTTCCAATGAACAGTAATTTGTTGGAATGCAACTGCTATCAATAAGTCAATGATTCGCACATCAACAATAACGTGATCCCAACATGTAGAGAGACTGCCTAGAAAAATATGGGTAAAAGAAAAAGGAATTTGAGTGTGAAAGATAACATTAATTTGTGACCAAATTTGTTTCCAGAATTCATGAATGACATTGCAAGAAAAGAGCATATGGGTGAAGAAAAGGACCAGCAGAGGTCAGGGACAGAAGAGAATTTCATACTAAGCAATTGTGGTGTAAAAAGGAGTCTGTTGTAGATGAAAAATATTGTCGGAGTTAAAGTGGCAGATCTAGAAGACTTGCGAATATTGGTCCATAATTTGTCCCACAAAGGAATTGGCCAGGAGGTAACAAAGTCATGCTCCCATTGTTCCTCAACTTTAGACTTTGGACGAGGAGAAGGTATGGAACGGAGGAATGTGTAAATGAGAGAGGCCTTGGAGGTAACTGCTAAAAAAGAATGTAAGTGTGAGCTGAGGTTAGCAGACGGAGAACGGTTGTGAGAGTGCTGGATCTGGGAGTAAGTAGACATGACCGATTCTTTAAGTGTGAGGTATTTGCGGGCAAAGGAAGCGGGGAGATTAAAAGATTGGCTAAGTGTTGAAAAAGGTAAGAATGTGGAGTGAGAAAAGAGTTGAGAAATCCAAATTAAACCCTTCTGCCTCCAAGATTTCCAATAAAAAGGTTTGTTATTGATAAGGAGACTTTTATTGTGCCAAATGGTAGTGGATAAGAAATCAGCAATGGTGGAGGGAGGGGCTGGAGCAGAAGCTAAGAGTAACTTGACAGTAAATTTGTGTATAGGAGTGGATAGTAGCTGTGGTTTACGAGAGAAAGAGAGAAATTCAGCAAAAGTAAAAGGGGAAAGGGAGAGACGTTCTACCTTAACCCATAAAGGGCAGGGCTCAGCAGGGTCACGTAACCAAAAGGAGGCCTGGCGCAAGAAGAAGGCCTTGTGGTAAGTAGGGAAATCAGGGAAATTGACACCACCCTCTAATTTAGGACGTGTTAACATAAGGAGAGACATACGAGACTCTTTGCCCGACCAAAGAAAAGAAGTAAGAATGGCGTTAATCTTCTTATAAAACTTCATGGGAATGGGAACAGGAATATTAGAAATAGTGTATAGGACAATAGGGGATAGCATCATTTTAAAGGTATCAAGGCGCCCCCACCACGAAAGATAGAGTGGGTGCCATCTGGCCATGAGAGCAGAGAGTTTCTGGGTGCATTTGTTGAGAAAAAGTGAAACCGTATCAGCGATAGAGGGAGTGACATGTAAACCTAGGTATTTAATGTGGGAGGGACTCCAGGTGAAATTAGAGGCAACGAAATCAGGTTTGAAGGTGTACTCAGTAAGGGGTAAAATTTCGCACTTATCATTGTTCAGCTTGTAGCCAGAAATCTGCGAGTACTCACGCACTTCAGCAAGGAAAGCGGAAATAGAGTCAGTGGGGTTGGAGATAAAGAGCAAAATGTCATCTGCATAAGCAGCAAGTTTGATGTGAGAGTGTGATGTTTGAAAGCCTTGTATGTTAGGTTTCTGTCTGAGTTTGGAAAGAAAGGGTTCCAAAGCTAAATTAAAGAGGAATGGGGATAAAGGACAACCTTGCCGTACACCTCTGCCCAGGTCAAAGAAAGAGGAAACCAGGCCATTTGCACAGACCGCTGCTCTGGGATTGGAATAAAGAAAGGAAATTAAGGATATAAACTTAGGGCCAAAACCAAACCATTCAAGGGCAGAAAAAAGATCGGTCCATTCTACCCTATCAAATGCTTTCTCCGCGTACAGGGCAATAGCCGCCAAAGAATTTTGGAAGCGGGAGGATTTAGATAAAACATTAAAAAGAAGTCTAGTGTTATCAGTAATAAAGCGTCCCTTAACAAAACCAGATTGTTCGGGACCAAGTAGGTCAGTTAAAAAGGGGTCTAACCGAATTGCAAGTGATTTAGCATAGATCTTATAATCAATGTTGAAGAGAGAAATAGGTCTGTAATTTTTGCAGTATTGAGCGTCTTTCCCTTCCTTAGGGATAATGCAGATATGAGCATCAGAGAAGGTACCTGAAGAACTGCCAAGGGTAACAAATGAATCAATAAGGGAATGTAATTTAGGCATTAGTAGTTTGGAAAAATGAAGATAAAATTCAACAGTGAATCCATCAGGCCCAGGAGCTTTGTCTTTTTTAAGAGATTGTAGAACAGAAAGCAATTCTTGCTGGGAAATGTCCAATTCCAAAGAGGCTAAGTCAACAGGGAAATGGTCTGGTTGATGAATAGAGGAGAAAAAATCAGAAAGAGATTGGAGAGAGGGATGGGTCTCAGAGGAGTAAAGGGTAGAATAGAAATGGGAGAATTCATCAAGAATGTCACTATCCTTATGTTTAAGAACAGCGTTGTCAGCAAATACAGAGTCAATATTCAACTTATTGTGTTTGATTTTCAAATAATTAGCCAGAATTTTCCCGCTTTATTTTTCCCACCATAAAATTTCGAACTAGATTTCAATAGGTAGAGAGAAGTATCATCAGTGGATTTTTTGTTAAATTTCAACTTAGCATCAATAAGTGCTGTCAAGCTTTCCTTCGAGTGAGAGGTATAGTCGGAGTGCTCCAAACCCTTAATTTTGTGGAGAAGATCGCTCGTAAACTTACGAGCGATCTTTCGTTTTTTTGGCCACATAGTTATTAATAAAATCCCTAGCAGTGGCCTTAAATGCATCCAAAATAATGTGGACAGGGATGGAAGGGGTATCATTAATGGCAAAATAATCGCTGAAAAAGTCAGCGAAAGAGGCGGTAAATTTAGGAGCCAAAAGTAAAGAATTATTAAAACGCCATCTTTTGGGCCCGTTAAGCTTGGGTAGGACATCAATATTAATAGAGACTGGGGCATGATCAGATAATAGAATATGGCCAATTTCTGAATGGGTGAGGGATTGGGATAAATGATGGGAAACAAAAATGTAGTCAATACGTGATTGGGAATGGTGAGAAGGAGAATAGAATGGAAACTCTTTGGTCGTAGGATTACATAAACGGCAAGCATCAATACGTTTATGCTGCGAGACTGCCTGGGTAAAGAGTGTATGAGGTTTATTCGTGATGAAGGAAGCTTTAGAATGACGATCCAGAAAAGGATCAAGAGGCTGATTGCAGTCTCCTGCCATAATGAAATTATCATCGATGAGAGCGGTGATGCGAGTAGCCATTTCACGCCCAAAAATTGGGTCACCACTCGTGGGAGCATAAACATTAAGAAGAGAGAGTGGAACACCCCTTAAGGAAAGCTTGACATATAACCACCTACCATCAGTATCAAGTTCATTAGCTAGCAGGGAATACGAAAGAGACATACGAATTAGAATGACAACACCATTACGCTTGCCATCACCAGGAGCAAAATACACCTCCCCCACCCAACCTCTCTTAAGCTGAACAGATTCTGCTTCAGACAAATGAGTTTCTTGTAAGAAAGCAAAATCCACATTCAATTTGGCAAGATGAGAGAGAATTCTTTGTCTCTTAATGGGAGAATGAAGACCTTTAACGTTCCATGAAACGATACGTACTGACATTAAAAATAATAAGGTAGAGGATAGTAAATACAGTAAGAAAAAACCTCAGGAGAGAAGAAAGTAAGAAAAAATGAGGCGAGGAAAAATAGAAATAGGAAAATGGATAAAAGATATGTACTCACAAACAACATGCAATAAGGTAGAATATAGAAGTCAAGAAAAAAGAAAAGTCTTAAATTAATTAGGAGAAGAAGAACAAAAGAACAAGCAATGCCTACATTATGAGATAAGGCAATGAAGTAAGAGAAGTAATGAGAATAAGAAGAAGGGAGAAGGAAGAACAATACCTGATGGAAAGATACTAGCAAACAAAGATGGTGATAGTAAGGAAAGAAGAAGGAAAGAGAAGAAAAAACAGGAGAATGAAGATATACAAAAACTGATGAGCAAAGAAAATGAAACCAGCGAATGATAAGAATGTTGTAGAAAGACAAGAAGTAAACAAATTGAAGCAAGTAGAAGAAAAAAGACACCTTGAAACACAGGAAGAGAAAGGTAAAGGTTAGGAGAAGGGGAATATGAACATGAGCAAACATTGCAAACAAGGAATGAAAAAGGCGTACTTACAGGAAAGGGAAGCAGGGAGGGGCAATCAGGGAAAAGATCGAACGAGAGGGAGGAGGGGGGTAGAGCCAACTGGAGAAGGCGGGACATCCAAGTTCAGCAAACCGTCCAGCCAGGAAGACAACACGGGACGCAAGACAAATGCTGTGGAGACATGAGGTGAATGTCAAAAGGACAGATCAGTGAGGAACCATGGAGAATTAATACAACCAAATACAAGAGGAAGGAATATGATGACCAAGGAAGAATTACTACAAAAACAAACCAGCATATGGTAAAAGGAAGGGATACAAGAACAAGGAATTAATTGATGTAGTGTGAATAATAAATGTAACAAGCTAGATTGGGAGAAACATGCAGCAATTCAAGAAAGTCACGGAGGGAAGGACGAAGAAGAGCCAGAGACATCCATGCGAGCTGCTTGACAAGAATTTAAGAAGCTCCGAAGCCGAATAGGATCTTCATAGGTCGTTGATTTGTTGTTGGAGGTAACCCTGAAAACACATGGATAAAAGAGACCATATCTAGCGTCAATGGAGCGGAGATCTGGTCTCATGTCCAGAAAGGCTTTACGACGATTGGCTGTGGCTTTGGCATAATCTTGCGCAAAAAACAAGGAGGATTCTGACCATGAGAGACGAGGAGAAGCTCTGGACGCTGAGAGGACTTTCAAGAGATCAGTGTATTCTAGGAAGTACATGATGACACCTCTTGGTCTCGGTGAAGTGGAAGTAGGCGAGGCAGCCCGACCTAGTCTATGAGCCCGCTGTATATTGAGTACTGTGCCCTCTGGCAAATGTAGAAGTTTAGGTAGAAAAGATTTGAAGAAAGCAATGGGGTCGCTTCCCTCGCAACCTTCCACCAGGCCGTAGATACGTAGATTGTTGCGTCTATTTCTATTTTCAAGCTCCTTCACCTGTTTTTGAAGGGAGGAAATTTGTGAGTGCATGTGAGAGACCTTAGCAGACGATTCTTGGAGAGAAGAAACACTTTGCTCCACAGACGTGACTCTAGCTTCCATTTGCGACCAGTTATCAGTCAAAACTTGTAGCTTAGCATTGGTTTCTTCCATAAAGGGACGTAAGGCTCTTTTTTCTTCCAGGAGCAGTTCCATAGAAATTGTCGGGACGGAGTTAGATGGCAAGGGAGGATCTTTCTTTAGCCGTTTAGTAGTAGCTTTCCCAGAGGGCTGCACCGAAGACTCCATTTCAGACGGGGAGACGAGGGCAGTAGATGCTTGAGAGGCTTCCAAATGAGCCAATGCTGAGAAAACTTTGGAATTTTTGATGAAAGTGCGCTTTGGGAGCTTGTTAGTGCAGTCCGCTGAAGGTCTATTCATGAGGTACTTGTAGGCAGCAAGAAAAGGGGAGAGAAAAAAATCCACCAAAGGATCTGTATACGCTGCAGAAACGACCAAGGGTCGAAAGGCGCAAAAAAAAAAAAAGCAGAGCAGCTGATAAGATCAACAAAGGCTGTGAAATGTCAGTGGTAAAAAGGCTGTCATAAATACAAGTTCCAGTAAAGTGCGCTTGAAGTCCTATAATGGTCGTCAAAGCAAAGAGAAGCAGTAACAACCTTCATGTGCAAGCAGGGAACAAATAAAGATAAAAAAAATTAAGAAAGAGGTGACAGTCTATCTTGCATGGAGAAATTGAAGTCGTACATTGTGAGGGGCCATGAAAGAGAAGAAAGTGTCACGAAAAAGACGCACTTCAGGCACACACAATGGCCACCAAAATCGTGAAGGGTTATAATAATGTGAAAATGCGGGCAAAAAATCAGGAAAGCCAGTACATTGCAGGAGAAGATGATATGAGCCCACCTTGCAAGAGAAAACTGGAGCCAGGCACTGTGGGGATCCGTTGGAGGCAGGAGAGCGTCATTGAAGAAGATCGCGGCAGACACTCAAAATGGCGGCTGCGGCCGTTGTGAAGCCGCGGCCGGAGAAAGCCTCGTCCAAAGAAAGAGAAAGAAGCTGCGGGGAGCCTCACGGAGGATAACAGGGCATGCCTGAAGTGTTCCTTAGACTGGGGTCTCCGTCCACGGGCGAAAAGGAATGCGCAAACCGCCTGTCTACCTCGGCGGATGCGGAGCGCTCACCAGGACGCCGCCATTCTCTTCGGGCGCTAAGCCACACCCCCAGGGCTGGGAAATCTTTTTATCCGGCAGAGAATTAGTGTGGCCATCTGTGGTTTGAATAGTTTAACACACTGCATTACCCACAATGCTCCACAGACTTCAAGAAGCAGCCTAATACAGGGGGCATGTAAATAAGCATATATCAGTGGAACTGCGACCGGAAATAGCACGCATCCTTTTCCGTGTGAAGCCTCTGAGGAAGCGGGGACAACCCTTGAAACACGTCAGGCAATGCATGACGGAATCGCTGCCAAATGGAATCGGCAGATGGGACACTGCTTATACCATTAATTAAAGGCTCATAACCTTGCGCTGGTGTTTGAGTGCCGCTCTTTGCTTGGAAAAACTTTGGAGCATATATATATATATGTATATATATATATATATATATATATATATATATATATATATATATATATATATATATATATATATATATATATATATATATATATATATATATATATGACTGAAACTCCTCCCATTACTGAAGAAGCAGAGACCACAGCGGGGGTAGCGTTAGAGACACTTTTAATAGTAGAATCGGCATAATGCATTTCGGCCAGAACCGGCCTTCCTCTGATGCCTTATTTATATATATATACATCCCACCATCAGGAAACACACAAAAGAGGGAGGCCACAGGAAGCTCTAATAGTTCACTTTCTTTAATGGTATACACCTTGCCAGCAGGCGCCCTCCAGAATACAGGCATACCAGGAAGCCTTCGACAGACACGTTCCAGGAGTCATTTTCCTTTCATCAGTGGCCGTGCATACAATGAATGCCGCGCTGTTCACGTGCAGAATTATAGAGTTCAAACAAACCGCCCCAGTGGGCGTGGCATACCTTAGCCTTATGGATGTCGTAGTCCGCATCATAATCTTTCCCCAGTGGGCGCGCCATTCATTGTCTCATCTTTGCAAAAATAAAAAACCAAGTGGGTTGGTGCACTGTTCCTGCGTCGCGACTGCCCCTCTTTCTAGTTGTCACCTTGAACTTAATGTAGGCGGCAGACCTGTACTGCCATCAAACATCGCTTCCTCCCGGTATCACCAGCTCCTGCCTGGAGCCAGCACGGACCCGCTTCACCGCAGTGGGCCTCACTCTGCGGCTGTGTGAAAAGCTGTTTCAATCCCACCATCAGGAAACACACAAAAGAGGAGGCCTCAGGAAGCTCTAATCGTTCACTTTCTTTAATGGTATACACCTTGCCAGCAGGCGCCCTCCAGAATACAGGCATACCAGGAATTCTTGTCCAGACGCGTTTCAGGAGTCATTTTCATTTTCATCAGTGGCCGTGCATACAATGATATATATATATATTTCTTATCTGACAGAAATGTTTGTTTTAATGAACACACTAAAATGCTGCTGCGTATGACAGAACTTTGTCTAAGTAATAACTTCTTTATTTTTAATAAGGAATTATATCAGCAGCTACGAGGTGTTGCAATGGGGGCGTGCTTCTCCCCTAGCTATGCGTGCTTGCACGTGGGCTGGTGGGAGAAGCACGTCCTTGCCCAGACCTTCAAAGAAGAGTTCTCTGATCACGTCATTCGATGGTGGAGATTCATCGATGATGTCTGTGTTATTTGGAAGGGCTCCAAATAATCTGCTTTGGAGTTTGTCAATAAGATCAATGTGAACTCATTAAATCTCGAGTTCACGGCTCAAATTAGTAACATAAAAGTTGAATTTTTAGATGTTGAAATGTATGTGGAAGAGAATGTTATTTGTACTAAATGGCACAGAAAGATCACATCTGGAAATTCCATACTCCATGCCAGCAGTGCTCATCCTAAGCACCTTATTAAAAGTATCCCCTACTGGGAGTTTTTAAGAATTCAGAGAATCTGCAGCAGAAAAGATGATTTGGACATTTGTCTCACTAAGTCTATGGATAGGTTTCTTGCGAGGGGGTATGACCCTAAAGATTTACAAACTGCATTGGCCAAAATGACGAAAGGGACAACATCGGACGATGCGCTTAACATAGACTAAACGACTTTACAACCAGTTGTTTCAACTAAACCTGTGGTGAGACTTATTACTACGTTCAGCAACCAAGACAGAGAAATAAGAAAAATTGTCAGCAAACATTGGCCTATTTTAAAAACGGATTTGACATTAGCTCCCGAACTTACAGCACAACCAACAATTACTTTTAGGAGAGCACCTTCTATGGGGGATGCGTTGGTTAGAACAAGCCCTGAAACAGTTAGCCCTGTAAACTGGCTAATAATTAAGAAAGGTTTTTTCAAATGCAGTTCATGCCATGCATGTAAGTTTGGGATTAATAAACAGACCTTTGTAGATCCTTTTTCTAATATGTCCAATCAAATTACAGGCTATTTTACATGTAAAACTGATTTTGCAGTTTATATTCTTGAATGCAATTGCCAACTCTCCTATGTGGGCAGTACTAAACTTCCTGTGTTCAATCGCATTTTGCAGCACTTGCGGGCAATCGTTAATTCGGACCCTTCCTATCCGGTTGCCCGACATTTTAAACTGGTGCATCAAAATAATCTTCAGGATTTGAAATACTATGTCATTGACTCCGTTCCCAAAACCATAAGGGGTGGAAATCGGGAGAAGAAATTACGTCAACTTGAAAGACAATACATTGTACGTCTGAATACTAAAATGCCGCATGGTCTTAATACTGGGGAGGATTTGGTAAATTTCCTTTAAACTGTCAAATATAGCATGTTATTCCAAAATCAATTAGGAAATGTTTTTTGATTTTATGATAACATACAAAAACTCTCTGTTGCTCTGTTGCAGATTCAATGAAATTACAATGGACAAATAATTTGGGGTTTTTAATATCTGTGTGTATATATATTAATTATGAATTTTTAGGTATCATGATGAGGTATGTATTGTATTTAATTGGTTTTATGAATTTCATCTAATACTGTAGAGTTTTATTAGTTTAACTAGGTTCTTAGTTTTACTAGTATTTTTCTCTGGCAGGGGTGTAATGAATTCTCCAATTGTAAACCTAATTATCGTGACCTGTATTTTTCACATATGATTGTTGCATTTCAGATTTTAGAAACGTTGCCTAAGATTTGCTTAAATATTCTCTAAATGTTTTTCAAATATTTTCTAAAAATCATTTAGAGTGTTTTGACATCGTGTTTTGCTGCTTTGCTTTATATTCGCATCCGCCTATTTGATTTTAATTTAAATTTTGACTAGTATTGGAATTATTTTCTGTACTTAGTCATCACATTTGGGTGTACCTTAATGTTGGCTCTTTTTCTCCCCCGAAGAAATCTAGAAATATGAGAGAGGTACTTGCTGCTATTATTATTAACATGGGCACTAGCCCTGGATTTGACACTGTATTTACGAGTGTAAATAATATTGTGTGTTATTTGTCGAGCACTTTATTTGTAAAGTCTGTTCTCTATCTCTATGAATTGTTGGGGAGTGTTTTTAATGGAGCCATGTGGTATTTAAGGGCGTGGGCTCTCTAAGCATGTCATGTGATCAAGGCCGGGGCAACCTGGTTGAATCGCGTCATGTTGGAGGAAAATAAAACTGCACTTTAAGTTGCGGTCCGTTCCTGCGCTGGGTGGAGTGTTGCCCTAATTCGTGCTTCTCAAGGACTTAGTTGTTATATATATATATATATATATATATATATGCCATCAAAAAAGAGTCGCCTGCTGAGGAGAGAGCCACAAGACAGGAAAGTCTTTGCCATCAATTTTATTGCAGGGTAAAACGGGGATTCTTGCCAAGCATCACACAAATTAAAGTCCAATAGTCCTGACGCGTTTCATGCAGGGTAGCATTTCTTCAGAGGCATATGGACGAGCGCTGACACAGCTTCGCAGCATAACTACTTAAATCAATTACCCCGCCCATGTAGGCGTGGCCTGTTGCTCGGCCTCCTTGGTGTTGTAGTGTGCAGTATTGCTCATTTGAGCTGCTGTGTCGATGCCCAATGTCAAAGTTCAAAACCCCAGTGGGTAGGGATAGCACAGCTCGAGTCCCCGTTAATACTTCCATCCTGCAACACTCGCTTCCTGTCCCTGAATCAGCGGCGTCGGTTGGCGTCGCTGCAGAATGCCGAAACGGCACCAGAGCTCTCTCCGCGGCCCAGGCAGAGCCGCACAAATGCCATCAAAAAAGAGTCGCCTGCTGAGGAGAGAGCCACAAGACAGGAAAGTCTTTGCCATCAATTTTATTGCAGGGTAAAACGGGGATTCTTGCCAAGCATCACACAAATTAAAGTCCAATAGTCCTGACGCGTTTCATGCAGGGTAGCATTTCTTCAGAGGCATATGGACGAGCGCTGACACAGCTTCGCAGCATAACTACTTAAATCAATTACCCCGCCCACTTTCCTGTCTTGTGGCTCTCTCCTCAGCAGGCGACTCTTTTTTGATGGCATTTGTGCGGCTCTGCCTGGGCCGCGGAGAGAGCTCTGGTGCAGTTTCGGCATTCTGCAGCGACGCCAACCGACGCCGCTGATTCAGGGACAGGAAGCGAGTGTTGCAGGATGGAAGTATTAACGGGGACTTGAGCTGTGCTATCCCTACCCACTGGGGTTTTGAACTTTGACATTGGGCATCGACACAGCAGCTCACATGAGCAATACTGCACACTACAACACCCAGGAGGCCGAGCAACAGGCCACGCCTACATGGGCGGGGTAATTGATTTAAGTAGTTATGCTGCGAAGCTGTGTCAGCGCTCGTCCATATGCCTCTGAAGAAATGCTACCCTGCATGAAACGCGTCAGGACTATTGGACTTTAATTTGTGTGATGCTTGGCAAGAATCCCCGTTTTACCCTGCAATAAAATTGATGGCAAAGACTTTCCTGTCTTGTGGCTCTCTCCTCAGCAGGCGACTCTTTTTTGATGGCATTTGTGCGGCTCTGCCTGGGCCGCGGAGAGAGCTCTGGTGCCGTTTCGGCATTCTGCAGCGACGCCAACCGACGCCGCTGATTCAGGGACAGGAAGCGAGTGTTGCAGGATGGAAGTATTAACGGGGACTCGAGCTGTGCTATCCCTACCCACTGGGGTTTTGAACTTTGACATTGGGCATCGACACAGCAGCTCACATGAGCAATACTGCACACTACAACACCCAGGAGGCCGAGCAACAGGCCACGCCTACATGGGCGGGGTAATTGATTTAAGTAGTTATGCTGCGAAGCTGTGTCAGCGCTCGTCCATATGCCTCTGAAGAAATGCTACCCTGCATGAAACGCGTCAGGACTATTGGACTTTAATTTGTGTGATGCTTGGCAAGAATCCCCGTTTTACCCTGCAATAAAATTGATGGCAAAGACTTTCCTGTCTTGTGGCTCTCTCCTCAGCAGGCGACTCTTTTTTGATGGCATTTGTGCGGCTCTGCCTGGGCCGCGGAGAGAGCTCTGGTGCCGTTTCGGCATTCTGCAGCGACGCCAACCGACGCCGCTGATTCAGGGACAGGAAGCGAGTGTTGCAGGATGAAAGTATTAACGGGGACTCGAGCTGTGCTATCCCTACCCACTGGGGTTTTGAACTTTGACATTGGGCATCGACACAGCAGCTCACATGAGCAATACTGCACACTACAACACCCAGGAGGCCGAGCAACAGGCCACGCCTACATGGGCGGGGTAATTGATTTAAGTAGTTATGCTGCGAAGCTGTGTCAGCGCTCGTCCATATGCCTCTGAAGAAATGCTACCCTGCATGAAACGCGTCAGGACTATTGGACTTTAATTTGTGTGATGCTTGGCAAGAATCCCCGTTTTACCCTGCAATAAAATTGATGGCAAAGACTTTCCTGTCTTGTGGCTCTCTCCTCAGCAGGCGACTCTTTTTTGATGGTATTTGTGCGGCTCTGCCTGGGCCGCGGAGAGAGCTCTGGTGCCGTTTCGGCATTCTGCAGCGACGCCAACCGACGCCGCTGATTCAGGGACAGGAAGCGAGTGTTGCAGGATGGAAGTATTAACGGGGACTCGAGCTGTGCTATCCCTACCCACTGGGGTTTTGAACTTTGACATTGGGCATCGACACAGCAGCTCACATGAGCAATACTGCACACTACAACACCCAGGAGGCCGAGCAACAGGCCACGCCTACATGGGCGGGGTAATTGATTTAAGTAGTTATGCTGCGAAGCTGTGTCAGCGCTCGTCCATATGCCTCTGAAGAAATGCTACCCTGCATGAAACGCGTCAGGACTATTGGACTTTAATTTGTGTGATGCTTGGCAAGAATCCCCGTTTTACCCTGCAATAAAATTGATGGCAAAGACTTTCCTGTCTTGTGGCTCTCTCCTCAGCAGGCGACTCTTTTTTGATGGCATTTGTGCGGCTCTGCCTGGGCCGCGGAGAGAGCTCTGGTGCCGTTTCGGCATTCTGCAGCGACGCCAACCGACGCCGCTGATTCAGGGACAGGAAGCGAGTGTTGCAGGATGGAAGTATTAACGGGGACTCGAGCTGTGCTATCCCTACCCACTGGGGTTTTGAACTTTGACATTGGGCATCGACACAGCAGCTCACATGAGCAATACTGCACACTACAACACCCAGGAGGCCGAGCAACAGGCCACGCCTACATGGGCGGGGTAATTGATTTAAGTAGTTATGCTGCGAAGCTGTGTCAGCGCTCGTCCATATGCCTCTGAAGAAATGCTACCCTGCATGAAACGCGTCAGGACTATTGGACTTTAATTTGTGTGATGCTTGGCAAGAATCCCCGTTTTACCCTGCAATAAAATTGATGGCAAAGACTTTCCTGTCTTGTGGCTCTCTCCTCAGCAGGCGACTCTTTTTTGATGGCATTTGTGCGGCTCTGCCTGGGCCGCGGAGAGAGCTCTGGTGCCGTTTCGGCATTCTGCAGCGACGCCAACCGACACCGCTGATTCAGGGACAGGAAGCGAGTGTTGCAGGATGGAAGTATTAACGGGGACTCGAGCTGTGCTATCCCTACCCACTGGGGTTTTGAACTTTGACATTGGGCATCGACACAGCAGCTCACATGAGCAATACTGCACACTACAACACCCAGGAGGCCGAGCAACAGGCCACGCCTACATGGGCGGGGTAATTGATTTAAGTAGTTATGCTGCGAAGCTGTGTCAGCGCTCGTCCATATGCCTCTGAAGAAATGCTACCCTGCATGAAACGCGTCAGGACTATTGGACTTTAATTTGTGTGATGCTTGGCAAGAATCCCCGTTTTACCCTGCAATAAAATTGATGGCAAAGACTTTCCTGTCTTGTGGCTCTCTCCTCAGCAGGCGACTCTTTTTTGATGGCATTTGTGCGGCTCTGCCTGGGCCGCGGAGAGAGCTCTGGTGCCGTTTCGGCATTCTGCAGCGACGCCAACCGACGCCGCTGATTCAGGGACAGGAAGCGAGTGTTGCAGGATGGAAGTATTAACGGGGACTCGAGCTGTGCTATCCCTACCCACTGGGGTTTTGAACTTTGACATTGGGCATCGACACAGCAGCTCACATGAGCAATACTGCACACTACAACACCCAGGAGGCCGAGCAACAGGCCACGCCTACATGGGCGGGGTAATTGATTTAAGTAGTTATGCTGCGAAGCTGTGTCAGCGCTCGTCCATATGCCTCTGAAGAAATGCTACCCTGCATGAAACGCGTCAGGACTATTGGACTTTAATTTGTGTGATGCTTGGCAAGAATCCCCGTTTTACCCTGCAATAAAATTGATGGCAAAGACTTTCCTGTCTTGTGGCTCTCTCCTCAGCAGGCGACTCTTTTTTGATGGCATTTGTGCGGCTCTGCCTGGGCCGCGGAGAGAGCTCTGGTGCCGTTTCGGCATTCTGCAGCGACGCCAACCGACGCCGCTGATTCAGGGACAGGAAGCGAGTGTTGCAGGATGGAAGTATTAACGGGGACTCGAGCTGTGCTATCCCTACCCACTGGGGTTTTGAACTTTGACATTGGGCATCGACACAGCAGCTCACATGAGCAATACTG
This sequence comes from Lissotriton helveticus, assembly GCF_964261635.1. Lineage (NCBI taxonomy): Eukaryota > Metazoa > Chordata > Amphibia > Caudata > Salamandridae > Lissotriton > Lissotriton helveticus. The sequence continues at coordinate 872,073,760 of NC_136065.1, read as the reverse complement.
CACACTACAACACCCAGGAGGCCGAGCAACAGGCCACGCCTACATGGGCGGGGTAATTGATTTAAGTAGTTATGCTGCGAAGCTGTGTCAGCGCTCGTCCATATGCCTCTGAAGAAATGCTACCCTGCATGAAACGCGTCAGGACTATTGGACTTTAATTTGTGTGATGCTTGGCAAGAATCCCCGTTTTACCCTGCAATAAAATTGATGGCAAAGACTTTCCTGTCTTGTGGCTCTCTCCTCAGCAGGCGACTCTTTTTTGATGGCATTTGTGCGGCTCTGCCTGGGCCGCGGAGAGAGCTCTGGTGCCGTTTCGGCATTCTGCAGCGACGCCAACCGACGCCGCTGATTCAGGGACAGGAAGCGAGTGTTGCAGGATGGAAGTATTAACGGGGACTCGAGCTGTGCTATCCCTACCCACTGGGGTTTTGAACTTTGACATTGGGCATCGACACAGCAGCTCACATGAGCAATACTGCACACTACAACACCCAGGAGGCCGAGCAACAGGCCACGCCTACATGGGCGGGGTAATTGATTTAAGTAGTTATGCTGCGAAGCTGTGTCAGCGCTCGTCCATATGCCTCTGAAGAAATGCTACCCTGCATGAAACGCGTCAGGACTATTGGACTTTAATTTGTGTGATGCTTGGCAAGAATCCCCGTTTTACCCTGCAATAAAATTGATGGCAAAGACTTTCCTGTCTTGTGGCTCTCTCCTCAGCAGGCGACTCTTTTTTGATGGCATTTGTGCGGCTCTGCCTGGGCCGCGGAGAGAGCTCTGGTGCCGTTTCGGCATTCTGCAGCGACGCCAACCGACGCCGCTGATTCAGGGACAGGAAGCGAGTGTTGCAGGATGGAAGTATTAACGGGGACTCGAGCTGTGCTATCCCTACCCACTGTGGTTTGAACTTTGACATTGGGCATCGACACAGCAGCTCACATGAGCAATACTGCACACTACAACACCCAGGAGGCCGAGCAACAGGCCACGCCTACATGGGCGGGGTAATTGATTTAAGTAGTTATGCTGCGAAGCTGTGTCAGCGCTCGTCCATATGCCTCTGAAGAAATGCTACCCTGCATGAAACGCGTCAGGACTATTGGACTTTAATTTGTGTGATGCTTGGCAAGAATCCCCGTTTTACCCTGCAATAAAATTGATGGCAAAGACTTTCCTGTCTTGTGGCTCTCTCCTCAGCAGGCGACTCTTTTTTGATGGCATTTGTGCGGCTCTGCCTGGGCCGCAGAGAGAGCTCTGGTGCCGTTTCAGCATTCTGCAGCGACGGCAACCGACGCCGCTGATTCAGGGACAGGAAGCGAGTGTTGCAGGATGGAAGTATTAACGGGGACTCGAGCTGTGCTATCCCTACCCACTGGGGTTTTGAACTTTGACATTGGGCATCGACACAGCAGCTCACATGAGCAATACTGCACACTACAACACCCAGGAGGCCGAGCAACAGGCCACGCCTACATGGGCGGGGTAATTGATTTAAGTAGTTATGCTGCGAAGCTGTGTCAGCGCTCGTCCATATGCCTCTGAAGAAATGCTACCCTGCATGAAACGCGTCAGGACTATTGGACTTTAATTTGTGTGATGCTTGGCAAGAATCCCCGTTTTACCCTGCAATAAAATTGATGGCAAAGACTTTCCTGTCTTGTGGCTCTCTCCTCAGCAGGCGACTCTTTTTTGATGGCATTTGTGCGGCTCTGCCTGGGCCGCGGAGAGAGCTCTGGTGCCGTTTCGGCATTCTGCAGCGACGCCAACCGACGCCGCTGATTCAGGGACAGGAAGCGAGTGTTGCAGGATGGAAGTATTAACGGGGACTCGAGCTGTGCTATCCCTACCCACTGTGGTTTTGAACTTTGACATTGGGCATCGACACAGCAGCTCACATGAGCAATACTGCACACTACAACACCCAGGAGGCCGAGCAACAGGCCACGCCTACATGGGCGGGGTAATTGATTTAAGTAGTTATGCTGCGAAGCTGTGTCAGCGCTCGTCCATATGCCTCTGAAGAAATGCTACCCTGCATGAAACGCGTCAGGACTATTGGACTTTAATTTGTGTGATGCTTGGCAAGAATCCCCGTTTTACCCTGCAATAAAATTGATGGCAAAGACTTTCCTGTCTTGTGGCTCTCTCCTCAGCAGGCGACTCTTTTTTGATGGCATTTGTGCGGCTCTGCCTGGGCCGCGGAGAGAGCTCTGGTGCCGTTTCGGCATTCTGCAGCGACGCCAACCGACGCCGCTGATTCAGGGACAGGAAGCGAGTGTTGCAGGATGGAAGTATTAACGGGGACTCGAGCTGTGCTATCCCTACCCACTGGGGTTTTGAACTTTGACATTGGGCATCGACACAGCAGCTCACATGAGCAATACTGCACACTACAACACCCAGGAGGCCGAGCAACAGGCCACGCCTACATGGGCGGGGTAATTGATTTAAGTAGTTATGCTGCGAAGCTGTGTCAGCGCTCGTCCATATGCCTCTGAAGAAATGCTACCCTGCATGAAACGCGTCAGGACTATTGGACTTTAATTTGTGTGATGCTTGGCAAGAATCCCCGTTTTACCCTGCAATAAAATTGATGGCAAAGACTTTCCTGTCTTGTGGCTCTCTCCTCAGCAGGCGACTCTTTTTTGATGGCATTTGTGCGGCTCTGCCTGGGCCGCGGAGAGAGCTCTGGTGCCGTTTCGGCATTCTGCAGCGACGCCAACCGACGCCGCTGATTCAGGGACAGGAAGCGAGTGTTGCAGGATGGAAGTATTAACGGGGACTCGAGCTGTGCTATCCCTACCCACTGGGGTTTTGAACTTTGACATTGGGCATCGACACAGCAGCTCACATGAGCAATACTGCACACTACAACACCCAGGAGGCTGAGCAACAGGCCACGCCTACATGGGCGGGGTAATTGATTTAAGTAGTTATGCTGTGAAGCTGTGTCAGCGCTCGTCCATATGCCTCTGAAGAAATGCTACCCTGCATGAAACGCATCAGGACTATTGGACTTTAATTTGTGTGATGCTTGGCAAGAATCCCCGTTTTACCCTGCAATAAAATTGATGGCAAAGACTTTCCTGTCTTGTGGCTCTCTCCTCAGCAGGCGACTCTTTTTTGATGGCATTTGTGCGGCTCTGCCTGGGCCGCGGAGAGAGCTCTGGTGCCGTTTCGGCATTCTGCAGCGACGCCAACCGACGCCGCTGATTCAGGGACAGGAAGCGAGTGTTGCAGGATGGAAGTATTAACGGGGACTCGAGCTGTGCTATCCCTACCCACTGGGGTTTTGAACTTTGACATTGGGCATCGACACAGCAGCTCACATGAGCAATACTGCACACTACAACACCCAGGAGGCCGAGCAACAGGCCACGCCTACATGGGCGGGGTAATTGATTTAAGTAGTTATGCTGCGAAGCTGTGTCAGCGCTCGTCCATATGCCTCTGAAGAAATGCTACCCTGCATGAAACGCGTCAGGACTATTGGACTTTAATTTGTGTGATGCTTGGCAAGAATCCCCGTTTTACCCTGCAATAAAATTGATGGCAAAGACTTTCCTGTCTTGTGGCTCTCTCCTCAGCAGGCGACTCTTTTTTGATGGCATTTGTGCGGCTCTGCCTGGGCCGCGGAGAGAGCTCTGGTGCCGTTTCGGCATTCTGCAGCGACGCCAACCGACGCCGCTGATTCAGGGACAGGAAGCGAGTGTTGCAGGATGGAAGTATTAACGGGGACTCGAGCTGTGCTATCCCTACCCACTGGGGTTTTGAATTTTGACATTGGGCATCGACACAGCAGCTCACATGAGCAATACTGCACACTACAACACCCAGGAGGCCGAGCAACAGGCCACGCCTACATGGGCGGGGTAATTGATTTAAGTAGTTATGCTGCGAAGCTGTGTCAGCGCTCGTCCATATGCCTCTGAAGAAATGCTACCCTGCATGAAACGCGTCAGGACTATTGGACTTTAATTTGTGTGATGCTTGGCAAGAATCCCCGTTTTACCCTGCAATAAAATTGATGGCAAAGACTTTCCTGTCTTGTGGCTCTCTCCTCAGCAGGCGACTCTTTTTTGATGGCATTTGTGCGACTCTGCCTGGGCCGCGGAGAGAGCTCTGGTGCCGTTTCGGCATTCTGCAGCGACGCCAACCGACGCCGCTGATTCAGGGACAGGAAGCGAGTGTTGCAGGATGGAAGTATTAACGGGGACTCGAGCTGTGCTATCCCTACCCACTGGGGTTTTGAACTTTGACATTGGGCATCGACACAGTAGCTCACATGAGCAATACTGCACACTACAACACCCAGGAGGCCGAGCAACAGGCCACGCCTACATGGGCGGGGTAATTGATTTAAGTAGTTATGCTGCGAAGCTGTGTCAGCGCTCGTCCATATGCCTCTGAAGAAATGCTACCCTGCATGAAACGCGTCAGGACTATTGGACTTTAATTTGTGTGATGCTTGGCAAGAATCCCCGTTTTACCCTGCAATAAAATTGATGGCAAAGACTTTCCTGTCTTGTGGCTCTCTCCTCAGCAGGCGACTCTTTTTTGATGGCATTTGTGCGGCTCTGCCTGGGCCGCGGAGAGAGCTCTGCTGCCGTTTCGGCATTCTGCAGCGACGCCAACCGACGCCGCTGATTCAGGGACAGGAAGCGAGTGTTGCAGGATGGAAGTATTAACGGGGACTCGAGCTGTGCTATCCCTACCCACTGGGGTTTTGAACTTTGACATTGGGCATCGACACAGCAGCTCACATGAGCAATACTGCACACTACAACACCCAGGAGGCCGAGCAACAGGCCACGCCTACATGGGCGGGGTAATTGATTTAAGTAGTTATGCTGCGAAGCTGTGTCAGCGCTCGTCCATATGCCTCTGAAGAAATGCTACCCTGCATGAAACGCGTCAGGACTATTGGACTTTAATTTGTGTGATGCTTGGCAAGAATCCCCGTTTTACCCTGCAATAAAATTGATGGCAAAGACTTTCCTGTCTTGTGGCTCTCTCCTCAGCAGGCGACTCTTTTTTGATGGCATATATATATATATATATATATATATATATATATATATATATATATATATATATATATATATATATATATATATATATATATATATATATATATATATATATATATTGCCACAGCCAGTTCCACTCTCAAAGAAAGAAAAACTCGGGCGCACTCCGGATACAACACCAACCATCTTTATTTGCGGGGGATCTGCATGACGCGTTTCAGCATTTCGCCTTCCTCAGATGCACTCCCCTGCCAAGTGCCACCGCCACTGCGGTCTCATTTACAAAATGTTTTGGCTCTCTAAAGTAGAAAAGTGCACACCTGTGTTTCGTTGGGGGAGGAGTCGCTTCCGTAGTCCAGCACATGACACTGCAACTCCCAGAGTGCAGTAGTAGTCCTCAATGCGCTGCAAGCGACGTTCCTGTTTACCAGTTCTTTTTCAAACCCCACAATTGAGGCTGGTCGACAACGAATTCAGGTGAGGGGTCACAGTGTATATTCTGGGCTTACAGCCGGTTTTAATCCGTACTTCCCACCTTCTACACCGCCATAGAACACAGTCCGGGACATCACTCAAGTAGCGGTGTCTCTCCATGTAGTCATGGACTTCCTTTGAAAGCGGGGTAATGTTCATGAGCGATGTTAGGCTGTACCAGTGTATCCCATTTACACCGGTCATTTCGGAAGGTGCGCCCCTTGCACGGCTCTCACTCCGCGCCAAATGTTGCCACAGCCAGTTCCACTCTCAAAGAAAGAAAAACTCGGGCGCACTCCGGATACAACACCAACCATCTTTATTTGCGGGGGATCTGCATGACGCCTTTCAGCATTTCGCCTTCCTCAGATGCACTCCCCTGCCAAGTGCCACCGCCACTGCGGTCTCATTTACAAAATGTTTTGGCTCTCTAAAGTAGAAAAGTGCACACCTGTGTTTCGTTGGGGGAGGAGTCGCTTCCGTAGTCCAGCACATGACACTGCAACTCCCAGAGTGCAGTAGTAGTCCTCAATGCGCTGCAAGCGACGTTCCTGTTTACCAGTTCTTTTTCAAACCCCACAATTGAGGCTGGTCGACAACGAATTCAGGTGAGGGGTCACAGTGTATATTCTGGGCTTACAGCCGGTTTTAATCCGTACTTCCCACCTTCTACACCGCCATAGAACACAGTCCGGGACATCACTCAAGTAGCGGTGTCTCTCCATGTAGTCATGGACTTCCTTTGAAAGCGGGGTAATGTTCATGAGCGATGTTAGGCTGTACCAGTGTATCCCATTTACACCGGTCATTTCGGAAGGTGCGCCCCTTGCACGGCTCTCACTCCGCGCCAAATGTTGCCACAGCCAGTTCCACTCTCAAAGAAAGAAAAACTCGGGCGCACTCCGGATACAACACCAACCATCTTTATTTGCGGGGGATCTGCATGACGCGTTTCAGCATTTCGCCTTCCTCAGATGCACTCCCCTGCCAAGTGCCACCGCCACTGCGGTCTCATTTACAAAATGTTTTGGCTCTCTAAAGTAGAAAAGTGCACACCTGTGTTTCGTTGGGGGAGGAGTCGCTTCCGTAGTCCAGCACATGACACTGCAACTCCCAGAGTGCAGTAGTAGTCCTCAATGCGCTGCAAGCGACGTTCCTGTTTACCAGTTCTTTTTCAAACCCCACAATTGAGGCTGGTCGACAACGAATTCAGGTGAGGGGTCACAGTGTATATTCTGGGCTTACAGCCGGTTTTAATCCGTACTTCCCACCTTCTACACCGCCATAGAACACAGTCCAGGACATCATTCAAGTAGCGGTGTCTCTCCATGTAGTCATGGACTTCCTTTGAAAGCGGGGTAATGTTCATGAGCGATGTTAGGCTGTACCAGTGTATCCCATTTACACCGGTCATTTCGGAAGGTGCGCCCCTTGCACGGCTCTCACTCCGCGCCAAATGTTGCCACAGCCAGTTCCACTCTCAAAGAAAGAAAAACTCGGTCGCACTCCGGATACAACACCAACCATCTTTATTTGCGGGGGATTTGCATGACGCGTTTCAGCATTTCGCCTTCCTCAGATGCACTCCCCTGCCAAGTGCCACCGCCACTGCGGTCTCATTTACAATGTGTTTTGGCTCTCTAAAGTAGAAAAGTGCACACCTGTGTTTCGTTGGGGGAGGAGTCGCTTCCGTAGTCCAGCACATGACACTGCAACTCCCAGAGTGCAGTAGTAGTCCTCAATGCGCTGCAAGCGACGTTCCTGTTTACCAGTTCTTTTTCAAACCCCACAATTGAGGCTGGTCGACAACGAATTCAGGTGAGGGGTCACAGTGTATATTCTGGGCTTACAGCCGGTTTTAATCCGTACTTCCCACCTTCTACACCGCCATAGAACACAGTCCGGGACATCACTCAAGTAGCGGTGTCTCTCCATGTAGTCATGGACTTCCTTTGAAAGCGGGGTAATGTTCATGAGCGATGTTAGGCTGTACCAGTGTATCCCATTTACACCGGTCATATATATATATATGTGTGTGTGTATATATATATGTATATATATATATATATATTCACTGAAAAAACCATAGGTTATAGACCATATATAGTTAGGAATTAGCATTTACAAAACCTTGAAAATTCACTGAAAAAACCATAGTTTATAGACCATATATAGTTAGGAATTAGCATTTAAAAAACCTTATTTTACTCACACAAAACCATTGAAATTCCATATATAGTTAGTTGCACTAACTATATATCGCGCACCCGCAATCCACTGCTGATGATGTCACATATTACATCATTCATGACATGGTCAGTGACATCACTGATGACATCACTGATGACATCTCAAATGACATCACTGATGACATCACTGATGACAACATCCAGTGACTGTATGTTTCTGTAAAGTTAAAATGTGTCTTACATATTGAAGAATGAGTGGAAGTATAAGTGTCTGGACAAAGGATTTAGTAGGTGCATGACTGAATGTATGAGTGAGTGATTAAATGTGTCTCACTGAGTGCATGGGTTAGTGACTAAAGTGTCTTAATTTGTGCATCATTATGTCTGTTGTTCTGTAAACTGCTGCATGTGTTGATCAGTAGCTATATGATTAACTATATGGGTTACTGATTGATTGTCCAAGTATTTGTATGGAATATGTAATATGGTTTTTTCAGTGAATTTTCAAGGTTTTGTAAATGCTAATTCCTAACTATATATGGTCTATAACCTATGGTTTTTTCAGTGAATTTCAATGGTTTTTTAATAGCAAATATCATAAGCTGTCGAATGTCAAGTACGTGGTAAGTGAAAACATTGTCGTGTTTATGCACACTGATCTGCTTTGAATGGTGCCCCCCCCCCTCATTTCTATTAGGAGTACTCTCTCTTTGCACATAGTGAAGGGTAGTTAACGCAGGCCTTTGCCCCCGTTGTAATACGTCGTGCCTGCTTCTCTCTCCATTTGATTGATTGTTATCCAAGTATTTACTGTTTTAGAGTTGGTTCTCTTTGGTTCATTCTCTATTTACAAACAAACACAGAGTCGCAATACTCTGTTTAGTCTTTGCAGATAACGAAAAATCGTGTAAAAAAAAAAGAAAAGGAATCGAGCAAAATCAGTAGGCCACTAATGGGATCTCTTTTTGACCTCGCTAAAATAGAAACATTAGGAACAACCCCTCATGACAAATACAAAACTAGTGAAATGAACTGAACTCCACACAATGATGGCTGCAAAACAGCTCGGCTCCGCCACCCACCCCGCCCAAAATAACGATAAAGAGCGGCTGCCATGATTGGTTGCGGAATGGCCACGACGGAGCTACGAAATGGTGCTGCTCTCATGCTAACCCCAGCTTCAGTCTGAAACATCCAGAAACACTGTAGACTACCAATTCGATCAGTTCCGGTAGCGCCCCAATGTAACCCGGTAGAGAAGAACTAGCCCTCCCCTCTTTGACTAATGGTTCTTGTTGCCTGTCCCTTCTGTTGTCATTTAACAGAACTATTTAGCCTGCTGAAAGGGGTTGTGTTCCGACCGCTGGTTGGTGGAGACATTTTGACTATATTCTGGACCTGCGTTGTCGCGTAATGCGTCATATGACGCGCCGCGTTAGCGCATCCGGAAGTCATCCGGGGCGCGCAGCGCGTAACGTAAGCATAACAAGTCATGTGACTTGTTAATAAAACTTTTCATTGGTTCATTTTACTTTTCTTATTCTAATGATGAAAGGCTTGGTCATATGACCTAAAAATTACGCTTTTTATTACTTCCGAACATTATTTTTTCTTAAATATATGTTATAATGTTCCAGGCTAATGTACTTTCCCGGAAAATTTACAACTGTCCTGCAAGTAAAATATATTCTTTTTTCGAGAAAAAGAGCGTTTCTTCGTCACATGACGGAGCCGTTGAGCAAAAGAGGGTCGACCTGCTGTCTTAGTCGCCGATACGCCTGAATATGAGATTCTTATCGATCACTTTATGTTGCAGGAATAGAAAACACAACAGCCCTTGACCATTTATCTTTACTGCGTTCCTTCGTATTATACCTTTTACCCTTCATGTAATTGGTCTGCTTTATTTCACTTGCCTTTTAATGATTCTAAAACAGTGACTATTATTAAAAACGTTACCAATGTATATACTACTACCATGTTTTCTTTTAAAAACCTTTATTGTGAAAATTTCATTATACAAATACGAGCCTATAACCACGTGCGCCGGCCACGGAGCAAACTGTAATCGTATATGATGAGGAGACATTTACACTGTAGAGGAACGTAACGGGCGGGCCATTAGGTTGCAAGAACTAAGGTGTCTAACAGTTGCGGAATCGGTGGACGTACATTTATAATTAAAATACGACAGGGCCAGTTACAATAAAATTATCTAGATATACATTTGCGGGCAAGTACCATGGGTGACGTTAATTCGAACTTTCAATAGTACAGTAATCAATAACACATCACAACTTAATATCAATAGAGATGTCGAAATATTCAATCTATTCTCGTCCCCGCCCGCCATGTGCTTCAAAACTGCATACGTATCTCGTGATATCAAGGTTGTACAACAAGTACACAACAAGGAGTTACGAGTCCCATTTATTCCGGCGCCATTTTGGGCGAGGACGGGCAGGTCCAGGATATAGTCAAAATGTCTCTACCAACCATCGACTATGATGATGTTCATATGCTGTATTTATTAGAGTAACACTCATCTGTCCACATGAAATTAATTTGCCACAATCTAAACATGTCATTTTAATCTTTCCAAAGTTCTTCTAAATATTTGGGACCGTTTCCCTTGCCTCTGATGCTGTCAGTGCCACTTCTTTGATGAATATACTAGCAGGTCAGGGGTTCTCCTCCAAATCTCTGTTTTATGCAGCACTATAATTAATTGGTGCCACCTCTCCATATGACGATGCATGGTATAGTTACCATAACTATATATTTTTTCGGTTCCTCTGGAGAGTTCATCGTGGCAGATGAAGCGTGTAACGTACCGGGCATTTACCTTTTTTTGCATGTACAGGAAAGGAAAAAAAAAACGAGCGTCCTAGTTCTAAGGTGTCCCAGGGCCATTTTAGTGGACCAGGCCCAAATCCAAAGAACAGGCCGCCATTTTGAGAGTCCTGTTGCAGCCGCCTGTCGCTGTAGCATCAAGAGCAGCCGAAACTCAGCTGAATGGCAACTGAAACGGTAAAGGGGCGCCCCACTACATCAGACGAGCCTCCACCTAGGAAGGCCCGTTCACGCCGCCTCCCCCCCCCCCTTCGGGCACCCCACGCCGTTATTCGGAGCAGTATTGTAGGATGGCCACACCAGTGCGGCAACTTGCTAGACATCACCTCGGTGGTAACCGAATCTCAGCGCCTTGTGGTGTCTTCTATTCAGAAAACATTGTTATGCTGCCTTCGACCTATTCGCCGCAAGTGCGCACGCAACTCAGCAGCATAGCTTGCTAGACACCACCTCGGTGCTAACCGCATCTCAGCGCCTTGTGGTCTCTTCTATTCCAAAAATATTGTTGCGCTGCCTTTGGCCCCATTCGCACATCGGTCCGCTACTGCCGCCATCTCACAGGCCAACGGGGCGCCCCACGCCGACTTTCAGCATTGTAGGATGACCACACCAGTGCACCTTACTAGACACCACCTCGGTGCCATCCGGATCTTGGCATCTCAGCGCCTTGTGGTGTCTTCTATTCAGAAAATATTCTTGCGCTACCTTTGCCCCATTCACACATCGGTCCGCTACTGACGCCATCTCACAGGCTAATGGGGCGCCCCACGCCGAGTTTCGTAAGTGAAAAGAGAGGGGTCCCAGTAGCAATGGAGCATATAAACACACGAATTAAAAATAATCAAAGATACATGACTTGAGTCCACACTGTTTACTTCACAATGGGAATGCGTATTTAAATATGCTGTATTAGTATACACAATAATAAATCAGTAATTTACATGGTGCCCCAAAGACAGGAACAGGAGGGGGTTTAAGGTTGTGGTGGTTGTGGGGAATTGGTGAGGGAAAAAGTGAAAATTAGAAAGTGACAGTAAAATCAGCAGTTGTCGATCATTTAATAATGTTACAGACTATGTACAGTGAAATGAGACCAAAATGTTCATTAGATTATTCAAAGACCGCCATACTCCAAGCAGTTCAATTAATGAAGATAGTAGGGAGTAGAGTTGACGATGGAAAGTAAACGTATGTCGACGTTTCGACCCTTAGAAGTGCAGATATCAGTGGTTATCTTGCTGTAGGGTCTTCATCAGGACTGGAGGGGCACACACCCTATTTGGTATATAAAAATATTTTGTGAGTACGGGAAACAAGTCCCTGTAGATAGTTGTACATAGACAATAAAGCACATCACCCCATAATGGGTAGGATTCAAGGCACTAGTTAAAGTCCCATATAGTATATTGGGACAGTGACATCTGTAAGAATACATTGAATTAGACTTGGGTCAAATAAATTGGAGGTTGACTAGTCATTGGCGCGTGGAGATAGGCCACAACGAACAAGGTGGGCGGTTGCACGCGACTGCTCAATATTGAGACCGCGTTAGCGAGAGGCCCAGGAAACATTGGGGCTAAGGATTATAAAGCGCCTACATATAGCACATATAGCACATTATGAGAGTCGTTGTATGACTTACCACAAATGTGGTAGAAGCAGGACCGAGTCTGGTATGTACAACGTGTCCCGGGTGGATCTGTGGAGTAAGTATATCCCAAATATGAAGCGCTCAATGGCTACTGAGTAATAAGTGATCGAGGATAATGGTAAAGGCTAAACTCACCGTCGTTTGCAACAATAGTTGTAAGTACGTTGCTGGTATGGATCCGGGTTGTAATTACCCTCGAAGGTCGACTCTACAATATTAAAGCGGAGGTGCATTGTAGTAAACTAGAAAGAGTGGGCAAAACGGATGGACAGGAACTCACCCGGTTGCCGTCGTGTGGACACGTCCGGCTTGGAGATTGGTCCGTGTCAGTGTGGATCAGGGTAGAAAATACCCTCAATTGTAGATTCTGGAAAATTAAAGCGGAAGCAAAATCAAATAAACTAGAGGGACTGGTGGATTCAGACTGCGGCAGGCATGCAGGGTGGAAGGAAACTCACCCGAAAGCCGTCGTGTGAACACGTCCGGCTTGGAAATGGGTCCGTGTTGATCAGGCAAACCTTGCTCGTTCAGTGATCTGAGGAGCATAGAGTACTAGGATTACTCGTGAGCCAAAAACCAAGTGAATTGCATACAGATGTAGGGATTAAAAGAACGCCAAATGGCGGCTTACCGGTCTCGGACTGAATCCGTGATAGATCGCGGCAGGCTGTCACAGTGGCGGCGCCCGGTTCCGGGTATGATAATATCGCCGTGGTAACCAAGTCACGTGACAGTGTTGGGCGGGGATCAGGAAAGGCATGAGGTCGCTTAGCAACATGGAAGTAGTCAACATACTGCGTTAGAGATAGGATAGCTGCTGTCACAGTGGCGGCGCCCGGTTCCGGGTATGATAATATCGCCGTGGTAACCAAGTCACGTGACAGTGTAAGAAAAGGCATGAGGTCGCTTAGCAACATGGAAGCCATGGAAATAGTCAACATACTGCGTTAGAGATAGGATAGCTGCAGGCGGATGGAGACTAGAATGGTTAAACATGGTCCACGCCGAGTTTCAGCATTGTAGGATGACCACACCAGTACAGCAACTTGCTAGACATCACCTCGGTGCCATCCGGATCTCGGCGCCCCACTGCAGATGAAGTGCCTCTCAACTATGAAACCACCACGGTGACATCCGGATCTTGGTGCCTTGTGCTGGTTCCGGCCTATTCACACATCGGTCCGCTACTGACGCCATCTCACAGGCTAATGGGGCGCCCCACGCCGAGTTTCAGCATTGTAGGATGACCACACCAGTACAGCAACTTGCTAGACATCACCTCGGTGCCATCTGGATCTCGGCGCCCCACTGCAGATGAAGTGCCTCTCAACTATGAAACCACCACGGTGACATCCGGATCTTGGCGCCTTGTGCTGGTTCCGGCCTATTCACACATCGGTCCGCTACTGACGCCATCTCACAGGCTAATGGGGCGCCCCACGCCGAGTTTCAGCATTGTAGGATGACCACACCAGTACAGCAACTTGCTAGACATCACCTCGGTGCCATCCGGATCTTGGCATCTCAACGCCTAGTGGTATCTTCCATACAGAAAATATTGTTGCGCTGCCTTTGGCCCCATTCGCACATCGGTCCGCAACTGACACCATCTCACAGGCCAACAGGGCGCCCCACGCCGACTTTTACCATTGTAGGATGGCCACACCAGTACAGCAACTTGCTAGACATCACCTCGGTGCCATCCGGATCTTGGCATCTCAGCGCCTTGTGGTGTCAGTCAGAAAATATTGTTGCGCTGCCTTTGGCCCCATTCGCACATCAGTCCGCTACTGACACCATCTCACAGGCCAACAGGGCGCCCCACGCCGACTTTTACCATTGTAGGATGGCCACACCAGTGCCACAACTTGCTAGACACCACCTCGGTGCCATCCGGATCTTGGCATCTCAGCGCCTTGTGGTGTCTTCTATTCCGAAAATATTGTTGCGCTGCCTTTGGCCCCATTCGCACATCGGTCCGCTACTGCCGCCATCTCACAGGCCAACGGGGCGCCCCACGCCGACTTTCAACATTGTAGGATGGCCACACCAGTGCGGCAACTTACTAGACACCACCTCGGTGCCATCCGGATCTTGGCGCGTTGTGCTGCCTTCGGCCTATTCGCACATCGGTCCGCTACTGACGCAAACTCACAGGCCAACGGGGCGCCCCACGCCGACTTTCAGCATTGTAGGATGGCCACACCAGTGCTGCAACTTGCTGGACACCACCTCGGTGCCATCCGGATCTTGGCGCGTTGTGTTGCCTTCGGCCTATTCGCACATCGGTCCGCTACTGACGCCGCCTCACGTGCCAACGTATTTTCTCCGCATTTTATACCCTATGCCGCATAACAGGTCATGTGACTTGTTTATAAAACTTTTCATTGCTTCATTTTACTTTTGGTTTCCTAATGATGGAAGGCTTGATCATATGACCTAAAAACAACACTTTTCATTGGATGAAAACTTTTTTTTTTCCCAAACGATGAAAGCCCCACCTTGTTTCTGGATGTTTCAGACTGAAGCTGGCGTCAGCATGAGAGCACCACCATCTCGTAGCTCCGTCGTGGTCATTCCGCGAGCAATCATGGCAGCCGCTCCCCACCAGAAGCCTACAGGAGTCGGGGGCCCCCAAAACTTTTGATGAATCCTCAAGGCGGAGGGGACGCTTTCGAGAATGGGGTCCAAGACCTAGCAGACAAGCGTCCGATTTCCAAGGTGTCCCAGGGCCATTTCAGTGGACCAGGCCCAAAAAGGAAACAGCCTGCCGCCATTTTGAGAGTCCTGTGACAGACGCCTATCGCTGCACCGCAAGAGTGGGCGCAACTCAGCTGAATTGCGGCTTTTTGGACCAAAAACGGACGGAATGGCAACTGAAACGGTAAAGGGGCGCCCTACTACAACAGATGACACTCCACCTGGAGAGGCCCGTTCACGCCGCCTCCCCCGGGGCGCCCCACGCCGTTATTCGGAGCAGCATTGTAGGATACCAAAACCAGTGCGGCAACTTACTGGACATCACCTTGGTGCCATCGTTCTGCTGCCTTGGAACTATTCGCACAACAGTTTGCTACTGATGACCCACCCCCCGCGACGCCCCACGCCGGAAATCTGGACGTTGTGCTGCGTTGGGACTATTCGCACAGCCGACCGCTACTTCGTTGTTTTTCCCTAAAAATGTTTATATGTTATTACTGTTTTTGTTTTCTTGTATATATTTATAAGTTATTAAAGTTTTATAATCTTACTACTTTGTCGGAGTGCTATATATTTTTAATGTGACACATAATTGTAAAAACTTTGATGTACAAAGAGTCATCCCTGGAATCTTCCGCTTCAGGCTCGGTCCCCTCCCCAATCACAATACAGGATGGTTTTCAGATAATAGGAACGCGTCTGCTGTGACGGATCTCATCGAGTGTGGGCCTTGATCTACTATAACTCCTTTGAAGAGGGGTGATTCTTTACAGCTGGGGCCATAAACTACATCTGCAGGGCTAGCTGATAGCCTAGGACCGGCCTGGACAATCGGACACAGAGGAAAAGGAGTGTCAGAGGGTGCGGTAGTGAATAGGGCGAAAGGGAGGTGTCGGGCGGGCACAGGGTGTGATTCTCAGGGAAGAGCAGCGCAGATGGGGGGAGGTTTATTACCCATGCATAAGACAGAGAGCGGGGGTGACCACTGCCTGGGGGAGATGCTTGCGAGGGTGGGGAGCCATGCTAAGGATCGACAGCGTGCACAGAGTGGGTCTGGTCAAGGCATCTAAAATGACTGCCGTGCACGACAAAAGTGTGGCATTTGAAAAAAGACAAGATGGCGCAGACAATGTTTTTCAACACTTCCTGATTTCCTTCGAATCGAACGTTAACAGACGTTGGGGCATATTACCAAAGTTAAGCGATATTTATCCCTAACGATGCTTAGCAACGATTTTTTTACCGCTAAGCATCGTCACAAATTATCGCAGATAAACCTTGCTATTATCAAGGTTTATCGCAAGTACGATAAAAAACGACCGCAATGCATTAATATCGCTGAAAACTCAGCGATATGTTTTCAGTCGCTAACATCTTGGCATGCCCACTTTGCATGTCATTAGTGATAAATATCACTCACATGCAAAGTGGGGCCCAAGATGGTCGCTATCTCCTACTAGCCGTCGCTAACTGGTGTTAGCAACAGCTAGGTAATACAGATATAATTTTATCTCCGCGAAGCGGAGCGCTGTTACAGATATATATCTTGTTTTTGAACGTTAATTTCTCAAAATCCACTGAAGCACATATATTGAGACCTAGCAAAGGCACATCAAGCTACCAGTCCCTACAATTTTGCCAAGTTTCGTGCAAATCCATTCAGCCGTTCGATTATTATTATTATTATTTTTTTTGCCCCGCGGGGCCCTTTTAAAACCTCCACATCAAACCTAAGAGGTCAAGGAGGATCTACTATGCCCCCTTATGGTCATTTGCCCCTTCGCTTTGGCCTCCTCTTGTCTCTCGATCCTACCGAGAGACAAGATGGCGGCCGCTACGGACTGTTTGCAATGTTTACAGACGCCGGAGAACCAATCAGCTTCGCAAACCTCCGTTACGCGAAGCGGAGCGCTGTTACAGATATATATCTTTTTTTGAACGTTAATTTCTCAAAATCCACTGGAGTACATATATTGAGACCTAGCAAAGGCACATCGGGCTACCAGTCCCTAATATTTTACCAAGTTTCGTGCAAATCCATTCAGCCGTTCGATTATTATTATTATTATTTTTTTTTGCCCCGCGGGACCCTTTTAAAACCTCCACATCAAACCTAGGGGGTCAGCGAGGATCTACTATGCCCCCTTATGGTCATTTGCCCCTTCGCTTTGGCCTCCTCTTGTCTCTCGATCCTACCGAGAGACAAGATGGCGGCCGCTACGGACTGTTTGGAATGATCACAGACGCCGGAGAACCAATCAGCTTCGCTTCACAAAGCTCCGTACCGCGAAAAGTCCGCGAACCGGAGCGCTGCCCGGTCCGCTGTTAGAGATATATATCTTTTTTTGAACGTTAATTTCTCAAAATCCACTGGAGCACATATATTGAGACCTAGCAAAGGCACATCGGGCTACCAGTCCCTACAATTTTGCCAAGTTTCGTGCAAATCCATTCAGCCGTTCGGGCTAAAAGTGAGGCCAACCGCCCTATGGAAAACTCAATGTTAAAAACACGTTTTGGGACCCCCCTTTTTTCTCGGCCCCCCCTTGACGAACCCCCCCCAAATTTTCAAGGGCTGCTCAGAAACAAAATGTGCCATTTTCCTGAAAATTTCAGCCAATTCCGTCCACAAACGCCAAAGTTATTAGACATAGAATTTTCAAAAATCCCATAGAGAAAAAATCCTAACTATATATACCTACTGGCGACCGCCAGTAGGTAATATGTATATATATATATATATATCAAAGAACTCCTCCAAGGACAGGAAGAGGAGGCCACAGACGGGGAGACATGGGAGGTACCTTTAATGCCAAATCAAGTTCTGGCCGCAAGCATTTCGGCATGATGTTTAGCCTCGTCAGCGCCAGATGGTTAATAGCAGGATACGGGCCAATGTTCATCGGTATAAACACCGCTTCCCCTCCTGCTGGGTGAATGTAGGCTCCGCCCCCCGAACAGCGCAAGGTTTTAGTGGCTGAAAGTCATTTTTAAAAGTATAGGACGCCCAATTCGTCGATACTTCAAGTACCAGAATGCTGTGGGCTGAACTGGTACAATCACGGGGGTGATAAAAGTTTAACGGCCCAATGTCACCTTGGAAATCACACAGGTGGCACCCCCTCATCTCCCCAAACCGCACCAACCATGAGGTCCCGGCATTTAAGTAGGCAGGGGCAGGTCCGGAAATCCAGCGAGCCCGGTGTGGGGTAGAATCACTTCAACACTGCTTCGTCACTTGCCGAGTCCAGTAGATATTCATAGTTAGGACCTATTTTCTATAGGAAAATCGCAACATTCTATTCCCAGTAACTTTGTCGCCGATTGACGAATCTTCGCGAAATTTTGTAAACTCGTGGGTCGCTCTGGTCTGCTCCTGTCTTAAAGGGTTTGGGGTGATTAGTCAAGCGGGGGCCGAGAAAAAAGGGGGGTCCCAAAACATGTTTTCCAAATGCAATTTTTATAGGAAACTTTAGACACAGCTACAGCTCGAACTGCTGAATGGTATTACCCCAAATTTGGCAAAGAGGTAGTTCCTTGGTTCAGAAAGAACCCTTTTTGTTAAATGGTGTAAATCCATTCAGTACCTGCTGAGAAAATCAAAAGTAAAAAACTTTATATATCTATGGCACCCTCCCGATCACAAGCTGTATGCTAATTGGCTGTCAACATTCCAAACCAGGAAGTGTTAGCAGCAATCTTGTGCCTCGAGGCACAAAAAATCAGTAAAAGAAATGTGCAAAACGCGAAAAGGGGGCAGGGTAGAAACACCCTGACCCCCTAGGCCTGCTTTGGGGGTCCCACAAACACCCCCAGGGCTCCAATTTGTTATTTTTTTTAAAAATTGGAAATGTCCACGCAGGGTGCACGGATCCGGATGGGAAAAATAAAATGGAGCGTGGGCTCCCGCGCTTTGTTAATATTTAGCCCCCGAGTGGGCCAAATCCCGGGGGCAATCTTTGTATAGTGACGGGGGCGAAAGGGGCCCCCCAGCCCCGGGACTGACACCCGCCGGGGCTTTAAAGTAATATGTGTGGGGGGCTCACAGCCCCCCTAGCCCTAGGGACCGCAACCCCTGGGGCTTCTAAAATAGATGGTTGGGGGCTCAAAGGCCCCCCAAGCCCTGGGGACCACCACCCCCTGGGCTTTTAAATATCAAAAGTGATGGTCGGTTACGTACCCCTCAGCCCTGGGGAACACCACCGCCCCGGCGCTTTTGTAATGGTGGGAGGTGGGGTGCGTGGCCCCCCTCCTGGAGCCCTGTCATGGCCCTGGGGACCGCCACCCCGCAGGGCCAGCTCCTGCAGTGTCCTGGTGTGCCCACCCCCGGGACACTGCCGTTTGCTATGGCAGGGTGGGAGCCTCGCGACTCCCTCCCTCCCATAGCAAACTCTGATTTGGTATTTGGAAGAGAGAGCAGGAAACCTGCTCTCTCTTCCAAATACCAAAGCAGATTGCTTTTCCACATGGGGAGCTACATCTTAGCAGCTCCCCGTGTGGAAAAGCAATGCCAGCTCCCGCACGAGGCAGGTAGCCGGTGGGAGTGTGAGGAGGTTGGGGACCCCCCACAGTCCCCAATGGAGAGGGCCAGCCCCTGGTGATTGGGTCCCCAGGGCTATAAGTGGACCAGGAGGGGGGCAACGCGGCCTCCTCCACAAACATTAAACAAAAAAAAAAACAAAGGTCAGCCCCGGGGGATGGGGTCCCCGGGGCCATAAAGGGCCTGAGGAGGGGGGCAAGGCAGCCCCCCTCCATATACATATTAAAATAATAAAATGGCCATTCCCCGGAGGATGGGGCCCCCTTCCAAATTTAAAAAATAAATAAAATAAAATAGGGGGCAGGCCCTGGGGGATGGGGTCCCCAGGGCCAATAATATTAGGAAAAGAAGGGGGTGTAGCCCCCCTTCTTGAAAAATAAAGAAAAGACCGGCATCGCGCCGGAGGCCACGCCCCCTACTTGCAGCACTATGCAAGCGCGCCCCTGGTGCTTTTGCAGTCTATTTATTTATTTATTTAATTATTGAAAAGTTTTCTATAGCGCGAACAAGACCCTTGAGTATCAGAGCGCTTAACATTACATGAGGTAGATTAGGCACAAGTCTTGTAAATTATAATGAGATCACAGTAAAAACTTTAGTTAGAAATACTTCCACAAAGGGTTAATGAAGAAAAAATAAAGTAAGATAACATAAATAAAAAGATTTTTTTTTTAAATTCAGCACAGGGTTAAAATTGACTATAGAATGTCCCGATGTAGGTTTAGGGAATAATTATATATGAGGTCTTCCCGTATATGATTTGTTTTTAAGTGTCTTTTCTTGTGCCTACTATATTCTCCAGTCCCAGTGTTAGTATCGCATCGACCGCTGGTATCCTTATGACGCTGGTGAATTTTCTCTTTACTTCCCTTGTTGTTATATCTTAGTCACCTCTATGTCAAGGAGTTGGCAACAAACTGTCTTGCCTATGGAAGGAACTTACTAATTAGAAAGATTTTAGTTTCCCTCCTAAATGTTGCTGTGTTTGTAATTTTTCTAATATTCGGGGGGAGTGAGTTCCAACTTCTAGGGGCCGCTCCTGAGAATGCTCCATCATAGGTTTATTTCTTCCCGAAGATGGGTGGTCTCAGCACAATTTCCTTGGCACTCCTGGCTGGTCTCTTTCCTCCAGATATTTCAATTTTTTGGGAAAGGTATCTAGGTGTATTGTAATGAAGCGCTTTGTGGGTAATACATGCCATTTTTAGCTGAATTCTGGCTTCGTAAGGTAGCCAGTTTATTGCTTTCAGGTGTGGGGAGATATGGTTGAATTTCCTCGTTCCTGTAATAAGTCTTGCCGCTGCATTGAGCAATGCTTTTAATGGTGCAGTGGAAATTTTTGGCAGACCTGCTAACGTTGTACATCCATATTCAATCCTCGAAATAAGCAATGATTGCACTGCTAGTTTTAGATCCACCTCAGATAAGAATGGTTTAATTTTTCTTAAGTAGTTCATATGAAAACGGTCACTTTTTGACATTGATTTCATGTGGGCTTTAATGTCTAGGTTCTCGTCCATTGTGATTCCTAGTGATTTCGCAGAGTCAACTAGAGTAGGGGTGCAGTTTAACGCCGTGATCATTTTGGACCATTCCGTCACTTCTGAGAGATTCTTTTGTGGTGAGATTAGTAAGAATTCGGTTTTATGTGCATTTAGCTTCAGAAGATTGATGGTTAACCACTCTAGCGTCCTATTTAGGGTCTCATTCATTAAGTTGATGTCTTCCAGGGACGCGATCTTGATGTATATCTGCTTGTCATCCGCGTACATGTGGTAAGATATTTTTGAATTTCTGAGAATTTCTGTTAGGGGTTTGATATACAGGTTAAACAGTGATGGAGATAATATAGATCGTTGTGGGACTCCAATTGTGTTAGGGCATGAAGGTGAGAGTGATTGGTTGACCAGGGAACTTTGCGTTCTATTCTGTAGGAAGGATTCAAACCATTTCAGCACTTTACCAGATATTCCCATCCTGTCCTGGAGCCTGTTCAGTAGTTTTTCATGATTTGCAGTGTCAAATGCAGATGACAGGTCAAGGAGGATGAGCAGACAAGTTCGATTGTGATCTAGTGCCTGAAGTGCATCATCGACAATGTGTAAGATTGCCGTTTCCGTGCTGTGTCCTGTTCTGAATCCCTATTGGCAGTCATCCAATAGTGAGAAATTGTCGATGTGTTGGCTCAGTTGATTTTGCACACATTTCTCTATTTTTATTTTTTATTTTCCAGTCTTTATTTCGACCATTTGGTCATAAAAGATGCACAATACAAAAAAGAAAAAAAACACATACAAGTATCACTACAGATAAAATATTAAGTACATATGAAAAAGGTCTGTACAGGGTTAAACAACTTTAAAATGGATTTGAAAAAATGTTTAGACACTACCCAACATTTTTTAAAAGACGGTTTCGTGTATACCACACATTAGTAAAAAACTTAGAAAGTGCGAAAACAGTTGGGCCAGTAACATCAGTTTTTAAAATCCTGTACATTGGTGCCAATTCCCTGCCACCCATATTCCTTATCAACGGAAGCAGCCAATACTTTCTGGCTGCCCTATAGGCTGGGCAGAAAAAAACAACATGCAGGTAATTTTCCTCCCTATCCTCGCACACAGGCCAATGCTTTACAGGGGCAGCCGACGGCCACAGACTAGTGAAAGACCGGAGGGGTAATGTGCCATACCGCCACTGGAGGTACAATTTTCTGGCAAGTATGGGATAAATAGGGTCCAGGGCCTTTTCAAGCCTATAGGTATCCTTGCCTTGCAAGAACACAGATGATAAAGACCCATCTGACTGGGCAGCTATGGCCCCTGCCAGTTTGCGTTCATGATATAAATTCGACAGAGACTTCTTAGAGATATTAAGTGCTGCCGTAGCCGGGTCTGTCCATAGCTCAGAGAGCCCCAAGTCCATGCAAGTGGCTTGAATGTTTTTAACCCAAGGGACACTAAGCACCTTGGGGTGTTTCAATAGTTCGACCAATTCTGCCCTGTATTCCGTCAGATCGTTACTGCTCCATAGCCTGCGCCAAAAGGCTATGGGTCTCAGGCCTATCTCATCCGCTAGTGGTCGCAATCCTAAATCAAGCCTCAATGGAAGAAGCGGTGTGCTCGGGGGGAGAGCAGCCACCCTTCTTATGAACTTATTTTCTGTTACAGAGAGGCTATGACAGGGCATGTGCCCCCACAGTTCAGCCCCGTACATAATTGCTCCTCTTGCCTGGGCCTTATATATCTGGATTAGAGAGCCCAGTGGCCGGTACGTCGAGCCAATCATTATTCGTGCAATGCCCCCAGTAGTTTGCACGAGTTTAAGATTTGCCCTGCTCTGGTGGGATCCCCAGGTCATAGTTTCGTTGAGGGTCACACCCAGATATTCAAAAGTGGCCACTCTCTCGAGCCGCGCAGTTCCAAGTTGCGGGTTCTGGCGCAATTTGTGGCTCGGATTTAGAACCATAAATTTGGTTTTAGTGGCATTGATTTCTAACCCTCTGTCAAGGCAGAATGCAGTGAAGGAGTCAAGTATCCTTTGAATACCCATAGGGGTTTTTGAAAGCAGCAGGGTGTCGTCCGCAAACATAATTGCGGGCACCCTGCGGCCGTTTAGTTTAGGGGCGTCGGTGTAATCAGTGGCATTGAGATGGGCGATTACCCCGTTGACAAAAAGGCAAAACAGGGTCGGCGCCAGCACACAGCCCTGCCTTACCCCTCGGCCAACTGGGAACCTATCAGTCAACTCCCCCGACCTCCCGCACCTCACTCGGGCATAGTTACCCTGATGGAGCCTCTGCAAGATTGACAGGATATCTGGGGGGACGCCCATCTCTGCCAGGACGCTCCAGAGTTTCCCCCTGGGGACCAGGTCGAATGCGGCCCGCAAGTCCACAAAGATTGTGTACAGACTGCCGCCTTCGAATTTTGCTGTCTTCCAGTAGATTAGATTTAATCTAAAAACCTGGTCCACTGTGGATACCCCCTTCCTGAACCCCGCCTGATAGGGACTGAGGGCACCCACCTCATCTATCCAGTCCTGAAGCCTGTTCAGCAGGACCCTGCCGAACAGTTTCTGCGGTACATAAATCAGGCTGATTGGCCTGTAATTGGCTGGGAGAAGAGGGGAGCCCTTTTTAAAGATAGGGACCACCTCTGCCCCCAGCCAAGTACCAGGGATTTCCATCCCACCAAGAACACTGTTAAAAAGGGCCACGAAATAAGGTGCCCAGACGATGGGCTCCTGTTTGAACAGGTCCCCCGGTAAACTATCCAGTCCCGGCGCCTTTGCAGAAGCCAGGCCCGAGATAGCGGCAATGACCTCGCCCAGCGTAATTGCCTCCCCTTGATGGCCCGACCCCGCCATCTCGATAGGTACAGGGAGTTCTCCTGGCTCGGAGCTATAGAGCAACTGGAAGTGGGCCTGCCAAACCCCAGGTGCTATATTTGGCTCCAATGCCGATTGTAGATTCCCTGACCCCCCGTTCACTAGTCTCCAAAACAACCGTTGGTTTTGGAGTTCTAAAGCCTTTGTAAGTTCTTCCCACTGGTTTTCTTCCCATTCTAATTTAGCCTGGTTAAGGAGCCTTTTGTAAACTTGCCTGCTATGTTTCAGGCATTCTCCTCCTACCCCCTCCTTGACTACTTTGAGAAGTTCTGATTTAGCCCGTCTACATGCTCGATTGTACCACAATGCTTTGCCTCGGGGCCTCTCTCTGGTCTTACGTGAGCTACTACTAAAATGTAGTGCCGCCGTTTTTATTAGGTCCTCGTGGGCATTGAATACTCTGGCCTGGGAGTCTATATTATTTTCCTTAATGTCAAAACTCCCCACGGCTTCCAAAATAGGGACAATCTCAGCATAAAATAGGGGAAGTTTGTCCTTGGTTGCAACCATGTTTTCCCACCTAATTCTTCTCCTGCTGTTATCCAGAAGGAGCACGGGTTTATTCCCTTCCACTATAGGCCCCAAGGCCAAGGGGCCTGGGTGCACCAGATCAAGCTCCAGGGCATTATGGTCGCTCTCACTCCTTTCCATTACCCTAAAGTCCCGGATTGTAGCCCACCTCGTTAGTTGGACCATAACGTAGTCCAAACGAGACTCTCTCCCCCGTCTATTATAGGTGGTTTTACTTGGAATATCAGATTTCGTCCGCCCATTACAGGCTCTGATTCCGAACCTTAGGGTAAGAGCAGTAATTTGTAGTGCTAGTGGGGACCAAGCTTTCGCGGGAGATGCTTCCACCGCAGGAACTGCCCACCTTGCATCTTCTTCCATTGAAAGCCCTTCCAAAAGGCCGGGTAATGGCTCAAAATGAGAATTAAAGTCTCCACCCACCACATAATATGAATCATTCGACAGTTCAGATAAAAAACTCGAAAGTTCATCAATGGTTGGTGATTCCTTTGCCCTCCCCATCGGCCTGGAATAGAGATTAACCAGCACCAATTTAACATTGTTTGGCCAAAGTAGCGAGACCACAAGTATGTCTTCGGAATTAAGCGGTCGGCGGGTGGCCACACAGCCCAAATGCGAAGCTACCCAGGTCGTAAGCCCTCCAGACGGACGGCCTTTGCCTTCCCACCGTGCTGAAATGGAAAATGATGCATAGCCTTGGTGTCCATAGTCCTCTCGTGCCCAAGTTTCCTGGAACATACAAATGTCCCCCGTTTTAATGTAATTTTCCCAATCTGGCTCGCCCAATTTGTTGGCCAGACCCGCAATGTTCCAACAAATTAACTTCAAGTGGTCGGATGCCACAGTGGGCAGGCCATGGGGATTGGGGACATCAGATCCGGGTACCCCTTCCATCTGGGGGCCTAGGGCAGGAACAGCGATAGAAGAAGATGGCTCAGAGTGACTGAGCAAACTGTTAACCATTGTCAGAGAGTCCCGTGCACTTCCCTCAGCTATGTCCTCATTATCCACAGGTAGGTAGGAAGGGCCACAGATGTCAGTTTCGGGAGCCCCTTGATCATCCGACAAGCCAAAAACTATACCAGTCCTTGCAATTGAGGGTGCCGGGAGTTTGTTGGCCCCATTATCCCAGATATCTGGCTTATGAGCAACAAGTCAATCGACCCCATCCAGGGCACTCAAACAATTGAAACGATTAAAATGAGAATACGGTGTCTCTGGGACTTGGGAGTGCTGACGTTGTCTGTGGTCCTTGCGATTGCGTCTATGATCCACCCTTATCCATTCATCATGCAGTGGGGCCCTATGCATGCGAGTAGGAGGGAAGAAAAAGGAAACTGGCAAGGTCTGGATGGTAGAGTCCAGGGATCTATTAACGCCTTCACAAATATGCAGCACTGTACCCTGATCTTTAAAAGTTACCAGGACGCAGTCCCCTATTATCGATTTTCTGGTCTTCCCTAACCACGGGACCCTTCTAACCATAATAATCTCATTATTTAAATAAGGTGGTAATGGTCGGTTCCAATTGAGCCATTTAATAACCTTTTTCTTAAGGGATAAATAGTCTTCTTTTTCCCCTGATCGTAGGTGGGGGGCGCCTGCTAAGACTACTGTGAGGCTATTGGCTTCAGGCGGGAGATCTGGCCTCCTTATTCTTGGGGAGGGCCCAACCGGGGAATGTGGGGTGCCTTTACCGGTTTCCTGGCCTCTTTCCTTATGCTCTGTCTGTGATCTTTGGGGAGGATAGTCTGATAGTTGCGCTAGCCCATTAACTTGGTTATAGTTCTGTGCCTGAAATTTAATAGCCATAAGTGGCTGCAGAGGGGGGGCAGAAGGCACACGCTGGGGTAGGGCTTCATTAGCTAATTTTAGAACTCCTGCTTCCAGATGGTCCCCTGCCGAGAGTTGGGATCCCACTTGCTTACTTACTATGGTGTTCAAAGTAGTAAGAGATGTTTCTAGTGAAGTGAGCCTACTCTCGACTTTTTCTAAGCTAGCGCTAATGGGCTGCAGGAGGGAACGAAATAGAATTTCAATACTCTCTAGGGATATGGGTGGGGGGATTTTGGTTGAAAGATTCATGTTGGTAACCTCTGAAATAGGGCTTTGAACCTTTGTGAGCGGGATAGTGGGGACTTTCTCACCCACCTTCCCTGGTAGGAGGGGATTGGTATGTTTCTTACCAAAATCGAGATGAGATAATTTAGGTTTTCCCCCACCCCCTATTGATTTCCTAATACGTTTACTGGGCGGAGGCCTATGCACCTCAACAGCAACAATAGGTCTTGACTTACTCTTCTTAGCCATTTGTGGAGGAGAGGATTGGGCTACAGGGTTAACTGGAATGACAGATTGAGTATCAACCACCAGGACCGATTGTTTTCCAGGTGCCAACCCTGTAGGACAGGGAATTTCCCTAAGTAAAAGGGGAAAGTCCTCAAGGGTCAAGGGATTTGGGCTATCAAGGAGCATACCTTCCTCTTGAGAAATTGGGTAGGGAACAATATCTGTCAGAGATCTAATTTTCATAGATTCAATGGAGCGCCTACGCTCCGCCCTACGCTTCTCTAATGAGGTCTCTTTAGCCACCTCTCCCTTAGAAGGTTTAAAATAATTATCCAACGTCCCAGTACTAGGAGCACCCTCCCTTGATGGGGTTTCGCACGGTGTTGGCGAGTGCATGACCAGATTTAAATTTATAACACAATTTTAGGGAATGGGCCCAGCCCGGCCTCCTTCGGCCCCGGACGGCCACAGACGGTCCCGCCCTTGTCACGGGCTTCTCCCGGCGCCCTCCCGCGCGCTCCCGCGCAGCGGGTCAAGTGCCTCCTTATAAAGGTTGCACCGGTGGGGCGTGGCCGGCAGGGAGAGGAGCCCATCTAAAACGGGCGCGCGGAGACTCCTGGACAATGGAGTCCTCCGCTCTACCCTCGCATTTCTCTATTAGTTTGGCCAGAAGAGGGATGTTGGTCACTGGGCGGTAGTTGTTTGAATCTGCTGAGTCCACTGTAGGTTTTTTGATGATCAGGACTACTTGACCTGTTTTTAGGCATTCTGGAAGGCTCCCCTGGGATAGAGAGGCGTTTATAATTTCTGTCCATATTGGAATCAAGATATGACTAATTTCTTTCAGGCATTTTGACGGTAGTGGGTCGTTATAGTGATTGTTAGGTTTGATGTCTGATAGCGTTTTGGCAATGATATTCTGGTCCAATAGTTTGAAGGTACCCCATTGTGCCTTGTTTTTTTTCAAATTATCCACACTTTTCGATGTGGTATTGTTCAATGATGGTGTATGATAGTCAAGGTTGTCTGCTGCATTCCTGAGTTCTCTTTCCAGCTTGTTGGCTTTGTCTGTGAAAAATGTTGAGAATTCTTCGCAACTTACTTGCGTTTTTGTGACTTCTTGGGCAGATTTGGCCAGCTTATTTGATTGTTGTTTTATGATCTCAAATAGTTTCCGTGGTCTGTTTTTGGCGTTATCCAGTACTGATCTAATAAATTCCTTTTTGGAGTTGAGGATCTTTTAGTTGTATTCGTTTCTGATTTTTCTGAGGGATTTCAGTTCAAGGGATGATGGGTGTTGTCTCCATTTTCTTTCCGCAAGTCTCAGTTTCTGCCTGTCTTCATTCAATGTCCCATTGAACCAAGAGTTTCTAAACTTCTCTGTAACTCTTTTCAGTTTTAGTGGTATGGTGTCGTTGACTATTTTTGTTACTGAGGTAGTGTAGTGGTTTGTTAGGTCATTCACATTCTGCAGGTTGTAAGGTAGTTTTAGGTCTTTCTCGCAGCTTTCAATTAGTAGTTCCATATTCGAGTCTCTGGTATCTCTCATCCATTTTTTGATTT
The DNA here is from genome assembly GCF_964261635.1 of Lissotriton helveticus. NCBI lineage: Eukaryota > Metazoa > Chordata > Amphibia > Caudata > Salamandridae > Lissotriton > Lissotriton helveticus. The sequence continues at coordinate 872,045,548 of NC_136065.1, read as the reverse complement.
TAATAGGTTGTGTGGTCTTTATCTTCTTCCATGTGGGTCTCAGGAAGTTTATGGCATGGTGATCTGACCAGTCGCACGGCTCTATTGAGATGACTGAGGTATTATCTTTTTTTTTATTATCCAGTCCAGCGTGGCTCCTTTAGAGTGTGTTGGTTGTGTGCCTGCTTGGGAGAGGTTTAGTTCCGATAGAAAGTCTTTAGGAACATTGACCTGTTTGTCGTTGTTGTCGTTCCAGTGACGATTAATATCCCCTAAAAATATGTTATTTGCGTCAGAGTTGGAGTTAGCCGTGATGATCTCCATTAGCTGGGCTATGAAGGACATATTATTACCTGGTGGGTGATAAAGGGCATGCAGGTTGCATCTTTGATTGTTAGCCGATTTTATATTGAGACCTAGGTATTCGCATGATTCTAGTGGGTCGGATTTTATTTGGCCAACTTCTAAATCTGATCGGTGAATGCAGGCTATACCACCCCCTGTCTTTCTTAGCCTATCAAGTCTCACAATATTATAATGAGGGGGCACCAGTAGATCCATGACTGGGGATGAAGATTCTGATAGCCATGTTTCAGTAAGGATTGTTATGTCTATCTCCTGGTTAATGATGAGATCGGCTATGTCAGAAGCATGTTTAGCTGCCGACCGACAGTTGAGCAGTAGGCATTTCAGTGTTTTCTCTGTTCTGCTTGGGTTCAGACTTTGCGAGTCGGTGAAAAGCTGGACTTATTGTAGATTGTTACGGTTGGGTTTCCTCTCCTTCAGTCTGGGTATTCTGTTGGCATCTATCGGTACTGTTTTAATTTCCTCCCCTCTACTGTGGTCAGTAGGCTCATATTCCCTAAGTAATGATAGTGTTTCTTCTTCCGTTAAATATTTCTGATTCCTATCGGGTCGATTTTGTCTATTTGATAATGGCATCGCCATCATATTGCTCTTTCTTTGAGATTTATATATTAGTTCTCGTATGTGCTCAACTTTGGTGTGGGTATTTTCCGTAATATCACATAGTTTATCCATCGCTTGAAAGATGCTTAGTAAGTCCTGCGACATGTTGCCCAATTGTGTTTGGAGCTCTTTGATTTTTCGCAGGGTCTGGGGTGACTTATTAGGATTGCTCATCCGCTTATTTCGAGATTCACGTTTTTTGTTCCCGTGTTTTCGTTCTGAACTCATCATCGGGGTCTTTTTCTGTTTGCCATTAGATCGATTGTCTATTCCACCATTATTTGCTGTGTTGCATGTGCTATCCATGCTTTGTGTTCCTAGTAACTTGTTTGTAGAAAATACAGTTCGAGTGGATCTAGATGACCTTTGTATTGTTGTACTTTGGGGTATGGAAGGGGTAGCCTTTTCCATATCAGTTATTCCTAGGTTTTCATTGTGTATTTTGTACGTTGAAGATGTTCCGTCATTGGGGGGCGGCGTCGATTATTCCCTCTGAAGAGATTCTGTAACATTGTTCGCATGACGTGTGGATATTTCTTTTCTCTCTGTATCCTTCCCTAACGACGTGCCTCCTGTTCCGATTGTGTCTCCTAGTTGCGTAGGCTGTTGTAGTTACTGAGAGTCTCTGATTAGTCTGCTGTCTGAGGTCGATTTTTCCCACTGAAGAAGCTCTGTGTTGTTCTTCTTATGTTGTGTGGACCACTCTGTTCTCTCTGTATCATTCCCACACAACGTGTCTCCTGTTCTGATTGTGTCTCCTCGTTGCGTAGATTGTTCAGGTTCCTGGAGGTCTCTAGTTAGTATGCTAATTGTGGTGATAGTGTCAAATGAGTCTAGAGTGTCTTCTTGTGGACTCTGGTGTTGTTGCGACCTTGAGTTCTCTACACATCTTTTTAGGGTTGAGAACATGTTGTCGAATTTTTCTAATTCGTAGGTAGAGGCTTGTATCATCACTATTCCGTTCTTGACGATAGTAATTCAGAGGTCCGCTCTGTATCTTGGTGACGCTGTGGTCATAAATTTTGTGCCATGTGGGATATTGGCTATGGTTTTTATGTTAAGCATGTTCGCAATGGCATTGCGCCATTTCGGCGATCATCTGATGAAGAATATCATGTCATTCACGATAATGCCTTTATCCGTGCAAAAAGTGGTGTCAGCGAACAGCGTGTCAGGGTTTTTACTAACTAGATTGTGCTTGAATTTTCGGGCTGAATTCTTGGATAGTTTGGCTGGGTATTTTATGATATGGGTGTTCCTACTTACTGGCTTTAGGTAGTCGTCTTCCATCTTTGTGTTTTGGTGATGAGTATTATTTGAAGTGCCCTCTTCGTGGTTGTTACTGTGAGGGGGGTTAAGTACTCTCCCTATCTTAAATAGATTTGTTTTAGTTTAGTATGCTTTTTGGCTTACTTTGTGTCGCCAGCTCAGCGTTCAGGGTTCTTTTTTGTCTTTCTTGTGTTAAAAAGTATTTCAAGATGGCTGCCAGTATATCGGGCTATCTGTGAGCTGAAATGCCTTTCTCTTTTTCTACTGTTTTGATTGTCCTCTTTCACTTGCCTTTCTTTTTTTCTGTCATATTGCTGAGTGTCTTTCTCCCTTACTACTGTTTTGAATGTCCTCTTTCACTTTCCTTTACTACTTTCTGCCATTTTGGGTATGATATCCTATCATGCTTTCTTACAATGGAGTATCCTTGAATTAAGATGGCTGAAGGTCCAGGGCAGTGGATGTTCTACATTGTGTGCAGTCGACCTTATTAACAGTGAGGAGGGGACTGCTTTCAACATTCAACTCATTCAAAGTCATCTGCGGCCGCCATATTAAAGTCAGGCAGGCTGGTTCAAGACCTTCCAGCTTTTCTCCTCTCTGCCCGAAATTCTACTGTATTTCAAAGATCTGGTAACAAGTCTTAAACACCACCTATGGGGGCCGTAACGATCAGCACGAGATGTCCCCGGTATTTCAGTGATTCTTTGTCGGGAGTCAGGGCGAAGTCCCATAGACCTCAGCGTCGCCGTCCCGTCCTCCCAGCTAAGCCTACCGCATTGAGGTTTCCCGAGCTTGTGCAGTAGTCTGGCGATATACCGCCATACTCTACTAGTCGGTCATTCCGTTCTGATGTTTGGTATTTTTGCCCGTACTATTTATACAAGGAGGCGCGATCGCCGGGACAGCGCAGTTCCAGTTAAAGGCACATTACCATCCTGGCAGCGCCGCGGGCGGGCGATTTAGACCCTCACCTCCGTGCTCCGCTGATTTCAGGCACTCCCGTCTCGGCCGGCATCAGCCTTTTCCAGGCAGCTCTCCTGCACTCCACGGACAGTGCAGCTACTCTCCAACGATGTCCACTGCCGTGTTCAATGCCGCGTCGTCTAGGGGAGCACCGATCTTCTTCCTGGCATCTCCCATGAGGTCTCAGTGCACCACATCGATGCCATCCAATGCCCCGTGTCCTCCGACGTTCCGACTGGTCAGGCCGTCCTGCTCGGTGAGCCCTGGGTTGGTCGGGCACTGGCAAAGCGATGGTCAGCGGTGATTCGGTAGGCACTTTTCACTTCTTTTCCTCTTCTTTTTGTTCCCAACCTATTCCGGAGTACGGTGATCCGTGGGTGGATGGTTAACGGGGGTTTAACTGGAATGTAACCTTTTTTGGTTATCCCGAACCCTGGAGCTCATGGGTGGAGCTCCTAATAGGGGGTCCCTGGGGGCCAACTAGCCCACCAGGAACCTCCAGTATGCGCCAGGGAGCTGCATTGTAGAGAGGTGTTCTGAGGCCATGCCCTTTTTTACACCTCTCTGCAACACAGCTTGGTGGCGCATAAGGGAGGTACCTTGTGGGCTAGTTGCACCCCAGGGACCCTGAGGATTCAAGAGGAGTTAATCCCCCAACTTAAAATGTGCCACGGGTGCGTTTGCACAGTGGTGAAGGGAAGGGGCGGGGCCTGAGTTGACATGTGTGCAAACACACCCTGTGGTGCGTTTTAAGTGGGAGAATTAATTAATCTTCAATCCTGAGGGTCCCTGGGGGCCAACTAGTCCACCAGGTACCTCCAGTAAGCTCCACAGAGCTGCGTTGAAGAGTGTTGTAAAAAGGGGTGTGCCCTCTGAACACCTCTCTGTAATGTAACTCTCTGGCGCGTACTGGAGGTACCTGGTGGGCTATTTGGCCCCCAGGGACCCTCAAGATTGAAGAGGAATTAATTCCCCAACTTAAAACGCGCCACAGGGCGTGTTTGCAGACATGTCACCTCAGGCCCCGCCCCCTCCCTTCACCACTGTGCAGACGCACCCTGTGCACGTTGTAAGTTGGAGAATTGATTCCCCTTGAATACTGAGGGTCCGTTGGGGCCAACTCGCCCACCAGGCACCTCCAGTATGTGCCAGGGAGCTGCATTGCAGAGAGCTGTTCAGAGGCACCGCCCCTTTTTACACCTCTCTTAAACGCAGCTCTGTGGCGCTTACTGGAGGTACATACTTACTTGGCTAGTTTGACCCTTGGGACCCTCAGGATTCAACAGGACTTAATTTACCAACTTAAAACTGCCACAGGGTGCGTTTACACAGTGGTGAAGGGAGGGGACGGGGCCTGAGGTGAGGTGTGCAAACACACCCTGTGGTGTGTTTTAAGTTGGGGAAATAAATCTACTTCAATTCTGAGGGCCCCTGGGGGCCAACTAGCCCACCAGGTGCTTCCAGTAAATGCCACTGTGCTGCGTTGCAGAGAGGTGGTCCAGGCCGTGCCCCGTTTCACACCTCTCTTACTGGAAAACCTAGTGGGCTAGTTGGACCCTAGGGACCCTCAGGGTTCAAGGGGACCCAATCTCACAACTTAAAACGGCCACAGGGCGTGTTTATACAGTGGGGAAGGGAGGGGACGGGGCCTGAGGTGACGTGTGCAAACACGCCCAGTGGTACATTTTAAGTTGGGGAAATAATTCCCCGTCAATCCTGAGTGCCCATGGGGGCAGGTAGCCCACCAGGTGCTTCCAGTAAGCACCACTGTGCTGCGTTGCAGAGAGGTGGACTAGGCTGTGCCCTTTTTTAAACCTCTCTGCAACGCAGCTCTGTGGGGCTTACTGGAGGTACCTAGTGTGCTAGTTAGAACCTAGGGACCCTCAGGATCCAAGGGGACTCAATCTCCCAAATTAAAATGGCCACAGAGCGTGTTTACACAGTGGTGAAGGGAGGGGACGGGGCCTGAGGTGATGTGTCAAACAAGCCCTGTGGTGCATTTTAATTTGGGCAAATAATTCCCCTTCAATCTTGAGGGCCCCTGAGGGCCAAGTAGCCCACCAGGTGCTTCCAGTAAGAGCCACTGTGCTGCATTGCAGAGAGGTGGTCTAGGCTGTTCCCCTTTTTACACCTCTCTGCAACGCAGCTCTGTGGCACTTACTAGAGGTACCTAGTGGGCTAGTTGGACCCTAGGGACACTCGGGATTCAAGGGGACTTAATCTCCCAAATTATAACAGCCACATAGCGTGTTTACACAAAGGTGAAGGGAGGGGATGGGGCCTGAGGTGACGTTGGTAAACACGCCCTGTGGTGAATTTTAAGTTGGGGAATTAAGTCCTGTTTAATCCTGAGAGTCCCTGGGTCCAACTAGTCCACCATGTACCTCCAGTAAGCACCACAGAACTGTGTTGCAGAGAGGTGGTCCGAGGCCATGCCCCATTTTACACCTCTCTGCAATGCAAGTCTGTGGCCCTAACTGGACATACCTGGTGGGTTAGTTGGCCCACAAGGACCCTCAGGATTCAAGGGGACTTTGTCCCTAAACTTAAAACGCCGATAGTTCGTGTTTGCACACATGTCATCTCAGGCCCCCCCTCCCTTCACCAGTGTGCAAACGCACCCCGTGGCTTGTTTTACGAGGTAGTTTTAATTCCCCTTCCCTATTATATACTAGGGGCTTACAGAGGAGGTCATGCTAATCACAGGGGGACCCCAACGCATAGTGTTCCCTAGTGTATATAGGTGTATTAACTGTATTCTAAGTGTCTTTTAACATAGCACTGTAGTCTAAGTGTCTTTTAACATAACACTCAGTTACCACCAGTACCCGTCTGAAAAAGTTGAGGGTACAGGATGATTTTGTAACAAGGCTCCTTTCTGCTCCTCTGTTTGTTCTTTCTGCAGGTCTTGCTTCTTCCTGCACTTTTCTTTGTCTTTGAGGACTTCTGTTGCTTCTTTCTGCATTTCTTTTGCTTCTTTCAGTGTGTTTTTCTTCTTTCTTCACATGTCCTACCTCTGTAGGCATAGTTAGAAAATAGCATTTAAAAAACCTTTGAAATTCACTGAAAAAAAACATAGGTTTCAGGCACATTATATTTAGGATTTAACATTTAAAAACCTTAGAAATTCACTGAAAAAAACATAGGTTTCAGGGGCGTTATAGTTAGCTGGACATTTCACTCGTACAAAACCATTGAAATTCCCCAGTTATAGTTAGTTCAGCTAAGTATAACTTGCTCTCCCGCAATGCACTGCTGATGACGTCACATATTACATCACTCATGACATGGTCAGTGACATCACTCATGACATCACTGATGACATCTCAAATGACATCACTGATGACATCATCCTTGTGATAGAGTGGCAGACCTCCTCTCACCCTAATATAACCTTTGATACACACATTCAAAAATAGAAACTAAAATCTTCAAAACAATGGACATACCAATACCAGTTACAACAACCTGTTCAGTAATTCCAAGATCTACATACACATCCACTCGTTCACCATCAGTCCTATATAGTCACTCATACATGTACTCACTCATTATATGTACTCAAACTCAAACATCCATTTACTTGCATATACAGTTATACACACACCACCACACTACAGAAAGTTACACATACTTACTCTCTTAAGCAATCACTTATAGAAACACATACTAATTTACACAGGAACTCTTCAATCTCTCACTCTCACATATACTCACTTATATACATCAATACTCACATATACTAGTTTAAAACATATGTAGTTACTTATAAAGACACTATTGAGACAGTCATTCACTCACTAACACACCCATACACACACTCATCCACCCATACAGTCCTGCACATATGCTGTCTTCAACACATACAAACAGTGAGTCGCTCATTCATGCATCTATGCTCTACGTAATACCCACACCGAACCATTCAGACACTCATACTGATACTCGAAAAATCAAGTAATAACCCATATAGACACTCATGTAGCTACTCACCAACCCATGCAGTCACTTATACACAAAGTGAGAGACTGATACAGATATTTACATATTTAAACATTACTCGCTAACACATGTATTCACTACGATACACTTAATCAGTCACATCTAACCGCCGCAGATCCCCCGAAGATGCTGGAGCAAAGTCACCACTGACCAGCTGACCGCCTCCCTCACTCAGGACCCTCCGGCCAACGCCTCGGACACCAACATCGCCGCCCGAAACCTCACCCAGTGGATCAGCAACTGCGCCGACACCCTCGCCCCTATCAAGAACCCTCTGAACAAGCACAACAGCAAGAGAACCACCTGGTTCACCACAGACCTCAAGGACTCCTAAAAATCCCGCCGAACTCTAGAGAAAGCCTGGTGCCAAGAACGGACTGCGGAGAACCTCGAGGCCCTTAAGACTGCCACACGCAGACACCACCAGCTCATCCGCATTGCCAAGAGAACGGCCTTCAGAGAGCTCATAGACAACAACGCACACAACAGCAAGGAGCTCTTCAGCATCGTGAAGGAACTCTCCAACCCAAGCTCCAACTCCAATGACATCCCCCCTCACAGGACCTCTGCGACTCCCTCGCAGCCTTCTTCCACCGCAAGATCGCCAACATACACGACAGCTTCGCAAACCAGACGCCTCCACCAGCCGCAGAACCAACACCCCCCACCGCCCTCCTCAGTCGCTGGATCCCCGTCAACACCAAAGATGTCACCCAGATCATGAACACCATCCACTCCAGGTCTCCATCCGACCCCTGCCCTCACCACATCTTCAACAAAGCAGACGCCTTCTTCTTAGTTTCCCGTTCTCCGGCTTCTTTATGCGTACCAAGTGCACGCATGAATTTATGGACGCTCCCTTGGGTTCGCTTTAAATGGGCCTGCCTCCTGGAAACCGGTGCTTGGTTTCTATAATGGTCCCTTGCCTTGGGACTTCCTGTTCCTGTTTCCTTGCCTTGTTCCTTCTTGATTGAGGTCTACGTTTGTTGACCTCTCTTGGGCTGTGTTCCTGACATCCCTCTCCCTACCCACTTTTTTCCCTCCTGGGCTGTTTGTCTTGCAGAGCAGTCAGCTGCGACCTTTTTTAAGATAACGGGTGATGCCAGGAGACACGCATCTGCGTGTTCCATCAAGAGCTTGGCTTCTTGACTTCCTGGTTTTTTGTTGACCAACCGCCTTGTTGTGCATCTTTTGGGCGGTTTCGCGAAGGGGCTGAACAACAGACGTTTTTGTGCTACCTTCGTGTATTTTAGAACTCCGTTCTTTTTTTTGGTGCTTTCCTAGTCCTGTGAACACCTTTTTTCTCCCTCCTCCCTTACCCCTATTCTGATGTTATTTTCCCTGCGTTGTCTGAGCTACTCCTGAGCTTGACCCGGGTAAGCTGGGACGTTGGTGGGTTCGTGTGTGCACTTGGTGGTAGCTAGGAGGGTCTGGTGTGTCTAACCTTGTTTTCCTTTTTGTTTTGAAGGTCCCGGCCGGGGTCGAGTAGTCTGCTACAGGGGGATCCGAAGAGACACGTTGCAGTACCCACCCTCTCCCTGCGTCGCGGTTTCCCATCACCTGGAGTTATACGTGAGGGTGTTGGGGGGCTACGGTGGGGGTAGGGGATTGGGACATTCTTCACTCCTGTGATGTTGGGCCAGTTGGCAGGCGGAACAGAAAACCAAGCCCACGTATTTAAACACTGCCCGAGTGAAGAATGGATGTAGAGGCCGGGGAAGGGGTTCCTTCTGTTCAGTCCCTTAGACAGGAAAACCATGGGTTGCAGGCGGCCTTAAGTAGTGCTAGCGTTAAGGTGAATGATTGGGGGAAAGGGGGGGAGCCCTCGGTTAAGCCCAAGGTTCCTGTGCTACAGCCTGCTACCTTTCAGTAGGAGCGGGGTGTGGGTCAGAGTGGGCCTCCTTTGTCTGTTACCGTTAATACCCCTGTGCCCGTGCCATTGGCAGCTCCTGAGAGGTTTACCGGGTATAGCGGCAGATATGCCATTTTCATGAATCAGTGTCATCTGCACTTTATGTGTCGGCCAGCTGCTTTTCCCGATGATACCTCAAAAGTTGCACCTCCATCCGGGCAAGATGGCGGCCGCTCACTAGTGGTCGAGCAGTGCTGCAGTGAGGACGTGCTTTCTGAACGGAGCACACGTGCCCTGAAACGAACACGCTAGAAGCCGCTGGCAGCCGCTTGTTATCTGACCAGGAGCAACGAGCGAAGCGAAAATGATGGGAGTCACCGATGTGTCGTCCCGATGTTGATGCTGATTCCGACGATATCGGGAGATGCGTGATTGTTTGGTTACTAGGGCGATTTTCTAAAGGAAGTCCTGGATTGATGCAGCCTGTACTTACATGCTGTGTTTGCCGTGGGTCCGCGAAAAGGATCTTGCGGGACCTGCGGGACTTGGTAGACGTCCTCTTTGCTGCATTCTCGGGAGGCAAGCGGCCGACCTCTGTCGGGAGGCGGAGCGAGGAGAGGGGGAGGTGCCGACTGCATTCTGGGCTGAGGGACGTGGTGGACATCGAGAGTAGCGGCAGCAATCGGAAACAGGCGAGGAAAGCCAGTACATCGAAAATATTGTTGAAGAAACGCTTCCAGCAAAGCGTTATGGCCCCAAAAATAAATCCTGTGGACAAGTCCCTCGGCGCTAGGAGAAAGCAAAAAGAGAAGGATAAAGAGAAAATTACGGGGAGAGAGGAAAGCACCGAAACTGGGGAAATTCACACACCCCATGCTGATGAGCGAAGTAAGAAGAAACATTTACAGCAGCAGCAGCTGGAAGGAGTACGAACACGGCAAGTAACAACTTCAATTGCCGAACTCTTCTTAAAAGCCGGTAAGGAGAAAGGAGTGGTTGATAATGTAAACCCTGTTGAAAATAAAAATGTCAACGAGGATGTAATAATTGGCACCCAGGAATGTGTTCTGTCTAGTAAGGCCACTAAACTCACTGGAGACCCCTCAGAACTTACAACTATAGCAAATGAGGGAGAGCTGCAAAATGTGGGTGAAAAGATGAATCCTAATATGCTAGACCAGGAGGATGTGAACTTAAAAGATACACAGCAAGTTGGTAATGAACCACTCCATACCAAGGCTAAAAGTTTAATTCTATCTGATTCAGCTGAGAAAAACTCTGAAGTCTCACTTGCTAGAGCTAATCAGAAAAAGTGAGACATTGGTATAGAAAGTGATACAGGCACTCGAATAATTGGAGAACAAAATGGAGAACAGAATGGGGATGTGAAGGAAAGTGCCCCAAGCGAGGCTTTCTATTCCGCATCTGATGGCCAAGAATGGTCTGAGGATGAAGAGGGTGGTTCCTCTTACATAGACTCGGAAAGTGACCCTGAACTAGAGCAACCGGCAACAGCGCAGAAAATTTCAGGTAACAAAAAGGCGCCTACCTGGGATCAGCCTCTCGATAGTTCATTGCAAGATGGTTTCGCCATGGAATCAGCACAAATGACACTCCTAGAGAGAATACACCAGAGATTATCGCTCACAGGGAGGAAACCCGCAGGGAAAGTCAGAAAGCCCATACTGCCATGAAAAAAATGCAGGGGGTAGATAGAAAACTATCCAAAGTTTGCGCCACTACGGGTGATAGAATGGCAAATTTAGAAGACAGGATTGTGTCTACTGAGACAGAGGTGGCAGCTGCGGTCTCTAAAGTTGGGTCATATAATGCGCACATGACTGATATCCATTGGAAATTAGAAGAAATGGAAAATAGATTACGCAGAAATAACCTGCGCGTACTTGGAATTCCGGAGGGAAACGAGGGGTCTGACATTAAGGCTTACATAAGCAAGTTATTCACCCAGGCTTTTCCCGAACTAAATGGATGAAACTGGCCCACAGAAGTTCAAAGAGTCCATCGTATACCTTTTAACATCAAAATAAATACGAAGGAGGGAGCCTATCCAAGAGCAGTATTGATTTACATTGGGAGCTTTGTCCTACGGCAAGCTATATCAGACCTTGCAAGACCAAATACAAAAAGAAATGCCGAAGGAATATCCTTCTTTGTCAGGCCAGACTTTTGCCACACTACTGTGGAAAGGCGATGGCGGCTAAGAGGGATGATTAAGCCCTGTCAGGAAAAGAATTTGCAGGCCTTTCTGTTAAATCCTGCACAGCTGAAGATAGTAAATAAGGGCAAAACTTTATTCTTCTCTTCAGAGATCAAAGTTCAAGAATATTTGGACTCTATGTGATTATGACTATTATTGTCAATGTATTGATATTTAATGCAGGAATGAGCTGGTGTAATCAGTTGCCGCGCAGGGATGTGAAATACCAATAGTTTGGTTATTTCTTCTTTTTTCTTTGTTTTATAGTAAGCAGATTTGCTTTGGGCTCCAAGAATTTTGCACTAAGTTATTACTGAAGTTAGCGTCCTCACTGGAATCACTGTATTCCATCACCAACACAGACTAGTTCTGTGTGCCTCACGAAGAGGGGCGAGTAGGGGGGTGGGGAGGGCGGGTGGGGCAATGGTCTAGGAGGAAGGGGAGGAGGCAGGGATGTGGGGTGGGATTGGGTGGCGGAAGGGTGGAAAAAGGAGAAAAAAGGAAAGTGGTACAATTTTGGACAAAGATTTGATGAGAAGGACAACAACATGAGGAAGGATTTAAGTGATGAGATATATAAACAATCAAATGGCAAGCGTTAGAATATGCACTATTAATGCGGGAGGCCTGAATGACTGGAGGAAAAGGCAGAGATTGGCATTCTTAGTAAGGCACGAAAGAATTGATATCATCTGTATACAAGAAACCCATCTCCCATGGTCCAAGCGCAATCTACTTTCCCTGGGCGGCTTTGAGTTAGTAGCCTGCTCTACACAGACGTCTTCAATCCGAGGTGTAGCTATACTGATTCGAGGTTCCCTAGGTAAAGCAAGGAAAGTGAAGGCGGATAGTAATGGGAGATGGGTAATTGTCGACTTGGACCTCGGTTTTACGTTATGTGTGACGTATGGCTCCAATCAGGATGAACCCGAAATATTAGATTTTTTAGAAACCGAACTGGTGGGATGGGCTACACCGTTAATAATAGCGGGGGATTTTAATATTTCGGCTGACTGGGTCGGGCCAGAATCATATGTAGGTCGGAAACCTAAGGTCTATCAATCCATTCGATCTCTTTTGAGCTCTCATGGGATGTTTGATGTATGGGGGGTAAAAAAAACCTTGGACTCTGGACACACATACTTTTCTAATCCTGCCCAAAAATACACGAAATAAGACTACTTCTTGATCTCGTCCTCTGAATTGTCGAAAGTTGACATACTTAAACTTCCTAAAGTGGTGTCTGACCATAACCCATTGATTCTATCCTATAATATAGGTCAGAGGGAAAGAAAAAGTAACTCTTGGTCTTTTGAGAAAAAGCTCCTTAGTGATAATAGATTTATAGATCATCTGAAAAAATGGGTCTCTCAATTCTTTGCGGAAAATAGGTACAGTGCGTCTAGAAACACAGTTTGGGAAACTTTTAAGGCAGCATTGAGGGGTGAAACTATTAGTTGCTCAGCAAGACTAAGAAAGGAGGATAGAAATAAGATTGAGGGTTTGATGAAAGATTTAGTTAAAGCAGAAGAGCAACATATGATGGATATAATCAAAGGAGATAATACCACTGTAAGTCAGGAAGCTTTATTGACAATTAAAGTCGCACTCCAGAAAGAGGTAACTATAAAAGCCACAGGAGAATACCAGTCAAATAGGGTTAAAAGATATGAGACCGGTGAACAGGCAGGGAGAGCGCTTGCCCTCAGGCTGAGGCAGGAAAAAGCAAGAAATACTATTGTATGTATAGAAGAGGATGAGATCAGGTATACAGAAAGCAAGGACAATTTAAGAGTATTCGAGAAATTTTCTCAGCAGCTATATGAGCAGGAAGAACCTACTAAAAAACCAGGGGAAGGAATGCAAGATAGGGGCCCACTCTTAGAGGAGTCAGTTAAAAAACAATTGGAAGAGGAAATTACATTATTAGAAGTAACAGCAGCATTGCGGGAATTGGCCTCAGGTAAAGCATCAGGTCCTGATGGGATACCTTTAGAAGTCTATAAAACAGTAGAAACTAAAATCACTCCGCTTCTGGTAGATTTGTTTAATGGGGTTATGTGTAAAGGATTAACACCCACCTCTTGGAAAGAAACAAATGTAGCAATTTTCCATAAAAAGGGGAAACCAGCGGAAAAGGCAGGGTCCTACCAACCCATTTCATTAATAAACTCTGATACCAAGCTGTATTCTAAAATTCTGGGAAAAAGGTTGGGTAGGGTCATCTGCGGACTTTTTTCTCCATGGAAGCATGGGTTTGTCCCAGGTCGGGATACAACGGATACTACTTGTAGGGCAATATCTCTGTTTGATGCCCAGGCTGCCGTGGGGGGGATGTCGCTATGATCCTGCTCGACGCAGAGAAGGCTTTCGACCGCGTGGATTGGAGCTTTCTCTGGACTATTTTAGAAGCGAGGGGGTTTGGTTCTAATATTATAGGGGCCCTTAAAGCCATGTATGTAGAACCGACAGCGAAGGTGACAGCAATGGGCGAAAAATCCGGGGTTATACATATAAAGAGAGGAACTCGGCAAGGCTGTCCCTGTTCCCCCATTTTATTTGCGCTGTATATTGACCCCCTCATACAGTGTATCTTCGATTGTCCAGAGATAGTTCCAGTGACATGCAATGGTTATTCAAGTAAAATACTAGCCTACGCTGACGACCTTGCAGTTCTAACAAATAATCCACAACAAACCTTTCCTATTCTGATTCAGATGGCTAAACTGTTTGGGGAAGTGTCAGGCTATCTTCTAAATGAAACAAAAACGCAGGTTATCTGCTCCAAAAATATAGTCAAAACTGACTACAGATTCGTTGACTCTGCCATTTATTTAGGGGTGAAAATGAATGCCACTGTGGAGAAAATTGTAAGCGAGAACTATCTGCCACTTATTAAGGACATTGAGAAGGAATTAAAAAGAATCGATGTGCTACACCTCTCATTAATAGGAAGGGTGAATGCAGTTAAAATGTCAATGTTCCCTAGAGTTCTCTACTTATTTCGGGCCATCCCTTTAGTAATAGAGGACAGGATCAGGAAACAACTTGAATCTATGTTTATCAGATTTGTGTGGCAATATGGCAGGGTAAGGCGATCTACAAACTTAATGGCACTGCCCAGAGAAAGGGGGGGGATGGGATTGCCGAATTTAAAGCTATGTCACTGGGCCTGCCTGTTAACTCAAATGACTATTCTATTTCAATCTACATCCGTACCTGATATAACACCTGGGTTTGTGGATCAACAATGCCCACCACAGATATATAGGATGTTATTGGGTGAAAAGGCTATACATTTATTCCAGTGTGAATTGGAACGAAGCTTTTATAAAAAAAACAGGATTGAAGACACTGTTTGGCGCATGGCAGGTTTGGAAAGCAATTATGAAAACTTTTAGTATCCCGAAAGTTAATTCCTATCTGCAACTGTATAACTCATCTCTTTTTCCTCAACTAAAAAATAATAGTAATTTGCTGATGTGGAAAAGGTCGGGGCTTAGATCCTTGGGAGATGTGATGGAGGAAGGTGAAATCCTGGAGTTCGAAATTCTCCAGGAAAGATTTGGTATCCCAGATAGTCAATGGCTGGTATATGGTCAAGTTACCAGGGCAATTAAGGCAGCCAGGCCACGGATCTCACGTACAGCAGATTTCCCAATGATTGAGTTATTAAATAGGGGCTGTAGGAAGATTAAGATTTTATATAATTGTTTATTGGATCAAACCCCGGACGATATCGAGAAGGTCGAGTCTAAATGGCCGACAAAATAAGGAGATTCTGATGTCGATTTGGATCTTGCCCTCGTATTAAATAAAAAAATATTTCGGGCATCAAATCTTCGTGCGCAACACTACAAGACTGTTTTTTACCTTTACCATACACCTGAGAAGATATTTTCCTGGGGTCTGAGTGAAAATGATAATTGCCCCAGATGTAACTAAAGTCAGGCTGATATTATACATATGTTTTCTTCCTGCAAACAGTTGGATAATGTTAAAAAAGAAATAATGAAGTTTATGGAGGGGCTGCTAGGTCAGTCCATCGACCTATCCCCTACCTTAATTTTACTAGGTACAGACTCCAAGTTGGGTCTAGGTGAGGTTGAAAGAGATTTAATGTTTTTATCTGTTGCTGTACTCAGAATTTTTATTTCTGTGGCCTGGAAAGATACGAATCCTCCATCCTTCCAGATGTGGCTTTCAAGATTTCTAGGAATCCACAACATAGAATCCTGTCTATATGAATATAAAGGCAAGAGGCAGCGTAACAAGGGTATACGTTTGTGGGCTCCTGTAACTAATTGGAGAACAGATAGAAATGGATAAAAAAAAAAAAAAACTGTTCGCCTCCAATTAACTGAAACTGAATTTTATCCCTATTTATATATTTACTCTTCTCGCTCCCGCTAACAAGATTTATTTAAAAAATGTATGTAAATATATCAATTGCATATCAATTCTTATCATGTATGTAATCATTTTCGAAACTTGTCCTTATATGTACCATCTTTCCTAAATAAAAAAAAAAGATACCTCAAAAGTTGCTTTTGTGATTTTGTATCTTTCGGGTACAGCGGCAGGTTGGGCGGTCCCCTTTGTTGAAGGAAACGACCCGGTACTGAATAGTTTTCCGGCATTTAAGACCCATATGCACAATTTGTTTGCTAAGCATGCATTTATGCAGGCAAGCGATGCAGAATTGTTGAAATTAGGGCAAGGAAAGCAGGAACTCCTTGTGTATGTGGCCACCTTTAACCGCTTGGTAGCAGAAACCCAATTACCTTCAGCTAAAAGAACATCTTTGTTCAATCAGGGACTGTGCGAGGAACTAAAAGATATTGTCTCGCAGGTGGTGGACCCCCCGAGGATTGTGTTGAGTTCATTGACTTGGTTGTGAAGCTCAATCATAGATTGTCCGAGAGGAAGGGGGATCGGACCAGATTTCCATCATCTCGGGTGATTGTGACAAAAAGAGAGATATCTGAGACCGGGGATTCGAATTCAGAACCAGAACCGATGCAGTTAGGGGGGGTTCGAGGTCCCTTGACTAAGGAGGAAAAGGAGCGGAGATGGCTGCTGCAATTGTGTTTATATTGTGGGCGGAGTGGGCATTATGCTCGAGAATGTCCGGTGAAGCCGTCTCAGTTGGAAATAAACAAGGCTGTGGCTTTCGTAGGAGGGAAGGGTGAGAGGCCTTCTGTCCTAGAGAGTAGTATCGGCAATCCTTATGACATACAAGGGGCAGTACAGCGGGTCCCACGCCATTTCACTGTGTCTGCCTGCTTTGCGTTTTCATCTAGCAGTAGAGCCACTTTGTCGGTGTTATTGGATTGTGGGGCAACAGGGAATTTTCTGGATATCAGATTGGCCGAGAAATTGATGGTTCTGTGTGTTATGAAGAGACAACCTGAACCCGTGAGGGCTATCGACGGGACGGAACTGTCTTCTGGGTCAATCGTGCGGCAGACAGAACCTATGTTGATGACCTTCGATAACGGGCATTCCGAGACCATTTGTTTCGATCTTATAGACGCACCCGCGTTTGGAGTGGTTCTTGGGGTGCCGTGGCTACAGGCCCATAACCCTAGGATTGATTGGGCGCGGAGGTTGGTCACGCTAGACTCGGAATATTGCCTTCTGCTTTGTTATTGTGAGGCGACCGATTGGGTGACTCCGTTGTCTTGTGCGGCGAGTGGGGATGGTCAGAATAGACTGCCTTCTTCCTTTGTTGCAGATAAGGACGTGTTTGATAAGGACCAGGTCCTTCCTCCTCACAGGGCTTTTGACTGTCGCATTGATTTGGTACCGGGGGCGGTGTTGCCCTGTAGTCGGGTATAT
This sequence comes from Lissotriton helveticus, assembly GCF_964261635.1. Lineage (NCBI taxonomy): Eukaryota > Metazoa > Chordata > Amphibia > Caudata > Salamandridae > Lissotriton > Lissotriton helveticus. Next base: position 872,028,452 of record NC_136065.1, on the reverse strand, counting down.
GCGCTGTCGGAGCCGGAGGAGAAGCACTTAAGGCAGTATTAAGGCAGTATTTGGACGAAATGTTGGGTTTTGGTTTTATTCGACCTTCTTCTTCGCCTGTTCCCTCCTCCATCTTTTTCATTCCTAAAAAGGAGGGAGACCTCCGCTTGTGCGTGGATTACAGGGCGTAGAATAAGGTAACGATTAAAAACAAGTACCCTCTGCCCCTGATACCGTTGTTGTTAGATCAGCTGCGACATGCCAGAGTCTTTACGAAGCTAGATCTGAGAGGTGCTTACCATCTCATTCGCGTCCGAGAGGGCGACGAATGGAAAACGGCGTTCCGCACTAAATTTGGTTTATTTGAGTATCTCGTTATGCCTTTTGGTTTATGTAATGCCCCTGCTGCTTTTCAGTTTTTTATAAAGGAGGTTTTACATGAATTTTTGGATATCAGTGTGATCGTTTACATTGACGACATTTTGGTTTTTTCCCAGTCCCAAGAGGAACATGATATTCATGTTTCTCAAGTTTTGTCTAAGTTGCAGGAACATCGTTTATTCGTTAAGTTGGATAAGTGCTCTTTTGGTGTGACACACGTGGAGTTTTTGGGTTTCTTGATTTCGGAGGATGGAATCAAGATGGACCCCCGGAAAACAGATACCATTATCAAGTGGCCTATTCCCGCATGTGCAAAAGATAGTCAGGTCCTCCTTGGTTTTGCCAACTTTTATAGGCGTTTTATCAGCCATCTCTCGGAAATTGTTTCGCCTATGACATCATTGTTGAAGAAAGGAGTGGCGTTTGTTTGGACATCAGCAGCGCAGTCAGCTTTAGAACTGTTGATCGGGCGATTTACATCTGCCCCGGTGTTGATGCATCCTGATCCAGCCCTCCCCTTTTACGTGGAGGCAGATGCATCTCAGCTGGCAGTGGGAGGTGTGTTGTCCCAGCGGGACAGTGTAACGGGGCTGATGCATTCTGTCGCGTTCTTCTCAAAGAAGCTGTTGCCAGCGGAGCAGAATTACACTGTGGCAGAGAGGGAGTTACTGGCCATAAAGTTATCGTTTGAGGAATGGCGCCACTACCTCTGGGGGGCCCGGCACCCCATTACGATGTACACCGATCATAAGAACTTGGAGTTTTTTTGTTCTGCCAGGGCTTTGACTCCGAGCTGGATGAGGTGGGTGTTGTTCTTCAACAAATACGATTTTACCATCATGTATAGGCCAGCAGCTCAACAGGGGAAGTCTGATCAATCAATCAATCAATCAATCAATCAACGACATTTATAGAGCGCACTACCTACCCGTAGGGTCTCAAGGCGCTAGGGGGGGGGGTGCCGTTACTGCTCGAACAGCCAGGTCTTGAGCTTCTTCCTGAAGGAGAGGTGGTCTTGGGTCAGGCGCAGGTCGGCCGGGAGGGAGTTCCAGGTCTTGGCGGCCAGGTAGGAGAAGGACCTTCCTCCTGTGGTGGCTCTGCGGATGCGTGGGACGGCGGCGAGGGCGTGGCTGGCAGATCGGAGGTGGCGTTTGGGGGCGTAGAAGTTGATTCGGTTGTTGAGGTAGCTCGGGCCTTGATCGTGTAGGGCTTTGTGAGCGTGGGTGAGGAGCCGGAAGGTGATTCGTTTGTTGACGGGGAGCCAGTGCAGGTCTCTCAGGTGTCCGGAGATGTGGCTGTTCCGTGGGATGTCGAGGATGAGTCTGGCTGAGGCGTTCTGGATCCGCTGGAGTCTCTTCTGGACCTTGGCGGTGGTTCCGGCGTAGAGTGCGTTGCCGTAGTCCAGTCGGCTGGTGACGAGGGCCTGGGTGACGGTCTTCCTGGTCTCCGTGGGGATCCACCAGAAGATCTTCCGAAGCATGCGCAGGATGTTGAAGCACGACGAGGAGACGGCGTTGACTTGCCTGGTCATGGAGAGGGAGGAGTCCAGGATGAAGCCCAGGTTGCGTGCGTGCGTGGTTCGTCGGTTTGGGTGCGGTGCCCAGGGCGGGGGGCCACCAGGAGTCGTCCCAGGCGGAGGGCGAGGAGCCCAGGATGAGGACCTCCGTCTTGTCTGAGTTCAGTTTCAGGCGGCTCGTCGTCATCCATTCGGCTACCTCTTTCATCCCTTCGTGCAGGTTGGCTCTGGCGGCGGCGGGGTCGTTGGTCAGGGAGAGGATCAGCTGGGTGTCGTCGGCGTAGGAGATTATGTTGAGGTTGTATTGGCGTGCGATGGCCGCGAGGGGGCTCATATAGACGTTGAAGAGTGTAGGGCTCAGCGAGGATCCTTGAGGGACGCCGCAGATGACTTTGGTGGCCTCTGACTTGTACGGTGGTAGGCGGACTCTCTGTGTTCTTCCGTCGAGGAAGGAGACGATCCAGTCCAGTGCCTTCTCCTGGATTCCGACGTTGCTGAGGCGCTGCACTAGGGTGCGGTGGCAGACCGTGTCGAAAGCCGCGGAGAGGTCTAGGAGGATGAGGGCCGCTGTTTCTCCGTTGTCCATCAGGGCTCGGATGTCGTCGGTGGCGGCGATGAGGGCGGTCTCGGTGCTGTGGTTGGCGCGGAATCCGGACTGCGATGGGTCGAGGGATCCGTTCGTCTCGAGGAAGGCGGCCAGCTGTTTGTTGACGGTCTTCTCGATGACTTTGGCTGGAAACGGGAGTAGAGAGATGGGGCGGTAGTTCTTGAGTTCGGTGGGGTCTGCTGTAGGTTTCTTGAGTAGCGCGCTGAGTTCGGCGTGCTTCCAGCTCTCGGGGAAGGTGGCGGTGTCGAATGAGGTGTTGATAATGTCCCGTAGGTGGGGCGCGATGACAGCGTCGGCTTTGTTGAAGACGTGGTGAGGGCAGGGGTCGGTCGGAGATCCGGAGTGGACGGAGTTCATCATGCGGATGGTGTCTTCGGTGTTGACCGGAGTCCAGGTGCGGAGGGTGGTGGTGGGCGGCGCTGCTGCGGTCGTGGCGTGCGTCGGTTGAGCGCAGAAGCTGTTGTGTATGTCCGCGATCTTGTTGTGGAAGTAGGAGGCGAGGGAGTTGCAGAAGTCTTGCGATGGGGTGATGTCGTTGTTTCCGGCGTTGGGGTTGGAGAGCTCTTTCACGATGTTGAAGAGCTCTTTGCAGTTGTGTGCGTTGTTGTCCAGTCGGTTCTTGAAAGCCGTTTTCTTGGCGGTGCGGATCAGTTGGTGGTGTTTCCGGGTGGCGAGCTTGAGGGTGGTCCTGTTGTCCGGTGTGGGTTCCTTTCTCCAGGCTTTCTCGAGGGCTCGGCAGTTCTTCTTGGAGCTCTTGAGTTCGTCGGAGAACCAGGGGGCTCTCTTACTGCCGGATCTGCTGGGCGGGATCCTCAGAGGGGCGAGTTCGTCTGCGCATTTGCTGATCCACTTCGAGAGGTTGTCGGCGGACTGGCTGGGGTTCGGTGAGCTGGCCGGAGGGTGCTGGCTCAGGGAAGCGGCGAGCTGGTCGGCTGTGATCTTGTTCCAGCTTCTTCGGGCAACCTGTTGCTGGTGGTGGTGGATCGTCGTTCTTCTGAAGGTGAAGTGGATGCATCTGTGGTCCGTCCAGTGGAGTTCTGTGGCGTGGCTGAAGGCGATGTCTTTGCTGGATGAGAAGACGGCGTCGAGTGTGTGTCCGGCGAGGTGGGTGGGGGTGGACACCAGCTGCTTGAGTCCAAGGTTGGCGAGGTTGTCGAGCAGGGTGCTGGTGTTGCAGTCGTTGTTGTTCTCCAGGTGGAAGTTGAAGTCCCCCAGGAGGATGTAGTCTGCGGAGGCGAGGGCATGAGGGCTGACGAAGTCGGCGATGTCCTCGCTGAATTGAGTGCGTGGTCCCGGAGGTCGGTAGATCAGGGTGCCTTTGAGGGTGGTCTTCGGGTCGGTGTGGATCTGGAAATGCAGGTGTTCGGCGGCAGGAGGGGTGTTGTCGGTGCTGGTCGAGATGCGGATGGTGTTCCTGTGGATGATGGCGATGCCTCCTCCCACCTGGTTGGCGTTGCGGTCCCTCCGGGTGATCTTGTAGCCTTCTGGGATGGCGATGGCGATGTCGGGCGCAGAGGAGGCGTTCATCCAGGTCTCCGTGATGAAGGCAACGTCAGGGGCTGTGGCGTCTAGGAGGTTCCAGAGTTCGATGGCGTGTCTGTGGACGGAGCGGGTGTTCAGCAGGATGCACTTGAGGTGGTTGCTGCCGGTGTTAGGCTTGGCGGGTGCTGGTGCAGGGCAGGTCCGGATGCAGGTAAACTTGCAGGCGTGGCAGCTGAAGGGTCCGTGGGTTTGCTTCGGAGTGGCTCGGTGGCAGCCTGGGATTCGGCCGGTGTTGAGAGCGATGAGGGTGGCGGCGGTGTACGTCAGGCGGGTCGGTCGGGGTCTTCGAGGGCCAGGGGTCCTGGCACTGGGCGCGGTCCAGGCGTGGACGGGCGCAGACGGGCTTACCTTTGGCGCGCCTTCGGCGCACAATCGGCGCGCCCGCTGCGCGTTCGCACGGTCGCCATATATGGCGAAGTGCGCGGGTGGGCGGAGCAGCTGGGAGGCGGGAGCGGGGAGGGTACAGAAGGAAAAAAGGGGCGGGGTCAGCGGTGGTGGCGGGAAGCGGGGAGCGGGGAGGGAAGACGGAGGGCGGCTACTGGCAGAGAAAAACAGGCAATACAGAGGGAAAAAACAACAATCAGAGCAATAAAAACAATTCTAAACAGCAAAAACACCAGGGGCACAGGGGGAGAAGCGCAGAGCACGGACCACGCCGCTCGAAGGAGGGGGCGTGGTCACGAGGCGGCAGTCGGGCAGCGAGGCGGATTAGAAGGGGAGGCACACGCAGCAGCTGGTGGCCGTGCGGCGCGGGGGTGTCCTAGAACTATTGGTTCTCGGATTTATGTAAGTCCTGCAGATGGTGTGCGGGTTAATGAGACACCATTTATGATACCTACTGAAAATATCGTAGGATGTGCTTCCATTGATGAGTTTTTGATTAAAATACAGAAAGAAGTGGAACGGTTAGATCTATCACCGTGGTTGTCTGAACCAGGGTTTACTCTGGAGGATGGGTTGTTGTACCAGGCAGACAAGTTGTGTGTGCCCCCTGAGTTGCGTACCTTGGTTCTCACCTATTGTCATTCTTCGTCTCTGGTTGGGCATCCTGGGGTCAATAAGACCAAGGAGCTGTGTATGCGTTGGTTCTGGTGGAAGTCCTTAGCACATGATGTGCAGGTATATGTGGCTTCATGTCCGGTGTGTGCGGTTAGTAAGTCCTCGCATATGTCCCCATCTGGGTTGCTGCATCCATTGCCGGTTCCTCCCACCCCCTGGCATACTATCAGTATGGATTTTGTGACCGATTTGCCACCTGAGTCGGGATTCACGACCATACTGGTAGTAGTGGATCTTTTCACCAAGAAGGCGCATTTTATTCCATTACTTAAGTTGCCCACCTCTAGGGAGTTGGCTGAAGTGTTCATTGCTCAAGTGCTGAGGTTACATGGGGTGCCCACTGCCATTGTGTCAGATAGGGGAGCACAGTTTGTGTCTCACTTCTGGTCTGCCTTATGCCTGTCGCTGCAAATGGACGTAAGATTGTCATCGGCCTATAATCCACAAAGTGACGGGCAAACAGAACGTACCAACCAAACCATGGAACAGTATCTGCGATGTTTGTTAGCATCGTTGACAGGCAGTTGGGTACGTGCTCTTCCTGTGGCTGAGTTTGCCTATAATAACAGTATGCACTCAGCACTAGGTATGTCGCCGTTTTACTGTTCCATGGGGTTCCATCCTAAAACGATTCCCATCCAACGGTCTGAGAGGGTGCCTGCTGTGGACACCCTCAGTAGGGAATTGGTTACCATCTGGAAGGAGGCACAACAGCAATTATTGGCCTCCAAGATGAGCATGAAAGTGCAGGCAGATAGGCATAGACGTCCAGCTCCCCTATATGAGGTAGGTGACAGGGTGTGGCTCGCAACGAAACATCTGAGATTGCTGGGACCGAGGAAATTACAGCCTCGGTTTGTGGGTCCCTTTGAAATCCAGAAGGTGGTGAATCCTGTTGCGATGAGGCTGACCCCACCGGATGATTATAGTATACATCCAGTGTTTCATACGTCCTTGTTGAAGCCGTATGTCACTACTACTCAGGATGTGCCACCCTCTCCTCCTCTTTTGGTTGATGGTAACGAGGAGTATGAGGTCAATGCACTTCTGGACTCTAGGAGGAAAGGGGGGAGGTTGTTTTATCTTATTGATTGGAAGGGGTATGCTCCCGAGGATCGTTCCTGGGAATTGGCGAGTCAAGTGCATGCAGCCCGGTTGGTACTTTTGTTCCATCGTCGGCACCCTGGGAAACCAAGGCCAGTGGGAAGGCTTTTGGGGGGGTACTGTTGGGATGCAGGGGGGGGCGGGAGCCTTCTTCTTAGTTTCCCGTTCTCCGGCTTCTTTATGCGTACCAAGTGCATGCATGAATTTATGGACGCTCCCTTGGGTTCGCTTTAAATGGGCCTGCCTCCTGGAAACCGGTGCTTGGTTTCTATGATGGTCCCTTGCCTTGGGACTTCCTGTTCCTGTTTCCTTGCCTTGTTCCTTCTTGATTGAGGTCTACGTTTGTTGACCTCTCTTGAGCTGTGTTCCTGACATCCGTCTCCCTACCCTCTTTTTTCCCTCCTGGGCTTTCTGTCTTGCAGAGCAGTCAGTTGGGACCTTTTTTAAGATAACGGGTGACGCCAGGGGACACGCGGCTGCGTGTTCCATCAAGAGCTTGGCGACTTGACTTCCTGGTTTTTTGTTGACCGAGCGCCTTGTTGTGCATATTTTGGGCGGTTTTACGAAGGGGCTGAACAACGACCGTTTTTTGTGCTACCTTCATGTATTTTAGAACTCCGTTTTTTTTTTGGTGCTTTCCTAGTCCTGTGAACACCTTTTTTCCCCCACCTCCCTTACCCCTATTCTGTCCATTTTCTTATTTACGCCACCCCCTTGGTTCCTCCCATTTACATCCCCGAGGGTGTGTGCTTGGTCTGGGTTATCGAGTGGAGCTTTATCAACCAGGAAGACGTTATTTTCCCTGCGTTGTCTGAGCTACTCCTGAGCTTGACCCGGGTAAGCTGGTACGTTGGTGGGTTTGTGTGTGCACTTGGTGGTAGCTAGGAGGGTCTGGTGTGTCTAACCTTGTTTCCCTTTTTGTTTTGAAGGTCCCGGCCGGGGTCGAGTAGTCTGCTACAGGGGGATCCGAAGAGACACGTTGCAGTACCCAGAGCCTTGTGTTTCCATGTTTTGTTTACCCACCCTCTCCCTTCGTCGTGGTTTCCCATCACCTGGAGTTATACGTGAGGGTGTTGGGGGGCTACGGTGGGGGAAGAGGATTGGGACATTCTTCACTCCTGTGGTGTTGGGCCGGTTGGCAGGCGAACACATCGCACCCCTCCTTCGAGACATCATCAACCGCTCCTTCGAATATGCCACCTTCCCTGAGAGTTGGAAACAGGCTGAAATCAACGCCCTCCTTAAGAAGCCGACAGCAGACCCCAAGGACCTCAAGAATGTTTGTCCCATCTCCCTGCTCCCCTTACCGGCGAAGGTCACCGAGAAAGCAGTCAACAAGCAACTGACCAACTTCTTCGAAACCAACAGCTCCCTCGACCCATCCTAGTCTGGCTACCGCAGCAACCACAGCACCGAGACCGCCCTCTTCGCCGCCACCGATGACATCAGAACCCTGCTCGACAACAGAGAAACTGCAGCCCTCATCCTCCTAGACCTCTCAGCTGCCTTCGACATGGTCTGCCACCGCACCCTAAAAACACGTCTCCACAACTCAGGGATCCTGGGGAAGGCCCTGTACTGGATCTCCTCCTTCCTCACTGAGAGAACCCAGAGAGTCCGCCTACACCTGTTCCACTCAGAGGCCACCAAGATCATCTGCGACGTACCCCAAGGCTCATCATTCAGCCCGACGCTCTTCAACATCTACATGATCCCTCGCCGACATTGTCCGCGCACACGTCCTCAATATCATCTCCTACGCCGACGACACCCAGCTGATCCTTTCCCTGACCAAAGACCCAGTCACCGCCAAATCCAACTTCAAAGAAGGAATGAAGGCCGTCGCCGAATGGATGAAAATCAGCCACCTGAAACTGAACACAGACAAGACGGAGGTCCTCATCCTTGGACCATCCCCTTCTGCCTGGAATGACTCCTGGTGTCACGCCGCCCTGGGCACAGCACCGACTCCCACCGACCACGCACGCAACCTTGGGTTCGTCCTGGACTCATTGCTCACTATGACCAAGCAAGTCAACGCCATCTCTTTCTCCTGCTTCAACACCCTCCGCATGCTATGAAAGATCTTCAAATGGATCCCCACGGAAACAAGAAGGACTGTCACCCAAGCCCTCGTCACAAGGCGGCTCGACTATGGCAACGCACTCTATGCAGGGACAACGGCCAAGCTACAGAAAAGACTACAACGCATACAGAATGCCTCTGCACGCCTCATCCTGGACATCCCCCACCACAGCCACATCACCACCCACCTGAGAGACCTGCACTGGCTCCCCATCAACAAGAGGATCACGTTCAAGCTCCTCACCCACGCACACAAATCTCTCCACAACGCCGGACCCGAATACCTCAACAAACGCCTCTCGTTCTACACCCTGACTCGCCAACACTGCTCAGCCAGCCTCGCCCTCGCCACCGTACTACGCACTAGAAGAACAACAACAGGCGGCAGATCATTCTCCTACCTCGCCGCCAAGACCCGGAACTCCCTCCCCACCCACCTCCGACTGACCCAAGGCCTTCTCACCTTCAGGAGACATCTCAAGACCTGGCTGTTCGAGCAGTAGCAGCACGCCCCCACCTTCAGCCCCTTGAAACCCTCGCGGGTGAATAGTGCGCTCTATAAATCCACTGATTGATTGATTGAATTATACAATTAATTTTTCATTTAAAAAAATCATCCATTTAGACACTATATACCCCTTTAATCTTCCATCGACCTTGAGATATACATATATAAAACATACTTAATTTTCAGAAAACCACACATTCACTGGACGATGTCATCAGTGATGTCATAAGTGATGTCACTGACCATGTCATGAGTGATGTAATATGTGACGTCATCAGCAGTGCCTTGCAGGCGCACAAGTTATGGTTAGCTGAACTAGCTATAACGGGGAAATTTCAATGGTTTTGTATGAGTGAAATGCCCAGCTAACTAGAACGCCCCTGAAACCTATGGTTTTTTCAGTGAATTTCTAAGGTTTTTTAAATGTTAATTCCAAGCCAAGCCCAAAAAAACAGTGTTATGCAGTGAGTTTTCAGAGCCTACAGAGACACGAGAGACAACAAAGCTGGGATGTAGTCACCCCACACAGTGATTGCTCCTGAAATACTGCCTGTACCTGCCTAAAATGACGGCCGCAACAAACCCTCCTGCGTCTCTCCTGACCTTATCTCCCTCCTCCCCCTACCCCTCTCCGCTCTACTCCACTTTCCTGCTACTGACCTTTGCCCTCACCTTTCCTGGCACTTAGTCCCCACCCTGTTTATCTGTGAATTTTCCCTCGTCAATTGAGATCTAGCTATTTTGTCTGATGCCCGATGGAGCTACCTGGTTTAGCTATAGGGGAGACAGGCTGGGGATTCCCTCCTTGGACGTCACCTACCCAGTCGGTCTTTAGACAGACTTACCTTTCATCTCTCCTATCGTCTCTTCCCGCACCCTCCCTCTATCTATATCTCTCCTTCTCTCCTCTCTCAATGTATTGAGACTGAACTATTATGTCTGATGCCCGATGGAGCTACCTGGTTTAGCTATAGGGGAGATGGACCGTGGATTCCCGCCTTTTGGTTGTCACCTACCCAGTCGGTCTTTAGACAGACCTTTTTTCATCTCTCCTTGTTGTCTCTTCCCTTATCCTCCCTTTCTCACCTCCCCTGCCCCTCCACTACTTTTCTTTCTCCTTTCTCTCCTCTCCTAATTGTATTGCCTATTTTTTGATGCATTGTGTAATTGTTGATCTTTTTTTGTTGCATTATTGATTCTCATGTAAAGCGCTCTGATACCTTCGGGTCCAGGCAGCGCTATATAAAACTCTTTAAATAAATAAATAAAATAAATATCACATATTAAGGTGTGCTGCGTATTTTCCACACAACTTCCAAAAATGCAGCCATAACACACCGTGAAATTTAAATGGTTTAACCACTAATCATGCCTCTCATAATACTATTGCCCCAAACCCACATAAATTCCCAGAAACCTTAGGAAACATGCTAACCAATCATTGTCAGCCATACATAAATGTTACCAGAGATCCCATTGGAAATTTGTTGTCTAATCATAAAGCACAGATACCTCGGGATATCTGGCACCGTTCTCTATTCCAGCACACCCCCAAGGTATTTTCAGTGACTTGTTTGTCATTTCAGTGTCACTCAAACAAGTTTTCTTACCCATGATATCAATTCGCTAATGCACTCAAATCCTATAACTAACTATATAACCACTCACCTTTGACATCACATATAGAGACGCACCACATAATTTCAACAAAACTTCAGAAAACACAATCACAAAATGCATCAAAATGTACATCATAGTGTATGAGAACACTCCTCAATTGTAGGTAGACAGCTGCCCTGATCCTCCTCAAGCTTTCAGCTGCATTCAACACCATATACTACCACATCCTCATCAACAGAATCCACAAGGAAATGCCTTAAAATGGATCGCCTCCTTCGTGACAGGATGTACTTAGAGCATCCTGCTACCTCCCTTCACTTCAGAACCCAAGAACCTCAAATGCAGCGTACCCCAAGGCTCATCCCTAAGCCCCAAATTGCTCAAAACCTACATGACCCCCCGTACCGGCGTCATCAGATCCCAAGGTCTGTCTCAACATAATCTCCTACACAGACGATACACAGCTCATCCTCTCGCTCACCAAATACCCCTCCACCACCAGAACAAACTTCTGCAATGCTATGACCAATGTAGCCTACTGGATGACAGCAAACTGCCTCAAACTCAACTCTGACAAAACAAAAGTACTGATCTTTGGGAGAAACACATCCATAGCTTGTTACCAGCCAAACTTGGATCCACTACCACGCAACCTCTGCAGTGAAGTGACCATGCTGCGAGAAATCAATGGAGTCACCTTATCCTGCTTCCACACCTTCTGCATGCTCCACAGAATCTTCAGATGAATCCCAGACAACATCAGGAAAACTGTGACAAAGGCTGCCGTCACCAGCCACTTCGATTATGGCAATGCACTCTACTCTGACATCTCCCCCCAACTCCTCAAAAGATTTCAGACCATACAGAACAGGGCAGCCAGACTCATCAAGGGCCTCCCCAAAATGGGACCACATCACCCTCGATCTCAGAAACCTCCAATGGCTCTCCATTCAGAAGAGATGCCAGTTTAAGACCCTCACGCATGACTGACAGGATCAAGGACAGGTCTACGTCCACCACCGACTGAGCTTCCACCAACCCGCCAGACACCTGTGCTCTTCCTTACTGGCCCTCGCACACACACCCCGAATCTGTTACAGCTGCAGGGGTGGCTGCTCCTTTTCCTACTTCGCCATCAAAGCTTGGAATGACCTGCCCCTCCACCTCTGAACAGCACCCTCCCTTGCAGATTTCAGAAAGAAACTCCAGATCTGGCTATTCTACTGCTATCTTGCACCCTAGCAGCACCCAGATACCCCTAGGAGGGATAGTGCTGCACTCTACAAATACTGTTTGGTTGATTGATTGATTGAGTGTTGATTGCAGAAGTTTGGAGTAGGCAATTATATAGAGGGTTGAATGGAGATGGAATATGTAAATTGGCGATTTGATTTTTAGACCTACATGGGGAATATTAGTCACATGATCCTTAGCTTATGCTGGTCAACGTGCTATTTTTAGGAAGAAGATTGTGATAGGTTGATGAAAATCTTTATGTGAGTACGCTTTGGTAACTGTTGGGTAAACAAAGATTTAACATAAACATTGATTGCTCAAGTTACTATGTTAAATATGGGTATGATTTTTTTCTTGAGTTCCTCTAACAACATATGTGAATGGTATACTAGGTGACTATACAACACATGTATGTTTGGTAGATATATGTTTGAATATGGTAGCTATGCAGGATGAAATAATATACAATGAGTATACATGCTGAAGATAAGTATTGGAATAATGATGGTTCAGTCCTGTATTTATATTGTTCAATGGGATAAGGTATCTGTAGGGTTGGGGGAGTTGATGTTTCTAAAGTGGTTTTATGTTATTTTAAGAATGAATGTATTTTTATTTACGGCCCAGACGAAGTTCTCTTGAAAGCACGAAATGCGTTGGGCGGGCTGGAAATCGGTGTTTGGAGAAGAAAAAAAATCTTTGGGTTTCAACTCCACTGTATTAATGGGCTGAAGAAAAAATAATCCACCTTGTTGGACTGTGTTGAGTATTAGATGTAATGAACTACTAATTTCTTATTTAACACTCTGTAGCACTACCATGGTGTGGAATTGAGTTATAATTGTTCAGGTTTCATGATCAGTAGGACGCTATGAGGTGAAGCGCTACCCCTTTTCTTTGATTGTTTGACTAGTATCACTTCGGTCTGTTAGGGCCATTCCAGCTCTTTTTGAAGGTCCTTGTCACTTTAAAAGGCATACTATAAAAAAGGGAAAATACAGTTTGACAGAAATTCCATGATTACAGTAAGTGTGATTGTATTTGAAATCTAGAAAGAGTAAATACATAATTATTAGGGGGTAGTGTAACTCATGTAATTCCGTGCGGTGTAATCACATGGAATTAATAACAAATTCAGCAATATCATGTGGAATTACGCAAGAAGAGTAATTCTGCATTTAGGGCTATGTTCTTGGTGAAAAAATGCCCCATCAGATCAAAAATGGAGTGGAGGATGCATTTTACCCTGAGAAATAGCACTAAATGCAAAAGAAGCTAAATAGTGAGTGTGAGCAGGTGCTGCTATATGTGCACTTGGAGTAGGATTTTCCCCCAACTTACTTCCGTATTTAGAGCTAGTTTCTTATTGCAAAATGCACCCTGAAGCTAAAAATGGATGTAAGCGTGCATTGTGCACTAAGAAAATAGCGCTAACTACAACAGAACATAAACAGCAGCATGAGCAGCCGCTGGCGTTCACTAAATGTGCTCTCACTGTAGGATTTACTCCTCCAAAAAACTCTTAATTATACGAAGAGGTGTAATCATGTTATTATCAGGAATTCCACATCAAAAAGTAATGCGAATCACCGAAATTAGTCTGAGTACATTAGGGTAAACAAAACTCCTTCCCGGCATACTAATTATATATGACTTACCAACATAAGGGGGGATGCTTTCCAGCATAGTGGTGGTGATATGATGTTGGCTTCCCTGTCTGGGACCTCCTTTTCTTTGGTGCTACTGAAAGGAAGGAGAGAAGGCACTGGTACATGTAATAAGAATTTAGAGGCAAACATATGCACTGCTTGAGTAACCAACCCAATTGCCAACTATTAGCCTATATCCGGAAATTAGTTTCAAATGATGTTGCTCTTCATCTGCCTTCGACATTTCTGCTATTGCCACTGTAAACAATTGTTATTTGTTGAGGGGGTGGAGGCACTAGATAGGACGTGCCATCCTGCCAGGATGGCTGGAGGCAGAGCTGTGCCTTGCCCCACATACACATCAAAAGCGTTCCTCTAGCAAACACAAAGGCACCTGACACTAGTCTTTTGTTACACCTGATTTCTTGGAGTCTTGACAGGAGAAGAGAAGAACTTTCCAGAGACAGGTGTGAGGTAGTATAGAGAATCCTCCACCCACTTCAAGGCTGGTACAAAGTATAAATATTGGACCTCCAGAGCCACTCTTCAGTGCACTCATGGACTTGTGGACTTTACAGTAGGAGGACTGCCTTGCCTCCCAGAGGTCTGCACTTTATTATTGTTTATGGGCTGTATAAATACTTTACACATTGCCTCTTAGTTAAGCCTGATTGCTTTTGTGCCAAGGTAAGAGAAGGTTAAACACAGGTCAATTTACAAATTTGTGTGGTTCACCCTGACAAGGAGTTTGGTTGTTCCTTGAGTGGATCTTTCTCCCCCATCAACCAATAACCCAATTTCCTACATTGATGTTCTATTGTGGGTAGCAAGCTTGATATTAGAATTGGCCCATGCTCTGCAGCTCCTATCTTAGAGGTTGAGATCATCCAGTTAGAACCTAGTGCATAGGTTCTAATGCTATGAGGGTAATAGTGGGTAAAATGCATTGGTGGCCCTGATATTCATGGACAAAATGACTGCCAAGGAACATGGAGGAGCAACTAAATCTCACTCGGAAAGAATGCTATTTGCAGTACATATTAGGAAAGCTTTCCTTCTTCATGCAACTATTCTCTATCTTGAAGACTCTTTACCAAGTTAAACGGGTTTAGCTTTTTTTACTCAATTTCATGGGATCATGGTAATGAGCAACTGGCAACTCGTCTACCGTGTGTAGGGACACTTTAAGCTGTGACACTGTTGGAGTGTACTGCCAATGCCAGGTTTCTTTATGTGTTTTCACCTTTTCAGATCAAAAGGTTTCAGGCCATGTATAGTCAGACATTTCTGGTGGCCCAGAATTTCCTAACATTTAATTCTGCTTCAAGTAATGGTTGCTCCATGGTTGGTTCTCCATGTATTTCTTTTAATGTACCCATCACCTGCCATTTCATCTAAGGTGTTCCACCAGTTTTGTTTGTCATCTAGAATTATGAGATGCTGGGATTTCAGTATCTGGTTTTGACACAGGAAACCCAGACCCTTCCATACTTAAACAGTATACAATGTGTGTCCATGAGGGCTAGACTCATGAAAGGTTGTCAGGGATCATGTTGCTGAATCCCTTTTCAATGTATTCAATCTAAATTTATCTCAAGAAGATTTCCTGAAAACAGAACATGGATCAGGGACCAGCGGTTCAATGTTCTGCTCCCCGGCCATAGAGATGTAGCTTTCATCGCTGTAATATATTGTTGTGGTAACTTTTTTCAGGAGTCTAGAACACCAAGAGGTTACTTGGCTCAAACAGTAACAAGTAGAGTCTTCTACCTCTGGTACCCTGGGCTTACTCTTCTGTTAAACCCAAGTCTGAACGCCTAGTACACCTCTTTAGTACTTTACCCTTAGGATTGAAAGGCAAAGTAGTCCACAGATGATAACTGAAGGTTAAGTGAAACCTAAAACTCAATCAAACATATATAAATCACTACCCTGCCTGTAATTTTACCTTACAAGAAAATGCACTTTAACCACCATAGTAAACAGTTAAATACTAGAATAGAAATGTATAGGGAGGGAGGAATATAATTGTGTTTCACTGGCAAGGCTTTATAAACTCATATAAATCCTGATAAGGTTAGATTTTCTCGCATTTACCTTAGAAGCAGCCCATGTCTGCCCCTGGGATTGAGGTCCCCACAAAATTAGTTGCACATCGTACCTTTAAATAATTGAGCATGTATCACCCCCATTGCATGTTGCCAGCCATGGGCTGGGGTATCAGTCCTGCTTGTGTGCATCATCATACACAGACATCAGAGAGGGCAGCACCAACCCTGCACCACATCCATTGATTCCAATAACGTCCCAACTGCAAGGCTATGCATAGGTTTGAGTTTTTAATTCGTGAATGGATACTGCTGTACCACCTACTCAGCATTGAGTGAAACTCTTCCTTCAAGGTTGTTCGAGCTAGCTTCTTCAAGTGGGGTGCAGTACTTCCAAGATATAGGGGCCGATTCACAGAAATAACTTAAGACAAAATCCTAAACTTACTACCATTTTGGTATTCACAGAAGGCACTTACTCATTTTGGTATTCACAGAAGTTAGGAGTCCTAACTTAAGGACTCCTAAATGCCTTCTGTGAATAACGAAAGTCTTAAAGTTAGGATTTTTCTCAGTTTAGGAGTCCTGCCTCAGAATTTTAATAATATGTTTGAGTTCAGCTAGCACTGAGGGGAGGGAATGTGGGATTACTGTGCTCCCCGAGCTGAGGAGTAAATGGGGGTTGATTTGTTGATGTATGGTTGGAATCACTCTAGTGGTGTTTCACTTACTCGCTACTGGGTGGGAATGCTGCATCTGAGTGCTCTGCAAAGCTACATACCCACACACCCCCATACTTTAGGGGTTCTTTTTGGTTAGTGTAGTGAGTATTTTGGTTTGAGCAGCTTTTCTTTTTTTGTGAGAACCGCTCTTTTGGTATTGCTAACTCACCATGTTGGTATCGAGTTTTAAGTTGAGTTCAATCAGGCTCTGCGGCATGCTCTTTCTGCTGACCCTAGCCGTTAACGCTAATCATGATCACTTGTATGATCCTGCACCCGTCAGTTCATTAACTTGTCTACGGACAAAACATTGATGTCACAGTGCATTAAAACCTGGAATGTTCGGGGCTTACACACTCCCTCCTACCGATACACAATATAACCATACCTCAAACAACATAACGTACAAATAGCTCTCCTACAAGAAACCCACTTAACACACCCAGCTACAACAAAGCTGCAATGCAGATAGAGGGGACACATGTTTGTCCCGAGTTACTCAGCACATGCTCATGGAGTGTTGGTTTGGGTCTGTCTGGTCCCTCCTCTCTTGGTAGAGGAGGTGATGACAGATGCAGAGGGAAGATATGTCTTTCTTAAAGGGAGACTTGATGGTCTACGCGTTTTCCTGGTACTATATGTGCGTCCAATATGGACCAGGGGCCCTTTTGGTGATCACTGTCACAGATACTCTCTAAATTGAGTGACCTGCCTTGGGTGATAGGTTGAGACTTTAATAGCGCACTGGATACAGGTTTAGACCGCTCATTCCCACCACTGAGATGTACAGCAGCATCTGCCGGTGCCTCAACATTAAGGGGCTGTACACAGAGGTGGCGCTGAGAGGTCACTGCCTGGGTCTGGGTTGTGGGATGCGGAGACAGGTGGAGAGCGTATTAAAGGAGGCGGGGCAAGAGTTGCTGATGTTTGAGACACGCCTGTCCACTGACTCTTCTTGTGCT
The DNA here is from genome assembly GCF_964261635.1 of Lissotriton helveticus. Taxonomy (NCBI): domain Eukaryota; kingdom Metazoa; phylum Chordata; class Amphibia; order Caudata; family Salamandridae; genus Lissotriton; species Lissotriton helveticus. The sequence continues at coordinate 872,011,434 of NC_136065.1, read as the reverse complement.
TTGGAGTTACTGACAGCGAGAACAGCATATACAGCATTACTCGAGCGGCTGAGATGCCTAAACTATGTAGCACACTTGGCTATGACACATGGGGTGGCTGATCGTTCTGGAACCCTCCTAGAAGGGTTGATTTGATAGGATTAGTTGAGACACACAAAATACATGAGGATTTGGTTCTTCATTTCACAACGCTATATCAATCAACTCTGGAGGCATCGGACTCGGAAATAAATGGTTTCCTAGGAGACCTCCAGTGCCCTAGGATACCCCCAGACCAGCACCTAGAACTAGTTACTCCCATCACGATAGCCGAAGTTCAGGCTGCAATGTGATCTCAAGCCTTGGGGAAGGTGCCGGGCCCAGACGGCTTAACATCTGAATTTTATAAAGCATATGCAGATCTCTTGGCTCCGTAATCACATCGGGTATACGATGAGGCATTGCACTCCTTGCACCTGCCGGACACCCTGTGTGGGGCCACACTAGTCACCCTACCAAAGCCTGACAGAGACTCCACCCACTTTGGATCTTACCGTCCACTGGCATTGCTGAACGTGTATTATAAATTCTTGTCTGGAACACAGGTCGGGCAACTAGCACCATTGGTACCACATTTATAACATAGTGATCAGAATGGGTTTATCCCAGAGCGTACTACTTCTCTTAATCTCCACCGGCTTTTCGGTGTCATGCGATGCGCTCCTCGCATTTGGCCCTGTTCTAGATGTCTGGTACTTGACTTGGAAATGGCGTTCGACGGTGTCAAGTGGCCTTTCCTCTACAATGTTCTACCACGGTATGGGATTGGACATTATCTCTTAAGCTGATAAAGTTGATATTAGATACGGACGGAGAACTCTGCTCCGCCCGCGGAGTGTGCTGAGATTTGCCTACTACACGTTCCGCAGAGAACGCAGAGTAGGTAAATCTCTGCACACTCTGCAGTGGAGCAGAGTTGACCAGTCCCCACCTCCACCCCTCTATAAAGAATTAATTGAAAATACATTTAAAGGTAAAAGAAAAAAGACTTAACTTGACTGTAGCGTCCCCGGGCTGCCATCCTCCTCTTCCTCGCGTCTCAGTGTGATCGGCGCATGCGCGAGCACCAGCACATGCGCATTTCTTGCAAGGAATGTGCATGAGCGGGCATGCGCGCATGCACAGATCACCCTAAGATACAAGGAAGAGGAGGACGGCAGCTCGGGGACGCCGCAGTCAAGGTAAGTCTTTTTTCTTTTACCTTTAAATGTATTTTTAATTAATTCTTAATAGGGGGGTGGAGGCAGGTGGCGGAGCGGACTCCGTGGACCTCCGCATAGCCCCGCTCCACCAGCTCCGTCCAGGGTTTGTTGATTTACCACAGAACGATCTTAAGGGTCAGGACTGGTATCTTTATGTCAAAACCTATAAATGTGGGAAGGGGCACCAGATGGGGTTGTCCCCTCCTCTTCTCACTTGTCATTGACCCATCGGCCCTGGCCGTGCACATTTCCACAGGGCTATGGGCAATACAATTGGGCGGCGACATACACTCAATGCCACTCTATGTAGATTATTTGCTTTTGTACATAAAGGATTTCGGGATGGTTCCGGATAATCTACCTAACACACTTACTATCCTCGCACATCTGTCTGGACTGTGTATTAACTGGGAGAAATCATGCCTATTCCCATTCGACCCCCACACGCCAGACCAGGCGCTTCTAGTCAAAGATGCCCCAGTCGCTTGGCAATCATCCATGTTTAGGTACCTGGGCATTCAGATCTATCATTATGACCAGGACTTACTTGACTGTAACCTTACTAGAGCGCTTACCTCTCTGGCGTCGCAGATGACTTTCTGGAAGACGCTCACTCTTTCAGTTGCGGGAAGGGTATCGCTCATTAAGATGGTGGTGCTACCTCCACTCTTCTATTATTTCACTAATTTGCTGTTATATTTACCACCATCCTTTTTTCGGCCCATCAAGCATATGCTCCATAAGTTAATATGGAATGCATCACGATGCAGAGTCAGACAAAAGAGGCTTAGCGGTATCCAATTTAGAGCATTATTATCTAGCACCTCAATTACAACGGGGGTCTCGTTGGGTAGTGGGGTTACAAATAGTATTAATAATAATAACAATATCTGTATTTATAGAGCGCAACAGCTACCTCAAACAGAGGTGTCCCAGCGCTATAGCGGCCAAGCAGGAGAGAGGGGTTTCCAGGAGTCTAGCTTTGGCTAAATAACCAAGTCTTCAAAGTCTTTCTGAACTCTATTTCAGATTATCGGACACAGCCGAGAATAGTCCTCCATACACACTAGATATTCTTCTCCATTTCTTCCATCCCTGCAGCAGGACGTCAGGGCCCCTCCCCTTACTATTGCAGGTGGCCAACCACAGCTTTCATCGCTATTTATTTCTTACTAGAACTACTAAACCATATGCTCCAACAATTCCATTGCTGGATGCCGAGAGGCAATTGGAATACATCACTGGGAGAACTCACTGGCATACGGTGGGCATCCATACGCTAGGTGACCTTTACCGAGACGGCACACTCATGATGTATGAAATCATAACACAGGAGGAGGAGATGCCACCAGGACACTTCCTTAATTGTGCCTCTTGGGTTGGCATGTTGTGGCGCAGATGGGGAGACATAACGCAGGAACTGCAAACACACCTTATACTCCAATTCATACACACAATTGGGAGGGTCGTTAACTTACTTGCTGGTTTGCGGATTCACTCACTTTACACACTGCAACAGATTTGACTGCTTTGTGAACTCGATGGGAGACGGACTTAGATCGCCCATGTACAACTGTGGAATGGACTATGATTCTGACGAGTCCCACATATGTCCCTCGTAATGCCAGGTTTAGACTAATGCACTATTACACAATACTTAGGGAATATTTGACCACAGAAAAAGTGAGTCGCTACTTCCACAGGCAGTACATGGGTTGTCTCCGTTGCACCCATCATAATGCTGATATTGTACATATGATATGCTCGTTTCCCAAGCTGCATCATTACTGGGAGGGGGTAACACAGCATCTGTCCGAATGTACTGATCGACAACTTTTAATTTCATGGGAGGCATGTATACTGGGGATATTCACACGAGATAAAAAACTCAGAGCCACAAACCGATTTTTAGATCTTGTGATTCTAGTAGCCAAACGTCTCATCACGAAACGCTGGAAATCCAGAGACCCACTGTCCTTACTTGTCTGGTCCTACTCTATATCTAATTGGGTGAGAGAAGAGCAGGATTATCCTTTCGTAGAGAGGAAAACGCTCGGTCTGCGCAAATTCCCTATTTCAACTAGCTGGGATGTGATCCTCACGGCCCTTCAAATAGCTGTGCGCCCTGAAGCAGAAGCAGATCATTCTTCTAATATGGAACCAGTACCTGACTAGGAACTGATGTCCAGAACTTACTCTTAATGGATGTGCTGTTCGTGTCTGTCTGTGCTGAGATATATAAACTGGAGGGAGAGGGGAGGGGGAATTACCGTTGTACTGTATAATAGGGGCCTTTACTGATTGTCTCTGGGAAATGCTTTGAGTTGAGGGAGCCTATTTTTGCTTACTCTTTTGTTTCAATGTTTAATGCTTTCTTATATTGGATCAGAATTAGAAATAATCCTCTCCTTCTCCCACCTGACTAACTTGGTCACCAGGAGGTGTGGAACTCACATATATGCTTGATGTTATTGGGGCAATGTAAGGCAATTAACAAAGTAATCTCTCCCTTTCTGATTTTCTATAGACTATGAGACAGCTAATCTGTATCAGGACATCAATATGGATTGAATAAGATCACAAACTTTTACACCATGACACTGCAAATGTGATATAGGAGATTGAACTATATGAAAGTTTCTGAATGTTTTCAGTTACTGCATAGATACATAAGGACACCTCTGTATTATTGCATTATTCATTTACGCGATGTGACAATAAATCATTATTATAAAATTCAATAAACAGATCAAACAAAACAAAATCAAGGTATTATATATTAAATCTCAATCTTGTCAGCCATCAGCACATAGGAAACCCAAAATGGATTCCTACATGCACGCATTGAGCGTCATATATGTACTGCATACCCACTTTGTCTCGGCCATTTACACAAAATTTTGCTGCACCAACCACATGCCATAAGGTTCAAGAGCAGCAACTTGATGTAGTAGCAGTCTTCAAACTACGGTCCAGTCCCCAAAAGTGGGCATGAATTGATGTTGGGACGGGGGCGCCAGGCTCTGGCGGAGACAAGCACTTATTAAACTCCTGGAGAATACAGACAAATATCATGATGTCATTTTAACTAAAGAAAGTGTGGTCATGAGCCATTTTTTGTAATAGGTAATCAGTAACATCCCTCGGCAGTCATATCCGTCTGGGAACAGGTCTCAATCGGGGTCCTCCAAAAAAAACAGCTTTTTATCCCCTTATTTGTGATAAAGGATCACACTGCAGCCACTTTTAAAGTGACACTCTACCAATAACATGTTGACAATCATTAATTTACCTGCGCTTTTAAAAGTGGTCACTGAATATAACAGCATTTGTCACATTTTTAAACACATTTAGAGCTGCCAAGATGTCCCATCTCTTGTGAAACACCTTTGACGAATCCTGGCATTTTAAATAACAGGGGATTGCAGTATGGGACTTTTAGTTTAGCATTTAAATCTTTGTAAAGATGGGCTCAGTCATCCCAGCATGCAAAGTGTGTTTGGCTAAAATGACTGAACTCGTTAAAGGTGTCACCCATTGCACAGTACGATTATCAGCAAGAAATGATAATACAAAAATAATAAAATGGAAAAATTAACATCAATTTTCTCAAACATTTCTTTGAAGCCCTGTACAGTCCAGAAACATTTTGTCTCATTTGCTTGGAATATATTTTTCAATTTCACATATGGGATTTTGTGGTAATGGAAGTGACACTCACGTAAATGGTAATGTAGAGTAGTTTAATTCACAGAAGTCAGGAGAATCTAATCACCCCAGCCAGTAACACAGCCCGCAATCCCCACCCAATATGACAGATTTATTGTAAGAAAAATTAACATAGAACAGTGCTTTTAGAAAATAATGTTACCTATTGTCAGGTAGGTAATACTTGGGTGGAGCATGTTCATTGCTGTCCATCCACTAATGTATTTTAATGCAAACCCATATATATATATAAAGACGAGTAAACATTGGTTTGCAACAGAATGGATGCCTAGCCGAGGCTGGCGTAACAAGGAGAAATATCGATTTTTTTCTCCTTGTTACTTCCGGTTTGCATGCATGCTGCATTCCCTAACACACATGCTTAGATGAATAAGCCTCAATGGATAGTATTTTGTGCATGAAGTAATCCCTTCCTGCACAATAACTATCCGGACCTTAACACAGGCACACTTGTGCCAGCGCACAAGGGTGACTGCGTTGGCGCTAGGCAGCCCAAAGTGCACCAGTGCGAGAAGATAGCTGAACTGCCCCAAATCTATGTAAATATGACGCATTCGGCTCTATCCCTTTCCCGCAATGCAGTGCAGCTACTTCCCTTGCTGCGTTTCATTAGTGCCCACACCGCCATTCACTCCCGCCTGCTTGAACATATACACAATTCCTCCCCAATGAAACTCAGGAGACATATTTATGGGCAAGAACTGTTGCAGGTTTATTTCATACAACACAGGTATGACGTTTTAAGGTGGGTCATCTTACAGGCGATCCAAAGCAGGCAGCCCCTCGCTGTCCCGCATGCCTAAGGAGCCATCTTGCACGGCGAGTCGATGCTCTGACGGTGCAGCACATTACCAACTTCGTTATACTCCTGCCCTCCCTGTTGGGGCGGAGCGGTGTGGGCCACCCCCGGTCGGTTCAGGCCCCCCGACCGCCCGAAGGACTAGCGGGGCGCCGTCGCGGTTTCCCGGAACCTCCTTCGGCTCCTGGTACTTGGCTCAGGCACCCTTACTGTGCCCGTCAGAGGTACCCTTCTGCCGCAGAGGTACCCTTACTGTACCCGTCTGCTTCCAGATCGCCCTGTAACTCCGCCACAGCTCTGGAGGAGGCTTCCGTCGATGACAGAGCCCCCCACCCACCTAGCTACTTCCCGTCGCTGTTTCGTACCTCCTGTACGGCCGGGAGGAATATGTACACTCCCAATCTAGACAAGTGAACCCTGTCTCTGTCGTAGTACCCTTCAGTTTTCTCTTGTATTGGTACTGCCTGATGGAACCCAAGCCTCTCGTCCCATGAGCTCATGCATGGGTCTGTTGACTACTACCCCGAGCGACTGCCAGTGGTTAGACAGATTGCTAGCATTCCTCCTATCACCTTTGCGTGTTTTGGGTAGCTCTTAACCTGCAATCCCTTCGCCTGCCCCAAATTAATAGGCGTACTGTCAGCTCCAGGGGTTATAGGTATTTACGGTCACCCCAGTTCAAAATTTAATACTCTGAAATTCGCTTCCTGGCTCTTTCCAGAAGTTATTTCTTTGCTCGCCTGAAGTCTGGTTACTTAACTCTTTCTCCCTCTGTAAACTTGAAAGGAGGTTACTTCAAATTAACCTATTTGTTCACATTTCCTTGTTTTGCTTAATATGCAATAAGGTAGCTGTTTTCCTTCGGAAATGGGATACAAGGGATCGGCGAGTGATTATTTGCATGATTTTATTAGGTGCTAATGGAAACCAGTGCTATTGGTCCCAGGAAGCAAAAGTGATGGGAATGTGAAAGTTACCCTGTCGCAGAATCGTTTTCTTGCTGTGTGAGCACAGCATCAGTAGTAATTATGACAATGGATTTACAGTCAAATTGTCCTTCCAGTTTTATGTTGTAAATATGGAATAATTGCTGGAGATGCACTATGTTTGTCCGACCTCTGACGGATAAATGGAAAAGTGGACCCACTAGGCTTCGAGCCTGTCACCATGAGCCTACTTCGAATCTTTACTCGGCTTATTTCCCCTCCTAAAAGCGGGACCTGTTCTTCTATCCCTTCCCGTTGTATTTAACAAGTCGAAATTTGTCCTAAAAGATATTGTTCTGATACAAATTACAGGTATACATCAAAGGAGTTCTAAGCCCACTATTCTCAATTTTATTAATATTATTGTGCACCACCACAGAGCCCTACTAAAACCATTGAGGATTCCCGTACCTTACAGAATTCCACACATGTTAGGCCGCCGATACTGGCTGTAAAAGAGCCGCTCTCAGCGTGCTCATGGCGCTCGGGCAACATTCCATCCAGTCCCCGTTTCGCGCGCGCAGTAGGAGCCCCAGAACTTCAAATCCCAGAATGCCCAACACAATGGAGGGAGAAACCCGTATCGAAGGGAAAGCCGGCCGAATATGGCGCCAACCCCGCCCCATCGCTAACTGCGCGTTATGCAAAGGACTGGTAATGCCGCATGCCCGATAATGGCGGCCGGATCTGGCACCAACCAAGAGTGCGCAAAATTGGGCTGCCTGCACTGTTAAAGCCGCCTCGCGGTCATCGCTGTCGAGCGCTCCATCAAATTACCACCATAACCTTTCGGAGATAGGTCACCGTGATAAACCATCTGTCGTCTAAAAGAGTTAACAAAGGACCGGCAATGCCGCATGGCCGGTAATGGCGGCCGGATATGGCGCCAACTAAGGGTGAACTAAATGGGCTGCATGACGCTGTTAAAGCCGCCTCGCAGTCCTCGCTGTCGAGCGCTCCCTCTAGATTACAATCGGCACATTTGGAGATAAGTCACAGCGCAGGGACGTCATTTTACACTTTGTCTTCCTCCCACCGGAGGAAAACAAATTATGTACAACATATGCTACGCTACACTCAGCTGATATCTACTCAAGGGTACGAACAGTTATAAAGGCAAGCCTGCCTTGCTCGTCACATCCCAGCTATGCTTTAAAAATGGCATTCGTTACTGGTTTCCCTTAGGTTCACCAAACAAGCGGCTCTATGTTCCTGTTTCTAATTAAACCACTGCCCTGCAGAACAGTGCAGCACATTCCCTATTTATTATGCAAGCACACCACAAAAGGCACGTTCTTAAGATTAAGTGCTGGGGCCTTCTCATGCACCGGCAAGCTGGCTCGGGCACAGCCGAGCAACTTTTTATGCATTCACAGTTTATACTGTGCAAACATAGAACTCGGGATTTCTCAGGTAATGCCTAAAGTGGATAGGGCAAACCCCAGAATTGGAGAGCAACCTCTGCTCACCGTTCCCGTCCTGCTAGGCCAGCTGTTCATGCGTTAAGACAAGATTCTCCCGAATACCCAATTCTCTAACTACCCGCGATCTGCCACCACTAACCCCCCGTGGCCGATACCACAGGGCCCCATACGACCTGGTCATGCCCAGGGACAGGGCCGGTGGAGGCAAGTCGGAAGCAACATACCTCAATAGAGTGATCCGACGACATGACGCGAGCCGAACAGTGCTTGAGCCGCGGGAGACTAGGATGCGAGAGGCCGAGCCTTGGCCACCGCGTTAGATATAGGGGGTTCGCCCCTCCCACATGTAGGCCCTCCCCTGGCCTGTGAATGGTAGACGCGGGGCGGGCGCCCCACCAGTGACGGCTGGAGTTTTTGCCGGGTGGGACTAAAGCGCTGCCCCGCCCATGTTCCCCTGCGGGTCACGCAGTCAGCGACAGAAACCTTAATACATCAGGGTCCAAGTGTGAGAAAATAAACACACTACTTCAAATCAGATGTGCCTAAATTCTTAAGAGGGTATGTACCAAGCTCCATTAAATTATTCAACTGAAAGAAATAGTCCTGAGCACTCAACAAAAAGTCAATCATCAATGTTGAAGTGTAGAAAGTTCAATTTTTCTTTATTCCTTTTTCATCTCGTGGTCATCAGCTGTAGACACAATGCACATGCAGTCAAGAATGGAACAGATAACACGTGTTTCGTCAGGCGTAAATGCCATCAACTTCCTTAAGGCAGCACGAAATGAGTACAAGAAGGGCCAGTCTCTGTATGGATCAACAGTTTTAACCTGAAGTATTCTTTAGTATACACCACAGATTAGATCGTAATGTGGCAATAACCAAACAACGTTAACGTCTTGGGCGTCAAAACGTGATAAAATCTTACCTGAAATGCAAAGCAGGAACAAACAATCTCACTGATCAACTTGATGTCATACATACCTCTGCAGTCCCTTTTCTGAGTATATCAGCCTGGAACGAAAGCACAGCAATTACTTTCTAGTAATCAAAAGTTCACTGAGAAAAGCTCCCTAGCACCACTGGCTCCAAATATGAACACATACTCCAAACCAGTCACTTCTTTTCAAAAATACCTCCACCTGTACCATAATATCAGTTCATGGAATGTGCCTTGGGACATAAAGCAAGCAAGAGAAAACGACTTTTCCTGATTGGAAATTAAACTACTGGAGCCGGTGCCACTGAACCTGCTGCGTCAACTATTAACCTCTATCTGGGGTTCCACACAGGCGCGCAACACCCATTGGGCTCACCGGGCTTCAGACCCCCCCCTTGTATTCTCCAGCCCGGGCTAATTTGACGCGCACTGAAAGGATAAAAGAAGGCTGCGCATCGGAGCCCAGAATGTGATTTTTATGATGCTTTCTGAGGCCCAGCAGCCCGAGCCAGCCAGCCTCTGAACAGTTTCAGTTAACCTCTTGTTTTCCTTTACTGGCCCCGAGGTGATATCATTGCCTGAAGGCAGGGATTTCACCTAAGCACTTGATGTGTTCAGCATGGGGTGGGGGTGGGAGTGGGAAGATGCACACAGCAGGGGGAAAGGGCTGGCCAGTGCAGGTGACGCTTTTCCTTTGTATAGAAATTCCTGCTGGCGTCAAACCCCAGGGTTTGCTGTCTGTGCACTTGCATGGATGTGTATTCCATACAAGTGCACAGACAGCAAACCCTGGGCTATGACGCCAGCAGGAATTAATTTACAAAGTAAAAGCATCACCTGCACTGCCATCCCTTTGCCCCTGCTGTCTGTGCACTTGTATGGAATTCACATCCAAGGCCCTGCTCACCAGTTAAATGGTGAACAGGGCCATGGATCTTTCTCTTTTTGCATCCATGGGCACCAACGACACAGAAGCAGAGGAGGCCCTGGTAAGGAGAAAGCAGGAAACATTTGCCACACACCTAGCTACACTGTGAGATCTTCGGGAGGGGCTGGATGCCAGGACGCAGTGCTGCTGATCAGCCCAACTCAACTGAATAGTATCAGAAGAGCAGGCAGCCGTTTTTTATGTAAGTTTATGTAACTTTAATGAATTCTTCAGCACAGCATTACCTACTGCCTGCATATCTAGGTTACTCTAAGGGAATGTTGTTTTTGACTTACATACATGGAAACCTCAGAGGAGAGTCCCCTCCGAATATGCACATGTAGTGTAAGTTTGTAGTGTTCATTTTTTGGGGTGCTATGTGGGTAACTTTAGGGTTCAGGGTGGGTGTGGGTTTTAGGGTGCCATCGAGTAATTTTAGGGTTCAGGGTGGGTTACGGATTGGGGTGCCAGGGGGTAATTTTATGGTTCTGAGTGGGTATGGGTTTTAGGGTGCATGGGGTAATATTAGGGTTCAGGGTAGTAATGGGATTTGGTGTGCCAGGGGGTAATTTTAGGGTTCAGGACGGGTATGGGCTTTGGGGGCCAGAAGGGTAATTTAGGGGTTCAGGGTGGGTGTGGGTTTTGGGGTGCCAGGGGTAATTTTAGGCTTCAGGGTGGGTATGGATTTTGGGGAGCCAGGGGTAATTTTAGGGTTCAGGGTGGGTATGGGTTTTGTGGTGCCAGGGATACTATTAGGGTTCAGCGTGGGTATGGGTTTTGGGGTGCTAGGGGTAATTTTAGGGTTCAGGGTGGGTATGGGTTTTGGGGACAAGGGTGTAATTTTAGGGTTCAGGGGGTCATTTTCGGGGTCAGAGTGGTAATGGGCTTTGGGGTGCCAGGTGTAATTTTAGGGTTCAGGGAGGACATGGGTTTTGGGGTCCCAGGGGTAATTTTAGGGTTCAGGGTGGGTATGGGATTTGAGGTGCCATGGGGTAATTTTATGGTTTAGGGTGGTAATGGGTTTTGGGGTGCCATGGGGTTAATTTTAGGGTTCAGGGCGGGTATGGGTTTTAGGGTGTGAGGGGGTGGAAATTTGAGGGTTTAGGGTGGGTGTGGTTTTCGGGTGTCAGGGTGGGGGCAATGTTACGGTTCAGGGTGGGTATGGGTTGTGGGGTGCCAGGGAGTAATTTTAGGATTCATCGTGGGTATGGGTTTTGGTGTGCCAGGGGTAATTTTAGGGTGGTTGAGGATTTTGGGGTGCTATGGGGTTAATTTTAGGGTTCAGGAAGTGAGGGTTAATTTTAGGGTTCAGGGTGGGTGTGCGTTTTCGGGTGCCATGGTGTTAATTTTAGGGTTCAGTGCAGGTATGGGTTTTAGGGTGTGAGGGCGGTATTTTAGGTTTCAGGGTGGGTGTGAGTTTTCGGGTGTCAGGGGGGCAATTTTAGGGTTCAGGGTGGGTATGGGTTTTGTGGTGCCAGGGCTACTATTAGGGTTCAGCGTGGGTATGGGTTTTGGGGTGCCAGGGGTAATTTTAGGGTTCAGGGTGGGAATGGGTTTTGGGGGCAAGGGTGTAATTTTAGAGTTCAGGGAGTAATTTTGGGGGTCAGTGGTAATGGGATTTGGGGTGCCAGGTGTAATTTTAGGGTTCAGGGAGAGCATGGGTTTTGGGGTCCCAGGGGTAATTTTAGGGTTCAGGGTGGGTATGGGATTTGAGGTGCCATGGGTTAATTTTAGGGTTTAGGGTGGTAATGGGTTTTGGGGTGCCATGGGGTTAATGTTAGGGTTCAGGGCAGGTATGGGTTTTAGGGTGTGAGGGGGTGGAAATTTTAGAGTTTAGGGTGGGTGTGGTTTTCGGGTGTCAGGGGGGGGAATGTTAGGGTTCAGGGTGGGTATGGGTTGTGGGGTGCCAGGGAGTAATTTTAGGATTCAGCGTGGGTATGGGTTTTGGTGTGCCAGGGGTAATTTTAGGGTGGTTAAGGGTTTTGGGGTGCTATGGGTTTAATTTTAGGGTTCAGGATGTGAGGGTTAATTATAGGGTTCAGGGTGGGTGTGGGTTTTCGGGTGTCAGGGGGGCAATTTTAGGGTTTAGGGTGGGTATGGGTTTTGGGGGGCCGGGTGGTAATTTTAGCGTTCAGGGTGGGTATGGGTTTTGGGGTACCTGGGGTAATTTTAGGGTTCAGGGCGGGTATGGGTTTTGGTGTGCCAGGGGGTAACTTTGGGGTTCAGGGTGGGTATGGGTTTTGGGGTACCAGGAGTAATTTTAGGGTTCAGGGTGGGTATGGGTTTTGGACTTGCAATGATAAACATTTCACGAGCACATTGTCCTCCTATAGAAGTAATTGTTGACGAACTGGCGAAAAAGGGTAGTCGCCTTGAAATGGCATTGTGAAAATTGGTTATACTGTGTTCTTAAAGTGCTTTGTAGTAAAATATATTAAATTGGCCTTTTAATTCAGTACATTCTGTTCCTTTTTCATAAGACAATAGGACATAAATGCATCAAATTAACAAAAATGTGTGCTCTAATTGTCCAGTTTCAAATGCAGAATTCATCACGTTTTCTCCGCTTGACCTGAGCATTAATCGATCCCGATTATCTGCCATTTTAGCCCCACCCCATTGATTAACATTAGCCACGCCCCTTCATTTGCCATGTTAGCCCCCCCCCCCCCCGAAATTAAGACCTAGTTGCGCCCCTGGTTCCACATAAGCGTTCTACTCGCCGCGAAGCGCTTTAAAGCCTCGTGAGAGGTCGTAAGTGCTAGATAAATACAATTTACAATTACACTAATTGGCACGTACGGACATAATAAGGGGAGAGCGCACACACTTCTATGTACGCATAGGAGGCAAGGGAGAGGCAAGGTGCTCCGCGACACCTGGCATAGGGATCCTCCATTTTCCATAGCTAGCCATGCCATTTGCGCCCCCTTCATGTCGGGGCAACACAGCTCCCTCTCGAGCCGCGCTTCTGTGATAGCAACACCTGTCCACTGTCCATGTGGAGAAGTGTGGCTCACTGGTTAGAGGAGGCAGACCTGGAAGCAGAGGTCAGCCCGGGACCAGGGTTCAATTCCCGGCGCGGCGGGGTCTTGAGTCCTAAAATGTCCATGGACTCGACAATTCTCGCTCCGGTGCCTACTCGATTCACGGGTTCACACTCTGCGACTCTGGGCAATAGCTTGCTTAATCTCCACGACGGCCCCTCGCGGCGGGATGCCTGGCTTTCACCTTGCGGATACCCTGCCGGGGTTATCTCACAGGGGAATACCAGGACGGGTTCCCTAAGCAAGCGCTTAGAAACCGCTCGGTGATTTGCGCTATATAAATTCCTGTACATTTACATTAAGCTGGAGCCAGACAGGTGAATTTGTTTCCGGCGCCAATTAGTGCCTTTCTTTGTGTTGTTTACTAAAGTGACTGACAATAGCTCCCCTGGGAGTTGGAGTGAGTCTGTCAGTTCAAATTATGCTCATCAGCAGACGGTCAGCACTCTTGAGCGTCATCTACTGGCTCTCATCTGGGATTCATTCGCAGCATTGAGGGGACAGCTTCTGACAGCGCCAATACATCCATCCTTTCTGTCCCTAACACAAACAGGATTTTCAACAGAACAGATGCAAAAGGGAACACATGTATAATAATAGACAATGGCAAACAAGACGAGTTCCAGTACTGTAATGTATTCGAAAGAAATAATAGGCCTTTCAAACTTTGTAAAGATATCCCATTCCATACACGTTCATAAATGGCGAATGCAAATCATACCGGTCCTGGTCTATTTCCTACAGATAACATGCAGCAGGCAATGGGACGTACGTGACTCAAAGATATTGACCCCAATGTAAACATTCACGACGTAATTAATATATGCAAGCATTAGCCACAACATAATTTAACAATGGACCTAGTCAGGTTGTACCATTGTGACAGAGCCGGACAACACCACTCATTTAAGGTGTGGACCTGAGCCCATGCCAGGGCGCATAAGCAGGGTAAGGGACAACGTAATGTGCCTGCCTAACTAACATTGTTAACACTCAAATGGGCCAGCTATTTCACCACATTCATTCTTTTGTCCATCTTCCAGTCCTAGTTAAATATTGCATGCTAAGGAATCTGGGGGCATATTTACAAGGAAGTGGCAAAGAATGGTGTTATCCTCCTTGGCTTAACGCCATACTCCGCCACTTCTGAAAGGCAGAGCTGCACCGTATTTACAAGAATACAGTGCAGCCTTGTGTTTACCCCTGCGCTGGCGCTAATTTAGCTGCCTAGCTCCAACGCAGGATCACCTTGCACTGCGTTGAGGAGAATGATTGTTTATTTGCAGGAAGGTGTCCCTTCCTGCACATAAACAATCTGAAATGGCATTTTTAAACTTCCATGTGTGCTGTTAATGCAGCACACATAGAAGTTGCAAATCTGAATTATTTTTACATAATTGTTTATGTGCAGGAAGGTGTTCAATCAATGGTGTTTTGCTGTTTCTATGTGTGCTGCACAACGCAGCACACATGGAAACAGCAAAAACGAGGAGAAATAAAAAAATGCCTCGTGTCGCCAGGATAAGACCAGGTTTTCCCTGGTCTTACTTTTGGCGCTGCCCCATTTTACGCCACCCTTGTAAATATGGGGCAGCGTCAAAATCAATGGGTGTTGCGGTGGAATGCCTACCACAAAACCCTTTGCCCGCCCCTTTCACGCTAGACTTTTAGCAGGAGTTGCTGACATACCCCTAGTTGCTTACATACCCATACCACCAAGAAGCTACTGCTGGCCAGCTGCTATGTACCAAGGAGAACAGCAATCTGATCCATCTACTAAGAGAACAAACCAAAGGCTTCTCCCACCCAGCTGGCCAGCCCAATATTGACAAATGATAATCCTGAAATTCTAAATGAGAAAATATTCTTAAGATAAATGAGAAGAGTTCTTCTCACATTCAGACTGTGCAGCCTAACTTTCTCCTCAGAAGTAGGAAAACGAAAAACTCAGGCAAAATCGTCTCCTGCTACATAAGAAAATGATATTTCACTTTCAGCACAAACAATGGACCTGGCTCAAGAATAACTCTACTCTCAAAGATTTTACTAAATGTATGTCTACAAGAAAGAGAGCCCACCTCACCCAGCCTTCTAGTGAAGGTAATTAACATTAGGAAAAAAGTATTTAGTGTCTACATATAAGGTAGAGCAAGTTCAGGGTAGTTTGTTTACTTGTAGGTATTTATCTAGGGCATCCCAGAGACGTCTTGGTCCGGCAGAGGTGTGTATTTTGGAGCATAGTATATTCCACCATTTGTCAAAGGAGCTTGGAGATGTCGTTTTCCAATCTGCGAGTATAGTCTTGGTCCACAATGAGATGAGAAGATCCATTAGTAGTCCAGTCATTTCAGAGTTAAGGGGATTAGCTTAGATGGCCAGTTCTGTCGTTAAGAAGTCAATTTCTATTGTTGACCGTGAGATTTTCTTTATCAGTGACTGTATTCTCAAACACAGCGGAAAGATACATTTTGCATGTAAGAAACATGTGTGTAGGTCACCTGTACCTTCCTCGCATCTCCAGCATAAGTCAGAGTCTCTAAGCCCCAGTTTATGCAGTCTGAAGGGGGTCCAGTAAGTGTTGTGTATTGATCCGAACCCTACCTGTGCAAGAGCTGGTGTGAAGGATTACTAAAGTTCTCTCTCCCCTCTATTTGGGTGCATGCACCTGAATTATGGTACCCTCAGTGTTAAGTGCGAGCCCAACCCAGTGTATCCTCCCTTTCCCTCCATCCTCTCATTGCCTATATCTCTTATTCCTCCTCAATCTAGCTTTCCCTATATTCCTATCTCTCTTCACCTACGAGTCATTCAGTTTGCCATGTTACACTCCTGTTGAACCAGGCTCCATAGTGCACCAATGCAGCACCTTTTACTTCATTATGATTGCAGATCTTGATGTATCTCATTAGGTCTCCCACCATACTTGTTTAAGACTGCAAATCAATGCTTGTTTCTCCTTCCTGATGTATTGTAACAGTAATGTATGATATACTGTTGTAACTTATTTTACCTTTTTTTATATAAAAGTAAATTAATTGAACAACAAAAAGTAAGGTGGGACCTTTAAAGCCTCCTAAAACAGCAAACGATCCCAAGTAGAAAGGGCAGGAACACTCATAGGCTGGATATTATTAAACCCCTGAACAAATGTTGAATCAAACCTTCCTAATCCCAGATATCACTGAAGGCTCTGAGGCCTGCCCACTAAATCTTCAAAGTGAAGACCTTCAAACCCAGGTGAAACCCATCCTGTAGGAAAGAAAGGACGTGAACTAAACTCATTATTTGAGGATCAAAATGGCAACACACCATTTGTTTAAAGAACCCCAATCTCTGGCATAAGGTCTTAAAGTGGATCGTCTTCTAGATGCTTGAAGTATGGAAGCCAGGGAATCATAGAGTCCTTTAGACTTTAACCCTAGACTCTAATTATTCAGGTTGCTAGTCTTGCTAGAGTCTCTTGACGTAACATAGGAAAAGCCAAGGGAGAATGAGACGTGGAACATGCAGGTCCTGAGACACTATCATTGCTATCTGGAGAGGTAACTAACATGAGCAGGGCTGTATCAATCAAAATCAATGAGGCCCTCTTTCTCATCACTGTGGAAAAAAACATAATCATTATGCGTAAAGTAGGAAAGCATAAAAGAGACCTAAGGCCACCAGCAGGATAGAGCATCCACTGCCAATGATTCCTCCTCACTCCCTTATTGAACATTGTGCAAAGAAGCCAACAGACCCACTACTGGTTGAGACCCATTTCTGGCAATGTTGGAAAAATACAAGATGATGCCATCAAAACCTCGGAGAAGCTGGAATGGCTCTGCTCACATTTTCTGCAACTATGTTGCAGATGCCCTGAATATGGACTTCTCACATTAAAATCACATTCAGTTTTGCCCAAGTAAAAATATGATCTGCCAAATTGGGGAGGCAACTGATCTTCTCCCCCGTTTTTGATATATGACTTTGCAATCATGTTTCTTGTCCTGGCCAGTACTGATTCTCCATCCAGAAAATGAGAAAAAACCATCAGGGCTGGGGAGATGACCTCCAGTTTCCTCCATTTACATGATAGGAGACTCTAAAGTAGAGACTAAAGGCCCTCCGCCTGATGAGTCTCCAGCCACACCCTCCAGCCTGTTAGACTGGCATTACAGGAGGATCCCCCTCAACATATTTCAAGAGTTACAGTTCCAAATCAAATCCTATCAAACTGGTTGGGCAATTGCATTGGGATCAGAAGAGAAAGATCCTGAGATACCAGATTCCAACAGCTCATATTCTATCTCAAGATCTTGTGAAGAATAAATCTGGCACAATATACCAGAAATATTGTCTCTGCCAGATCTCTCTGTATCTGTATCAACAGTGCAGCAGACAGAGCAGAATAGAAGAGAAGATTTAAGATCTGAGTCTGAATTTTATATAACTTTTTCTACTGGTAGTGTTACTAAACTCGTGTCTGTCCAAAATCTTGTGTCTATGAAGTGTTTGTCTTGACATGGAACCAGCTCTGACCTTCAGAATTTTTAAAAAGCCCATGACCTTTTAGAATCTTAGGCACACTCTTCATCTGCTTTGCTAATCGACCTCTTGATGGTCAATAGAGCAACTAATTGTTCAGATACAGGAGAAGGAAGATTCCTTCCTGATGAAATAATTCCACCAACAGTACTAGCACTTTTTCTGAAGAGTCCTGGTGGTAATTTCAGTCCAAAAGGCAGGACACTGAACTGAAAATGAAGGCTGTCCACTGCAAAATGAAAAAACCTTTGATGCGGCTTGCGGATTGGATATCCAAATAAGTATCCTCACAATATATGTAGGTAAGTTAGTCTTGAGGGACTGAGATAATATCCCTTTTGTTCCATAAAGTGCAAACCCTTCTCAAAGGGCCCTGCAGTGAACTGAATCTCTGGTAGCAGACGTACTGAAGGCAGAGTCTGGAGGATATTCTTAAAAGTCTGTAAGATAACCTCTCTTGATAATGCTCACGACTCACTGGTTGGAGGTATAGTTGTCAGGAATTCCACCTGGAACATCTATGCTGGTTGGCAAACTTGTTTTTTCCCACTGACTTCTTAGGCTGGAAATTCTTGCTCCAAGATAAAGAAGACTTAGTAATGTTCTTGAGAGAATCATATGAATAACAACTTCAAGACTTATAAGAACCAGAAGATTTCCCTTAGTGGAATCAGGTGTGTTTTCTGTGCTTAAAGGCTTCATCGCTTATCTTGTCCCCAAACAACTTCCTGTCATCAAAAGGAATCGTCAAGACAGGTGACTTTATTGAAATGTCCAACTTCCAGTCCCTTATGCAGAGGTTGCTTCTAGCCAAACAAGCTGCGCTTGCTGGCACCGATGTTGATATCAACATCTCAAAAGAGATGCCAGGCAAACTTTGCTTCCTGCTCCATTTCGACCAAAATATCTGAGAAGTCTGTGCCTTGTTCTATCGCCACTGCTAGACTCTCAATGTCCTTGACTAGGGACTGTGTAGCACAAGCCAAATAAATATCAGCCTTGAGACTTAAATTATTCACAGCAAAAGGTCTTTTTAGAGCGTTGTCAACCTTTTTGTCCACCAGATTATTCAGAGAACAGTCTTCTGTTTTGACCGAGGTTTAACAAATTAACATGACCCAAATTACATCCGCCTTTAAATTGTGGAGGAGCATCTCCTCTGCTTCCTCCAGTGAACCTAGCTTCTGCAGAAATCTTTGAACATTCGCTCGTTCCACCTTCTTCCATTCTCCAAAGATTAGATCTATAATCTTCTTGTTTATAGGCATGGTAAAAGATAGTGGTTTATCATATTATGGAAACAAACCCTCCTCGTTAGGGACAGGAAATGGAGGGATCCCCAGACTGTCTCCTAAATACTCCAACAACTCAGCACCTCTTCCCTACAGGCACTGATTCTTTGTCAGAAGAAGTCTCTGAAGAGGCATGTCTCCTCTTTGCATTACTTTTTCCCCTACATTTTTATTTTTATTTTATTTTTTGAGTTTTATATAGTGCAAACTTGACCCGAGAGCATCAGAACGCTTTTCAAGGACTATGTATACATCATTAACAGGAGGTATAACAGAAGATGGAGGGGAAAAGTAATACAATCTAAGGCAAGAAGGAGGTAAACAGGTGACAATTACAGGAGATAGATACAAGTGTGAAGCATTTATTTATACAGTATATGGTAGGGATGGGGTATACAGAGGGGGTGGAAATATAGGTTAGAGTGATGAAGTGAGTTTGTTAGACACAGTATTTGGTGGTTCAAAAAAAATGTTTTTGGTGGATAAGTTCAGGAATTTTTTGAGAAGAGACAATTTTACATTTTTAGGTAGGATTGGTTGTCACACACGTCCTTAGGAAGGCCATTCCAAATTCTAGGGGTGTTCACGGAGAAGGATCGAGTGAGAGATTTGGCTGTCTTTAATTTAGAAGGGATGAGGAGAACAGTGTTGGAGATTCATAGACATCTTTTATGGCCTGCTTTTGGGAGTTTATTAGAGAGGTCTGTTGGTTTTCCAATGTATAATGCTTTGTGCGTTATGCAAGCTGTTTTGAATATACTTCTCCCTTCAACTGGTAGCCAGTTGAGTTTCTTGAGAGTGGAAGTGATGTGGTCAAATCATCTCTTAAGTCTGGATTTCATTGTCAGACAGTGGATTTATGGGGTGCCAGTGATCATTGCATTGGAGAGGTCTTTGGTGCGGATAAATGGCTTGATTTTCTATTATGTGTTTTAGTGTGTAGAAGGCACTTTTTGCTGAAGAGTTAGTATGTTCTTTTATGTTCAGGCTTTTGTCGAAGGTAATCGCATGATATTTGACAGAGTTGGATATAGATAGTTTACAGTTTAGATCAGTTAAACTGTTGAACCACTTGTGGATGAGGTAAGGATTGTTTTTAGGCTGGATGAGGAGGAGTTCAGTTTTTGGGGGGTTTAGTTTTAGGTGGTTATTTTTGAGCCAGGTGTGTATATTAAGAAGAGGTTGTTCTTGAAGTGTTCAATGTCTTTAAGTGAAGTGATTTTGAAATAGATTTGGGTGGCATCTGCATAAAGATGGTAGGCAATACTGGCTTGTTCTAGGATCGGCGAAAGGGGTTCCATGTAGAGGTTTAAGAGGGCAAGTGAAAGGATTGAGCCTTGGGGGACTTCTTGGTTTACTAATGCTGCTGTCTATGTGAACTTGTTTAGTTTGATTAGCTATTGTTGCCAGGAACTGACTATCCCCCTCAAGACTAATAAGCTTTAAATCAAACATTGCCAGCCTATACTTTCACCAATGATATGTATTTCCAGCAATCAATTGGTTCAACAACCAAGAGGCAAACATTTGAAGAAGTACTAAAAAACAATTCATAAACCCACTCAAAGGGGAATTTGCACATCCTCTGAACAGGCCAGAACACTAGGAGAGCCCCACTTTCTCCTTTGTGCCAGCGCTCCTACTGACTCCCTGATACTGCCTCTTCTGACATGGAAGGAACGCCCCAGCACCTTTGAGCTGGCCGAGCCACATGCTGCCAAACCTCCAGCATGACCCCATACACCGCAGTGCTGGAATTTTCACAGGTTGGATGTCCTGACTTGCAGTGTCTCTCCTTTCTCTGCTGCAATTAATGAAGCTGCCTCAACTCCCCACATATCTGAGCTGGTGAGTTCATCAACAGAAAATCCTAACAGGATGAGTGGAATGGGGATGATTGGATGGTACTTAATTTTAATTAGTAAGTGGTGATTGGTGTCTATGGATGCAAGGCTTTTTGAAATGCCTGTGACTGAGGCAGTGGAAGGATATCAGTTGTGAGAAATTGGGTTACTATATTAACCTGTACTTTAACCTCTGCTAGCTTGGCACAGAAGCAGCTAGGCTTAACTTAGAGGCAATTTGTAAAGTTTTTTTGCAGCACTTAAACATTAATTAAGTGAAAACACAACACAAGCAAAATCCCACACCAATTTAGACAAATAGAGTAAACGTTAATACATTATTTAACACTGAAGTGCCGAAAATCCATTCAGCACAACCGGAGATTTGTAACTTAGAAGATTTAAGGTAACCATAGCGCCAAAAAGCACATAGCACCAATCACGGTTATCTAGTCGTACAAGACCGAGTGAAAGTCACAAGTTGAGGTCAACTGTGATAGAGCACGTGACAGATTCAGGGACCAGGTTAGCCTTACTGAAAAAGTTACCTTCTAAAGAACACCCCAAAGAGTGCAGTTCATGGTGGGGGAAGTTGGAAGGAGCGGGAAAAGTATAGTGGATGGTCATCGCTGCAGCACAGAGAGCAGGTCAGGTGCTGCAGACTCTCATAGCTGTAGAGCGAGGATCCTGTTGGGCGTCGTGGACTATCATTGCTGGAACTTCAAGTTGGAGGTCAAATCAGGCTTTCCATGCTGTAGAAAGTGCAGATCTTGGTTGCTGGTCATTGCTGGGGGTTACTGTAGCCCGAGGAGCTGGGTTCACCAGAGCTTCATATTGGCAGGCGGCATGATCTCGGCACGAATTAGCCTGTTCGCAAAGAGCACAAAACTTTAGGAATTCTCCCTTTGTTCTAGGAGGAGCTCGATTGATGCCACACCAAGGGTCCAGGGCCTGGGAGCACTTCTTGGGGATCAGGAACACACTGCAGCAGCAGCAGGGCTCAGTTAGGTACAGTTTTAGGTCCAGGCAGGTCTAGTGCAGCTAGATAGTTTCAGGGAAGCCTTTAAAGCCTGATGTGTCCCAGGAGCTCAGAACAAGAGCCAGCTAACTAGCCCGGGATGTAGTGTGCAGGTCCAGTCTTCCTTCTCGGACAGAAGGGCAAGCCTCAAATGGCAGGGCAATACTCTGCCAGCAGAGCAGTCCTTATTTTTGTAGTATCCACTGGTCTCTTAGTGTACTGAAGAGTGGGTCTGAGGGTCCCCTTTTTTCCTGATGCCCATTTTGAAGTGGAAGAAACTCCTGGAGTCTTCCCCTACATAAGTATCTGGAATATGCTTCCTCCCTGCCCTGGTCTCAGTATGTCTGCAGGCACAATAGGCTAGTGTGAAGCCTTATGTGTGTGAGCTGAGGCAGTGTCTTTGAAGTGCAAAAGTGACAGGTGACAGCTCTGCTCCTCTCATTAAGTCAGTTTGGCCCCTCCTGCCAACACCCAGACCCTCTATTGTGGGGCTGTCTGGAAGGACACAAAGGCCAATTGTCAACTATACTGCTCATTTGACCCAGAAAACAGGCTGCAGGCCCAAGTGTTTAGGACAAGAAAATGTCAACTTTCAGAATGCGGCATTTTCAGAATTGTGACTTAAAATCTGACTTTACCATTAAAGATAGTTTCAAATTTCAATTCTTCGGACACCAAACACAATATTTCTACCTTCTCCCAAACAAAAGTTAGCACTTATTAAATGTAGTAATGGAACCCAATATCATTCTGTGGGAGACGTAGGCTTCACAGTAGTGAAAAATGAATTTGGGAGTTTTTCACTACCATGACATGTAAAACTAAACGTACATGTTCAACTGGGTACCTGGGATGCCACTTTTCTAGGGTCTTTAAATTAAATGTGCTAATTGGGTATAAGCCAATTTGACCAATTTCAAAGGAGAGAGCACTTTAGCACTGATTAGCAGTAGTAAAGTGAGTCCAAAAGCCGACAAAAATGAGTTCAGCAAATCAGGAAGGGTAAAGGCAAAACGTTTGGGGTACTACCACCCAAGGGTGTCAGGTCTAACATGTGTCCCCCCCAGCCGAAATTAGTGAGAACTACCCATCCTCATTAAGGCGGAAGAACCTGGAAAGACCATCAGCAGTGGAGTGGTCAGTCCCAGGGTGGTGTTCCACCATAGGTCTATTCCCTGTAGGAAGATGGACAACCTCAACAGTTTGGGATTCTCAAACCTCATTTGCATGATCTACCTGAGCGGTATGTGGTCCGTCCAAACAAAGAAGTGAATCCCTAACAGGTATAGTCTCAACTTATTTACTGCCCAGACCACTACAGACATTTCCTTTTCTATGGCACTCAAACCTTGCTCCCTGGTAGCATCCTCCTGCTGATAAAGGCTACTGGTTGGTCTAGGTCCTCTTGTTTTATCTGTGAGAGCACAGCTCTTCTGCCTTGATCTGAGGCATCTGCTTGAAGTAAGAATTCTGTAGAGAAGTTGGGCACCTTGAGCACTGTTGCTGTGCTCATGATCTCCTTCAAAATGTCAAATGCTTTCTGGAACACTTCTGTACAGATCACCTCCCTGGGCTGATTTTTAGTAGTCACCTTAGTCAAAGGGGTAATAATGGTGCCACAGTCCTTGTAAATTCTCCTGTTGTAGCCGGTGAGGCCCTGGAATGCCCTCTCCGCTGTCTGGTTTTGGGGGCTCCCAAGCCAAGATGTCTGAATTGGTTGGAGGGGCTGTACCTTGTCCACAGGGACTTGGTGATCCAGGTAGACTACAGAACCCAACCCTATCTGGCACTTACAGGCCTTGATAGTCAGATCTGCCTTCTGTAAGCAGGAAACATTGCCCAGGGTTGGTTGAGGTGGTCCTCCCAGCTAAAGCTGAAACTAAAAATATCGTTCAGGTAGGAGGTACTGAAGTCCTCCAACCCAGCCAGGACCCGGTTGAGGGCATCACCCTCAACTAGAAGTGCCACTCTGGGGTAGAGAATGAAGACCTCCCCTTTGCCTCCTCAGTTAAGGCAATCTTCAGGTCCTCTGAGGTCAAATCGAATGTGTGAGAAATATAGTTGTTGGTTGACTGGGGTGTGAGCCCTGGTCAAGAAACATCCACAATCCTTTGCAGGATGAACCACACAAAGTTACCCAATTAACCCTGGGTAGCTTGGCACAAAAGGCAGTCAGGCTTGTCTTAGAAGCAATATCTATCGTACTTATGCAGCACACAAACAGCGATAAAGTGAAAACAAAACACAAGAAAAATCCCAAACCAATTCGGAAAAATAGAGTCCATTTTAATATTTAATAAATTATTTGACACCAAAACAACAAAAATTAAATCAGTAGGATCCGAGATATGACTTTTTAAAGTTTTAAATGAAATCTAGCACCTGAAAGATCAATGCACAAACCCTTACATCTGGTTGTGTGAAACAGGGTTAAAGATGAAAGTAATAGCTGACCGCAATAGAGTGGGGTTAAGTTATAAGATGTGGATTGGGTCCAGTCAGCGCATACCTTTGGACTTAGAAATCTTTTGAAAGAAAAATGACTGAGAATGTAGAAGTTAAACGAGGTAAGGATGCAGGAGTGTCCGAGAAGGGAGCGTTGTCATCAGATGGCCGTGGAGTGAAGCCACAGTGAAGATTTTTAATTTCGGCCTTAGTCGCAAGATAAAACTCGAAAAACTCAAGCGGGATGAAGCAGAGGACTGTAGCCAAAGACAGTTCCACAAGGTCAGAAACTCTTTCGACAAAGGACCGCTGAAACATATTTGCACCTGCAGAGAAGAACGGAGCGGGAGAATCCACAAAGTCAATCCAATCAACGAAGCACCTCGGGCAGAAAGACGAGCATTTTGGTCCCAGTCTCCTCCTGGTTCTCTGTTTATTTTTGGCCAGACTTTTTCAAAGTCCTCAGTTTTAAAAATTAACCATCTGGGCACCTTTAGCACCACAACAGGCTATGAACAGGAGAACATAAAACTAGCCATTGGAGTCACTTCTAGCAATCCTGGGTGCAGGGCTCAACAGCAGGTCTGGTCTCTGATTTTTCAAGGCAGGCTCCAAGTAGCAAAGCAGTCCTTCCAGGCGCAGCAGCAATCTCGCAGAGTGCACAGCAGGTCAAAGAAGCAGGCAGCCCTCTGAGAGTCCTTCCGCAAGTCCAGTAGTGAACTGGAGAGTTGGGCTGAAGATCTTACTTTTATACCTTGGTGCCCTTCCCCAGGAAGGTGGTAGAAGCTTTTGGAAAGGTCCTTTGAAGTGCATGGAATTTTCTGACTCCCCTGCATTGTCTCCAAGCTGGCTGCAGTGACAATACAGAGTTGTTAGGCCTATTGTGAGGTTATAGGACACTGCCTATTAAGGTGCAAGTGGGGCTGTGCTCAGCTTCCCCCATCTTGTCAGTGATGGCCCACTGAGGCACACCTAATCCATCTATTGTGTGACTGTCTGGGAGGAGTTCACAAAGTCTAACTGTGAGCTATACCCAGTCATGTGACCCAAGATAGGCTGCAGCCACAAAGGGCTAAGGGCAGGAAAATGCCAACTTTCTAAAAGTTTCATTTTCAAAATTGTCATGAAAAATCCAACTTTACTATTAAAGAGGGTCTATCATTACAATTCCATAGGCTTCAAACATGACATATCATCCTCTCAATTATGAATTACAGCTTATTAGATGTAATAAGGAATCCCCATTGGGAGGGTGAAGGCCTCACCGTAGTGAAAAACAAAGTTGTGAGTTTTTCACCACCAGGACATGTAAAACTTAAAAGTACAAGCCCAAACTTTATGGGGAGAGGAGTTGGCCTAACGGCTATGGCGGTCAACCTCAAATATGGGGAACCAGGTTTGAGTCTGGGCAAGGAAGAACAAAATCCTGTGATTCTGGCCAAATCACTTAATCTCCCTGTGTCTAATAAAAATGAATGTGGCCTTGTGTAACGTAACTGGTGCTTGTGTAAAACGCTCTGATACCCGATACCTTCCGGTCAAGTTCACACTATATAAAACACTGTAAAATAAACAATAAAAATTACACAGCACCCTGGCCTATGGGTTATCTAGGGTCCACCTTAGGGGTGACATATATGTAATATAAGGAAGGGGAGTTAAAGGTTTGGCAAGGGGGTTTACATGCCCAGTCTACATGGCAGTGTGGCACTCGATTCAGGCTGCAATGACAGATGTGGGACCAGGTTTAGAGTATTATTTAGGTGGGTGGCACAGTAAGTACTGCAGACCCACTGGTAACATTTAATTTACATGCCCTGGGTATACAGTATACCACCCTACAAAGGACTTATAAGAATTTATTTAAATATGCCAATTAGATATATGCCAGTTAAACCATATTTAGGGGATTGAGCACAAGCACTTTAACACTGGTTAGATGTGGTCTGATGCACAGAGTCCTAAAAGCCAAAAAAAGTAAATTCAGCAAAAAGTAGGAGGACACAGGCAAAATGTATGGGAATGACCCTGTAGAGAGGGCCAAGTCCAAGAGAATGTACTCAGGAGATTGGCAGCTCCCAACTGATCAAGGAGCTCATGGGATGGGGTGTGCATCAGTCTTGGTGACTGACCTGAGCACTCTATAATCCACAAATAACTGGAGTTCTGGGGTGGCGTCTGGTGGGCCAGCCTTGGATACCAGTACCACTTGGCTGAACCAAGGGCTATTGGGGTGCTCAATCACCCCTAGCTCCAGCATCTTGGCCACTTCATGCTTGATGCTGGCCCTCACTTTGTCAGATAGCCTGAAGATCTCATTCTTCACAGGCGTACTTTCCCCTGTGTTTGGTTCACATGTGTATCAATGGGTGAGACCAAGGGTCAGTGAGAACAGGGTAAAGAATTGCTCCAACAGCTGATGGCAGTCTGTCTCTCCTCTGCTGGGGGTCAAGCAGGGAGAGAGGTTCACTCCCACTACTGATCCATCAAGCTCTTTTGAGGAGAGGAGATCCTCAAAAAGATTGTTCTCTTCAGCCCTACTGCCTTCTGTCACCAAGAGCATAGTGACCTCGGACCTTTCAAAATGTGGTGTTCAATGTGGCAGTCAACATGCAGGACCCTTTAAGGGTTCCTGGTGGTCTTGAGGTCCACCAGGTAGGTGGCCTCCCCCTTGCGCTCCTTTTGTTCACATGGGGCAGTCACCAGTCCTGGAAGGCCCAGGTCTCCGTTGGCTCCTTCACCCACACCTTCTGGCCAGGTTGCTACTCGACCAGAGTGGCCTTCTGGTCATACCAGAGTTTCATGACTGCCTGAATCGCCACTAAGTTCTCAGTGGTAGTCCTCCAGAACCGCTTCATCTGAAATCTTAGGGCCAATATTTAAAGACTACATCTGAGGGGGTTTCTTGGGAGTTTGCTCCCACCCCTCCTTTATAAGACTGGGAGGTTATCTGACAGGATGATCATACAGAAACTTGAAGGGGTTGAACTCAACTTTCTTCTGTGGGACCTTCCTGTAAGCAAACAACAGGTATGACAAGAGGACAGCCCAATTTCCCCTCAATGGCTATGCTAGGTCCATTATCATGCCTTTCAGGGTCTTGTTGAACCTCTCAGCAAGCCCATTGGTTTGGGGCTGATGGGTGTGGTCAACTTATAGGTTACTCCACACTCATCCCACATGAACTTCATGTACGCTTACATAAAGTTGGTATTTGGTCAGACACCACCTCTTGGGGGAAACCCACCTGGATTAAAATCCCCTTCAGTGTCCGGGCCACTTCGGGTGCAGTCACTGTTCTAAGAGGGATGTCTTCTGGGTACCAGGTGGCATGGTCCACCAAGATCAGGATGAAACTGTTGCCCATGGCTGTCTTGGGGTCCAGAGGTCCCACAATATCAATGTCCACCCTTTCAAAAGGTATGTCAGTAACAGGGAGGGGAATAAGGGGACCCTTCTGCTTTCCCACTGCCTTCCCACAGGCCTGACAGGTAGGACATCACCTACTTGCAACTGAGGTTGTTTTCATCTGAGGCCAGTTAAAGTGGGTGACCAGCCTTTCAAAAATCATGGCCTGCCCCAAATGACCTGCCAGGGAGACAAAATGAGCCAGTTCTAACAGGAAAGCCCCATAGCACTGGGTGCTCACCAACATTGGGGATTCCCCAGGCTCAGGAGCCTTAGGCTCGCAGTGTAGGAGATCATTCTATCAGTAGATGATGTTATCACTAGAAGTGTGCCCATTTGCCTGGACTTCGGCCTGGTATTGAACACCCTAGAGAGTGGGAGACTCATTCTGCACTTGGCAGAATTCTGCCTGGGAGGGCCCTTCTTCAGCTTGCCAACCGATCAGCTCAGGTAGGTCACCCAGGGCAGCAATGTCTTCCACTGGAGGTTCTGGAGCATCTTCTTATGGTTCTGCTTCATCCTGGATCATCGGATTTTCAGGGGTGGGTTTCCCACGTACCCTGTCCCTCCACTTCTTGGCAGGTGCACGGGATACTATTGCAGGCTCCAGGACCTTTGGATTTTCCTCTCAGAGGCCATGGACCATGTGGTCAAGTACACCCACTCAGGCAACCCTATGATCTCCAAGTGTGGCTGGAACTCCATCTCCCTCCTGATGGTGTGCTCCACATCATTACCCGCAAGACAATCCATTGGTGTGGTTGGACTCACAGCTACCATAAAGGAACCTGAGACCACTCTATTCAAAGCGAACCAGAGCCACTGGGTAGTAACTCTCATGGATGTCAGCAGTAACCGCCAGTGGACTAGATTGGGAAGTACCTTCGCTGAGGTCACCAGATGACACATGACGGTAGTCATACTGGCTCCTATATTTCTCAGAGCCTCAACCCTCAGGCCATTGATGGTGACCTACTGCCTGTACTTCCTAGTATTACTAGGCATGCGAGTATTGTGTACCATCTCTCTGTCGCCCAGGGACACTAAGGCGACTTCTGCACTACCCACGTACTAACAGGGGCACCCTCCTTCCCAGCACTACATTAGCCATTCCCAGGGTCTGCCCACCAGTGTGAAGCTCCTGTCTTTTTAGGCAGTTGGGGGTCTCCCCTTAAGTGCTCGTACCTGTAACACTCAAAGCACTTAAGGGTGTAGTGACCTGATTAATTCTTACTGTGGAACCCTCCCTTCTTCTGGTCAAGATTGGTTTGGGAGTCCTTACCCTTGAAATTATTTTGAGGGCCTTTTGAGAACCTTTTTGTTTTATTTTTGTCTCCCCCCTCTTTCTTCTGTCGGGAACCCGTTGGGCGGTTCCCGCAGATACCTTCTTGTGGACCCTGGTACTGAGCCAGGAATCTGCCTCGTTAGCAAGCTCCATGAGGTCAGTGAACTTACCAAGTGTTGGAACAGCTCTAGACAACAATTGCTGGACAAGTGCTCGCTGGCAAATAAATTGAACAGCCCTTGGTAATTCTTCATATCACTGCTCTTCACTCAACCATCAGTGCCTTAGAAAGGTAATCTACTTAATCTATCCAGGACTGCTGGGGCAATGTCTGGCTGTCCCTAAACATCTGCCAATGCTTCTCTGTGGTGAGACCATAATCTCTGATAAGGGTGACGTTCATGGGGTGATATCTCATCCTGCCCCCTTTCCTGGGACCAGCAGGGCATCCATCCCCCCACTAGGTATACGCCTCCAAATAATTCATCCTCAACTATTTTCTTAAAGCGGGTTCTCTGTTAATTGAAGATATTACCCTATTAGAAAGACGTATTTCGCAAGAAATAGACTGGGTTCGAAGGTCCTCGATGGGAACTATAGCGACGGCAAAAACCCCAGAGGTCAGGCGGAACATTGACAATTCTCAACTCGGAGCCTGTGGGGGGGCTCACCGGCACACTAGCATAGATCTCTCAGATGGAACCATAAGCGATCTTGAAGAAAAGAGTCTCCTATCGCTGCCATTGACTCAAATTACGCAATCACCAAATACACCAATTAGGGGAGAAGATTCTGAACCAGGTACTCAAACACCTATCCTACTAAGGGAAGAACTTCCTCTTACAACAAACACCCCAAGCCCTACAGGGCCACTAAATACAGACCGGGGTCTAAGGGAGGGTGCTATTCAGAAAAGAAAAAAAGGGAAACAGAGCTCCAAGGAAAGGACGGCCAATAAACTAAAGATAGGGCTAACATATAATGCTCCTAGTACAGCCAAACCCATACAGGATAGACCTCTATCGGCGACATTAGATGGCCTTCCCCTAGAACCAGCCAGAAAAATCTCTATTGATCCGCCAGTCACCTTACCAGAACAAAGAATTGAGTCAGATGAAGGGGATATAACATTAGCAGATATAGGAATCCTTCTTAAATCAATTCTAAATCCCTTGGAAGCCCGCTTGATAAAAATGGAAGCGAGATTAATTAAAATAGAGAAAACTGCATTACAGTTCATGGACTCTTGCAAACCCGGGGTTCCTTGTCGCACAGCCCCCAACACCGACCTGAAACCCAAAGACAACTCCAACCCTTCGAGATTGGCCAATGGCATTGATGCCCTAACAACAACAATCGGCACCAAAAATCGTAAACCACTTAACAACAATCGATTAAATCAGAAAACCAATCCAGCTACCCCAGTAACCCCTGCAGTAACTCACGACAATCATTCATCCAGTGCACAACAAACACATACAGTTACTGATACTGCAAATTCTTATTTACACCACAAAAGTCCATCTGAAACACTAACTAACAAACAAAACTCTCAGGACTTTAACAAATCAAAACATAAGACAGTTACTGTCAATCTTCCACCTGAGGTAGCTCCATACACTGCTATTTTAGCTGGGGTGCCCGAATTAAAATCGGATACATACGAGACAGGGGTCTCTTTAAAAAACAAAGTGATTAACTGGTTATCCACACACAGACCACTACCTAGAGGCATGTTAAGCGAAATCCGCATGGTCAGACGAGTCTCGTGGGTAGGAAAGAGACTAACCCTGGGCGTAGTGTGCGGAGTGGGGCTCCGCAGAGCTACGCGAAGTGGGCACATAACTACGCCCACCCGCGCACTCCGCGTAGCCCCACTCCGCGCCGCCCGCCTCCCTCCCGCCCTCCCTAAATACATCAATAAAAGTATAAAAAGCTATTAAAAACACTTACCTTGTCTGCCGCGTCCCCGGGGCTCCCTCTCGCCGTCCCGCGATTCGAGCCGCCACCGACCCGGATACTAATGCGCATGCGCGGGCGGCCGCGCATGCGCATTCCTCATGAGAAATGCGCATGCGCAGCCGCATGCGCATTAGGACCCGAAATGGCGGCGAGAATCGCGGGACGGCGAGAGGGAGCCCCGGGGACGCGGCAGACAAGGTAAGTGTTTTTAATAGCTTTTCATACTTTTATTCATGTATTTAGGGAGGGCGGGAGGAAGGCGGGTGGCGGCCGGCTACGCTCCGTCTGCGGAGCGCGCGTAGTGCCGCCTGGCTATGCCCGCTACGCAAAATGCGTAGGAGACGGCACTCCGTGCACTCCGTGCACGGAGCGTAGCTGGCCGCCCACCCTTAAAAGAGACCCAAAACAATTAGTGGCGACTGTATACTGGTGAGTTTCAAAGAACCAGGAACAGCCTCCTATATTTGTGGTTCCTTTCTGGAGGATGAGGGAAATAACATCCATCCACTCCCCCTATCTTTCTTCTATCCAGTAAATACCCACACAAATAACAATCAGAGACGTGGGTATTTAGAGAACCGACAGGGCTCCTGGGGGGGTAATCAGGGAGGGAACAGATTCCCCTACAATCAAATGCGAATATCGCCGGAATACCCGCCAATCTATGATGACCTTCAAGGGTGGGAGACTGTAAACGCTAGAGGAGTGGGCAATGGAGGATTCGGAAGAGAAGCACCTTGGCCCCCCAGACAATTACAGCCACCGCCCCTTCCACTTTATAATCGTTACGATTGTCTCGAGATGGTAGATTGACAATCGACCCCTGAAAGGGGACCCAGACGATTACCCCACAAAACCCCCAATTCCATCAATGGGGAGGAGATCTTTACCGTTAGTATTTCGGGGTCAGCCTTACAGGGAGAAGAAAGGGGAACTAACCTGGAGGGCCCATTTATGGGTCATGAGCAGACACAGAGGCCGTCTCAACAAGTAGATAGAACACAAATGACCAACCGAACAATGCAGCGGGCTGGGCTCCAGGACTTTCGATCATTAAAATTGCTCTCCTGGAACCTGGCAGGCCTAGCCAACAAAATAGACTCGGACTCGTGGGGTGAGTTAATAAATTCAAAAAGCGTTTGTCTCTTCCAAGAGACTTGGGCAAGGGAAGAGACCTCGTATAGGGGCTTCATAACCTTCTCGATACAAGCCAGCTGGGGCGGGAGAGGCCGACCGTCTGGAGGTCTGATGACCTGGGTGGCAACTGACTTAGGTTGCTCAGCCTCACGATATACCGTGGACTCGGAGGATATACTGGCAGTTCTACTTGAATGGCCGGAACTTCATAAACTACTTGTAATAAATATCTACTCTAGGCCAGTTCCAATAGCCGCCACCTCTAAAACCATCGAGACACTGTCCCGGCTCCTTGAAACTATTCCGGAGGATGTACCATATCTGGTAGGGGGGGATTTTAATTCTCATTTTGAACCGCTACCTGGGTTACTTGACGGACCCTCCCTCGAGGAGAATTCAAGTTGGCAGGTCCCTCCAACAGAAGCCCCCCCTCCGAGAGCATGGACACCGTTGGCTGTTCAAATAAAAAACGCTCAATCTAACCCACGGCTTAAGAGCCTGTAACGGCCGCACTAGGTCTGACATCCCGAGTAAATGCACGTTCAACAGGGCGGGTAGAGAATCCAGATTGGATTACTTCCTAGTTCAGTTGCGTGCATGGAAAAGGGTCCGGGACTTCAGAGTATTGCCCAGACAGGAGAGCGACCATAATGCGTTAGAACTAGAGTTTGTCACCTCCTGTCTGGAAGAGAGTCCCTCACGTGAGCAAAACCATGGTGAGGGATACCTCCTGGACAATAACAGAAAGAGGATTAAATGGGAAAACCTTGCCTCTAGTGAAGACAAGATAGCCACCCTATATGCTGGAATCATTCCAATCCTGGAAGAGGCCTTTGAGTTATGGAACACAGGTTCTACAAGGGAGACTAGAGAGGACCTAGCACAGGTTCACGAACATCTAATTAGAAAGCTGGAAGCCGACCTCTTTAGTACCAGAGCACCTAGACCCCAGGGCCCGACCATACGCACTTGGTTTAATAGAGCATGCTGAGATGCAAAATGCTATTTACTATCTAGTATAAAAGCAGGAAGCCCGAGGGAAGAGATCACTGCCAGAAGGAAGGTCTACAAAACACTCATAGCTAACGCTAAGATGGAGTGGGATGTACAGCACTGGGAGAATCTATCGGAGTCTTTAGTAACAAGAGACTTCCGCAGATTCTGGAGAATAATTAATCACGGTTGTGGGGATTTACCTACCGCAATCGAACCCAATATTGCTGCAAACGTCTGGCAAAAGCACTTCCAGCAGCTATACTCCATAGAGAAAGAGGACACAGAAGCAGAAACGCCAATCCCTCCTCCCAAACAGTCCTCCGATCCTTTTACCTTAACTGATATCAGGAAGGCGATTGCAGGACTTACTGCTGGAAAGGCACCTGGTTTGGACGGGGTGCCGGGCGACTTATATAAACATGAACCTGGAATATGGGCACCCTACCTTATGGTCCTATTCAATGGAGTGCTGGGGGGAATGAGAATACCAGGAACTTGGCTGGGAGCAGAGGTGGTCCCGATATTTAAAAAGGGGTCGCCTCTGCTTCCAGCCAACTATCGCCCAATCAGCCTCATTGACGTGTCCCAAAAACTGTTTGGTAGATTGGTTCTTGATAGGTTGTTAGGCTGGATGGAGGAGACGAACATTTTGAGCCCTCTCCAGGCGGATTTTAGAAAAGGAGTCTCAACAGTCGACCAAATATTAAGACTGAACATCATATATTGGAAGACGGTGTTTTCAGAAGGTGGGACTTTGTATGCGGTTTTTGTGGACCTTCGCGCCGCCTTCGATTTAGTCCCTAGGGCTAAATTGTGGGCGGTGCTGGCCGAACTGGGTATTCCAGGAGATATTCTCCATGTGTTAGTCAGGCTGCACACAGAAAATTATGCCCGTGTGAGATACGGAAAGGGCGGCAGATTGACAGACAAATTCCCCGTTCGCAGAGGGGTAAGGCAGGGCTGCGTCTTGGCGCCGACCCTGTTTTGCTTATTTGTGAACGGGGTGATAGAGTATCTGAATAGGATCCCTAACATCGATGCGCCGCAATTGAACAGCAGCAGGGTGCCTGCGATCATGTTCGCGGATGACACCCTGCTGCTGTCAAAAACACCAATGGGGCTGCAGAGGATTCTGAACGGGTTTCTGGGGTTTTGTAATGAGAGGGGCCTAGAAATAAACCCTTCGAAAACAAAGTTTATGGTCCTCAACCCCAGACCCAAAAGCTGCCAAAATCCCTATCTAGGATCCATAACTTTAGAAAGAGTACACGTAATAGAATATCTAGGCATAACCCTTAACCATAACCTGACTTGGTTGCCACACAAAATAAAAGCAACCACAAAACTATCCCAGAGGGCAGGTGCCATTACAAGAATCGCCAAAAAATCACCCCTTCGTCCACTGGCACCCGCCATTCACATTTACAAAGCCCAAGCCTGGGGGGGCATTACATACGGAGGTGAGCTATGGGGACATATACCACTGCACACTGTGCAGGTTGCAGAAAACAATTTCATAAGACAATTGGCTGCACTCCCCCCGAGCACTCCATTACTCCCCCTAAGAATGGACCTGGCATTACGACCAATTTCAGAGGAACTGGGACTAAAACCACTGACTTACTGGAGGCGTCTGTGGAGTAGTCAAGAACTAGTACACTACAGAAATGAACTCCAGGAATTATTGAGATCATCCTACGCCACCAAAATCCCATGGATAAAGTACATTAGGGACATGTGTACGTCTCTCGGAGTCCCAGAGCTATGGTCCAACCCGGAAGTAGCGGCTCTGGGGCTTTCCAGAAAGTAACTTTCAACCCTGTTTTATAGCGCCATGCTTCAGAAAACCATCAACTCTATACGGGATGGATCCCTAACGGATACATTTATTAAAATAAAAGACTCCTACAGTCCCGAATATGTACTAGACACCATGATGCCTGTGTCTGCTCGGAAGTTTTTCATGCAATGGAGATACGGTTCTCTCCCCCTGAGGTCCATTACTAAATCCTGGGCTGGTAATTTGGAAACAGGGGAGTGCCCAGCATGCAACTACAAACTGGAAAGCGATCTCCATGTGGTCTTGTTCTGCAGAGCTTATAGCAGAATTAGAAGATATTGGTTGGTCCCTTATCTGAGGAATTTGGGCTTTCGCACCTATGCCCCGGCCTACAGAGTCCTAAAGACTGACCTATCGGCACCAACAGTGTTCGCAATGGCGAAATTCCTGACGGCAATGTGGCGTTTACGTGCAATAACTCTTAGGAACTCTAAAGCTTTATGAATATCTTCCCCTTCTTTTTTATTACTTAAAATACATTTTGTAGTAATCTGATTGTAATTATAAGTGGGGGGTATTCTTTTTATAATATTTTTTATAATGTTTTAATGATGAAAATCGTTTGTATATCTTTTATGATCTTTTTACGATCGAAATAAAGATTACTTGAATTGAATTGAATTGAAATTCATCCTCAATCCTCTTCAGGGATCCTGTGCATCTTAAAGACAACCTAATAGGCTTTAACCCACATACCTATGTCATCCCTCCATAGCAAAGGGGGCACCAGATCCTTGGGAATGTGGTCCCTCTTGTCGCCAGTTGACAATGTAGGTAAGCTGCCACCATTGATGCTAGACTCTACTTGTCTGGCCATGAAGTCCAGCTCTCTGGTGACTTAGCTCATGGGCAATTCTCCTTTCCTCCAAGGCCAAAATATTTTCCTTAAGGCTCCTCTTTGCAGCAGCCTCTTCCTTGGTTGGCTCCCTCTTGGCAGCAGCCTCCTCCTTGGCTGCCTCCCTCTTGGCAGCGGCCTAGTCATTGGCTGTCTCCAATTTTAATTCGGCCAGTTACACCTGGAATTTTCTCTCAGCCCTTCTGTCCTCCAGCTCCTCTGTGGACAGACCATTGTAAGACACAATACTCTTTGCCCTGGCAGTGGGATCCTCCTCTCCAAGCTGCAGCAGCTTGGGACCTGTGTCCAGTTCCTCTTCTTGCGCCTCCATAGCCACCTCCTCCTCAGCTGTGTCTAGCAACTGGTGGGCCTCTTCATGGACCCTGAGGGCCTTCTGAAGCTCCTCATTTTGGAGATCCTTTTTGCTTGAAGTCCCCTCTCCCTGCACACATTCTGTGAGCTTAGCAGCAGTGTAGTTCTCCAGGTTGCTGAGCCCAACCTTCATACATACAGGTCAGGTCACAGGTCTCACTTTTCTGTGTGCCACCTAGGTCTGATAGCCCATACTAAACCTTAGCTGTTGACACCCACACCATTAATGTTCGTGTTGCCACCTTGAGCTAGTTTGGTGTTTTTGTAGTTGCCTGCTGTTTTTACATATTGTTTTTAATGCTGTACTTCCCCATCTTTATAGTTTTAGAGTGTGTGTACACTTCGCACTGCACGCTGAAACCACCTGGCATGGAGAGGTAGTGACTATTCCCCACACTGCCCTAAGCATGCCTTATTACGTTCACATTCTGGCGTTGACAATCCTTGCTGCTATAATGAGAAATGTACCATTAATGTGTATCTCCTTCTTTCTCATGTTCCAGGCATAGGACTTTCTATTGAGGTAAAACATACCCGCATCACACCATATACATGACACTGGCATGTTATTGAGTTCATTTTCTTTATAATTTTCACTTTCTAAGGTCCTGATGAATCGCTGGATAATATTCCTTTCGCGAGAAACATGTTGACCACTTGTTTATTTTCAGAGCTCCACACAGGTCACTCTACCTAACGAGGTGACACTGAGTGAGCTTGCCTTCACGATTTTAACTGCAACAAAGGGACCACCAGAATAAAATAGTTTCCGGCACCCCTTGCTACATTTTAATGAGCACCTCAGGCTCAGTTGCCTCCCCGCCCACACACCCACACTTCACCACAGGGCAGTTGGATACAAAAGATCTCCGCCAAAGTGCCCCTCTTTGAGGTGTGCCCGTCGGGGATTGCACCGCCCCCCCGACGAGGAGCAACCGCCGATGATGAAGCATGACATCCTTCGGGGTGTGTGAGGCAATTACATCCAACAAAGGGATGCCCACAGGTGTCACGTTTACACCTCTGGTCACGCCAGTTTTTGTCTAGCCCTTTTCATTTTTCCTCTAACCTCCCTTGTAGGAACAGTTCAGCACCCCGCTTTGTTGGTAAAGACTACTCAAGGACACATGCTGTAACTGGACATTCCACTCTCACAAGTGGTAATTCGTGTCCATTGATCTATTGATCACCCTCCCCCTTTTTGATAAAGACACAGGCACACACAGTCAGAAATGAATTCAGAAAAAACAAAGTTGCCAATAGAGAAGGATTTAAAAAGAGATTGAATCTGGTGTCAAATCATTAACACTGGGATCTTTTTGTTACTCATATCACTCTACAGCACGCACAAACACAAGTACTGGATACTACCACTGAGTACCAATGAGAGAACCTGGGTTGTTGGTTGAGGAGGGTATGAGCCCTTTATCAAGCAACAGCCACAATCCTTTTTGGGTAAACCACAAAAAGTCACTACATTAACTTCTGGGAGCTTGGCACAATAGCAGTCAGGCTAAACTTAGAGGCAACGTGTAAAGTCTTTATGCAGCAATTAAACAGTAATAAACTGAAAACACAACACAATAAAAATCCCCTTCCAATTTAGAAAAATAGACTACATACTATTAAATTAGTTGACATCAAAACAAGAAAAATCCTATCAGTAGACCCAGAGATATCCATCAGGTAAGCAGCTCCTAGAAGAAAAGGAGAATTCCTGAAGTGTTTGCTCTTCGTGAACATGCATAAATCTTGCCTCCTGCTGTGACTGCCAACGTAAAGCTCCAGTGAACCCGACTCTTCGTGCTACAGCGACCACCAGCAATGACTGGCAACCTGAGATCTGCAGTTTGCGCTACAGCAGAGACAGCTGGCGGTGACTGTCAATGAGAAGCTCCAGCAACGAAACTCTGCGACGCCCAATTGGATCCTAGCATTATTGCGACGGAGATATGAGAAGCCCGACCTGCTCCTTACACTACAGCAACGCACATACGCATCGTTCTCTGTGCTTCTCGCGGCGTCCTACAGCGCAAATGTGACATTCGGTGCTGGACTTTAGAAGCTAACTTTTTCAGTAGGATTAACCTGGTACCAGTATCTGGCCCGCACTCTCTCGTGGTCAGCCGAAGTTGTGACTTTCACCTGGTCTCACACGACCAGATGGCTGCAGGATGTGTGAAGCACCTCTATAGGATCATGGGCTCACTCCAGCAGAAGCCAGCAGGGCTCAGGAAGGTCCAGTTACAGGTCTAGGATGGTCCAGTACAGCAGGACTTCAAAAAAGGCAAAATAGAGGGCAGAACAATGAGTGAGCACAAAAAGCAAAATAAAGGTCAGAAAAACAAGCAGAAAAGGCAAAACAGAGCAGAAAAAACAGCACAAAAGGCAAAACAGAGGACAGGAAAAAAATAGCAGAAAATGCCACACAGAGGGCAGAAAAATGAACACAAAAAGTCAAAACACAGAGCAGCAAAATGAGCAGAAAAGTCAAAACAGAGCAGAGGTGGGCAAACCAGAGGGCAGAAAAATGAGCAACAGAAGCAAAACAGAAGGGCAGAAAAACGAGCAGTAAAAGGTAAAACAGAGGGCAGAAAAACAAGCAGAAAAGGCAAAACAGAAGGCAGAAAAACGAGCAGAAAAGATAACACAGAGCAAGAAATGAGCAGGGGAGGCACAAACAGAGGGCAGCAGGTAGACAGGCAGCACAGGGTAGTGGACTGCGGGCAAGCTGGACAGGTGAACTGTCACCGGGGGAGCTAGCACAAGGATCTATGATGGTTAACTCCCATGAAACTTGTGGATTTTCTGTGTCATGTACTATGACCTTACAAGAAAGTTAAATAAGCCAATTAGGTAAATCCAATGCACAGTACCTGTTTTAAGGGGGTAGCTCAAGCGATATACTTTTGCTTACCAGTAGTGTAGTGCACAATCTCCTAGAGCCAGCAAAAACAGACAGAATAAAAAGGGGTAGACCATGACAAAAATGTTGTCCTTTCTCACAGATGCAGTTGTGATTCCCAAAGAAGAATCAATTAGCTGATCACAGACATGGTGTCAAAATATATGCATTGAGTTCTTTATTGAACTGTTGCAGAAAGGATAACAGCCAAATAATGGGTAGTTTGTTCAAGAGTGTTTGTTCCTTTTGATCCTTTTCAATCTCTAGTCTGTTATTGAGGTGCTTGTTATAGTGGTATGACAGCAACCATAGATGAATTTTTCATGTGGTTGGGCCCTTTCTTGATAATGATGGTCCTGAAAATGATGCGTTTAGTATGATTTCGTTTTCAGGATAATTTTGATTTAAATTTCTGGATGACCGTACCACGGAATACCAAAGCTAGGAATATCGTGATAAACTGATATTGTGGACAGAATATTGAGGGACAAAATATCAAAAGGTAAGTGCATGTAGAGGAAGACTGGATTTAGCATTCTTAACTCTACATTGATGCACCTTGAAGATATATATATATATATTTATATATTACCTACTGGCGGTCGCCAGTAGGTAGTTATAGTTAGGACCTAGTTTCCATAGGAAATCCGTAACATTCTATTGGGAATAACTTTGGCCCTGGTGGACGAATGTTTGTGAATTTCTCAAAGAAGATGGCTCGGTCCGCTGCGCTAATTCTGTGAAAGTTTTGGGGGGCATGGTGAAGTGGGGGCTGAGATAAAAGGGGGGTCCTAAAACGTGTTTTTCCCATGTTATTTTCCATAGGACGTTTAGACACGGCTACAGCTCGAACGGCTGAATGGATTTATAAGAAATTTGGTAGAAAGGTAGAGTGTGGGTCGCAGATCACGCTTTTGTTTAAATAGTGTAAATCCGTTCAGTAGTTGCTGAGAAAATTGAAGTTGAAATCAGTTATATATCTGTAAGCGCGCACAGGTGCGCGCACCTATGCGGGTGTGCGCGAGCGGCATTGTGATTTGCTGTTTAACGTCTGTCAACATTCGATTCTGAGGAAATCAGGAAGTGTTGTCCTCCATTTTGTTAGTGCGAGTGAATATATTGTACAGAACAAAGGGTTAGTATATGGAAAGGGGAGAAGGTAGAGATTGTCTGGCTGGGTAGGTTTTCTAAGGGGGTGCAGTATGGACCCTGAACGCGAAAAGACCATTTTTGTTGGGAGAAAAAAGTTGCGGGGTGCGCGCACTCGGTCGCGCACCCCTATTTACAAGACTGTGAAATACTATAGTGGTGAGAATGGAAAGGGAGCAGGGTGGAGAGTGTTTGATTTCGTAGGTTTCTTGAGGGGTTTATTAAGGATGACAAAAGTCTAAAAGTAGCTTTTTTTTGCAAATAAGTTACGTGGTGCGCGCACCCGGTCGCGCACGGCGATCAAAAAACATAAAGAAAGATGGAAGTAAATTACAAGTTTGAGTGTTTAGATCTAAGGTGGCTCTTAAAAGAGCCCTTGTGTTAATTGAGTTTTTTCTGCACTTATAAGTAAGTTCTGATGCAGAGTCTCATGTTACAGAGGAAAATTCTATTTCCCTCATCCGTGAAATGAACACCATCTCTCCGATAGATGCCTTCCATGTTGAAACGCAGGTTGTTGTTGTATATAGAACCCATGTTATATTCTCTGAGGAAAGCAGAAACAGATTTATTTACATGTTTCCTTGCTTTCTCAATTTGTGGACAACGTTGATTGGACCAATTCCATTTTTGTCTTTGGCATATATTTGAAAACACCAAGACAGTTCGAGGAAAAAGTGACATCAATTGACGAAAGGTTTCTTTCAGAAGCATTTCCAGACCTACCCCTGTTAATGTGCCTAGATCATTCCCACCACAGTGCACAATTATCAGGTTAGGTTCAGGGAGATGCATAAAAGTTTTCACCAATAGTATCAATTGGTGACATCGTAATCCTCTTTGGCCAATCCACGTAATTTGCACATTTGGTAAGTCAAGGTTAGAAATTTGTCTGTTTGCAGCATATTTTTCACTCCAGTGAATATAACTGTGTCCTACAAGCCAAACCTTTATTTTCAAGGCAGATGCAGTAGTACTCCGATGGGTTCTGGAAGTGGAATGGCAAGTAGATTGTGAAAGTCACGATAAAAAAGTGTATGAGGTGTCGTGTTGATGAAAAACTGAAAATGATTGGTTGATTGTTATACCTCAAGATTTAAGACTACGTTGTATGTTACTGTTTTTTTAAAACGAAATGTTCTATTGGTTGTGGAAAAAAAGAAATGTAAAAAAACAGTGGATAGGCAGGTGTTTTTGCAGGGAATTGCGCATTTTTGCTTTGATTTAGAACGTTGAGATATGAACTTTTGACCTGTGCCTTCAGCCAGGTGCAGAATGAGCTGTTACCATGGTAACAGGCCGAAAAGGCAGAGGGTGAAGGGTGACCGTTATGTGACTTTGAAAATATTGAAAGGATAACCAAATGAAATGTTAATTTGATTATGAAATTGTGCGGGAACAAATATGATTGGTTGGAGAGACATATATGAGTGTGTATTGACAGGAAATCTATGCCATTATTCTTTGGTTGCAGTGATAGAAGTATTATTAAGAGCTCCGTCAAACAGCTATCGTTTTGCTACTATCATTGTTGTACATCTGATAAAGCATTGGTAAAGGTGAGTGTATAAATGTTTGTTTTATGATGTACCGTTAAATGTGGTTTGATCACTATATTAGATTATTTGACTTACAGTGTCTAAGCAAACACATTTTTGTGACCATGAGGTTGTACACAGGTTCGTGGAGTATATGCCTTCATAAATTGATGTAGAAGACCAAATATATATAGAGGTTTCTGTGTTCCGCCGTGTGACTGTATTTTCATCTCACTCCTGCTTTCCGTATCAGTTGCTTTGTGTTATCTTAGTGTGTGTATGTGTGTGTGTGTGTGCGTTCAGTCTGGGCTGAGGAAGTTTGTTCTGCAGGCAGACACAGATAGTCACATCAAAGTACTTGGCAGGTTTTGAAAATATTATTTATATAATTGAGATGGCTTTTGGAAGCGTTAGTCAGTGTATGTCGAGTTTCAGAATTACCGCTCGGTGGGCTCCACAGAGCTGAGGGTTTGTTGTGTTTCTCTTCTTAGTCCGTTGGGTTTCGCACTTTGTTGTCTGATGGCTGGCAAAGAAGTGTTTGTTATAGTGGAGATGAAAGGGTGATAAGTACTGAAATACGAGATAGCGTGTGCTCTGTGGAAACTGGGGAGCAGTGAATAACAGTCTGAGTGAACCACAACTGCGGCGGTGCTTGGTTACAGTAATAAATAATTTTTTTGCCAGAGGTACGATTGATGCTATGGTTCACAACCCGCAAAGAAAGGCTTGAGTGACCGTCGCAGGCCAGCGGGTTGAACTATGAATAATTCAGGTTGACAAAAGAAAACATGAATTGAGTACAGCTGAGATTACGTCAAACACATGAATACAGTTTTAGTATACATTATTTCAGTTGTGAATATTGGATAAAAGAGGGAACGTATATATTTCAAATTTTTATTCACTGATGCAGTGGTTTGAAGCAAAGTTTTTGATGTAATACAAGTAAACATATTATAAAGAAAGTAGTGGGCATAGTTACTAGTCCATACAACACAAATGATGGAAATGTAGTATGAAGCAAAATGAATAACGTTTAAAAAACATATTGTACAGCCCCGCAATCAAATATATTAAATGATATTGCATGCAAGAAGGTGTCTTTTGATTTTAAGTTCAGTAATCATATATGAAAATGCTAGTGGTTAAACATCACCTCATTAACAATTAGTTTTCTGCATACGAAGCAGTAACAAGCTTGTTGTATGGTATTGTGAAAGGAAATGAAAAACGCGTCAAAAGCGAGAACTTGGCTGGAGGTGCATGTATGTTATCTGCCGGTACGTTTGAAAATTAGTACTCAGAACAACTACTGTATTGAGATAATTTTTTGAAAGGTTTCAGTACTCGATGTAACATACAGGTTGATAAGCATGGGTAACATCAGTGTAATCATATACTTTTCAGTTATGAATCAAAAATCTTTCAATAGGCATAAAACAAAAACAGCACATATGTGTGTAAGGCGAAAATTGGAGTAGAAAGGGAAAATGGTGATAAACGATCTAAAAAGTCATTGTAACTATACACATTTATCAGGGCACATTTAACCATATTTTATGCAGCCTTGCTTCGGGAATATTTCAAATCAGATAAGATAACATAAGGTAGTGATTTGTTGAAATTAGAGCATCATGAAATGTTTTGAAGAAAATCGAGTAGGTGTGGAAAAAAAATTAACTCCACAAAAAATAAAAAAATCTCACCAGCAGGAAATTGCAATGTCCAATGTCAGTAAAGCCAATAGGTCTGTGTATATAAAATAAAAAAATAATAAGAAAAATTAGGAAGGGAAA
Source organism: Lissotriton helveticus (assembly GCF_964261635.1). Lineage (NCBI taxonomy): Eukaryota > Metazoa > Chordata > Amphibia > Caudata > Salamandridae > Lissotriton > Lissotriton helveticus. The sequence continues at coordinate 871,967,991 of NC_136065.1, read as the reverse complement.
AAACAGTCAAGATATCAATTGCTTGCATAACAGTTATCCTTCCATTGAATAGGCAAAGTAAGTGGCAACCGCTTCTAAAAGAAAGTCATTGTTATCATCCGAAAACAAGTCAGCCATCCAATTGAAAAGAGGAAATGAACATACATGGTCATTAATTACCGGAGCCTCTAGTAGCATCAGAGGAGAACTCGGTGAATTTCCAATGTAGCTGTGTGCCAAGAAATCTTGCGCAGCTGCGAAAATATTCCAATGACCCAGAATTCCATGTATCGCTGCAAAGGCCATAATCCCTCCGGCGGAACAAAGCTGTTCATGATCAAGTAACGGATTCATGAGATGATTTTCACTTCAGGAGGTACGGAGTTGCAGAGACATAAGTCCAGGGCCCACATGAAATCACAGCTCAGGCAATGAAATACAGGCCGCACACAGGTGAAATAGGAAAATCGAAACGATAATCCATATGATGCACTCAAGTCGCGAGTGGCAGAATGCCATACTGGTCAAGCATCCTGTGGCGAAATAGTTCTAAGTGTTCCAGCTCGTTTGCGAAGGCAGGACGGACATCCATTTTGTAATAACGAAATAGGAATACAAAAGTTGCAGCTGCTGGTAGTAGATGAGGAAGTTCAGAAACATAGATCTGAGAGTATGGAGTGAGAGTAGCAGAATGCCTTTAAATGATTTAGTGCAAAAAAATCACCAAACCATTGGTTAGTAGTTGCAAAACAAATAGTGCAGCTGGGAAGTGGAGGAGCGTTAAAGATTATGAGAGTCACCTCAGAAAATTGTAAAGGAAGGTCACTATTTAATAAGGTATGCAGTTTTCTGCGAGTGTTAGCTAAGTGAATGAGATTTGTTTGTGAACAGATGCTTGGGTAGCTTCATTTAGGGACAATAAGGCTGTTGTTCAAGTCTTGGGATGGAACTTTGAGTTCAAGGCCGTATTTTGCGGCCATATGGAAACATCAAGGTTCCCATGCGTGGGTGGATGAAGTTTATTTTTACAGAGAGGCATATGCAGAGTGACTATTACAGACTAAAGCTTGTCGTTTAAAAAGTCATAGTAATTGACATTGTTTGAAAATAAATAATTACTGCTCAGTGTTAAGGTAAAATTCGGTATTATAGGAGATACCGGTGTACCTTTGAAAACACATGCAACATTACAGCGCTTCCTGTTAATTAAGTTATGCAATTGGTAGTGCCTGGATGTGAATGATTATGTGCAGCATTGATATTTTTGACACTGTGTACTTATGAGTAGTGGAGAAGTGACGCAATGAAATGATGTTAGGTGAATGTAGTGTGGTTACGGAACGGAAAACCTTTAAAGAGAGTTACATTTAGTATGGAATACTTTTTATTTTTTAACAAACTTAGGTATGAGAATATTGCTATAGTGTCAGTGAGACTGTAAGTTGAAGTTTGATAAACATTAGTGAGATAAGTGAATTAAGGTTTATTTAACATGTGCAGCTAATAATCTGTGAGAAAAGGCAATAGTCTACAGTCTTGTAAATAGGGGTGCGCGACCCAGTGCGCGCACCCCGTAACTTTTTACGGTGAAAAAACATGTTTCTTTCGCATTCAGGGTCTATACTGGACCCCTTGAGAAAACCTACTTGGTTAGATAATCTGTACCTTCTCTCCTTTCAATGTTATAACCCTTTGTTCAGTAGAATACATTCACTCGCAGTTACAAAATGGCGGGCAACATTTTTTGATTTCCTCCGATTCTAATGTTGACAGACGTTAAACAGCAAATCAGAATTCTGTAAACTGTATATTTTTGCAATTTTAAACAATAGGCAAAATAACTAAACTTAAATTTCTGAAACTATCTTCAAGTGTCGTCTGCCTTTGCACCATTACATTTAATTTTTAAACCACGTGAATCACAGTCTTGTAAATAGGGATGCGCGACCGAGTACGTGCATCCCGTAACTTTTTCAGAAAAAAATAATTTTGTTTTCGCGTTCAGGGTCTATACTGCACCCCCTGAGAAAACGTACTCAGTTAAATAATGTGTACCTTTTTCTCTTTCCATGTTCTCACCGTTTGTTCGGTAATCTGAAACTTAGGCTTTACGATATATATTGGATAGAAAATTAGGGAATGTATCTGTTAGGCATGATATTTGGTAGAAGGGGTGTATGTTGTCTAATACATATGTCTGTATTATGTTAAGTAAAATTCAGTTGTTTATTTTTTTTAAGAGTGTTTGGTGCTGAAAAGCAACAACCTGAGGTGAACGTGAGAGTATACAAACAGAAAATCCTTTTTTACAGGTGAGTTGATAATTTTTAAATGATAATTTAATTTTTGAGCAGATTATCATAATATGCATGTTTTTAAAGAAAATTTACACTGCTTCTCTTTTGCAGGAGGATTTTAATTTCTATTATAAACATGTCTGTACATGCTTGTAGTAGATATGTATTTTGAAATACGGTTCCATTGTTTATTGCTACAACCTTTTTATGGGTGGGGTCCATGTGTTATTTTCTATGCAGTTTTGGTTCATCTATTCTTTGACTGTAAGAGTTTGCTGTTTACGTGGATTTATTCTTGCTAAGTCATCATTATGTCTCTAACTTATGCTGTATCATTTGTGTACAGTCATTTTTCTGAAATTATAGAGGTGTATTATGACATGGCTGTTGGCGTGATGGGCATTTCGGATGCATTTTTGTGACTGTACTATCTATTTGCACTCTATTATATGCATTTGCACAGGTGTATTATGATGAGGTCAGTCGGACGCCATGGAGGGACTTACGGTGGGGTAGGGAGGGAGGGAGGGGGAGGTGTAGGGTGGAGAGATCTAAAATGTGGCCTATAGATACATTCAGGAAAGTATACAATTCAATTAATAGAATACATTTTTTAGTGTACACAGCATCGCATTTTGGAATGCAGTGCACACTGCAAAATTCATTTAAATAATTAAATTATGTACTTACTACAAATTATCTATATCCTAGTTTTTAGGTCCCTCCACCGTAGACCTCCCCCTCCTCGTCTGCCTGCCCCACCATAATTCCTTCCACGAGTTGCGGCTGAATATGGTTTCATATGGTTATGATGAAATGTTTTCCATTAGATGAAATTTACATGTTGAGTATGCTGTTAAAGGTAAAAGCAACTGCCTCTGTGGGAAGTAGCAATCTGTTCAGTGAATGTTTAATTGGTATATTGTGAGTCACTTCTTCAGTCTGCATATAGTTTGAATCACAGTTTGTAGTGGTGAAGTTGGAAAATAGATCTCTACAATTAAATTAGAAAGTGTATACATAGTTCTACAGCACAGAAATGCAGAAAACAAATTTCACTTTGAAATGTATTTTTACAGCATAATTTCAATTAAAGAAATTAAAAGGGATAGTGTTAATGTGTAGGATCATAGTATCAGTTTCTTTCTAAAATAAAGAGGTAGGTCCTATATTAATCAATGTAGTTAATGTCTTAAAAAGTATGAAAATGTATGTAGATCAAAGATTAGTTACGGTAATTTTTGGTTAACTAATCATAAAAAAGATATAATTTAGTCTTTATATTTTTTTAAAAGGACACAGAAGATAGAAAATAAAAAATTAAATGGACGATTACTCAGAAAATCTGAATGTCCATTTTGAAATGGCAACTGAACTGATTGAAGAATTAATAGAAGGAGTATTTGAAGAGGAAAATGCAACAGAAAATGAGGAGTTTTTGGACTGCACTTTTGATAGTGCATATTTAGAAATGGTGGAAGAAGAAGAGAATTTGGAAGAGGAAAACAATAATGAAGTATCTGATGAAATGATGCTACATGGGCTTCTGGAATATGAATTATTAAATCAATAAAATTAATTTTGTTTAAAAAAAACACCTTCAAGACATTATTGTTGTACTATTAATCGGTATTCTCTTTTTTGAGAATGACAGTAAAAGTTGTGATGAGGTGCATAAAAGATTAAAGTTATAGAAATAAAAAGCATTAGGAACAACTACAATGCTTGAAAGTTAGAATAGTACCTATATGCCTGAAAAATTACATTCATTTAATACATGTGTAATGATAACACAGATATGGAGTGTCATAAATTTAGAAACAATATTCACTATAGGATCTTCTACTCTGACCAGAGACTGTTTCTTTGTCTTTATTCAAGTTATAAAATCAAGCAGTGGTTATAATTTGTATGTTATATGGTAGTAGGAGTCTATAATATTTTTTTACTTTTTTCCAAACAGATTGTCATTTATATCACAAACATCAATCACTATGCCAACGAGAAATGAAAAAAGAAAGCTGTATAAAAAGACATACCATTTGAAGAGAAAAGAGGCACAAGATTTACCTAATCAACAAAGGACGGAGAAAAACAAGAGTGCTCCTGGTAAGAGCAGCAAGGATTTTTTTTAAAAATTGTGTCAAAGGAAAAGTCAATTGGATAATGTTGAAAAGGAAAAACAGTTTTCAGTATCTACAAGGAGAAATGGAAGAAAAAAGAAAACGGTGTCTGAAAACAGTGGTGAGGAAAGTATGTACAGTAAAAGACGTACGAATCAGTTTGCGGAAATAAGGAAACGTATGTTTCATAAGAGAGTTGTTATAAATTTATTACAAAAGGAAAAAGTTTCTAAAAGGAAATCTGCTTTTTATAAGAAAAAGAAATATATAGAGGAAGCTGTGGATGATGCGTTCGAGACAAAAAAATAAATACACTAAATAAGGCAATCAGAGTTTTAAAAGCTAAGAGTAAATGGAAGAGACACATAAATAGAACTAATTTTTGTAATTTTTTTTCTGGTAAATGGATGCATACTTCAAATTCTGAGCCATTTTTTAATGAAGAGAGTTACTTTCAAAGTAACGATTTGTTGCATGCAGTTGACACCAGTGGTCGAGCGTATGAAGTGAAGGATGGCTGTCCTATTGAGAAAGAGAAAATTGAGGTCAGAAATACAGAAGAGGAAATAGGTGGAGAAATTTTACAGGGACGTGTTCATGCTCCTGTTTATAGTTGGAATTGTAGCAGTATTTGCAGTGTACGACAGGATTCAATTGATTTCTTTTGCAATTTCTTACGTAAGTACAGTAAGGAAAGTCTAAAAAAAAAATTGTAATGTTGCAAGAATTAGATGGTTGCAGAGTGAGGGAAAAAACTGGTTTGCAAGGCCATTCTCTGGCTTGCCTGTCAAAAAAAATATGCCAGAGTGTTTTTCATCATTTTAGGATGTTAGCAGTGCATCATACCAAAATGAGAAAATTAGTCAGAAATATGTATTATGCAAAAAGTCCAGCACTTAAACTTAAAGAGTTAAATAGTGCTCTTTTGCAGGGATGTGCATTAGATGTGAAGAATATTTGTGCAGAAATTGAGGTAAGTTATTTTGGTCGAAATGAAGAGAATATAGAAACTGATATAGTTATAGAAGGAAATGTGTTAGAAAATGTTGGACATTTTAATACTGAAGAATTTGAACAGGAAATAACAAAATTTAAGGTGATTGCAGGTGAAAAACCAAATTTAACTTGTGTGTGTTGTCGACGCATTCATTACAAAAGTCAAACTAGGTTAGTTGATTTATATTTAAAAAGTGAAGATGAAGATAATACTCAGTGGAGAGAGTTTGCAACTTATTTGCTGGTAGAAAAGTATTTTGATTTGGGTTTTGAGCAACGTATTTGTAAATATTGTTATAATAAATTAAATGAAAATAAAATGCCTGCTAGAGCTGTTCATAATAATCTTGAGTTGATAAATATTCCATCGGAACTGAAGGATTTAAATACTTATGAGAATATTTTTTTCACAACAAAATATTATTGATTTTATAGATCGGGTAAGCAAAAACCGCAGACCTCCACAGTCAGGAGAGTCCTGCCACAGTGTTAAGTATACAGAAGCAAAATGCAGGCCCAATCAGAAACAACCCCACCCAACCTCCCCACCACCCAACACACCCAGACGAGCCCGCTACCCACCCCTTATCCCTCCCTAACCCCGTGCACGTGTTCATTTCTAGACACCAATAGTCGGTCAAATCTGGTAAAAGAGCCAGTGTCTCCTCAGGCCCACAGCCCGTCCACCGAATCTGTTTCTCCGTCATCTGGTTCCACCGGGGGATCAAGTAGTAAACCCCTATATTCCGCCCACCTTTTCCATATCTTGAAATGTTTACGGGGAGACCCTCTTGCTTCAAATACCGGGCGTTCCAAGCCCATGCAGTAATCAATCCCCGCCTTCCAAGCACTCAACGGGGGGGCCCGCTCACTCTTCCACGCCTGCGCCAGGTCTCGTTTGGCAAGGACAAGGCCCAACAGCAACAGATGACGCTTGTAGATGTTTCCCCCAACACCCTCTAGGACATGGAGCAGGGCCAAGCGAGGAGTCCGGGGAAGATCCCATCCCAGCACCTCCGATAGACAGCTCCATACACCCCCCAGAACCGGGACAAACCACCACAGGACCACACAGTATGTAGCAGCGTGCCCATTTCAGCACCACAACGCAAGCACTCCAGGGACCCAATCAAGCTTGCCTTCCACAATCGCTCTCGTGTATAATAGGCCCTGTGTAGATATTTGAACTGTATCAGGCGCAAGCCCACCGCAATAGCAGCACCCCGCGGGGACTCTAGAGCCTCCCTCCAATCATCCTCGTCCATTGGGCCAATGTCTCGCTCCCAGGCCTCCCGCAGTTTAAGGAGGGAAGAGGAACAGTGAGTAACCAAGGTTTGGTATATGCGGGACACTTTCTTATCGCCCAGATCGCCCATAAAGACTTTAGCCTCCAGAGGGCTGAACCCCGGCAGCGACTCCAGGTCCACCAAGCTAGGCCCAAGTGCATGGCGGAGCTGAAGATATTTGAAGAATTGGGTATTAGGCATATGATACTCAACACTAAGCTCTTGAAAAGATTTAAGTGCCGTGCCGGATACGACGTGGCCTAGCGATGAGATCCCAATGGAGTCCCAACCTTCAAACCCGGATAACGCGGCCAATGCAGGAAGCTGCCCATTATGCCACAATGGGGTCTCGGCCGTCAGTCTGCCCCACCAACCCATACGGCGCAGCGCCTGACGCCATATCGTAAACACCACCTGTGTGGCCCGGGGTAGCCGCCGCCGCAGACCGGCCGAAAAGAGAATCGTATGTAGAGTGTGGCCTCTCATCAGGAGGTGTTCCAGCGCGTATGCCGGGTCCCCTCTACTTCCATACCACCATTCGTTGAGGACCAGCAAGTGGGAGGCTTGGTAGTAGGACAATACGTCCGACGTCGCAAGCCCACCACAGTAAGTGGACAGAAAACATGTACGCAGTGCCACCCTGGCGGCACCCCCAGCCCACAGGAATCGTCCCAAAGCAGAGTTAACCTGCCGAAACCACTGGGGAGCAATCGGGTGCGGGTGATTCTGTAGTTGGTACAAGAGGCGCGGGAGTGCAACCATCTTAAATATTGCCGACCTGCCAAAAATAGTAAGGGGCATTCGCGCCCATGTTTCAAGGTCCGACTGGACTTTATCCCAGACCGGCACCACATTCCGCTCCCAGGAGATCGACGCAGATTCCGATAAGAAGACACCCAGATACAGTAGGCCTCCAACCGCCACTTTCAGGGCTGACGCCCAGTGGCTCGCGCGCGCTCCCTCACCCAACACCCATAGGGTGGACTTTCGCGGGTTAAGGTACAGACCCGAGACTTCCCCGAAGATGCGCATGATTTCTAACACCCGCGGGCCCGACCTATCGAGGTCTGTAAGGAAGAACAGGACATCGTCCGCATACAGCGCAATCCTATCGGTGCATCCCTGGTCCCATCTAAAACCTTGCAGCTGTGCATCAATGCGCACCCAAGAGGCGAGGGGCTCCATCGTTAATGCGAAGAGGTAGGGGGAGAGTGGGCAACCCTGACGGGTCCCCCGCCCGATTGGAAACCGCACCGAAACAGCACCCGAGACCCGCACGGCTGCCGTGATGTCAGTGTAAAGCAACCGAACGTATGAGATGAAAACCGGGCCCAAGTTAAGGCGGGGCAGGAGCGCAAACAAATAGGCCCAGCTCACTGAGTCGAACGTCCTATCTATATCCGCCAGCAACAGGGCCGCTCGCTCACCCGTGGCCCCCATCGCATCGATGGCCGTCTGAGCCCGTCTGACATTGTGTCGCGTCGCCCTGTGCGGCATAAAGCCTGCCTGGTCCGGATGAACCACATCCGCTACGTAGGGGAGAAGCCGGTTCGCCAGCACTTTCGCCAGTTGTTTAGCTTCTATGTTAAGCAACGATATGGGGCGATACGAGTCGTGCTTAGCAGGTGGCCTACCCGGTTTCTGGAACACCACCACCTCAGCATGTCGCCAATCAGCGGGCAACCGACTGGACTCACGCGCTGCCTCCAGGGCCGCCTTATAGTGAGCCCCCAGTTGGAGCTGGAACTTCTTGTAAAATTCGCACAGGAAACCACTCGGTCCGGGCGCCTTTCCCGTGTTGAGTTGCGCCAGTGCGTCCCCCACCTCCTCCCCCGTAATAGGGAGATCCAGGATCGCCCGCGCCTCGTCGGAGACCGCCCTCGGGGGCAGGTCCGCGATAAACTTGTCCGCCGCTTCGCATAAAGTGCCGCGTAGTATCGCGCGAAACTAGCCGCCAGTTCCACCGGGTCTGTTATCGTAGCTCCAGTCTCATCAGTAAGTCCAGGCAGCGTAATCGGCTGCATGGTATTCTGACACAGTCGATGAAGCATAGTGCACGACTTGTCCCCCCATTGGTAAATTCTACTGCGGGTGGCGAGCCATGCCCGGCGAGCCTCATCAAGCATCACATATGCATGAGTCTGTTGCGCCTGCAAAAGCGACCGCACAGCGTCTCCACCTCCCTCCTCCTTACACCGCCTCTCGAGGGTCTCCACCCGCGCCGCCGCTGCTACTATGGCCTCCCTATGCCACGCTATATCCACCCCACGAAGTGTGGGCTTCATAGCTTCCCAGGCCAACGACACATCCATGTCCCCGACAAGGTTTTCCTGCCAATAATGGGCTATCGCTCCCCGCATATGCCGGACGTAGTCATCCTGCTGAAGATGCCATGAGGACATTCGCCACCGGAACGGCTGCCTCCGCCCGTACAGGTCAATATCTACAGTCACTGGAGAGTGGTCAGACAACCCGCGAGGCAGGATGGCCGCCCCCCGCACTCGGCTCAGGCACCCACTTGGCACAAACACACAATCCAGACGTGAAAACGAGCCATGCACTGCAGAAACATACGTATATTCTCTGTCCGCCGCATGCAGATGTCGCCACGTATCAACCCAGCCCAGTCCATCCACCATCGCACGCAACCGAGAGGGGGCAGCCACCACAGGCGTACCCCACGGCCGAAGACGGTCCATAGTCACATCCAGCACATCATTCCAATCCCCACCAATCACAGCAAGGGACTCTGGGACTTCTGCCCATACCGCAAACAGCCTTTCAGCTAGAGCCCACTGCAGAGGGGGAGGGGCATAGACACTCCCAAAGACGACTGTTCCGTACCCACCCTACCCTGTACAACAATGTATCTGCCCTGTGGATCAAACCAGAGTCTCTCATGCACATATGCAAGTCGTCTATGAATCAAAATGGCAACCCCTCTAGAGCCCCTCGAAAAGCCGGTGTGGAAAACTTGGTGGTAGCCAAATCTTTGCAGGCAGGGTGCTTTCGTGCCCATCATATGCGTCTTCTGCAAGAGCAGTACATCCGCCCCCTCCCGCTTAGCCCCCCTCAGAACAGCTCCCCTCTTAATTTTATCCAACAAGCCCTGGATGTTCCAGCTCAATATACGCATAGACATACAATGGGTTCCTGTAGGCAATGCATCAACCATAATCCCAGGGAAAATAAAGCAAGAGGACCCAGCTGCAGGCCCAAACATACAACACCAGCTCTAGTTCAGCATGAAAATCACGTGCACCACAAACCGAACCCCCCCACCCACACCCCCAAATAAAAACCCCCTGAACACCCCGTCCCCCAACCCCCACCCCCCTCCCCTATACCTCATAGAACACAGAAGTATCTGTCGCGGCATGGGCGACCTCGGGCCCAAAACAGAGCGCCCAAAGCCTACCATACCAATGGATCCCAACTACCCACTCAACCCACAGGAACCCCCCCCTCACTAACACCCGCCTATAATGGAGGGATGTAGCCCCGATAAGATAGCACCCCGAACCCCACCCCGCAGCCCCATGTCCTCCCCAACACGTAAAGCAAACAGTGTCAAGGCATCTTGTCCCGGATTGGTCGGGCAGCAGGACTTACTCATCAGCCACACACTTCCAAGATCTACCACAGCCATAAGTCACCTTACTTTCAAACGATGTTCAATTGTCCTTATTCGATTGGTCCGAGTCCGCCGGTGTTCCATCTCCTGCCCCAGCGTGAGAAGGGGAGCGCTGCCGTGATCTAGAACTCCTGTGTCTTTTCCCCCTGTTGCGCTGGTTCACCCGCTCCGGAGAGGAGCTCCTGGAGGAGCCTGGGTTCAAGCCCGGTTGAGCATTCGGCCGAACCCTCACCGTCTCATCCGTCCACCTAAAGACATCCTCCGGGGTATCAAAAAAGTGTGTCCGCGATTGGAAAATCACTCGGAGGCGGGCCGGATAAAGTAGCGAGTACTGGAGCTTCAGGCCGCGCAGCTTCGCCTTGGCCGCTATGAAGGAGTGTCGTTGCTGCGTACAGCAGCAACGACACTCCTTCATATCTTCATATCTATCATCTTCGTATAGTCCGGGAAGATCATGATTTTCTGACTGTCAAACATGACCGTGTCCTTCGCCCTCGCCTCCCGCAGTATGGTGTCCCTGTCGTGAAAATTCGAGATCCGTGCGATCACCGGTCTGGGTCGCTCGCCCGTGGGCGGTTTCTGCGTCAAGGCTCTATGGGCGCGCTCTATTACGAAGCACCTCGAAAGCGCGTCTTGGGGTAACCACGACTCCAGCCACTGGGACAAGAAACCTTCCATATCCCCCTTCTCGCAGCCCTCGGGAAATCCCACGAAGCGAAGTTTATTCCTATGCGCCGGTCCTTCGGCATCCTCCACTCGAAGCGCCAAGCCCCTCTGGATCTTCTCCATCACGGCCACCTTCTGTTTCAGGGACCCCACATCGTCTTCCACTGTTGAAAGCCTGGATTCCGCCTCCGTGATGCGGGTCACTGCGTTGCAAAGGTCCTGGCGCAACAAGGTCACATCTGCCCCCACCGCACCTATCTTGGCATCAAGCATGTCTCTGGACTGGGTGATAGCCGCCATAAGCGCCGCATTGTCCGGTCCCGCGCTCTGGCCCCCCCCGATGCGCCGGCACCTCCATTCGGCCCAGTGAACTTGTCGATGGGCCCTTGTTTGGCAGGTCCGCTGCCTCCTCCACCCCTGGTCATAATGCAGGCTGTAATCGGGCCGCCATTCCAAGGTGTGCCCACAGGCCTCAGGGTAGGTCGCGCACTGCAGGGGTCCCAACTCACCACAACTCCAAGGTCCTCGCTCGCTGGCCGTCGCCGTACCCCTCACCCATACACACTGGGGCCGGAGGGACTCACAAATAATGAAGTAGCACCCCAGCCAGGGTCACACAGCAGGAGCCTCCAGCCCGGACAGGCGGCAAGATGTCCAGCGCAAGTACCAGTAGCGCCACCAACACCGCAGGCAAGGCCGTCCACTTCACCGTCCGTGTCGGCTCCGGGCAGCACCACCCACCGCCAGGGGGCACGAAAATTGAGGGCCCGGTTTCAAGGCCGCAGCACCAGCCAACACCGACCTCCGGCGTCTGGAGTACCTGAGCCGCCACTCAAGGAGCGGAGGGGCACAGCGGGGCCTCCGCCTTCAGCTCCGGTGTCTTGTAGAGAAATCAGGGCGGCGCCAGCAGCCGGGGCCGAGGACCAGCACCAGAGCCTCCCGCCCGGACACCACCAAAATCGAGGCCCCGGCTCCGCACGCCGGACCAGGCCTCAAATCAATGCCACCTCCGCCGTCGGCTCCAGGGGACCAGGGAGCTCCGTTCGTCGCCCCGGGGGACGCCTCAAACCATCGGCTCCAGTAGCTAGGGCCGGGGACCAACAAAGGACTTTTCGGCCTGGACACCACCAAAATCGAGGTCCCGGCTCCGCACGCCGGACCAGGCCTCAAGGCGCCGCCACGACCGTAGTCAGCTCCGGAGCACCGGGGAACTCCGCCTGTCGTACCGGAGGACGTCTCGCACCATCCGCCACCAATGCTGAGCTGGAATGCTGCCAGGTAGGTCCGGGAGCAAGGATAAATGCGCGGATTAGTACAGGGCCGGTGGGAGCTCTAACAGGCTACGTCCACCATCTTCGCCCGCTAGGCCATGCCCTTATGAGACTATTTTGATTCAATGTGTACATCCTTTTCAGGCTATTGTTCGTATGGAGCCAAAGACTGGGAAATTAAATCCTACAGATTTACAAAGAGGATTAAAGGGTAGAGTTGTATATTTGCCACTTGATTTAAAAAAAAATATGGAGACAATTGGTATTGAAAATGTAGAAGAGGAACCTCTTGTTATTCTAGTTAATGGTGTACCTACAAAGAGTAAGAAAATCTGGCAAGATTTAGTGGATGTTAGGAAAGTGAAAAAGGCAACGTTGTATTTAGTCAAAAATAATAAATACTATAAAAATGTGTATGTAGAAGAAGAAGATGTAAGTGATGAAGAGGATAATGATTTGTCTATTGGACAAATTGAAAAAGTCGATATGTCCAGAACTGAAGAAATTTATGAACATTACAGTGTTCATCCACTGCATTCCAAAGAAGCAATGGGGAATGCTATTGAATTATTTCAGATGAAACAAGCAGAAGGAAGTCCTATTAGTGTGTGGGAAGAAAGTTTGGAAGGTCGTTGTTTCCCACAGTTATTCCCAACAGGTGAAGGTGCGCGATATGATGATCGACCTATGCAGATTCCTGCATCTGGATACCAAACTACAAGATTATATGCAGAAGATCCCAGATTTCGTCAATGTATTCCATATTTGTTTCATCTTCTGTTTGAGAGTGACTTATCTGGTCTTTCTTATGCAGTAAACCATATCTTAAAAAGTGGAGTGCATCTGCAAAATGTTTCAGCAAAGGATTTTATGGATAAAGTGCAACAGAAAGATAGTGTTTTGGATTCTCACCTAATTAATTTAATGGCATGTCAGCGTGGTACTAATGAATATTGGTACCGTCGTCATGGAGATTTAAAATGCATGCTAAGAAACTTGGGAGCACCAACATGGTTTTTAACTCTAAGCTGTGCAGAGTATGCCTGGGAAGATTTACTTGAATATCTTCGAGAGGCGAATGTAAATATTGAAAATATAAACTACAAGACACCAGGAGAATTATGTTCGTTGGATCCGGTTAATGTTTGCAGATATTTTAATCATAGATTTGAAGCAATGATGTCGCTTATTACAAACAAGAAGAATCCACCGCTTGGTGTAGTTTTGGATTTCTTCTGGAGAAAAGAGTACCAAGCAAGAGGTGCTCCTCATATTCATATGTTACTATGGATCAAGGATGCTCCCAAACTTGGAAAAGACTCCGATGACACAGTACTATCTTTTATTGAACAATATGCCACTTGTGACATACCTAACAGTACAACTGATAAAGACTTAAGAGGAAAAGTGTTACGGTTTCAAAGACATCGTTGTGGAAAATATTGTCTGCGAAAATTCAAATCAAAGGATAAGTTCTATACAAAATGTCGTTTTGGATTTGCACGACCGGTGCTTTCAAAAGGAAGAGTCAACAATTTGATGTCATCTTTGCGACATAATATCACAAGAAGATCACCCAAAAATACATACAATTTAAGAAGAGGAGAAGAGTCCAAATATATAAATGACTACAACCCTGTCATTTTGACCATGTGGAATGCTAACATGGATATACAATATGTTGCGGACAACTCTATTGCTGTGGTTCGATATGTAACGTCTTACATCACGAAATCTGAAAAGACGGAACTGAAGGAGATGTGGGAAGATATTTCTCATGAAAAGAGCCTAAGCAAGAAATTGTATACATACAGTTTGAAGATGTTATCACATCGAGAAATTGGAGCATATGAATGTTGTGATCGATTATCATCAGCAAGTCTTTATGCGAAATCTCGAAGTATCCTGTGGGTGAGTTTAGGTCTAGCAGGAACACGAAACCGTGTTTTGAAAACTGTGCAAGAAATTGAATATTTAGCACAGAAAGAACCAGATAGTACAGACATTCTGAAAACAAATATGTTGGATACATACTATCCAAATAGAAGTACTCTGCTTGAAAATATTTGTCTGTATGAAGTACTTGAAAAATACACTTTTAAAAGGAATATTAGAGAGAATGTTGAAAAAGGTATATACGCTGTAATTGGACAGGAAGGATGTCTGGTGAAACAAACAAAAGGACATTTGATTAATCACCGAAAACTGAGTTGCGAAAATCCAGACAAAAGAGAATTTTACTATTTAGCTCTTTTGCAACTCTTTAAACCATGGCGTACTGAAGAGGAACTACTTGGAGACTTTGTTAGTTATGAAGATTCCTTTAACGCATCTAAAAGTAGTATAGAATGTCCTGTTTTTAGTAATTATCTTAAAATGTTGAACGACGAAATAGAGCAAGAAGCAACAATTGCAGCAGAGATTGCTAGAGAAAGTTCACAAGACACTCAAAGTTCAGCATCGTTGAGTCAGGATCCACTGGGAGAACCAATTATCCGAAATGAAGCAGCCAATGCCATGGATGAGTTGGAAAGAGCAATGCAGCAAGCTCAAGAGGATATAATAAATTTAGAAGAATTGGAGAAGGAATTTAATCTTGAGCAAAGACAGATATATGACGAAGTGACAGAGCATATTGAGCATGGTTTTCGTCATGACAAAAAATAATGCGCATGTATGTCATTTGAACCTATTCGACTATATGTAAGTGGAGAAGTTGGAACAGGGAAAAGTTTTCTTATAAAAGGAATTAGTACATATCTACAGCAAAGAACTCAGTCACCATTGTCTTGTGTTGTAACAGCACCAACTGGATTGGCAGCACATAATATTAAAGGTATTACTTTACATCGTTTACTGATGCTGCCAGTTGAACATGAAAATAAATTACAATATCACAAGCTATCTGGAGACGCTTGTTATGAAGTTTCTAGAGTTCTTAAAGAAATGAAACTTCTTATTATTGATGAAGTAAGCATGGTATCCAATTTAATGCTTGCTTTTGTACATTTAAGAACGCAGCAGATACTTAAAACTGACTATGATGTTTTATTTGGAGGGAAACATGTCATAGTTTTTGGAGATCTACTGCAACTAACTCCTGTGAAAGGACAATCTGTATTTGAAACTGTTACACATGAAGACACCAGAAAGTGCCTTGGCAGTATTGGAAATGTTAATATATGGTCACATTTCAAATATACTGAACTGATACAAAATATGCGACAGGCAAAGGATACTAAATATGGAAATATTCTTCAAGATATAAGGATTGGAAGACTAACTGAAGATGCAAAAGAAACTCTACAAACTCGATTACTTTGTAAGTTGTTTCCCAATGAAGATAATGTACCTGAGAAAATATATACTAAAGAGGTAAAAGATAAGTCAGTCATATGCTTGATGCCAACTCTAAAAGAATGCTCAGTTTTCAATGAGAAAATGTTGAAGTTGGAAAATGAAGAAATTAAGAAACTGTAAGCAAAAGATAAAATAGAGTATGAAGGAAGTACTATTGTTTTGTCTGATAAATTAAAGTAAAAATTGGATAGTCTACAGAAATCTATATCTAAAACTGCTGGTTTAGAGAAGAATCTGTATGTATGTTTAAATTGTCGGATTATTTTACGCAGAAATTTACTTGTAGAAAAAGGTCTGGTGAATGGAGCAATGGGTAATGTTGTTGGTTTTGTAAATTACCCAAATAGAGATGAGATTGAATTTTTACGAATAAAATTTGATGGAATTGAGGAAGTTCAACCAATCAGTCGCTGCTCAAGTCGTTTTTTACTTGTGAAAGACTTGTATGTCCGTCGGAAACAATTTCCAATTTGTTTGGCATATGCAGTGACTATTCACAAATCACAAGGTTTAAGTGTAGATTGTGCTTTGGTCAATATTGGAAATAGTGTATTCAAAGAGGGTATGGGATATGTTGCTTTATCACAAGTTAGAACTTTATCTGGCCTTTATCTAATTGATTTTGATGAGACAAAGATCAGTGCAGATTTAAAATGTGTGAAGGAGTATAATAGGTTAAGAAGAGAATATGCTCTAAGTTTACCTCAATATCCTTTAATTAAAAAGAGTATAGTTGGTCAGAAAAAGAGAAATGAGGAACAATGTACTGAAGTAGTAGAGAAACGAAGAAAAAAAGATGAGACTGTCATTGGTAGGAGTAAGAAAAAGGTTAGTACTAGAGAGATTGTTGGATTTAAATTTGAAAATAGGTCTGGTGTCAACTGCTATGCAAATGTAGTGGTTAATGTGTTTTTTTTTCTAAAAAGTTTACAGCAACAGATTAGAGAAAATCAGGAGCAAACATTTTGTTGTTCTTTAAATTCTGTGTTTGAAAAATGTACCAGTGGTAATAGTGAAGTAGGAAGTGTTTCAGAAGTAAGGAATGTTTTAGACATATGTGCAGGACTAAATCAATTTTCTCAGAATATTCAGTAAGATTGTCAGGAATTTATTATGTATATGCTTATAGTTTTGGAAGAAGAAGGTGTAGGTATTGATATTCTTTTTGGCCTTTCTTATAAATGGGAGCATATTTGCGATAATTGCTCATTTACAAGTAGTACTGACATACACACAGAAAGATTTATATATTTAACACTACCTGATTGTAAAACAGTGTCCTTTAATAAACTAGTTAAAGATGCGTATCAGAACATGGTTTGTTCTCAATGTAATTCAGAAATGTTATCAACCTTATTTATCCATAGATATGGACAGTATGTAATTTTAATGCTTCAACGATGCAGAGCTGATGGAAGTAAATTGTCAACTTTAATTAAAAACTATGTGGCTTCTCAAATATCTATTTCTAGAAGAACATTTGTAACTGTAGCAATTATTTTTCATGAAGGGCCATCAATATCATCAGGACATTACATAGCTTATTTGAAGTGTCCAACTGGTTGGGCGCTCTGCAATGATAGTCAATTAAGTTTTAAGAATCGTTTGCCTTCTGAGTTAAGAAATTCTTTTCTGATATTTTTGCAACCCAAATTTCAGTCAAATTCCTTGGTCTAGTCAGAGTAATACTGTAAAGATATGAAAATGTGTTGTTTAGAAATATCATGTGTTTAAGGGTGTTCAAATATAGAAATGAAACTTTTATGTGCCAAAGAGATAGCATAAGGTAAGGTTTCCTTAATGTTGATGGTACAGGACATGTTGGAATTAACTTATACTATTTGGACACACGGAAAACAATGAGATATGAAAATGTGGACTTATGATAAATGTTTTTAGAGTATACTTACTTGGAAGCTTGTTGAGAGATACTCAAAAGAAACGAATTAGCTCATACTATTTGGCCATGCGGAAAAGTATGAGATATCTAAATCTGGATTTGAGATAAATGTTTCTAGAACATACTTACTCGCAAGTTTGTTGAGAGGTACTCAAAAAATAACGACTTTACTCATAGTATTTGGCCATGCGGAAAAAAATTAGATATCAAAATGTTGACTTGAGATAAATGTTCTAAGAACATAGTTGCACGGTTATTTGTGGAGAGGTATTTAAAAGTAACTGGTATACTTTAATTAGTTTGTAATTGTGGAGTATGTGCTGTGCTTACTCAAGAAATTGCGATTTAGAGAAAAACATTTAAGACATGTTTTTTCTAGGTATTTATGGTATGTATAGAGATCTTGTACGTTTTTTTTTAAATACAATCATTGTGGGGTTTTTTCCCCGCTGTCACATGATGATTACTATTGAAATCACTGTTTATAGTGAAAATCAATTTATCTGAGGACAGCAAAAATAAACCAGTAAATATGTTGTCTAAGTTATTTTGTTACATAGGATTTAGAAATATGTATTATAACAGATTTCTTTATTGTCTTCCACAGATATTACATTTTTAAGGTAAGAACAACTAATCATATCTGAGAGTTTCGTGTACTTCTCTCTTATCCTTATTTTTTTCATCCTCTTTCTTTGTTAGTGGTGTTTACATTTGGTTATTCCCTTTAACTCATGCTTTTTATCTTACATCTTTTCTATTAGTATTCTATTCAGTCTTTCTTACTCTTCAGCTTGTTACTTATGTTGCTTTAAAGAGAGTCACCTTTATTGATCCTTTATCACCTTTGTTTCCTGAATCTTAAGTTCTTTGTCTTACTGTACCTTACAATTTGTTCCCTTACTCTGCTTTCTTTAATTATACTCAATTTCCAAGCTAAAATCTATAGTTTAGTTCTTTCACCCTACTTCTTTTCTCTTTATCTGTCTCTCTTACACCCTATGTCTGTTTGTATTCCATTCATCTTCTGTTATTGAACCTTTTTCACTCTTTTTCTGTTAGTGTTGTTTCTTTATTTTATCTATGTCTTTGAGACATTTAGGTACTCTTAGTCTGTGTAGTTCACAGACTGTTTGTTTCGTGTATTATCAGTGATCATACTCTCATTTTGTCTCTCACTTTACTTTCCTTTAGACAGTCATTCTTTGAGTGCTATTATTTCTTTCAAATTATTCTGTCTCGGTCTTTTTTTGTCCCTCAGTCTTCTTTTCTTTCACTTTCTGTTTCATTCACTTTTACTTTGTTTTGTTTTATAAAATAGCACTTTAACCATATTTGTACTTTCTTTCCACAGATACCATGTTTTTTAAAGATTGTAAGTTTTTCTTTACTACTATTTCTTAGGTAAGTATAAATAATAAAAATACTTTTTCAACACTGTGTCATTTCTTTGAGTATCCTGGTCATACTAGTGTTGTGTTTTATGTGAGCACTTCCATGGAGGATTGGCTGCACGGTCACAAGGAGCCTCTTAAAAATTAATTTAAGAAATCAGCAACATTTCAGTGAGTTAGTTCACAAATGCAGATGTGTCAAAACATTACAGGTAAATGATATGTGTTAAAGAACTTTACAGCATATTATCAATGGGGTTTTATTCTGCAATTTTGAATTTAAAAGCCAAGATAGCAGAGATAAAATTATCTCCCTATTACCTAGCTGTCGCTAACACCAGTTAGTGACAGCTAGTAGGAGATAGCGACCATCTTGGGCCCCACTTTGCATGTCAGTGATATTTATCACTATTGAAATGCAAAGTGGGCGTGCCAAGATGTTAGCGACTGGAAACAGTCGCTAACATCGCTATCTCCTTTTACCAACTTTTGGAGATATTCGCGCTAAGCGCAAATATCTCCAAAAGCTAACACCTGCACTGAGCAGTTCTTAGCCATGTTATCCAATGGGAGGTGGATAACATGGCTAAGAGCATTAGCTCGGTAATGCATGAATATCGTTGACTTTCCAGCGATATTCATGCATTGCGGCCGTTTTTTATCGCATTTGCTATAAACCTTGGTAATACCAATGTTTATCTGCGATAAAAATCGCCGCAGCTCTGCGGTAAAATTTTGTCTCTAAACACGCAATAGCGATAATTATCGCTTTTGTTTGGTAATATGCCTTAGTGTTTCCTAATATGGCATGCTGGTGGTCTTACTTTTTTTTATCTAAGGCAATGCCTTCTGTTCGTTGAGGCAGGAAGCTCCTTTGAGAATTCCAATGTGCGGGAGGGGTGCTTCTGGTGCAGTAAAATCCAAGGCCGTTCTAGCATGGGCTGGGAGCCTTATCACAGGGGAGGAGCGCGCAGCTCTCTGAGATGGATACAGTTACACATAACAGGGTAGTGACGTCTGTGGAATTTACGGACGGTTGGTCACCCTAGTGTGCGCCGTTCCCTTGGCACCTCATTACGGCGGACTGTGGAGCCGCAGTGCACAGTTTGGGAATCAGTAGTTTTAGAAATAAAGTTTGATAATTTTAACACTCCTAAGCGTTAAAAATCGCCGTTGGTTGACGAAAAATTATTGGAAGTAAGCCAACATAGTGATAATTATTGCTAGTTGTTTACGGTAAGTAGATTTCTAAACGCAAAAAACGGGACATTAAATAAAAATAGACTATGACTATGATTTTACTTCTAGTGATGATAGTGCATGTTAACATTACCGCGTGAAAACAAGCGTTGTTTTTATGCACTAATGTGTGCTTTGTAATTAGGAGAGGGGGTTGATTTAGTTTTATTTTCCACACCTCCATGTTAACGCTGCCAAATGCTTTATCAAAGCAGCCCGTGCAACTCGTACGATAAACAACTTTATTTAAACTGTTTTCTTAACAATAGCCGTGTACGTGATAGTATTTTCGCTTTCAAAGAGATTTTGCTTGTAGTTTAACATACGCCTACTATGCATGTCATTAACTGTCTGTGCTGCACACATGCAAAGTGCTTTTACCGCAGGCGGTGTTATGACGTTCTAACAAAGGTGTTCAGGAACATTTACAAGGACACGGAAGACTTTATCGCTGCTTTGAACGGCAGGAAGTTCCCGATATAGGAGCGAAAACGGCGTCCATAATATGCTTTATAAATTGCAGTCGAACGTTATGTTAGATATAAAGGCTTATAACATACGTTTCAATTTGAATTTTTTAGAACATAGGGGCATATTATCAAGGACGGTCGATACATTTTCGCCGCTTTTATCGACAGGAAATTGCCGATAAAACGGCGATAATGGGTTTGATAATATGCCGTATGGAAATCTTATCGAAGCCCATGTGAGATGTGAAAACATCTAATATGGGCTTCGATAGGAATTCCATACAGCATATTATCAAGTCCATTATCGCCGTTTTATCGGTAGTTTCCTGCCGATAGAAGCGGCGATATTGTATCGTCCGTCCTTGATAATATGGCTCATATTATGAAGGCGATTATCGGCGCTTTTGTTACTGCGTTCTGCCGATAAACGCGATGATAAATTATCACGTCTTCTTCATAATATGCCCCAAGTATTGCCACATTCTTTAATTATTGTTCTGAAAATGCGGCGATACTTTAGCTTATGAATAGAGCTCTTTTTGGTATAATGAGGTAGTTCTGAAAAGAACTGTTTTTTTTTCTCGTTTTTTTGTTATCAAAAAGTTTTTTATTCTTTATAATTTGTAAAACTGGAACCACATTTTTGAACTGTAAAACAGGAACATAGGAAGTTGTTGAAAAATTAGCTGCATTCGAATCTTACATGGTCATTATATCTTCTTTCAACAAGAATGAGGCTCTGCTCCCCGTACACAATCAATCCTTTACACTTCTTTAAAAATGGTTTCAACTCCATGTTTGCAGTCGATGGAGATGTAGGTCGTCTGGTCGATGAAGTACTGGCCTCAGCTGGTGGTAGTTCTGTTGCCAGAGCTCTTGTCGCTGCCTGTGCATATTGCACAGGGTGGACTTGGCTCATATGTCTCTTCATGGTATGAATTGAAAAGGAATATTTTTGGTAGGATTTCCTCTTGAAAGTACTGAGCTACAAATTGTGCAAGTTACTTTCGGAGCATTTACTTTTTTTTGGTCCGGAGAAAAGGTAAAGAATTGCCAAATGAAAGATTCCTTCTTTTTTTTTAAAGGACGATGAACATTGTCTTCAGATTCCGAAGAAGAATTGCGTGCGGCAGCCATTTTAGCGAAGTCTCAGGAAAGATGATAAAGGTTGTTTCTCTCTTCAGCGCCAAATAGATAGTGAGGGAAGTTGGTGGTTTCTGGAAAATTGCAGAATAGAAACTACTATGAACCAATAGGAAGTGTTCTTTACAAGTCACATGATTTGACATGCGCGTATTAGGACGTATACGCGGTGACGTATTCAGGACACCTACGTCAATTAGAAATATCGGTCTAATTTAATGCAGTTTTAAAATGTGAAAAGGAGGAAAGGTATACATTCTCAAATGTTAAATACCTTCATATGGGGTCACAAGAACAATGCCGATAAAGTTTCAAAACTTTTTTATTCTTTCAAAATACCGGGGTGCGCGCACTCGGTCGCGCACCTCAGTACGTTTTTCAACATTTAGTGACAAGTCTGAAAACGGTAAAATGAAGGTAAGGTAAAGATTTTGTAAACCTTTTGAGACTTACAAGGAGTCCCCAAGCAATTCTGACAGTGAAGAAAAGTTTGTAATACTATGAAAAAATTTCTCGAAAATCTATGATAAAACTATAGAACACATTAAAAAAATATTTTATATTTCGCAATTAAAAAAACCAATGAAATATAATGAAAAAAAATAAGTTATAAACAGCTTATACTTAGGAAGTAGCCTTTAAAAAACCTATGAAATTCACTGAAAAAACCATAGGTTTTATAACACGTTATAGTTAGGAAGTAGCAATTAAAAAACCTATGAAATTCACTGAAAAAACCATAGGTTTTACACACGTTATAGTTAGGAAGTAGCATTTAAAAAACCTATGAAATTCACTGAAAAAACCATAGGTTTTACACCAGTTATAATTAGCTCTAAATTTTACACGCATAAAACCATTGAAATTCCCACGTTATAGTTAGTTGGACTCACTATAACTTGCGCGTGCAATGCACTGCTGATGACGTCATATATTACATCACTCATGACATGGTCAGTGACATCACTCATGACATCACTGATGACACCATCATTGTGACAGAGTGACAGACCTCCTTTCACTGTAATGTAACCCTTGAAACACATATTCAAAAATAGAAACTAAAATTTTCAAACAAAATGGAGATACCCATACCAGTTACAACAACCAATTCAATAATTCCACCGTCTATATATACATCCACTCATTCACCAACAGTTCTATATAGTCACTCATACATATACTCACTCATCATATGTAGTGATACACCTATACATCCTGTTACACACTGACAGGCACCCAAAAGTTACTCACACACATACTCACCCATGCAAATAAACTATTGAACATCTATTCATTTGCATATATAGCTATATACACACTACCACTTTACTTCTAAGGAAACTTACACATACTTACTCTCTTAAACAATCACTTATAGAAACACATAGTAATTTAAATAGGAACTCTTAGAATCCCTCACTCTCACATATACTCACTTATATACATCAATATTCACATATACTAGATTAAATCATATGTAGTTACTGATAAAGACACTAGTGAGACAGTCATTCACTCACTAACACACACATATACACACTCATCCACCCATACAGTCCTGCACATGTGCAGTATTCAAAACACATACAAACAGAAAGTCAATCATTTATGCATCTATGTGCTAAGTAATACCCCCACCAAACCATACAAACACTTATACTGATACTAAGAAACACATCTAATAACCCATATACCTACACATGTAGCTACACGTAGCTACACACCAACCCATGCAGCCACTTATACACAAAGTGAAACATTAATACATATATTTAAATATTTAAACATTACTCACTAATATTTATTTTTCAGAAAGACACACATTCACTGGATAGTGCCATCAGTGATGTCATGAGTGATGTCACTGACCATGTCATGAGTGATATAATATATGACGTCATCAGCAGTGCATTGCACGCACAAGTTATAGTGAGTCCAACTAACTATAACGTGGGAATTTCAATGGTTTTATGCGTGTAAAATTTAGAGCTAACTATAACTGGTGTAAAACCTATGGTTTTTTCAGTGAATTTTATAGGTTTTTCAAATGCTACTTCCTAACTATAACGTGTGTAAAACCTATGGTTTTTTCAGTGACTATATATATATATATATATATATATATATACATATTTTTAATAAACATACATATATATATAAATATGTATATATATAAATATATATTTCATAAAGCTAGATAGTCAAGATACATGTATGTAGAGTTAGGTATAGAAAATCTACACTTGCATAACTTTCTATTTTTTATCCTTTGATATCTTGTCCAAAATATTTGGTACCATAGAGATTCCTACTTCTGGGGACAAACCTTGTGTATGTACGCTGATAACCTTCTACTACTATGCAAAACACGGGTAGGCCTTCAAAGTCTGCTGGACAACCTGCATATTTTCACTACCAATTCTGAATTAGTGGTTAACCTTGGTAAAATTACAACCCTTAAAATGGGTAGGAAAATTTACATCCAGGATTCATGGCATATTGATGGCTAGAAATTGAAACACATAATGCGTAATAAAAACGTAAATACTTTTGAGTCATTACTGACAATACTTAAAGCAATTGCGCTAAGATCAGTATTTAACACCCTACTAAAAGCATGGCGAGGCCCCACATTTAGCATGCTTTTGAAAGTTATGGGCCCTAAATTGACCCCAATCACCACATTGTTTATTCACTTTTGACATGTTTTGTACATATGGACACAGAAAAAAACTATGAGGTATAAACACACCTCATTAATGGACCGTATAATCGCTCAGATTTACAGCTCCATTTTAAGACTTCACAAGTATACAGCTCAGGCCCAGATACGCCTTGAGTTTGGCCTTGTCAAACAAGATCTAGCGAGTAGATGTTCTGTTTTTAAAATCTGCCACAGTTTTCGAAACACACAACCATATACCCAGGACCAACTCTTATGTCGTGAGATGACCATGTCCTAACTATCAACACCCTATAGACGTTACCTTGAGGATTCCATAGGCACACTTCAGCTGGACTTCCTATGGTCTCAGTCCCTATCAACTATGTGTTTTAAAATAGCATTGAACAAACTGATGCACAAGCAATATAACATGTAGGACACAATTATAGTAGCTAAGCATGCTACGCCTGGCAAATTATAAATACGCATACCTCCTTAAAAGAGCAAACCTACTTTGACATTTGTTTCTCCAGATTTTTAAAAAGCTAATTTCTAAGGTACGTTTCGCAATCATTCAACAATGACCAGCCTCCCACCTTGGCAGAAAAAAACAGAGTGGATCAAAAGTCCAGGCTCTGTGGAAACACTTCACATCCTGTAACCAGAAATATACATACATATACCTCCGACTCCACCAACACTAATTATATTCTGGCCACAAAGAGCTCTATTAGGCTATCCCTTGGTTGTACAATATCGAAAAAAAAGTTGCAAAAATACATACATTACTTTTTTATTTATTATTTTCTCCTGTACATTATTCATTCTTATTTTTTTCAATTACGTTTTTTAAATGGTAAAAACACCATGATTTTTTTCTGTGTTCATATGTACAAAACAAGTCAAGAGTGATGAAAATTTTTTATAATTCAATTGGATATACAAATTTAACATGATAATTGAAATAAATATGTACAAAGTAAAATATGTCCCCAAACCAATATCACATTTACACTCACCTCACATACAGTCATTGCATACCAAACATACTCATATACACATCACATCACATTCATTATATTCCAGCTAGAAATGGCTTGCTACTGAGAACTCATGGTGAAATTCTTCATTAATGTCCATGGTTATGCCGGCAGCTGGAAAAAAGTTCAAGCCAATGCAGGTTTCAGTGGATACACATGATTCATTCCACCTTCTTCAGGACTGATAGCTCTATTTCATTTTATGCAGTGGAGGTTGGGTGGGGAATCTAAAATTGAAAAGGGATGCAAATCATTTATGGCGCCCTAAATCGCCATAAATAGTTGGTAACTAAGTTGCTAACTAATTCAAGCAACTGTGCCCAACATTGCCGCCAAAAGTAGGGAAAGCACCTAAAATCTCTCTTTTATTGTAATTAGGCATTTTGACCTTGCGAAACAGGTTTGGCTTATTAGCAGTAACCAACAAAAGTGTGTCTGGACTAGTAGTGGGTCACTTTTCGATCTAGAGCCTTGGACTGCAATCATTATATTGTAAACATGTTTACCCACTGTAGGAAATAGCCTGGGTGACCTTATTCTAGCAGCAAAATATATATTGTAGTCCTGAGAATGTGTCAGTAACACTTTAAAATGTGCGCGTATTCATTCTAGAACCACTGTATCATGAACATATACTAGTATAGCATTAGGAAAACGACTAGTATCCCCCAGACAGGTCAGAAGTGAGGGAACACGTTCTAATCTGAACAATTCTATATGTTCTCCCAAATTTCGTTCCATTTTTAATTAAGATTCTTTTTTCTGATAGTGAAAAGAATAACAGCCAAACAATAATAATGGACTCTGCATAACCGCAAAATTTGATCACACTACAAATGAGATGCCCAATAAAAGATAACCAAGGGGCAGATTTATGAGTTCTGGCGCATCTCTGCAAATCAGCAGGGATGCGCCAGAACTGATGCGTCACGCAATTCCCTCCTTGCGGCACCACAGATGCGCCGCATTTACAATGCGGCGCACCATGGTGCAAGGAAGGGCAGATGCGTGACGCATCTTATGGTGTACGGGCGGCGCATTGCTGGAGTAGCGACACAACTCCTGCAATGTACAGAGGCCACCCATACATAACGTGGTGCGTCACTCCTTACGCCTGCTTCAAGCAGGCATAAGGATTTGACCGAGCAGCGTCGTAAAACTGACTTAGTGAAATCTTGTCGATTTCACTGCGTCAGTTTTATGGGGCTTTCCTACGAGGGAACGCCCACCCTGCGACAGAACGCCCACATGAAACCTGACGCAGGTTTCATGTGGCGCAGGGCTTTACAACGTGACGCATCTGCCTAGATGCGTCACGTTGTAAATAGGTCGCAGGGATGCGCCACGTTTCTGCGCTGTTGCGTGATGCAACGGCAGCCTAAACGTGGCGCAAGTCCGACATAAATCTGCCCCAAAGTGAATAAAAGGTAAAACAACCAGAAAAAACAAAAGAAGTTATTCTCTATTTTAGATAGAGAATATACGGGCACTAACAAACTTCGGCTGTTTGACATGTTGCTACAGTGACCACAACAGTCGGAGCACTAACTACGAATGGACAGCTAATAATTAATTGGAAACAGAACATAGAGCTATGGATGTGTCAGTGTGAAAAGGAAGTCAGCAAGATACAGACTTAATGGTTAGTCTTATAATTTTAGATATAGCCACAAAAGTGGAAATAAGACATGTGGGATATAAGGTGGAAAATACATTAGTTCACACATCTCATGGATAAAGGATATCAAGAACAAGTAAGACCGCATGGAAAAACTTGGCTTACCTAGAGATCTTATTCCTCTTTCTCTTCTTTTTTCTCCTTTCTCAAAAATCTTTTTTGAAGCACGGTGTGGTACTTTTGGCATGGAGATCTTTCTTACTTTAATTATAAAAGCAGTAGTAACCAACTAGATTCCCTTTAAGGAAATGAATTTAGGGCCCCATAAATGATTTGCATCTCTTTTCAATTTTAGATCCTTGAACCAACCTCCACTGCATACAATGAAAGAGAGCAAGCGGTCCTGAAGAAGGTGGACTGAAACATATGTATCCACTGAAACGTCCATCGGCCTGAACTTTTTTCCAGCTGGCGACATAAACATGGACATTAATGAAGAATTTCACCATGAGTTCTCAGTAGCAAGCCATTTCTAGCTGCAAAATAAATTAATGTGATGTGATGTGTGTATGAGTATGTTTGGTATGCAATGACTGTATGTGAGGTGAGTGTAAATGTGATTTTGGTTTGGGGACATATTGATTTTGTATATATTTATTGCAATTATCATGTTAAATTTGTATATCCAACTGAATTATAGCAATGTTTCATCACTTTTGACTTGTTTTGTACATATGGACACAGAAAATATCAAGGTGTTTTTACCATTCAAAAAAAGTCATTGAAAAAAATAAGATTTAATAATAGACAGGAGAAAATTAAAAAAAAAAGCAATGTATGTATTTTTGCAAGTTTTTCTTTGATATTGTGCAACTAAGGGATAGCCCAATAGAGCTCTTTATGGCCAGAATATAATTAGTGTTGGTCGCGTGGGCGGTATATGTATATGTATCTTTTTGTTTTCCCCTTTTCTCCCAGGCCACATAATTACAGATTAAGGGGTACATACGGTTTTGTGTGAACATCCTGTAACCAGTACCTGATTTAGCAAATCACCAAGGACTATACCTGGCGCTACGGGCCGGCCACATATTGATATCCGTATCCGGTCACAGAACGAAAGCCCTGTGTATCTGTCCAGTACTTTAAAAAGAACGGCACCTTATTCTTCGGACAGTATTTGTTCAGCTCTCAGTCCGGACTTATAGGCAAACTATCACTGAGGCACTGAACCCAGCAAATACAAGGTTGAATGACAGTTCCAAACGGGACTGTGTTTAAAAATACAATTTTCTTTTTTTTTGTTTAAGCATTGGCATTGGCAGTGGTACGCTGGCTCAACAAACATTTTTTACCTTTTTTTTAAAACAAATTTTATTAAATTTCCTGCAGTCATCTTACAGTCGTACAATTCAATCAGGGCCATCGCTTCAATATGCCTATCCTCAGAATGCAAATCAGCAGTACTCAATATCCAGTATCTCTTGCCTAACTCCCCCTCCGACCTCCCCCTCTACCCCCACCCCCCCTTGTCAGTGTGCCCTCTTCTAACCCCCCTAGTGAAACGGCATAAACTCCTTGTGCTCGGGTACCTAACTCCCTTCTGATGTTATGTGCAACTACGTCCAATTCGGGACTCCTGTGGTTATAGCTAAATGTTCAGGTGTGTTTCGTGCCTCTGCGCCAGGTCCGCATCTCGCCTCAACTTAATGTGCAGCAACCGTCGCGTGCTTGTGTGGTTCTAGTTGGTCCTGTCCCCATTGTGCTCCCCAGTGTTCCCCGTCCCAGTCGCTGGTCCCTGACTCGCTAGTGCTTCGTCCCCATCCACCTCATTTGCCTCTGCTGTAGTCTGAAGTTCTACTACCAGCGCGCCCCACGCCCTAGCCGTTTCTAGCGCCTTGTCATTAGAGGTGCGTCTGGCTAATTGTAGTCTAAGCGTGCCTTACCTGCTCGCCCATTGCTGGAAACTCCTTCGCCATCTCCAAAAGCTGGGTCCCACTCTCGACTTCCAATGCATAGTGAGCTCCCTCTTTGCCATAATCAACCCCAGATCGAAGAATTTGCTAGTAATTTTCGTGGCGGGTGTGTGTGGAAACCAAAGTGAAGGCAAGCCCCCATTCCCACTTCAATCTGACGCCCTGTTACCCGGTTCAGACATGTCACGCCGTCCGTCCAATACGAACCCAGCCCCGCGCAAGACCAAAACATATGACCAAAATCAGCACCCTCCGTAGTACATCGGGGACACATCGAATGAGTCTCCCCAAAAACTTGTTGAATTTTAGCCGGCGTCAGATATGCTCTGTGTAGCGTGAAATATTGAACTAATTGAAACCGGGCATTGCGCCCGCCTTTCCAAGCCCTCCGCACCAGCTGTGGCCAGGCCGTTTCAGGTATCGACTGGCCGAAGTCCTCCTCCCCTTTACCCTTTAACCGATCCAGGGGCGGTAGTCCCTCCAGCGCCAGTCTCCTGTATAAACAGGTGATAGCCTTGAAGGTGCCAGCGGCCATCGTGACATATTGACAGCCCAACGACGTGGGGGGCTCAAGCAGGCCCATCCTCCACTGTTTCTGGATTCCCGACACTAGGGCGGCATGTAGCAAAAAGTCTCCCCTTGGCAGATCAAAGGTACTCTGCAGCTCTCGGAATGAAAACAAGGCGCCGTCCCTATATAAGTCCCCTATCATGTAAACTCCACACTCCTCCCAGCCCGCCAGCGCCAACCAATCCCCGCCATGCGGAATGGCGGTGCACATGCCCAGAGGAATCTCCGGCACGTACGGAACGGGGATTCCCGCTCGTTTCTGGCTGCGCAGCCAACATTGTCGGATAGTGCACTATTCGAGAGTGAGTTGATCCAGCCTACGTTTTTGCTGGAGCACTATAAAGGACAGTATGTGGCGGGGAATAACTCTGCCCTGTGGTCTGTCTGGGCCTCTAAACTCGCGCGCCACTGCCTGTGTAAGCCACAGCAACTGCGCCGCCAGGTAGTACCACTCGAAATCTGGGACTGCCAGCCCCCCTCCTCCCGTGGCCGTAGCAGGGTGGTCAACGCTACTCGCCGTCTACCAGAGCACCAAATAAACCCTATCACCATTGATCGTAGCGTCTTGAAAAAGGAAGCCGGGATCCACACCGGCAAGGTGCGGAAGAAGTATAACAACCGTGGGAGAACCACCATCTTTAGTAACGCTATTCGTCCAGCCACCGACAGCGGGAGGGTGCGCCAAAACCCCATGCTACCTCTAATTCCCCTCAACGCACCGCCCACGTTTCCCTCGAAAAAGTAGGAGTGGGTATGATAAATGCGGACGCCCAGATATGGCAGGCACTCAGATTCCCAGCATAGGCCCTCCAACGTCGAGGGCTGGGGGCAGTCCGGAGCCAATGGGAATAGACAGGTCTTAGTCCAGTTGACCCTCAGCCCCGATAGCCGGCCAAACTCCCGGAGAAGGGTTCGGGCCCCCGCACGGAGTCCTCCGCATCGGCCAAGTATAGTAAGAGATCATCTGCATATAAGGAGATATAATGAATTTCACCACGTAGCAGTACCCCCTCATAGTGTCGTCCTTGCCGGGCATGTGCCGCCAATGGTTCGATCGCAAGTGCGAATAAGAGAGGAGACAAAGAACAGCCCTGCTGAGTACCTCTCTCCACCAGGTACGCCACCGATATAGAGCGGCCCGTACGAACCCTAGCCATAGCGGAGCTGTACAACAGTTGCGTCCAGCGATGAAAGTATCCCCCAATCCGAAGCTTCGAAGCACCTGGAACAGATACGACCACTCCACACTATCGAACACCTTTTCGATATCTACCGATAGCACCGCCGCTCCCGGTGGGTCCTCTCCTCTCTCCCCCATGATCCGCACCAGCTGCCGTATGCACGTCGCAGTATTCCGCGCGGGAATAAAGTCCGACTGATCCGGGTGCACTAGTGTACTCATATGATCCGAGAGCCGCATGGCCAAGATTCTACTCAGCACCTTATAATCCACCGTGAGCACGGAGAGTGGGCGATATGCCGTCCTTGCAGTGGGCGACCCGCCCTTCTTCAGTAGCGGCACTATAATCGCCTCTCTGGCTGATGGCATCAGCTTGCCCAATTCCCAAGCCTCTCCATACACCAGGTGTAACTGTGGCACGAGGAGATCAATATAAGAGGCATAAAATTCCACCGGTAAGCCGTCCGCCCCGGTGTCTTTTTCCTGGCCATGTGCTTAATCGCCGCTCTAATCTCTCCCAGAGAAATAGCAGCACCCAGCACGTCACCCTGTTCCGGGTCTAATCGCGGCAACTGTGCCTCCTCCAGGAAAGTGTCTAGACCATCAGGTGGCACCTTCAGCCTACTCTGATAGAGTGATGTATAATAATCGAGAAATTGGTCATTGACCTCTCTCTGTGAGTAGACCAGATCCCCAGTGGGCGTAGTCAGCGATACTATTGGATTGCCCCTGACAGCTGGGTTGGCCAGCCATGCCAGCAGCGTCCCCACTCTGTCTCTCTCCGCATGTGCCCGAACCATGTATTCTCTGTAATCAAAGCAGCGAAGCCTCTCGACCTGAGTGGCCACCTGTTCCCGCGCCGCCAGCACTTCCTCCTGACAACCCGTGGACGCATGACTATCTTTCTCCGCTTGGCGCAGGCAGGCCTCGTCCCGTTCTATGTCGCATAATAAGGTCCGACGCGCCCCCGTTGTGGACGAGATATACACGCCCCTTATCACAACCTTGAAGGCATCCCACTCATGCGCTCTAGATGTCGCCGTCCCCGAGTTCTTCTTAAAATAATGTTCGATGCCCTCCCTGACTTCCGCACAAAACACCGGGTCTTCCAGCGCCATCGGATTCAGTCACCATGTGGGGACCGCCTGACGCTGTCGCGACTAAAGGACCGTGATCAAGCAGGGGTTATGATCCGAGATGGTTCTCGCCATATATTCACTGTGATGTGTGAGTTCCTGGGCTCCTGGCGTGCATAGAATACTATTGAGTCGTACGTGGAGGTCGTGAGGAGCGGAATAGAACGAATAATCCCTATCTGCGGGGTGGTGCGTCCGCCAGGCATCTGTGAGGCCCCACTCCTCCTGCCAATCCCGCTGCGCCTTAGCCACTCTGCACACCACTGACTGAGCCAGCGGAGGATGGGAACGATCTAACTCCACATCCACAACAGAATTGCAATCTCCCCCCATAAACACTGTGCCTACCAAAAAGGACGCCAACCTCCCAGAAAGCCTCGAAAAGAAAGCGGCTTGGTTGGAATTTGGAGCATAAACACTGCAAAGCGTAATATCTCGGCCGTCCAGACAGCCCAACACCGCCACAAACCTTCCTTCCGAGTCTACCATCGTGGTCATGGGCTGAGAGGGGACACCTGCGCGCACCCAAATCAAGGTCACCCTGGCGTAAGCAGAGTAAGTAGTATAAGAGAGCTGCCCCCTCCATCTCCGCTGCAGCGCCTGCCCTTCAGCCTGATTAATGTGTGTTTCCTGTAAAAAGGCCACCTGGACCCCCCTGCGGACTAAATATGCATGCACTTTATATCGCTTCCTCATAGAGTTCAGTCCTCGCACATTCCAAGTAATACATTTTAATTCAAGTCTGGTCACCATAAGTAAGCATACGGCTGAACCCAACCCGCACAACCTAACGGGCACACTGACAAACCCCCACAACTTGAAACAACCCCAACAAGCCCTCAACCCACCCTCCCCCAGAACAGGCGCCAAACAGATGTTACCCATCCAAACCCAAACCCCGCTAACGGGGACACTCTGCTAACAACCAGAGACTCACAAGTTATGTGAGGTAGAGGGGGTGGCCCTACACCAGCCGAGCCGGACAGCAATCAGCCCGCTTCAGTGCGTCAGTCCGATCTCGTACATGGTAACCTCCTCCCCCCGGCCTCCCCCTGTCTCAGGAGAAAAGCACTCCCCCCACCTGTTCCAGCAAATGTTCCCCCAGCAGCTCCAGGCGTCTCATTGTCATAGCACAAGCATGCCCCCTTACTGTTCATCAGGCGACATCCAAAAGTATCACTCGTCCATCTGGCCATCAGCTGTTTGTGGAGTAACCTTAGGCAAATCTCCGGGGTCCCCCTCAGAACCCCCAGACCCCCCCTCATCCGATCCCAGTCGAGAACCTGAGTCCGCCAGCGAGGCTTCAGTCGCCGCTCCAGAGATAACAGACACCGCTTGCAGGGCAGCTAGTCTCTCCAGCTCTGTCTGCGATGCAGATGGGGATTGTTTGTTCAACGTGCGTTTACGGTTGCGCCGACTCCTGCGGGGTTTCCGTCGCGCCTCAGCTGTCTTGTCCCAGTTGCCAGTGCCGTCCGTGCCTGCACGATATCGTTCTAGCCACTGCCAGGCGTCTTCTGGTGTGTCACAAAAGGTCGGCGTCCCTTCCACCATCACCTTCAAAGGTGCCGGAAACAGCAGAGAGTACTGCACACCCTCATCGCAGAGGGCCCTCTTGACCGCTAGGAAGGAAAAGCGGTTCCGCTGAACCTCCTGGGAGTAGTCAGGGAAAAGAGAGACGGAGGCATTGTCCACCTTGTACGGGCCAGACGCCTGGGCCTGCCGCAGAATGATATCCCGGTCTCTGAAATGCAGCAGGCGCGCGACCACAGGACGAGGGGGGCGGCCCGACGCCGGTGGTCGGGCCAGCACCCGGTGAGCCCTTTCCAGTGTGTAAAAGTGCGTCAGGCCCTCAGGGGCGACCACATCCCGCAGCCACACTTCCAGATAGGAGACCATATCACTCCCCACGACTTTTTCAGGCAATCCTACCACCCGAATGTTATTGCGCCTGTTGCGCCCTTCAGCATCCTCAGCCCTCTTCTCCAGTTGTTGTACTCTACGCAGAAGGTCATCCAATGTAGCATCCGTTGCCTTTTGGGCCGGCTCCAGCTTTTCCAGCACCAGCTCTGTGTTCTTGACACGATCAGCAAGCTTGCCGTGGTCCGCCCTCAATAAACCCAGGCTTGTCGACACCTGCGCGATATCTTGACGCAGCGCGTCCCTCGTGTCCGTTATGGCCTTGAGGATCTGGTCCATTTGCTGCTGTTGTAGACCTGCGCTCGGGTTTCCGGTCAATTCCTGTTCCTGGGTCTCCGGTGATTCCTCGACCTGGTCGGCCGGCGCCGTCCCCGGCACCCTGCGTGGTTTCCGCATGTCTCAGCCCCAGATCCGGCCGCCTGTACTGATAGCAAAGGCCCAGCGCTTCTAGGTGCCCTCCACAGTACTAGGAGCCGCGCACCTGTAACCCCCTCTGTGCCCGTGGGGGCAGATGGTCGGAAAGGCGACCTCGTCAGCCTCCTGCTCAGGATGTCCCGGGAGCCAGCAACCCCCCTCTGCGGCTGTACCCCAGACTCTGCAGCTGCCCGCCGTTCAATAAGGGAGCACCTCCTGAAAGCCTCACCATCTCTTAGGCAGGCCTACATCAGGCATGTGGAGGCCACGTTTCCTCCGTGTTGGTAGGTCGGGCTAGTATTCTAACCAGCGTCGCCGCAGTTCGTGTGGACTGATCCTGGCCCCCAAGGCCTTTCTCACCTCCGCAATATGGCCGGGCACCGAATCCCCACTACCAGTCCACAGCCGGAGGTCGCAGTAATCGACACCCGTCTGCCACGGTCTCAGCCCCCTCTCCTTGCTGGTTGACGCAAGCTAGGGTGCGAAAAACACAGCGTCCAGGTCGGTGCCCTTGATATGTGCACCCCGGCCAGGTTCC
Organism: Lissotriton helveticus; assembly: GCF_964261635.1. Classification (NCBI taxonomy): domain Eukaryota; kingdom Metazoa; phylum Chordata; class Amphibia; order Caudata; family Salamandridae; genus Lissotriton; species Lissotriton helveticus. The sequence goes on along the minus strand of NC_136065.1, from coordinate 871,933,176 downwards.
TTTACAGCCGTTCCGCCATGCCCTCCGAACCACAGCCAATTGCTACCGTTAGTCCGGGTCCGGCCACCCGCAGTGCCCTGTCCTCCCCCGCAACCAAGGGGATCAGCTCCAAGGCTCCGCTCGCTATGTGATGGCGTCAGCTCCCAACCACCGGGCCGGTCGCCCCCTGGTATGGCGTCTCCTGATGCGTGCCGTGCTCCCTATTGTCCCGTGGTTTCTCTGGTGATCCGCTCAGTCCGTGGACAGCGCTCTCACTCCAAATCGGCGTAGTTCCAGGCCGCTACCAAGACGCTCCCCTCCCCCGGGGGCCGTGCCGCCACTCCAGGCCAGGAGGTCGAAGTCCGCCGCAAGTCGAGGCGAGAATGGCCAGACTTTCCGTAGGGAGCCCCACGAGTTGCCCCTTCGGCTGCTGCTGTGAAATCACCTTGGTCGCTCCTGCCGGTAAGCCACTCAGAACGCGGATAGCTTCTGCCTCCTGTCCCAAGCACAGCGTCTCTCCGTCTCCCGGATGCTCTCCCGCCTCACTGGTCTTAGTGTCACTTGAGGCCGGGGATGAGAGGCCCACCGTAAGCCTCAAGCAAGATGGCCGGGTCCTCTAGGCTGAGCTTTGCCTTCCGACCCTCCAGCCGCCGCCGGGACCGTCCGCTTGACCCAGAAAGTTGCTCGGGCACTTTGCAGCTCAGGGGTGCCCACATAGGACCGCAAACACCGCCCAGGGAGTCCCGCTGCCAGGATAAGTATCGAGATCGGGCCAGAGCTCACAGCTCAGGCGTCCATACTCGACGGCTTTCAAGCCACGCCCCCAACAAACATTTTTTACCTTCACAAAGAGGAGGGGACCCCTTAACTTTTGCAAAGATTTACCGCTCCCTTTCAGTTGTAAGTAAAAAATCAATCTTTTGCTACCAGTTTTCAATCATAAAATAGTAATACATAAGATACCGATTGGGTACTTGGAAGGGATGCGTACAACACGCCTTCTTCCGAACAATGAAACAGTATCCAGTGAGAATCCCATTTCAGGAGTTGGAAAACATTTCTTACTCATAAAATAGGAATAGTGCATACGAATAAGTGTTTTGACAGTGACAAACCCAGAATTGGACCATTTGCAACTGTAAAATGCTTTGTACATCTGGCCCACCATGATTATTTTTATGTTTGAAAGCTTTATTTAAGGTACAATTGCCAATACAATAAGGTGACATCAGCAAAGCAATAGGAAAAGGTAAATTATGAGAGAGATAAAACATAAGCAGCCGATGGCACAATGAAAAAGCAAAGCATTTTTGAATTTTAAGGGGGGGGAGGAGAGGGGAAGGGAGGGGAATAAAACCATGATAATACAATCCAAAAATGAAACAGAAATAAGCATAAAGAATGTTGGCAATAAAGTACAGTAAATACACACTTATCTAGCGAATATATGAAATATGAACGTTAGGAAAAACATGAATAGAGAATAGAAACTGCATTAGTGAAATTTAAAAACCTGTATCTGCAAGCAAGAGTACAAATGTTCAAGGGGATTTGAAATTGTCAGAGGAAAATGGAGAGTATTTCTTTTTGGCGGACTGATCCAAATATAGGGTGAGAGGCAGCCAATAGAGTTCAACATTTCGAGAGGGTTTGCAGGAGGACGCGAAAGCAACATCAAGTCTATGTGAATGACATAGTAGGTTCCACCAGCAAATTAAGGAAAGTTTGGTCAGAGATTTCCAATTAGAAACAATATGTTGTAGTGCAAGGGCTAGCATAAGGTCAAAAAGACCATGTGTATGTGGAGGGAGGTCCAAGGATTCTGAAAGGCTACCCAGAAACACTAAAGAGGTAGAAAAAGGAATAGAGAGATCAAAGATACGGGAAACACGAGACCATATCTGTGTCCAGAAAAGTCGAACTGAGGGACAGAGGAAGAAGAGATGAAAAAGATCAGCATTGGGGGCATTACAGGTCCAACAGTTAGCCGTAGAAGAGGATAGAAAATGAGAGAGAGAGAGAAAGGGGAGAAAGGTAAAGTCTATGATAAAAGAAAAATAGGGATTGAGTTAGAGAAGCAGTACGGGAAGTCCTCAAGGATTTAGCCCAGAGTTTGTCCCAAAGAGAAGTCGGCCAGGAGAGACCTAAGTCTTTTTCCCAAGAAATCTCCAGTTTTGATTTGGGACGATCAGGATCAGGAGCTGAGAAGTATCTGTAAATAAGGGAAGCTTTAGGGGTAGTAGAAAGAATGGTAAGTAGAGAGGAAGACGAAGCGGGCAGTACATCAGGAATAAGAGAGTAGTATCGATCAAGAACGATTTCCATAAGAATGAAATATTTCTTAGCGAACGAGGAAGGACAGTGAAATTGGGATTGAAATTGAGGAAAGGAGCAAGGAGATGAACCATCAAAAAGATGGTGAACCCAGACAATACCCTTCGATCTCCACGAAGGCCAGGCAATAGGTCTATTGCGTATTAAAATAAGTGAGTTATACCAAATGGGTAATAATAGGAAAGATTCCTGAGAAACAGAACTGTGGATACCAAAGGCCGTAAAAGAGAAGAAGTGTGTTTAAATAAGAGGGGATTAAGACATGGAGCCTTAGCAGTGAAGCGAATGACCTCCTGAAAATCTCTCTCCTGCAGCTAGCGGTAAAGGAAGTACAGGGAATTGAGCTTATGGGTTTCTCTATCACCGCTCAAGGGGGTACGCTGATGGCTGGCCTTTTATGCTATAGGCCACCTTCGTCAACTACAGCGGCCCTCCAGTCTCTGGTCGATCTGATCTATGATCTTTCAAATTCCCACTCCAAGTTTCTGGTACTGGGCGATTTTAACCTTTGGCCCTCTGGCCCTCAAGGTCTAGCCTATAGAGAACTTTGCCAAGCGTGTGGTAATATTCAACTTGAACAGCTGGTTCTATCATCTACTCACACGAAGGGGCACATACTGGATCTGGTATTTGCAGAGAGGGAATTAGTCATCGTGGAAGAAATTTTAGATCAATGCTGGACCGACCACTCACTGATCCTTTTAACCATAGCCCAGCCTGCCTTAATAAAACCAAGCAACCTGGGGAGCACTAAGTTCAATCGACAATGGACCCGCCTGTTAAAGGAGCCGATTCGACCCATGCTGTTGTCTGGAACTTTTAGGATGGAGGACAGTGCGGATAAGAGCTATGCTGCCCTCTATCAGCAAATTCTGACATCACTGGACGAGGTGGCACCTCTACGGAAAGTGAGGGATAGACCTAGAGGGACTAACGCCTGGTTTACTGAGGAACTTGGCCAGTCCAAGCTCCGCTGTAAGCAGGTGGAACGCACATGGAGGAGAGGGTACATGGAGGGGGACCGGGCTGCATATAAAGCTACTCTGCTGGAATATAAGCTCCAGCTAAGGAACGCTAAAGCAAGGTTTTTGGAAGATACCTTGGCAAAAGCTCCTAATAAATCGCAGACCTTGTTCAAACTGGTTAAAAGCTTATCCAATCCCTCATGCGCGGTACCATCTACTCCTGCGTCTCAGGAACTTTGTGATTCCTTAGCCCTCGCTTTTGAAGAAAAAATTAGGAACATTCTGAATGGACTAGAAGCCCCCAGACAGCACGCACCATCTTTGCTTCCTCCTTCGGTATCCCTTTGTCATCTGGAATCCGAAGAGAGTAAAAACAAGGAGGGGACCTCCCAGTTGCTAAGCTTCCCTGCTCCCTCACTGGAGGAATTTTGCGCACTGGCCAACGGCGTATCTTCAGGTTCGCCCCTAGATCCTATGCCGCATAAGATTTGGAAGGCCTTTCAAGACGAGCTGTTTCCCCCGCTACATTAAATTTGTTGCCAATCGTTGGCTACAGCATCAGTTCCAGACAGTTGGAAGTTGGCAATAGTAACACCTTTATTAAAAAAGGCTACCTTGGACCCTCTCTGCTCAGCCAATTACAGGCCTATTTCGCTCCTTCCATTTGCGATAAAAATTATGGAGAAGTGGGTTACGAGAGCCTTGGCCAACTTCCTGGAAACCAATTTCTGCCTGGACGCAGCCCAATTTGGCTTCAGACCGGCCCATAGTACTGAGACTGCTCTGGTCACCGTGTTGAACGATCTGAGAACGCGTGTCGACAGGGGCAAGTCAGCATTCTTAGTGCTGCTTGACATGTCGGCCGCGTTCGACACGGTGAACCATGAGGTCCTACTGGGCCGTCTTCGAAATGCGGGAATAACCGGCCTGGCCCTATCCTGGTTAACATCATATCTCGGCAATAGACAACAAGCTGTGGCGTTACCACCTTTTCGCTCTGCCATACGACAGGTGAACCAAGGTGTCCCCCAGGGATCTGCGATAAGCCCGATCCTTTTTAATCTGTACCTCCAACCCCTGATACAACTTATAAAGTCATTCGGCATGCAAGTCATCAATTATGCCGATGACACGCAATTGATTTTTTCTTTTGAGGGTTCTGAGGTGGTTTCGAGGGACACTTTTCACCATTGTATGTCGGCCACAGCAGAGTGGTTGCAAGCCAACTCACTCCAATTCAATGGGTCGAAAACGGAGATATTGCATTGCTCCTTAGACCGACTCCCTCGTGCTTTGCCGGAAGATTTCTGGCCTACTTCTATACCAGGTTCGGTGGAGGCCGCAGAATCAGCTCGTAATCTGGGAGTTGTATTTGAACCAAACTTACAACTTGATGCCTCGGTGAACAGGACTGTAGGGACTTGTATGGGTCTGCTCCGCGCTCTTCGGAAGATATTACCACTCCTTCCTCGGGAAGCTAGAGCAGAGGTAGTGCGTAGTTCCATTCTCAGTAGGTTCGACTACTGTAACGCACTACTTCTGGGAGCTCCAAAGACCCTGATTCTCAAGTTACAAAGGATCCAAAATATGGCGGCTAAATTAGCTCTGTCCCTCCCGCGTTCGGCTTCTTCTTCTGGAGCTCTGGCTGATCTTCATTGGCTACCGGTCCAGCAGAGGATCACCTACAAGGCTCTATGTCTGGTTTTTGGAGCTCTGCATGGACAAGGACCAATACCACTGCAAAACCTTTTCTCTTGGTATCAAGCTGCCAGACCCCTGAGATCCGCCTCGGCGTTCCTAGTGAGAATTCCTAGGATAAACAGAGTGAGAATGGGTGGCCGCGCTTTTAGCTTTGCAGCCGCCACAATATGGAATACTTTACCTCTGACGCTGAGGAGTAGACAAGATCTGGTTTCTTTTAAAAGGGATCTCAAAACACATCTTTTTCCAAGAGTAGTTTAAAGCATACATCGGATGGTTGAATTGATCTCAGCGCCAGGATACCCTCTGGGTGACAGCCGCGCTTAACAAGCATTAAATACAAATACATACAAATACAAATACAAAGAGTAAGGGAGTAATAATTCATGCTCAACAGAGAGCCAAAGGGGAGAAAAAGGGGAGATATCCTGTGATAACCAGCGAGAAGCTTGGCGAAGTGAGAAGGACTTATGATAAAGACGGAAGTCCGGAAAGTTAACCCCACCATTTAATTTAGACTTACGAAGGGCTGAGAGAGATATACAAGCCTTTTTCTGCTTCCAGAGAAACTTAGATAAAACAGAGTCAATACGACGGAAGTAGAGCACTGGGATATGGATTGGGAGCATGGACAGTAAATAGATTAAGATCGGAGCAATCATCATCTTGATGGAACCAAGACGACCCCACCAGGAAAGAAATAGAGGGTTCCAAGAGGAGAGTAAAGAATCTATTCTAGAGATGACTGCATTCATAGTAAGTTGGATAGAGGATGAGATAGAGGCAGAGAAAAGAACACCAAGATATTTTATTTTCTTAGAATTCCAAGCAAAGCCAGTGGAAGTAAAGAAATGTGAAGGCAAAATTTAGTTAGAGGAAGAATCTCCGTCTTATCCGAATTTATTTTATATCCTGAAACCAGGGAAAATTTTTCAAATTCATCTAATAAAGAAGGGACAGAGGTAACAGGATCTGAAATAAATAAAAGTATGTCATCCGCGTAAGCAGATAATTTAAGATGATGATCACCGTATGGGAAGCCAGAGATGGAGGGATTTTTACGAATAGAAGATATGAAGGGTTCGAGAGCTAAAATAAATAGGAGAGGTGAAAGAGGACAGCCCTGACGAACTCCACGTTTAAGTGTAAAAGGGGGAGTAAGTTGACCGTTAACGAGAACTGAAGCCTTGGGCATAGAATATATTAAAGAAATATAAGAAATAAATTTAGGACCAAAGCCATGCCATTTCAGTGAAGCCATCAGAAAGGAGCAGTCAACCTGATCAAAGGCTTTCTCAGCATCAACCGAAATAGCTGCAATGGGAATAGACAGAGAGGGGGCCTTACTTAAAACATTAAGGAGGAGTCTGGAGTTGTCTGAGGTGAGGCGGCCCTTAACAAAACCACATTGCTCTTTCCCAATGAGATGTGGCATGAGTGGGTCAAGGCGAAGAGCTAATAATTTTGCAAAGATCTTATAGTCTACATTAACTAGAGATATTGGCCGATAATTCTTACAAAATTTGGGATCTCGACCCTCTTTAGGGATAAGGCATATAGTAGCATCTTGGAACGAGCCTTGGGCCAGACCGGCAGAACAAAAAGACTGAAAAAGAAAGAGAAGTTTGGGTAGGAGGAGGTCGGAAAAGTGTAAATAAAATTCAACTGGAAAGCCATCAGGCCCAGGAGTCTTGCCTTTGGTTAGAGAAGACAAAGCAGTAGATAATTCAGAAATGGTGAGATCAGTGTCAATGTCCGAAAAATTAAGTTGGGAAGTATCTGGTTTAGGCAGGTTCTCAAAATAGAATTGGAGGAGATCTGGGGTAGGGGGATTTTCAGGAGAGTATAAGGATTCATAAAAGGATTGAAATTGGTCTAAAATTTCTGCGTCTGTATGCAAAAGGACATTAGAAGGGGAATAGATAGATTCTATGATAGTCCGTTCTTTACGCGATTTTAGATAATTAGCAAGTAATTTGCCCGATTTATTGCGACCTCCATAGTACCGTGCACTACTTCGAAGAAGAAAAGAAGAAGCTGAATCCGTAGTAAGTTTGTTAAAAGCAATTTTAGCTCGAAGAAGGTCAGGAGGCATATGATTTGGAGAGGAAGTGTAGAATTGATGTTCTAATGACTTAATATGCGCAAGGGCAACTTTACGTTTTTGAAGGAATTTTTTCTTCTTTTTAGAGACAAAGTCGATAATAAATCCGCGGGCTGTGGCCTTGAAAGAATCCCAAAGAACATGGGGAGGGGTATCAGGATCAGAGTTAAGTTGGAAAAATTCAGAAGTGAAAGAACAAAAAGAGGAAGAAAAAAGAGGATCAGCGAGAAGAGAAGAATTAAAACACCAGCGAGAGGATTTAGGAGTAGGAGGAAGAAGATCAAATACAGTAATAATAGGAGCATGATCAGAGATAACAAGGGGTTCAATAGAAGAGGATAAAAGATTTTGAGATAAAGAGGAGGAAAGAAAGATGTAGTCTAAACGAGAGAAAGAAGCATGTGGAGGAGAGAAAAAAGAAAAATCTATAGTGTCTGGGTGAGTGAGTCTCCATGAATCTACAAGATGAACTTGAGTAATAGTGTCAAGAAACTGTTTATGGGGCTTGTGAGGGGTGAAACGAACAGAGGACTTACGATCTAAAAAAGGGTCGATAATCTGATTACAGTCTCCGCCTAATAGGAAAGAATCGTCTTTGTATTGGATGCATTTTGCAGTAATCGAGGGCCAAAAAGAGGAGTCAAAACATGTAGGGCCATAAACATTGAACAGAGTAATTGGGATAGCATTGATAAGTAATTTAGCTAGAATCCAACGACCCTCATCATCCTTTTCCTCAAGAAGTACCTTACATTTGAGACGTTTGTGAATCAAAATAGCAACACCATTCTTTTTATGAGACGCTGGAGAAAACAAGACAGTACCAACCCAAAGTCTTTTTAGCTTCATAGATTCAATATCTGAAAGATGGGTTTCTTGAATGAGAACAATATCAGGATTGTAAGAGGAGAGGTGTGAAAGTACTCTTTGCCGCTTAATAGGATGATTAAATCCTTTCACATTCCATGAAACAACTTTGAAGATGAAAACATAGTAAACTGTTCAAAATTGAAAAATGCAAAAATATACTGTACAAGCAATAAGTCAAACTTTAAGGAAGGAGGAAATAAGCAAACCATTAAAAGATTAGAAGGAAGAATAGGAGGAAGGAGGATAAAAAAGGAAAGGGAAAGGAAAAAGACAAAGGGAAAGGAAAGAGGAGCAGCAAAGGAAGGAGAAGGAAGAAAAGAAAGAAGGCATAGAAGACAGTACAAATCCATAAGGATGACTGTAAGAGACATACCTGAAGGGGGAAATACACAAAGGGGAAGTGGGGAGGTGGTGATGTGTTACAAGACGGGTAGACCAGGAACAGAAGCACAACCGCACCGAGACCTCACAAAAAGTACAAAGGGTGGAACATGATGATGAAGGAAACAACCGATACATATCTGCATGGGGGAAGAAAGAAAATAATTAGTACATCATGGAACCTGAGACACAAAGCATATAACCAAAGACAGGATATAAGAAAAAAGAAGTGAAAGATAAGAAGAGCAGTTGAGAACATGTTGGAGGAGACACAAGAAAAGGAAGAAGGACAAGGTTACAACGGGAAACTTGGGTAGTAAGCAAAGAATGGAAAGACGAAGAAAAGAATTAGATAAGAGTAAATGAGACTAGAGAAAACAACTAGAGATCATTATACAAAAACAACAAAACATTTCAGCCACTGTTTGAGGGAGAGGCTTCCATTCCTTCCTCACTCTGCAGAAGGAGAAAGTTTCGTAGTTCACCAGGATCTTGAAAAGACCATGTCTTATTCCGATGAGTAACTCTGAAGGTACAAGGATGGAACAAGCCATATCGTGCTCCAAGGGAACGCAAAGAAGGGCGGAGAGCTAGAAATTCCTTACGCCTGGAGGCAGTAGCATTAGATACGTCTTGAGATAAGTAGACTCGTTGACCCAGCCAAGTTATTTGCCTCTTGTTCCTTGCTGCTGAAAGAATCAAGAGAAGATCTGTGAACTTCAAAAAGAGAATAATAACACCACAAGGTTTTGTAGATGAAGTTGTTCGTGCTCCCAGTCTATGAGCTCTTTTAATACTGAGGGACGTAGAAGGGGGCATGTCTAGAAGTTTCGGGAGGAAGGAGGTAAAGAAAGTCACTGGCTCGTCACCCTCAAGATTCTCTGGTAAACCATAAATACGAAGGTTGTTTCTTCTGTTGCGATTTTCCAAATCCTCCGTATGGTGCTGTAGAGAAAGGACAGTCTTTTCTAATGCTACAATGCGTTGCGTGTTGGACTGAACTTCAGTCATCTGTTGTTCAACTGAAGAGAGTCGTGCATCCATGGTCTCCCATTTATCTTTTAAAAGTTGCATATCCTTACTCGTCTCTTCGATGAAAGGGCGCATTGCACGAATTTCTTCCAAAATTAGATCAATGGAGGATGAAGAAGAGGAGTTATCTAGTGTAGGAGATTCTTGTTTAGGTCGTTTACTGGATGTAGTAGGAGGGGAGGATCTATTAGATGAAGATTGTCCCGAAGGGGATCGCTGAGAAGAAGAAGTCGCCATCTTGGTAGATTGAATAGATGTAGACGCAACAGTTGAAGAGGTCCCCGGAGTAATCACAGAAGGAGTGAAAACAAACTTAGGTTTACGTAACCTTACCATAGGAAGTTTGCACTCTAGTCGAAGAACTAATCTCAATTCTCTGAGAAAAAGACAAAAGTGTGCGGAAGGTACACGCTACTGTAATCAAATTAAATGTGTCTCAGAAGGTCATTCCAGCATAAGTTAGGTCAATAATATTGTACTACAAGATGCTCCAGAAATATAGTAGTATGAGTAACTCCAACAGGAAGAGAAGTAGCAGCGCTGAAAGCCCTAGGAGACCATAGCAGGGTTCACTAAAACACCGCCAGTGAGCACAGGGATTGTGCGTGTCATGAAAACCGGGAGTGTATATATTGAAAAACAAAGTACTTGAAGAGGCAGCAACATGAGGCCGACAAAATGAAAATTATTTTCCTCAGGATGCACTTGAAAATTGCATTAGAACAGCGCCAGTGGATTGAATGGTTGATATGCTAGCGGCGCCAAATAGACAGGGCGCTTAAAATGGTAGCCATGTATAGAAATGCTGGGGATGGCGTATTATAAGGCGCGATATCGTGGGGCACCTGAGGCTTGATGATATAAAGCATTTATTCAGTAGGAATCCATTATGAGAGGCGCTGGTGCACTATCGGTGAGGAGGAGGGCGCATAAGCTAGGAGAGTCTGCAGCGCTGAAGAGACGGAGCACCTAAAATGGCGAGTCTCGCACAGGTGGCGCCATGACGCATCTTCCAAGCAGCCACTCCACAGAATACACAGAGCAATAAAGGCGAAGGAAAAAGTTATGGAAAATTATTGAAAGTACCGGTTGCTCACCCCAAAGTCCGTTGATGCAGGATAATACATGGTGAAAGAAATTTATCCTGGCGGTTTGTGGAGGCAGAGGTCCGGTAGCGTGAGGAGCGTCGAAGATGGCGGTTCCGTGAGGCGCGACAGTCACGTCGCGAAATTAGATGAAGGACGGCACTCTGGAAGCCGCAAAGCCACTCCGCTTGCTCTCCTTGTGTTCCGGTTAAGAAATCTGGCAAAGAAGTGTAGGAACAGCCCCCTAAAGCTGCTCTGAGGCGATACGGTGCGGCGGAGCTCAGCACCTAGCCGGCCATCTTGCGCGGCATCCAAGCCACGCCCCCGGCCCACCATGATTATTAGTATTGGAAGTTGTGCAGCATGCAAATTGGTTTTAATGATAGGCGTAAGTTTTACCTTGGCAATATTTATATTTGTGGTGATACAAATTTCATGTGAGCCACTTCAAAATTTGCAATCGTCTGTCCAGACTGTTTATGTTTATGTGAACTTATTAGCAGTTATTATGATAAACCTTTCATATTCAGGTCCAATTAAGGGGATCTGGAAACTGCAAACATCCTGAGCAGAGGGAAAGACTTGATGACTGAGCCAAGTTTGCCATGTTGGGTGCAGACAGGAGTGCAAAAGTGTCATAGCAGGCGTGCAGCTGGATCAAAATCACAAATACATAATACTGATTGACTGCAATGACAGCAAGTCAGCACCCATTTAATGATGCAAAGCATGAAACACGACCAGGCAAACACAGCTGAGATAGGCGAAGTTTTCAGAATGCAAATATCAAAGCAAAGAGAAACAAGGTCACAGCTTACACGCGTAGAACCCAGTTGATGAAACAGAGATCTAAAGTTCATGTAAAATGTGGAGGATGCGAAAATGCAAAACAGATGCGAGAAAAGCTTTCAGTCAGGGGATGAGAGCATTTACTGGGAGAGACGCCAGGCAGGTCAGGCTACAAATAGGTAGGTCAGTACATCTCTGGCAGTTGATAGGGGCGGGTTTCAAAAAAGCCAAAGTCCAAATAGGGCGGATGAAAACAGATTAGTCAGGTATTCAGGGAGACAGCTGTAAACAGATCAGCAGGCCCAATTAAACACGGAAGATGTGTTTTAATTTTGTTTGCAGCACTTAAGCTCAAATTCGATTTTCATGTTTTGAGTCCCAAGGGCAGTGAAGGAAAAGCAGTAGCAATGCCTATCGTGCTGACTTTGTATGCAGACATGAAGTGTGGCAGCATGTTTGATCAACACACAGAAGAATCAAGCACATGGGTAGCATTAGTGTATGCTAATTTATGGAATGATCGCGGCCTTCAGCTGCGCAGGTTGTACTTTCTCTATGTTTGTGAGAAATTGTACACTGCTGCAAAGGAGCCATGAAGGTGAGCAGCTCAGGATGAAGGGAGGTAGAGTAAGGTACAGGGTGAGAGCGGAGAAGCACATGGCACAATTGGAAGCATTAAAGGGAGCTGAAGGGATTGCACAAGGTGTAATGAGATCAACACAGGTTGCAAGGGGGAGTACAATAGTGTGAATGGAGAGAGAAGCCATAGTGCACAGAGGAGCAGAGTACTGTGAAAGTGAGAGCAGTGGAGGGTGCAAGCTGGGGATCCACACAGGTTTTTAGTGGGGGGACAGAGGGTGCAAAAGCAGAGAAGTTTATGATGCATGGGTGAGTTAGGATTGGCTGTGTGAGCAGCAGAACTAGCCACCTGATTTCAGCCTCAGGAGCTAGTGCGGCTTGCTACATCCACCAGTGTTGCCATTCTCCTATGGTTGCTGCAGCTCTTGTCCAGGCCCCATTTACCTTTGCATTGTGTGGCTCTTAGTATGCTGTTGTACCATAGTTGGGGGTTCTGAACCTCTTTGTGAGCCCTAGAGCATCAAACTCTGTGCCACCTTGGTTGGTGGCATGATGGTGCTAGCCAGTTGCAGTCCTCTCTTACCGTGGGGGCATCAATAGGCTCCTCCTAACAGGGCAAAAGTAACATTTAGGGTACAGAGGTTGTGGGGACAGCCAAAGGAGGGGGAAGAGAGGAAAGCTGTGAAGCCACAGGTGGAATATAGGGGTGAAGTACCAAGAGATTAGCCCTCCTGATCAGGTGCTTGTTACAGTAGATGTACCTAATGAATCACAATGAGACATTTTATCTCGTTTTGAACCGAACTGACAAAATGGTGCATTTGCATTTGAGCGTGAAGTGAGAAACGGCCAGCAGGAATTGCGGATGCCAAAATAGGTTGTACCCCATTAGAGATCCTCCTTCTGATTGGAGTGCAAATAAAAAAGAAAAAAGAAAAAGAGGCCCTGAATGGTGGTTAAAACTAGAAAAGCAAGAGAACCCTATATTTTCTATGGTGCAGGGACAGAATATTGATGGAAAAATATTGAATTGCAAGAATATCAAGTCAAGAATATCAATGGTGGAAAATATCAAGGTAAATTTTTTCGTTTTTAAAAATATCAATTTTATTGTTATATGGAAATATCGAATTTGTAAATATTGATAGCAAAAATATTGATGTAAATAATATCGATTTTCAGTTTAAAAAAAATCTATTTCTTTTTTAGTAAGTTGGCATTAGTCATTTTATAATGTTTAAATTATATTTTATGTTTAAATAATTGTATTTTTTGGGTTTTAAAATATTTGTTTGGAGCAGGATGTTGGGTTTATAGGGGACAAGGGTGGGGAGTATTTAAAAATATTGTGGGGAAAATAATTTGTTTTTTAATTTTTATTAAAATTTTAGGAGCGGGATATTGGGTTTATAGGGGATATGGGGGGGAAGTAATTTAAAAATGTTGGTTATTTTTTTTATTTAAAATAATAAATAAGCAAGATATAATTATTAATATAAGTGTAAAATATTCATTTTTAAAAAATCGACATTTTTCGTTTAGCAAAATATTTGATGTAAATTGTGTGAAAAAATGTTGTTATTTTTGAAAAATGTGAACAATTTATTTAAAAATGGTATTAATAATTATTTATTTAAAAATATATATTAGACCTTCGATTTCATTAAAAAATATTTTCGTGTAAAATGAGTCTACAAGGGGTTTAATATTGGATTATAAAATAAGTGAATTTGTAATTTATAATGTAGTTTTAAATATTTATTTTGGTTGTGATAAGTGTTTTTACACATTTTACTTTTAAGTACTCTCCTTGAGTTAAGTTGGATCTGTAATTATTATGGTTTACTATTCAGCACTTTTCCTGAGTTTATTTGGATTTGGAGTTGGAATAGTAAATTATTATGGTTTACTATCCAGCACTTTCCCTGAGTTTAGTTGGTTTTGGAGTTGGAATAGTACATTATTTTTATTTATTATCCAGCACTTTCCCTGAGTTTACGTGGAATTGGCGTTGGAATAGTAAATTATTAAGGTTTACTATCCAGCACTTTCCCTGGGTTTAGTTGGATTTGGAGTTGGAATAGTAAATAATTTTTATTTAAAATCCAGCCCTTTCGCTGAGTTTATGTGGAGTTGGGAAAGTAAATTATTATGGTTAATATGCAGCACTTTCCCTCAGTTTATTTGGATTTGGAATAGTAAATTATTTTTATTTATTATCCATTCCTTTCCCTGATTTATGTGGATTTGGAGTTGGAATAGTAGATTATTAAGGTTTACTATCCAGCACTTCCCCTGAGTGTATTTGGCTTTGGAGTTGGAATTAAAAATTATAATGATTTACTATCTAGCACTTTCCCTGAGTTTACATGGATTTGGAATTGGAATAGTAAATTGCTATGGTTTACCATCCAGCACTTTCCCTGAGTTTACTTGGATTTGGAGTTGGAATAAAAAATTATTTTGATTTAATATAACTTTCTCTGAGTTTACTTGGATTTGAAATAGTAAATTATTATGGTTTGTTATCCAGCAGTTTTGCTGAGTATAGTTATTTTTGTAGTTTGGATAGTAATTTTAGTTTATTTGGAATGTAATAATAGTAATTATTTATGATGTATAATTTTTTGTACAGTTTATATATATATTGAAATATGTAAATAGATATATGTTCGTTTTTATTGGCAACATTTTTAATGCAAATTTTTATTCAGAATTAAATTTTTTCAATTGATTTTGTTATAAAATGTATTATTTTTTTCATTCTAAACTTTATTTCGGTTTGTTTATGAACCATAAAAGTACAACAAGGAAAAAAAACACGTTTTAAGCAATAAAATAATACACATGTTACATCCTAGTTCATATACATAGTCCATAAGTTTCCATTTGGTTATGGAGTCCCGTTAAGATATTTAAGACAATAAATTATATATTAACAGATTAAAAGGTTAAAATACAATAGAAACCCAAAGTTTTCCTGGGAAAGTTATCTAACAACAAACCAGGGAGCTTTCTTCGTCTTGTTAACCACATAGAAAACAAGAACTTAGCAATGGCTGTAACTATTAGTGCATTGGTGTCGGATTTTAAAATTCTAAAAAACTCTAGATAATTCCTAACTCCCAGGTTCACACATAGCTGTATAATCCATTTCTTTCTACTGTGGCAGTAGGCAGGACAGAACAAGATTACATGCATTAAGGTCTCGTTAGGGTTTTCGCAACCTGGACAGGGGCGAGCTGGACCCTCTTTCCATTTGTCTGTGTATGAGTGCAGAGGCAGTGTGCCGTATCTAAACTGTAGATACAGTTTCTTTGCTAGAACCGGTTCAATCATCCAATGTATTATATTAAAAAGAGAAATCATACATTCTGATGTTATTCATATTGTATTATAAAGTATAGTCTATTTGTAACATTAATGTTTCATGTATAAATGTTAAATGAATTATATATTAATACATATACATTTCTTTTTTACAGTTTTGAAAAACAGTACATTTTTTGATAGCATAGTCATGTAATAGTAAAATAAAATAATTTTAGTTCTTTAATTTTATACAGTTGCATTTGTATTGTTTAGTGTTCTTAGTATAAAAAGATAACATTTGTATACATTTATTTACGTTTTTCTAATACATTTATATCATTTAATGATTTTTGAAAAATTGTATGATATGTATTTGACAAGGTTATATTTTCTATTTTCTATTATTTAGTATATTTAATAAAAATTGTAATAAAATAATATGTAATATGTAAATCATTTACAATATTTGTAACAGAAATATTTTGTCACACATATATATTTGTTATCAGATGTTTATATTTGCTGTACATTTACAGTGTATGAAATGAACATATATTTGAATATACAATAAATATGATATTTTTTCTTTTTTGGATAATATAAGTTTACAATTTCTTCACACATTTTTTAAAGATTGGGGAAAAACATTGCAAGAAATAAAGCTATACATATAATTTTTAACATTTTTAAAAATATTTTCCATCGTATATGGGGAGTTAGTCTTTTTTTATTTTAGTTATGCTGCCATTTTTTCCCTTTTTACTCACTTATCGGTTTAGTTTTTAGGTCAGTTTGGAAGATGGAGCCCGCGGCTGGGAGCTGCATTTCGTCCGTTCAGGTAAGATTCATTTTATGTACTTTTAAGTTAGTTTTCTGGTAGGGGTAAGGTACTTGTAGTGTCAATAGATTTGTTAGGGTGTTATTTGATCATTTATGGTGTAGTTAGGTGTTTTTATTGGTAGTTTAGGGTTTTATGTGTTTGACGTAGTGTTGGATATAAATAGAATGTTATGTCGTGTTAGTTATGGGTTTATTAAATGTATCATTGTGGTTTTAATGTTGATATTAATGCTTGTTGGTTTGTATTTGTGTTGTGGGCCGGTGCTGTTTTCTTTTTTATTTACAGGTTTTGTCTTTGGTGAACAAATGGAGTTGCCAACGCATTTATTTTTTTAAATAAAGGAAAATATTTTCTCTCGTTTGATAACAAGTTACTTTACATTTCCTTCTTTACCCAGTTTGTTGGAGCATTTAAAAAAAAACTATTTTCAAGTTTTTGAGGCTTGCGTCATTAAGAGGTTTGCGGCATGGGACTTTCTTCATAGAGTTGTATTTTTGCTTTTTTTTGGGCTTTGTTATCCAATGGATTCAGATTTAATTTGTTTGCTCTGGATTTTATCGTTTTTGAGGATAGTGTACTGCTACATAACTGTAAGTTTCTTTTTTTTATTACTATGGGAGGAAAATGTATCTTTTTGTATTGGTTCTTTTTTTAAATAATTATATTATGTTACATAGTTTTGTATTCTATTGTACATTTGATGACATAATTATATTTATTAATCAAATAAATCTGTGGTATATATGTGTTATAGTTGTAAGATTTTTAGGATGTTTAGTATTTTGTTTATTTTAAGTATTGATTTAGCAATCATGTCTAGGTATTCTAGACCTTAGGTGTGTGGATATAATTTAGTCTAACGTTGCAGGCATTCGTACATAGTATTAGTTTGTTTACTTAGTTTTGGGCCGATTTTACTTAGGGATTGCTCTGCTCTGAGTTCTCTGTAATTCTGTTCCTTTTTAATTGATTCAATTCGTTTGTGAAATGTTGGTTGTCCCCTTCCTATTGTGGCTTGGAAGGCATTATGCCATCCTTCCACCGCATTGTTTGTTTTGGCTTTTTGAGCTACAGTCCTAGCGTACACGGTCCCCCAGAGGATCTGAAATGTTGGTTGTCTACAGTGCCCTGACCTATGTAACCTTCTTACCCAGGTGTCTTCAAAGCAGTCTAGGAAGGCAGTTAATTTAATTTCATAAGCTTGGCAGAAAGGACTTTCTATAAATATGTTATAGTGATTGGCTACTTCAGTTGTTGGGACATAGGCCAGGGCTAATAACCTTTTATTTGATAGGCAGAGTTGCTATTTGTGGAATAATCTATGCCTGGAGTAGATTTTTGTAGGTTCCTCCATATACTCTGATTAAAGTGGTAATAGCAATCTTGTATTGCAGTGTGTGGGTATAATTTGAAGAAAGATTGAATCATTGCCTGCTCAAAGTCAATGATTATTTTTTGGGAGCAGTCATTTTCTGTGAATTGTTTGACTATTGTTAGGAGCTCTATGTAAGTGGCGTTCTGTTTATTAGGCAGTAATGCATATATGAAGGGGATCTTTGTATCCTCATATTGTAGTATAGTTCCTATATTCCTAATAGGCTCTGCGCATTGGAATAACATAAACAATAGTTTAGACGTAGGACTGAGGTCGACTAGGTCTCTATTGAATATGTTAGACTTAATTATGAATGCCAGCTAGCTCAGAGGTCACTAGAAACTTTCTCGAGTAAACAAGAAGGTGTTAACTTTCCTGAATAGACAAGAAGGGATTAGTTTCTGACAACCGCATAAACATGACAACTTTGTTCCCTCCAGAATAAGGAGTATATCTCCAGAGTCGCGGAAACAATAGATAACTATTTTACTCAGTCAATCGTGCATGCTTAGTTTCACCAGAAGCGCAGAGAAACAGAGAGACGGGCGTTTTCAATAAAAGTGGTTATTTATTGAACAGTCTTCTTTCTCATGCAAGAGAAGTGAGTTGCCACAATTGCAATACTTGTCATAAAGTAAAGTGTGTACAGTAAAAGGAGTATTATAAAATAATACTGTAAAAGCATGGTATGGTTTCTAAGCCATACGGTGTTTAAAATAGATAAAATATATACATATATAAAACTATGACTAAACGTACTCAACTGGTGCTTCTAAGATACCCCTACCCCGGTGTACCTAACCTAAGCCTAGTACGAGGTAAGGAGTAAGGGAGCTGCAGTTTAAGTTAAGATAGTTTTTGCCAAGAATCTGAATCAAGAATTCTCTAAGGATATAATCAGCTCCGTACCTTGGTTATAGAATGAAGGAGGTCTTGTATCTCTTTCTCAGGACTCGATCTCCCAGCAACCCGCAAGGGTGACTGGAAACATTGGCGCTGGATTTTTCGGCAGGAGAAAAGACAGCGTCTCTCTCAGTGCGTCAATGGGAGGGTTCGGCTTCCTTCGGCACTTGCCACAGCAGGGTGTCGGGCAAGTAGATAGCTGATCTGCTCCAAACCACCGCGTGTTTTGTTAGGGCAGCTGCTGGTATATTTATACCCGGAAGGTGCCGAGTTTGACGTAAGGTTGGACATAAGACGTCACTAAGAACTCGCAGTTCTTTTTAGGACTCCAGGAGTTCTAGGACAAATCAATACAGAAGCAGGGGGAATTCCCGGACTGCTGGAGGCTTGGTCTGTTTAAGAACTCGTTGTGCCTTCTAGGAGTCTTTGGGAGTAGCTTGCCGTATTTGGACTGCATTGGCTATGACTAAATATGGATATGATTCTTATGCCTTTATAAGGTTATGATTTGTTATAACCACATAAGGGCATAAATCGGGAATATTTAAATAGGGTCCTAGATACGTTTACAACAAATTTTGCTGTGGATGGTATACAGCTGGTAGAATGGTTTGGGGCAAACTGTAAATGTGCCATCCATCATCCACGTTTCGCAGTTCTTACGTTTTTGTAAATTTAGATTTATTGCAAAGATGATAATTCTTTTTTCATGACTTTCATTGTTATAAAGAAGGAATTTTTCCTCATGTGGTTGATGGTATATTCTGGTAGTATTTGTATTTCTCCAAAACTTTGGGCGATAGGTGGAGTTTGAGCTGTAACCCTTTTAGTTCTTAATATTAGTCTTTTTTAAGTGGGAATGGATGGTAGTTGTCCTGTGACATGTTCTGGAACTCGATTCAAAACGTTCTTAAGTATTTTGGTGCTTGTTTGTTGGAAACTTGTGATTGCTTCTCTTATTGTCTCTAGGGCATCTCTTACTTCAACTTTAGTTATATTGGGGGGATGGTTGTGTTCTCTAACACTGATTACATTGTTTCTACTGTAGTAGCTCTTACATAACAAGCATTTGAGTAATATTTGCTACATTTCCAATGGGTTTTATTTTCAATAACTTTTTCTTGTGTGTAAGTGTAGCCCATGTAGCAAAGCAGTAGTTTCCCCTTTTGCGATGTAATGTATTTTGCGCCTTCTTCTATTTGTTTGTGTACCTGTAAAGATATATATATATATATATATTCACCGAACCCCCTCCAAGAAGAAGAAGCAGAGGCCACGTGAAGGGACGAGATGGGAGCTTTATTCACACAGCACAGGTACATTTTCTGGCATAATGCATTTCGGCCGGTTTTGGCCTTCCTCAGATGCCGCTCCTTTCAGTATTCTCTTTTCTTCACCCGTTTTAAATACTATCACGCACAGTTCCCATTGATGGACAACATTGCTCCGCCTCCAACCATGTGACCGTGCACTGACTGGTTGTTGCTCAGTCCTACCAGTCCCAGCATGCCTTTCTCTGGGTAAGTGCTACGTGGCTTTTTGTTTTTGAAATCCATGTGGTTCGAGCAAATTGCGTGACGATTGACGGTGTAAAAGTTTATCAGAGTGCTGATGCGTGCCGTGTCTTCAACCCCCTCGGGTCCCTTCGACGCTCCAACCTTAGAACTCGAGCTTCCACCAGGCAGGGGTAGGGATGGCCATGCATCCCATCCGAAGTGCAGTCACAGCCTGCTTGTCGCAGCCGGCCTTGCTTTTGTGCGAGTCCTCAGGTGGACCTGGGTTTTCCGATACCTCGGACGAAAAGGAATGCTGCAACCGCAGCGCGCCAGTAATGCCCAGGCCAACTTTTCAGAGCGGGACCTCTGTAAGCGTGTAACTGGTTCCCACACATAATATTCACCGAACCCCCTCCAAGAAGAAGAAGCAGAGGCCACGTGAAGGGACGAGATGGGAGCTTTATTCACACAGCACAGGTAAATTTTCTGGCATAATGCATTTCGGCCGGTTTTGGTCTTCCTCAGATGCCGCTCCTTTCAGTATTCTCTTTTCTTCACCCGTTTTAAATACTATCACGCACAGTTCCCATTGATGGACAACATTGCTCCGCCTCCAACCATGTGACCGTGCACTGACTGGTTGTTGCTCAGTCCTACCAGTCCCAGCATGCCTTTCTCTGGGTAAGTGCTACGTGGCTTTTTGTTTTTGAAATCCATGTGGTTCGAGCAAATTGCGTGACGTTTGACGGTGTAAAAGTTTATCAGAGTGCTGATGCGTGCCGTGTCTTCAACCCCCTCGGGTCCCTTCGACGCTCCAACCTTAGAACTCGAGCTTCCACCAGGCAGGGGTAGGGATGGCCATGCATCCCATCCGAAGTGCAGTCACAGCCTGCTTGTCGCAGCCGGCCTTGCTTTTGTGCGAGTCCTCAGGTGGACCTGGGTTTTCCGATACCTCGGACGAAAAGGAATGCTGCAACCGCAGCACGCCAGTAATGCCCAGGCCAACTTTTCAGAGCGGGACCTCTGTAAGCGTGTAACTGGTTCCCACGCATAATATTCACCGAACCCCCTCCAAGAAGAAGAAGCAGAGGCCACGTGAAGGGATGAGATGGGAGCTTTATTCACACAGCACAGGTAAATTTTCTGGCATAATGCATTTCGGCCGGTTTTGGCCTTCCTCAGATGCCGCTCCTTTCAGTATTCTCTTTTCTTCACCCGTTTTAAATACTATCACGCACAGTTCCCATTGATGGACAACATTGCTCCGCCTCCAACCATGTGACCGTGCACTGACTGGTTGTTGCTCAGTCCTACCAGTCCCAGCATGCCTTTCTCTGGGTAAGTGCTACGTGGCTTTTTGTTTTTGAAATCCATGTGGTTCGAGCAAATTGCGTGACGATTGACGGTGTAAAAGTTTATCAGAGTGCTGATGCGTGCCGTGTCTTCAACCCCCTCGGGTCCCTTCGACGCTCCAACCTTAGAACTCGAGCTTCCACCAGGCAGGGGTAGGGATGGCCATGCATCCCATCCGAAGTGCAGTCACAGCCTGCTTGTCGCAGCCGGCCTTGCTTTTGTGCGAGTCCTCAGGTGGACCTGGGTTTTCCGATACCTCGGACGAAAAGGAATGCTGCAACCGCAGCGCGCCAGTAATGCCCAGGCCAACTTTTCAGAGCGGGACCTCTGTAAGCGTGTAACTGGTTCCCACGCATAATATTCACCGAACCCCCTCCAAGAAGAAGAAGCAGAGGCCACGTGAAGGGACGAGATGGGAGCTTTATTCACACAGCACAGGTAAATTTTCTGGCATAATGCATTTCGGCCGGTTTTGGCCTTCCTCAGATGCCGCTCCTTTCAGTATTCTCTTTTCTTCACCCGTTTTAAATACTATCACGCACAGTTCCCATTGATGGACAACATTGCTCCGCCTCCAACCATGTGACCGTGCACTGACTGGTTGTTGCTCAGTCCTACCAGTCCCAGCATGCCTTTCTCTGGGTAAGTGCTACGTGGCTTTTTGTTTTTGAAATCCATGTGGTTCGAGCAAATTGCGTGACGATTGACGGTGTAAAAGTTTATCAGAGTGCTGATGCGTGCCGTGTCTTCAACCCCCTCGGGTCCCTTCGACGCTCCAACCTTAGAACTCGAGCTTCCACCAGGCAGGGGTAGGGATGGCCATGCATCCCATCCGAAGTGCAGTCACAGCCTGCTTGTCGCAGCCGGCCTTGCTTTTGTGCGAGTCCTCAGGTGGACCTGGGTTTTCCGATACCTCGGACGAAAAGGAATGCTGCAACCGCAGCGCGCCAGTAATGCCCAGGCCAACTTTTCAGAGCGGGACCTCTGTAAGCGTGTAACTGGTTCCCACGCATAATATTCACCGAACCCCCTCCAAGAAGAAGAAGCAGAGGCCACGTGAAGGGACGAGATGGGAGCTTTATTCACACAGCACAGGTAAATTTTCTGGCATAATGCATTTCGGCCGGTTTTGGCCTTCCTCAGATGCCGCTCCTTTCAGTATTCTCTTTTCTTCACCCGTTTTAAATACTATCACGCACAGTTCCCATTGATGGACAACATTGCTCCGCCTCCAACCATGTGACCGTGCACTGACTGGTTGTTGCTCAGTCCTACCAGTCCCAGCATGCCTTTCTCTGGGTAAGTGCTACGTGGCTTTTTGTTTTTAAAATCCATGTGGTTCAAGCAAATTGCGTGACGATTGACGGTGTAAAAGTTTATCAGAGTGCTGATGCGTGCCGTGTCTTCAACCCCCTCGGGTCCCTTCGACGCTCCAACCTTAGAACTCGAGCTTCCACCAGGCAGGGGTAGGGATGGCCATGCATCCCATCCGAAGTGCAGTCACAGCCTGCTTGTCGCAGCCGGCCTTGCTTTTGTGCGAGTCCTCAGGTGGACCTGGGTTTTCCGATACCTCGGACGAAAAGGAATGCTGCAACCGCAGCGCGCCAGTAATGCCCAGGCCAACTTTTCAGAGCGGGACCTCTGTAAGCGTGTAACTGGTTCCCACGCATAATATTCACCGAACCCCCTCCAAGAAGAAGAAGCAGAGGCCACGTGAAGGGACGAGATGGGAGCTTTATTCACACAGCACAGGTAAATTTTCTGGCATAATGCATTTCGGCCGTTTTTGGCCTTCCTCAGATGCCGCTCCTTTCAGTATTCTCTTTTCTTCACCCGTTTTAAATACTATCACGCACAGTTCCCATTGATGGACAACATTGCTCCGCCTCCAACCATGTGACCGTGCACTGACCGGTTGTTGCTCAGTCCTACCAGTCCCAGCATGCCTTTCTCTGGGTAAGTGCTACGTGGCTTTTTGTTTTTGAAATCCATGTGGTTCGAGCAAATTGCGTGACGATTGACGGTGTAAAAGTTTATCAGAGTGCTGATGCGTGCCGTGTCTTCAACCCCCTCGGGTCCCTTCGACGCTCCAACCTTAGAACTCGAGCTTCCACCAGGCAGGGGTAGGGATGGCCATGCATCCCATCCGAAGTGCAGTCACAGCCTGCTTGTCGCAGCCGGCCTTGCTTTTGTGCGAGTCCTCAGGTGGACCTGGGTTTTCCGATACCTCGGACGAAAAGGAATGCTGCAACCGCCAGTATATATGTTCGGTATGTTGTCGTCCGAACTCAGCCTGCTCAGCCGAGCAAAAGGATGAAGTGAGACCCAAATGTTTGGTGAAGATTATTTTATTGCCCAACACCAGTCAGCCATATGTTAGTATAATTAATATCATAGAAAATATACTTACATTAGTGTTACTTTACTTTTCTTGATGGTATGTTTTGATGGTCATTGTTTATTCACTGTTATATTTTCTGTCGGTATGAAATAAAAATGTTTATGTTATTAAAATGTTACATATATTTTGTATTTAGTATTAAAACAATTAATACTTACTAATTGTAGTTGAATTTAATTTTGTTGATGTTGTTTGTTGGTGCAGTTTGTAGAAGCTGTGAAGAGAAAAGTATTTAAGTACTCAATGTCTACGGTTACCAATGAGGTTGCTCCTTCGCAACTTAAGAGAGTTTCATCGAAAAACTCTAAACCCTGGTTCAATGACCTGCTGAACGATGACAGACGCACGCTTAGAACTACGGAACGCATTTGGAGATCAGTCCCATCTTCCATGCACCTTAAAATTCTAAGGAATAAGAGAAAGCATTACTACAGAAAGATCAAACGCACCAAAGCCGAATTTTTCTCTCACCAATTAGATCAAGCAAGAAATCGTCCCCAAAAACTTTTTGAATTAATCAAATCCCAATCTAAGGATGAACCTAAACAACTACAAGATACCTCGCGCACCCAACCCACGTGTGACAAATTCTCTGCTTTCTTTAATCTAAAAACTGAAAATATCAAGAGAGATCTTCTCAATGACCTTACAGGCTTACAGTCGTGCCCTCACACCAAAATCCCTCCCTCTCTTCCAACCCCACCACAACAAGCATCCCCAAAAATTAAACTAAAAAACGAGGCAGCCTGGTCCTCCTTCTATACCTACACTGAAGAAACATTAGGCAAGATTCTTAGCACCCGCAAGCCGGCCAATCATACCACCAATCTTCTCTCCGCTAACGCAGTTGAAGATTTAACCCCTCTGATCCTTCCGCTCTGGACCAGGATCATCAATAGTTCTCTCCATCAAGGCTGCATCCCTGACATCCTCAAAATTGGTCAAGTATGACCCATCCTAAAAAAAAACCACAGCTGACCCGATGGACCTTAACAACTATCGCCCTATTTCTAACAGCCCTACCCTAGCCAAACTCTTGGAAAAATATGCACTCCACCAACTGACTAAACACATTGACCACTTCGACCTCCTCTACAATCACCAATCTGGCTTTAGCGCAGGGCATAGCACCGAATCAGCCATGACTCACATTATCGACGAAGCCTCACAAATACTCGATCGGAATGGATCATGCCTACTGATTTTATTAGACCTCTCCTCAGCCTTCGATACGGTCAAACACGAGAACCTGATTGACCTCCTGAATCTCAGAATGGGCCTATCAGGCTCAGTGCTCAATTGGTTTACCTCCTTTCTTCAAAACCGGACCCAAAGATTTAAGGTCAATAACTCCTTGTCCAAACCCCTACCAATAACTCTGGGAGTCCCACAAGGGTCCCCACTATCCCCTACACTATTCAATCTATTTATAGAACCTCTTACTGTCTTGTTGCAAGCATCCAACGTCCAATTTCACATGTACGTAGACGATATACAACTTTACCTGAAGATTCATACTCCAGAAGACATCAAACTACTTAACAAAACACTGCTGAACACCCAATCATGGCTAGCTGAGAACCATCTCAAGCTTAACGCACTCAAAACGGAATTCCTACTTATAGCTCCACCCTCCAAAATACCCCTCCTCCAGGAACACCTCACGGCATTCAACGTTCAACCAACAATCATTGACTCAGCAAAATCATTGGGTATAACCCTTGATTGCAATCTCAACATGCATAAATATACTGGCAACGCATCAAAGGGAGCAAATTTCCAGATTAATATTCTAAGGAAGCTTAAACCCTTCCTACCAAAAAACGACTTCAAGACGGCAGTGCAAGCTCTAGTTATTCCCAGGATCAAGTACGGAAGTGTCTCTCTTTGCGGCCTCCCCAAAGCAACAACAGCACCACTAAGAACCACCATCAACGCTGCAGCTAGACTCATCACGGGCTCAAAAAAAAAAGATCCAACATCTCCCCGGACTTAAAAGCCTTGAATTGGCTAACATGGGAAGCCAGAATTTACCTAAAAATAGCCTGCATGACTCACAAAGCCATTCACCACAAGACACCCAGTTATCTCTCTCAGAAATTGACTATCTCTGGGGGTAAGAGATCAACAAGAAGTGCAGAAAACTGATTACTGAAGCCACACAGATATAATAAGTCGAAAACTTTTAAATGCTCCTCCTCAGGGATGGCTGCTAGGATCTGGAATGCACTACCCCCAGAAACTAAACTTGTCACATCTACTTCATTGTTCAAAAAGGAAGTAAAGGCGATTCTCATGGAAAAATTCACATGATCATCACCTAAAGATACCATGAATTTTATGGGTGCAAACAGACAACCTACTTGCACAGATGCTCTCTCGGCCCGCACCCCTCTCTTTGTTTTATTTTGCACAATGTGTTATTCATATTTGATCTACCTCATTTGTTTGATGTATGTTTGCACATTAAGTACACATATATTTGTTTTGACTCGTTTTGTTTTTTGTTGTATAATTTTTCTTCACTGCCTGTAAAGCCCTCTGATACCCGCAAGGGTCTGGTTCGCGCTCTATAAAACTTTCAAAATAAATAAATAAATATTAGTTTGTCCTATTTGTTAGTTAATTTAGATACTTATGGCGGGCGGACTTTGTACGCCCGCCACCCTAACGGTACACGGAACCGTCCGCCAGAGGTGCGGCGGTCCCGCCATGGCAATTAGGATGCCACCGCCACGGCATCCCACATATATTGCATTATGGTGGGCGGTGCTGTAAGCAGCACCTGCCACAATGCAATATATGCATGTTATGCATTGGCATGCACAACGTGACAGGCACCGCACGATGCATGCCACCTTGTGTATGCCAATGTGGGCCCCGCAGCAAGCCCCTGAAGCGAAATCCGCATGCCTTTCCATTGCTGAGTCTCCGCCATGGAAAGGCATTAAAAATGCCACATGCTAATATGGATGGCGGTGCCTGCATGGCATGTTAAGGGCCTTATCCGCCCGGTCGGGAATCCAAATGGCAGAAAAGTGGCAGACTTTTCATCTGCCGTGGTTCCCCATGCCATCCAAATATATTGGGGGTGAATCAGGGCCATCTGATGGGTGGATCGCCACCGCCGGCCGGTGGTGACCACCGCTTGCCCAGCGGCGGTGATCCAACCATCATGCTAATGACCCCCTTACTTAGGCTCCCATTATGATGGCGAGCGGACTTTCCACCACAGTAACAGAAATTTTACCGACCGTCAGAGGTGCGGCGGTCTCACGAGGCTAACTAGGATGCGCCCTCCACACTGGCGGGCGCATTCTTGCCTTTAACATTGCGGTGGGTGGTGCTGTAAACAGCACCTGCCGCAATGTTAAAGAGGCATGTTGTGCATTGCAATGCACAACGTACCCCCCAAGTGCAGCCCCCCCGGGGGGCCGTAACAGGCCCACAATGCAATTTCTGCATTGCCGCCATGGAAAGGCCATGAAAAATGCACATCATAATATGGATGGGGGTGCCTGCGCGGCACCGCCACCATGTTGTGCCCAAGATCCACACTGCAGGCAATCGTAACAATTGCTGCAGGGAATCGTAACGATTGCCTGCCAGCAGAAAAGCGGCAGACGGTCTTTCCGTCCACCGCGGTACCCCCGCCATACTAATATGGCGGGGTTAAATCAGGAACAGATGGCAGGCAGATCTCCACCGCCAGCCCCATATGCAATTTCCGCCAGCCTTTCCATGGCGGCATCGTCGCTGGAATGGCCATGAAAAATGCACATCATAATATGGATGGTGGTGCCTGCTCAGCACCGTCACCATGTTGTGCCCCAGATCCACACTGCAAGCAATTGTAACGATTGCCTGCTGGCGGAAAAGCGGTGGATGATCTTTCCGTCCACCGCGATACCCCCGCCATACTAATATGGCCGGGGTAAATCAGGTACCGATGGTGGGCGGATCGCCTTCTCCAGGCCGACGGTGGCGATCCGCCCGCCATCATAATAGGCCCCAAAGTTTGCTATTTTTCTTTACTATAGATTTTGTAGTTTTCTTTGTAGTTGTTTGTTGTCACGGATTTTGGTGCAGTTGTAGTGAAGTGTAAACTGTGAATTAAAAGAGAAAAGGAATCATTTTAGTTTATTGGATTCCTTTCATAGTTTACGACCACATGTATGAAGCTAAAGAATTGTGAATCCATAATAGCGATTTTTAAGGAATTGCTATTTAAGAGTTGCAATTATTAGTGCATGTAGGAATCATTAAATAAATTGCTATTTATACACAATCTGTAATAGGAAGTAGAATCTTTTGTCAGTAATTCCTATGGGCCTAGAGGGCTATAGGAAAGAATTGGAAACTATTTGCAATTTGATAGTATCTATTTTGCTATTGCGTTTTGAGTTGATGTGTCCTAAAAGTACTTTACCGGTCCCAAATGAGGCTATCCTGAGAATTGGCTTGTTTGTGACCTGTAATAAGCTTGATGCATCTGCTCATTAGTCTCTATTTTAAAAGTTTTTGTAATACAAATAATATGTTTTCTATTTTTCGTTGATGAAGTGTCTTTTGTTGATGTTGTTTTGTTGATTTTTGTGGAAGCTGTAAAAAGAAAAGTATTTGTTAGCTATGTTTTGTATTTTTATTAAGTTTAAAAAATCTAAATAATTTACTTTCTTTTCAGGTTAAGTCTCTCAGTGCGTCTTCTAAGTGCCGTCGGCTTCCTTCGGCACTTGCCACAGCAGGGTGTCGGGCCAGTAGATAGCTGATCTGCTCCAAACCACCGCGTGTTTTGTTAGGGCAGCTGCTGGTATATTTATACCCGGAAGGTGCCGAGTTTGACGTAAGGTTGGACATAAGACGTCACTAAGAACTCGCAGTTCTTTTTAGGACTCCAGGAGTTCTAGGACAAATCAATACAGAAGCAGGGGGAATTCCCGGACTGCTGGAGGCTTGGTCTGTTTAAGAACTCGTTGTGCCTTCTAGGAGTCTTTGGGAGTAGCTTGCCGTATTTGGACTGCATTGGCTATGACTAAATATGGATATGATTCTTATGCCTTTATAAGGTTATGATTTGTTATAACCACATAAGGGCATAAATCGGGAATATTTAAATAGGGTCCTAGATACGTTTACAACAAATTTTGCTGTGGATGGTATACAGCTGGTAGAATGGTTTGGGGCAAACTGTAAATGTGCCATCCATCATCCACGTTTCGCAGTTCTTACGTTTTTGTAAATTTAGATTTATTGCAAAGATGATAATTCTTTTTTCATGACTTTCATTGTTATAAAGAAGGAATTTTTCCTCATGTGGTTGATGGTATATTCTGGTAGTATTTGTATTTCTCCAAAACTTTGGGCGATAGGTGGAGTTTGAGCTGTAACCCTTTTAGTTCTTAATATTAGTCTTTTTTAAGTGGGAATGGATGGTAGTTGTCCTGTGACATGTTCTGGAACTCGATTCAAAACGTTCTTAAGTATTTTGGTGCTTGTTTGTTGGAAACTTGTGATTGCTTCTCTTATTGTCTCTAGGGCATCTCTTACTTCAACTTTAGTTATATTGGGGGGATGGTTGTGTTCTCTAACACTGATTACATTGTTTCTACTGTAGTAGCTCTTACATAACAAGCATTTGAGTAATATTTGCTACATTTCCAATGGGTTTTATTTTCAATAACTTTTTCTTGTGTGTAAGTGTAGCCCATGTAGCAAAGCAGTAGTTTCCCCTTTTGCGATGTAATGTATTTTGCGCCTTCTTCTATTTGTTTGTGTACCTGTAAAGATATATATATATATATATATTCACCGAACCCCCTCCAAGAAGAAGAAGCAGAGGCCACGTGAAGGGACGAGATGGGAGCTTTATTCACACAGCACAGGTACATTTTCTGGCATAATGCATTTCGGCCGGTTTTGGCCTTCCTCAGATGCCGCTCCTTTCAGTATTCTCTTTTCTTCACCCGTTTTAAATACTATCACGCACAGTTCCCATTGATGGACAACATTGCTCCGCCTCCAACCATGTGACCGTGCACTGACTGGTTGTTGCTCAGTCCTACCAGTCCCAGCATGCCTTTCTCTGGGTAAGTGCTACGTGGCTTTTTGTTTTTGAAATCCATGTGGTTCGAGCAAATTGCGTGACGATTGACGGTGTAAAAGTTTATCAGAGTGCTGATGCGTGCCGTGTCTTCAACCCCCTCGGGTCCCTTCGACGCTCCAACCTTAGAACTCGAGCTTCCACCAGGCAGGGGTAGGGATGGCCATGCATCCCATCCGAAGTGCAGTCACAGCCTGCTTGTCGCAGCCGGCCTTGCTTTTGTGCGAGTCCTCAGGTGGACCTGGGTTTTCCGATACCTCGGACGAAAAGGAATGCTGCAACCGCAGCGCGCCAGTAATGCCCAGGCCAACTTTTCAGAGCGGGACCTCTGTAAGCGTGTAACTGGTTCCCACACATAATATTCACCGAACCCCCTCCAAGAAGAAGAAGCAGAGGCCACGTGAAGGGACGAGATGGGAGCTTTATTCACACAGCACAGGTAAATTTTCTGGCATAATGCATTTCGGCCGGTTTTGGCCTTCCTCAGATGCCGCTCCTTTCAGTATTCTCTTTTCTTCACCCGTTTTAAATACTATCACGCACAGTTCCCATTGATGGACAACATTGCTCCGCCTCCAACCATGTGACCGTGCACTGACTGGTTGTTGCTCAGTCCTACCAGTCCCAGCATGCCTTTCTCTGGGTAAGTGCTACGTGGCTTTTTGTTTTTGAAATCCATGTGGTTCGAGCAAATTGCGTGACGATTGACGGTGTAAAAGTTTATCAGAGTGCTGATGGGTGCCGTGTCTTCAACCCCCTCGGGTCCCTTCGACGCTCCAACCTTAGAACTCGAGCTTCCACCAGGCAGGGGTAGGGATGGCCATGCATCCCATCCGAAGTGCAGTCACAGCCTGCTTGTCGCAGCCGGCCTTGCTTTTGTGCGAGTCCTCAGGTGGACCTGGGTTTTCCGATACCTCGGACGAAAAGGAATGCTGCAACCGCAGCGCGCCAGTAATGCCCAGGCCAACTTTTCAGAGCGGGACCTCTGTAAGCGTGTAACTGGTTCCCACGCATAATATTCACCGAACCCCCTCCAAGAAGAAGAAGCAGAGGCCACGTGAAGGGACGAGATGGGAGCTTTATTCACACAGCACAGGTAAATTTTCTGGCATAATGCATTTCGGCCGGTTTTGGCCTTCCTCAGATGCCGCTCCTTTCAGTATTCTCTTTTCTTCACCCGTTTTAAATACTATCACGCACAGTTCCCATTGATGGACAACATTGCTCCGCCTCCAACCATGTGACCGTGCACTGACTGGTTGTTGCTCAGTCCTACCAGTCCCAGCATGCCTTTCTCTGGGTAAGTGCTACGTGGCTTTTTGTTTTTGAAATCCATGTGGTTCGAGCAAATTGCGTGACGATTGACGGTGTAAAAGTTTATCAGAGTGCTGATGCGTGCCGTGTCTTCAACCCCCTCGGGTCCCTTCGACGCTCCAACCTTAGAACTCGAGCTTCCACCAGGCAGGGGTAGGGATGGCCATGCATCCCATCCGAAGTGCAGTCACAGCCTGCTTGTCGCAGCCGGCCTTGCTTTTGTGCGAGTCCTCAGGTGGACCTGGGTTTTCCGATACCTCGGACGAAAAGGAATGCTGCAACCGCAGCGCGCCAGTAATGCCCAGGCCAACTTTTCAGAGCGGGACCTCTGTAAGCGTGTAACTGGTTCCCACGCATAATATTCACCGAACCCCCTCCAAGAAGAAGAAGCAGAGGCCACGTGAAGGGACGAGATGGGAGCTTTATTCACACAGCACAGGTAAATTTTCTGGCATAATGCATTTCGGCCGGTTTTGGCCTTCCTCAGATGCCGCTCCTTTCAGTATTCTCTTTTCTTCACCCGTTTTAAATACTATCACGCACAGTTCCCATTGATGGACAACATTGCTCCGCCTCCAACCATGTGACCGTGCACTGACTGGTTGTTGCTCAGTCCTACCAGTCCCAGCATGCCTTTCTCTGGGTAAGTGCTACGTGGCTTTTTGTTTTTGAAATCCATGTGGTTCGAGCAAATTGCGTGACGATTGACGGTGTAAAAGTTTATCAGAGTGCTGATGCGTGCCGTGTCTTCAACCCCCTCGGGTCCCTTCGACGCTCCAACCTTAGAACTCGAGCTTCCACCAGGCAGGGGTAGGGATGGCCATGCATCCCATCCGAAGTGCAGTCACAGCCTGCTTGTCGCAGCCGGCCTTGCTTTTGTGCGAGTCCTCAGGTGGACCTGGTTTTTCCGATACCTCGGACGAAAAGGAATGCTGCAACCGCAGCGCGCCAGTAATGCCCAGGCCAACTTTTCAGAGCGGGACCTCTGTAAGCGTGTAACTGGTTCCCACGCATAATATTCACCGAACCCCCTCCAAGAAGAAGAAGCAGAGGCTACGTGAAGGGACGAGATGGGAGCTTTATTCACACAGCACAGGTAAATTTTCTGGCATAATGCATTTCGGCCGGTTTTGGCCTTCCTCAGATGCCGCTCCTTTCAGTATTCTCTTTTCTTCACCCGTTTTAAATACTATCACGCACAGTTCCCATTGATGGACAACATTGCTCCGCCTCCAACCATGTGACCGTGCACTGACTGGTTGTTGCTCAGTCCTACCAGTCCCAGCATGCCTTTCTCTGGGTAAGGGCTACGTGGCTTTTTGCTTTTGAAATCCATGTGGTTCGAGCAAATTGCGTGACGATTGACGGTGTAAAAGTTCATCAGAGTGCTGATGCGTGCCGTGTCTTCAACCCCCTCGGGTCCCTTCGACGCTCCAACCTTAGAACTCGAGCTTCCACCAGGCAGGGGTAGGGATGGCCATGCATCCCATCCGAAGTGCAGTCACAGCCTGCTTGTCGCAGCCGGCCTTGCTTTTGTGCGAGTCCTCAGGTGGACCTGGGTTTTCCGATACCTCGGACGAAAAGCAATGCTGCAACCGCAGCGCGCCAGTAATGCCCAGGCCAACTTTTCAGAGCGGGACCTCTGTAAGCGTGTAACTGGTTCCCACGCATAATATTCACCGAACCCCCTCCAAGAAGAAGAAGCAGAGGCCACGTGAAGGGACGAGATGGGAGCTTTATTCACACAGCACAGGTAAATTTTCTGGCATAATGCATTTCGGCCGGTTTTGGCCTTCCTCAGATGCCGCTCCTTTCAGTATTCTCTTTTCTTCACCCGTTTTAAATACTATCAAGCACAGTTCCCATTGATGGACAACATTGCTCCGCCTCCAACCATGTGACCGTGCACTGACTGGTTGTTGCTCAGTCCTACCAGTCCCAGCATGCCTTTCTCTGGGTAAGTGCTACGTGGCTTTTTGTTTTTGAAATCCATGTGGTTCGAGCAAATTGCGTGACGATTGACGGTGTAAAAGTTTATCAGAGTGCTGATGCGTGCCGTGTCTTCAACCCCCTCGGGTCCCTTCGACGCTCCAACCTTAGAACTCGAGCTTCCACCAGGCAGGGGTAGGGATGGCCATGCATCCCATCCTAAGTGCAGTCACAGCCTGCTTGTCGCAGCCGGCCTTGCTTTTGTGCGAGTCCTCAGGTGGACCTGGGTTTTCCGATACCTCGGACGAAAAGGAATGCTGCAACCGCCAGTATATATGTTCGGTATGTTGTCGTCCGAACTCAGCCTGCTCAGCCGAGCAAAAGGATGAAGTGAGACCCAAATGTTTGGTGAAGATTATTTTATTGCCCAACACCAGTCAGCCATATGTTAGTATAATTAATATCATAGAAAATATACTTACATTAGTGTTACTTTACTTTTCTTGATGGTATGTTTTGATGGTCATTGTTTATTCACTGTTATATTTTCTGTTGGTATGAAATAAAAATGTTTATGTTATTAAAATGTTACATATATTTTGTATTTAGTATTAAAACAATTAATACTTACTAATTGTAGTTGAATTTAATTTTGTTGATGTTGTTTGTTGGTGCAGTTTGTAGAAGCTGTGAAGAGAAAAGTATTTAAGTACTCAATGTCTACGGTTACCAATGAGGTTGCTCCTTCGCAACTAAAGAGAGTTTCATCGAAAAACTCTAAACCCTGGTTCAATGACCTGCTGAACGATGACAGACGCACGCTTAGAACTACGGAACGCATTTGGAGATCAGTCCCATCTTCCATGCACCTTAAAATTCTAAGGAATAAGAGAAAGCATTACTACAGAAAGATCAAACGCACCAAAGCCGAATTTTTCTCTCACCAATTAGATCAAGCAAGAAATCGTCCCCAAAAACTTTTTGAATTAATCAAATCCCAATCTAAGGATGAACCTAAACAACTACAAGATACCTCGCGCACCCAACCCACGTGTGACAAATTCTCTGCTTTCTTTAATCTAAAAACTGAAAATATCAAGAGAGATCTTCTCAATGACCTTACAGGCTTACAGTCGTGCCCTCACACCAAAATCCCTCCCTCTCTTCCAACCCCACCACAACAAGCATCCCCAAAAATTAAACTAAAAAACGAGGCAGCCTGGTCCTCCTTCTATACCTACACTGAAGAAACATTAGGCAAGATTCTTAGCACCCGCAAGCCGGCCAAACATACCACCAATCTTCTCTCCGCTAACGCAGTTGAAGATTTAACCCCTCTGATCCTTCCGCTCTGGACCAGGATCATCAATAGTTCTCTCCATCAAGGCTGCATCCCTGACATCCTCAAAATTGGTCAAGTATGACCCATCCTAAAAAAAACCCACAGCTGACCCGATGGACCTTAACAACTATCGCCCTATTTCTAACAGCCCTACCCTAGCCAAACTCTTGGAAAAATATGCACTCCACCAACTGACTAAACACATTGACCACTTCGACCTCCTCTACAATCACCAATCTGGCTTTAGAGCAGGGCATAGCACCGAATCAGCCATGACTCACATTATCGACGAGGCCTCACAAATACTCAATCGGAATGGATCATGCCTACTGATTTTATTAGACCTCTCCTCAGCCTTCGATACGGTCAAACACGAGAACCTGATTGACCTCCTGAATCTCAGAATGGGCCTATCAGGCTCAGTGCTCAATTGGTTTACCTCCTTTCTTCAAAACCGGACCCAAAGATTTAAGGTCAATAACTCCTTGTCCAAACCCCTACCAATAACTCTGGGAGTCCCACAAGGGTCCCCACTATCCCCTACACTATTCAATCTATTTATAGAACCTCTTACTGTCTTGTTGCAAGCATCCAACGTCCAATTTCACATGTACGTAGACGATATACAACTTTACCTGAAGATTCATACTCCAGAAGACATCAAACTACTTAACAAAACACTGCTGAACACCCAATCATGGCTAGCTGAGAACCATCTCAAGCTTAACGCACTCAAAACGGAATTCCTACTTATAGCTCCACCCTCCAAAATACCCCTCCTCCAGGAACACCTCACGGCATTCAACGTTCAACCAACAATCATTGACTCAGCAAAATCATTGGGTATAACCCTTGATTGCAATCTCAACATGCATAAATATACTGGCAACGCATCAAAGGGAGCAAATTTCCAGATTAATATTCTAAGGAAGCTTAAACCCTTCCTACCAAAAAACGACTTCAAGACGGCAGTGCAAGCTCTAGTTATTCCCAGGATCAAGTACGGAAGTGTCTCTCTTTGCGGCTTCCCCAAAGCAACAACAGCACCACTAAGAACCACCATCAACGCTGCAGCTAGACTCATCACGGGCTCAAAAAAAAAGGTCCAACATCTCCCCGGACTTAAAAGCCTTGAATTGGCTAACATGGGAAGCCAGAATTTACCTAAAAATAGCCTGCATGACTCACAAAGCCATTCACCACAAGACACCCAGTTATCTCTCTCAGAAATTGACTATCTCTGGGGGTAAGAGATCAACAAGAAGTGCAGAAAACTGATTACTGAAGCCACACAGATATAATAAGTCGAAAACTTTTAAATGCTCCTCCTCAGGGATGGCTGCTAGGATCTGGAATGCACTACCCCCAGAAACTAAACTTGTCACATCTACTTCATTGTTCAAAAAGGAAGTAAAGGCGATTCTCATGGAAAAATTCACATGATCATCACCTAAAGATACCATGAATTTTATGGGTGCAAACAGACAACCTACTTGCACAGATGCTCTCTCGGCCCGCACCCCTCTCTTTGTTTTATTTTGCACAATGTGTTATTCATATTTGATCTACCTCATTTGTTTGATGTATGTTTGCACATTAAGTACACATATATTTGTTTTGACTCGTTTTGTTTTTTGTTGTATAATTTTTCTTCACTGCCTGTAAAGCCCTCTGATACCCGCAAGGGTCTGGTTCGCGCTCTATAAAACTTTCAAAATAAATAAATAAATATTAGTTTGTCCTATTTGTTAGTTAATTTAGATACTTATGGCGGGCGGACTTTGTACGCCCGCCACCCTAACGGTACACGGAACCGTCCGCCAGAGGTGCGGCGGTCCCGCCATGGCAATTAGGATGCCACCGCCACGGCATCCCACATATATTGCATTATGGTGGGCGGTGCTGTAAGCAGCACCTGCCACAATGCAATATATGCATGTTATGCATTGGCATGCACAACGTGACAGGCACCGCACGATGCATGCCACCTTGTGTATGCCAATGTGGGCCCCGCAGCAAGCCCCTGAAGCGAAATCCGCATGCCTTTCCATTGCTGAGTCTCCGCCATGGAAAGGCATTAAAAATGCCACATGCTAATATGGATGGCGGTGCCTGCATGGCATGTTAAGGGCCTTATCCGCCCGGTCGGGAATCCAAATGGCAGAAAAGTGGCAGACTTTTCATCTGCCGTGGTTTCCCATGCCATCCAAATATATTGGGGGTGAATCAGGGCCATCTGATGGGTGGATCGCCACCGCCGGCCGGTGGTGACCACCGCTTGCCCAGCGGCGGTGATCCAACCATCATGCTAATGACCCCCTTACTTAGGCTCCCATTATGATGGCGAGCGGACTTTCCACCACAGTAACAGAAATTTTACCGAGCGTCAGAGGTGCGGCGGTCTCACGAGGCTAACTAGGATGCGCCCTCCACACTGGCGGGCGCATTCTTGCCTTTAACATTGCGGTGGGTGGTGCTGTAAACAGCACCTGCCGCAATGTTAAAGAGGCATGTTGTGCATTGCAATGCACAACGTACCCCCCAAGTGCAGCCCCCCCGGGGGGCCGTAACAGGCCCACAATGCAATTTCTGCATTGCCGCCATGGAAAGGCCATGAAAAATGCACATCATAATATGGATGGGGGTGCCTGCGCGGCACCGCCACCATGTTGTGCCCAAGATCCACACTGCAGGCAATCGTAACAATTGCTGCAGGGAATCGTAACGATTGCCTGCCAGCAGAAAAGCGGCAGACGGTCTTTCCGTCCACCGCGGTACCCCCGCCATACTAATATGGCGGGGTTAAATCAGGAACAGATGGCAGGCAGATCTCCACCGCCAGCCCCAAATGCAATTTCCGCCACCCTTTCCATGGCGGCATCGTCGCCATGGAATGGCCATGAAAAATGCACATCATAATATGGATGGTGGTGCCTGCTCAGCACCGTCACCATGTTGTGCCCCAGATCCACACTGCAAGCAATTGTAACGATTGCCTGCTGGCGGAAAAGCGGTGGATGATCTTTCCGTCCGCCGCGATACCCCCGCCATACTAATATGGCCGGGGTAAATCAGGTACCGATGGTGGGCGGATCGCCTTCTCCAGGCCGACGGTGGCGATCCGCCCGCCATCATAATAGGCCCCAAAGTTTGCTATTTTTCTTTACTATAGATTTTGTAGTTTTCTTTGTAGTTGTTTGTTGTCACGGATTTTGGTGCAGTTGTAGTGAAGTGTAAACTGTGAATTAAAAGAGAAAAGGAATCATTTTAGTTTATTGGATTCCTTTCATAGTTTACGACCACATGTATGAAGCTAAAGAATTGTGAATCCATAATAGCGATTTTTAAGGAATTGCTATTTAAGAGTTGCAATTATTAGTGCATGTAGGAATCATTAAATAAATTGCTATTTATACACAATCTGTAATAGGAAGTAGAATCTTTTGTCAGTAATTCCTATGGGCCTAGAGGGCTATAGGAAAGAATTGGAAACTATTTGCAATTTGATAGTATCTATTTTGCTATTGCGTTTTGAGTTGATGTGTCCTAAAAGTACTTTACCGGTCCCAAATGAGGCTATCCTGAGAATTGGCTTGTTTGTGACCTGTAATAAGCTTGATGCATCTGCTCATTAGTCTCTATTTTAAAAGTTTTTGTAATACAAATAATATGTTTTCTATTTTTCGTTGATGAAGTGTCTTTTGTTGATGTTGTTTTGTTGATTTTTGTGGAAGCTGTAAAAAGAAAAGTATTTGTTAGCTATGTTTTGTATTTTTATTAAGTTTAAAAAATCTAAATAATTTACTTTCTTTTCAGGTTAAGTTATATACTTACTTTGATATAATTTTAATTATGTTGATTTAAATAGTGTGGGCACGAAAATCTTTCCTGTATTTTTTAGGTGGAATTTAATGAAGTTTAATCTGCGATATTTAAAGAAAAACATGTAATGGTTTTAGTTAATTAAATTAAAAAAGGTGAAGTATTATATTTTGGTATAAAGTTTTGTTACATGTATTCTTGGATTTTCGATGTAGTTGTTTAGGTAGTTCTTCTTTCTTCTGTGTTCTCTCTCTTGCAAAGTATCGCTCTTCTTCCTTGTTTGGCCAAGGTAAAATTGGTGTTCATTAATTCATTGTTTTTATAGTGTTTATTTAATTAGTCAGCGTTTTACATTGGTTTGTGTTCCTTTAGTTTTAATTTATTGGATTTAAAAAAAAAAAAAAATTAGCAGCTACCTATTAATTAGTTTATTTAATGTTTGTATTTATTTTATGTATTGTTGTTATTTAAATATATTTGTAAATAAAAGTAATTTAAATTATTTATATTTGATATATATTAACATTAGTTTATTTTCGGTCGGTTTGATATATATTTAATTTTGTATTTTTAATGTATTTATTTATTTGTGTTTGTATTATTATTGTATTTGTTTTACATAATTTAATTTTATTATTTTAAAATATTGTTATAATTTTAAATATTTCGTATATGTAATTTAATGATATAATTGTATATAGTATATTTGTAAGTTTAAATGTTATTTTCAATATAGATCATATCTATTTTATCGATATTTGTGTGGTCAATATTGTTAATATCGATATTTTTGGTGTGTTTCATTTTATTTCAATGTTATCGATATTTTTATAAGCTATATTTATGTGGTCAATATTTTTGTCATTGCTATTTGTACAATATTTTTTATCGATGTTTGTGTAATTTCTTTTTTAAGTATAGGATGTCGATATTTTTGTATACGATATTTTTCCCGCGATATTTCTGTTGGACGAGGTTTTAGGAGTCGATATTTTATCTGTGATCCCCTTGCTATGCGTTTAAACTTAATGTGTAACGCACACAGACTGGTGGTGTTGTATTCCAGACTGAATGTACGGAAGTTAGGCAACAGTGCCTCAATGAGTTTATTAGTGCACAACCATAATTGGGGTGCAGTGGACCCCTCAGGCATGTGTCTTGGTGCTTTTGCACCTTCTGCACTGTGACAGATACACACCTGACAGACAGCTTGACTCTAAAACTCACAGGAGTTAAGCATGTTCAAAGCAGGCCCTGCGCTAAGACTAGAAGGATGGAATAAAGAGGGCGGAGGAAAATGGGGAGTGAGGCTGCTATGGATTGTCTGAGCAGACCCAGTTCTAACAAACAGAAGACCAAGTGATGAATAAAAGAGTGCGAAAAAACAATCAAATTAGTGATTGAGTGAAGCGCAGATTATTGTAGTCAGCGATTCTCGTCTTTGTGTACCAAGTGGAGTCCAAAATAGGCCATAAGGGACTGGGACGGGAGGATAAACGTGAGGACAAACATCAACAATAAGTAGCTTTCATTAGAATTGCATCAAACTAGCCCATACCTTGGAATAAATTATTACGCTTTAGGCATAGGAATTACTATCCAACCAAGCCCAACTGAATAAAAAAAGCAGAGAATAAACAAAAAGATGACAGAGGGAATGACTCAATGAGTGAGCCGATGGGTGTGTTAATGGTTGAGACAATTCGTGAGTGACGAGCTAGTGAATGAAAGAGCGAGGGAATGACTGAACTAGTGCATACCTTACCGAGTGAATCAATGCAGACACTTGCCAATTGTACTCCACTGTGTGATTATATAGCGCAGCCTTCACCGTCCATTATTTTGCCTTGTAACATAGGTGAAGATATCAATGCAGACAACCACGTTAACAGCTTATCAACTATTTTGTCGCCATAGTGCAGTGCCATACATTGAACCATTTCGAGAGGCTTATTGCTTGAGAAAGAGTTGGCTCCCTGTGCATTAGATAATTAGCGCAATACCTCTTTTTTGTAGGAGTGCAGATGAGCTCAAACTGATTAGTGACACAAAAATAACGGTGCTTTCTTACCAGACCCCCACCTTGGACCTACATGATGTTGCTAGTGCTCTCTCGTGAACACCTGCAGTACTTAGCGCCAAATCTCAGTCACTCACATAGGCGCTTCCCATGCCCCCTGCAGCAGCACTGTGGCTCAGCTCAAGTGAATTCCGTTGAATGCCTTGACTCGTAGCAGAAGCGGTTGTATGCCGCTCTCACCAGCTGAACTAGCTGAACTAACTATAACAGCCAAATTTTTCTGGTTTTGTACGAGTGAAATGTCCAACTAACTATAACGTGCCTGAAACCTGTGCTTTTTCAGTGAATTTCTTAGGTTTTTTAAATGCTCATTTCTAACTATAACATTTTTAAAACCTATGGTTTTTTCTGTGATTTTCTAAGGTTTTTTAAATGCTAATTTCTAACTATAACATTTTTAAAAACAATGTTTTTTTCAGTAAATTTCTAAGCTTTTTTAAATGCTAATTTCTAACTATAACATTTTTAAAACCTATGTTTTTTGCAGTGAAGCGTGAAGGTTTTATAAATACTAATTTCTAACTACAATGTCCTTGAAACCTATATTTGTTTAAGTACATTTTTTTTAAACTTGCATATTTTTTGTAATGAAAAACTAACTGTATCAGTAGTCTGTTATAAGTTATAATTCAACAATGTTTAAAATTTAATTAGCACTAATTAACATCTAAGTGTGGAAAAAGTGTGACACAGCAGCTATGATGCATGACTTCGAACAACAGCGTTCACAATTCGATTCCTGGCTCCGGCAGCACGTTAGCCCACCACTATGTCACAGTGGGCAATAACTTGCTTATTCTTCCCGATGCCCCTAAGCACCGGGACACCTCTCTGGAGGTAGCTGTACGCTTACAAATACTGGCATTTTTTAAATTTAAAACCATAGTGATGAGAAATATTAGCACACATTTTTTTTCCTTCTATTCTGAACAATATTTTTTTTATATCTTCTATTTACAATTACGGCAATTAATAGATGTTTTTAGTCATGAGAAAGGAAATGGCACAGTTTGCCGGGTAACAGTTTTTAAGCTCTCCGATGTATGTACATATTAAGGAGCTTATACGTGTGAGGATCGAAATCGAAACCTTAACCGCTTCACATTTTGTAACTTTTCCCAACACATGCACAAGTTAAAC
This sequence comes from Lissotriton helveticus, assembly GCF_964261635.1. Lineage (NCBI taxonomy): Eukaryota > Metazoa > Chordata > Amphibia > Caudata > Salamandridae > Lissotriton > Lissotriton helveticus. Next base: position 871,891,949 of record NC_136065.1, on the reverse strand, counting down.
AGTGAAAACATGAGCATGTGTCAAGTGTAAAACGTGACATCTAAATGGGTGGAGCCGCATGTTCCTTCCATAGACTACTCAATAACCAAAAAGTATATAAACCACACCCATTGATCAATTAGTTTTGTTTTTGCGAATTATTTACGCATGTCCATTCTGTGATGCAGGTTCTGTTTTCTAGCGTCGGATTCTTCTTTTGTGACAACAAAACATATTACGGAGTTGTAAGTTTTTTGATTATTGGATAGCAGACATTTATAATACGTAGCTATTTGTGAATATTTAAAGATTTGTATATAGAAAAAAGTGTTATTGATTGCTTTTGCCATTTATATGTAAGGTCAGCAACTTGTATTCAGAAACAAACAGAATAGAAAAACCACTGTTCCTTTTCTCGCTCCTTTGAGCCCATATAGTGTGACTTTTTATATTATAATATTGACACTATACTTGACCTCAGAGGTGTTGGTGACCCATGGGTGCGAAGACTAAAGATTTATATGTAACGTCAGCAGCTTCTGGTTCTTACTCTGTTTCACCCCTGGGATCATATATTTTGAGTATGGATATTGTAATATTCACATTCATACTGACCTCAGTGGAGTTCATTAACCGTTGTTGCGAAGATGAAAGATTTCGGTGTCCCAGAGAAAAGAAGCTTTGAACATATTCACTGCTGGGAAATATTTCATTATTCATCTTGTTTTGTGTTCATAACTTTATTTTCCTTTTCCTTTTGTCTGGCCTCAGTGACAGTGTTATTTTTTCAGACAACAAGAGTTTTAGATTTGTTGGCGCCAGGAGTAAACCATCTGAAATGCAGCTTACTGACCTCTATAACTTACTTGATCAGATATTTTAATAGTGAGAATATTTTTCGGAATTGCACTTTAAGAAAAGATTGTTTGCATAGATACTTTCTTACTGAATGCCTTTGATAAACCCTATATTTCTGAATGATATTTTCGTATTTCTCTATTTCTATGTTGTGGTTCCTATGTTCCTACTCCCTTTAGAATATATAACAATAGTATTGTATATTATACTACTATCATATATGTTCTTAAAGGAGTACGTGATCTCCTAGCGCAGCAGTGAGCAACATCTAAGCACTACAACAAATCTTTCCCGAGTTCTACAGAATAGAAATGGTAAACATCTTGATTTTTTTGTTGTGGTGCTTATTCTTGTTCTCCTGTGGAATACTATAAACTCACCCTGTATATTTTAATACTGTAACTTTATAGTATTTCAAAGTGGTTGGAGATCTATCTGTGCGAGAAATTAACAACATATACTACTTTTATTTCCGTTGATAACCTACTACCTCACAGTTTGTAACACTGCTAATGTTTTAAAAATTGTAGTTGCTAAAAGAAAATGTATACATAGTGTTTCATTTAATATTTTGATAAAGCGTACATTTTTATGTAATATGAGGTAATTTGTGTTTAACTGTTTTTTACTTCTGAGGGGCCAATTCCGATTCCGGTCAGAAATCGTCCAGAACGACACGGACCAGGAACTGACTCCGACTGACACGTACAGGGACCGTACGACCCGTGCAGTACGATGTAAAGCCCGTGACCTACAACCGAGCCATACGAAAAACAAGCTGTATGATCAAGCCGTACAGAAATCAGTGATTCAGCCGGAAACTGGACACGAGCCGCACCGACCGACATGAATCAGGAATGAACCCGACCGATAGGTACCCGCGACGTCCGACACGCACAGTACGATGCAATACGTATTAAACCCGAACACAGAACAAAGCCAGCGTGAAAGACTCGGAGCAGTCCGCATGAGCCAACATGAGCGTCCGACTTGGTCGGGAGAACTTCTCCTACATGCCCAAAAGAAACAATGGAAAAAACAAAAAAGGACCAATCAAGCAATGACAAATTCAATAAATAACAACAAAACAAATTCCCAAAGACACACCCACAACTCCACCTATATAAAGGCCAAAAATCACTATCATGATCCTTTGCAAATACAACAGAGCAGCCAGCACAGAACAACTTGAGACAGCATCCACACACACACACACACAACTCACCCATCACACAACCTACACACTATCAGCACCCCTCCAAAAGCTCACCCACATACACCTACCAAAACATACACCCACCCACCCTCACTTGCACCCACACACACATCACTCCTCACCACCACCCATCACCATGCCCCCTAAGAAGAATCCACAGTTCACAGACATTGAGTTAGAAATATTGGTAGATGAGATCCTCAGAGTGGAGCCACATTTGTTTGGCACATTGGTATAAAGGACTCCCATGTCACAGAAAACCAAGATGTGTGAGAGGATTGTGGACAAGGTGAACGCACAAGCACCAATGTATCGCACAAAGACCGACATCCAGAACAGGTAGTATGATGTGCGCAGGAGGGTCAAGAAGCTCCTCCAGAAGGAACATGCCTTGAGTGAGCGCACTGGCCCTCCTGCCAAACCAGTCTACTTCAGGCTCTGGGAGGAGAAGGTGCGGGACATCCTACCACCAGAGAGCTTACATGGCCTAGCAGACATACCAGAGTCTGGTGAGTACACAACCAATATACTCGATATTATGTCGCAATACACACACATCACCATTAAGGGGACAGTGAAACCATGCACTGATAGCAAAGGCATAGTAAACAAAAGTTAATCAGCCCAAGAAGTGTATGCCAGTCAGACAAACACAATAATGGCCACATCATAGTGATTTGTAACTGCGTCATGACATGTAAAAACCTACCAGCAAATAGAGCAAGGCAGTGGCAGGAATCTAAGTAAACACTGTCAGACATTCTTGCTACCACAACCACTACCTCACAGTGAAGCTGACCACCAGGAAGGAATAGTGGGTATGCTGGTGAAGTGAGTGTATACAAAAGCATGATGGGGTTGTTCTCACAGATAATGCTCCCCCTCCCAATTGGACCATCAACACCTCTCTGAAGAATGCTCACCTCACAGGGGGTGGAAATGGACTGTCAAGAACTCTGGGACTGGGCTCTGTTGTGGGGAGCACAAGGCCCTGCTGGGGATTGACCACCACCAAACACCAGAACTCCACTGTCAGCCATCTTGTCAGCACAGGCACACACCCTCACAGGGAAGCAGAGTCCAAAGGAGGGAAGCGAGGGCATGCTGGGAAGGGGGTTGTAGCCCAGAGCATGGTGGGAGTTGCAGTCACTCACAATCCTCAGACACCTACATGGCCCAGCAAGCCCACACTGCACCATGCTCACCTCACAGGGGGTGGAAATGGACTGTCAAGAACTCTGGGACTGGGCTCTGTTGTGGGGAGAACAAGTCCTTGCTGGGAATTGACCACCACCAAACACCGGAACTCCACTGTCAGCCTTCTTGTCAGCACGAGCACACTCACGGGGAAGCAGAGTCCAAAGGAGGGAAGTGAGGATATGCTGGGAAGGAGGGTATATCCCAGAGCATGGTGGGAGTGGCAGTCACTCACAATCCTCAGCCACTTACATGGCCCAGCAAGCTCACACTGAACCATGCTCACCTCACAGGGGGTGGAAATGGACTAACAAGATGTCTGACACTGGGCTCTGTTGTGGGGAGCACAAGGCCCTGCTGGGAACTGTGCACCAACAGGGCAACACTGTCAGCCATCTTGCCATTGCTGCCACACTCCCTCACAGGGAAGCAGAGTCAAAAGGAGGGAAGTGAGGGCATACTGGGAAGGGGGTTGTATCCCAGAGCATGGTGGAAGTTGCAGGCACTCACAATCCTCAACCACCCACATGGCCCAGCAAGCTCACAGTGCACCATGCTCACCTCACAGGGGGTGGAAATGGACTGTCAAGAACTCTGAGACTGGGCTCTGTTGTGGGGAGCACAAGGCCCTGCTGGGAATTGACCACCACCAAACACCAGAACTCCACTATCAGCCATCTTGTCAGCACAGGCACACACCCTCACAGGGAAGCAGAGTCAAATGTTAACAGGGATTACACTCCTGTGCCAGCCACCTGATGGCCCTTGAGTACCAATGACCATGTACATCGAAATCCATACATGAGCTGGGCATGCACACACATCAACATGCACATTGAAAGGCTTCATGTTGGCAGGACAATGTGCTACAACAATATCAATCTCTGTCTGTGACGACTGGAGACAATGCAGTGTCCAGGCATGCATCCTGACATCCCATTGCAAATGTCATGTATATGAACCATTGTTACAAAAATCAAGAAGGGGGAATACATATTGTGTTGCCTCCATTGAAAACCTCACATAGGTACACATGCGTAGTGCGGGATATCATGCTTTTCCGCATCAGTGTACTGTAGCATCATCATCATGGGCTCACCAATGTTGCTAATATGCTGTACCTCCAATTGGACATAAACTGGCTGGTTTCCCAGTAGTGTCCAGAGATGAAAACTGAGAGTGTGTACAAATCAAATCAAATAAGCTTTATTCGGTTTTTAGTTTAAAACCATAAAAGCAACAAGAAAAATACATACATACATAGATGACTCATTATATCATTTACAAGGTTAAAAGAAATCAACTAATAAAATAAACGAAAAACAATTTAACTAATCAGCTAATCAAAATACGTGCATAGTCAAAACTAAATAAAAAGTACGGAATTAATAGCACAAGGTAGACGGAATCCCCTTTCACCAAGAAATAAGTTTCAATGTTTCAATGACATTAGACTTGGTAACGAATTGTACCGGGGGCCGGGATAAAAATCAAGCAAATCCCAAATGCAAATGGGGCCATCTTCTTCTTTATGCTGGGTGGAACGTAAGTAGGGGACAATGTTCCTATCCTTAAATTTTATTAAAATCAAGTCCCCCGAAATGGCTTTGGGCAACTTACCTAGCCACCCCACCCTCCTGACGCTCAGGATTCCACCATCTAGTGCAGGTGGCAACGGTCTGTTGTGTTTTAGCCAGAAAATGGCTTTATTAAGCAATTCCTGGTGTGTTTCAAGTTTTCCATGACTCAATGCAGGGACCCCAGAGAGAACAGTCACGAATGGGGCGGCTTCGGGAGGTAAATTAATGCAATGTCTTCTTTCTAGTATGGTCCTGGGAGCTCTATGAGGTGCGAGTATGGGGTTAAGAGTAGCATTCCGGCCTCTTGGAATGAGTGTAGTGAAGGGGGGTTCAAGAGTTTGAATTTTTCTGCATGCAGAGGGCTTAGGTTTTTCATAGTTGATAGAGGGAGTAGGGCAAGTAGGTGTATCAATTTTATCGGTTGATGAATAGTTCTTTTTTATTGTTGTTTCAATACGGGTCAACCTGTCCCCTAGATCGTTGATTTTTGTGATCAGCGGTGATAATGCCGAGATTAACAATTGCTCGATCTGAGCAAGAAAGTTCTTAGGCGGTGTTAGTATAGTTGAGTTGGAGGGGCATAATGAGGGGCTAATGCACATTTTGTCCACATCAACATTAGGTAGATTATCACCACTGGCATTATCTTTGGCCTCATCATACTTCCTTTTACTGGATGATCCCTGGGATAGAGTGTTGACTTGAGCATGGGTTTTTTGGGGGATAAAGGAACGTCCAGAAGAGTGCAGTTTAGTTGGTCAGCGTCTCTACCCATTTTAAGGGGGGTCAAAGCGTCCGGGACATACTTTGTGCCACACAGGGCATTCAGCTCTTC